>NC_141877.1:409539209-410932959 GCF_056163025.1 Triticum urartu | reverse complement strand
CAAGAGGGAGGAGTTCTGCAACTTCACCCAAGGTAGACTGACTGTGGATGCTTATAGTCGTGAATTTGGAAATCTTGCACACTATGCTCCCGAAGAGGTATCTACTAACGCTAAGAAGCAAGCAAGGTTCTGCAAGGGACTTAGCCCTGAGCTTCGCCGCCATCTTCGTCTGCACGAGTGCACCTCCTTTCAGAAGTTGGTCAATAAAGCCATCAGTGCTGAGATAGGCCAGACTAATTATGACGCTTCATGCAAGCACTCCCGTGACTTTGGCTCTTCATTCGGCTCAGAAGCGCCGGGTGTGGATCCCAAGCACAGCACTGCCACCCAGGTTCATCCCGAGGCCATCCTTTGAGGCGCCTCGTCCCAACCAGCAATTTGCACCGCCCAAGCCCTATGGTGGCCCCGCTGCTAATGCTGCTCCACGCCCCAATGTGGTGACATGCTTTAAGTGTGGAGAGCTGGGTCACTATAGCCGAGAGTGTCCCTAGAACAACAACCCCAATCAAACTGGAAAGTCCGTTGGCCGTGGTAAGCCCGCGGGAAAAACATTCTACGCCAAGCCGGCCACCACTGCACGTGGCCATGTCAACTATGTTTCAGCCGAGGAGGCTCATGAGGATCCCAACGTCGTCCTTGGTACGCTCCTTGTTAACTGCCATCCGGCATCTGTTCTTTTCGATACTGGAGCATCTCATTCATTCATATCCGAGAGCTATGCTCGATTGCATAACACGACATTCTGTGACATGCCCACTTCCATGGTAATTCAAACTCCGGGTTCCAAATGGCAAACTTCTAGAGTAAGTCATGGGAACGAAATTCTTGTCGATAGACTTGTCTTCCTTGCATCCTTGATAGCTCTCAAGTCCACGGACATAAACATCATCTTGGGTATGGACTGGATGTCAGCTCATTACGCTAAGATTGATTGTGCCAATAGAACTGTTCAGCTTACTCACCCATCGGACAAGACAGTCAATGTCTTAACTCGAGTTGCCAAGCGCCAGCTTTACTCCCTAGATGCCAACCCCCTTCCAGACCTTGAGGATGTTCCGATAGTCCGAGACTTTCCGGATGTCTTTCCAGAAGAACTGCCAGGTGTTCCACCTGAGAGGGATGTCGAGTTTGTGATAGACCTTGTTCCAGGAACCGTGCCAATTTCTAGAAGACCCTACAAGATGGCACCCTTAGAACTAGCCGAGCTTAAGAACCAACTCGATGAGTCCTTGAAAAAGGGTTTCATCCGTCCTAGTTCCTCTCCATGGGCTTGCCCCGTCCTCTTCGTCAAGAAGAAGGATGGAACGGATCAAATGGTTGTGGACTACCGCCCTGTCAACCTGGTCACCATGAAGAACTAATACCCGCTTCCTAGGATTAACGATCTGTATGATCAGCTCGCTGGATCCTCAGTCTTTTCCAAGATGGATTTGAGGTTGGGCTACCATCAAATCAAAATCAGAAACGGGGACATTCCCAAAACGGCCTTTGTTACTCGTTATGGCCAATACGAGTACACCGTCATGTCCTTCGGTTTAACCAATGCCCCAGCTACCTTCTCTCGGTTAATGAACTCAGTTTTCATGGAGTACTTGGATAAATTCGTCGTGGTATACCTCGATGACATACTCATCTACTCCAAGAATGAAGAGGAACATGCCGAACATCTAAGGCTGGTATTGATGAAACTTCGAGAGCATCGCCTTTATGCCAAATTCTCCAAGTGTGAATTTTGGTTGCCAGAAGTGACCTATCTAGGCCATGTAATCTCTGGCAAGGGTATTGCTGTCAATCCCGAGCGAGTTCAAGCCGTCCTTGATTGGACTCCACCTGAGATGGTCAAGCAAGTTCGGAGTTTCCTTGGCTTAGCGAGCTATTGCCGCCGCTTCGTCGAGAATTTCTCCAAGGTTGCTAAACCTCTAACTGAACTCCTCAAGAAAGATAAAAAGTTCGAGTGGACTCCACAGTGCGAGTTCAGCTTTCAGGATCTGAAAAGATGCCTGACATCTACTCCCGTACTGGTACCACCAGATTTCTCCAAGGACTTTATTATCTATTGCGACGCCTCGCGACAAGGACTAGGTTGCATACTCATGCTGGATCGTCAGGTAATTGCCTATGCTTCACAGCAATTACACCCACATGAGGAAAATTATCCCACACATGATCTAGAGCTTGCAGTTGTAGTCCATGCACTTAAAACCTGGCAACATTACCTCCTCGGTAATTGTTGCGAGATCTTCACCGATCACCAAAGTTTGAAATATATCTTCACCCAACCAGACTTGAATCTCAGGCAAAGACGTTGGGTTGAGTTGATCTCGGATTACGACTTAGGAATAACTTACACCCCGGGCAAAGCCAATGTCATGGCTGATGTACTAAGCCGTAAATCCTATTGTAACAACCTGATGTTACAACAGAGTCAACCACCTCTCCATGAGGAATTCCGTAAGCTTAACCTTCACATTGTTCCTCGAGGATTCCTATCCACCCTGGTGGCGAAACCTACCCTTATGGATCAAATCATAACCGCCCAGCGGTATGATAAGGGCATATCGCGGATTAAGGAAAACATCGCTAGCGGAGTTGCTAAATGTTTCTCCATGGATGAGCGAGGTGCTGTCTTCTTCGAGAACCGTTTGGTGGTTCCCAAGAAACAACATCTGCGCCAGTTGATCCTTAAGGAAGCTCATGAATCCCCTCTCACCATTCATCCCGGTAGTACTAAAATGTATCAAGACCTACGCCAGAGGTTTTGGTGGACTAGGATGAAGAGAGAAATCGCTCAATACATTGCTAATTGCGACGTTTGTCGTTGTGTTAAAGCAGAGCATCAATGGCCTGCTGGCACTCTTCAACCTTTGGCTATTCCTGAATGGAAATGGGATAAAATCAATACGGATTTCATCACTGGGTTTCCCAGGACCAAGAGAGGGAATAATGCCATCTTCGTCGTGATCGACCGTCTTTCCAAAGTAGCCCACTCTCTACCTGTTCGTGAGAGTATCGCCGCTAGCCAGCTAGCCGATTTATACATCTCCCGAATAGTGTCTCTTCATGGTGTTCCATTGGAAATTAACTCAGACCGTGGGAGTCTCTTCACCTCTCGATTTTGGGAAAGTTTCCAAAATGCTATGGGAACTCGTCTCTCTTTTAATACTGCCTTCCATCCTCAATCAAGTGGTCAAGTAGAGCGAGTCAATCAAATTCTAGAAGATATGCTCCGAGCTTCTATCATCTCGTTCGGAATGAGTTGGGAGAAATGCCTTCCATTCGCGGAGTTTGCTTATAACAATAGTTATCAAGCCAGCTTGGGCAAGGCTCCTTTCGAAGTTCTCTATGGACGAAAATGTCGAACGCCTCTTAACTGGTCGGAAACCGGGGAAAGACAACTCTTTGGCCCGGATATGATTCAGGAAGCAGAAGAGCAGGTTCGCATTATTCGTGAGAAATTGAAAACAGCCCAATCTCGTCAAAAGAGTCAATATGATCATAAACATAAGCCTATGACTTATGAAGTCGACGAGAAGGCTTACCTTCGGGTTACTCCGTTAAAGGGAACCCATCGTTTCGGTATCAAAGGCAAAATTGGCCCCTCGTTACATTGGACCCTTTTGCATTCTTGCCAAACGAGGAGAAGTTGCCTACCAATTGGAACTACCTCCGCATCTTTCCAGAGTTCACAATGTCTTCCACGTTTCACAACTCAGGCGTTGCTTCGCGGATCCTATCCGTGGAGTGGACCACGAAACGCTTGATCTACAAGATAACCTCTCCTATCGGGAATATCCCGTTCGTATCCTTGATCAGGCCGAGCGTACCACTCGACGTCAGAATATCAAGTTTCTCAAGGTTCAATGGTCACACCATTCCGAGAAAGAAGCCACTTGGGAAAGGGAGGATCGTCTTCGACTTGAGTACCCCACCTTCTTCCCGGAGGATCCTAAATCTCGGGACGAGATTCTTTTGAGTGGGGGTGAGTTCTCACACCCTAGCTAGTTCAAGCATTAGAGTGTGCATCATGTTTAAATTTCTCTTAAATTTGAAATGGGGAAAGTAGAAACCCCCAACACCCCCTGGAAACAACTAGGGTTTACTAAAATTATTTTCAATGAACCTGAAATGCCCTTCTAAAAAAAGTTCACCCTCCTTGTCTTGGGTTAAAACCTCTGGCAAAATTGGTGCACAATTTTCTAGGTCAACAGAAGGACATTGAATTAAATCATAAGTATTTGAATTTGGGCATTTAAATGCTATAAAATAATTTAAATGCTCGAATAATCCTGGAAATAAATGTTTGCTGTTGGAAATAATCTAAACAGAGCCCACAATTATTTTCAGGATTTTTGGAAACGTTTTAGTATTTTATTTAAAGCCCAACAGTTGCAGTTAATTAGAAAAACAGAAACAAATAAAAAGAGAGAGAGAGAGAGGGAAGCCCACCCGGGCCTTACCTGTGCTGGCCCAGCCACCTGGCTCGGCCCAGCCTATTGGCTCTGCCAGTCGTCGTCCTCCTCGCGCCAGAAGGACGCGGAGCGCGTGGCCGGCGCCCGCGGCCACACGCCGGCCACCTCCTGCTTCCGCCGACGCCTGGAGACGCCTAGGGGTGCCACGCGACCCCCACGTCCCCCCTCTCATCCTTGCTCACTCTCCCCTTGTCTCCCTCACCCTCTCCCGCACCATGGCCGACGAGCTTGTCGCCGTCTCACCGCCGTAGTCGCGCTCTCCGTCACCCCCTCGCCTCTCTGACCTGTCCAGAAGCTACGCCGCGACGCCCTCGCCCTCCCCACCAAGCCACGCATCGCCGGAGGCCCTGCATCGCCGCCATCGGATCATCTTCAACCTCGGTACCCGCCGGATGCCGTTCATCGATTCGCCTCGCTCCGGTCGCCCCGAGCCCACTGAGCTACTCATCGACCTCCCTGTGAGCTCCGCCGCCTTTCCCCTCTTCTTTCCCACGCGTTTGCACCCTCTAGGCCATAGTTCCACCATGGCCCAAGCTCGTCTCCGCTCGAGCTCGTCGCCGGCATCGCTCCGGCGACCATTTGGTCCTCCCGTGCTATGCAACGTGCTTGCCGCATCGCGTAGTGCCTCGCTAGCGCTTCAGTTTCCGTGTTTGCACGCTGCAGCCCACTCCCCGCACATGGCCGAACTCTGGTCGCCTCCTTGGAGCTCGCCGTCGTCGTCTCCGGCCACCGTAGGCCCGGCCTCCACCACCACTAGATGCGCGACTGCAAGAGCTCTCCAACGAGCCAAAGAACGGCCTCGCCCGTGCCCTGTGGGCGTTTTCCGAGCTGCGCCACCGTCTCGGGCCTCGCCGGCGTCGAGTCGCCGGCGAGTTTGACCCAGTTTGACTCCTGGGTGGGCCCAGGTAGACCCCCCTGAGTCTATGACAGGTGGGGCCGGTCTGCTAACTAATTTAGGATTAGTTTTAATTAATTTTAATTAAATCAGTCACTGACATGTGGGCCCAGGCCCCACTGACAGCTAATTAGTGTTAATCTAATCCTGTTAATTAGCTGAGAGGCTGACAGAAGGGGCCCACCAGTCAGGTTTGACCTGGGCTGGCGCCTTTGACCTGCTGAGGTGAGAATGACGCAATGCTGACGCAGTAATGCATTTTCTGGATTTATTTTTATTCAGTAATTTCTAGAAAATAGTTAAAACTTCTAAAAATCATAGAAAATCAACCATAGCTCCAAATGCAAAGATTTATATATGAAAAATGATCAGAAAAATTCAATCTATCCATCTGTAATGGTTTCATGCATGACAAAACAAGTTTACCTTGCTGTTTAAGCAGAATAAGGAAATGCACTATTAAGGCCATGTTTAATGAGATAATATTTGAATCTTTGATTCAAATGAGTTCATTCCTTTCTTTTATAGCTTGCATTAGGCCAAGACACATTCATATTGCCATGTCATAGCATGCATCATATTGTTGCATATCATCATGTGTTGATTGTGTTCCGATGTGTTCTTCGTGGTAGGTTCTGCCTCCGAGGATATTCACGAGTATCCAACTGAAGGGCAGTATCCCACTACCACTCCATCAGGCAAGCAACCATTGATCATTCCGATACAAACCCATGTTCTCGCTTCTGCTCTTGTTTATTGCATTAGGACAACGCGATTCAAACTGCTGTGTGCTACGATAGTTGAACCCTTATCCTCTACATGACCTGTCATTGCCACAGTAACTAGATGAAACCAACTAGCATGTGTAGGAGTTGATTGAGCCATGTATGTGATTCCTACCTTGCTATGCCTGCTATGCTTAGAGTTGTGTCAGGTCTAGTTCATCTGGGTTATGGGCCAGAGTGAAATGCTTATGCCGATAATGTGAGGGATGTGTTGAACATGTTTTGGTAAAGGTATCGATGAGAGGCCATGTAGGAGTACATGGTGGGTTGTTTCATTGAGGCCATCCCTAAGAACTGAGATCTGTATGTGTGATTTAAGATTCAGCTACTACCATGCATTGGGATCCTTAATTGACCCTCTCGGCTTCTTAACCACCCTAGTACCCTTGCAAATAGTTTCTGGTGTTTGTAGGTTATGTGTTGGCGGCCGTGCGTAGCGCTGACCCTAGGGGTGGGCTATGTTGCGGTAGATACACCGTGGCACGGTGTACCAAGTCACCCGTTTGGTGTCTCGGGATCCCTGTTCACATCGTTCGGGGCCGTATGTGGAAACCTCGGCCAGACTCCCTGCGGATGGAACCTGGATAGGCGATAAACCTGGACTAGAGACTTAAGTGTTTAGGTAGGCCGTGGCCGACACCCTCGCTGGGCTTCCGCTTGAAGGTTGCCGAGTACATGTCGTGTAAACGGCGGTAAGTGGTGAAAGCGTGTATGAAGAAGTACACCCCTGCAGGGTATAAAACTATGTGAATAGCCACGTCCACGGTAAAGGACTACTTGGTTGCCTATACAGTTCATAGACAAGTTAGTGGGTACTAATAAAAGACTCAAGATAAGTGTGAGTACCGAGGATGGCCCTCTCGTAGGATGACGAGGGAGGATCCCCGGTGGAGTATTGTGTTGGTGATTAGTGGACTTGTGTGCGAAAACTATTTTACTGGTGAAGTTCTGTAGGATAGCTTTGCCAAGAGTCAAAGCTGGCTTGCTGCATTAACCCCACCACCTTCTTGAGAATAAGCATGTATAGTAGGTTCAGATGTAAGACTTGCTGAGTACCTTTGTACTCATGTTTGCTTAATTACTGTTTTCAGACGACAACACCGCCCCCTCCGATGGGTTCTACGTAGACCTTGACGTCGACGCATGACTAGCCACCCAGGTGGTGATCCTGGCCATGGAGGGCCCTATGTAGATAGACAGGCTTCGAGAAGCCTTCTTTCTTTCTAGAGTCTGTACTCAGACTAGTTGCTTCCGCATGTGCTTGTATGTTTGTATGACTTGAGTGTCAGGTCATGTGACCCCTATCTGTATGAACATGTTATGTATGGCTCCCTGGAGCCTGTAAATAAAGTACTTGAGTTGTAGAGTTTTGTTGTGATGCCATGATGTATGTACTCATATCGGGCATATTGTGTGTATGATTGAAATGCTTGGTATGAGTGGGATCCGACAATCTAGTTGTTTATCCTTGGCAGCCTTTCTTATGGGGAAATGTAGTCTAGTGTTCCTCGAGCCATAGTAGTCCGCTATAGCACTACTGTTGAGGACACTTGACTGGCCGGCATGTGTTTCACTTCGTTCCTATGTCTCTCTGTTTGGGGAAATGTCACGCTATGACTTCCGGAGTCCTGCCTAGCCTACTACAGCCCGGGTTCCCCGGAGTCCTGTTAGCCCAGTGCTACAGCCCGGAATCAATCGCTGATGACCGACATGCTCGATGTGATTCATGTATGCCTATCTCCATAGGTCTGTGCCGCTTTGGGTTCATGACTAGCCATGTCGGCCCGGGTTCTCTGTCATATGGATGCTAGAGACACTATCATATACGTGAGCCAAAAGGCGCAAATGGTCCCGGGCCATGGTAAGGCGACACCCGTGGGATACCGTGCGTGAGGCCGCAAAGTGATATGAGGTGTTACCGGCTAGATCGATGTGACTTGGAATCGGGGTCCTGACAGCGTCGGCCACGACCTGACTAACCAACAAATCTCTAGTCCAGGTTTATCGCCTATTCGGGTTACATCCGCAAGGAGATCCGGTAGGGGTGTCGCTCACGGCCCCAAATGATGTGTTCAGGGTTCCCAAGCCCACAATCCGGGTGCCACGTGGTACGCCGTGCCACTATGCCTGGTTTATCCCAAGCCCACCTGTACCAGGTGCCACATGGTAGACTACTAACACTACCTACAAACACCAGAAACTAGTTGCAACTCCTGGACAGAGATCGAGTTGATTAATAAGTCGAGAGGGGCCGAGTTACCGGAACCCAATGTGTGGTAGTAACTATTCATGGGTCACAAACACAGAACTCAGTTCCTGAGAACGGCTGCAATGAGACAACCCACCATGTACTCCTACATGGCCTCTCACCGCTAGCTTTACCAAATCGTGTTCACACACTTAGCTCTCAACGGTAGGACATGTTCACCATGTTCCAATTCATTCCCGATGAATCAGACCTGACTCAACTCTAAGCAGTAGAAGGCATGACAAACAAGCATGAATGAGTAGGCACACCAGGGCTCAAACAATTCCTACTCATGCTAGTGGGTTTCATCTATTTATTGTGGCAATGACATGTCATGCAGAGGAAAGGGGTTCAACTACGGCAACATGTAACAGTTAAATTGTTATTGTCCTAATGCAGTAAAAGAGAGCAGGAGCAAGAGATTGGGATTGTATCGGAATGAACAAGGGGGTTTTGCTTGCCTGGCACTTCTGAAGATAGTGTAGTTCTTCATCAGTGTCATCGAATTCATCGCTGGATCAATATTTACTAAGGGGGGACAAACACCGGTAACTGAGAAAGAACACAATCAAAGCATGACAATATGCAACAATATGATGCATGCTATGACATGGCAATATGAATGTATTTTGGGCTAATGCAAGCTATAACATATTGAAATGAGTCCATTTGAACAAAAGATTCAAATGCAAACCCACTTTATGAAGTCATATTAGTGCATTAACTTGTTTCACCTAAACAGCAAGGTTAAAGTGTTCTAACATGCATGAAAGTAGCATAAATGGATAGATTGGATTTTTCTGATAATTGTTCATATATAAAACTTTTCATTTGGAGTTACGGTTTAATTTCTATGATTATTCAAAGTTTTGGATATTTTCTGAAATTTCCTGGATTATTTTTAATCCAGAAAATTATTAACTGCAACAGCATTGTGCGAGCATGATGTCAGCGAGTCAACTGAGGCTGACCAGGTCAAACCTGACCAGTGGGTCCCAGTGGTCAGCGACTCAATGGCTAATCTAAATTAAAATGAAGCTAAACTAATTAGTAAGTGGGTTGGCCCCACAGTTCAGTGTCTCAACTGCTTAATAGGGTAATTAGCACTAATATTTTTCCTAACCTAAATTTAAACTGGGGCAGGGCCCACGTGTCAGTGAGATAGAGAGTTAACAGGGGGTTATTTAACTTAACCCGTGTCTTAAACAACAATGGTCCCACATGTCATTGACTCTAGGGGGGTTAGTTAGGCGCTAATGACGGCGCCATGTCACCAGCCATCGGAGTTGGGCGCCGGCGACCAACCCCGACGGCGGAGGATTGCCGGAGTTTCTCGGGACGGTGCTACAGGGGTCGGCTCGACGCGCTGGAGGCACTAGAGGGATGCCCATCCTCGCACGCATCCAGGTGATCACACGGGAGGCTGCGGGGTGGCCGGGAGTAGCGTCGGCGGCGAGCGAGGCGGTGGCCGGAGCTACGGCTCCAAGGGCGCGAGGACTGCACCACGCTAGCGAGCGAGCTGATGGCCGCGTTGGGCTCCTGGGAGCTCCCTGAGGATGCTTGCGTGCTTGGGTTAGCCAGGCGGGGCTGCTACCGACGGTGACGACAGACGCAGCGCCGGCGAGCTTCGGTGATAGCGGGGAATGTCAGTACGGCATGGGGGCGAGCAAATAGAGAGAGGGGAGATGCGGTGGAGCTCACAGCGCATCCGATGGCGTCGTCGGTGAGGTCGGGGACGGTCGGGTTGCTGCGAATCGACGAGGACAGTCGTTGGTGCAGAGGACGAAGACGGCGCCGATGGTGGCCATGTTGTGCTCCTATGGTTGCTATCGACGATGGGGACACATACGAGGTCGGCGCAGAGCTCCTGAGCATGGCAGCGCGACGAGGGGATGGCGATGGCCACGCGAGCGGCAGCGACGGCCGGTAGGGCTGTCGGTGGTCGCGTGGAGCAGGGCTAGAGAGCGAGAGAGGCACCAGAGAGATGGGCGGTGAGAGGGAAGGTGATGGGCGTCTCCAAGTGCGTCGGATCAAAGTGGGGAGGAAGCAGGAGGTGGCTTCGCCTCCTGTGCGTGCGCCACGCCGTCGTCCTCGTGGCAAAGGAAGGAGACGACTGGCGCCTGGCTCTGGTGGGCTGGTCCGTGCTGGGCCGTGTCAGGTGAGTGCCAGGTAAGCCATATCTCTCTCCTCTGACATTTATTTCTATTATTTCTATTTTCTGCTGTTGTTTTTGATTTAGTAAAAATACTAAACCACTTGGTAAAATCCTGAAAATAATTTTAGGCACCTTTGAAATATTTCCCAAGAGCCCTCAAGTACTTTCAGGATTATTTGGACAATTAAAAATATTTATAAGATTTAAATGTCCAAATTCAAATACTTATGGGTTAATTCAAAAATCCAAAGTGTGCTAGAAAAATGTGCACCATTTTTGGCAGAGGTTCTAGACCAATCCAAAGATGATGAACATTTTTGGGAAGGCATTTTGGGTTCATTGAAAATATTTTTATTTGAACCTAGTTGAATTCTTTCTGATGCTAGGGTTTGGTCAATCCCCATTTCAACTTAAATATAATTTAAACATGATGCAACAAGATGCAAAACACCAGGCAGTACCATAAGCTAGGGATGTGACATGTGTGTTTTTTTATTTATAGATGGCAAAGTAGACTTTGTCGTCTGTTTTTTTATTTACAGACGGCAAAGTGAGCACTTTGTCGTCTGTCATTTTCTTTGCCGTCAGTCTTTTTAATTACAGACGTCAAAGTATGTTTTGTCGTCAGCCGTTCTTTGCCGTCAGCAACTGTCGGCAAAATTGGTCTTTGTCGTCTGTCCCGATGAAAAGCTTACGACAAAGAACAGTACTGACGGCAAATCTCCTGTTTCCTGTAGTGTTGGTCTTGCTGTAAAAAACAGAAACTTTAGCGCTCACGAGAATTGCAGCCATTTTTATTTTGAAATTGATATTTAGTTAATTATTTTTGCAGATGATTAATAGATAAAATCCTCACGTCCAGCAATTTATTTTAGAATTTTTGGGTTCCAGAAGTTTGCGTTAGCTACAGATTACTGCAGACTATTCTGTTTTTGACAGATTCTGTTTTTCGTGTGTTGTTTGCTTATTTTGATGAATCTATGGCTAGTAAAATAGTTTATAAACCATATAGAAGTTGGAATGCAGTAGGTTTAACACCAATACAAATAAAGAATGAGTTCATTACAGTACCTTGAAGTGGTGTTTTGTTTTCTTTCGCTAAGGGAGCTCATGAGATTTTCTATTTTGAGTTTTGTGTTGTGAAGTTTTCAAGTTTTGGGTAAAAGATTTGATGGATTATGGAACAAGGAGTGGCAAGAGCCTAAGATTGGGGATGCCCATGGCACCCCAAGAAAATCTAAGAACACCTAAAAGCCAAAGCTTGGGGATGCCCCGGAAGGCATCCCCTCTTTCGTCTACTTCCATCGGTAACTTTACATGGAGATATATTTTTATTCACCACATGATATGTGTTTTTCTTGGAGCGTCTTATATTATTTGATTCTTTATTTGTTAGTTTTCCACAATCATCTTTCCTGTACACACCTTTTGAGAGAAACACACATGATTTGAAAATTATTAGAATACTCTATGTGCTTCACTTATATCTTTTGAGTTATATAGTTGTTGCTCTAGTGCTTCACTTATATCTTTTGGAGCACGTCGGTGGATTTATTTTATAGAAACTATTGTTCTCTCATGCTTCACTTAGATTATTTTGAGAGTCCTACAAAACAGCATGGTCATTTGCTTTAATTATGATAGGCATTCAAGATTAGTAAAAAAAATCTTATGAGTGTGTTGAATACTACGAGAAGTTTGATACTTGATAATTGTTTTGAGATATGGAGATGGTGATATTAGAGTCATGCTAGTTGAGTAGTTGTAAATTTGAGAAATACTTGTGTTGAAGTTTGTGATTCCCGTAACATGCACGTATGGTGAATCGTTATATGATGAAGTCGGAGCATGATTTATTTATTGATTGTCTCCCTTATGTGTGGCAGTCGGGGACGAGCGATGGTCTTTTCCTACCAATCTATCCCCCTAGGAGCATGCGCGTAATACTTTGTTTCGATAACTTGTAGATTTTTGCCATAAGTATGTGAGTTCTTTACGATTAATGTTGAGTTCATGGACTATATGCACTCTCACCCTTCCACCATTGCTAGCCTCTCTAATACCGCGCATCTTTCGCCGGTATCATACACCCACCATATACCTTCCTCAAAACAGCCACCATACCTACCTATCATGGCATTTCCGTAGCCATTCCGAGATATATTGCCATGCAACTTTCCACCGTTCCGTTTACTATGACATGCTCCATCATTGTCATATTGCTTTGCATGATCGTGTAGTTGACATTGTATTTGTGGCAAAGCCACCATTCATAATTCTTCATACATGTCACTCATGCATCATTGCACATCCCAGTACACCGCCGGAGGCATTCACATAGAGTCATATTTTGTTCTAAGTATCGAGTTATAATTGTTGAGTTGTAAGTAAATAAAAGTGTGATGATCATCATTTTTAGAGCATTGTCCCAAGTGAGGAAAGGATGATGGAGACTATGATTCCCCCACAAGTCGGGATGAGACTCCGGACTAAAAAAAGAGGCCATAAAAAAAGAGAAAAGGCCCAAATAAAAAATGATAGAAAAAGAGAGAAGGGACAATGCTACTATCCTTTTACCACAATTGTGCTTCAAAGTTGCACTATGATCTTCATGATAGAGAGTTTCCTATGATTCCACTTTCATATACTAGTGGGAATTTTTCATTGTAGAACATGGCTTGTATATTCCAATGAGGGGCTTCCTCAAAATGCCCTAGGTCTTCGTGAGCAAGCGAGTTGGATGCATACCCACTTAGTTCCTTTTGTTGAGCTTTCATATACTTATAGCTCTAGTGCATCTATTGCATGGCAATCCCTACTCACTCACATTGATATCTATTAATGGGCATCTCCATAGCCCGTTAATATGCCTAGTTGATGTGAGATTATCTTCTCCCTTTTTGTCTTCTCCACAACCACCATTCTATTCCACATATAGTGCTATGTCCATGGCTCACGTTCATGTATTGCGTGAAGATTGAAAAAGTTTGAGAACACCAAAAGTATGAAACAATTGCTTGCTTGTCATCGGGGTTGTGCATGATTTAAATACTTTGTGTGGTGAAGATAGAGCATAGCTAGATTATATGATTATATGTTTTTTGAGTTAGTATGCTTGAAGTATTATTATTTCTATGTCAATATTAAACTTTTGTCTTGAATCTTTCGGATCTGAATATTCTTACCACAATTAAGAGAATTAAATTGAAATTATGCCAAGTAGCATTCCACATCAAAAATTCTGTTTTTATCATTTACCTACTCGAGGACGAGCAAGAATTAAGCTTGGGGATGCTTGATATGTCTCCAACGTATCTATAATTTTTGATGGTTCCATGCTATATTATATTCTGATTTGGACATTATTGGGCTTTATTATACACTTCTATATTATTTTTGGGACTAACCTATTAACCAGAGGCCCAGCCTAGAATTGTTGTTTTTTGCCTATTTCAGAGTTTCGCAGAAAAAGAATATCAAACGGAGTCCAAACGGAATAAAACCTTCAGGAACGTGATTTTTGGAACGAACGTGATCCAGAGGACTTGGACCCTACGTCAAGAAAGCAACCAGGAAGGCAGGAGGTAGGGGGGCACGCCTACCACCCCCCCAGGCGTGCCCTCCACCCTCGTGGGGCCCACGTTGCTCCACCGACGTACTTCTTCCTCCTATATATACCTATGTACCCACAAACTACGAGATACGAAGCCAAAACCCTAATTCCATTGCCGCAACCTTCTATACCCGTGAGATCCCATCTTGGGGCCTTTTCCGGAGCTCCGCCAAAGGGGGCATCGATCACGGAGGGCTTCTACATCAACACCATAGCCTCTCCGATGATGTGTGAGTAGTTTACCTCAGACCTTCGGGTCCATAGTTATTAGCTAGATGGCTTCTTCTCTCTTTTTGGATCTCAATACAATGTTATCCCCCTCTCTTGTGGAGATCTATTCGATGTAATCTTCTTTTGCGGCGTGTTTGTTGAGACCGATGAATTGTGGGTTTATGACCAAGTTTATCTATGAACAATATTTGAATCTTCTCAGAATTCTTTTATGTATGATTGGTTATCTTTGCAAGTCTCTTCGAATTATTAGTTTGGTTTGGCCTAATAGATTGATCTTTCTTGCAATGGGAGAAGTGCTTAGCTTTGGGTTCAATCTTGCGGTGTCCTTTCCCAGTGATAGTAGGGGCAGCAAGGCATGTATTGGATTGTTGCCATCGAGGATAACAAGATGGGGTTTATATCATATTGCATGAGTTTATCCCTCTACATCATTTCATCTAGCTTAAAGCGTTACTCTTTTCTTTTGAACTTAATACTCTAGATGCATGCTGGACAGCGGTCGATGTGTGGAGTAATAGTAGTAGATGCAGGCAGGAGTCGGTCTACTTGTGTCGGACGTGATGCCTATATACATGATCATACCTAGATATTCTCATAACTATGCTCAATTCTGTCAATTGCTCAACAGTAATTTGTTTACCCACCGTAATACTTATGCTCTCGAGAGAAGCCACTAGTGAAAGTTATGGCCCCCGGGTCTATTTTCTATCATATTAATCTTCCATCAACAAGCTATTTTTGCACCGTTTTTATTTTGCTTTATTTACTTTGCATCTTTATCATAAAAATACCAAAAATATTATCTTATCATATCTATCAGATCTCACTTTCGTAAGTGACCGTGAAGGGATTGACAACCCCTTTATTGCGTTGGTTGCGAGGATTTATTTGTTTGTGTAGGTGCGAGGGACTCGTTCGTGGCCTCCTACTGGATTGATACCTTGGTTATCAAAAACTGAGGGAAATAATTACGGTACTTTGCTGCATCACGGTTTCCTCTTCAAGGGAAAACCAATGCAGTGCTCAAGAGGTAGAAAGTGTCGGCGGGACTGCCTCCTCCCTCCTCCCGTGGCCGGCTATGCTCCCGCGCAGGCCTCACCGCCCCACCTTACTCCCATAGCTGGCCTAGCCATCCCTCTACTCACCCACACCTGTTGTTATTCTCCAGGGACGGCAGACGAACCAGTAAACCCCCGTAGTCCTCTGCGTGGGAAACAACTGCCAAGTCTTCCCTGGCTCCATGTCGTTCCCTTCCTAGGCCTCGCTGTCGTCCACCGCCCTGGTGCTCTCGGTGCGGCCTGGTCAACATCGTCAATGAAAGACATCCATCAGAAGTGGACTGTATGTGGAGAGGCTGACAGCTGGGTCCACGACCGCATGCAAGGAAATGCCACCTTATTACGCGGAAAATAATGATTCCTCCAGCTGACAGCCAGGACCCAAGGGAAGGGCTTCTGTATTTTGCAAAAAAATCGTTCCCCCCGCTGATAGGTCGGACCCACCAGCTATATCTTCGCACGCAAGGAAGTGCCTCCTTATTATGCACACAAAAATTGAATACCCCCTGCTAGCTGGGACACACCATAGTGGGTGGCTGACTTGTGGGCCTACTAAGTTGACAGGGACGGAGGGCTTTGTGAACATAGTCAATATGAACGATTCTAGCTCCAGTGACCATACGATGTCCATCCAACGGCCATAGTGCTTCTTCAACCTCTGGTCTTCTTGCTCCAGCTGCCCAAAGCAGCGCCGGTCGTGCCGCCTGCTCCTGCCTCCCGTGGCCGGCTGTGCTACCGCAGAGGCCTCACCGCCCCCATACTACTCCCACCGCTGGCTAGGCTATCCCTCCACTCACCCACCCCCCCTGTTATTTTGCGGCGACGGCAGCCTCACACCGCAGCCAAACCAGTGAACCCTCGTACTCCTCTCCGTGTGGGCATCCACTCTCGCGTCTTCCTCGGCTCTGCGTCATGCACCACCTTGGTGCTCTCGGCGCGGCGTGGTCAATGTGGTAAACGACCGACTTCCATCGGAAGAGTACTATACGTGGAGAGGCTGACAAATGGGTCCACGGCCGCAGCTGGGTCCACGGCCACAACCCAGTTTTTTTTTGATTTGCCAAGTAATTTGCATTGTCAGGCCTGTTGGGTTGCAAATCTTTCAAAACGAGGAGAGCTTCATTCGGCTGGCCGAGAAAATGGCCTATCAGTAATGAGAAATGGGTTGTACATTTTCAAAACACATCAAACCGGCAATTAGTTTCAAATTTCCTTTTTTCATTTTGAGATTTTAAATTTCATTGATTTTTATGCATGGATAATTTGTTGGATTTTATATTGATATACATTTATTTTTAAAATTAGTTTGAATGTGACTTGAAATTTCGGGATTAAAAACAGTTTGGACCGCACCGAAATATGAAAAATTTCGTATAATTTTTTAACCATGGCCACAATATGGGCCGTAGTGCTAACAAAAAGAATATGGGCTCCAAGAAAAACCTTAAGAATTAGAAAATGGGCTATAAATTATTAGAAATAATGGAAGATGGGTTGTATGTTGTTTTCCATAGATTTGAGGCTTTCCTAAAAAAAGGTTGACGAACAAGCAGTTACTGTTGGATGTCCATCCAACAGCCGTCGTGCTTCTTCAATCTCTGCTCTTCCTGCTCCAGCTGCTCAAACAAGCGCCGGTGGGACTGCCTGCTCTCTCCTCCCCGCGGCCGGCTATGCTGCCGCGCAGGCCTCACCGCCCCACCGTACTCCCATCGCTGGCCTAGCCATCCCTCTACTCACCCACACCTGTTGTTATTCTCCGGCGATGGCAGACGAACCAGTAAACCCTCGTACAGTCATACTCCCCTCCGTGTGGGAAACAACTGCCGAGTCGTCCTTGGCTCTGTGTTGTTCCTATCCTAGGCCTCGCCATCTTCCACCGCCCTAGTGCTCTTGGCGCGGCCTGGTCAACGTGGTCAACGACCGACATGCATCTGAAGTGGATTGTATGTGGAGAGGCTGACAACTGGGTCCACGGTCGCACGCAAGGAAATGCCTCCTTATTACGCGCAAAATAACGATTCCTCCACCTGACATCTGGCACCCACCGAAAGGGCCTCTATATTTCATGAAAAAATGTAACCTCCGCTGACATCTCGGACCCACCAGATATATCTTCGCATGCAAGGAAGTGCCTCCTTATTACGCACAAAAAAATGAATACTCCCCCTACTAGCTGGGACCTAGTACAGTGGCAGGATGACTTGTGGGCCTACTAAGTTGACAGGGACGGAAGGCTTTGTCAACTTAGTCAATATGCACGATTCTAGCTCCAGTGACCATACGATGTCCATCCAACGGCCGTAGTGCTTCTTCAACCTCTGGTCTTCTTGCTCCAGCCGCCCAAACCAGCACCGGTTATGCCTCGTGCTCCTGCCTCCCATGGCCGGCTGCGATGCGGCGGAGGCCTCACCGCCCCTACTACTCCCACCGCTGGCCAGGCCATCCCTCTACTCACCCACACCCCCTTTTATTATGCGGCGACGGCAGCCTCACACCGCAGCAAACCAGTGAACCCTCATACTCCTCTACGCGTGAGCATTTACTGCCGCATCTTCCCTGGCTCCGCGTTGTCCCCTTCCTAGGCCTCCCCAACGTCCACCGCCCTGGTGCTCTCGACACGGCGTGGTCAACGTGGTCAAGGAACGGCTTCCATCGGACACGGACTGTACATGGAGAGGCTGACAGCTGGGTCCACGGCCGCAGCAAGGAAGTGTCTCCTTATTACGCGGAAAATATTTATTCCTACACCTGACAGCGGGGACCCACTGGACAGGCCACCGTATTTCACGAAAAAAAACGTTTCCCCTGACTGCTGGGACCCACCAGCTACATCTTCGCACGCAAGGAAGTGCGTCCGGGAAAAAATGATTTGCCCCCTAACTGCTGGGACCCACCAGCTATATCTTCGCATGCAAGGATGTGCCTGACAGTCGGGACCCACCTGTTCGAAGCGTACGTAGCATTGTCATTCTGGTCGCAAACGTGTACGTACATACTGGTCGATGTAGAGCGCGCACGTGTCATAGTAGAGGCATGCATGTAGCATGTACATGTACAAACATCGGCCAATGTACAAGAACGAAAATACGGCCACATACGTACATACGGGCGGGGTCTCGAACGCCTACTCGCGCATACGTACGGCCAGGGCTCGTGTACATGGCTGGGTCGGAATAACCATTTACACGAGCCCTACCCGTAAATGGATGGTCGAAAGATTTACATGGCTGGGACGAAAGAAAATGCATCGTCGTGTTCATCAGGAGGGCTTGGACGGAACAACCGATTGAAACGAGGCCTGGCGTACCGCAGAACGGAGGAAACGGCCTTGTGTTCGACCAGCCACGTTCGAAACGGGATCCTGTTCATCGGGTGGGGTCTGGCGTACCGCAAAACGGAGGAAACGGACCTCCTACGGTCGAAACGGGGGTACTGTTCATCGGGAGGGGTGTGGCATACCGCAAAGCGGAGCAAAGGGACCTGTGTTGGAGCGCTAAGGTCGAAACGGGGGTCCTGTTCATCGGGAGGGGTGTGGCATACCGCGAAACGAGACTCCACGGGATACTGTTCATCTCCACCGTCGACCCCCTCCAGCCTCCACGAGTTACTGTTCATCCACCGTTGACCTCCTCCAGCCTCCACCTGTGATTGTTCATCCACGGGCTCCTGTTCATCCAGCCTCCATCGTCTACTGTTCATCCAGCCCTCCACGGGGTGGTCCAGTTCATCCAGCCGTCCACGGGATCCTGTTTATCCAGCCCCAACTGGCTCGATCGATCAGGGTCCTGTTTATCCAGAGGCAACACCATGGGGTCATGTTCATCCACCCTCACCAGGAACTATTTATCCAAAACCCCCCAACAACGCTCACTGTTCATCCAGAGGAAGCATCGATCGACTTCAGTTAGCAGAAGTAGGGAAGGAATCGCTCGATCGGGTTCAGGTAACAACCATCGATCGATCGCTCGGGTTCAGTGACGCGTACCCTTTAGTGCAATCGCTCGGGTTCAGTTAGAACCCAATGCCTCGCTCGGGTTCAGTTAGAGCCCAACGCCTCGCACCCACGCACGTGCGGGTACGAGAGAAACGCGCATCGCTCGGCCCCGACCACCCACCGTAATCGGGAACACCCCGATATTTTCCTCGCCCTCGCTTCTACCACGGGTTTTTCCATCATGGAAGGCCCAAAGAATGTCATGCAGCTGCAGCTCCGGCCCGCCCAGGACGAAAAGCCCATTTTATGTCATGATTTTTTCTCATAGAAGTAGGAGCCCACCACATCTATGATGATACCGGGTTTTGTCACAATTATCGTCATAGAAGTGTCATAAGTATGACAAAAAAATTCATTCGGCCCAAAATGTCACGGATGTGTCTTTTTTTGTAGTGAAGGGCCAGGATGGTGCTGAGGCATCCGGCAAGAAGCGTGGCGGTCGAGGAGGTCACCGCGACAAAGACAATCAACAAGAGAGGCCCGATCGGGGCCACGACAAGAAGGAGGGAGACGATGATCATGATGAGGACCACGAGTCCGGCGAGCACGAGTTCCAGAAAGCTACGGAGGCCATGTGCGTCGATGGTGGCGCCTCGTTGCACACCTCTCACCGCCAACTGAAGCAGTGGGCACGTAAAGTCACTGCAGCGGTGCCATCGTTCGATGCCCAGAGGCCGCTGAAGTGGTCCAGCACGCATATCATTTTTGACACCGAGGATCACCCTGATCGCACAACTGCGGTCGGGTGTTTGCCGTTGTTGGTTTCGCCAACAATACGCAACCTCAAGGTGATGAAAGTGCTAGTTGATGGTGGGGCCAGTCCGAACTTGATCTCGCCCGCCGTGATTGAGAGGCTGCAAATCCCAGATGGAGATCTCGAGGAGACGGGCACGTTTCAAGGGGTCAACCCGGGGAGGAGTCAGCTGAAGGGTAAGATCAGATTACCCGTTACGCATGGGGGCGAGCTGAACCATAGGACGGAGAAGGTTGTTATTGATGTTGCCAGGATCCCCTTGCCCTAAAATGGGATCCTCAGCCGCCCAGAGCTAGCCAAGTTTATGGCGGCATCTCATTACGCCTACAACACGTTGAAGATGCCCGGGGCAATGAGCATCATCACCGTCCCATCCGATAGGAAAGACACGGTCATCTACACCGACCAGCTTTACCGGGAGGCAGTTGCAGCGGCTACCGCCAAGGCACTTCTTCCTGCTGTTGAGACCCCGGGAGGGAAGAAAACCGGCAAGTCCTCTGCCCCTACCGGCAAGGCCCCTTCTGGCAAGACTTCTGACCCCGGTAAGTACTCCTGCACCCCCTTGATACGTCCATTTTGCATCATGCTTTTATATCAATATTTATTGCATTATGGGCTGTTATTACACATTATGTCACAATTGTTATGCCTATTCTCTCTTATATTACAAGGTTTACATGAAGAGGAGGAATGCCGACAGCTAGAATTTTGGGCTGGAAAAGGAGCAAATATTAGAGACCTATTCTGCACAACTCCAAAAGTCTAAAAACTTCACGGGAGAACATTTCAGAATATATAAAAAATATTGGGCGAAGGAAGTACCAGAGGGGCCACCCACCATCCACGAGGGTGGGGGCGCGCACTACCCCCTGGGCGCACCCCCCTGCCTCGTGGGCCCCCTAGCAGCCCTCTGGTGCCCATCTTCTTCTATATGAGGTCTTTCATCCAGAAAAAAATCATAAGCAAGCTCACGGGACGAAACTCCGCCGCCACGAGGTGGAACCTTGGCGGAACCAATCTAGGGCTCCAGCGGAGCTATTCTGCCAAGGAAACATCCCTCCAGGAGGGGGAAATCATCACCATCATCATCACCATCGATCCTCCCATCGGGAGGGGGTCAATCTCCATCAACATCTTCACCACCACCATCTCATCTCAAACCCTAGTTCATCTCTTGTATCCAATCTTTGTCTCAAAATCTTAGATTGGTACCTATGGGTTGCTAGTAGTGTTGATTACTCCTTGTAGTTGATGCTAGTTGGTTTACTTGGTGGAAGATCATATACTCAGATCCTTTATGCATATTAATGCCCCTATGATTATGAACATGAATATGATTTGAGAGTAGTTATGTTTGTTCCTAAGGACATGGGAGAAGTCTTGCTATAAGTAGTCATGTGAATTTGGTATTCGTTCGATATTTTCATGAGATGTATGTTGTCTCTCCTCTAGTGGTATCATGTGAACATCGACTACATGACACTTCACCATTGTTTGGGCCTAGAGGAAGGCATTGGGAAGTAATAAGTAGATGATGGGTTGCTAGAGTGCCAGAAGCTTAAACCCTAGTTTATGCGTTGCTTCGTAAGGGGCTGATTTGGATCGATATGTTTCATCTATGGTTAGGTTTACCTTAATACTTTTGTTGGAGTTGCGGATGCTTGCAAGAGGGATTAATCATAAGTGGGATGCTTGTCCAAGGAATGGAAGTACCCAAGCACCGGTCCTCCCACATATCAAATTATCAAATTACCGAACGCGAATCATATGAGCGTGATGAAAACTAGCTTGACGATGACTCCCATGTGTCCTCGGGAGTGCTTTCCTTTATATAAGAGTTTTTCCATGCTTGTCCTTCGCTACAAAAAGGATTGGGCCATCTTGCTGCACCTTATTTACTTTTGTTACTTGTTACCCGTTACGAATTACCTTATCACAAAACTATCTGTTACCGACAATTTCAGTGCTTGCAGAGAATACCTTACTGAAAACTGCTTATCATTTCCTTCTGCTCCTCATTGGGTTTGACACTCTTACTTATCAAAAGGACTATGATAGATCCCCTATACTTGTGGTTCATCTAGACTCTTTTCTGGCGTCGTTGTCGGGGTGTGAAGCGCCTTTGGTAGGTGGAATTTGGTAAGGAAAAATTTATATAGTGTGCTGAAATTTGCTGTCACTTTTTACAATGGAACATAATCCTTTCAGAGGCTTGTTTGGGGTATCTTCACCCCGACCAGTAGAGAAAAGAGTTGCTCCTCAACCTACTGAAGCTACTGAAAATGTTTACTTTGAAATTCCTTCAGGTATGATAGAGAAACCGCTAGCTAATCCTTTCACAGGTGATGGAACATTACATCCCGGTTTGCACCTAATCTATGTGGATGAAGTTTCTGGATTATTTAAGCTTGCAGGTATGCCCGAGGATGTTATCAAGAAGAAGGTCTTCCCTTTATCTTTGAAGGTAAAGGCATTGACATGGTTGAGACTATGTGATGATATGGGATCATTGAACTACAACCGATTGAAACTGGAATTTCATCAGCAGTTTTATCCTATGTATCTTGTTCATCATGATCGTAATTATATATATATATATATATATATATATAATTTTTTGCCTTGCTAAGGAGAAAGCATTGCTCAAGCTTGGGGGAGGCTTAAGTCAATGTTATATTCATTCCCCAATCATGAGCTCTCAAGAGAAATTATTATTCAAAATTTTTATGCTCGACTTTCTCTCAATAATCGCTCCATGCTCGATACTTCTTGTACTGGATCTTTTATGATGAAGACTATTGAATTCATATGGGATTTACTAGAGAGAATTAAACGCAACTCTAAAGATTGGGATCTCGACGAAGGTAAGGAGTCAGGTATAACACCCAAGTTTGATTGTGCTAAATCTTTTATGGATACCAATGCCTTTCGTGAATTAAGCACTAAATATGGAATTGACTCTGAGATAGTAGCGTCCTTCTGTGAACCCTTTCCTACTAATGTTGATCTCCCTAAGGAGAAGTGGTTTAAATATAATCCTCCCATTGAAGTAAAATTAGTTGCATCTATTAAAGTTGAAGAAAATACTATCACTAATAATGTTGATCCTGTTGTTCCTACTTCTTATATTGAGAAACCACCTTTCCTATTAGAATAAAGGATCATGCTAAAGCTTCAATTGTGGTTCGTAAGAGTAAAACTAGAACACCTACAACCTGTGAGAAAATTAAAGTTGAACCTAGTATTGCTATGGTTAAATATATCTTGGCCGATAATATTGATGGGCATGTCATTTACTTTTGTGATGAAGGTTCTAGAATTGCTAGACCCAATACCAAAAATAAACATAGACCTGTTGTAGGCATGCCTGCTATTTCTGTTAAAATAGGAGATCATTGCTATCATGGCTTATGTGATATGGGTGCTAGTGCAAGTGCAATACCTCATTCCTTATATAAAGAAATTATGCATGATATTGCACCTGCCGAGATAGAGGAAATTGATGTTACAACTAAGCTTGCCAATAGAGACACTATTTCACCAGTTGGGATTGATAGAGATGTCGAAGTCTTGTGTGGGAAAGTTAAATATCCTGCAGATTTTCTTGTTCTTGGTTCCCCACAAGATAACTTTTTTCCCATTATATTTGGTAGACCCTTCATGAATACTGTTAATGCTAAGATAGACTGCAAAAAGGATGTAGTTACTATTGGTTTGGGAGATATGTCTCATGAGTTTAATTTTGCTAAATTTCGTACACAACCCCATGATAAAGAATTGCCTAATAAATATGAAATTATTGGTCTTGCTTCTATTGTCGTGCCTCCTAGTGATCCTTTAGAACAATATTTGCTCGACCATGAAAATGATATGTTTATGAATGAAAGAAGGGAAATAGATGAAGTATTCTTTAAACAGGGACCTATTTTGAAACACAACTTGCCTGTTAAAATTTTAGGCGATCATCCTCCACCCAAGGGTGATCCCGTGTTTGAGCTTAAACCTTTGCCTGATACTCTTAAATATGCATTTCTTGATGAGAAAGAGATATATCATGTTATTATTATTGCTAACCTTTCAGAGCGTGAAGAAAATAAATTATTGAAAACTCTGAAGACACATCATGCAGGTATTGGATATACTCTTGATGATCTTAAGGGCATTAGTCCCACTCCATGCTAGCACATAATAAAATTGGAGAAATACGCGAAACCGGTTGTTGATCACCAACGATGGTTAAATCCTAAGATGAAAGAAGTGGTAAGAAAAGAAATACTTAAGCTTCTGGAGGCAGGTATAATTTATAATGTTGCTGATAGTCAGTGGGTAAGTCATGGCCATTGTGTCCCTAAGAAGGGAGGTATCACTGTTGTTCCTATTGATAAAGATGAATTGATCCCATAAAGAATTGTTACAGGTTATAGAATGGTAATTGATTTCCGCAAATTAAATAAAGCTACTAAAAAGGATCATTACCCACTACCTTTTATTGATCAAATGCTAGAAATATTATCCAAACATACACATTTTTGCTTTCTAGATGGTTATTCTGGTTTCTCTCAAATACCTGGGTGAAAAGAGGATCAAGAAAAGACAACTTTTACTTGCCCTTTTGGTAACTTTGCTTATAGACGTATGCCGTTTGGTTTATGTAATGCACCTGCTACCTTTTAAAGATGTATGACTGCTATATTCTCTGACTTTTGTGAAAAGGTTGTTGAGGTTTTCATGGATGATTTCTCCGTATATGGGACTTCTTTTGATGATTGTTTAAGGAACCTTGATCGAGTTTTGCAGAGATGTGAAGAAACTAATCTTGTCTTGAATTGGGAGAAGTGCCACTTTACGGTTAATGAAGGTATTGTCTTGGGGCATAAAATTTCTGAAAGAGGTATTGAAGTTGATAAAGCTAAGGTTGATGCTATTGAAAAGATGTCGTGTCCTAAGGACATTAAAGGTATAAGAAGTTTCCTTGGTCATGTCAGTTTTTATAGGAGGTTCATTAAGGACTTCTCTAAAATTTCCAGTCCTCTGACTAATCTCTTACAAAAAGATGTTCCTTTTGTCTTTGATGATGATTGTGTAGAAGCATTTGAAATACTTAAGAAAGCTTTGATTTCTGCACCTATTGTTCAGCCTCCTAATTTGAATTTACCCTTTGAAATCATGTGTGATGCTAGTGATTATGCTGTAGGGGCTGTTCTTGGACAAAGAGTTGATAAGAAATTAAATGTTATCCAATATGCAAGTAAAAATCTAGACAGTGTCCAAAGAAATTATGCTACTACCGGAAAAGAATTTTTAGCAGTTGTATTTGCTTGTGATAAGTTCAGACCTTATATTGTTGATTCTAATGTAACTGTTCACACTGATCATGCTGCTATTAAATATCTTATGGAAAAGAAACATGCTAAACCTAGACTTATTAGATGGGTTCTCTTGCTACAAGAATTTGATTTGCATATTATTGATAGAAAGGGAGTTATGAACCCCGTTGCAGATAACTTGTCTAGGTTAGAGAATGTTCTTGATGACCCACTACCTATTGATGATAGCTTTCTTGATGAACAACTAGCTGTCACAAATGCTTCTCATACTACTCCATGGCATGCTGATTATGCTAATTACATTGTTGCTAAATTTATACCAGCTAGTTTCACATACTAGCAAAAGAAAAAGTTCTTCTATGATTTAAGGCATTACTTTTGGGATGACCCACATCTTTATAACAAAGGAGTAGATGGTGTTATTAGACGTTGTGTACCTGAGCATGAACAGGAACAGATCCTACGCAAGTGTCACTCCGAGGCTTATGGAGGACATCATGTTGGAGATAGAACTGCACATAAGGTATTGCAATTCGGTTTTTATTGGCCTACTCTCTTCAAGGATGCACGAGAGTTTGTCTTGTCTTGTGATGAATGTCAAAGAATTGTTAATAATAGTAGACGCCAAGAAATGCCTATGAATTATTCACTTGTTATTGAACCACTTGATGTTTGGGGATTTGATTATATGGGACCGTTTCCTTCCTCTAATGGGTATACACATATTTTAGTTGCTGTTGATTATGTTACTAAGTGGGTAGAAGCTATTCCAACTAGTAGTGTTGATCATAACACCTCTATTAAGATGCTTAAAGAAGTTATTTTTCCGAGATTTGGAGACCCTAGATACTTAATGACTGACGGTGGTTCACATTTTATTCATGGTGCTTTTCATAAAATGCTTGCTAAGTATGATGTTAATCATAGAATTGCATCTCCGTATCACCCACAGTCTAGTGGTCAAGTGGAATTAAGTAATAGAGAGCTTAAATTGATTTTGCAAAAGACTGTTAATAGATCTAGAAAGAATTGGTCCAAGAAACTTGATGATGCATTATGGGCCTATAGAACTACATAAAAAAATCCTATGGGTTTATCTCCATACAAAATGGTTTATGGTAAAGCATGTCACTTACCTCTTGAACTAGAACATAAGGCATATTGGGCCATTAAGAGCTCAGTTATGATTTCAAACTTGCCGGTGAGAAGAGGCTTTTTGACATTAGCTCACATGATGAATGGAGAACCCAGGCCTATGAGAATGATAAATTGTTTAAAGAAAAAGTTAAAAGATGGCATGACAAAAGGATACAAAGACGTGAGTTTAATGTAGGTGATTGTGTATTGTTATACAACTCTCGTTTAAGATATTTTGCAGGAAAACTCCTCTCTAAATGGGAAGGTCCTTATGTCATTGAGGAGGTCTATTGTTCTGGTGCAATAAAAATCAACAACTTCGAAGGCACGAATCCGAGGGTGGTGAACGTCCAAAGAATCAAACATTATATCTCAGGTAATCCCATAAATGTTGAAACTAATTAATGTTATTGAAACCGTAACCCTGGAGGAATACATAAGGGACACTTTCCAGAATGTTTCAGACTCCGAAAGGGAAGAGATATATGGTACAGTAAGTAAACCGACTCCAAAACAGTTCTAGTAGCAATTTTTCTCTGTTTTGCAATATTTAAGAAAATAGGAAAATAAGAAGTAGTCCAGGAAGGACACAAGGCATCCACGAGGGTGGAGGGCGCGCCCTACCCCCCTGGGCGCTCCCCCCTGCCTCGTGGGCACCTCATGTGCTCTTCGGACTCCGTTTTTTTTGCGTGATACTTCTTTTGGTCGGTAAATATTCATTATAATCCTCCAAAGGTTTTGACCATCGTATCACGCAAATATCTTCTGTCTTTGTTTCGAGCTGTTTTTCTGACGGATCTAGATCGCCATGGCGTCTTCAAGTGCCCCCAAGGACAAGTTCTTCGAGAAGGTCATCAACCCCTACCTCACGGAGGTGCTGCAACACCCTCAAACTATTGAGATGCGTGAGGGGTTGCTGCACATCCGCGATGTTGAGGGACCAAGGAGGATCGGAAGCGTGGAGACAAGACTCGAAGCAATGGATCAAGAAGTTTTCAAGTGCCAGGAGATGGTGGAATGTGGACTGGACACCAACCACATAATGATTACGGAGTTCACCAACACCGCCAAGCTAGATGCTAGAAACATCGGAGAGACCATCTTCAAGCTTCACGAGAAAATCGAGCATATCCAAGCCCAGATCTATGACCTGCAAAACCAAAACTATGAGTATGAATATAGATTCAAGATGATGAGTTTTGCTGTAGATTTGAGGATTCAGGAGACTCTATCATCCTTCTATGATGGTGAGCCTATGCCTTGGAATATGGACGACAAGCCTACATCATCAACAACTCCATCATCACCACCTCCGAGGAAGGAGACATAAACACATGGGTATGGGCACTCCCCTTGGCAACTGCCAATCTTGGGGGAGTGCCCCGGTATCGTATTTACCATCACAGTTTTATCTTTACCGTTTTTCTTAGTTCGGTCCTTTTGGTAATATCTTGATATAGTACAATAAAGTTTTAGCATGATCTCATTTTGAGTTGTTGCTTTATGATCCTTCTATGTAATCAAGTCCGTGAGCTATATATAATAAATATTAGTGTTGAGTCAAGGGCTTGATTATCTTGCTATGATCTTGAGGCAATAAAAATAAAAGAGAAAGAATAAAAAGAAATAAAGAGATCATATGGATCTTATGGAGAGTAATGACTTCACATATAAAGAGTGTGATGAATAAAAATTGTTGAGAGTTGACAAGCATAGTTTTGGTCATCGTTGCAATTAATAGGAAGTAATAAAGAAAGACAGGTTTTCACATATGAATATACTATTTAGGACATCTTTTATGATTGTGAGCACTCATTAAAATATGACATGCTAAAAAGTTGATGTTGGACAAGCAACGCCCGGCTTCCCGCCTTGGCATTAATGCTCGTGCCCTCCGTATCCGCCACCTACCCTCCTTGAGGCATGGGGGACACGTGGCGGGTGGGCCAAGATTAAGAAGGCAAGTAGAACGACCGTTTCCCGCCCCGTGATCATGGGGCGCGGGCGCCATGATGGCCACGACCCGAGTCCACTTTGTAAATGACCCACGCCCTGTGGCTTCCTCTTTTTTATGGGGAAGACACGGGCCGCCTCTTTACTATAACCCGCGAGATGACACAAGCGTGCTGCGGCTGTCCCACGCACGACCCCCACGTCACGCACTCAATACGGGTCGTGGGGAAGCGCAACTAGCGAAGAAGTTACTCCGAATAAAACTCTGCCACGCTTGCCCGCGCACCGTTCTGGCCTAAGCTAACAACGCTTTGTGCTTATGTGTGGCCAAGGACCGGGGGCTCCTGTCGGTGTACAAAAGTAGCGGCCTTTCTGAACCCCTTTACTTGTGCACGGGAAGTCGTAGCCACACTTGCCGCATTGCTTGGCGGGGCAGACGGAGAAAAGGTACAAGGCTACCAAGGTAGTACGCAAGCCAGAGGCGCGAAGAGCAAAAGGACAAGATTCACAGCCCTAGCTCAACCCCTGTTGTCGTGGGTTTCTCACGGCAGATGTCCTCATGAAAGGACTTAGTCGTGGAGCCATCGCTACGGGTTAGCTTAAAGGGGTTAAACCGGACAAGGGGACACGAGGGGTTTTATACTAGTTTGGCCCCTTCGATGAAGCTAAAAGCCTACGCCTAGTTGTGATTGGTATTGCTAGGGTTTCGATGACCAGGGAGTGAATCCTCTTTGCCTGGCTCTCGAGTTGTTGTCTATTGTCCTGAAACTGCCGCCAGGTCGTCCCTTTATATACATATGTTGACGCCCATCGGTTTACAGAGTCCCGAGGCCGGGTCATAGAGGTGTCCGGCCCGGTCTCTATTCCTCTAACATACAATACCAGTTTATACGATAAGGTCGGTTCACATCTACAGGCTTTAACCCGCCTTTGGGCCTTGGGTCTTCGTAAAGCGCCACCATCTTTATATCTTCATGGGCTTCTATCTTCATGGAGCTAACCCAGCCACTCCTAGCCGGTTTACCTCCAATAACCATATCCCCAACATTAGGCCCCAGATTGATTTGAACTTGTTTATGTCAATCTTCAATACTTAGAAAAAATCTTGCCCTGGCACCTTCGTATAAATCTGGTAAATCGCCATGACATCATCCTTAAAATCTTCAGTAAATTGTTATGACGTCATCTACCCGTTGAAGCCAAAGATACCCTTCATTAATGAACGTTAAACCCTCGAGGCGACATCCTTATTACTATCTATTTCTAGCTCCTCGATTTACGCACATGTCGCTTATCGGTACACCTTATAAATAGGACCATGGGCCCTTCTCTTTTCCCCTTCGTCTCCTTCACCTCTTCTTCCTCCTTGCGACATCTCTGTCCTTGAGCGCCGCCGCCGCCACCGAGCTTTTCCTCCATCTCTCATCCGGCCGCTGCATCAACCTGATTGCGCCAGAAAGCTGCGGCGCTCCTATGTTGCTTCATCGTCTTTAAGTCTTTCCCTTTCCCCCTTTGTAGATCTGTTTAGGGCTCCCTCGTTCATCGCATTTCATCAAAGTTCATCAGGGTTTCAGTGAGGATCTGTTCCTCCTTATCTATGGATAAAAATCTTCAAGCTTGATATTTTGCTAGTAATGGCTTACTTTTCGCTACCACAACAAACCTTTTGTACGTGAAAAACTGATTTGAACCATTACGAACTGCTTTGGGTCCAACCCTTTTAGGTCAAAATATTTTTGCTTTCATGTCTTTCAATAGATCCAAAATTTTCATGTCCCCTTGTGGAACCTGTTTCACCTTACTTAGTCATTTTTATCTTGCATTTGTATCCTCTTTACCACATAAGCGGTGTATCTTTGTAAGAGCAACCTATCACATACCATTAGTCCCCGGGTAAACCGACAAACCCTTTACATCCGTTGTTATAATCCGGTTTAACAACATGTGTATATCTTTGTTCTGATATGACCTTGTCATTTATTATTGTATCAGCCTCCGGTTTACGCAATTTCATATAGCTGTATATCTTTATTCCGTCGCACCTTGCGTACCACCATGAAGGATTTGTAAACCGGTGTTTCCTTTTCAGCTTTTCGTTTGCAATGGCCAAACAATTTTATGCTTGCAACTGGGCTCCTTGCCGGGTTACCGAAGAACAGTTGAATGGAATGGTCAATATTGGCACCTTGCCCAAAAAACTAAGATTCGGTGGCGAGCTCCAGGAACAGAGAGTCCTCCTACCCTGAGCCAGGGTGAGATAGTGGTCTTTGTCGACCACATAGGCCGTGGTTTCAAACCGTCCGAGTCGAAATTTTTCTGGGATGTTCTTGCCAGTTTCCAACTCCATCCTCAAGATATTGGACCCAACTCGGTGTCCAATTTATGCAACTTCCAAGTCTTCTGCGAAGTGTACTTACAAGAAGAACCAACTGCTGGGCTGTTCCGGGATTTTTTTTCATTTGAACCGGCGCACTGAATTTGTAAACAGTCCCAACACTGAACTTGGCGGCGTCTCTATTCAAAAGCGGAAAGAAGTTGAATTCCCTCATGCCAAGCCGCACAATCATCCTAAGGACTGGAACCAGACTTGGTTCTACAGTAAGGATACCTCTCCTGAAGATGAAAACCCTCTGCCAGGCTGTCAGGACCACTGGCTTTCCAACACTCATCCATTGCCGCAACGTTTAAGTTCTGCGGAACGGGCTGCATATGCCCCTCAACTCGCCAAGCTCCGAGCCTTTATGGCCAATGGTTTATCGGGCGTCGACTTTGTGCGTTGTTGAATATCTTGGAGCATCTTGCCATTAAGCTGCCGCTCCGGTTTAATGTGAGAGTACACCGGTGAAGTAGAAGACCCCCAACACCACATCAACATTCAGTTAACCGATGAAGAGGTCATTGAAGGTGTTAAGAAATTTTTGAATAAATGGGAATCTGTTTGTCGCCGAACCAGTTTGAACCCCTTCTACACAAAAAACAAACCGCCTGCTGTAAGTACTATCCTTCCTTTTTATCTTTGACATCTTTTTAAATTGTTCAACCTGTAAACATTCTTCTATTTGTTTATAAACAGGGTGATGATCCATTCTCGAAGAGGAAACCCGCAGATAAAGCAGCGAAGCCATCTCGCCCCAAAACTAAAGCCGTCAAGAAAACCTGAAAGCGGAAAACAGCTGACTCGATCAACATGGAACTTGATGAAGATGCAGATGAACCGGAAGTTGAGGTAGAACTTGACTCACTTGGCTCCCTTTTCATGCACCTCACTAACAATGATCTTTATCAGGAGGACGTGGAAGGCAGCCAGGCTGATGACGTAGAGGTAATTACCCTTTCCTCCAGTTCAGACTCTATGCCAACACAAAAAACCGTCAAGCGGTCCGGAAAGTAAGCTTTTCTCCTCCTCTTGCTTACTTGGATCCAACATTTATTTTCAAGACACAGCAGCACGAGGCTCACCGAACAACCCGGCACAGCGGCCAACAGGTCACTTCGGCCGGTTTACCTGACACCCCGGTTCGGAAGGGCCGATCTGAGGTCTCCCCCACTTCTGACAATTCTTATCCCAAGGCAGGTTATTTCCAACAACCTCTTAATCTTTCCGATTCAAATTATCAGGTGACACCTCCCTCATCCTCCGACGAGTCAACAGTGACCCAACTCCCTCCTCTCAAAACTGTAGCTGGGTAAGTACTCAAACCCTTTCTTCAAATGTTTGCATATCTTGAATAGTATGCTTAATTTTCATTTTTTGTTTGCAGAGCCAAAGCCAGACCCAGCAAAAAAGCTCAGGTGAACAATCCGTCTGAAGACCAGGTGGCTCTTGAACAGGGGTAAACAGGTGAACCGGACCAAACTGGTGAACCGGAGGGTCCTCATCCTGAAGCTACCTTTGATGAGCCACCCCCTCAAAATCAGAATATCGACGAACAAACCGAAGCTGACCCTGCTATTCCTGATACTGAACCGGCAGCTCCAATCCGGGCTAGTCCGGTGAGAGTTACTGGCACTCCACCATCACCCGTAAAAACTACTGGAGGCCAAGGAGATGACGTTATTATTACTAGCATGGGCCACATCTCTCCTGGCCATCCTGTAATCTTGGCCAAACATAATGCCAAAGAAGAGCGTGCTGCCAAGGAGAAGGGTAAATGGAGCACCGATTTGTCAAGTTATGTTCATCTAAGCGCTGAAGAACCCCACTCCGGTTTTTTAAACCGCCTGCACTCAAACCATGATTATGAAGCCGGTTTGGTGAACTTGATGAAGGAACGCTATGAGGTATTTTCATCTCTGAGGGAGTCCTGGATTGGCGGGTATTCGGACAGCCGGATTATATCCTTTGGCTGGACTGTTGGACTATGAAGATACAAGATTCAAATAATGATAGATAAGGTATTACAAGTAATGATAGATAAGGTATTACTTACCTTTGTTCTCCTCGAGCTGCCTCTTGGCAAGGCCGAGTTCTTTCTCGGACTGCTCGAGGTTCTGCTTCAGTGCGGGGACCTCCGCAGTTAGTGCGGCAGAGGTCAGCAGCGAAGCCTGCATACACATATAGACATACTTGTATTAGACTCCTGCAGATATTATTTGATCCCCTATTTGGCTTTTCTTTGTGAACACCAAATAGAGCATCAGGGGATACCGTCTATGCGGTAATATTTTCCTATATTTTAAATACTTACCTCAAAGCCTGTTAGAAGGCTGGCACAGGCTTCAGTCAGTCCGCTCTTGGCGGACTGAACCTTCTTGATCACCACACTCATAATAGTTCGGCGCTCTTCGTTGATGGAAGCACCGCGAAGCACTCCCAGCAGGTTGTCTGGTGCCTCTGGATAGACAAAGGTCACCAGCACGGGTGGCTTGCCCCTCCTGGCAGGGGGCCGCCTGCCGGAGTCCGGAACCATTGAAGGTTCTGGCGCGGTATTCAGCTGAGGGCCAAACTTGGAGCCCTAGGGAGGCTTGCTCCCTTTGCGCCTGGAGTCCGGAAGGTCGCCTTGAGGCGCCTCCAGGGCTACCTCCCCTCGGTTCGGTGCCCCTTGAGACAATACCTCGACATTGTCCGTAGGGCGAGGAGATGAGGCGGTTCGAAGTGACTCGCTGTTCATATCCGGCGAGTCCAAGGAACCGTCCGACGAGGATACGTCGATGCGGGCTCGAGACGGACTTCATGATCATATTCGACGTTAGGAGAAGTAGTGCAATAAAAGTATGCTATGAGTTACTCTGGTATCCGAATACTTACGACTTCACCAGGGGCTTGGCCCTGAGTGACCACTTGTCTTCGCCGCCGGCGGCGGTGGTGGAACAGTCTGGAAGGAGAGTCATTTCCTTCTTGGACCCTCCGGCCTCCCCGGTTGGGGCAGCCTTCCTTTTCCTGTCTCCCTCGGCTGGACGGGGAGAACCGTCATCTTCCTCCTCCTCGTTTTCACGGGAGGAGTGCGTCTCAGAGTTATCGGACGATGAGTCCGATACCACCTGGCGCCGGGAACTCTTTCGGGTTCCCATGGCCTTCTTCTTGATCTTCTTCTCTGGCACCTCATAAGGAGCCGGAGTCCGCATCTCCGTCAGAAGAGCGTCTTCAGGGTCTTCGGGCAGAGGGGCCAGACAGTCAATCTGCTCTGATGTCTCCACCCTGTCCTGTTAAAGGCATGGGAGCTCAGACCCCGCACATGGTTAAACTATGGAAAATAAATACCCTACGAGGTGTACAAAACTTACCGGATTCGCAGGATGCGTCGCGCTTAGCCCGCGGTCCTCGGTAAGGGGAGGGGGGACCTCGGCGCCCTTGAACAGCAACTTCCAGACGTCCTTATGCATCATGTCGAAGAGCTCGCGTAGAGTCTGGTGCTGGGCCGGGTCGAACTCCCATAAGTTGAAAGCCCATCGTTGACACAGGAGGATCCGGCGGAAGAGCATGACCTGGACTATGTTGACAAGCTTGAGTTTCTTGCCTATCATGTTCTGGATACACTTCTGGAGTCCGTCCAGCTCCACCGATGAGCCCCAGGACAGGCCTTTCTCCTTCCAGGAAGTGAGCCATGTGGGGATTCCGGATCGAAACTCGGGGGCCGCCACCCAGTTGGTGTCGCGCGGCTCGGTGATGTAGAACCACCCCGATTGCCACCCCTTTATGGTCTCCACATAGGAGCCCTCGAGCCATGTAACGTTAGGCATTTTTCCCACCATGGCTCCGCCACATTCCTCTTGTTGGCTGCCTACTAACTTCGGTTTGACATTGAAGGTCTTCAGCCACAGGCCAAAGTGGGGCCGGACGCGGAGGAAAGCCTCGCACACGATGATGAACGCCGAGATGTTGAGGATGAAATTCGGGGCTAGATCATGGAAGTCCAGCCCATAATAGAACATAAGGCCGCGGACGAATGGATGGAGGGGAAACCCCAGTCCGTGGACGAAGTGGGTGACGAAAACCACCCTTTCGTAAGGTTCCGGGTTAGGGACGATCTGCCCCGCGGCTAGCAGCCGGCACGCAATATCCACGGCTAAGTATCCGGCCCCGCGCAGCTTTTTGATGTCTCCCTCCGTAACGGAGGAGACCATCCACATGCCTCCCGCGCCGGACATGTTTGGAGAGGGTTGAGGAGAAGATTGTGGACTTGGGCGCTGGAGCTCGAGTGCGCGAGAATGGATGAGCAAGGAGGAAGAAGGCCTGGGTAGAAAAAGGTGAACCCTTATCCCTTTATAAGGGCGGACGAAAGTTGCGCCCCACTAGCCTGGTAAAACTCGCTTATCCCCCAAGCGCCATAATTGATGGCGCGTTTGGGTTACCCACGTCCGTATTGATGGGAATCCCGTAATAAGGGGACACAATCTCTGCTTCGACAAAACGTGCCAAGGAAACTGGCTCACGAAGCACGCTGAGGTTGGTTGTGAAAAACGATTTGAATGGTGACCTGGCAGTGGTGTGATGTCACACTATGGAATGCGTTGGCAGATTAGATTTGTGAAAATATTATTCTCTCTACGGTTGTATGTGGAACTTGTTTTGAAGAGCCGGACACGATCCTCGTGTTCAAAATCTTCTATGAAGTATTCGGAGGAGGAACCCGCCTTGCAATGCCAAAGACAAACTGTGCGCCGGACTCATCGTCATTGAAGCCTGGTTCAGGGCTACTGAGGGAGTCCTGGATTGGGGGGTATCCGAACAGCCGGATTATATCCTTTGGCCGGACTGTTGGACTATGAAGATACAAGATTGAAGACTTTGTCCCGTGTCTGGATGGGACTCTCCTTGGCGAGGAAGGCAAGCTTGGCAATATGGATATGTAGATCTCCTTCCTTGTAACCGACTCTGTGTAACCCTAGCCCCCTCCGGTGTCTATATAAACCAGAGGGTTTAGTCCGTAGGACCAACAACAACAATCATACCATAGGCTAGCTTCTAGGGTTTAGCCTCTTCGATCTCGTGGTAGATCAACTCTTGTAATACTCATATCATCAAGATCAATCAAGAAGTAGTAGGGTTTTACCTCCATCGAGAGGGCCCGAACCTGGGTAAAAACATCGTGTCCCCCGTCTCCTGTTACCGTCCACCTAGACGCACAGTTTGGGACCCCCTACCCAAGATCCGCCGGTTTTGACACCGATAATCTCCTTTCATTTTCTTGATTCCAAAGTCTGAACATCATCCCAAGTAGCCCTCAAGGGTCGTTTTATGATGCTAATCTTAAACCGGGACTTCGTAATACCTTAATCCTTACATGCTGATTCTCAATATGTCAAGTCCTCAGTAAAAACAAAACCGATACTTTATCAGTGTAGTTATGTAGCTTTCATTGGTGTAGCCCCCAAGGGCCAGTTTAGCTTTGCGAGGTAACCCGGGTCTTGAATCCATGCATCCATTTCAAACAGATGTACATTAGCCCCCAAGTGTTAAGGATAATGCTTGCATTGTACTTGAGACTTGTGAAAGACTTGTTGATAATAGAGAAAATAGGCATTAGCCCCCAAGTACGAAGTGCATAACTTGTTATACACTTAGTACTTAGAAAATACATATCCTGTTGTTGACATATCTCCGAGCCGGCTGATGAAGCGGTTCAGGGAAGCCAAGCATCCGGTGAACTTCTGGACATCCCGCAGCTTGGTCGGAATCTCCATTCTCTCTATGGCCTTGATCTTTATTGGGTTGCACTCGATGCCGCGTTCGGAGACCAGGAAGCCTAGGAGCTGGCCGGCTGGTACTCCGAACACGCATTTCTCGGGGTTGAGCTTGATTTGGAATCGGCGCAAGTTTTCAAATGTTTCTCTGAGGTCTTCGAGAAAGGTGCCGCGCTTCTCCGTCTTCACCACAATATTGTCTACATAGACGTGAGAATTTCTGCCGAACTGCTTGAGGAGGCATTTCTGCATGCAACGCTGAAAAGTGGCACCGGCATTTCTCAAGCCGAATGTCATAGTCAGGTAGCAGAAGGCTCCGAATGGTGTGATGAAGGTGGTTTTCAGGCGGTCAGCTGGATCCAGCTTTATCTGGTGGTAGCCTGAGTAAGCATCCAAGAAGCTCAACAGCTCGCATCTGGCTGTGGAGTCTATTACTTGATCAATCCTTGGCAAGGAAAAGGGATCTTTGGGGCAAGCCTTGTTGAGGCTAGTGTAGTCTATACACATGTGCCACTTGTTGTTTTTCTTTAGCACGAGGACCGGGTTGGCGAGCCATTCTGGGAAGAAAACTTCCATAATGAAGCCGGCTGCCAGAAGCCGGGCTATCTCTTCTCCCACAATCCTTCTCTTCTCCTCCGATAGTCGGCGGAGAGGCTGTTTGATTGGTTTCGCACCTTCTCGGACATGTAGCTTGTGCTCGGTGAATTCCTTCGGCACACCTGGCATGTCCTTGGGGGACCATGCAAAAATGTCCCGATTCTCACGGAGGAAATTGGCGAGCTCGCCTTCCTATTTGCTATCCAGGTTTGCCCCGATGGTGGCCAACCTTTCTGGGTGCTCTGGGTCCAGAGGTACCCTCTTTGTTTCTTTGGCCGGCTGAAAGGAACCTTGGGCACCACACTCCTTGGGGTCGGGGGACAGGGCCGGCTGCTTGCCGGTCATGGCCATGACTCGGTCCAGTATCTTCTTCTCTTCAGAAATTACAAGGGACTCGGCCAGCCGGCTGCTGGCAGCCGCACACTCGGAGGATTTCTTGTAGTCTCCGGCTATGGTGATGATGTCCTTGGAGCTTGGTATCTTCATCTTGAGGTAGGCGTAATGGGGTACAGCCATGAACTTGGCCAGGGCAGGTCGGCCAAGCAACGTGTGGTAAGGGCTCTCTAGATCCACCACTTCAAACCACACCGCCTCCTAGCGGAAATGATCCTTGTCCCCGAAGAGGACATCTATCTTGATCTTGCCGATTGGGGAGCAGGACAAGCCGGGTACGATGCCATGGAACACAGTCTGACTGGGCATGAGCTGCTTTGTCTTGATGCTCAGCTTCTCCATGGTGTCGTGGTATAGGATATTGATGCTGCTCCCACCATCTATCAGTACACGGGAGAAACGGGCGGCTTGCCTTTCCGTAGCGAGGGTGGCGTCCAGAACCAACGCATAGGAGCCGGGAGATGGCATCACCTCTGGGTGATCTGTCCGGCTCCAGCTAATAGGCCTTTTTGACCAGTGCATGAATTCTGGGTTGTTGGAGGCGACTGCGTTGACTTCTTGGTGTTGTCGGCGCCGGCTACGCCGATCTTCTGGCTGGCTGGTGAAGACGACGTAGGCGGCATGCTTGTCGGGGTACTCGTCTTGAACTGCCCCGACCGCTGGTCGAGCGGCCGGCTGCGGAGGAGCCGGAGGCGGCTGACCAGCAGGCGGAGGCGGTGGCATCCCCTCACCCTTGGAGATCCGAGTGAGCCAATGGCATTTTTTGGTCATGTGGTTTGAAGGCTTCGCGCCGTTGTGAAACTTGCAGGGGGCATCAAGTGCTTGCTCGTAGGAGAAAGCCGGCTGCCAAGCCGGCCTGCTGCCCTTCTGCTTCTTGGGTGCGGGCCGTCCTTCGGGTTGTTCGTCTTCGACCGTGGCCACCTGCCGACTGGTGGAAGGCGGCAGGGGAGCCTTGCGCTTGTGGTCGTTCTGGTGCGGGCGTTGGCTGGATTCTCCAGCCGTCGTCTTGGGACTCGGAGCCAGCACCTTCCCGGAGGCGTCTACTCAGAGCTCGGTCTTCGAGGAATCGGCCGTGGCATATTTATCAGCTATAACCAGTAGCTCATCAAGCGTAGTCGGCTCGTTGCAGAGGAGTCGATGCTTGAGGAGGGTGCCTTCTCGGCACCCGGCAGTGAAGTACTCTATAGCTTGGACCTCGTGCACTCCCTCGCAGGAATTGCGGAGCTCGGCCCACCGCGTGAGGTAGTCGCGAGTCGATTCGTTGGGCCCTTGGACGCACAAGGAGAGCTGTCGGCGCTTAGGAGCCCGCTTGTAGGTGCTAGTGAAGTTGCGTATGAAGGCTTCAGTGAAGTCTAGCTAGCTGTTGACACTGTAAGGCTTGAGATTGTTAAGCCAGGTGCGTGCCATGCCTTGGAGCATGAGGGGCACATATTTCACGGCAACACGCATGTTGCCGTTTGTGATGCAAACCGCGGTGGAGTAGTCGATCAATCAATCTTCCGGCTTCACGGAGCCGTTGTACTTGGGCGTGTCTCTTGGGAGCGAGAACCCTTTGGGGAAGGGCTCATCACGGATGTGGGGGCCGAAGCAAGATGGGCCGACATCATCTTCTTCTTCCAGGGCCAAGGATCATGCAAGGCGGTCGATCAGGTGGCGGTCATCATTCTCGCCGACTCCTTCGCGGCGACCCAGCCGGCCGCTGAGAGTCGGGTGCGTGACAAGCGGCGGGGTAGGGTATCTCTCCCCATGAGGCGGAGGAGGAGGAGGGTTTCCCTGCCATTCGACGGCTCGAGGGTGGCCCTCGGCGTCACGCTCGATGGAGATTCGAGTCCGGCTGCGGCTGGCAGCCGGCTCCTTTTCTTTTCTCGCGCGGGTGTTGCCTGCAGTCGGCATTCAGGACGTCACGTCGTGCTCTCGGCACGGGGGAGGACTCTCGGCGTGGATGCCGGCTTCATGCCGCTCTGTGGCCGCGTCGATAAGTTGCTGGATGCATCTGGTCATGTAAGGGAACTCATCAGGCCCCAGCCCATTCAACTCATCTGCGACCGCCTGGGCGGCGCAAAAGTTCTCGAGAGGCGTGGCATAGACTGGGCGGTCTGCTCCCAGCATGTCGGCGATAGCCGCACCGTGTTTCCTGACGATACCGACGCGGCTTGGCCCGTAGGGAGGCGGCGTGCCGAAGGCGCCTCGGTCGACCTCGCGCTGGTGAGCCTCGGTGAGGCGTCTCATGGTGGCGAGCCTTTAGCCCTCCGCAACGAGGGCGAGGCGGCGCGCCTCCAATGTCTTAGTGTCCGCGTCGGCCGGGGCGGGGACGGACAAGTCGTGCAGCGCCGCCTACAGAGCGTCGTGGGCGTTTTCGCCTGAGGGGGCACCGTGGCTGATAACCAGTACCTCGGTAATGGCACTTCTGCTACTGTCGGCATGAGGAAGAGGGTCATTGATGACCACCACGTTGGTGGGGAAGGCGTCAAGGGATACCATGTCGGAGTCGACAAGCATCGGGTTGGTGGAGCCAACCAACTCCAAGTTCGCGGCAAGTTCGCCGGAGACGTGGAGTTCATCGAGGAGGCTGACGAGGTGGCTCTCGGGGCAGTCTGTGCCCGCGTCGGATGCGGGCTTGTCAGAGATGCGAGCCTCACCAAGAAGATCAGCGAGGCAGCTCGCCACGCAGGCGTCGGCGACGTCTTGCAGGGCGTCGGGGCAAGCGCCATCGGGCGAGCCAGGCTGGCTACGCACGTTGGGAAGGAAGAGGGTTCCCGTCCAGAGCAGGTCTCCGGACGACGGTTCACCTGGCCCCACGGTGGCACCAAATGTCGGGTGGTTGGTGCGACATATGCCAATAGATGGCTTCTCACTGTGGGAGCCAATAAAACATCGCCGGTGCCTGGAAACGGGATAAGGCGAAGACATGCACGCCGACGAATCTTGCCCAGCTTCTGGGCTCTCCATGGAGATAACACCCCTAATGCTGCTCTATGGGGTCTCCGCATGATCACTAGCTCGGTGGGTTGCTACCGAATGCTCCTTGAGCTGTTTGGTGAAAGGATGAGGGAGGGCCAGCCTAGCCTGCTCTTCCTCTCCTTGTGGTGCCTAAAATCTATCCAAAGACTGATCCCCCCTGCATGGGAACCCTGGGGTGTTTATATAGGCCTACCTCCTAGGGGTACAATGGTAATCCGGCTGGGTGTGGGCCCCGGCCGTCTGTGTCTACGCCTGCCGGCTTCTCCGCCGACTGGTGGGCCCGCCGGCTGCCGACCCTTTGGCCGACAGGCCGGCCCCACCGCTCAGGGGTCTTGTCGGGGGCTGGTTACTGTTACCTTGCCCTTGGTGACGATGGCTTTGTTGTGGTAAGCATGGCTACAGTGCCGCCGTGAGGTGGCTCATCACTGTAGCCTTACCTTCTCCTGTCTCCTTAATGAAGCACCTCCTCAGAGGGAGAGAGCTGGCCGGCTGTTGGAAGCCGGCCATATCCTTGGCCGACTGTGGGAAGCCGGGCCACCTTCGGGATCTCCCTGACCAAGGGGGCCCGCCACCCACGGGACCCCTCGCCGTGGGTGACGTCACGTTCATCGTGGCAACAGTGCCACACCGGACAGGGATGGCCGCCCCGTACGGTGCACTGTGGCCTTGCGTGCGCCGGGATTTGGGGGTGGCAGGCTTTACTGTAGCCACACCCCGTCGCGTCACCGTTATGTGGGTGCAGATTCTGAGGGCAAGATCTTAGCCGCCTGCTGAGGGGCTGGCTCATGGGAGTCGGCCCTTTTATGGCCGGCTTTTGGAAGTCGGCCTTCTCGTGGTCTTGTTTCTCAAGGATTCCAGGGCTGGGCTGCCTTTGCGCAGCCGGCTTGAGAGGTAGCCGGCTGGGGGATGACGACCCCATGTCCTGGAAGCTTGGAGGCTTGTTTGGCCTGTAATTTTTCTGAAGTGCCAGGGGAAGCCGGCTAGGCTACCCGTGGTCATTTACTCCGACATTGCTAGTTGTGATGTCTTTGATGGTTGTGTGGTAGGAATTCATGTATATACAATAAGACCATATCTAGCCATGTGCCATGCTCTCAAGCAAATTTCTTATTGGTATATTCACGACTTCCTTGTGGATATCTTGTTCTTTCCTTTTTGTAACTATTTCGTGTGTATATCCTTCTTTGTGGATTGATATCATCATGATTTTCATCTACCTAGAATCTTATACACTTGAGATAAGTTACATCTGTAGTTGATATCCTTACTCTTTCACGTCCACCTTTCCTTGGTGGTTATGTGAAAGGATTTATCTTGAGTGTGGATCTTATATCATTGCATCTTGATGCACTCTATTGTGGTGAAGACATTTTTCTCTTGCTTTTCTTGATGACGCTTTTTCCATTTCGATTGGTATCCCTCATGTTGACAAAGCTATCATTTTCTTTCTTCACCATGGGTTGTCACAAGCATAGGTTCGTTATATGCTTTTTAGTGAGCTTGTGAACCCGTTTGCTAGTTGTGTGTGGGAATGACATGCCTTGCACCGTGTATCTCATTCACCCAAGACTATATTGATGCTTAATGCTCATCCATACATTTCTCTTCTCAAGTGCAATGCCTTGACTCACACACATCGGTTTTGGTTGAGCCTATCCTTAAGTTGCCTCTTTTACATGCTGCTCAACCATTTGTTTGTTGCAAGTGCTAGGCTTTGTTTCGTACATGCTCACTTGCACTTGTTGAGAGTTTCTATTGATTTTCGGGGAGTGATGATCCTATTTGGTGCACTTGGTATCCTAATGCAAATATTCTAAGGAGTGCACAAATCATGGGGAGCTTCACTAGTTCTTTAGAACACTCCGTTGCTCTCTTGCACTTGTCGTGAGGTTCTATTGATCTTGCGGGAGTGACGATCCTATTTAGGGCTTGTTGTATCCAATTACAAAACTAAATTGTGCACAAATCATGGGGAGCTTCTCTAGTTTCTCTAGAACACTCCTTTGCTCTTATCATAATATCTTTTATTCATGTGGCACGTAGGATCATTGGTCTAGTTGGTTCAATTGGTATCTTTTCATAGCTTGCTTCAATTGGTATCTTTTGATTGCTTGATTTCTTGTTTCTCTCTTTGTTATGTTTTTGTGGCATATCTTTCTTTAGAAATCTTTGGGCCTCAATATAGTTTGTGTTCCTCCAAGTTTTTACCATTGGATATGTGTATTGCATTCCACTCTCTTGTGGAGAAATACACAATTTATGGAGAAACACAATTTATATTGGCCTTCTAAGCTTTTCTCCCATTTTGTCAATCGATGAAAATGGGGGAGAAGTTTCAGAGAGTTTTGTGGAGAAGCTTAGAGAGTCATCTTTGACTCTTTTCTTGCTTTGGTTGTGTTCGTAAGCATTTGCACCTCATATGCTTGCCTTATTGGTTGTTGCATTGCATGGTGATGCATAATTCCTTGTATAAACTCTCTTGAAAGTGATTGTCATCAATTACCAAAATGGGGGAGATTGAAAGAACATGCAGTGCCCCATGTTTGGTTTTGGTAATTGATGAAAATCTCTATGGGCTAATGGTTGCATTGATTTATATTTGAAGGATTTGTCCATTGGCAGTTCTTGAAGTCCATGTGTTGGTTTCAAGGAGTTTATGAGTTGACCAAGGTGATATTAAGGAATTATCCAAAGTTTGGTCATGTGAGTGTTGGGCTTATTGCAAGCATGTCTTGAGGAAGAAGATTGTGTGATCATTCATGCTTACCTTCAAGGCATCATCCAAATAAAGAGAGTTGGAAAGTTTCAAGGTTGATCAAGACTAAGTCAAGAGTGAATCAAGTTGATCAACTCACAAAGCGTAGAAGATGTACCTAGAGGGATCAAGTGATCCTATGGTATGGTAACCATTGTCAATTACGCTTTGTGTACTAACCCATGGTCTTCGTGAGAGTTCTTTGTGGGGTTAGGTTGCCGTGTGCAAGTTCAAGTGATGCATCACGAAGAGATCAAGTGCTTGAAGCTTGCCATCCATTGTGGTGACAATGGACTTGTGAAGATGTGCCGAAGAGTGGCTCACACATACTGGAGTATGAGGGAGCAATCTACTAGTGTTCAGCAAGCCAACGCAATCAAGAAAGGTGGTCTAACTTGAGGAAGTTAAGATCATCTACATCTAGCTCAAGTGGACTTTGTGAAAGGCAAAGGTTTGCCCTTGATAGGTTTTCTATTTTACCGGTCTCATGGTGGTAGTTGGGAGACCGGGCTATAGGATCGATTGCGATACTATCAAGGGTGGTCTTGATGAGTAGCTTGATCATATTGTTTGCAGAGAGCTGAAACCATTGCATCCTTGCATCATCTTTCTTGGTTCTTTTTTGGTTCTCTTTTTGAGTCTTAGAGCTTATGGTCATCTTGATGACAAGCTCGAGTTCATCAAAAACGGAGTTCTCATGCTTCTTCTATTGCGTTTTCGGTGTTGGAGGTTTTACTGGTCTTATTCGAGGAAGGGTTCTCACCATTTTATTATGGGCCTTTTCTAATTTGATTTTTATTGTTATTTCTATCAAGATTGTGTTATCCCTTGTTGCTAGCTTTCCAACAAACTTGGGTTCGTTGAATTCAGAGTCCGTTTACAGAAGTTGTGTCAGTTTTGGTGTCCTTAAAAAGGTTGCGGCGGTACTACCGCCCATGGGAGCGGCACTACCGCTTGGAGCGGTACTACCGCGGCTACTTCCGTGTCTACTTCCGCTCCGGACCAAAAACTCATCATAAGTCCAACGTTGGTAGGCACGGATGTAATTTTTTAGAACCGCTCACAAGCAGTAGTACCGCTAGCCCTAGCGGTAGTACCGTGAGGACGAGCGGTAGTACCGCTCTGTGCGAGCTCTGAGCATAACGGTTGGATTTTTCCCCACCTTTAAAAGGGGGTCTTCTTCCCCACAAAACCTTATCTTTTGATCTCGTGTTCTTCCCCCCATTGTTGACCTTCTTCGAGCTTGCTAACTCTCAATCCCTCCATGGATTCTTGCTAGTTTTTGATGGAAAAGAGATAGGAGATCTAGATCCACTTTTCCACCAATCACTTTCTCCTCTATGTGAGGGGAACCCCTTGTATCTTGATCTTGGAGTTCTTGGTGTTCTCCTTCTTGTTCTTCCTCTCATTTTCCTCCCTAGCATTAGTTGCTTCGGTGGGATTTGAGAGGGAAGGACTTAGGCACTCTGTGTGCTCTTGCCATTGCATTTGGTGCACCGGTTTGAGGTCTCCATGTGATACGTGGAAGTTAGAAGTTGAGAAGCTTATTACTCTTGGGTGCTTGGTACCCTTGAGCTTGTTCCTCTTGGGTGCTTGGGTGTCCTAGATGGTTGGTGGTGTTTCGAGCTCAATCATTGTGGTGTAAAGCTCTGGGAAAGCGTCGGGGTCTCCAATTAGGTTGTGGAGATCGCCCCGAGCAATTTGACGAGTTCCAGTGACCACCCCCAAGGGTTGAAAAAGTGTAAGGGTTCCGTGACGGCCCCCAAGGGTTGCCATTTGTACGGGTTTGGTGACCTCCCTCAAGGGTCCCTTAGTGGAATCACGACATCTTGCATTGTGCGAGGGCGTGAGGAGATTACGGTGGCCCTAGTGACTTCTTGGGGAGCATTGTGCCTCCACACTGCTCCAAACAGAGATTAGCATCCGCAAGGATGGGAACTTCGGGATACATCATCGTCTCTGCGTGCCTCGATTATCTCTTACCCGATCCTTTACTTATACACTTTAGTTTGTGATAGCCATATTGTTTCTTGTCATATATTTTGCTATCACCTAGTAGTTTATATTGCTTAGGATAAGTTGTTCGCACACATAGGTGAGCCTAGTTGTTGTAGGTTTTGTGCTTGAAAAATTAAGCGCTAGGTTTATTCCGCATTTGTTCAAGCCTAAACCGGAATTATTTTAAAGCACCTATTCAGCCCCCCTCTAGGCGACATACAAACCGCGCCGAGCCATCAAATCCCAGGTACTGGCAGACTTCGTTGCCGATGGACAGAGGCTGAACTCCCTAAAGAGTACAGCACATATTGCAATTGGGTTATGTATTTCAATGGTTCCAAAATGCTGGCAGGAGTTGGAGCAGGCGTCATTTTAACATCCCCCACTGGATACATAGTCCAGTACGTACTCCAAATATTATACACAGACTCTAACAATGGAGCCGAATACGAGGCCTTATTACATGGTCTCCGGATGGCTGTCTCTGTGGGCATACAACGCCTGGAAGTGCGCGGGGACTCAAACCTCGCAATATCTCAATAAATGGAGATTTTGATGCTAAAGATCCGAAGATGGCGGCTTACCGCAACACTGTCCTAAAAATGTCGGCTCAATTCGAGGGGCTTGAGTTTCATCACGTGGCTCAAGAAAGCAATCAAGCGGCGGACATCCGTGCTCGCATTGGCGCCAAGCGTGACCCCGTTCCACCTAATATCTTTTTGGAAAGGCTCTTTAAGCCGTCCCTGGTATGGCAAGGGGAGAGCGGTAACACCAGTCAGGATTCGAACACAATGATATCACCGGGGGCTCAGCCACCGAAATAACGCAGTCGACTCATCTAATAATGGCAGTCATTGCCCCATGGACCGAACCCTTCTTGGCCTACCTTAATAGGAAAGAACTCCTGGAGGACCAGAATGTGGCTCTTCGCATTGTTCGGCGCTCGAAGGCCTACAAGATTGATGAAGGTGAGCTCTACAAGAAAAGCGCTACCGGAGTTCTTCAAAGATGTATCTTCGAGGAAGAGGGGCGACGGCTCTTGACCGAAATTCACGCCGGACTTGGCGGTCACCACGCTACAACTCGGGCCTTTGTTAGCAAGGCCTTTCGTACAGGTTTTTACTGGCCGACAGCCCGAGCAGATGCACAGGACCTTGTCCAACGTTGCATTAGATGACAGCTATTCGCCAACCAAAGCAACATGCCCCCCATCGCTCTACAAACGATCCCCATCACTAGGCCTTTCGTGGTCTGGGGGCTCGATATGGTCGGACTCCTTAAAGGAGGAAGCCATAATAAAAAGTATCTGCTGTTCATGGTGGATAAATTTACTAAGTGGACAGAGGCCAAACCGGTCAAAACGGCCGAGGCGGGGCCAGTAATAGACTTCATATCCGGCATGGTGCACTATTATGGCATTCCACACAACATCATCACTGATAATGGCTCCAATTTCACAGCCGATGAGGTGAAAACTTGGTGTGCTAATCTGGGCATTAAGCTCGATTACACCTCTGTCTATCACCCGCAAACAAACGGTCAAGTCGAACGGGCTAAAGGTCTTATTATGAGCGGCATCAAACCTAGGCTAGTGCGGTCTTTGAAAGAATCAGACAAGCACTAGGTTGAGGAGCTTGACTCCGTACTCTGGGCGCTGCGGACCATGCCCAACCACACTACTGAATATACACCTTTCTTCATGGTGTACGGTGCAGAAGATGTGTTGCCCTGCGATATTATCCATGACTCACCTCGAGTGCGCTTGTATGAAGAGAGAGAGAGAGAGAGAGGCCAAGCTTGATCGGCAGGAAAACCTAGATACCCTAGAGGAGGAGTGCAATGTTGCGAAAGCCCATTCCGCATTTTATCAACAGCAGGCCCACAGATACCAAAGCAGAGAAGTACGGGCCAAGACTTATAATGTCGGCGAGCTCATCCTACCCTTGCTGGAGAAGAAAAAGGACAAACTCAAGCCCAAGTGGGAGGGTCCCCTCATAATTGACGAGGTTCTCACGGGAGGAGCATACCACCTGCATGTTGCATCAGACAATCTCCTAGAGCCGAACCCCTGGAATGCGGCGAGACTCCGAAGATTCTATGCCTAGCACTGAACTATGTGTTTGTCTCCTTCTCCCTGTTGCCTCCTTTATTTTTTCTTCTCTTTTCTTTCTTTCTTTTTTTTCTAGAACTTAAACTCTTTCACATGGCTAAACCGTGCACCTGTGATATAGACATCCTAAAGAATGTACGTCCATTATACCTGGGGGCTTCCCAGACAGAAGCTTATTTTTCGAGCGTCAAGCTCATTGCATATGTGTTTTTCTCATATGTACCTTTTCTTCTCCATTATATGCATCGATATGACTTATGTTTTGGCCAAGCTGGGTTGCCTGGCTCCTGTGCTTATGCCCTATGTTCCCGTTAGTTCGGCTAGGGCATAAAGGGAGCAGCTCTGCGATTGTTACTGCTGGGTCATCCGGATGTGTACCTCAGACTGGGTCAAGCCGAAAGCTAGTGTTCTTAAGAGAATATTCGTTTAGCGGACTAAAGATGCTATGTAGTCCTTCCATTATGAACCCTCGGATGACTACCTATACTGTATTGTTGTCAATCATAGTTCGGACATGCATTTTAATGCATGCACACCAAGTGAAAGGAACCCCTAACGTTACTATTCTCCCTGGAAGATGTTTCTTACAATCATAATGTAATATAACATAACTAGCCGGATACACATTGTCTGTTCACGCAACTATGACCCCCACGCCTGGTTCCCATGCATACCACAGTCTATTTTACGGCTAAGGTATTTGGAAACAGTCTGCACCTTTGGGTCCGGAGGTCGAAGCGAAAAGCTCTACCATGACAATTGTTCTTATAATTCAGCTAGAGTCGCATATGTCAAGGAAAGTACATGTTGTCCAGCTGGCGGTCTAATTTACAATCCTGCTAGGAATACTTGGCGTCTACTTCTACTTGGTCATATACCAAATTGACGGGAACTTCTTTTCCATCTGACCCTAGAGGTCCGACCCGAGCCATATGATTCGGATCAAGCTTGGTATACCGTGTTTTCACCATGGCCCAGGCTTCCCGTGCACCTTCCTGAAAGGCCGATATCTTCCACGGTCGAAAGCGCTGCCGCGCTCCCTTGAATAGTTGTATGAGCTCCTCCATCTTTCCTTGAGGGGAGGCGGATGGCCATAGGGCCTTGGCAACACTTCGCATCGCCTGCCGAGCTTGCTCGTGCACCTGCGACACCTCTTGTAGCAGATCGCTCGACGATCCAGACATCTCCTCTTCGGGACGACCGGTCAGCATACCTGCATATACAACTCTATCAACACCTTCTACCTCCAAATTATTCGAAGGTAAGTTCGACCACACAATGAATATGCCGTCTCGCAGCTTTTTATTCTCCTTTACGGAGTCCGCTAGCTGGGCCTGTACAGCTTTCAGTTCCTCGCCCAGTTGCGTGTTCGAATCCCGGAGCTTGTTTTTCTCCACAACGACCTTTGTTAACATACGCTCGCTCACAGCTAGTAGTTTTTCGGATCCTCATTGTCCGCTTCGAGCAGCTTCCAGTTGTTCCTGCAGTTGATCTAATGATCCAGTGAAGAGGTAAGCCATCGTGTTAGCATTATTGGTATACCATTATGTTTTCTCGATGGAGGGAAACATTACCAGGAGATGCCTTCTTGGATTTCTCCAGTTCGGCATTGGCAGCATTTAGCTGGCTCTGACACTTTTCTAGTTCCTGAGATAATAGGCTGTTCTTCTCCGTAAGCACCTGGTTCTACATTGATCCTTAAATCAGTTGTATCAACTACCTTAAGTCTCGGGGGCTACTGGTGTAAGATTATTAAATCTACGCTTACCCACATATCTTTCATATGCTCGTATGTGGCTCTAACAAGCTCGTCCCGAGCAGCTCGGATGTACGCATCGGCCGAATAAAAGGCATCAAATATCTCTTTGGAAAAACCAGGGTTACGAAGAACGGCCCTCCAATGACGATGGTTCATAGCGCTCTCCACTTCAGAGTTCGTGACGGACATGTCGTCTGAATCCTCTGTGGATGGGAAGTTCGGCGCCACTCCCATGCCAGCCCCCGTCCTTTGGGCAGGGTCCGGAACCTGACTACTGGAGGCACGCCCGGCCGGATCCCAGGACACAGTCCGGCGGATACTTTTCCTGATAGGATGCGGCGAATGGCATTGCAATTTGATGTGACGATCAGAAAGGGTATTCTTGAATAGAAATGCCTTATCTCTGTGACGAGGGCTCTGCCATGTTATCATTTGCATTCGTCTTCAAAGACGAGCCAGGCATGGGCGCTGCTCGCCTCGGAGATGGTTCTGGTACATATTGCGGTGTTGAGCGCCTCCCCTTTGGGACACGGAATGGTGTGGTGGGTGAGGCATAGTAAGGGAACTCTTTCGAAGAAACTGTGTTTTGAATTACTTACATGCAAAGTAGGAAGGAGGCCGGGGTAATCAGCGATGATAGGTACATCGGTGCCGTCATAGCTCGTCTGATAGAATATTCCATCCTCGAGCTCCACAAATATGTCCGGATCTTCTTCATATCTGGGGTCGAGATCCTGGTTGCGATTCTCCGACTGAGGGTAGGGTCATGGATCTTCTCGACAGCCTTTCGTCATTACTGTCATGAGTATATAGGATACTCCCCGTCAAAGATAACTCAGGGAGAAGAGTAAAATGGTGGAGTTACAGCTTACCCAGCTAGGAGGATTATACAAGGAAAATCCTTCTCGGTATTGGATACGGGTGAACTCCTCCTTCTCCCCTTTATATAGTTCGACCAATATTTTCACCAGAGCGGTGGGGATCTTGGGACCCTTCCGACCACAAAGTGAGGCGTCGTCTTCCCCATTATAGTGCCACATGGGTAGCCCTCTGTATTGGAGTGGTTGGACCCCCGCGCTATCGAGACCGCCATTACCTCGACTATTGACAATCCGGACTTGGCAAGCATCTTAATCTTGCCCAGCAGCAGACTGATCTCTGCACTATCCTCTTCCTCGAGGCTCCGAGGATGCCATATATGGCGTTTCTTCAACGGAGCACATGAAAATTTTGGGAGGGCCATACGGACTGGGTCGGGAAGAGCGACGTCGTCGATATAAAACCATTCGGAAGGCCACTCTTCAGAAGCCTTCTTCGGCGTGCCGGACAGGTATCCGATGCCGGTGATGCGCCACACTTCGGCTCCCCCCACTTCAAATATTGACCCTCCTTGATTACAAGGGACGAGGCAGAACAAACTTCTCCATAAATCGAAATGGGCCTCGCAGTCCAGGAATAGCTCGCATAGAGCGACATAACCCACAATATGTAGGATGGAGGCGGGAGTGAGACTGTGAAGTTGGAGGCCGTAATACTGCAGCAAACCTCAGAGGAAGGGATGGATCAGAAATTAGACACCTCTTAACAAGAAGGGGATGAAGCATACTCGTTCCCCCTGGACGGATTGGGGAAGTTCTCCGCTTGAGCCCCGCCATTGAAGGACGTCATCCCTGGTCGTACGGGGACCAAATCTGCGGGAGGAAGAAATCCCTATGTTTGCAGCTTCACCAGCTGACTATGAGATATAGAACATTTCTCCCAATCACCCTTTTCAGAGTTGTGGGGACGGGAGGAAGAGCTGGGAGCGCTAGCCATGTTGGGGTGGTTCTGCTCCACAAGCTTTGAGGATTTTTTCCATCGGATTTGGAAGGGATCTGAGATCTATTCTCTTTAAATAGGCACCTTTCTTGTACAGTCATGGTGGTATATGTAAAAATACCCCCTCCTCTTGTATTCACTCGACACGTGGAAGCTGGAGTCAGGAAGGTGCGGAAGCCGAGGGGTGCGACATTAAGTGGAGAGCCGAATACATTACTTTAAAGTCATAGGAGGAGGAACCGGCCTTGCAATGCCGAAGACTATCCGCACGTCGAACACCTTGTCATTGAAGTATGGTTCGGGGGCTACTGAGGGAGTCCTGGACTAACGGATCCTCAGGTGTCTGACCTATTGGATATGGGTTGGACTATTGGGCCGTGAAGATACGAAGACGGAAGACTGTACCCGTGTCCGGATGGGGTTCTCCTTGGAGTGGAAGGCAAGCTTGGCGATCAACTATGAAGATTCCTTTCTCTGTAACCGACCTTGTGTAACCCTAGATCCCTCATGTGTTTATATAAACCGGAGGGCTAGGTCTGTAGATAGACTCCAAATAATCATAGTCAGGTTAGACCTTTAGGGTTTAGTAATTACGATCTCGTGGTAGATCAACTATTGTAATATTCATATTCATCTAGATCAATCAAGAAGGAAGTAGGGTATTACCTCCATAGAGAGGGCCCGAACCTGGGTAAACATTGTGTCCCCCATCTCCTGTTAGCATCGATCCTAGACGCACTGTTCGGGACCCCCTACTCGAGATCCGCCGGTTTTGACACCAACACTGACCAATGCTATCACCTTGTTCACATAATTGTGGTATTCCACTTATATGTAAACATGGATGAATTGTTATTGAGCCCATCAACAACATTTTTATCTCCTCCATGATTCATATTGAACATCCAGCTAGTGTTGGAAACTTTGTGGGCAATGCCTTCGTGTTCTGTTTATGAGGTATATGTTTGGATGAAAGAAGTGACTTCCTCTAACTCACGTGCATTTGATGTAAGTTGTCGCCGTGGATCCGAGAAAGATTGCTTTCGTTCCTATGGAATCATTCCAAGTCAGTCATGTACGTGCAAAGTATTCTATGGTCTGGTAGACTGACCATCTTCATTCCATATGTATTCCCTAGCACACCAATCCACTGATTGATTTGTTCAAGGAGAAGAAGTTCCTGCTTAAGAGCTAATCATGACCTATGCAAGGACTTTGACATCCTCATTATTGGTTCCCCACCTGAACCCGATAGTGTTTTATTGTAAGAGTACTATGTGGTCATGCTTGTCTTGGATAGTGTGTTCACAGGTATGTAGAAAAACCAACTCATGTTTTGGATCTTACTATCGTAGTTCATTTCCCGAGAATCTCGCAACATCATCTCGTCGATTTGTGTTGCAAACTTTCTTTTCAGACATACCGAGTCTAAAGTATCCTATCACCAATCGGATCTGAATCTCAAGCAGATATGACGGTTGGAACAACCCTAGTATTTGCATTCTATTCCAGCTTGCACCCCATTGTGCCAATTTCCCATGGGCTACCCTTCTCAACAGTTGCTGTTTAGGATCATCTTAAAAAGTGGTCCCACCATTGGTCCTATCCATTTCCGGTGATAAGCAAGAATCATTCCTTGCATTGTCTTCAACAAGATAGCTCACATCATCCATTCTAGTCTGAGTATGCCATTCTTCCGAACTCCTTCAAACGATCGATTGAGATTTGCCTTATGCTGGTATAGCGAGTTTCAATGATCTAGATATCAAAAGTAATCCTTCTTGCCACCTAAGGAAATAATTCTATGAGTCACCTTCCCTAAGGTGCCTCGCTTTGGAATCATGGCAATTTAACTCCTCGCTACCTTGAGAAACCCTTTCACCATCTTTTCAAGCATGGAAGTGTTGCTTACCAAATTGATCAATCGCCATCTGTTTCGTTTCACCCCTGATGTGTGTCTTGTGTCTCAGCTCAAGAGGCGTTCTTTTATCTCAGTCCATGAGTTGATCTTGAGTTCTCGAAGTTCGAGGAGATCGATTCCTGTAGAGTTTCTCTCTGCCGTCATCGTGTTGGATTAAGATCTCGAAAGAAAAGACGTCAAGGTCATTATGATGCAATGAATCAACATCTTCAAGAATGCAATGGTTCATGAAGATTGTGTTAGCTTTGTGTCCCATCTGTCCTCTTACCTCACGTCTTGATCGGGACGAGATTCTTGTTTAGTGGGGGTGAGTTATCACAGCCCTAGCTCAACCCCTGTTGTCTTTGCTTGATCATCATTTCATCATGCTTAACATTCATATGAATTTGAATTGGGGATGTTCAAACCCTAGCACCAGAAAGAATTCAAATAAGTTCCAATAAAATCTTTCTCAAAGAATCCAAAAATGCCATTTGAAAATGTTCATGATTTCTGGTTAAGGTGGAAACCTCTGCCAAAAATGATGAATATATTTTTAGGTCATTTCTAGTTTTTTTATTTACCACAAAAGTATTTGAATTGCAACCATTTAAATGCTATATATATTTTAGGTGCTCCAAAAATGTTGGAAATTGTTAAGGGTCACTTGAATAATTCAGGAAGCACCCATAATTATTTCCAGGATTTTATGAAATGGTTTAGTGTTTATTTTAAACCAGAACAGAAAACAGAAAATAGAAAAAGAAAACAGATAAGAATTAGAAAGAGAGAGAGAGATAGAGAGAGAGAGAGAGAAAGCCAACCTGGGCCACTTACTGGCGTGGCACTGTGCCGGCCCAGCCGACTGGCCCAGTGCCAGTCGTCTCCCTCCTCCCGCCAGTCGGATGGGGCGCGTGCCCGGCACGCGCGCGCGTGTTCAGTGCGGCACGCAGCACCCTGCCTGGCCTCCCCTAGCTAGTGCGATGCCACCACTCACCTCCCCGCTGCCGTTCGGATCCGTCTGACCCCCTCACTTCCCCCTAGCTCTCTCCCTCGCCTTCTCCCCGCCATGGTCGAAGCCGCCATTTGCTCGCCGGCGTCGAACCCGCGCCTACCATGCTACCCTCGCCTCCCCGTGCTGCCATGATCTCCGCCGTTATTTGCCACTTCTCCTTGACTGAGCCCCGAGCGCTTGTTCGCCCTACATCGCTGCCCCGTCGACCTCTTCCCCGCTCGGCCACTGAGATTGTACGCAACCTCACGACGTCTCCAGCCCGTCCCCGAGCACGTCGTTCGCTCCCGTGCAGTCGCCATGAGCTCCTGCATCTTTCCCCCTCTCTCGCGTGCCCGTTTAACCGCCATAGCCATCGTTCCCTTGCCGACCAAACACGCCGTCGGCGAGCTCGTCGTCGGCGCAGCTCCGGTGACCATTTGGTCACTCCGGTTAGTCTATCGCGCTCGCCGCTACACGTAATGCCCCGCTAACTCAAGATCCTGAGCGGTTGCACACCTAGCGACAAACTCGAGCGGACTCGAGCTCCGGCCGCCACTATAGTGCTCGTAGTCGGCATTTCCGGCCACCCCAGACCCGGAGACCACCACCATCCGACGCGGCGCATTGCCAGCGTCCTAGAGATGCCCTCAGCGCATCGATCCAAGCCCCGTGGAGGTTTTCTGAGAACCTCCAGCATCTCGGGCCTCGCCGGCGGCTAAACGCTTGCGGGTTTGACCCATTTTGACCACTATCAGACTCAGCTGAGTCACTGACGTGTGGGCCAGTCCCCCAGGTTAATTAAGTTAACCACTAAATTAGCACTAACCACCACTGTTAGCTAGATGTGACATTAACACGCGGGTCCCACCGGTCAGGTTTGACCTGGACCGCATAGTTGACCTTCTGATGTCACAGTGATGGAATGCTGACGCAATAAATGTTTTCTGGATATTTAATAAATCTAAAATGATTTATGAATTTCAGAAAATACCCCAAACTTGAAAAAAGTCCTCGAAATTAAACTGTAGCTCAGAATGAAATAATTTATATATGAAAAATTGTCAGAAAATTCTAATCTATTCATTGGTACTGGTTTCATGCATGATAAAGCAACTTAACATTACTGTATAGAACAAAACATGTTAATGCACTCTAGAAATTCATAGTTTGATTTTGAATCTTTGGTTAAAATCAACTCAAACCCTTCTGTTGCTAGCTGCATTAGCTCAAATCACATCATATGTCCATCTCACATGCATGCATCATATTGTCGCATTGCATTGATTGTGTCCCTTCTCTGTTTGCCAGTGTTGTTCCCCCTCAGTAGACGTTGTTCCGACGATGAGATTGATGTCACCAATGAAGAACTATACTATCTTCAGAAGTGCTAGGCAAGCAAACCACCCCCTGTTCATTCTGATACAATCCCACTCTCTCGCTCCTGCTCTCATTTATTGCATTAGGACAACAACAAATCATCCGTTATATGTTGCGGTAGTTGAACCCCTTTTCCTCTGCATGACCTGTCATTTCCACAGTAAATAGATGAAACCCACTAGCATGAGTAGGAGTTGTTTGAGCCCTGATGTGCCTACTCATTCATGCTTGTTTGTCATGCCTGCTAATGCTTAGAGTTGAGTCAGGTCTGATTCATCGGGGATGAATTGGAATGGTGATGAACATGTCCTACTGTGTGTGAGCTAAGTGTGTGAATACGATTTGGTAAAGGTAGCGGTGAGAGGCCATGTAGGAGTACATGGTGGGTTTTCTCGTTGAAACCGTCCTCAGGAACTGAGTTCTGCGTTTGTCATCCATGAACAGCTACTACCACGCGTTGGGCCCGAAACCAATGGACCCCCTCGACTTATTAACCGCCCCTGTCCTCTGTCCGGGAGTTGCAAGTAGTTTCTGGTGTTTGTAGTATGCTGGAGGCCGTGCGCAGCGCTGACCCGAGGGGTCGGCTGTGATGCGGTAGGCACGTGGCACGGCGTACCGGGACGCCCGTTTGGTGCCTCGGGAACCGTGCACACATTGTTCGGGGCCGTAGTGGAAACCTCAGCCGGACTCCCTGTGAATGGAACTTGAATAGGCGATAAGTGGCCGACACCCTCTCTGGGCTTCCGCTTGAAGGTTGCCGAGTACATGTCGTGTAAACGGCGATAAGTGGTGAGAGCGTGTGTGAAGAAGTACACCCCTGCAGGGTTAACATCATCTATTCGAATAGCCGCGTCCGCGGTAAAGGACCTCTGGGTTGCCTATACAGTTCATAGACAAGTGAAAGTGGATACTCTAAGATGCACGAGATAAGCGTGAGTGCTATGGATTTCGTTCTGGTAGGGAGATGGGGGCGGATCCATAGTGGTGTATTGATATGGTGAATATGTGGACTCGTGTGCGCCACCTCAAAAGAGTTACTTGCAGTCGTAGTTTAGGATAGCCACCGAGCCAAAGCTGGCTTGCTGCAGTTAAACTCCACCACCCCCTTTGTTGATACTGATGCATATGTAGATAGTTCTTATGTAAGTCTTGCTGGGTACATTGTACTCACGTTTGCTTAATTTATGTTTTTGTAGAGAGACTTCAGTCTCACTAGTAGTTTTGTGTGGACTTCGACATTTAGCTTGTTACCTCATCTACGATCTTGTGCCCTCAGCAGGGTCTTGTAGATAGTCAGGCTTCTCAGCCATTTTCATTTGTAGTTGTCTGTACTCAGACAACTTAAGCTTCCGCATGTGCTTATTGCTTGTATGACTTGAATGCTGGGTCTTCAGACCCATGTTTGTAATATTTGGCTCCTTGGAGCGTAATAAATAAATACTTTGAGTCGTAGAGTTTTGTTGTGATGCCATGTTGTATTTGCACATATCGAGCATATTGTGTGTATGTTATTGTAATGCTTGGTATGTGTGGGATCCGACAAACTAGTTGTTTATCCTTGGTAGCCTCTCTTACCGGGAAATGTCTCCTAGTGCTTCCACTGAGCCATGGTAGCTTACTACTATTCCGGAACACGTTGGCTGGCCGACATGTGTCCTTCTTCGTTCTTGTGTCTGTCCCTTTGGGGAAATGTCATGCATTGTTCCTTTAAGTCCTTGTAGCTTGCTACCACTTGGGTTCATAGGTTGATGACAGACACATTCGTTGCTGAGTCATGTATGCATGTCCCTGTAAGTTAGTGCCACTTTGGATTCACGACTAGTCATGACGGCCCGGGTTCTCTGTCATATGGATACTAGCGACACTATCATATACGTGAGCCGAAAGGCGCAAACGGTCCCGGGCTAGGTAAGGTGGCACCCGTGGGAATACCGTGCGTGAGGCCGCAAAGTGATATGATGTGTTACATGCTAGATCGGTGTGACTTAGGATCAGGGTCCTGACAACAAGGTAGACTTCCCCCGGCAAGGTCCTTGCCGGGGCGCCCTACATAGCCCGGGCAAGAACCTTGCCGGGGTGACTTGTCCCACACCAGCAAAGGCCGCCAGCCTTGAGCCTAAGAGTTCTGACACCATCAACAATGTCAAGACCAAGACTCGGGTGGCATGTAGATCTTTGTGGAACCAAGGGCCTGCGAGTCTAGATAAGAACCAGAAGACAAAGACCCCCGGCAAGATCCTTGCCGGGGACGACCGAAGACCCCCAGCAAGACCCTTGTCGGGGACGCTCGCGAGACGCTGGCAAGACCCTTGCCGGGGGCATCTGCGAGGCCATGGCTAGGCCCGCACCCACGAATGTCTCGCTGCCCCACGGTTGTCCCAACGCGGCAACCAGCTTGCCAACTAGGCGAGCGCCTATGTGGCAACATGTAGCTTCTATGCCAACTAGTCAAACACCTGCGTGGTGGCATGCAGATCTTCATGAAGACCCTTTCACCGCACCAGCACAGCAGCCAGCCAGCTAGCCAGCACGACGCTGCATGCCTCGTCAGCATGGACGCGCGTCGAAGCAAGGCGAGGCGGCAACAGATGGGACGAGCTTCGTTGACATCCCCGATAAAGCAAGAGGGCATGTAGGCAGCGCATTAAATGCATTTGTCCTATGGTGCGAGATGATAAACTTGTGCACTGTAGATACTTTCCACCTCCTGTGTACCACTGTAGCGACCCCTTTGACATATAAAAGGAGGCCTGAGGCGTACTGTGGAAGGATTCGGACTTTTTGGACAGGGTATGCACCGGAGCTAGTTCAAGAGCTCAAGAACACCAAATATACACAAAAGTAGGACTAGGGTTTTATCCATCGTTTGCGGCCCGAACCTGGGTAGAAATCCCCTCGCGATGATCTTCTAGACCTGCTCTTTGCACAGATCCACGCCCCGCCAACCATAGAAGGGATTCCCCGGGATCCCATAGGTGTTGTTTCCCCGACACTTGTGTACTTGATAGCATTCCACATCAAAAATTCTGTTTTTTATCATTTACCTACAAACTCTAGGGCTCCGCAATCCCTTGAGAGGTTCAAACTCTAGGGTGCATGCAAAGAACTCAACCTCCCCAGTCTGCTTACTAGTCAATCTCGCGGCCTAGCTCTATGAACATGAAGGAAATGGGACATAGTAGTTTACCCAAGTTCGGGCCACCTCGTGCTATAAAACCCCATTCCTGCTTTGTGGTGGCTTGGCCTCAGGGTGCCGGTGATGAAGTAGTACAGTGGGGGAACACCCTCACGAGATGTGTTCTTGAGCTAGCGAGGGAGAGGATGATCTCCTGCCTTCGAATCCCTCTCTACGATGATGGTGCTACCCTATTTATAGTGGCCTTGGTCCTCTTCCCAAATGAAGGCGGGAAGGGATCCCACAATAGCCAAATTCGAAGGGAAACAACTAGTACGCCTGATCCTGACAAAAGTTGTCTTCGCCTGCAAAGCTTCTGGTCATGACGCCGTGGTGGGCTCGGTGATGACCTCTGTCCTGCCGTCCTGGCGGTCTTGGTCTTGTTGCATGGGAATGGAATCCTTTGGCTGATTCCTCGGGACTCCACCAATGCGCTTGCCTCCTTAGCACTAAAGAGGAAACTGCAGTCCTGCGCCCGTTGGTGCCCATGTGGCCTTGGTCGTAAGGGCTCACATCATCTGAACCTCATGAGGTTGGGCTTGCATAGAGTTCTCTGCTCCTTGGGAGCCAGCCTGAGGAGGCTACCCCTTCTGGAGGTCTTGGTGTCCTCCGCCTCGTGAGGCTTGGCCCCTCGCGAGGGTCTTGAGTCATTGATGTTGAAGGTGGCCCATACCAGGCCGTCGATGGAGCCACGCCGTGGGCCGCAGGCAGGCAAGTCTGGGTACCCCCATTCCCAGAACGCCGACAGTAGCCCCCAGGGCCAAGGCGCGCTCGAACTTGGCTTTGAGGCGAAGCCAAAGGGCAAGTGCGGAGTGTCGCAGGCCCTAACCGCTTGCGGCCTTGGTCAACGCGTGGCAATTGATGGGACATGGGCGGCCCCACTTCCCCACGTAGCCTCGATAGCTACCAGTCTTGGCAGCCGCCTGTTGCTAGCGTAGCTTTGCCATCATTGCCCGCCGTGCTCGCCCTTGGCTTCACCTCCTTCCCACGGCCTCGCAGCTCTTCTCCCAGACTCGACACTGGCACCAATCCTCTTGTGCTGCCATGGCCCCGCGATCGAAGCAGAGGGGAAAGGCCTGCACCCTGACAGAATCTCAGCCAGTCTTTGAGCCTGCTCTTGAGCGATCGATGGTGATCAACCAGGAGGGGTTGGCCAAAGTCCGTCCGGCCCTTGCCGCTGATTCCAACGAAGGGAAAGCGACAACAGCTTGGCCTGCCTCCTGGAATTTGGTCAACATGGAGGCCACCGAGATCCCCATCCATCTTCATGCCCTGTTGGCTGGACTGATCCCCCCTTTCTCTAATTTCTTCAATGTCATAATCTCGCATTACTAGATCTAGGCGTTGCATTTGGACCCTCAATCCATCATCCTCCTCGTCGTCTTCGCCTTCCTATGAGAGGCTATGGTGGGCATTGCTCCCCCCGTTGCCTTGTTTGGTCATTTCTTCTCGCTCCACCTGGTCGACCCCCATCAGCGCATGGGGTGCATGGCCTTCTAGGACGTAGTGGGGACGGTTGCCTCTAGCATCGACTTCATGCTCCGCCCAGATGTGAGGGGATTCTAGAGGTAGTGGGTGTATGTGGATGCCGCCACGCTCAGCCCCCTACTCCTGCTCCCATGAGTGCTGGTGGTGCCCAGCTCCGGCTGGGGGCACGTGAAGCTCGTCGACCACCAGCTCACCCATGTCTGGTCCAGGCTAGCCAAGTTGAAGGTGGTCAAGGTGATGGCGCCGATGGTGGTGAAGGAATTCGTCTGGTGGTGCATCGCCCCGCTCCAGCGCCATTCTTGCTCAATGCGGGACTTCACTGACTCCAAGGACCCTATGAGGCTCCAAGTGCCTTCGCTTCCTCCCAAGACGTTGCGTGCGATGCTCGAGCTCCTCATAGGCGATCCCATGCTTCCGGAGGATATCTGCCTCTTGTACCTTTGCTCGAACAAAGAGGACTTCATGAGGCAGATGCCTCTCTTCGACGAGTGGGGGCTCCGCCCGATGGGCCTTGAAGGGCCTCGTGAGAACCCCGTCTCGGTAGCTCCCGTGCTTGTCCATCCCGCGGTGCATGCCCCGGATGAGGATGCTAGAGGGCGAATGCCCTCGAGTACTCCTGAGGCGACCGCTGGGGAGCAGGCGTCGCCTGGCGCTTCCCAGGTAGCAGCACCTGAAGCTCCAACGAGTGCTCTCAAGGTGGCTATTGGAAATATGCCCTAGAGGCAATAATAAAATGATTATTATTGTATTTCCTTATTCATGATAATTGTCTATTGTTCGTGCTATAATTGTATTAACCGGAAACCGTAATACATGTGTGAATACATAGACCACAACATGTCCCTAGTAAGCCTCTAGTTGACTAGCTCATTGATCAATAGATGGTCATGGTTTCCTGACCATGGACATTGGATGTCATTGATAACGGGATCACATCATTAGGAGAATGATGTGATGGACAAGACCCAATCCTAAGCCTAGCACAAGATCGTATAGTTCGTCTGCTAAAGCTTTTCTAATGTCAAGTATCATTTCCTTAGACCATGAGATTGTGCAACTCCCGGATACCGTAGGAATGCTTTGGGTATACCAAATGCCACAATGTAACTGGGTGGCTATAAAGGTGCACTATGGGTATCTCCGAAAGTGTCTGTTGGGTTGGCACGAGTCGAGACTGGGATTTTCACTCCGTGTAAACGGAGAGGTATCTCTGGGCCCACTCGGTAGGATATCATCATAATGTGCACAATGCGACCAAGGAGTTGATCACGGGATGATGTGTTATGGAACAAGTAAAGAGACTTGCTGGTAACGAGATTGAACAAGGTATCGGGATACCGACGATCGAATCTCGGGCAAGTACTATATCGGTAGACAAACGGAATTGTATACGGGATTGATTGAATCCTCGACATCGTGGTTCATCCGATGAGATCATCGTGGAGCATGTGGGAGCCAACATGGGTATCCAGATCCCGCTGTTGGTTATTGGCCGGAGAGTTGTCTCTATCATGTCTACGTGTCTCCCGAACTCGTAGGGTCTACACACTTAAGGTTCGGTGACGCTAGAGTTGTAGAGATATTAGTATGCGGTTAACCGAAAGTTGTTTGGAGTCCTGGATGAGATCCCGGACGTCACGAGGAGTTCCGAAATAGTCCAGAGGTAAAGATATATATATATAGGAAGTCCAGTTTCCGCCACCGGGTGAGTTTCGGGGTCACCGGTATTGTACCGGGACGACCAGAAGGGTCCCGGGGGTCCACCGGGTGGGGCCACCTGTCCCGGAGGGCCCCATGGGATGAAGTGACGTGGGAACCAGCCCTTGGTGGGCTGGTGCACCCCCCTTGGGCCTCCCTTGGGCCTAGGGTTGGAAACCCTAAAGGGGTGGGGGCGCCTCCACCTGGCTTGGGGGCCAAGCCAACCCCTAGGCCGCCGCCCCTCCCATTAGATGGGATCTCTAGGGGCCGGCCCCCCAGGGACCCAACCCAAGCCCTGGCGCCTCCCTCCCTCTCATGACACCTCTTCCTCCCCGCTTGCGCTTGGTGAAGCCCCTGCCGGGATCCCGCTACTTCCACCACCACGCCGTCGTGCTGCTGGATCTCCATCAACTTCTCCTCCCCCCTTGCTAGATCAAGAAGGAGGAGACGTATCCGCTTCGTACGTGTGTTGAACGCGGAGGTGCCGTCCGTTCGGCGCTAGGATCATCGGTGATTTGGATCACGACGAGTACGACTCCATCAACCCCGTTCTTTTGAACGCTTCCGCTTAGCGATCTACAAGGGTATGTAGATGCACTCTCTTCTCTCTCATTGCTAGATTACTCCATAGATTGATCTTGGTGATGCGTAGAAAATTTTAAATTTCTGCTACGATCCACAACAGTGGCCACTAGAGAGCTGGTGCTGCCCGGTGCTCCTGAAGCTGGCGAGCAGGTGCGGCCTGATGCTCTTGAGGCCGAGGCTGATGAGCTGGTGTGGCCCGACGCTCTTGAGGCCGTCGCCCAGAAGCCCCCGGGAGTGCTCCTGCTGCCAAGGGTCATGCCCCAAGCCTTGGCTCGCTTCGCCTGAACCTTGAAGCGCTTTGCAAGAGGAAGAGGCCTCCAGGCTGCAGTGGTGACGCCTATCGGCCGCTGAAGCAGAGGAAGTACATAGCCGTAGACGAGTATGTAACTTATCTTTGTCATTTTCTGCATGTCGCGTTCCTTCCTGACCCTGGTTCTTCAGGATCCCTCCGGCTGCGGCAGTTAAACCTTCTGCGAAGCAACTTTCGAGCCCCCTGCACCAGACACATGCATGAGGTACGGGGCCAGTCCGCGAGGCGGATACCCCGCTAGGGGGCCGCGAGCCTGTGCTCCCATCATTCTTCCTTCGTGGTCAGCCTTGGGACACAGGAGGCATGCTGAGGGCTCCTCCGTTGGTCATCACCGGTGGCTGGGCAATCCCAGCGTCGGCTTCATCTTTGGGCATCAAGACCATGTCGCCCAGTGCCTTCACCGAGGTTCGGAGGGTGGCCGGGAAGGCGTCGGCCTCTAGCCCCCTGCCGGAGGCAGGCGAGCCACTCCGCGCCTCTCCGGCAGTCCCCGACGCGGAGGATGGGCTTGGCCACGCGCTGGAGCTCGCGCACGGGCGTAGTGTCGTCTGTCATGAGCTTTTTCGGGAGGCGATGGGCGCGCTAAGTCGACTTGGGGGAGAGCTTGCCGATGTTGACCCCCGCCTTGAGACGGAGGGCCTCCGCTTGGCACACGAGTTGCACCAGCTGAAGGTCGCCATCAACCTTGGGCATCTTCAACATGAGCGTGCCCACGCAAGCGTCACAGTATCCCTTGCAGACTCTCGCGAGACTTGTACCCGTGCCCAGGAGGAAGCCAGGGATGCTGACGCCTTCATGAGGCGGCCGAGGAGCGGGAGTGGGAGCTTCAAGCTTCCAACGCCGCCCTCGAGCAGCAGATCGAAGCGCGCAGTGCTCCTTGGCGGCATCACTGAGCGAGGGCCCCTCCGATGGGAAGGAAGCCCAGTAACGCGAGGAGGCACTGGCGCTAGAGGTCCTGGAGTGTAGCTTGGAGCTTGAGTTGCTAGAGGTGAGGGAGTGCCAGGTAGCCACGGCTGAAGACGCCGTCGCCTCTCAGGAGGCCGACTAGAGGGTAGCGAAGGCTCGCGCGGCCCTTACCGATGAATACTGCCTAAAGTTGGAGCTCTTGGAGGCCGAGCTCAAGGTCAGGACCACCGCCCTCAAGACGAAGCTGGACGCAGTGGAGGAGCGCAAGAGGGCCGCCAAGGAAGCTCAGGCCTCCTCTCAAGCCAACTTGGCCTCCATTCGCACTGACCTGTCCTCCCTTCAGCAGCAGATTGATGGTGCCGCATCTCTAGCGAAGGAGAACACGGACGAAGCGTGCCGCCGTCGGACGATGCCGCGCGTGTGTTCCTCGATGCTCCAGGGCCTCAGGGTCAGGGCCAACCGGGCCTTGGGAACTATCTGCGAGGAGAGTGCCTCTCACTCGCACGAGGATGACGATGTCAGCGACCTCTGCTTCTTCACCGATATCATGACCTGTTTGCAGGACCGGGCCGCAAGGGCTCGCGAGCTCGTTGAAGAGAGAAGTCGGGGCCTTCTTGGGCGCGCGTTATCATGCGTCTTCAGTCCCCTCCTCAACCTTGGCCCTCATTTTGACTTCGACACCGCCATAGCCCCCGTGCCCAGGGTCATCCAGGACAACCTGGCGAACTGGGTGGACGATCACGTGGACGCCCTGGTCGCAGAGTTCGCTCCCGAGGATGACGCGGCCATGATCTCGGCCAAAGAGGGTGGTGCAGACGATGATGATGAGGATGACGCCGATGACAGCGCAGATGGCGCGGATGAAGACGACGAGGACGGCGGTAGATACAGTGCATCCAACTAGGCCCGCATTTCCCTTGTGCCTTGACCTATATGCAAAAACCTCCGGACACGGCCCTGTGGGGCATGAAAGCATTTTTGAAGGGGGATCCCCTTATAATGTATGAAATGATGTTATGTCTTCCAAAATAGGGTTCGGAGCGCGTCGCCACGGACCTGGGGTAGTAGTTGTTGCGACTTATCTTTGGTCTCATGGGTCCCGAGAGGGTCCAGTCATTATAGGAGCCCCCTTCTCTGGAGGTGAGCCATCCAAGGGCTCGCGAGGATTTAACCCTTCCGAGGAGCCTGTCGGCGTTCTGGGAACGGGGGTCCCCAGACTTGCCTGCCTGCGGCCTGCGGCGTGGCTCATAGGGGGCCCAGCATGGCCCGTATTCATCAACACAGACCCAAGACCCTTGCGAGGGGCCAAGCCTCGCGGGGCAGATGACACGGAGCTTCCTCAGGCACGGCCTCATCAGGCTGGCTCGCGAGGAGGCGGAGAGATCAAGGCAGGGTACCTCACGAGGTGCCTGTGACGCAAGCCATGACGACCAAGGGTGCCAGGCGGGCGCCAGCCCGCGCAGTGTCCTCCTTTCCTCTTTGGTGCAAAGGGAGCAAGCGTAGGCGAGAGCATCAAGTAAAGGCACCCGTTTTGGTGCAACGAGACCAAGACCAGTCCAACGGCAGGGAGGAAGTCATTGTGGAGCCCAAGCTAGCGTCACCACCAGAGCCTTTGGCAGGCGAGGACCAACTTTAGTCAGGTTAAGTGTACCAAATGTTCCCCTTCAAGATGTCCAATTGTTGGCGCCCTTCCCGCTCAATATTTGGGAAGAGGCCCAGGGCCTTTGCCTATAAATAGGACTAGCCACCCACAGGGTAGAGGATCGAATCGGAGAGAGAATCGAGAAGAGAGAGAGAGAGAAGGGTGACTGAACTCCTCCTAGCAGTTCATCCCCTCAGCCAAGAACAGACCCTCGCGAGGCTGTTCTTCCTTGTATTGCTCATCATCATCAGCCCAAGAGGCAATCCACCATACCACACACTGGAGTGGGTATTACACCACAACGGTGCCCCGAACTACTATAAACCCTGTGTCTCTTGTGCTATTCTTTCCATAGCTTAGATCTTAGCGAGGCGGAGGGGTGCAGGTAGGTAGAAGGCGAAATCTCCGCGTGCACCCCAGTGTTCGAACCTCAAGGGTCTGCCAGAACCCGAAATCCGATAGAGCCTGTCGGCCCGTCCGAGAGAGCCTCGCGAGGACCCGGTTGCCGGATTACAACAAGGTATGCACGCGGTGATCCTGCGGCGGTTGCACTCCTAACCCCGGTGGGGGGCCTTGGCATCACCCGGGCTAGCCATTACAAAAAAAGACACATCCGTGACATTTTGGGCTAGACGAAAAAAAATTCTGTCATACTTATGATACTTCTATGGCGATAATTGTAACAAAACCCGGTATAATCATAGATGTGGTGGGGTCCTACTTCTATGACAAAAAATCATGACACAAAATGGGCTTTTCGTCCTGGGCGGGCCGGAGACGCAGCTGCATGACATTCTTTGGGCCATCCATGACGAAAAAAATTGTGGTAGAAGTGAGGGCGAGGAAAATATTGGGGACTTCCCGGTTACGGTGGGTGGTCGGGGGCTGAGCGATGCGTGTTTCTCTCGTACGTACGCGCGTGTGTGCGAGGCGTTGGGCTCTAACAGGACTCGAGCGAGGCGTTGGGCTCTAACTAAACCCGAGCAATTTCACTGTAGGCTACGCGTTACTGAACCCGAGTGATCGATCGATCTGTTGCTGTTAACTGAACCCGAGTGTGATTCCTTCGCTACTGCTGCTAACTAAAGCCGATCGATGCTACCTCTGGATGAACAGTGAGCATTGTTGAGGGGGTTTGGATGAACAGTTCTCGGTGGGGGGTTGGATGAACAGGACCCCGTGGTAGTAGAGGCCATTGCCGCTGGATGAATAGTACCCCGATCAATCGAGCCGGTGGATGAACAGGACCCCGTGGAGGGCTAGATGAACAGGACCTCGCGGAGGGTTGGTTGAACAGTAGCCGGTGGAGGGCTGGTTGAACAGTTGCCGGTGGAGGGCTGGATGAACAGTAGCCGGTGGAGGGGTGGTTGAACAGGACCCTCTGGAGAGGGCTGGTTGAATAGTAGCCAGTGGAGGAGCGCGCGGTGGAGGCTGGATGAACAGGAGCCCGTGGATGAACAGTCGCAGGTGGAGGCTGGAGGAGGTCGACGGTGGATTAACAGTAGCCTGTGGAGGCTGCAGGAGGTCGATGGTGGATGAACAATAGCCCATGGAGTCCCGTTTTGCAGTACGCCACACCCCTCCCGATGAACAGGACCCCGTTTTGACCGTAGCTCTCCAACACAAGTCCGTTTCCTCCATTTTGCGGTACGCCACACCCCTCCCGGTCAACAGGACCCCGTTCAGACCATAGGAGGTCCAAAAGAAGTCTGTTTTCTCCGTTTTGCGGTATGCCAGACCCCTCCCGATGAACAGGATCCCGTTTCGACCGTGGCCGGTCAAACACAAGGCCGTTTCCTTCGTTCTACGGTACCCTAGGCCTCGTTTCCATCGGTTGTCCGTCCAAGCCGGTTGGCTCCCGATGAACACGACGACGCATTCCGTTCCGACCCAACCGGTGGGCTCCCCATGAACACGACGACGACGCAGTTTCTCTGTTCCAACCCAGCCATGTACATGAGCGCTGGCCATACGTATGCGCGAGTAGGTGTTCGAGACCCCGCCCGTACGTACGTACCTGGCCGTATTTTCTTTCTTGCACCCTGGCCATTGTACGTACGTGTACATGCTACGTGTGTGCCTCTACTACCACACATGCGTGCCTCTACATCGACCAGTATGTACGTACGCGTTCGCTACCAGAATGACAAAGATCGTACGCTTCGACCAGCTGGGTCCTGACTATCAGGCACTTACTTGCATGCGAAGATGTAGGTGGTGGGTCCCAGCAGTCAGGGGGCGAATCATTTTTTTGCCCGTAATATGGACACACTTCCTTGCGTGCGAAGATGTAGCTGATGGGTCCCAGTAGTAAGGGGGAAACATTTTTTTCATGAAATACGGTGGCCCGTTTGGAGGGTCCCTGCTGTCAGGTGGAGGAATAATTATTTTGCGCGTAATAAGGAGGCACTTCCTTGCTGTGGCCATGGATCCATCTGTCAGCCTCTCAATGTACAGTACTCTTTCGGTGGAAGTCGTTCATTGACCACATTGACAATGCCGCGCCGAGAGCACCAAGGCGGTCAACGATGGCGAGGCCTAGGAAGGGAACGACGCAGAGCTGGCCGGGGAAAACGCGGCAGTGGATGCCCACGCGGAGACGAGTACGAGGGTTCACTGGTTCGGCTGCGGTGTGAGGCTGCCTTCGCCGTAGTTCCTGGCCAGCGTGGGAGTAGTAGGGGGAGGTGAGGCCTCCGCGGCAGTATAGCCCTCCACGGGAGGCAAGAGCATGCGGTGGTTTGGACGGCTGGAGCAAGAAAATCAGAGGTTGAAGAAGCAGGACGACCGTTGGATGCTACCAATCGAACAGTCACTGGTGATAGAATCATTTGTCCACTAAGTTGACAAAGCCCTCCGTCCGCGTCAACTTAGTAGGCCCACAAGTCAGCCTCCCACTATGGTGGGTCCCAGCTAGCAGGGGGAGTATTCATTTTTTTGTGTGTAATAAGGAGGCACTTCCTTGCGTGCAAAGATATAGCTGGTGGGTCCAAGCTGTCAGCGGTAATATTCATTCCTTTTGGCGTAATAAGGAGGTACTTTCTTGCGTGTGGCCATGGACCATGTGGGTCCCAACTACCAGCCTCTCCATGTACGTCCCTCTTTCGATGTTGTTGTTTGTTGACAACGTTGACCATGCCGTGCCAAGAAAACCAGCGCGATGGATGACGGCGAGAACCAGGAAGATAATGACCTGGAGGCGGTGAAGCCACAGCGGTGGAGGGATATGGGTGAGTAGAGGGATGACCAGGCCAGTGGTGGGAGTAGTAGGGGGGCGGTGAGGCCTGCGCGGCAGCACAGCCGGCCACGGGAGGTGGGAGTAGGCGGTCCCACCGGTGCTGGATTTGGCGGCTAGAGCAAGAAGATCAGAGATTGAAGAAACACGACAGCCATTGGATTGACATCCAACGGTTACGTCTGCTAGAATCGTTTGTTGTCGTATATAATAAGTAAAAAAATCTTGCATAAGCGTCAACTTAATAGGCCCACAAGTCAGACCATTCCCTTTTTTTTATAATTTATACTTAGCTCATTGCAACTTCTTATGCAATTTATTGCAGTCCGTTTTTTTGTTGTCCTGGGCCAGGGTTAAAAATTTAAATGAAATTTCGCATATTTATGTGGGTTCCAAACTATTTTTAATACCGAAATGTCAAGCCCTATTTAACGTACTTTGAATATACAGTTCAATTAGGTTAAAATCCAGTGAAATTGGAATTTGAAAATGTAAAAAAAATCAGATATTATAAATTAATCGCTAATTTGTCATCTGTTTTTATATTTACAGCCCATTTCATATTACTTTCAAGATTTGCGGGCGTCTTGAAAGAGTTGCAGTCCATCAGGGCGTAGAAAAATAAGTAGGCCTGGATTGGGTATTCTTCAGAAAAAATAAACCCGGCTCATTTCCATAAACAGAAAATAGTTGGGCCGGTCATGTGGTGAACATAAAATATAAGCCTGGGCTAGACAGGCCACAGCCCAGTTGAAACCCTGCTCCGTCTCAAGAACAACAAAAAAATGACTGCTCGAGTAGCTACGGCCCAGGTGTCAGCCAATCTTGTGTTGTTCTCTTGTCTATTGACTATATACGCTGTGTCGTGGGTCCCATATGTCAGGAAACCACTAGCAGGAAGCATTTTCTTTTTCCATACACTAACAATGGAGTATATATATAACAAAAAATGAGGAACTTCCTTGCGTCCGGCCATGGACATGGTGGACCCCTACTGTCATCTTCTCCACCTACAGTCCTTTGCCGATTCCTCTTGTTTGATGACCATGTTGACAACGAAGAGGGCGGCGCCGCGACGAGCACAGAAAAGCGCACGGAGGATGACGACGAGGCCTCGGAGGTCGGCATTAATGATTTAGGAGACAGTGGGGCGGTGATGCATGCGCTGAGGCGCAACCAGCCATGGGAAGCGGAAGCAGGCGGCCCCGCTGGCACTAGTTTGGTTTTGGCGGCTGGAGGAAGGCGGGACTGAAGAAACAAGTCAGACTATAAAAGTAGCAGGAGTACATAACAACCTTAACTGAAACCAGCAGGAGCACTTAACAACCATAGCTGAAAGCAGTATGAGTACTTATACAGGTTCAACCGTACAAAGCCTGCCTCAAACAGTGCTACTTTGCCTACAGTTAACCAAAGGGTGAGGCCGCCAAGCCCCAGGACAAGGCCCAGACGCCACCCCGTGCATCCACAACCTTCTGAAAGCGGCTTCATCTCGTAATGTGGTCAATAAATAGGATATTCACTTTAGAGCCATGGAAAAGCAGGAACATAATTTTCCGTCCTATTCTCCAAGCTGGACGGGCCTTCATTATTTGAGACCACCCATGAATAAGTATCTTTTCACCTCCAAGGGGAATGGAGTAGGTAGACATAAACATCATGTTCTGACCAAGCGCAAGTCTTACCCGACCATGGTCAGGCATCTGTATAGGAACAATAGACCCGGGCAGTTCCTGTTTCAAGAAGATCATAGCTGTGAAACTGTGCATAAGCAAGAGTTTATGAATACCATATATAACGGAAAACAACTCGTACCATAAATTTCTCAACATAGTTGGACCTGTTCAACAACTGCAGCAGTGGCACACATATCCCACATGGTCTTCCACCATTGAAACGCCCCACAAGGACCTCAAGACGATTAGTAAAGTGTAGGAACTTGTGGATGTCGTCCAAGTCAACTTCAGTGCCATGAGTAATAGCCGAGTTCTTATAGAATAACAAACGAGTAGCCTACTTAACTCTGAAAAAACCTACACGTGCCACCAATTATAAGAAAATATTAGTTAGAAGTAGCATCTTGGTGAGAGATTCGTTGCTACTTCTAAAGTTAAATTGTGATTAGTTAGACAGAATAGGTGGATTAAGAAGCAATCGAGGCAAGAAGCAAGAACCAGATACAAAACTAACATGGATGAACAATTGGAACGACGTCGGGGTGGAAGATCGTAGTGAAGATGAGACTAGGTTCTGCTATTTCCATCAACATTCGTGTGCCAACTTTCAGTCCGTAACACTTGAGAAAGTTTATCCAAGTTCGGCCATAAAAAAGCAGTGATCTTCTTGGTTCATGAACCCAACTCAAAACTTATATCCATGGCTTGTCTTCACTTTGACCATTAAACTGGTGTATTCGGTTATGGCAAGGCCGAGCATCTTGAGTACATCTGTTCTGGCAGAGCAAGGAATGCTTTGCAGGAAAAATTATATGAGAACACAATGTATTCCCTATATCCAAATCTAGAAATAATTTCCTCCTTCACGTCAGTGTTGACCATGGTACTAGTACCATTTGTCCAAATATAGCAATCCAAATTTCCAAATTATTCGACAACATGTTCAAAAAACCCCACCCTCTCGGATAGAAAAGAGGATTCTAGGAACATATTGTGCGCATTTTAAAATCGTATGTTAGGATGAGAAGGAACAAGTCTGGCGTCTCGCCGAGGGCACAGAAACCTATTGGGTCCTCGCACTTTGGGCACTGCAAATGAAACACACTAGATTCAGTAGGAAGAAAAATGCATCAACGGCGGCGGCTGCCATCCTAGGAGTACCCGCGACCAAGGGACTTGGATTTATCGGGGATGGATGAAGAATTCGTACCAGGTTCTCCATGAGAAAACCCTATGTAATCGCCGAGCGGGGGTTTTCTCTAAACAAGCAGACGAGGGAGAAGGGGATTCAGGCCCAGTGAAATATTGCCGCTTCCTCCGTCTAGATTACTGCTAAAGCAGGAAAGGTGGGGGTTTTGGTAAATTGACGGCTCATTGGGCATTAATGCGGTGCTACGATCGGGGTGTATCTACCATGCAGTTGTGCACTCTAATTTGGTGCATATGGCACATGGACCCCGTTGCCGGATGCCCCACATATTAGCGAAAGGAAGTAGAAAGACAGGAGTAACTAGTTACACATAAATATATTTGTGACAGAGAGATACTCCCTCTGTAAAGAAATATAAAGATCTTTTATATCAGAACTTTATACATAAGAAAAATCAAGGGGAATATATATATATAACATATCTATACCTAATATTAAAGGACGAAAGATTTCATAGTTCTCCATAGGTCATCCTTTTAAAGCCGTTGATTTTGTGTTAATGCTAAAAATAGACGGTTGAGATTTAAAAATAGATCTACATAATGTTACTTCAAATATAAGGCACGTACGCAACCCAACACATACTCGTCAATGAAGATTCCTTTTTTAATAGTTTATGGGAGTCCGACCTGCATAGAAAAAACACACAATTCAAGTACGCAGCAAGGGGAGGTTAAGAGAAAGGGACAAAACACACCAAGGTAAGAACAACCAGAGGCGATTGCATCTGGTGTGAGCACCTGGAGACAAAAGAGCACGGGCAAGTGCTCTAAGCGGGCAGCCAGGAGCGAGCAGCACATAAATGTAAAGGCTGAAGAGTAGGTCGTCGGGCTCGTCAGAGACGCACATGTACCCGGCGGACCACTCAACTGACAATGAAGGCGTGGCTAATCCTTGTGAATGGTGAGATTATGCATGCAAGAATGACACGATGATGATGGATGGAGCAGTCACACAAGACCCAGGAAATTGTAAAGATGTAGCAAACCATCGGCGCCATCGTCGTAGGGTCGTCGTGTCCACGTCAAGCTCTCCAACATAGCCATCCAGAGTGCGCCAATGATGCTGCCCACTACCTGCTACGTCCACATGCCATGACTTCAGACGACGATGCCAGGCCCATGCATGGTTACACTGGAGTTGCTTCACCAACTTACACCTCGAGCGAAACACTTCACCATGTGAAAGCCGCCGAAGACAAGGATGAGGAGCTCGGCACCATGACGCCGCGTCGCCACTTGCCGTCCGCTTCATCATGCTGGATGCTGATGAACATGGAGACACGGAGCTTGGAGTCATGACGCACGCTCTCCATTTCATCAAGCCGGTGTAGGGTGGACACCGTCCGGACCATTCTGGTCCCTCACCGAGCCACCTTCTGGACTGGCTCTCGGTGGTCCAGAAAGAATCGGTCCGACCACCCGGTCGTGTTTTCAAGGACCGACGGGTGACGGCGAAGCCTGGGACGGACCGAGCGGACAGGCCCATCACCACCGGCGGCAACGTGCATGGGTGCAGCGGCAATGTAGGTGATGTGGACGGGTGTTGTGGCAAGGTGGGCGACATGCGCGAGCGCTGGCGGGCCAGGTGGGCGGCGTGCTGTTTGAAGGGCGATGAGCCGCGCGGATGTTAGCCATGAACCTGCACATGGGTGTTCATTAGTGGTTTTTCCGGTTGCATGCAAGTAGTGTAGTGCGTGCATGAGCCTACATTTTCTTTGTGAGGGCCCTGCGGAGATTAATGGATCAAACCTGACATGAAGTTAGTCCAAAAAACATTAATTTTCCTTTTGTTTTGAAAATAATTGAAAAGGAAAACAACATATAAGTTGACCTCCAGAGACACACACCATTAATAGATGTATATAGTTCACTAAGGAAATACGTATATACAACTCAGCCACATGCATGTGTATCAAGTACAATCAGATTTCTTACGTAATCAGCAACAGACAAACATCAAAAAGAAAAAAATCAATAGCGGAGAAGCACAAAACACGCACTATGAGTTTCCTAATTGATTTCTATTGCCTCAAATTGACTATTTTTAGGATCACCCCACTTGATTTCTATCTAGCACATAGACACTCATTCATTTTCAAGCGGACTAAACAAGACTCGGATAATATGAACCTTAGGTGACAAAATTGACCAAAAATGCAAGAAATAAAAAGGAGAAATGATCACACAAGTGAAATATTTCTGTCAATACAAATACATGACACGTGGTGGTATGAACACTTACCAGGATGGTAGGCACCCAGCAAATTGAAAGAAAGCCTACAACAAATCTATATACATTTCATTATTATTGAGTTCATATTTTTATTTCTAAAACCATAGACACCAATTAGGTTAAAATTAAGGTTTGAACTACAAATATGAGAATTTTAATTTAAAGATTTATATATTTAAATTTCTCATAACATACGTCTAATTTCTTCGATCTGTTTTTTACAAAATAAAATCCCTCAAAATTAAATAACAAAATGATTGTTGAAAACATTTCATTCATGTGTTCTACATATCTTGATAAGGCTAAAATTCTCAAGAATTATGGATGTAAATAATTCTCAATAAATCTTAGTATGGGCTAATTTTTCTCTACCATTGTAACACACAGGCTCGAAAGTTTCCATAATTTTTTTACTCCAGATCATAACCCATGTTCTAAGTTTCATGTTTTGATTCTCAAAACATGCATCGTTTTATTTTGTCATGAGCGACCATTGTCACTTGACATAGTTCCTCGACCTCATCAACCATGCTCCATAGGAACTGGTATGTTTCCCCGTTGCAACACGCGGGCATTTGTGATAGTATATTTATAGAAATAGAGTTTTTTAACACGGTATAGACGAGTTGGTGATGATGGTGTGCCTGCCATCCTGCAATATAGGCCGTCTGATTTATATCTGACGGATAGGAAGGAAACTATGGCAATTTTGCAAAAAGGTACCCACACACCTCTACACATTTGCAAATAAGGCCTTCCCTCATTCATCCTTTTCCCTCACAAGATAAAATATACTCATACAAATGCATTTTGATGTTATGGGGGTTTAGCTGAGAAATACTCAGACAGGCTCACGGTTCTGGACTTTGGGCCACAGGCCGGTGGGCCTGCATGTTTGGGGGCCCATGTTTTCTACCTTAGCACTTTTCATATTGCAAGCGGTCGGTACGATGCTGGTTTTAGATGTTGTCGCAAGGCGAATACACAAAGTTGAATAAAGCACGACAGCTATTGCAATGAAATCAAACGACAGTTCCTAACAAGCAATCAAAGTTGCAATTCTATCACCGATACTGTCGTACTACTTATACACACATGACACTTGTTTCACCATGCCAGAGTATTACATCAAAATCTCTCAGAGGATAGATCAGTTCGGCAGTTGCGTGCTGCTACTAAAGAATTTCAAAGTTGATTAGGACCAGCTCTCTTGGCCGAGAAAGTTCGATTTTGACATCATCCCCTATCGCAAGATATGATTTAGATTTGAACCTTGACCATCCTTTAGCATCAATCATCAAGCCACCATCCTTTGTACTTACGATATATTGAGCAGGTTCATTCACGCCAAAGCTGGGCATGGTAAGATAAACTTGGCCACGGTCGCCCGGATTGTTGAACGACTCCCTCGTTGCTCTAGGAATTCTCTGTTTGCATACAAGAAGACATACACAAACAATTAGATCAACATAGTGAATCATGTGAAACAACATGGAAAGAAAAAAGAACGAAGCACTTGGGCGGACAATGCTTGCCAAGAAGGTGGATATGTCGGTTTTTGTAAGGATATTGGTATATGAAGTGCGAACTATAGCCCAGTCTGTTGCTGGTGCAACTGCTGGTTCTGTCGTGGAATTGCCATGGCAGATGTCCTAGTGAAAGGACTTAGTCGTAGGGCCATCACAACTAGGAACCTTAAAGGGGTAATCGGGACAAAGGACACGAGAGGTTTATACTAGTTCGGCCCCTTACGATGAAGGTAAAAGCCTACGTCTAGTTGTGCTTGGGATTGCTGGGGTTTCGAAGACCAGGGAGCGAATATGCTTGTCCTGGCTTCAAGTTGTTGTCTCTTGTCCTAAGCCGCCGCCTGGTCATCCCCTTATATACACGGGTTGACGCCCGGCGGCCTACAGAGTCCCGGCCGGTTCATAAACGTATCCAGCTCGGTGACTTTTTTATATGCCTTTCTTTACAAGTCTTTCCTTACATACGGCGGTTTACAATATTGGGCCTTAAGCCGCCTATGGGCTTAGGCCTTCTACAAGTCTTAATAACCTATCGCCTTGAATGTTACTGGACTTCTTTGTAACCCGCTATTAGGGTTGACCCGGGCCCTCCTGGGCGGGTCTTACCTGGTGGCTATATTCCCAACATTAGGCCCCAGGTCGACTTTGAACTTTGTTCTTTGTCAATCTTCAATACTTAGACGAAATCCATCTTACTCTCTCTGTAAAAAATTTGTGACCCGCCATGACGTCATCTTCTGAAAATACAAAAACCTGTTATGACGTCATCCTCAACGGATCTTTATCTTTTAATGCCTTCCGAGAATCGAGGCGTCCGTTTAGTTGGATAATCATTATTGGGGTCTTCCTCAATTTTTGCGTCCACCTACTTGCTTATACCCTTAAAAATAGGCACGCCCTGATCTTTCTCATTCTTCTCTCTCTTCGTCTTCTTCCTCTCACAATTCCACCGCTGCTCGAGCTCCGCCGCCGCCACAGAACACCTCATCTCCGTCGACCTTGGCCGCTGCATCAACCGGAATCGGTCCAGAGAAACGGCGGTGACTCTCCGCGGAAGATTTGTGGCTATAAGTTCTTGCTATCCTGTTCCTCAGATCCGCATTAGGGTTTCTAGGTTTTCTGCATGTTCTTCATAGTTCATCTCAGTTTCTTCTTAGTTCTTCCACTGCAGCTTCTCCTTGATCCAAAAAAGAACATATACTCGTGCGGTAGCTGTTTTGTGCCCATCTTTGATACCAGTAGATTCCTTCCCTTGGTACAAAAAGCCTTATTAGAACTCACAAACCCATCTGTGCTGGATTTTTAGGTCTAGAATATTTTCCATTTTGAACAGCCATTTGATCCAGAATAATATCAAGAAATTATGAAACTTGTTTGTCTCAACACTTAGCCAATTCTGTTGCTGGTATTTCTCAAATATCTGTAGTCATGGCGGCTTATGGTACCGGCTTACTTTTTCCTTTATATGACATTAGCCCATATGTAAGCCGCCATTACTCATCTGTATCATCATTATCTTAACTTTTATTTTCATCATTGAATTGATCCAACACATCACTTTCCTTTCAGTCTGTTTTTCATCATGCCATCCAAAGCACCAACTGTCTGCAATTGGGTCCCCTCCACAGTAACTGAGGATAATTTGAAGGAATTCTTCACCAATTGGGTCCCCTTACCGTGCACCTAATGCGGACGAGGAACGGCCCAATCCCAAAGACGGTGAATTAATTGTTTTCTCTGACCACATGAATAGGGGTTTTTCACCCCCCGGCTCAAAATTCTTCAGAGACGTCCTTCACTTTTTGAATCTTCACCCTCAAGATCTTAGGCCCAATTCCATATCCAATATTTGCAATTTCCAAGTTCTCTACGAGGTGTATCTTCAAGAAAAACCGACCATGGACCTCCTTAGAGAGTATTTTTATCTGAACCGCCAGAACGAGTGTACCAATGGCCCTAGCTTGGAACTTGGAGGCATCTCAATTCAGCGCCGACAGGGCGCCGTCTTCCCCCTAATAGTCTTGCCGAGTCATCCCAAAGACTGGAATCAGACCTGGTTCTATTGTCAAGACACTTCACTAGCCAATGAGAAACCACTGTCGGGTTACCGCGCGGAGTGTCTAGTTTCCAAGTTTGAGCTCCCTGACAAGCTCACTGCTGCCAAAACCACGAAGCTTATTCCATCAATTAAAAGGATTAACGCCTTATTGGGGAACGGCTTAACCGGAGTTGACTTGACTCGTTGCTGGGTCTAATGGCGGGTCATTCCTCTAAGCCGCCGACCCAAATTGATGTATGAATACGGTGGAGGCCCAAATGAGTCTCTTCGTCACAGCTCCGTTCAACTCGCTGAAGAAGATATTGTTTCAATGTCAACTGTTCTGGTGAACGGCAAATATGAAGACTGCAGTAAAGTCGGGTCAAACCCCTTCTGCAAACTTAACCCAGCGCCTGAGGTAAAACCCCCTGACCTTTTTCTCTTTGTATTTTTCTCAGCAGTTTTAAAATACCTGCATGACCTTTTATCTTGTTTACTTGTTTACAGGCCAAATCTGACTTATGGAAAGCCAAGTATGACCATGAAGCCGCCAAGAAGGCTAGAGCCACCGCCATAACTGCCAAGAAGACGACCCGGAGGTCCAAAAAGAAAAAGAGCACCGCTGAAGACCTGTTAAAGCTTGATGATACTTCTGAGTCGGAGGTAGCCCTTGACTCCCTTGGCCAGTTTTTTAATAACCTTATTGACACTGACTATTGCCAGGACGACACGGGGGCCAGTCAGGCCGTAGAAGAAGAGGTAACTATTTCCTCCGACTCAGCCCATTTGCCAAGATAGAAACTTCGACTGGTAACCCGGAAAGTAAGGTTTTCACACCCTTTGGCTTATTTGGACCCTCATTTTCTTTTGAAAAAACTGCAACATGAGAGCCGCCATCGGGCCCGGAACAATGATGAACCACCTTCCATTCTTCAACAAACTCCTAAAAAACGCCAGAATGAGGTCTCTTTTATCTTCATCTTTTACTTTCCATCAATGGATCTTTTCCCTTGTATTACTAAATTTATTTTATCTTTGCAGGAGGTGTCTCATTCGTCTGGCGACTCATCTCAGACTCAATTTCCGGCCTTCAGACTGCCCCTAGGTAAGGAAAAAATCATCTTTCCTCCATGTCTTTCAAACTGCATCTTTGTACTAACTGTCTCATAACATCTTTCTTAGTGGCCAAGCTAAGTCCAAGAAGGACAAGGTGACTAAACCGGCGGAAGACCCATCAGTCCTTGCACCTAAACCGGCCATGCCAACTTCTCCCCTTCGAACTGAAGCACCAGAAGACCCGGCTGCCAATACTCAATTGGATCCTCCTGAGCCGTCAGCTGATGATACCGTTGTTAATCCCTCTACTGCCGGACCATCCAGTTCGGCTAACCCGCCATCATCTTCTGATCATGACGTTCTGGTCACTGGTAGCCGTTTTGTTGAACCGGGGACTCCTACTGTGTTAGCTCGGCGCACTGCCAAACAAGAAGCCTTGGAGAGACAGAAAGTGTGTTTTGATATCTCTCATTGTACTCATCTGAATGCTAATGACATATTGTCCGGCTATCTGAGTCACGTTAATTCTAGCCGTGAATCAGAGATTGAAATGGTCAAACAATTGCAGCTGAAGTATGAGGTATGTTCTCCAGTTTACCTATACTCTGCCAGCCCCCAAGTCTTCAGATGATGAACCTTAATGATTTGTAGACTTTATGATATAGATTGATACTTTCTATCTAAGTTTTTTCAAAAGTCTAGCAAAGTAGTGTCAGCTTTACCTGTAGTCCCCAAGGGCCGGCTCAATTGATCAATGAACCGGTACTTAACTTCATAAATGCCCTAATAAGCATTACAATCCGGCTTAAACTTGAGTAACTTTTTGAATATCATGCATTAGCCCCCAAGTGCCAAGTGTTGTTACTTTGTAAGGCACTTGGGACTTGAAATATAAAAGAGTCATAAAAAATTGCTTTGGCAGACATTAGCCCCCAAGTGTCAAGTGGTATTACGGTGCAAAGTACCTGAGACTTGAATCTTTATAACTTTTAGCTTAACCCTTGACACACATGTGTATGTTTCGTAGAACTCCCTATCTGAATTGGGCTCCCAATTAACAGATGCAAAGACCCGGCTGGAGGATCAAGAGGCAGAAATCAAGTCTGCTGATTCTAAACTGCAGTTGAGTCCTTTTGAGACAGAAAAATTGAAAACCACCTTGATTGCCAAGAAGAAATCTTGGGCCGAAGAAAAGACGCTGCTGATACAACACGCTGAAAAAGCTGAAACGGCTCTTGAGGAGGTTACCATGGAGCTTACCGGCTTAAAGAACCGGGTGTCTCAAATGGTTTCCACCATCTTTGGTAAGCCATCTGTACTGATCTTTTGTACCTTCTTTTGAACCGGAATATAAACCGCCTGCTGACCCCTTGTTTAAAAAATATGTGCAGGTCCGTGAAGCAAAAATCTGAGCCAAGATAATGTGACGAAACTGAAGGCGGTTTACACCTTAGTGGAGCAGTTGTATACTAGCACTCAATGAGCACTTGCTGCTATCTCCCCTGCCAACCAAGGACCCAATCAGCTCAGCGATGTCTTGAAAAAATTGTCAACCTTACCCGCCAGGTTTCAAGAAGTCAAACGATCATGTGCCAGAGCCGGAGCCTTGACTGCCCTGAGCCGCTCCAAAGCCTGGGTGCTAGATCTAGACCCGGTGGATGTAGCTAGGGGGTACCCTACTGTGAAGGAAGACGGATCTCTACTTGACCAGGATGACATCGTTGCCTGCGTGAAGGGAGGTCGACCTTAGGCCTCCGTTCTTGGAGATGAAACCAACATTGATAAATATCAGCCGGGTTTTGATTTGGAGAATAAGAAGATGCCGACTCCCGCTTATAAAGTGATGGATCTTATCCCGCCGGTTCGCCAACATACATTTGCCCCAGAAATTGACCCTGCCGGCTTAATTGATGATGAGGCTGAGTTCATTGCTCTGAATGGCTTTAACTGGTCTAATTCCAGCTTTCAACCAGTGGAGGGAGATGAACCGGCCAGGGGGGAGTCGTAACCATCTGAACAATCCTGCTTTTAGTTTAGGACATGTCTTAAGAGAGAAAAACAATAACCTTTTGGGCTCTTAATGCCTTGTAACAGGTTAGCTTGAAACAACTGCATATATGCCTATGCCATCGTGCATAAGATGCCGTGTGTGACACTTTGCTTCCTGATGTCAATATATGCGTCACATCTATGGTTATCTTTGTAATATTTCAGCTATGGAAAAAACTGGCTTGGCGGTTTAGCACCGAACGGGTCAGAACACCCGGTACATGACCAATGGTTTTATCATAGTAGAAAAAACAGAAACAGACGTGAAAATAAAAAAAACACAGGAAAAATTGTTCACAAATAATATTCATACTTGTATTCTTTGTATCTGGACCACCGGTTTATATGACCCGGATGATGAGGTTGATGACCCAGTCCCTTTTTTTTGAGAAGTCAATGCTTCTGTATGCCTAATGACTATCATGCCTTGCAACTTTATTGTCAAATAATCAAGCCAGTGAAAAAACCGTGCTGATCATTTAAATTTGAGAAAACAAAGACCAGTAAGACAAATAGCAGATTTCAAACAATATAAATTAACTTTCTAACTGAAAGTTGGGGGTTTCTGATTCGAATACGATCAGTAAACCGGACCAAAGGGGTTAAGCTAAGATTCGAATACGATCATATAGCGCCGATCAAGAGGGTACCGATAGCTATGTTCTATTTGGTTCGAATACGACCTATGTTTGAACAGGAAGCCCCCAAATGACCTTGAGAGGTTTTTAACGACCCTGATTCGAATACGATCCAAGTCAGACCCAAAAAGGGGTTAGGCTATGATTCGGATACGATCAAGAAGCCCCCTAGTGAGTTTGTCTTTGAGCCGATCAAGAGGGTTACGACAGCTATGTTCTCTTTGGTTCGAATATGACGTATGTTTGAACAGGAAGCCCCCAAGTGATCATGAGGTGTACAGCTAGATTCGAATACGATCATAAGCTGGACCAGAAAGTTTAAGCTAAATTCAGATATGATCAGCTCCTTAATAGTCATGAAAATAGTATATATATGACCTTTGAAGAGGAAAAGGACAGAGGTCATGCTTTATTACTTATCATAATAAATACAATGTCAAAGTATGTACATGACAAGAGCCGGTGGCTCAGGTGTAGTATGGCCGAAGCTGAGCAATGTTCCATGGCCGGCGGGTCTCCTCCTCCGACTTATGTGAATCTTTGTGTTCTCGAATATCGATGAGGTAGTATGACCCGTTGTTTAAATTCTTGTTGACCACAAATGGTCCTTCCCAAGGCGGGGATAGCTTGTGTGCATATGGTAGATCCTGGATAAGCCGGAGCACCAGGTCACCTTCTTGAAAAGTCCTAGACTTAACCTGGCGGTTGTGATAACGGTGCAGGTCCTGTTGATAAATTGCTGATCGAGCCGCTCCTATGTCTCTCTCCTCATCTAACAAGTCAAGTGCATCATGTCGGGCTTATTCGTTATTAGCTTCAACGTAAGACGCCACACGAGGCGAGTCATGACAGATGTCACTAGGCAGCACCGCTTCTGCTCCATAAACCATGAAGAAAGGTGTATAACGTGTAGACCTGTTAGGAGTGGTGTTGATACTCCACAGCACCGAGGGTAACTCCTCTACCCAACAACCCGGCGTCCGTTGTAAGGGAACCATAAGCCGGGGCTTGAGACATTTTAAGATTTCCTGATTTGCTGTCTCAGCCTGACCATTGGATTGAGGGTGAGCTACAGAAGAAACATCAAGCCGGATATGCTCTCGTTGACAAAACTCCTCCATAGCCCCTTGGGATAAATTTGTAACGCCCCGGACACACTCGCCGGTGGTCGTTACTCCTGGTGGGATCTAGACTATCCCCACAGATAAATACTAGTCTTTTCTACGCACTTTGTCCTCACTCATGCGCACCCGGGAGCAACTTCCCGGTCGCTCACCCATCCTGACACTACTCCAAGCTGAGCACGCTTAACTTTGGAGTTCTGTCTGAATGGGCTACCGAAAAAGAAGGAATTCCTTATTGATATGAGTAGTCTATCATCCCTAATAATCCAGGCCATCACACCTGGCTCTGATACCAACTTGTAACGCCCCAGACACACTCGCCGGTGGTCGTTACTCCTGGTGGGATCTAGACTGTCCCCACAGATAAATACTAGTGTTTTCTGTGCACTTTGTCCTCACTCATGCGCAGCCGGGAGCAACTTCCCGGTCGGACACCCATCCTGACACTAATCCAAGCTGAGCACGCTTAACTTTGGAGTTCTGTCCAAATGGGCTACCGGAAAAGAAGGAATTCCTTATTGATATGAGTAGTCTATCATCCCTAATAAGCCAGGCCATCACAAAATTAGTGCCATTGTCAGTGACAATGCTGTGTGGAAAACCAAAGCGAAAGATCACCTTTTTCATGAACTGAATCGCCGTGACTGCATCACACTTACTCACTGGCTCTGCCTCAACCCATGTTGTGAATTTGTCAACTGCCACTAAAAGATCTGTCTTTTTATCCTTAGACCTTTTGAAAGGTCCAACCATGTCAAGCCCCAAGACTGCAAACGGCCAAGTGATTGGAATAATCCGCAACTCTTGAGCCGGCACATGCGCTCGCTGTGCAAATTTTTGACATCCATCACACGTACTGACCAGATCCTCTGCATCAGCATGAGCTGTCAACCAGTAAAAACCATGATGAAAAGCTTTGGCCACAAGAGACTTTGACCCGGCGTGATGACCACAATCCCCATCATGGATCTCACAAAGTATTTCTTGGCCTTCTTCAGGAGAAACACACCGCTGAAACGCTCCAGTGACGCTGCGATGGTATAACTCTCCTTCAGAAATCGTCATTGACTTGGACCGCCGGGTTATCTGTCGGGCCAAGGTCTCATTCTCTGGCAACTCGCCCCGGGTCATGTAAGCCAAGAACGGTACTGTCCAATCTGGAATGACGTGAAGAGCCGCCACCAACTGTGGCTCCGGGTTAGGAACGACAAAATCTTCCTCTATAGGTAACTTAACAGACGGGTTATGCAAAACATCCAAAAAGGTGTTAGGTGGCACCGGCTTACGCTGAGATCCCAACCGGCTTAAAGCATCGACCGCTTCATTCTTCCTACGGTCAATGTGTTCCACTTGATAACCCTTATAATGTCCTGCAACAGCGTTGACTTCACGGCGATAAGCCGCCATGAGAGGATCCTTGGAATCCCACTTGCCTGACACCTGTTGGGCCACCAAATCTGAATCGCCAAGGCACCGGACCCGGCTCAGGCTCATATCTTTAGCCATTCGAAGACCATGGAGCAAGGCTTCATACTCTGCTGCGTTGTTAGTACAAGGAAACATTAACCGCAACACATAACAAAACTTGTCCCCTCGAGGAGAAGTTAAAAAAACTCCAGCCCCCGAGCCTTCCAGCTGTCTGGATCCATCAAAATGAATCATCCAATATGTCTTGTATGGTTTCTCCTTTGGCATCTGCAACTCTATCCAGTCGTTAATGAAGTCAACCAGCGCTTGGGATTTGATCACAGTATGTGGCATATACTTTAAACCATGAGACCCAAGTTCAATAGCCCACTTGGTGACTCGTCTTGTGGCTTCTCTATTTTGAATGATGTCTCCTAAAGGAGCAGAGCTAACCATAGTGATTGGGTGACCCTGAAAGTAATGTTTGAGCTTCCGGCTTGCCATGAACATACAATAAATGAGCTTCTGCCAATGTGGATATCTTTGTTTAGATTCAATCAGCACCTCACTGACGTAGTAAACCGGCCGTTGGACCGGATGTTCCTTGCCAGCCTCCTTGCGCTCCACCACAATGGCCACACTAACAACACGTGAGTTAGGAGCTACATATAACAATAACGGCTCTTTCTCAATCGGAGCAGCAAGAACCGGCGGCTCAGCAAGCTGTTTCTTCAGATCCTCAAAGGCAGAGTTTGCAGCATCACTCCAAACAAAGTCATCCATTTTTTTCATCATCTGATATAAAGGCATCGCCTTCTCCCCGAACCGGCTTATGAACCGTCTGAAAGTAGCTACGCGACCTGCCAGCCATTGAACGTCATTGGTGCACACCGGTTTGGCCAGGGAGGTGATTGCCTTAATTTTCTCTAGGTTAGCTTCAATACCTCTGTTAGACACCAAAAAAACCCAAGAGCTTGCCTGTTGGGACTCCAAAAACACATTTGGCCCGTTTAAGCATCATCTTGTAGACCCGGAGGTTATCAAAGGTCTCCTTCAGATCTGTTACCAAGGTTTCCTCTTCTCTTGATTTCACCACTATATCATCCACATAAGCATGACCATTACGCCCGATCTGATTGTGAAGGCAATTCTACACACACCGTTGATAAGTCGCATGGGCACTTTTAAGCCCAAAAGGCATAGACACAAAGTAGAAGGCTCCAAACGGAGTGATGAAAGTTGTTTTCTCCTGGTCCTTAACTGCCATCTTGATCTGATGATAACCTGAGTATGCATCCAAAAAGCTCAAACGCTCGCAACCCGCCGTAGCATCAATGATCTGATCAATACGAGGGAGAGCAAAAGGGTCAGTCGGAGAAGCCTTGTTCAAATCAGTGTAATCCACACACATACGGCAGGTGTCGTTTTCCTTGAGTACAAGCACCGGGTTAGCCAACCACTTTGGGTGAAAAACTTCAACAATAAACCCAGCCGCCAAGAGCTGTGCCACCTCTTCTCCAATGGCCTTGCGCCTTTCCTCGTTAAACCATCGGAGAAACTGCCTGACCGGCTTAAACTTCGGATCAATATTAAGAGTGTGCTCAGCGAGTTCTCTCGGGACACCCGGCATGTTAGAAGGTTTCCATGTAAAGATGTCCCGGTTCTCACGGATGGACTCAATGAGCGTGCTTTCCTATTTTGGATCCAGGTGGGCACTGATGATGAACTGCTTGGATGAGTCGCCAGGCACAAAATAAACCGTTTTGGTGTCATTATCTGACTTGAATTTTAACACTGGTTCATGCTCCGTAGTTGGTTTCTTCAAAGATGTCATGTGTGTCGGGTCAACATTATCTTTATAAAACTTTAACTCCTCTGTTGCACAAACAGGCTCAGCATAAGCGGCATCTCCTTCTTCACACTCCAGGGCTATTTTCCGGCTTCCATGTACTGTAATGGTGCCTTTATAACCCGGCATGTTGAGCTGCAGATATAGATAACACGGCCGAGCCATGAACTTGGCATAAGTCGGCCGTCCAAACAGAGCATGATATGGGCTTTTGATCTTAACCACCTCAAAAGTTAACTTCTTAGCCCTGGAATCATATTCATCCCCAAAGGCTACTTCCAGTTCAATCTTACCAACTGGGTATGCTGACTTGCCAGGCACAACAACGTGAAAAACAGTGTTGGATTGCTTAAGACTCTTATCAGTCAACCCCATCCGACGGAACGTCTCATAGTAGAGGATGTTGATGCTACTGCCTCCATCCATGAGCACCTTAGTGAATTTATATCCACCAACCTGAAGTGCCACTACCAAGGTTAAGTGACCCAGATTATCAACCCGGGGAGGATGATCTTCTCTGCTCCACACAATAGGCTGTTCTGACCACCTCAAATAACATGGAATCGCCGCTCAACGGCATTGACAGCCCTCTTATGAAGCTTTTGGTCCCTCTTGCATAAACTAGTGGTAAATATATGGTACTGCCCACTATTCAACTGTTTTGGGTTGCTCTGATATCCAGACTGTTGCTGCTGATTACCTTGGCCGGGTTGTGGATTATAACCTCCCTGGTTACCCGGATGGCCCTGACCATGAAAACCGCCTCCGCTTGAACCGGCGCTCGGGCCATGAAAGCCGCCTCCACCTGAACCGCCGCCAGGCCCATGACTTCCATCAAATGTGTTGGAATTTATAAATGTCTTCATGATTGTACAGTCCTTCCACGGATGGGTGGCTGGCTTCTCCCAGGTGGCGTGTCTTGGACAAGGTTCATTCAATAGTTGCTCGAGGGTAGGACCTGACCCTCCTGACCGAGGGGGTTGCCTACCCTTGCGCCGTTGATTGTTGCCCTGTGTATTGGTGTTAGCCACAAATTCGTCAGCCTTACGTTTATTACCTCCTTGATTTGCGGGGTTATGCTGGTGACCCTTGTCGTTGCCGTTCTTCTTTCCCTTCCCTGTTTTCTCTTCATCAGACACGGGATCCTTGGTACTATCAGAATCAGCATACTTGACCAGAGCCTCCATCAACTGGCCCGTGTCATTGCAGTCACACTTGAGTTGCCCAGCTTCTGCTTTAGAGGTTCAAGACGACAATTTTTCTCCAACATAAAGACTGCCGAGCTGGCATCCATCTTATCAGATGAATGTATTATCTCCTTGACCCAGCGCACCCACTGGGTCGTGGACTCACCTTCCTCTTGCTTACAATTAGTCAGGTCCACAATTGACATAGGTTGTTTGCATGTGTCCTTGAACTTCTGAATGAACCGGGGCTTTAATTCCACCCATGAACCAATGGAATTGGGGGGCAATCCTATCAACCAAGTGCAAGTCATTCCATCCAACATCATAGTGAAATACTTAGCCATTGCTGCATCGCTGACTTCCAACAGCTCCACTGCCATCTCATAACTTTCAATCCAGGCCCCAGGCTGCAAGTCAGCCGTGTAATTAGGAACCTTACGAGGCCCCTTGAAGTCTTTTGGCAAATGCTCATTACGGATAGCCGGCACCAGGCAAGGGACACCTCCTGTTCTTGTAGCTACTCCTGCCTCAACAGAGGTTGCTGGATAGGCCGAAAAAGCCTGATGAGCCACCTGCTCAGCTGCTAGTTGAACCGCCCGTTCGGCCTCTTGTCGGATTCTCTCTTAATCTGCCAAGTTAAGGGCTCCACCCTGCACCGGCTCATGCCTGCGCGGTTGGTTACAACATTGAGCGTTGCTCGGCATTTCGGCTGAGTCCATACGCCTGCTATAGCTCGGGCTCCGGCTTGGGCGAGGGGTTGAGTGGATTCTGTCTCGACTATAAGAGTACGCATCCTGCTGCGCCAGAGCCGTCTGAAGAAGTTCTCGCACCCTTCATGTTTCGATTGTTGTTGGAGAGTCGCCTTCCATCGGGACAGCCGCCAAACGAGACGACGCAGCAATGAGATTCTCCAAAGGATTGGAAAAGTGACCCGGTGGTATTGGTGTATAATGAGGCGGAGTGATATTCATACAAGGCGGCTCCATGGCCCGTGGCTGAAGCGGCGCTCCGGGTGTCGTGATCTGATTTGCCTCTGGCGGGTTACTCGGACAGGCCCCGGGTGTGTGGAACAGGTTCCTAGGATCGAACGTCAGAGGTAGACGTGACTGAGTTTTCTGGTGCCTTCTCCTCATGACCTCGTTTGACGCGTTCAGATCCACCGAGAGCCAGAAAGTCTCCGCTTGAAGCTACTGAGCACGAGCGTCCAAAGCCGCCCGCTCCGCGGCCAACCTGACCCCTTCTACTGCTAAATTTTCCTTGGCTTGTGCCATCTCTTCATGTACCCGTGCCACCTCCGCGTCATGCCGGGCCTTATCCGCCGGCTCCACCACAGCAGTCAACAATGCCGTCAACTTATCCATGAGGTCCATTAGCATCTGAGCCGCGGGGCACGTGGGATCTCCTGACCCGGCCGCTGCCGACCCGGTGGTTGTTATTGCTGCAGCTGTGGAGTTCTGCCCAGGTTGAGTTCCAGCCATGAATACTCCGGCTCGATTCGGCGGCTCAAAGTGGTCCGGAATACTGCTGCCATCGGAACAGCCCTCTAGCATGCCATCTTGAAGTTGGTACAAAGAATATGTCTCGCTTGTTGATGATGTAGCATCAGAACAGATGGCCGTCTCACCATCATCTACTAATCCTTCAGAGTATTCACCTCCATGGATGCAACCCATGAAGGCATGCCTCACGGCGGGTTGAACCCGGGCAGATCTCGTGAGCTGAGCCGTCTCAACAAGGTTGGTGCGGACGTCCGGCTCAGGGCCCGATTCACCGATCCGGCCGATGAAGACATGAATTCCTTCGAAGGGGACCCTATACCCGTACTCAATTGAGCCGGCCTCGGGACCCCAGCCTTCGTCGTCGATGTAGAGTTTGCCGCGACAACTCTTGGTCATCCGGCCCACAGCGTATCCCTTGAGCCCTTCGAAGTTGCCCTTCAAGAACTCAAATCCACCGTGCGCTGGCCCATGGTGGGCGCCAACTGTCGTGGAATTGTCATGGCAGATGTCCTAGCGAAAGGACTTAGTCATAGGGCCATCGCAACTAGGAAGCTTAAAGGGGTTAATCGGGACAAAGGACACGAGAGGTTTATACTAGTTCGGCCCCTTACAATGAAGGTAAAAGCCTACGTCTAGTTGTGTTTGGGATTGCTGGGGTTTCGAAGAGCGGGGAGCGAATATGCTTGTCCTGGCGTCGAGTTGTTGTCTCTTGTCCTAAGCCGCCGCCGGGTCGTCCCCTTATATACACGGGTTGACGCCTGGCGGCCTACAGAGTCCCGGCTGGTTCATAAACGTATCCGACTTGGTGACTTCTTTATATGCCTTTCTTTACAAGTCTTTCCTTACATACGGCGGTTTACAATATTGGGCCTTAAGCCGCCTATGGGCTTAGGCCTTGTACAAGTCTTAATAACCTATCGCCTTGAATGTTACTGGACTTCTCTGTAACCTACCATTATGGTTGACCCGGCCCCTCCTGGGTGGGTCTTACCTGGTAGCTATATTCCCAACAGGTTCCATTGCCACTGCACGGGCCGGAGCAGATGCAAGTGCAAGTGTTGGTGCAGGTGCCGAAGCCGTTGCTGGTGTTGGTGCCGGTGCGACTGGTAGAGCTACTGCTGCTGTCGGATATGGTGCTCCTTGTAGAGCTGGTGCCGGTGTCAGAGCCGGTGCCGGTGTCGATGCCCGATCCTCCGGTAGATCAGCCTAATCCACTGACACGGTCGGTGCCCAATCCTTAGCTAGATCACACTAAGATGTTGCCACTGTCAGTGCAAGAGCAACTATCGGTGCTCGATCTGTTGCTGAAGGTGGTACCAATGTGCGAGACAGCGGCGATCGTGTCTGATCTGCTATGATCAGCTTTCTAACTTGACTAGGCTTCCTGACAGTGATCCAATCTTTTTCTTCATTTCTTTTAAACGCGAGAAGGAATAATTGTGGCGTCTTTGTTAAACCAAACTGTAGTTCATCATAGGGATTCAGCTTGTACTCAAACAACAAACTGATCCAATTTTTTCCATTAATATATGTGATGGACAGTGCCTTCGTTACTGACATGACATAATAAGTGAAACCTGCAAAAATATCCATCGTAGAGCAAACCAAACGGTTTATTCTGTGATGAATGTCACATGGAAAAACCTATATCGTAAAGTGGCACCAAAAGAAAGAAACAAGACATTAAATCAATAAGATCTAGACAGTAAATCAATAAGATTTACTTGATGTGACACAAGAGAATCCTTACCAGGAAATCACTATGTTGAAGTACTAAACAGAAGATTGGTCGTCCAACTACGCATGGTATGCAGGGCCCCCACCTACTCCCACAAGCAGGACAGTCCAGAGGTCATGACAAATCGTATGGATGGAACATCCATGGGACTGGATATCCTGGTAGGTGTGATAAACCCTGCAATGCATACAGATATTGGAGTGTAACCATAATTGATAAACCGTCCTCACAAAAAAGATGATTTGGATACTTCAAAATATACAGACTAAATTGAGTGAATAGACATTAACATAGACTGTTCTCGGGACTCACCACACCAAAAGTGGCAGTACTAAACAATACAGGGTTCACAAACACAAATCAAGTACGCAATAATAGTACTTACTACAGACAAGCAAAGTTGCACTAATTAAACTCTGCAGACTATTTCTTGCCACCGACCTACGGGGTGAACCCCGCATAAATGACTAGGCCATGGACTTCGTGAGAGATGTCTACTGGCACCATCACCATCTCCTCAACCTTGGAGAACCTAACAGAGTGGTCTTTCCACTCATAAACATGACGATGAAGACAAGCCGCATCAGATTTGTCGGGAAGCTTTACAAGAACCACACCCTTCGTAATCGAAGGCACGGTCAGGAAATTGTTGTGGTCAAGTACAACCTCGAGAAAACGCCTGGCAATAATGCTACATGAGAACACTAGTTCAGGACACGTGGCGACAAGGACACAACAACTGGATAGTTTAGTAGTAAAACTCATCCTCAGGTCTTCCAGTTCACATGGCATGACTTTGAGAACTTCATCTCCACCGCGGACCTAGTTCTAATTCAAACAGAAACCAAATATTTTATTACTACCTCCGTTCAGAAATATAAGATGATTTTCGATATTTTACTCCATATATGACTACATATACACACAGAAATGAGTGAACAAAGGCACTATAACATTTCTTCAAAGGCATGAGAGCAGAGGGATTACTTGCAATATCGATAGCACAAGTTACTGACGCAAATACACACTCTGCAAAGGTAGCATTAATGTTCATAAAGTACTTGAAAGTAATCTATAAGATATCAGTGTCAACCTCTCGCATGTTTTGGTCAAAAGAGGAATTTAGAACCTCCATTTGGCACACAAAAATCACATGCAAGATCACCAGAAAGTGGTACTACTAGTACTAGTGCTGCGTGTTAGATGAAAAAACACGATCAAGATCGAGAAAAAAGATCGTCAAGAAGATATATTACCTGGACTTGCTTAATGAGGGATCCTAGAGAGGGGGGCTTGGACAGGGCGATGGCTTTGAGCTTATTTGTGATAGTCTCAGCGGGGTGCTTGCGCTTCTTCGTACCATGAGCCTCAAAGGATTTTGCCAGAGCCATAGACATCACTTCTGCCGGTGCTCCAGCGTCCATCAAGAAACTGTCAAATAGAAATAAAAGAAAACAAACTGTAATCACAAACACAAAAGAAGAACAGAGAGGGAGTTATAGGATCAGTCTCGGGGTCGCAAGACCGGGCCTTGGCCAGAATCAACACCATTGATGCGCTCACCTTTCCTTCTTTGGGAGAGAAGAACAATGGCAGAAGCAGGTCGGGGTTTTCTTGAAGAAATGAGGAACAAGATGAGGGAGAAGTGAGGGTTGGGTAGAGAGGAAGCTAATAGAGAAGAGTGAAATGATGGTTGCTTCGTCCGTCCAACTTACTGCTGGAAAGGAGGGGGTTTTGTGATTTGACGGCTCATTGGGCATTACTGCGACGCTTTGATCGGGGAAGTCTACCGTGCAGTTGGGCACTCTACTACGGAGTAATTTAGTGCATGGCTGGTGGACCTTGATGATGGTTGTCACACACGTCGGTGAAAGTGAGTAGCAATGTTCCCGACTACCATCGAGGAGGATGCAAATGGTAGAGCGAGTCCACTGTTTTTTCTAAAGAAAAAATGATTACAGCAAGTGTTTCCACTCTTACAATGGAGGAGTGCGAAACATGATAGCCACTTGAACATACATGTGCTCCTACTACTAGGCATGTGCAGTGGTTCATACGTCAGTACTACATAATCTTGTTGCTAGTGTAGGAGTAAGATATGATCATAACAAATGATGTTGTGCGCATGTCAACTATATGAACAGTACTATAACTATACTGAGATGAGAATGCAACCAAACACACCCACACGCTTTGTGCTAGAGTGACTGATCCACACCGCCTGATTTTGATCCAATGGTCATGTTGCACCAAGACAAGGACATGCCCATGCAGAGGACACATAAACACCACCGAAGTCCCTCTGCTTCTCGAGGCACATGATGTTGGTGATGCAGGGTGCAACAGCCCACAGAGCCCGCTCCCGATCGACGGGAGCCTGCTCATCAAAGACAGTGTCCAATGGCACGAATGGATTCCTGAGACGGAGCCCTGAGAGGATTCGCCCGGAAATGGCGACGACAGCCCACAACCCCTCCTTGTCCAGCTCTGCCACACCATCGCGCGGAGACAGCTCAGGTCCTCGGAGATATAGGTGAAGAAGGAGACCAGATCAGGAAGCCGCAGCTTGTTGAAGTCAATAGGGTGGTTGAACGGGTTTATCCCGACGGCCGGCATTGTCGCGCTGGCACGACGGTAGGCATCGCGCAGCCGCAACACGTGCGTGGCAACTTGGTGCACCAAGTGTCTGAGGCGATCCTAAACCTTGTCACGATCGGCCCGCGTGCGCTCCAGCCGCCTCCCCTAACACCGCCGACGCCTCGAGCATCTTTGTGGTGGACGCCTGCCGCTTTCAAAGCTCCGTGAACTCCCGCACATAACGGAGGAGCATGACACTCCTCTCCTCCTTGAGCTCACGGAGCTCCACGCCCTTGGCCCTGAGCTTCGCATCCTTGGCCTCGAGCTCCTGCGTCAGGTGCCTCACCTCAGACTCCATGATCTATTGCGCCGCCATGGCACCGGGTAGAAGCAATGGGGAGAGGAAGCAAAGGGGGCGAAACGGCTGAAAGGCAATGCAATCTACGGAAGGTGGAGGGAGCCAGCCGAGGAGCAGGGAATCTTTAGGTTTTCACCATGGGAAAACACCAGTCGACGACTTCTCACATCAGGGAGCTGTGGGTTTTATAGGCGGAGTCATCGTGACTAATTACTGCCGCGACTGCCCCCGTCAATCAAAAAATTAAAAATCATGCCGCGCCTGCTCCCGTCAATCAAAAAATTAAAAGTCCTGTCGTGCCTGCTCCCGTCAATCAAAAAATTAAAAATACTGCCGTGCCTGCCGCACCCAAAGACTAGAGTAACTCCGCGGTGGATATTTAAATTAACCTGCCAACAAGGAGATAAAAAAGGGTGAAAAAAATGTGGTGGCGTCCTAGCTAGTCGGTCGCACTAGCCCAACAAGCTAGCCACCGTGCTTCACTAGTGTACTCGTCGGGAAAGGTGGTCTTTCGTAATTTGATGACTCGTTTACTTGCTTCGGCGCTACGACCGAGGAGGACCCATAAAATGCGCGATAGGGCGTCCCATGTCTCGAGAAGGAAGAATATATGCGTGCACCACCCGGGAGGACCCTGAAACCGCGTGGTAGGGTGTGCCATGTCCCAGCATGGAGGAAAAATGTGCGTGTAAAAATATATCAGAAGTAGTAGTACCTATGGTTCGACCTCGGGACTCAGACAGTCGGTCAAGAACACCCCACTAGCCACACAGCTTCATCATGCTAACATGGCACGGATGATAGGTGTGGTTAGCTCCGTCTCGACCAGCCACAATGTCTCTTGTTCTAGGCGATTCTTCTTACTTCCAAGCTTTTTTAGTTAAAATATCACCACGGCAAGCTAGCGCAGCTCTTCGTGTGTGCTCGTGCGTCTAAAGGTTAGAGGATGGAGAGGAGAGAGAGATCGCAGACCTGGGACCCACCAGTAAGTGAGTCAACGGTCATGCACGTGTTGACGAGGCACTCGCTCTACTCTACTCAACGTAATACTGTATAAAATCAAGTTATGGGACAAAGCCAACAACCGTTGTTGTTTCAGGCTATCGACTTATGCTTCGTAGTCCAGGTTGCCAGTTCGAATCTCTTCTTTCAAATTTGATCAATGACAAGTGGGACCCTCGTGTGTTGTTCCGATATTTCAGTGTAGGATGGTTTTCTTGAACAAACACTTTGTGCGGTTAGACAAGTAACGGCACGAGTTACACATATTTTGCAAGTTTACGAACAAAAATGACAACGGCATAGAATATCACATCCGCCCCGTAGCTTAGATGTTGTGGTGATACGACTCGTTGCAAGTGAGATCCAATGGCTTGGGAGTAGTCTTTGTAATTATGCGCAATTTCCAAACTCTCCAAAGGTTTTTTTGCAAATAAAACATTCGGGCCTCGTATGTGCCGCTGCATCTTGGATCCAACAGTTCCCCGTTGCTCATATTAGGTGCTCCCCATAGCTTAATTAGCCGCTACGGTGATACTAGCATCTAGGTTGTATGATCTGTGATCAGATGGCACATGCATAGTACTTGTACTTTCTACGCAATTCCCAAACTCTCTTAGTCGTATATTGCAAAAACATTCAAACCTCATACTGTGGGACGTTAGATCTCCGTGAACTCGTATCACCATAGAATCTACAGTCCGGAAGCACCTCATATTCACCTGTGCGAGAAAACAACAGGTGCTCTCGCAGCTTGGATGCTACGGTGATACGAGCTTCGAGGTCATTTGATCTCAGATCCAATGGCATCTGAGCAGTCTTTGTGCTTGTAAGCAGTGGCCGAACTCTTTGGGGGCTTTTTTGTAAAAAAATCATTCGAACCACCGAGGAGTTGTTGGGTCACAAATCCAACGGCTCCGAAGAGCTTGTATCACAAAAGCATCTAAGGTGTGGTAGCACATGATATTCTTACATACAGGAGAATATGATGTCCTCCTTCATGTTAGATATTATGGTGATACGAGCTTCGAGGTCGTTGGATATGGGATCCAAGGGCATCTGAGTAGTTTTTGTACAAATTGCGTGAAATTCTCAAACTCATTAAGGTTTCCTGTAAAAATATTAAGACATCACATGAGCTGCTATATCTCAGATCTACAAGCTCCAAACAACTCGTATCAGCATATCGCATCTAAGGTGTGGGGGCAGATGATATTATCTCGGGGAGGAGGGTTGCACAACCAATCGGTGTTTGGGAGCTAGGGTGGGGACAAATATAATCTAAACAATCCTAAACAGAGCTTCACAAATTTATCTAAGGTCGAGGGGTTAACCCCCGACAATCTACATAGCTCCGCCTAAACACAACATTTGCATGTACTATAGTACTAGACTTAATATTCATGTTTTAGTTCCTGTTCATTTTAAATATTGAATTGAGGACCATGCATGTCTTACATTTTACTCCCTTCGTTCCTAAATATTAGTCTTTTTAGAGATTTCAAATGGACTGGCACATACGAATGTATATAGACATATTTTAGAGTGTAGATTCACTCATTTTGCTCTGTATGTTGTCACTTGTGGAAATCTCTAAAAGACTAATATTTAGGAACAGATGGAGTATTTTTGAATTCGTGTCATACATGCATGGTTTGGAAAAATAGATGCACTATACTTATTGGATTGTTGTTGTGTTCGTGTCTGTGGGGGGGGGGCATATGCTTGATACAAACAAAGTTTTCTCGCCACCATATTGTTCATCTTTTAAATTTGAATTTGCAATGAAAAAATTACTAGGGATACCATGAAATGTGAAATCCACGTTGAGATCACTATATCACAAACTCACTCTAATTCAAGAACTCGTTATAAATCAATTACCACGTCGAGATTACTATTTGCAAGGAAAATATGGGCATTGTAATACACATAGATTCGTTCGGCAATTTAAAAGATTCCTTTCGTATTGTCGAATGGTACCCAACGGCGTACCAGCCAGACCATGGCTCGTGTTGATCCTAAAAAAACTAGGCTCGTGTCCTTCTGGTGGGCTGCGTGGTACGCACATTAGCCAAGCCCAACCAGTCGAGCCTCCACGTTTCGTGTCGAAATATCTGGCGGCCAGAATTCCAGCCCAAGGAAATTCCCCTCATGTCCCCGGTCCATAATGACTACTGATGAACAATGGAGGGATGATTTAGTAACTAGACAACGTTACCTACCATACCGAGCATGGTTCAATTCCCTCGGTCGCCGCTCCCCAAGGTCACCCGTCAACTGCATTGCCTACTACTACTACTACACCAAGATGAGCACAGAATTGAGCCCGTTTGTTCATGCCTAGTACTACTTGAGTTAATATATCAGGGACCCCTAAAAAAAGAGTTAATATATTAGGCAATGCACTGGTACGGACGGATTATCCTTTTACTCTGCATATATAACTTTTCTGAAGTCTAACTAAGCAAAATGTTTGACCAAATCCTCTCTTAAGAAATACAACAGGACAGATGTACTACCCACGTCCTAGTTTATTGGTCCCCATTGTATATTGTGTCAAATTTTGACTATAGATTGAACTAACAAAACGTTCATGCATGTTACCAAAAATTATATCATTGACAACTATGTTGAAATACGAATCCAATGATATAATTTTTGTTGACATGCATTAACATTTTGTTAGCTAAATATTTGGTAAAAATTTGGCACGAACTAGAAAGGTGACGTATAAACCAGGACAGAGATAGTATCGCTTCAAAATTTATTGCATGATGCACATTATGATGTTGTTTCGAATCCTAGATTTTAAATTTCAGAAAATCCAAAAGTGACCAGAAATTCATGAAACTGCGCATGGTCACGTGATATGGCACAAATATTCCTTCGTAATTTTTTTCTTCAATTTGAGACAAGCTGCTTATGACAAGTTGCACAAATGAAGAGCCAAGGTATTTTGGAACAAAGACCTGTCATGTTAAGGCGAATGCTTTCACTATTGAAACTGTGGGCGTTTACGTGCCGCCACGAGTCCCGCTTCTCATCGGCAGGTGCCGTCCAAACAAGCGTGTGAGTCGACAGGAGGTGTGTGAGCAAACCGCTGCGCCGACTGACAGGGGGAAGAGGCGTGCGAGCAGACCGCTGCGCAGGCTCACCGGGAGGTGAGCCCTTTGACCAGGATCCGCCGCCCACCTTCATCCCAACTACTCCCACTTTTAATGTCGTCGGCACCGTAGTTTAAAATCAACCCCGCACTACCCGGTATCGCTACAATCTTCTCTCTTCCTCTTCGATTCTCCTGTCGTCTACCTCCAAACAGCCTAACCTAAACGTATGCCATGCCGCATCATGATGGTCTGCCCTTAGTCTTCCAGTTTCCTGAGGAAGATACCCAGCTGGAGTCTCAAGAACATAAGGCGCTTTGGGACGAGCTTGAACTGGCCTTGCGGGAAGACGCCGCGCATGTGCTCACTCCCATTCCAGCTCCTGTCGCCCGGACTGCGCTAGCGCCCATCCCCGTGGCATTGATGGGCTGGGAGCCGTACATTGTCGCCGAGCTTGATGCCACGAGATTCCACGAGGTCCCCGCTGACTTTCATGTGCCCGTGCACCTGCCAGCGCATGCGCATGCGCATGCAATGATGCGCATGCCCGTGTCGGTGCTCGTGCACCTGCCAGCGCATGCGCCTGCGCGTGCACTGAGGTGTGCACCCGTGTCGGTGCCCGTGCACACGAATGTCTCCGTCGCGCCGTTGCCAGCACCTGACCCCGCGCGGGTGCCAGTGCCCACCTTAATGCATGGATGGCCGCCGTCGACCGCTTCCTTGCACCAACGCCAGTCGCCTCCTCTCGCTAGTTGACTCGCTCCTGGAGACCGAAGTCCAGAACATTGTGGCCTTCCTTGAAGCTAGGGCCAATGTCCAGGAGTACGCCAACAACGGCGCAAGACGCCGCCGTCGCCCTCGGTCAGTGGCCCGATGACACACAAAGCACGGCGGAAGAGCCCCTTCCCACCGCAAGACGCCCCCACCGTCGCTGCGTAATCTAAATTTGCCATGAAAAATGTTCGGAATGCCATGCTTAAAATCCAAACATTTATCATTTCTGTTATTTTAGATCGACCATCGTATGAATGTAAATCGGAGTCAGACTGCATGAAATCTATGGTTTGATCGATTGAATGTTCCGCTAGAGCCGTATCAAATTAAATATAAAACGTCATCAAGCCACATGTATTCCTTCTCATCCAACGACCTAGACTGCTTCAATGTAGAGCGCTCCACATGTTTAGCGTGCAGTTAATTTCGTGCCAAAAACAGTGCTAATCACATAATAACACGCAAATAATATCCTACTTAATATCCGCATGCACTTAATATACTTCCAAATTAACGTGCATTGCACGTACACATTGACTAGTACCACTAGTACGTGAAACTGGTGTCGTAAGTTGTGAACGTGTCCAAATATGGTCAACGGCAACATCGCCTGCGAGTTCTTCGTGTTTGCGCATGCGCCTAAACGCAGAAGGGGAGGAGAGAGAGAGAGAGAGAGTGAGTGAGAGAGAGAGAGAGAGCACATGGAACCCACCAGTAAGCGAAGGCGAATAGTACGTGCTAACGAGCCGGTCCCACTAATGTACTAAAAATAATATTACATGTTATCCATTAAATAGGTTGTGGTAATATAAAAATATTATATTAACAAAGGGGGGTACAACAAACATTGTTGGTCTATGTATGTTGCCTATTGACGTGTGGCTTGAAGGCCTGGTCGCATGTTCAATCCTCATCTTTATTTTTGTAATTTGTATATGGGTCCAAATTTTTTTCATGACAAGTGGGCCCCTCGGTGTGTAGTTTGTGGCACTTTAATTTGTGGGTCGAATTTTTTTCCATTCCAAGTGGACTATCGGTGTGTAGTTTTGTAGCTTATTTGTAATAATCAGAGTTTTATGCAATAATACCATGGTGCGACGTTGAAGGCGAGAAAGGACGTGCGAGAGAGCGATGACCGAGCCATAGGGAAATCAATTGGGGGAGGTGTGCGGCTTGCAACGGTGTTTGGAGTAGTTGTGGGCCGAATGCTACGAAAATATAATCTACCACCGGAATAAATCCCTACACAAATTAATCCAAGGTTGGAGTCCCCCTCCCAATGTAAATAGCTCCGGCTCTGCGAGGGATGGAGAGGTAGCTTCAATGTTTGGAAGATACGGCGTGAGAAAGCAAGGTCAATCGAGAGACATATAGATAGTGAGGCAAAGTGAGTGTGGTCCGGCATTCATTGAAAAGATATATATGCTCTGGAGAGATATTGTCCGATTGAGCTTTTGGGAAGGGTGAGGGCTGTAAGATAGAGCTTGCGAGATGATCCAGTCACAGACATGTAGATATATTTTGTGCATGGAAGGAAGCATGGTCAATTGATTACATATATAAAGGGAGAGAGATTGGGCGAGTGTGGGTTGCCGTGTGATCGAAAGAGTGATACGGGTTGGAGAGAGTGACCTAGAGAGACAATTTGCGTGAGAGAGTATACAATCACTTGTAGAAAACAGGGCTTTGGTCCAGGCCGGGTCAGCCCATTAGTCCCGGTTCAGTCCCGAACCGGGACCAATGGGGGCATTGGTCCCGGTTCGTGAGCCCAGGGGGCCGGCCGGGCCACGTGGGCCATTGGTCCCCGTTCATCTGGACCTTTTGGTCCCGGTTGGTGGGATGAACCGGGACCAATGGGCCTCGCTCCTGGCCCACAACCATTGGTCCCGGTTCGTGCCTCAAACCAGGACTAAAGATTAGACCTTTAGTCCCGGTTTGAGGCACCAACCGGGACTAATGGGGTTGAGACCTTTAGTCCCGGTTCGTGCCACGAACCGGTACTAAAGGTCCCATTTTCAAACTCTACCCCCCCAGTGGATCGCCTTTTCAGTTTAAAAAAAAGAAAATGATGGAAATGTCAAAAAAATAAAAGAAAATAAGTTTCCCATGTGATATGTGGTCTAGTTGTTGGGAAAATCTCCAAATGTGAATTTTGACTTTATTTGCAAAGTCTCTCTGAAATTTGTAAAAATGGGCATAACTTTTGCATACTAACTCGGTTTCAAAATCCTCAAAATCCTAATAGAAAAAAAGTTACGGGGCTTTTAAGATCTAGAGTGAAAAAATTCGAAAAAAATTCAAACAGTGGGCAAACTATGGTCAAACAATGGTCAAACTAATAATTCTAGAATATTAGTGTTACTAAATAATTATTTCTGTTATTTCAATTTTGGTCAAATCTGGTCAAACTGTGGTCAAACTGTGGTCAAACAATGGTCAAACTAATTATTCAAGAAATATTATTGTTACTAAATAATTATTGTTTTTAAAACAATAGTTTCAAAATAAAACTATGAAATGTGTCACTTCATGCTCAAGCAAAATTCCTGAAGGTTAATAGGATTGACATCTTAGTATTGTCAAGAAAACAACAAGTGCAGACTTGGAGCGAGGGAGAATAGAACCCGGGAGTTAAGCGTGCTCAGGCTAGGGGAGTGGGAGGATGGGTGACCGTTCGGGAAGTTAGATGATTTGGAATGATGAGAGGTGATTAGAGGATAAATTGAGAAGTGATGAGGGGTGGTGATTACAGAATAGAGGTTAAAATAATTCAGAAATTTGAAAATCAAAAAAAATTCAAAAAAAAATTTCAAAAAAAATCATAAAATTTCCTTTAGTCTTACCAACCGGGACTAAAGGTGGAGCTCCACGTGGCCGCGCCCTTTAGTCCCGGTTCTGGATTGAACCGGGACTAAAGGGATAGGCATTAGTACCGACCCTTTAGTCCCGGTTCCAGAACCGGGACTAAAGGCCCTTATGAACCGGGACTGAAGGCCCTTTTTCTACTAGTGAATATGAATATGTCGAATTGGGCTCAAACATGGAGATATATCGTTTGTGTCCGAGAAAGAGCGAGGTCAATCGAGACATACAAAGAGAGACAGAGAGAGAGATTGAGCGAGCGTGGCCCGCCATGAGGTCGAAAGAGTGGGGCGGCTTGGATGGACTAACCAAGATAGACAATCTGCGTGAAAGAGTATAAAGTGTGTCTATCGAGGCCCGAATAGCGAGATATATCATTTGTGTGTGAAACAAAATGAGGTTAGTCGAGACTCAGACAAAGAGAGCGAGACTGAGCGAGTGTGGCCCGTCATGCGGAAGAAAGAGTGAGACGGTCTCGAGGGAGTGACCTAGATAGACAACGTGCGTGCGTGCGCACGAGAGGTTGGGGGCTAGATAGGCAATGCATGTATCTAGCGAGAGAGGGTGGGAGGGAGGGAGGGAGGGAGAGAGAGAGAGAGAGCTCAGCATGGGGTGCAATGGCGGGTGTGTGAGGTAAATACATTTGGTAACAAAGTGGAAAAGGGGGTTGTATAGTTGAGAGAGTTAGAGATCGAAACATGGAGAGAAAGAATGAACGTGTGTCAAAAACCGGTAGCTTCCTAAGGTGGTTAGTGATACGTCTCCAACGTATCTATAATTTTTGATTGTTCCGTGCTATATTATATTTTGTTTTGGACATTATTGGGCTTTATTATACACTTTATATTATTTTTGGGACTAACCTATTAACCGGAGGCCCAACCCATAATTGCTGTTTGTTCCTATTTTAGGGTCTCGTAGAAAAAGAATATCAAACAAAGTCCAAACGGAATGAAAACTTCGGGAACGTGATTTTCGGAACGAACATGATCCAGAGGACTTGGACCCTACGTCAAGCAATCAACGAGGAAGGCACGAGGTAGGGGGCGCGCCTACCCCCACTCCCCCCAAGCACGCCCTCCACCCTCATGGGCCCCCTGTTTCTCCACCAACATATTCCTTCCTCCTATATATACCTACTTACCCCCAAACTACCAGATACGGAGCCAAAACCCTAATTCCACCGCCGTAACTTTCTGTACCCACGAGATTCCATCTTGGGGCCTTTTCCGGAGCTCCGCCAGGGGGGCATCGATCATGGAGGGCTTCTACATCAACACCATAGCCCCTAGGATGAAGTGAGAGTAGTTTACTTCAGACCTTCGGGTCCATAGTTATTATCTAGATGGCTTCTTCTCTCTTTTTGGATCTCAATACAAAGTCCCCCCTCGCTTGTGGAGATCTATTCGATGTAATCTTCTTTTGCGTTGTGTTTGTTGAGACCGATGAATTGTGGGTTTATGATCAAGTTTATCTATGAAAAATATTTGAATCTTCTCTGAATTATTTTCTGTATGATTGGTTATTTTTGCAAGTCTCTTCGAATTATCAGTTTGGTTTGGCCTACTAGATTGATCTTTCTTGCTATGGGAGAAGTGCTTAGCTTTGGGTTCAATCTTGCGGTGTCCTTTCCCAGTGATAGTAGGGGCAACAAGGCACGTATTGTATTGTTGGCATCAAGGATAGCAAGATAGGGTTTATATCATATTGCATGAGTTTATCCCTCTACATCATGTCATCTTGCTTAAAGTGTTACTCTGTTCTCTTGAGCTTAATACTCTAGATGCATGCTGGATAGCGGTCGATGTGTGGAGTAATAGTAGTAGATGCAGGCAGCAGTCGGTCTACTTGTCTCGGACGTGATGCCTATATACATGATCATACCTAGATATTCTCATAACTATGCTCAATTCTGTCAATTGCTCAATAGTAATTTGTTTACCCACCGTGAATACTTATGCTCTTGAGAGAAGACACTAGTGAAACCTATGGCCCCCGGGTCTATCTTCCATCATATTAATCTTCCAATACTTAGTTATTTCCTTTGCCATTTATTTTACCTTGCATCTTTTATTTCACTTTATCATAAAAATACCAAAAATATTATCTTATCATATCTATCATATCTCACTCTCGTAAGTGACCGTGTAGGGATTGACAACCCCTTATCGCGTTGGTTGCAAGGATTTATTTGCTTGTGTAGGTGCGAGGGACTCGTGCGTGGCCTCCTACTGGATTGATACCTTGGTTCTCAAAAACTGAGGGAAATAGTTACACTACTTTGCTGCATCACCCTTTCCTCTTCAAGGGAAAACCAACACAAGTGCTCAAGAGGTAGGAAGAAGGATTTCTGGCGCCGTTGCCGGGGAGGTCTACGCAAAAGTCAACACACCAAGTACCCATCACAAACCCTTATCTCCCGCATTACATTATTTTACATTTGCCTCTCATTTTCCTCTCCCCGACTTCACCCTTGCCATTTTATTTGCCCTCTCTCTCCTTCCTCCCTCTCTTTCTCTATTTGCCTCTTTTTGCCCGTTTCTTGTTTGCTTGTGTGTTGGATTGCTTGCTTGGCACGATGGCTTTACCTAGAGTTGGTGATATTCACCATAAATGGTTTGAAGAGATCGAAAGCAACGTCAGGAGTTTTATGGTTTTACAATTTGAGCATAATAGTTTCTTTAGAAATGATCTTAAAGAACAAAAAAGTTTTATGGGTTATATGAATAAAGAGCTCGATGATATGTCTAAAGAATTTGATGGTTTGAAATCTCATATTGCTTATCTTGAGAAGTTAATAGCTGAAGTTTTGGATAAGCAAGCCACCTTAGTTAATAAGATGGCCGCTAAGCCGGAATTTTTTTTGGATAATAAAGATGAAGATCTAAAAGTTATTGATGTATCCCCTATTAAATCTTCGTTTTGCAATATGAATCTTGATAATGATGGGACTGAATATGATCCACCTTTACCTAGACGGTGTTCCAAAAATTCGTAGTCTTTAGATCTTTATGCTAAAATTGTTAAAAGTTGGATTGAAGAAGTCAAAACTTAAAATATTAATGAACCCACTATTTTGGATTTCAAGGAACTTAAAATTCTCCTCATGCTTATAGTCAAAATAAAGCTTTTACTAAACATATTGTTGATGCTTTGATGCAATCTTATGAAGAAAAACTTGAGTTGCAAGTTTCTATCCCTACAAAACTTTATGATGAGTGGGAACCTACTATTAAAATTAAAATTAAAGATCATGAAAGCTATGCTTTGTGTGATTTGGGTGCTAGTGTTTCCACGATTCCAAAGACTTTGTGTGATTTGCTAGGTTTCCGTGATTTTGATGATTGCTCTTTAAACTTGCACCTTGCGGATTCCACTATTAAGAAACCTATGGGAAGAATTAATGATGTTCATATTGTTGAAAATAGGAATTATGTGCCCGTAGATTTTATTGTTCTTGACAAAGATTGCAATCCTTCATGTCCTATTATTCTTGGTAGACCTTTCCTTAGAACGATTGGTGCAATTATTGATATGAAGGAATGAAATATTAGATTCCAATTTCCATTAAGGAAAGGCATGGAACACTTCCCTAGAAAGAAAATTAATTTAGCTTATGAATCTATTATGTGACCACTTATGGATTGCCTACCAAAGATGGCAATACCTAGATCTATCCTTGCTTCTTATGCCTAGCTAGGGGCGTTAAATGATAGCGCTTGTTGGGAGGCAACCCAATTTTATTTTTGTTCCTTGATTTTTGCTCCTGTTTAGTGATAAATAATTTATCTAGCCTCTGTTTTGGTTGGTTTTTTGTGTTTAATTAGTGTTTGTGCCAAGTAGAACCGTTGGGAAGACTTGGGGAAAGTCTTTTTAATATTGCTGTAAAAAACAGAAAATTTAATGCTCACGAGAATTGCTGCCATTTTTATTTGGAAAGTGATATTTAGTTAATTCTTTTTGCAGATGATTAATAGATAAGTTCCTCACGTCCAGAAATTTATTTTAGAATTTTGGGGTTCCAGATCTTGCGTTAGCTAGAGATTAATACAGACTGTTCTGTTTTTGACAGATTCTGTTTTTCGTGTGTTGTTTGCTTATTTTGATCAATCTATGGCTAGTAAAATAGTTTATAAACCATAGAGAAGTTGGAATACAGTAGGTTTAACACAAATATAAATAAATAATGAGTTAATTACAGTACCTTGAAGTGGTGTTTTGTTTTCTTTCGCCAACGGAGCTCACGAGATTTTCTACTTTAAGGTTTGTGTTGTGAAGTTTTAAAGTTTTGGGTAAAAGATTTGATGGATTATGGAACAAGGAGTGGAAAGAGCCTAAGCTTGGGGATGCCCATGGCACCGCAAGATAATCTAAGGACACCTAAAAGCCAAAGCTTGGGCATGCCCCGAAAGGCATCCCCTCTTTCGTCTAGTTCCATCGGTAACTTTACTTGGAGCTATATTTTTATTTACCACATGATATGTGTTTTGCTTGGACCGTCTTGTATTATTTGAGTCTTTATTTTTTTAGTTTTCCACAATCATCCTTGCTGTACACACCTTTTGAGAGAGACACACATGACTCAGAAATTGTTAGAATACTCTATGTGCTTCACTTATATCTTTTGAGTTATATAGTTTTTGCTCTAGTGCTTCACTTATACATTTTAGAGCACGTCGGTGGATTTGTGTTATAGAAACTATTGTTCTCTCATGCTTCACTTAGATTATTTTGAGATTCCTACAAAACAGCATGGTAATTTTCTTTAATTATGTTAGGCATTCAAGATTAATAAAAAAATTCTTATGAGTATGTTGAATACTATGAGAAGTTTGATACTTGATAATTGTTTTGAGATATGGAGATGGTGATATTAGAGTCATGCTAGTTGAGTACTTGTGAATTTGAGAAATACTTGTGTTAAAGTTTGTGATTCCCATAGCATGCACGTATGGTGAACCGTTATGTCATGAAGTCAGAGCATGATTTATTTATTGATTGTCTTCCTTATGAGTGGCGGTCGGGGACGAGTGATGGTCTTTTCCTACCAATCTACCCCCTAGGAGCATGCGCGTAATACTTTGCTTTGATAACTTGTAGATTTTTGCAATAAGTATATTACTTCTTTATGACTAAGGTTGAGTCCATGGATCATACGCACTTTTCTTCCTTCCACCATTGCTAGCCTCTCTAATACCGCGCACCTTTCGCCGATATCATACACCCACCATATACCTTCCTCAAAACAGCCACCATACCTACCTATCATGGCATTTCCATAGCCATTCCAAGATATATTGTCATGCAACTTTCCACCGTTCTGTTTACTATGACATGCTCCATCATTTTCATATTGCTTTGCATGATCATGTAGTTGACATTGTATTTGTGGCAAAGCCACCGTTCATAATTCTTTCATACATGTCACTCTTGATTCATTGCATATTCCGGTACACTGCCAGAGGCATTCACATAGAGTCACATTTTCTTCTATGTATTGAGTTGTAATTGTTGAGTTGTAAGTAAATAAAAGTGTGATGATCATCATTTTTAGAGAATTGTCCCAAGTGAGGAAAGGATGATGGAGACTATGATTCCCCCACAAGTCGGGATGAGACTCCGGACAAAAAAAATAAAAAAAGAGGCCATAAAAAAGGGAAAAGGCCCAAAAAATTAGAGAAAAAGAGAGAAGGGACAATGCTACTATCCTTTTACCACACTTGTGCTGCAAAGTAGCACGATGATCTTCATAATAGAGAGTCTCCTATGTTATCACTTTCATATACTAGTGGGAATTTTTCATTATAGAACTTGGCTTGTATATTCCAATGATGGGCTTCCTCAAAATGCCCTAGTTCTTCGTGAGCAAGTGAGTTGGATGCACACCCACTTAGTTCCTTTTGTTGAGCTTTCATATACTTATATCTCTAGTGCATCCGTTGCATGGCAATCCATACTCACTCACATTGATATCAATGTGATGGGCATCTCCATAGCCCGTTGATACGCCTAGTTGATGTGAGACTATCTTTCCCCCTTTTTGTCTCCTCCACAACCACCATTCTATTCCACCTAAAGTTCTATGTCCATGTCTCACGCTCATGTATTGCGTGAAGATTGAAAAAGTTTGAGAACAGTAAAAGTATGAAACAATTGCTTAGCTTGTCATCGGGGTTGTGCATTATTTAAATACTTTGTGTGGTGAAGATAGAGCATACCAGACTATATGATTTTGTAGGGATAACTTTCTTTGGCCATGTTATTTTGAAGAGACATAATTGCTTAGTTAGTATGCTTGAAGTATTATTATTTCTATGTAAATACTGAACTTTTATCTTGAATCTTTCGGATCTGAATATTCATACCACAATTAAGAAGAATTACATTGAAAATATGCCAAGTAGCATTCCACATCAAAAATTCCGTTTTTATCATTTGCCTACTCAAGGACGAGCAGGAATTAAGCTTGGGGATGCTTGATACGTCTCCAACGTATCTATAATTTTTGATTGTTCGATGCTATATTATATTCTGTTTTGGACATTATTGGGCTTTATTATACACTTCTATATTATTTTTGGGACTAACCTATTAACCGGAGGCCTAGCCCAGAATTGATGTTTTTTTTGCCTATTTTAGGGTTTCGCAGAAAAAGAATATCAAACGGAGTCCAATCGGAATGAAACCTTCGGGAACGTGATTTTCGGAACGAACATGATCCAGAGGACTTGGACCCTACGTCAAGCAATCAACGAGGAAGGCACGAGGTCGGGGGCGCGCCCACCCCCCCCCCCAAGCACGCCCTCCACCCTCGTGGGCCCCCTGTTGCTCCACCGACCTACTCCTTCCTCCTATATATACATACGTACCCCCAAACTACCAGATACGGAGCCAAAACCCTAATTACACCACCATAACTTTCTGTATCCACGAGATGCCATCTTGGGGCCTTTTCCGGAGCTCCGCCGGAGGGGGCATCGATCACGGAGGGCTTCTACATCAACACCATAGCCCCTCCGATGAAGTGTGAGTAGTTTACTTCCGACCTTCAGGTCCATGGTTATTAGCTATATGGCTTCTTCTCTCTTTTTGGATCTCAATACAAAGTTCCCCCCTCTCTTGTGGAGATCTATTCGATGTAATCTTATTTTGCGGTGTGTTTGTTGAGACCGATGAATTGTGGGTTTATGATCAAGTTTATCTATGAACAATATTTTAATCTTCTCTGAATTCTTTTATGTATGATTGGTTATCTTTGCAAGTCTCTTTGAATTATCAGTTTGGTTTGGCCTACTAGATTGATCTTTCTTGCAATGGGAGAAGTGCTTGGCTTTGGGTTCAATCTTGCGGTGTCCTTTCCCAGTGACAGTAGGGGCAGCAAGGCACGTATTGTATTTTTGCCATCGAGGATAACAAGATGGGGTTTATATCATATTGCATGAGTTTATCCCTCTACATCATGCCATCTTGCTTAAAGCGTTAGTTTTTTCTCTTGAACTTAATACTCTAGATGCATGCTGGATAGCGGTCGATGTGTGGAGTAATAGTAGTAGATGCAGGCAGGAGTCAGTCCACTTGTCTCGGAGGTGATGCCTATATACATGATCATATCTAGATATTCTCATAACTATGCTTAATTCTGTCAATTGCTCAGCAGTAATTTGTTTACCCACCGTGAATACTTATGCTCTTGAGAGAAGCCACTAGTGAAACCTATGGCCCCCGGGTCTATCTTCCATCATATTAATCTTCCAATACTTAGTTGTTTCCTTTTCCATTTATTTTACCTTGCATCTTTTATTTCTCTTTATCATAAAAAATACCAAAAATATTATCTTATCGTATCTATCAAATCTCACTCTCGTAAGTGACCGTGGAGGGATTGACAACCCCTTATCGCGTTGGTTGCGAGGATTTATTTGTCTATGTAGGTGCGAGGGACTCGTGCATGGCCTCCTACTAGATTGATACCTTGGTTCTCAAAAACTAAGGGAAATACTTACGCTACTTTGCTGCATCACCCTTTCCTCTTCAAGGGAAAACCAATGCAAGTGCTCAAGAGGTAGCAGTTAGGAGAGGAAGATTGACCGATACAGGAAGTATGTAGGATGTGTGCCGAGGGGGGGGGGCTAAAAACAACATTTGAATGTAGATAGTACTAGACTTAATATCGATGTTTCAATTCAGTGTACATTGTAAGATTTTAACTCAGGACCATGCATATGTGTAATTATTTTGAATTCATGCCATACTAGGTTTGGAAATGTTGACATTGACTCGATTGTTGTGCTATTTTTGTAGGTCATATGTTTGAATCCATCCAAAAGTTTTCTCACTACCATGGTATTCATCATATACATATGAATTTTTATTAAAGAAGTAGCGTGGATACAATGAAATGCGAAATCCACGTTAGAATTGGATATCGCTATGTGACATACACTCTAATTCAAATAACCAATTATGTGACACACACTCTAATCCATGTTAACGTGGATACCGTGGATACCGTTTCGTTTTTTTTCAAATAAGTCCTCATTAATTAATTTATAGTATCTCGTTTCGAATGACTAATTATTTGCAAGGAAAACACGGGCATGGTAATACATATAGATTCATTTGCAAATGAAAGAAGATTCATTTGCATTCTCAAATCTCCTCTCAAATGGAGGCGCAGCAGGCAGACCAGGGTCGTGTCGTGGTGGTAGCGTGTGTCGTACTATGGCTTAGCACCCAGCCACCCACCCCCTCCCTCCCCCTCCCCCACCCAAAAAAAGGACGATGACAAAATAAGTTCGCGCTTCCACGTTTTGGATTGAAATATTTGGCGGCCCCAATTCTAGCCCTGCAAAATCTCCCTTCTCCACCATCCCCTTCCGCGCCCAAATTGCTCAAATCCCCAATTCACCGACAACCCAACCAAAGTTCGAATCGCCCCTCGTCTCGTCTCGTTCCTACCTCTATGCCGGACGACGATGACGAAGACGACGGTCGTGCTTCACCACCGCACCAGAGCTACCTCATCTACGCCCTAGTCCACCGCACTAGGTGGTCCACCGACAATGTCGGCCGCTGCATCTGATGTGCCTCACAGACACCAACTTCCACCGCATCAGGTGTGCTTCACCGACGCCGTCTCCCACCTCACCGGGGCTACTTCACCGAGCACATCGTCGCACCTCCGCCCCCCGAGGCCGTTGGGGCTTCACCAACGGTCTTGTCCACTGCATCATAGCGCTCCGCTGCCACACAATATCTGCATCCATGCGTGGCCAGCCAGTGGATCACCCTCAACGGCTCTGAAGTGACCCGCACTCTAGCTAGGCGAGCATGCCCAAACACCGGTCCGAACTAGGTATCCACACATCACTCCCTTGTGCTCTATTGTGACGATGTTTGGGTATCCTTTCACTGCTCTCTTAGCTTACACGCCTATGCAACTCTGACTTTAACTCTTATTTCTTCTGGAGATATCATCTGAAACAAGAAAAACCATTTTTTAGCAAAGCATGACTGCGCTACGGGATCTGGTACACATCCTGCACACCCGTATAACCTTGTAAGTATCTGTCCTCTGGTACAACAGCAAGGTCGATTCCTCTTATTTGATCAACCATTCGCCGTGTCAAAAATGCAGAGGGTGATGCAAGGAGCACAAGGCCTGCACATCCAAGAAAGTGGTAACAGGGACTTGTACATGGAACATCCCAAGCGTAAGCAGAGCTATAGTGAGCCTGTACAACGAGCTAGCGTAAGTCCCTGCATTTCATTTAATTCGTACTGGCATGCGTGTATGATTTGTGTGCAATGGCAGATCCATGAATTCAAGTTACTAGGGGCGAACATTTAACTTAAAAAATACGAAGGCACTTGCACTCCGGAAATCAATATAACTTGAGAAATGAGAAGCTACATGCACTCAGGCAACCAGCTAATGATCCAAAGTAGTTCAGATTATAAAACACTAGATGATGCAGGAACCAAAAACACAAAATGCAACATGGTGTACAAGGACTCCTAACATGGTCTGTACCTTCTTGAATTATTCGTTCTCTAGCTGAAAATATCAATGTGTAATTGCACCTATAACCAGTGCGCAAACTGCATATCAATATATCTATCCTGCACAAGTATGCACATAGTTTCAAACAACAGATTAGAAAAGTATTTATGCTACATTGTCATGATATGGGGACTTTCTGGTAGATGGGCTCGGCATTTCCACAAGCCATGAAATGTACTATAATTTGCTTGTCATCAATGCGTGCAAATCTCTATGTCTCTCTGAACATAGCAGATCACCATTAGACACTAAATCCTTCAATGGGAACATGCAAAATGCTTGCATTAGATCCCTCATTAGACACTATATGTTCATCACCAGGAGCATGTAAAATATTTGCATCAGATCCTTCATTAGCAGTCTGTTCATTAGACACTTCAGGCTCAAGAACAACATGAGCTTGTATGTTTGCACCGGAAACTTGATTAGATACATCAGATTCAGTCAGTCCAGTATTGATTGGGGAGTTATAAAATAAGCAGAAATTGGTTTCATTTTCTCATAGATTCCCTACATACAAGCAGTTTTGCAACACCGTCATCTTTAACTATTGGCCAGAAATTGAATAGTTGAATTAGATATAATCAGGGATGTGATGTACCTACTCGTTGCGCATGCTACTCTTGCAAGCTGCGACTGTCCGTTTGTGCAAGCTCGATGCCATGCCCGTGCTGCCGCCGCTGCCTCCCATGCAGGCTACACCCAGGGTAGGATCTTCATCTTCTTGTCCTTCCATTTGATTGATGCTCGGCGACCGCCCTCCAACGAGGGCGCGAGGAAGTGCTGTGTCGGTCTGTCCAGAGGCGGCTAGGTTAGGAGCAAACAAGAATGGAGGCTGGAGCGAACGAATTGGGATTTTTCCTGCTGTCGATTGATATGGGAGGCATTCGTTTGGGCCGCGAGCCTGCTATAGGGCCTGCCTTGCACTTACGTTATTGGCCCATCCAAATTGAAACATTTTTCTTCATTTTTTACATTGCCTCCTTCTGCGTAGGGCCGAACAAAACTAGCCTCGGCCAACCTGGACGACTCAAACCAGGTGCACACTTTCCAGCCACCTAAGGCGGCCGCCCATACCAGCCCTTATGGTGGTGTCGCCCCTTTTTGTGTGTATGATCTGGGTAGTGAAAAATATTCCATTGGCCCTTTTGATTTACCCACAGAATGGTTGAATTGCTTGTTTCTATGAACTGAGTTTGCCAATAATGTGAAGGATGCCAGTATTTTCATCCTATTGTAGATTGCTTAGATCTCGATATGCCAAATGTAATCGCATGAAATATACAGTAAATGCTCGTGTGATGTGTGTGGCTACAACTAGTCTGACTACACGTCCTCATAAAACATATCAAGGACGCACCATCTTACCAGATTAACCATTCAACTTACCAATGCAGTGTGGGAATAAAGAAGCATTGGGACTGTGTATCCAAGCAATTGATGCCATGGACTCCTTCGTAGAACCTTCTAAGAAAAAAAGAAGTTGCAGTGTGCCTGTACAAAGAGCTAGCATAAGTTCAGTTATCTGCTTCTCGGAATTTTAGTTAGCCACTTATTGCAAAATTGTTCAATTACGTTGCTTGGCTTAATTTAGTATGCTACTGATTAGATAATGCCATAGCCTGTTGATCCTATTATAGACTGCGCCTATCTATGTGTTTGATACTTACTGTTAAGAATTACCTGTTTGCCTGAACTTAAATAGCTACTTAAGCACGTAGATAGCTGGTCATATGTACTTCTAGGGTGTAGCAGAATTCACGTGTAATTTACGTTTTGATACCCTGTTTGTTTAAATGGTTTGCTGTTATCACTTGTAGCACTAGTAATGTTTGCATGTTCATAGATAGACAACTGTCAGGTTTATATGAGGGACACCGTCTTTTTAACTTATATATGTGCTAGAATCATTTTGTTTACATCAAAGAAATTACAGATGTCTGTGTTGCTGGTAAACGGTACCGACTTGTTACTTTAATACGTTGCCAAGAACTTGTTAGTTTTACTAGTTCATGTGTACTTAAATATGTTGCCAAAACCGGTTAGTTTTACTAGTTTATGTTAGTTTCTTATGGCTCTTACAAAACTATATTTATTGATTGCTAACATTTAAGTTTGCAGGATCCAACTGAAACTCCATTGGCACAACAGGTATGTTTTCAGAAACTTCTTTGTTTACCTGGTTTGCTGCTGTAACTTGCTACTGTAATCAGCTTTCCAACTTCAATTTTTCAAGATCAAATTGGAAGTCCAATTGCACAGCAGGTACATTTTCAAAAATATATTTGTGTAACAGGTTTGCTGTTGTAACTTGTTGCTCTAATCAAATTACTGACTACTCAACTTTTCAGGATCCAAGAGAAACTCCAATGCCACAACAGGTTCGTTTTGCAAAACTTGTGTGTTTAACTGCTTTGCTGCTGTAACCGGTTGCTCTAATCACGTTACTGGCTAATCAACTTTTCAGGATCCAAGAGAAACTCCAATGTCACAACAGGTACCTTTCGCAAAACTTGTTTGTTTAACTGCTTTGCTGCTGCAACAACCGGTTACAATGATGTTAATAACTACTTTTCAGCATCCAACTCAAACTCTTTAATTCCTTGTTTGTTTAACTGGTTTGCTCTTATAACTCCTAGTTGAGATGTTTTGCTAACTTCGACTTTTCAGAATCCAATTGGAACTTTAATGGCAAAACAGGTTAGCCCAAGATCAAAGAGAGATGTCCCCATGGACGTTGTATCATCCCACAGCAGTGGCACCGGCCCAATCATGCATCATGAATTGCCAATTGCTGATGCTCTAGACGCTAAACTAGTGGTAGAAAGAGATTCTACTTCTGAACTTAGAGATGAAGTTGACATGTTGAGGAAGCAAACAACACAATCACAAGCAGTACTCAAGAAAACCATTAAATATTTGGTGGATTTCGAAACGAAGCAATCTGAGACTGACCGCAGTGTTAAGGTCCTGAAGGAAAAAAGGAAATTAAATTCCCACTTGGTAAATCATAGGTGAAATGTTCTTTCCATTGTTGAATAACCTTTGTGTTGTTTGTTCATGTAATCAATCAAACCATTTGTTTTAGAGATCATGTAGTAACTACTTTTTGTTTTTTGGTTTGTAATTTTATTTGAGCACAAGTCTGTATTAATTGATAAGACTCGGAGACATTTCATTTTGATTGTTGTGCCAGACCTACAAATATGCTAATCAGACTGAATGTGCATTCAACAATAATAGTAGTATAGATGGACCATAAGTGGCACGCATCGGAAAGGGCAAAGATGCTATAGTAGCTTCACTAAAAAAAGGATGATGTTCTAGCAAAAAAAGTATAGCGGCCTAGCTTATGTATGTTAGTTAATATTATTGATCCATATACTCTATAAGTGTTTATATGTTTGTTAGTCATGTATATTCTTGGTTGATTGACTCGGTATTTGAATCTTGATACATCGCTTGTGTACATATCTAAATGGGAGTACACATTGTGCTGCATGTGACAATTGAGTTGGACATAAAGTGTTCCAAATATTCGAATTCACCTTACACTGGATTCTAGCATCTGAATTTGAATATCGGCATTTGTAAATCATATTCATACATCTTTGTCATGCTTTTGAAGATATATAAAAACACATAGAATGATTTATAAAGATTCTTAGGAATACAAAATGGATTCGAATTTAGTTGCCAGGGTAAACATGGATGCTTATTGGCCCAAAATTTGAATGAAGCAACAAAATGTCCACTTCCACAGTCCCACGTCGGCTTCCTGCAGCCAAGTGTTTGGGAGATGGAAATTACAGTCTACCCATTACATTGACAATCCATCGGCCCGATTTCCACTTCTTTCCATAGGGGTAGGTTAGTAACTTCAATTAGACGTGACACGACCGCCTCGGAGCCCATTCTGACACGGTGGGCGCCTAACATGTGCGACAAAACACATTTGATTCAAGCTCATCCGAAAGGCCTCTGTTTCTCCCTCCATTTCCCCATTCATACATGGTGGGCGGCAAAACAAACTCGACTCGGCCGAAATTGATGTAGGCAAATATTTTCAATAGGGGCAGGTTTGTAACTTCACTCAGACGTGACACAACAGCCCTACCTGTCAGCCCCGTTCATACACTATGGGCGCCAACAATGGGCGCCAAAACACCCTCTCCTCGCCTGAAATCACTCTGGGCAAATATTGGCGAGATGCAAAATTACCGTCCTATCCCCAACTGACGAGACGTCCAAATTTTAAACGGGGGCTAAGTTCGTAAGTTTCCCATATTTCAGACAGGCGCGTCCCAAAAACATGGTTCCCTGTACCTCTCCCTCCATTTTCCCATTTATACACCGTCCGCGCTAGAACACCATCCCCGCACCAGCCTCCTTCGTCCGCCACCCCATCCATCGCCGTCGTCCTCCACCCCATCCATCGCCACCGTCCTCCACCATGCCGGAGCGCCTACCAAGACCGCGTCGTCCACTGCTAGAGATGGACATTTCTCATCCACGGCGACGGACCAAGAGCCTTCCATCGCGTCCTCTTGCTTCATCGGCGCCGTCGTCCTCTTTGCCAGGGCCGCTCACACGACCTTCTCTTCCACTGCAACGGGAATTATCCCCCGATGCACCCGTCTACCGTTGGAGATCTGCTTCAACGCCACCGACATCCATCGCACCCCCGATGCCTACACGGCGCCGCAAGAGAGGTGGTACATCATATCTCCTCACCTTTTTGATCTCAACCAGAAAATAGATCGTAACTTGGTTAATCTACTTTCTTTTCAGCTCTTAGAATTTAGTTCTTAGTTCGAAGCAAACAATGGATGCTAAATATCATTTCTCCGGTTTGCAGCTTCAAATCTGCCATGGCACAGTAATAATACTATTTAATTGATCATGCTTAGGGTTTAATTGATCATGTTGGTTCCGTAGTGGTTTCTATAATAGAATCGGAGGGGAAATCCTCTTTTGCTAACAAAATGCTTAGGGTTTCCCCCTTTTATGATCACTATACGATCAGAATACGTGCTTCGTGTCATAATAGCACTGCTCCACCCATCAAGCTAAACAAGCTTAGTTGTTCAAATACAAATCTGATATTATTAAACAGAGTCGTTTAATTGGTCAGCTAAATGTTCCTAATTTAGTTTCAAAAATGCATGTTCGCTACTCGAGTGTGTATCTCTACAGGGTGCCCATGGTGGGCCGGCCCACCCTGGGATTTTTGGTCGTCCCAGGCCCCGATTCCCCTCTGTTCTACTGCACGCTTCCGATCTCTACTTGCCCCCAGCCGCCTGCCTCGCCGGCGACTTGCCGTCCCCGGACGTCATGACTCTAGGAGGAGATGCTGGACTAGCAGGAGGTCAGGAGTCGCTCACCCTACATCGTCACCGCTACCCGGGCGCGCTGCTGTGCCTACCTTCCAAGTCCATTCAGGGCTCAGGCATGCAGCACCCACTACGCCATCCCGATTTATCCTGAGATACATCCCCAACACCCAGCACTTCAGCAGCCACTCCTCATCACCCATTTTCTAATTGATTCATTACTCATTAGGAAGGACTGTCATTATGGTTTGTTGTGTGCTAAGTGCTACCTACACTTAATGGTTCAGATGTATTTCAGTAATCTTAATACCTGTAAAGTTCACAGGGTTTCAAAATTCCGGCCCTAGGAATAGACACTAGCATTGTGGATTGTTGGTCATAGTGACATTGACCCAGATCACTACAGCAGGCCAGGTTTGTTGACAATTTTACTTGTCTTTCTTACTCATTCGATATGATATCCAATTATTCATGTCAATTAGTTGCAAACAGTAAGTGCTAGACAAACTTCTTGATTCAGATTTTGGACGGTCTCTTACTGCAGTTACAATTCTGCATACTTGTCCTAGTGAGCTCACAAGTAAATGATTGATTCACTACATCTATGCTTTCCTTCTCATATTTGTTGTCAATATTCTTTTAGGGTGGACCACCCTGTTTCAAAATATTGGAACCGTAGACATGAGTGAATAGTATTTCTCTGTGTGATCTCTTCCATCATGTGTGGGCAACGAACCCTTCATTGTATAGAAAGAAAGTGTCATTTCCAGCTTTTACATAGGCTATGATCTTTTACATGGAATACAATCTTCCTACTTGCTTTGTGTCGCACTATCAACACTCCACCCTTGAAGCTAAACATTGTGCCACTCATAATTCCTTGGTTTATTTGTTCAAATACGAATTTGATATGATTCTAATGTTCCTACTTCAGTTTTGAAATGTGTGTCTACATGTTATAGAGACATAAGGGGTTTGTAATTCTTTGTGTGGTCTGGTTAGCACGGTTGGTGGGTGAACTTTGCATATGCAGGGGTTTATAGGGAGACACTCTTTGAGTAGAATCCGCAATGCATTCCATAGATAATCTGACTACTTTTTATGTTTTCATGAATCTCAGATTCTGAACAGGATCATAATGATTATGAGCTTGCGCGCATGAAAAGAATAAAGCAGAACAATGTCGTGGCTGTCAAACTTGGCATTAAGTGACTGAAATCAAGTCTGGATGCAATGTAATGCAAACGCTCTCCACCTACAGATTCATGCTCAAAATATGATCCTAACAGTGATTCTGAGCTAGAGGGAGACCTAAGTCAATTTAGCTCCCTAGTGGAGGAGTCAGAGGCAGATGCCCTATCTTATTCACCCATCAAGGTGCTTGCTCTACCTTTCCACGGTTATATTGGTCGCACATATCTTGCAACTGATGCTTTGCACTGCTTCTACTTTGTTGCACTGCCATTAGCTTAGTTTACACATTGTGTATGTGAATACGCCCTACCTATCCATTTTCAGTACATATTACATCTGTCATCATACCATATGTATCCATTCAAATGTTGTTCTTTTGTATCAGACGTTCAAAAGGAAGAGGGTGATTGCTGATTGAGGAGGAGCACAAGCAAAGTATTTGGAAAAGCTAGTGACACCTGATAAATCAAATAGCCCATTAGGTGTAGTTGCAATATCACCTGACCTGCAAAACACCCCAACTATAGCGGACTCTAGCCCTACTACACTGGTCATTTCTGATGCCCCAACTCATCAGACCCCAACTTTAACAAATAGTATGATGATGCCAATTGACATAGCACCAGCTCTACGACGCAAAACCCCCATTCCAGCAAAGAGTACACCAAATCCAGTTGCCAAATCCCTTTTCGAACCAGAGAGAGCCCCAATTGCAGCAAATAGGACCCCTGTTCCATTTCTTCCCAGTTTAGAAGACGAAGCTTATATTGTTGTCAGGAACTTTGTGCGCATCTTTCCTTCATGGAAAGATTATACCGCAGACACAGAACAATTTCCAGTCTTCTTCCGCAACTTACGTGTAAGTAATGTACTAATGTTATTCATGGTAATTACTGCATATGTTTTTGCTGACAGAAGACACAAGATTTCATTCTTTTAAATAGGCGAGGACCATACTGGAGACGAGCAAGGGTTGGTTGCGCTTTTCAAGCACTCGTTGATGAAGTATCATTCCTACCTGAGGCAAACGCACTTTGATGGCAAGCCTCTAAATGAAATTTATGTAAAGTCTCCAGTGCTACATTTATTCGACAATGACTGGAATAATCTTGTTACACATTGGTCTCGTTTGCAGCCTAAGGTACGGCCAATGATATCACATCGCAATTTGAACTACATTTCTGCATTTTCCTTAACGTCTCACTTGTACGAAAACTGTTAGTAGAAGAACATTCATTCTCAAGGGACCACAGAATCTCGCAACTATACTGCACACTGCATTGCTCTTGTGAGTACCTCTTGCCCTGTATGACCATATTTACATTCATAGCTGTTTGATTATGTAGCATCATTGCACATGTTAGCCTCGTTATAGTCCATTTTTATGACATTATAAGATCCGTATGGACTCTTACATAAATTTGGAAACAACCCAATGCTTTTGAAGAGGTTTAGCCCTGCAGTCCTCTTGTAAGGACTGAACGTCATCTATCATTGTACTTACATTAACAGCTACTCCCTCCGTCCCATAATATAAGAATGTTTTGTACAGTACACCAGTGTTCAAAACACTCTTGTATTATGGGAAGAGGGATTGGTTCATTGTGTAGCATTCTGGATCTAATCTCCCTCGCCCACCATTTTCTAAAAGATATCAGATCTATATCTTTTCTTACCAAAAATTGAATACACAGACAATGCCAATGCAGAAGTGTAGCCCATTGGTCTTGTCAGTACATTTTGTCCTGTAACGCTTGTACTTCCAGGGATTGGTAGTTGATTATGTAGCATGAATCTGCATCTTATCTTCATTATCCTCTATCCCTTCCAGTATTATCATATCTATAATTACTCTCTACAAAATGTAGAGTATAGGCAATGCTTATGAAGAAGATTATGTGATGAAATTCTTGAGTTATCCTTCCATTGGCATGGAGAAGGGCATTATAAAGCCGGTGTTAACTATTAATGTAAGTCAGTCCTTCTAAAGCCTTTATCCTCAACTGTTGTTTAATTTGCTCATACTCCCTATCCTTTACTGCTGTTTAGTTTGTTGTTTTTATCAAAATGCATGTTCGCAAGAACCGTAAGTTCCAAGTTTTACTTGTAAAACCAAATTCCTTATTCATACCATGCACATTACTCAATACTCCCTGTATGTATGCTTGTTTTTGTGGATCTATAATCCTGTGTGTGGTGAAGCAGCCCACTATGCACCTTGTCATCTCCTGTTTTATCTTACTGACGTGGCTGATGATATGAACAACATGCCATGCACATTAACAAAAATAGATACAACGATTGTCTTTGCCCTTCATCTATGCTTGTTATGTTGACATGGTAATCCAGTAGTGTGGTGAAGCTCCCCGCATTATGAACAATGCCAGATTATGCTATTGATAATTTGAACTTACTCTTTATTTTCTAATTTGAAATTGGATGGAATTGGCAGCACAGTTATCATCTTTGTTTATACACGTGGAAAACATGTCATCTCTCTGCTTGTTTCAGGGTGATATGCCTGATGGCATGCACAAGTCTGCTGAAGGCTGTGAGACAAACCCAACATATATTGCAGCAAAGAAGGCAAAACATCTTGAAGATAGCGAGACAACCCCAAAGTCTTGTCTTGATGCAGTGTTCAAGTTACTTGAGACTAGCAGTCAGACAAGCTCATAGAATTCGATGTTTGAAGCAGTTCGACTTCTTCAGTCCCAAGTTCTAGCAGAAAGGCATTCCGCAACTCAACTTCGACTTGAAGTCCTATCTCTAAGAAATATTGCGGAGAACACCAATGAGAACCTCATTGCTAAAAAGCTACACCTAGAAGCAATGACCGACATGCTAGGCCGGTCTCATAGCCTTGCTCAGCATCTTGCGCAGTAGTTCCCGTGCGAGGCTAAGCTTTCTTGAACTGTCTTAGAAGTGGTCTCGATTCAGTATTATTTTGTTACGCTGCAACAGTGCCCAGTTTTTGTAATCTGCTTCTTCATTGCGCTTTATGATCACTGGTGGCGAACTTTGATGCCCAGTGGATGTAATATACCATAATTCCTTTATTGTATAATGTAGGTTTATTCTAAGTTACTATGCTATAATTTATTTATTGTATAGAGTAGGCTTGTTCTTAATTCCTACTAGTTACTGCCATCATTCGCTATCTGGAAAAAAATCTGATGTAGTCGACCGGGCCGAAACATTCGCCTCTAACGGGCCTGGTTTTTAGTGGGCCACAATTGGGTCGGCCTACATCTTTCTTGGCCCCAAATGGCCATTGGGGCCTTCACACTTTGCGCCAGGCCGACAACTTACTCCGGCCTATATTCGGCCCAAATTTTAGTTGGGCCTTCTGTGGACCCAGCGCTTAGATTGGCCTAGGTAGCTTTGGGCCAGTAACAGGCTGAATATTCTACTCGCCTGTTACGGCCCAGAAGAAACCATGGGCCTTTAGCAGGCCGAAATGCATGTTGGACCTCAATTTTCACTAGTCGTCGACGGGCCTTCAGTAGGCTGAAATGTAGACCGGGCCTTTTTTGGCCCGGTTATATGAGGGGCCGTTACCAGGCCAAAACATATCTTGGGCCGTAGTTGGCCCACTGATATCATGGGCGTTTAAGAGGCCGAAAGCTTAGTACATGCATCAACGGGCCGAATTATACGAAAGGCCTTTAAAAGGCCCAAGGTCACGTTGGGCTAAACTATTGCCACCTTTATCACGGGCCGTTAGTGGGCCTGATGTCGTGTCGGACCATATATGGCCCATGGGCAGCACGGGCGATTCCCAGGCCGAAAGACACACCGGGCTGAATGGGCCCATGTCTACATTGGGCATCTAACAGGCCAAAATTCACTAGGCTGTAATTGGGCCCAAATATTCGGCGAACAATTAACGGGCTAGATCTGGCTTCGGGCCGTAAATGGGCCTTTATTAAATAGGCCATTATTGGGATGGCCCACTAGTCCCTGAGTGAGTACTACTGGCCTTTGACTGGACAGGCCTTTTTAACCTATGTGGCCTCTGTTGGGCCCTGCCACATGTCGACCTATCATAGGCATGTCTCCTCCAATGGGCGGGCGACATCTGGCACACCGAGGAGCAGACACATGTTTCCTCCGGCCAATAAGAATTTTACACGTGGAAAATCACCATTGGTTCGGGCTGTTAACAGATTATCGGATCCAAAACCGGACCCAATAGCTTAAGGGTGTTCCGTTACGGTGGATGCCATGTGTCGGTCACCCTTGATGAAAGCACTTCCATGACGTGCGATTTATCATCATGAAAGTGGACACTTCTGTGATGATAATTTTGGTAATGTTATGGAACACTTTTATGACAGCACAGGTATGACTATCTTGATTCCGTCATAAAATCATCATGGATGTACATGCATGACAGGAAACGTGACCCACCGTGAAAAACACGTATCATCACGGAAGTGTCTTTTTTTTGTAGTGAGCCCGAGCATGCTCGACGCACGTGTACCACGCCCAGCCCCCGCTCGCGAGGCGCTCGCAGGAGGAGGGGTGGTAGGTGATGTCTACTACGTAACTTTATCCTTGTAGACATGTGTTGGGCCTCCAAGGATAGAGTTTTGTAGGACAGTAGCAATTTTCACTCAAGTGGATGACCTAAGGTTTATCAATCCGTGCGAGTTGTAGGATGAAGATGGTCTCTCTCAAACGACCCTGCAACCAAATACAAGAAATCTCTTGTGTCCCCAACACACCCAATACAATGGCAAATTATATAGGTGCACTAGTTCAGCGAAGAGATTGTAATAAAAGTGTAATATGGTTGGTAGAAATATATTTTTATAATCCGAATAAATAAAAACAGCAAGGTAGCAAATAGTAAACGGGCACAAAAACGGAATTGCAATGCTTAAAAAAAGGCCTAGGGTCCGTACTTTCGCTAGTGCAATCTCTCAACAATGCTAATATAATTGGATCATATAACCGTCCCTCAACGTGCAACGAAGAATCACTCCAAAGTTCCTATCTAGGGGAGCACATAAGATGGAATTGTTTGTACGGTACGAAACCACCTCAAATCTATTCTTTCCATTCGATCTATTCAAGAGTTCGTACTAAAATAACGCCAAGCTATTTTTTTCGTTCGATATATTCTAGAGTTCGTACTAGAATAACACCAAAGCATATTCATATTCATAATACTCAATCCACACAAAGAACTTCAAAGAGTGCCCCAATATTTCTACCGGAGAAACAAATACAAGAACGTGCATCAAACCCTATGCATAGATTACCCCAATGTCACCCCAAGAATCCGCAAGTTGAGTGCCAAAACATATATCAAGTGAATCAATATGATACCCCATTGTCACGACGAGTATTCAATTGTGAGAGATATATCAAGTGTTCTCAAATCCATAAAAGTAATCAATCCGATAGCAACGAAATCTCAAAGGGAAAAACTCAATTCATCACAACAAGATAGAGAGGGGAAAACACCATATGATCAGACTATATTAACAAAGCCCGTGATACATCAAGATCATGACATCTCGAGAACACAGGAGAGAGAGGGAGAGAGATTGAACACATAGCTACTGGTACAAACCCTTAGCCTCGAGGGTGGAATACTCCCTCTTCATCGTGGTGGCCACCGGGATGATGAAGATGGCCACCAGAGATGATTCCCCCCTCCGACAGGGTGCCAGAATGGGTCTAGATTGGTTTTCGGTGGCTACGGAGCCCTACAGCATTGGAACTTCTGATCTAGGTTAACCCCGAAGGGTTTCGGAATATTTGGGAATTTATAGTGCAAAGAAGGGTTGCGGGAGGCCGCCGAGGTGGGCACAAACCACCTGGGCGCGCAAAGGGGCCCTGGCGCGCCCTGGTGGGTTGTGCCCCCCTCGAGGCACCCCCTAGGTGCAGCTCTGGCCCAATGGGTTCCTTTTACTAAATCTCCGTAAAGTTTCATGGTGTTTGGACTCTGTTTGATATTGATTTTTGCGATGTAAAAAACAAGCAAAAAACAACAACTAGCACTGGGCACTGGGTCAATAGGTTAGTCCCAAAAAATGATATAAAGTTGCTATAAAATGATTGTAAAACATCCAAGAATGATAATATAACAGCATGAATACTTCATAAATTAGAGATATGTTGGAGACGTATCAGCAGGCGTGAGCCTCACTTTTAAACATGAAGCCGGAAAGCAATAAATCGCCACGAGTCAAGAGCAAATTTCCCATGTTTTTCTTTTCATAAGAACACGAAACTCCAAATCTCATTCCAAAAGATGGCGAATTGGGTTACAAAAAGAATGGCGAAATCAAACGGCCGTGTCCGGCAACTAGCTAGTCTTCTTGTCTTCTCACCAGCGTGGAGCTAAGTGCTTCCACTGGATATGGGCATAGTCATTGGGGGACAGTGTCGACGACCAGCACAGAGCATGGTGCTTCCACTTGGACATGGGTGGGAGCCCCCGTGAGGCCCGAGGTCAGCACTCAGGGACTCCGGGGAGTGTACAACCCCACTCATTATTATGTGAGAGTGTCACGAGCGGAGACTTTTACAGGCATGGAGCCTTGCTTCATGGCGCCTGACGAGGGCCCCGCCCTGCGCCTCCCCCTACCATCGTTGGGCGTCCAGAAACCAGGATGAGGCCAAGGGGCAAGGGGGACGCTGGCGGTGCCCTCGGCGACCACAGGCCCTCCGCCGGGGGGAAGGGCTCGCCAGCACCTTCCCCGGCAGAGGACCTACCTCCATGCAGCGCCTTGCTCCACGCGGCACAGGGGAGGCCCTGGCTCCGGGCTCCCCCGCGCAGCCCCCAGTGCACTCCGCCCGCCTGCAGCGGGGCCATGGCTCTGGGGTCCCTGGCTGCTGTTGTGGCTTGATTCACCTGCGGTCCATGGTTAGCGTAACCGTGCTCCTGAGATATTGGTTGTATCTAGTGGTTGTTGTCGTTGAAGGTGTCGATGAAGCTCCGGGCGGCTCGCGGAGAGCCTCGGCTTCATGCGCCCCTAACACCCATCCTGGTGAGGGGAACTGGCCAAGCCATTCTCTTGACATGTACTGCAGGTCAATCATGGGAGGCACGTAGGCATCTGAAATTGTCGCACCAGGGTTGTCGCCTGGCCGTCCCGCGTCGTTGGCCGCTAGGCCCGGCGCCAGGTTTCGATGAAGGTAGGGTGGCGCCCCGGCGTGGCCCCAAGAGGGACCGCCCGAGCTTGCATCGCCTGGGGGTGGCATATCTTGGCTAGGATGAGCGGCGCTGCGGGCCGAGTCAGTGTCGTTGGGTCCCCCAGGCACTCCAGGGAGGGGCGCGCGGGCGTGGTGGGGACCGGTACGTGCTCTCGGCACCGCTTGCGATGTAGGCAAGGTGCAGAAGGGTGCCGCGCCCCTACATGCGGCATCAAGAAGCTCGGGGACCCGCTCTAGCAGGGCATCGCAGCCGCCTTCCTCTAGCCTGCATCGCAGCACCTCCCGCGCCACAATGAGTGCGGCTCGTATGTTCGCCTGCTCCCGCCGAGTGTGTGGCATTGTCGCCACGGCATAGCTTGAAGATCATGTGGTGGTGCGGTTATAGTGCGATGCGAGGGCGGCCCGCGCCGGCCCGCGCCGCCCGCCACCAACATCGTCGGGAGGTGTGCGGGCCATGACGAGCACAGAGTGGAGATCCTCTTGGGTGGACGGCACTGCCCGGGGAGGTCAAACAGCCCAGTGCTCGGCGTGACTCCTTGGAGCGTCAGCCATGAGAACGACGAGGTGGTGACGGATCGATGGAAGAAGAGAGGCTCCTACGCACCCCTACCTGGTGTGCCAAATGTCGGATTTTGGCCTCCACAAACCCTTGAGAGGTTCGAACTCTGGGGTGCATGCGAAGAACTTAACCTCCCTAGTCTGCCTACTCGCCAATCTCGCGGCCTAGCTCTATGAACAGGAAGGAAATGGGACACAACAGTTTACCCAGGTTCGGGCCACCTCGTGGTGTAAAACCCTACTCCTGCTTTGTGGTGGATTGGCCTCGAGGGGCTGGTGATGAACTAGTAAAGTGGGAGAACAACTTCACGAGGTGTGTTCTTGAGCTGGCAAGGGAGAGGATGATCTCCCGCCTTCGGATCCCTCTCCACGGTGGTGGTGCTGCCCTATTTATAGTGTACTTGGTCCTCTTCCCAAATGAAGGCGGGAAGGGATCCCACAAGAGCCAAATTCGAAGGGAGACAACAAGTACGCCGTATCCTGACAAAAGTAATCTCCGCCAGCAAAGCTTCTGGTCATGACGCCGTGGTGGGCTCGGCGATGACCTCCATCCTGCCGTCCTGGCGGTCTTGGTCTTGTTGCATGGGAATGGAAACCTTTGGCTGATTCCTCGGGACTCTGTGCCTGCGCTTGCCTCTTTAGCACCAAAGAGGAAACTGCAGTCCTGCGCCCGCTGGCACCCGCCTGGCATTGGTCGTCATGGCTCACGTCATCTGAACCTCACAAGGTGGGGCTTGCATAGAGCTATCCGCTCCTCGGGAGCCAGCACGAGGAGGCTGCCCCTTCTGGAGGTCTTGGTGTCGTCCGCCTCGCAAGGCTTGGGCCCTCGCGAGGGTCTTGAGTCGTTGATGCTGAAGGTGGGTCGTACCAGGCCATCGATGGAGCCACGCCGTGGGCCGCAGGCAGGCAAGTCTGGGTAGCACCGTTCCCAGAACGCCGATAGATGCTTGATACGTCTCCAACGTATCTATAATTTTTTATTATTCCATGCTATTATATTATCAATCTTGGATGTTTTGTATGCATTTATATGCTATTAACCTAGAGCCCTGTGCCAATTTTTGTTTTTTCCTTGTTTTTGAGTTTTTAGAAAACGAATATCAAACGGAGTCCAATTGACCTAAAAATTTACGGCAATTTTTTATGGACCAGAAGAAGCCCCCGAAGCAAAAGATTTGAGCCAGAAGAGCCACGGGGCCTCCACAACGGTCGAGGGCGCCCCCCCTAGGGCGCGCCCTCCAACCTTGTGGGCTCCTCGTGGACCGCTGACTTGTTCTCGACGACAATAATTCCTATAAATACCAAAACCTCCAGAACAGAACCTAGATCGGGAATTCTGCCGTCCAAGCCTCTGTAGCCACCAAAACCAATCGGGACCCTATTCCGGCAACCTGCCGGAGGGGGGAATCATCACCGGTGGCCATCTTCATCATCACATCACTTTCCATGACGAGGAGGGAGTAGTTCACCCTCAGGGCTGACGGTATGTACCAGTAGTTATGTGTTTGATCTCTCTCTCTCTCTCATGTTCGTGATTTGGCACGATCTTGATGTACCGCGAGCTTTGCTATATTATAGTTGGATCTTATGATGTTTCTCCCCCTCCACCTTCTTGTAATGGATTGAGTTTTTCCTTTGAAGTTATCTTATCAGATTGAGTCTTTAAGGATTTGAGAACACTTGATGTATGTCTTGCATGTTCTTATCTGTGGTGACGATGAGATATTCACGTGATCTGCTTGATGTATGTTTTGGTGATCAACTTGCAGGTTCTATGACCATGTGAACTTATGCATAGGGGTTGGCTCATGTTTTCGTCTTGACTCTCCGGTAGAAACTTTGGGGCACTCTTTGAAGTTCTCTGTGTTGGTTTGAATAGATGAATCTGAGATTGTTTGGTGCATATCGTATAATCAAACCCACGGATACTTGTGGTGACATTGGAGTATCTAGGTGACATTAGGGTTTTGGTTGATACATGTCTTAAGGTGTTATTTTAGTACAAACCCTAGGGTTGTTTGTGACACATATAGGAATAGGCCGATAGATCGATAAGAAAGAATAACTTCCAGGTGGTTTCGTACCCTACAATAATCTCTTCATTTGTTCTCCGCTATTAGTGACTTTGGAGTGACTCTTTGTGTCGCGGGATATCTGCGGCCACCTATGGGACTGGGCGGCCCCTTGCTGGTTCGGCGAAGGACGTCGCATTGCACAAAGAGCAGACAAGCGCGCGGCAGCACGGTAGAGAGCACACAAGCAATTTACCCAGGTTGGGGCCGCTGTGAGGCGTAAGACCCTACTCCTGCTTTGGTGGATTGATGGTGGAAATGAACATGGTGGTTTGTGGTACACTTGCCTGGCAAGGTATGCCTCAGGGCTACGGTGACCACAAGCGTATGGTGGCTTGGGTTTGTCAAGTTTCCAACCCTCCAACCCCTCCTACGAATGCCATGGGCCTCCTTTTATAGATTAAGGGTCACCACAGTGGCAAAACAGTCATTACCCACTGATATGATAGTAAACAGTGCTACAATACCTAACTCTGCGGGCTGGCAGGGTGCATTAAATGCATCGCTCAGTGTCACATCACTAGCTGCCCGGCAAGGCCTGTTGGGCTTATCTCGCTAGCTCCGCACCTGTTCTCTTGACACGTCGCTGGACGGGTGTCACCTATGGGTCTCTTTCGTAGGATATGGCTGCCATGTGGCAAATGCTACCACACAATCATCTTGCGGCTTGACACCGCACTAATTGACGACGTGGGTCGCACTTGCGTGGTTGGCGGAGTGGTTCAGGCCCCGCAAGCCCCGGCAGGCGCTTCCGAGGAGCCTTGGTTGCTTGCTTCTGGTGGTGGCCTGGCCTCTTGCCGGGCTCGCCTACCCGGCGAGGGAGGCCCTTCTCTTGGCGATATTCTGTTCCTTTGGCTCGATCTTGATCTCTCTGAGTTGCATGTTGATTCTTCAAGTCTCTTGGTTCTTCAACCTCTGACTTAAGTAGGTGCTCCAATCTTGATCTTGTGCCCGTGCACAGTTGGGCAACATACCCGGGGTCTGCTGCACCGACAGAAGCCCCCGGGCCTGCCCCGATCGCGCTGCGGAGTGTCGGAGGGGTAGGGCCTAATAAGTGCATAGGTAGGGCTGCTAAAGGGGTTGGCCCCTTTGAAGTTTTCTTGTGCTGCTTTGTTAGTCTTTATCTTGGGGCGGTTTCCGATTCCCCCCGTGTGGTGTAAAGCCAACAGTGGTGGGGCCACGGCAGTGATGGCCCATGAATGACTTTAACGCACGGGGTAGAAACCGCCAAATTACTCTTCCCACAACATGCTCTTATCCTTAGCCACGTATGTTGCATGCATAGCGCAGGGTAGGTAACAGAGGTGCGTGGTGCGGAAGAGCATCTTGAAGTGGATCCACTCGTCTTGAATTGGCGGAGGAGGGCGGTGGTTGCCTGATGATGGAGCAGCTGCCCTTCCCCGCCCGGCCTATAAAAGGAGGGGCGGAGGAGGGCGAAGTCGTCCACCTCTGCGTCCCTCTCCTCCTTCTTTCCTGGTTCTCTGCTTCGTCTGGCAATGTTGAAGGGAAGGGCCCGTGGCAGCCTCCGAGCTTCTGCTAATTGCTGCCTCATGTTGGTGCTAACGCTTGGGGAGTGAGCCTGGTCCTTGGTGCGGTGAACCTCTTTGTCAGTGTTCTGGGAACGGGGGTCCCCAGACTTGCTTGCCTGCGGCCCGTGGCGTGGCTCCCCCAACGGCCCTGTACGGTGCATCTTCACCAGCAAACACTCAAGACCCTCACGAGGGGCCAAGCCTCGCGAGACGGATGATGCAAGACCTCCTCAGGGGCGGCCTCACTAGGCCGGCTCTCGAGGGGCGGAGAGATCAAGGCAAGGGACACCTCGTGAGGTTCATGTGACGCAAGCCAAGATGAATGGAGCCAGGCGGGCACCAGCGCGAGCAGTGTCCTCGTTTCCTCTTTGGTGCTAAAGAGGCAAGCATAGGCGAGGAGCCCGAGGGATCAGGTAAAGGTTTCCATATTGGTGCAACAAGACCAAGACCAGTAGGACAGCAGGACGGAGATCACCGTGGAGCCCAAGATGGCATCACTACTAGAGCCTTTGGCAGGCATAGACTACTTTTGTCAGGATAACTTGTACTAGTTGTGTCCCTTCGAATTTGGCCGTTCTGGGATCCCTTCCCGCTCAATATTTGGGAAGAGGACTAGGGCCTCTATAAATAGGACTAGCCACCACCATGGAAAGGGGGCGCTCATCCAGATCATCCCCAATGACACAAGTTCACCAAGTACATGAACACCTGTCCTCAGGAGGCTGCTCTTCCCTTGTAATTGTTCATCCTTAGCCCAAGCGGCAATCCACCACACCACTCTAGAGTAAAGTATCACACCACAACGGTGGCCGGAACCAGTATAAATCTTGTGTCTCTCATTCTTTGGGTTCGTCGAGCTAGGCCGTGAGATGGTGTCGAGTGCGAGCTAGAGGGGGGAGAGATCTTTCTGCACACCCTAGTGTTCGAACCTCAAGGGTTTTGCCGGAACCCGAAATCCGACATTTGGCGCACCAGGTAGGGGTGCTCTTAAGCTTTCCTCTTCGTCGATCAGCGCTTCGTCTCTCCACCAAGTTCATGGTCGACGCTCGCCGGGCCCGTGCTGAGCGTCGGGCCGCCCTCGCCACCCGCGTCGCTCAGACAGCCCTTGTCGGCGGGCCTCCCCGTCGTTCTCCATCACCCGCCACCAACGCCACCACCGGCCCGGCGGCAAACGAGTAGCAAGCCTCTTCACTGTAGCCCTCCGTGCATCGTGACGGCCGCACCGCCACCACGTCACTGACTCCGGCCGGCTCATCCTCTGTCGGAGTAATGGGCCACGGGTAGGCCAACCGGAGCCCCAGAACCTTTCAAGACATCGGGGCAGGCTGCGCCCCTCAAGGCCCCAGGACGAAGAGCCGCCTTCAGGACATCAACGGCAAGATGGCCGACTGACCACCCACGGCCGAGTCCCAGGGACGACTTCAGGGAAAGCCGACTCCTGACTAGCGACTTCTAGAGAAGCCGGCTTTGGGGAGTCGGCCTGCGACTCCAACACCCCTCACGATCTCATCAAGTTGGACGGGGCAGGGGAGTGGCAAAAATGAAGCCCGCTCCTGCCGCTTACCAAGGGCAGGCATGGCCACAGCACGCCGTACCCCGGAAGATCTCCATGCGGCGTGGCACTGTTGCCATGCCGCCCCTGACATCAGCACCGCAAGACCGAATCCTGCACCCATGACGGCTTGTCTGTACGGCCTAGAGGCAGCAGGTCCCACCAGTCGGTGAGACCCCAGGAGACGGCAAAAGGACCACCAGTCGGACCCGTCGGGAGTCAGCCCGGGGGGTCGGCTGAGCCCTCCCCCGGGGCCCACGTGCCATTAATCAAGATGTGATGGGGAGTGGCAACAGTGATCGCCCGACGGGCGGCGGGGGTGTTGCCACGACCTCATGATCAAGACCGCGTCATCAGAAGCACGGCTATAGTAATCAGCAGCCGGCAAGACACGCCCGCGGCGGACGCGGCCTGTCGGCTACATACCAGGCCAGTCGGCGGGGCCCGCTAGTCGGCGGGCCCTAGCGGTCGGCAGAGAAGACGGAGGCCAGAGGCACTGATGGCGGGGCCCGCGTCCAGCCGGATTACCATTGTACCCCTGGGGGGTTGGCCTATATAAACCCCCCAGGGCACCCATGCAAAGGGTTGGAACCCATTAGCTCTAGACCAGATCATATAGAAGGGAGAGAGCTAGCCCTGCCCTCTCCTACCTCCTAGAAACAGCTCAAGGAGCAACCGTGTAAACACTTTGCCATAGTGATCATGCAGAGACCCCGCAGAGCAGCAGTAGGGGTATTATCTCCTCGGAGAGCCCTGAAGATGGGTAAGATTCGCCGGCGAGCATGTCTTTGCCTCATCCTGTTTCCAGGCACCGGCGACATTCTACTCGCCCCCACCATGATAAGCCATCCTTTGGCATATGTCGCACCAAACCCCCAACATTTGGCGGACACCGTGGGGCCTGGTGCACCATCATCCGGAGACCTGTTCTGGACGGGAACCCTTTTTCTCCCTGGCGAGCGCAGCCAGCCAGGCACGCCAGACGGAGTTTGCGCCGACGTGCTAAGCGGCGTTGAGATCGCCTGCGCAGCCAGCTGTCTGGCCGAACTTGTCGGCGAGGTCCGCCTCTCTGACGAACCTGCGTCCAACGCAGGTACGTGCGGCCCCGAGAACCTCCTCGCGGGCCTCCTCGATGCTGGTCCGTACACTTGGAGTCCGTAGGCTGCCTGCCATAGACTTGGAGTCCGTAGGCTCCACCGACCCGATGCTGGTCGATTCCGACACCGCGTCGCTCGACGCGTTCCCGACCAATGTGGTGGTCTACGACGAACCTCTCCCTCGCGCGAAGAGCAACGGAAGCACCATCACCGAGGTGCTAGTCATCAGTCATGAAGAGCTCCCCAGCGGAGGAGTGCATGACTCACTCGGCGCGGCGCTGCAAGACCTAATTACGCCCATTCTGGAAGACGCTGACGCAGAGACGTTGGAGGCGCGCCGCCTTCAGCTCGTTGAAGGCACGAAGAAGCTGGCCAGCATGAGACGCTTGTTAGAAGCCTACCAGCGGGAAATGGATCGCACCGTCGGCGGCTCGCCGGCCGCGGCGGGGCCGAGCCGCCTTGGCGCGGTCCAGCAGCGCGGCGTGGCCATCGCCAACCTGTTTGGGGCAAGCCGCCCTGTGTATGCTACACCAGCGGCGGATGATCTGGACAATTTCGAGGGCGAAGAGCACCGCCTCATGATGGAGCAAGTCCAGCGGCTCCTCGACGCGGCCGCCGCGCAAAACGAGTCTGGCTGCCGCACGGAGGCGCCGCAGCGGCCAAACGACGACCTTCACCGAGATCAAGGCGCGACGTCTCGGACGCCGACTGGCGGCGCTCGAGGAAGAAGAGACAAGGAGCCGGCTATCAGCCACAGTCGGACTCGCATTACCATAGAGCACGACCGAGACGGCCGCCCGAGAGCAGTGGAACGACGGGACGACTGTCCAGCTCCCCCTCCCCGCAAGCAGAGGCGAGTCTCCCCGCCGACTGTTGAACATCCGACTCTCGGCGACTGCCTTGGCCGCCGAGAGGGAGTTGGAGAGGATGATGCCCGGCACCGAATCGACCGACTTCACCGATCCTTAGCGCTGGAAGAAGAAGACGAGCTGGGTCCGCCTTGTTTCGGGCCCCACATTCGAGACGAGCCATTTCCCAGAGGGTTCACGCTCCCAAGAGACACGCCCAAGCATACCGGCTCCATGAAGCCGGAAGACTGGCATAGCGAACGGCAACAAGCGTGTTGCCGTAAAGTACGTTCCGCTCATGCTCCAGGGCACGGCCCGGACATGGCTGAACAGCCTAAAGCCCCGTAGCATCAACAGGTGGGTCGACTTCACCGAAGCGTTCGTCCGCAACTTCACCAGCACGTACAAGCGTCCTCCCAAGCCTCGTCAGCTCTCCTTGTGCGTGCAAGGCCCCGACGAGTCGACTCGCGATTACCTCACGTGTTGGGCTGAGCTTCGGAACTCCTGCGATGGCGTGCATGAGGTGCAGGCCATCGAGTACTTCACAGCCGGGTGCAGAGAAGGCACCCTCCTCAAGCACAAGCTCCTCTGCGACGAGCCAGAAACCCACGACGAGCTGCTGATCATAGAGGACAAGTACGCCACGGCCGACTCCTCCATGAAGGCGGAGATTCAAATCAGCACAACTGGCAAAGTGGCTCCTCAAGCTCCAAGAACTCCGGCGGCAGACGCCAGCCAGCGACAACAGCAGGGCGACCACAAGCGCAAGGCCCCGCAGCCGGCAGGTCGCGACCGTTGAAGCCCAGCAGCCAGATGAGCAGCCTCCGCCCAAGCGACAGAAAGGTGGCAAGCCAAACTGGTTGCCGGCCTTCTCCTATAAACAGACCCTGGATGGACCTTGCAAGTTCCATAGCGGGGCGAAGCCGTCGAATCACACCACCCGGAAGTTCCACTGGCTCACCAGGATCGCTAAGGGAGACGGCCTCCTACCTCCCCCGCCTGTTGGGCAGCTGCCTCTGCCGCCGCCCTAGCAGCCGGCTATCAGGCCAGTCGGCGCAGTACAAGACGAATACCCTGAAGAGCACGGAGCCTACGCGGTGTTTACCAGTGTGGCTGATGATCGACGCAGCAGGCGGCTGCAGCGACAAGAGGTCAATGTAGTAGCATCGGAGATGCCAGAGTTCATGCACTGGTCCGAGAAGCCCATCAGCTGGAGCAGGGCTGACCACCCAGAAGTGATGCCGAGTCCGGGCTCCTATGCCTTTGCTATGGACAGACGAGCCGCGCGTTTCTCACAAGTTCTGATAGACGGAGGCAGCAGCATCAATATCCTGTACAAGGACACCATGGAGAAGTTACGAATAAAGCAAAGACAGCTTCAGAACAGCCGAACTGTGTTCCACGGCATTGTTCCTGGGCTTTCCTGCTCGCCAATCGGCAAGATCCGGATGGATGTCCTCTTTGGAGACAAAGATCACTTCCGCACAGAGTCTGTTTGGTTTGAGGTGGTGGACCTTGAGAGCCCATACCATGCGCTACTTGGCCGACCGGCCTTGGCCAAGTTCATGGCGGTCCCCCACTACGCCTACCTCAAGATGAAGATGCCCAGTTCCAGGGGAATTCTGACTATGGTTGGTGACTACCAGAAGTCGTCTGCTTGCGCGACTGACAGCAGTCGGCTGGCCGAGTCCCTGGTAATCGCGGCCGAGAAGCGGCTCCTTGAGCGAGTTGTGGCGATGGCCGGCAAGCAGCCTGAGGTATCGCCCAACCCAAAAGAGTCGGAGGCTGAGGGTTTGTTCAAGCCGGCCAAAGGGACAAAGAAGATACCCTTGGATCTGGAGCACCCAGAGAGGTACGCCGTCGTAGGGGCAAACCTCGACAGCAAATAGGAAGGCGAGCTCGTCGATTTCCTCCGTGAGAATTGGGACATCTTCGCATGGTCCCCCAAAGACATGCCAAGTGTACCGACGGAATTCGCCGAGCACAAGTTACATGTCCGATCTGATGCAAAGCCGGTCAGGCAGCCCCTGCGCCGCCTATCACAAGAAAAGAGAAGAGTTGTCGGAGAAGAGATAGCCCGACTCCTAGCAGCCGGCTTCATTATGGAAGTGTTCTTTCCAGAATGGCTAGCAAATCCGGTCCTGGTACTAAAGAAGAACAAGTAGTGGCGAATGTGTATTGACTACACGAGCCTCAACAAGGCCTGCCCCAAGGACCCATTTGCTCTACCAAGAATCGATCAGGTGATAGACACCACAGCCGGATGCGAGCTGTTGAGTTTTTTGGATGCATACTTAGGATATCACCAGATCAAGCTAAACCCGGCTGACAGACTGAAGACCACCTTCATCATGCGGTTTGGAGCCTTCTGCTACCTCACCATGACGTTCGGCTTAAGGAACGCCGGTGCCACCTTTCAGCGTTGCATGCAGAAGTGCCTCCTCAAGCAGCTCGGCAGGAACGCCCACGTCTACGTAGACGACGTGGTGGTGAAGACAGAAAAGCGTGGAACACTGCTGGAAGATCTCAAGGAGACCTTTGAGAACCTACGCCGATTCCAGATCAAGCTCAATCCCGAGAAGTGTGTCTTTGGAGTACCAGCCGGCCAGCTCCTCGGCTTCCTGATCTGTAAACGCGGCATAGAATGCAACCCAGTAAAGATCAAGGCCATTGAGAGAATGGAGGTACCCAGCCGACTGCTGGATGTGCAGAAGTTCACTGGCTGCTTGGCGTCCATCAGCCGATTCATCAGTCGGCTGGGCGAGAAAGCTCTCCCCTTATACCAACTCATGAAGAAGACCACTTTTTTCGAGTGGAACCATAAGGCGGATGAAGCTTTTCACCAGTTGAAGAAGGTGCTGACTACTCCACCCGTCCTGGCGGCTCCGACTCCCAAAGAACCTATGCTCCTGTACATCGCCGCCACCAGCCGGGTAGTCAGCACGGTCATTGTAGTGGAACGCAAGTAGGAAGGCAAGGCGCTACCTATCCAGAGACCGGTATATTACCTGAGAGAGGTACTGTCGATCTCCAAGCAGAACTGCCCCCACTACCAGAAGATGTGCTATGGTGTACACTTTGCTGCCAAGAAATTGAAGCCTTACTTTCAAGAGCATCCAATCACGATGGTCTGCACGGCCCCACTTGCCGAGATCATTGGCAGCCGAGATGCTTCTGGCCAAGTGGCCAAGTGGGCCATAGAGCTGGCTCCTTACACCATCCACTACCAGCCCCGCACCGCTTCCTCGTCGACTGGGCACTGGCCGACTTCCTCGTCGACTGGGCCGAGACCCAGTACCTACCTCCAGTGCCTGACTCGACCCATTGGCGGATGCATTTCGACGGCTCCAAGATGCGCACCGGCTTGGGAGCCGGCGTCGTCCTCACCTCTACTAAAGGCGACAAGCTCAAATACGCACTTCAAATCCATTTTGCCGCCTCCAACAACGTCGCCGAGTATGAGGCGCTCATTCACGGGCTCCGGCTTGCTAAAGAGCTTGGCATTTGCCGGATCTTGTGTTATGGCAACTCGGACTTAGTGGTCCAGCAATCATCTGGCGACTGGGACGCGAAAGATGCAAACATGGCTAGTTACCGTTTCCTCGTACAGCAACTCAGCGCATATTTCGAAGGGTGCGAGTTCCTCCATGGGCCAAGAAACGACAACGACCAAGCAGATGCCTTGGCATGACTCGGCTCTACCCGCCAAGCAATACCATCTGGCGTCTCCCTTCAACGCCTCCTCAAGCCGTCTGTCAAGCCTTCACTAGAATCAGACTCCATTTTTGTTCCGGCTCCTCCCGAAGATGTCGGATCCGACTCCAGAGCCCCGGCAGTCGGCGCGGGGATTTTGGCGGATGACTCCATAGCCGCCACAGTCAAAGAGCCTGTGAAGCTATCACGTTTTGGAAAAGGCCCAGAGCATGTGAAGAAGGCCAATGCCTGTGAAGCTATCGCGTTTTGGAAAAGGCCCGGAGCCTGTGAAGAAGGCGAATGCCTGTGAAGCTGTCACATTTTGGAAAAGGCCCGGAGCCTGTGAAGAAGGCCAATGCCTGTGAAGCTCGTCGCCCGTGACACTCTCACGTAATAATGAGTTGGGGCTGTACACGCCCCGGAGTCTCAGGAGCGCCGGCCTCAGGCCCTGGGCCTCCCTCCCATGCCCAGTGGCAGCACTTAGCTCCGCGCTGGTGAGAAGACGTCGAAGACTAGATTAGGTGCCGGACGTGGCTTTTCATTTGCTTTCCGCAGTTGGCTTGTTCCTTCTCATTCGAAGTTTTATTGAAGTTGTTGCCATCTTTGGCTTGTGGTTCTTCGACTTTTCACTCCCCTGCCTCGATTTCTCTTATGCAAGGCCTCGCGAGGGGGGGGGGGGCAGCCGAGCACCCTCGCGAGTGTTCCTATCCTAGTCGTTCAAAGGGTTTGCGACCTGGGCCCATTACAGGAGCACCCCTCCGGTCCGTGCCCCACGGGCACCGCGACACGAACACAGGGCCTGGGTCGGTCACCCCCCCACGGCTGGGGCCAGGAACTATCCACGCGCGGACGTGCAGCCGGAAGGTACGATAAAGGAAGCAAAACAATGATTAACAGCAATAACCCAAACACGCCCCCGCAGGGCTCCACACTACTGTCTTTTTATGCAGGAAAAAGGAAAAAAGAGAACAAATAAGGTGCAGCTTGCCTCACACCGGCCCGCAGGGAAGACCCGAGCCGCCTCCGGGGCTCAGGTAGACTCCCTCTCGCGCTTCACCGAGGCGCGACGCCGGGCGGACACGCTACCACCCCCAAGAAGATACGACGGCGTGGAGGCTGACCGCGGCCACCGCTAGAAGAGCCGCCACCTAAAGAAGAACCGGAGAAGCTTGAGGAACCCTGAGCGGTGCCAGCCACGCGAGCGCTGTCCTCTCCGTCATTGCCGGAGCTGGGTTCCCGGCCACGGTCGTCGCCCTCGGGGGCAGCACCCTGCGCGGCGACCATCTTCCCCAAACACCCTCACGTAGAGGGTGGCATCGCCGTCGAACTTGAAATGCGGGGTGCACCGACGGCTCAGGCCACGCGCGCGGGCAAACGTCTACCAACCGTGGGCCAGGGCCAGGCCCCCGGCTGCAGAGACCTCTAGTGAAGCCCATGAGGCCCGGCTGCAGCAGCCGTCGGATTGAAGCCAGAGGCCGCCCGGGGCGCCGGCCGGGAGCTCGCCGAGGAGGAAGCAAGGAAGTGGCAGCCGGGTGCTAGTCGGCTCCGCCGATAACACGACGAACTCCGGCAGCGCCTCAGCAGCGCGAAAGCCCAGCCTAGGGGGACGCGCAGCCGGAGCGCGCCCTCCGGCCGTAGTAATCCGCCCGTCGCTATGCTGGAAATCGTCTCCACGGCCGCGGGGAGCTGCCGTGGTGGCCACAGGATGCTTGCGAGGGCGCCCTCGGCCACGCTTGGGCGGGGGAGAAGCAGGCTCAACCTGGCGAGCCTTCCCCTTCTCTGCGACCGAGAACCTCCTCGACGGGGCCATGAAGAAGAAGGAGAAGCAAGGGGAGATGAACTGGAAGGGCATGCGCCGATCCGTACTTATAGCTGGGAAGGGCCAACCGACGGCCCCCACGATTGTAGGTAATTATGACCCGCTTTGCATGTAGGGACTTGTCCAATCCGTGCAGTTGCCGAGGCGCCATGGGGAAGTGGAGACGCCCACGTCCAATCAACCGCCACGCGACACCCAAGACCGCAGGCTGTTAGGGCCCGTGGTGCTTCGCTCTTGCCCTTTCGCCTCCCTGCACGGCCAAGCCTGGGTGCGCCTAGGGCCCGGAGGCTACTGTCGGCGTTCTGGGAATGAGGGTCCCTAGACTTGCCTGCCTGTGGCCTGTGGCGTGGCTCAAAGGGGGGCCCAGCACGGCCCATCTTCATCAACGCGGATCCAAGACCCTCGCGAGGGGCCAAGCCTCGCGGGGTGGACGACATGGAGCTTCCTCAGGCACGGCCTCATCAGGCTGGCTCATGAGGAGGCGGAGAGATCAAGGCGGGGTACCTCATGAGGTGCCCGTGATGCAAGCCATGATGACCAAGGGCGCCAGGCTGGTGCCAGCCCGCGCAGTGCCCTCCTTTCCTCTTTGGTGCAAAGGGGGCAAGCGCAGCCGCAGAGTACCGAGGCATCTGGCAAAGGTTGCCATTTCGGTGCAACAAGACCAAGACCAGAAGGACTACAAGACGGAGGTCATCGTGGAGCCCTAGACGGCGTCACCGCCAGAGCTTTGTGCAGGCGAAGACTACTTTTGTCAGGATGGCTAATACTAGTTGTCCCCTTTCAAATTAGCCCACCATTGTTGGCTCCCTTCCCGCTCGGTATTTGGGAAGAGGACCATGGCCTCTATAAATAGGACCAGCCACCCACGAGAGCAGGGGGAGGCATCATCAGTCAAGAAGAGAGAGAGAGAGCGAAGGGTGAGTGAACTCCTCCCAGCAGTTCATCCCCCCAGCCTAGAACAGACCCTCGCGAGGCTGTTCTTCCTTGTATTGTTCATCATCATCAGCCCAAGAGGCAATCCACCACACCACACACTGGAGTAGGGTATTACACCACAGTGGTGGCCCGAACCAGTATAAACCCTATGTCTCTTGTGTTGTTCTTTCCATAGCTCAGATCTTAGCAAGGAAGAAGGGTGCAGGTAGGTAGGAGGCGAAATCTCCGTGCGCACCCCAGTGTTCGAACCTCAAGGGTCTGCCAGAACCCGAAATCCGACACCTGGTGTCCCACAGGGAGATCGAGGCCAACCCAGAGAAGGTCAAGGCCATTGAAGACATGAGTCCACCATAGACCCTCAAGGAAATGCAAAAGTTGGCTGGTCGGGTGACTGTGTTGGGGCGCTTCATCTCCAAGCTGGGGGAGCACGCCCTACCCTTCTTCAAGCTGATGAAAAAGAAGGGCCTGTTCGAGTGGACCCTGGAGGCTGACCAAGCTTTTCAAGATCTCAAGAGATACCTGACCAGCCCTCAAGTGATGGTGGTGCCACGACCTCGTGAGCCCCTAGTGATCTCTCTTACCGTCACCCCGTACTTAGCCAGCGCGGCTCTAGTGGCGGTTCGGGAAGAACACCAAGCCAAGGGTGCATCGCGCCATGCCACGCCTCTAGTAGAGACAACGCAAGATTAGAAGGGCGCCACAAGGGCCGCAGTAGCAGCGGCCGATGATCGGGCTCGGTAGGACGACACCCCCAAACTCGCCAAGACTTCGGCAAGCAATCAAGCGCCGGCGGCTCAACCACCTCAAGAGGCACCCTAGCTTCCGGAAGACGCAAACCTCATCAGCACGCCTACCCTCGTCGAGCACCCAGTATACTTCGTCAGCACGGTGTTGCGGGATGCAAGAGCATGGTACCGCATGCCTCAGAAGCTCCTACTCGCGCTCCTGGTAGCCTCGCGAAAGCTGCGGCACTACTTCCAGGACCACCCCATCAAGGTCGTCTCAGCTTACGCATTGGAGAGAGTGCTCAGGAGCCCCAACTCTGTCGGAAGGGTTGCTAAATGGAACATCGAGTTGCAAGCATTCCAGTTGGAGTTCAGTACTACCAGGGTCATCAAGGGAGCTGCAGTCGCTTATTTTGTGGCAGGATGGACAGACACCCTGGCGCTTGAAGTAGGCGAAGACCGGTCCCTCTCGCTAGGAAGCGAGGCGCCTAACGGTTGGGTCATGTATTTCGATGGTGCCTTCGCGCGCCAGGGCGCGGGGGCTGGAGCAGTACTCATCTCGCCCACTCAGGACAAGCTCTACTACGCCATGCAGCTCTGCCTCCAGCAGGGCGAGAAGGTCTCCAACAACATTGCAGAATACGAAGGCCTCATAGCCGGCCTAAAGGCTGCGGCGGCGCTGGGGTGAAGCATCTCACTATCAGGGGTGACTCACAGCTCCTCGTCAACTTCTCCAACATGGTATACGAGCCAAAGGACGAGCACATGGAAGCATACCTCGTGGTGGTGCGCAAGATGGAGAAGCAATCTAGGCCTGGAGTTGCAGCACGTGCCCCATGGCACCAACAAGGAAGCTGACGACATCGCCAGAAGAGCATCCAAGCGACAGCCCCAGGAGCCTGGCGTCTTCGAGGAGCGGCTCTTCAAGCCATCAGCAACGCCACAGCTTTCAGGAATAGCTCAACCTCGAGAGGAACTCCCGCAGCCACCTGTCACAGGAGCCCCGGCATGTGGCCCGACCTCGGGAGCGCGCCTACTCCTAGCGCTCGAGCCCCAGGAGGGATGTTGGACCAAGGAATTCACGGAATACCTGATGCAAGGGGCGTTGCCAGAGAAGGAGGAGGACGCGGAGCGCGTAGCCTGTCAGGCCACAGCATAATGCATCCAGGACGGTGAGTTATACAGGAAGCGACCAAATGACGTTTCACTACATTGTATCTCCAGGGAACAGGGGAAAGAGCTGATAGCTGACATACACGGCGGGTACTGTGGGCACCACTCGTCGTTGCAAACCCTCGTCGGCAAGGCATTCCGAAGTGGGTTCTACTGGCCTATGGCGCTCAATGACGTGGCTGAGCTGGTGAAGTCCTGCGAGGCTTGCCAATTCCATGCGAAGCAGATCCATCAGCCAGCTCAGGGCCTCCAGACCATTCCACTCTCATGGCCATTCAAAGTCTGGGGGCTGGATATTCTAGGCATGTTTCCTCGGGCGCCTGGGGGCTATCGATACCTCTACGTCACCATCGACAAGTTCACTAAGTGGCCGGAGGTTGAAGCCGTCCGCGCCATCCCAGCTGGCTCTGCGGTCAAGTTCATCAAGGGCCTCGTGAGCCGTTTTGGGGTCCCCAACCGCATCATCACTGATAACGGCTCGCAGTTCACTAGTAATCTCTTCAAGTCATAGTGTGCTAACCTTGGAATGCAGATCTGCTACGCCTCAGTAGCACACCCCAGGAGCAATGGCCAGGCCAAACGCACGAACGCGGAGGTCCTGAGGGGCCTCAAGACCAGGACCTTCAAGAAGAAGCTCGAAGCCTGAGGCAGGGGCTGGCACAACGAGCTCCAGTCCGTGATGTGGTCGATACGCACCACCGCCACCAAGCCAACGGACGAAACCCCGTTCTTCCTCATCTACGGAGCAGAAGCAGTCCTCCCTCACGAGGTCAAGCATCGCTTCGCATGGGTCCTAGCATTTGATGAGATGCAGTAGGACACCACGCGAGGGATGGACCTCGTGCTGGGGGAGGAACGTCATCGCGAAGCTGCACTACGGGCAGCAAGATACCAGCAGGCGTTGTGGCGGTACCACTGTCGCAGCGTCCGCTCCCGGACTCTTGAGGTGGGTGACCTCATCCTGAGGCATGTGCTCTCCAGGGAGGGGATGCATAAGCTCCCACCCATGTGGGAGGGCCCGTTCAAGGTCGTCCACGTCTCTAGTCCTGGGACCGCGTGCCTGGAGACGCAGGACGGGGTACCCGTCCAGAACGCCTGGAACATCCAACACCTCTAAAAGTTCTACCCAGAAGGCCCAATGCCTGTGAAGAAAGGCCCAGCGCCTGTGAAGAAGGCCTGGTGCCTGTGAAGAAAGACCCAGGACCTATGAAGCAAGGCCCCGTGCCTGTGAAGAATCGCTGCCCGTGACACTCTCACGTAATAATGAGTGGGGATGTACACGCCCTGGAGCCTCAGGAGAGCCACCCTTGGGCCTCGGGGGCTCCCTCCCACGCAGAGTGGCAGCACTTCGCTCCGCGCTGGTGAGAAGACTAGGTGCCGGACGCGGCTTTTCATTTGCTTTCCGAAGTTGGCTCGCCCCTCTTTTGATTGAAATTTGCTTTCTGGTGTCTCTTGTAGGTCCCATTTTATCGCTTTCTGCCTCTGTTTCTGCCTTCGCCTCTTTGGTCGACCTGTACTCTCCCTCGCGTCCCTCGCGAGGGGGCTGAGCAGGTACCTTCGTGAGGTTCCTCCTTCTGTCTTTTCGCGAGGCACCCTCATTCGAGCCCACAAGCTGGCACACCTCTCCTAATCCGTACCCCATGGGTATCGCGATGCAAAGCACCGAGTCAAGGCCAGCGGCGCCTATGACCAGGCCCCGGGTGAACGATAAACCTCTTGATGAATTTTTTGCAGTTCCTAAGCGCATATTAGGTCAATGAGGCCTCGACGGGTACTAGGAAGCAAGCGCCTCGTGAGGAGGAGGCCACTCAAAACAAGTCGAGCTAAGTTATCCCTACATAAAACGACGATGTTGCGACACAGCACAGGAACGGCAAACATAACATAACAATTGAGATCATAGTTCAATACACGCCCCTCCGGGGCCCATTCTGGTTTCTTTCTGATGCAGGAAGGGAAAGAAGAACAAAATAGAAGCGGCGCCTACAGCGGTCCATGGGGGCAGGCCCCAGCGCCTTCCTGAGCTCAGGCGGACCCCTCCTCGTGCTTCACGGAGGCACTGCGACGAGACGACCTAATGTCTACTACATAACCTTCTTCTTGTAGACGTTGTTGGGCCTCCAAGTGCAGAGGTTTGTAGGACAGTAGCAAATTTCCCCCAGGTGGATGACCTAAGGTTTATCAATCCGTAGGAGGCATAGGATGAAAATGGTCTCTCTCAAGCAACCCTGCAACCAAATAAGAAAGAGTCTCTTGTATCCCCAACACACCCAATACAATGGTAAATTGTATAGGTGCACTAGTTCGGCGAAGAGATGGTAATACAAGTGGTATATGGATAGTAGATAAAGGTTTTTGTAATCTGAAAATATAAAAACAACAAGGTAACTAATGATAAAAGTGAGCACAAATGGTATTTCAATGGTAGGAAACAAGGCCTAGGGCTCATACTTTCACTAGTGCAATTCCTCTCAACAATAATAACATAATTGGATCACATAACTATCCCTCAACATGCAACAAAGTGTCACTCTAACGTAACTAATAGCGGAGAAAAAACGAAGAGATTATGGTAGGGTACGAAACCACCTCAAAGCTATTCTTTCCAATCAATCCGTTGGGCTATTCCTATAAGTGTCACAAACAGCCCTAGAGTTAGTACTAGAATAACACCTTAAGACACAAATCAACCAAAACCCTAATGTCAAATAGATACTCCAATGTCACCTCAAGTATCCGTGGGTATGATTATACGATATGCATCACACAATCTCAGATTCATCTATTCAACCAACACATTGAACCTCAAAGAGTGCCCCAAAGTTGCTACCAGAGAATCACGATGAAAACGTGTGCCAACCCCTATGCATTGGTTCATGGGCGGAACCCGCAAGTTGATCACCAAAACATACATCAAGTTAATCACATGATATCCCATTGTCACCACAGATACGAATGGCAAGACATACATCAAGTGTTCTCAAATCTTTAAAGACTCAATCCGATAAGATAACTTCAAAGGGGAAACTCAATCCATTACAAGAGAGTACAGGGGGGAGAAAACATCATAAGATCCAACTATAATAGCAAAGCTCGCGATACATCAAGATCATACCACCTCAAGAACACGAGAGAGAGAGAGATTAAACACATAGCTACTGGCACATACCCTCAGCCCCGAGGGAGAAGTACTCCCTCCTCATCATGGAGAGCACCGGGATGATGAAGATGGCCACCAGAGAGGGATTCCCCCCTACGGCAGGGTGTCGGAACGGGTCTAGATTGGCTTTCGGTGGCTACGGATGCTTCTGGCGGCGGAACTCCCGATCTATTGTGCTCCCCGATCATTCTAGGGTATATGGATATATATATATATATAGGCGGAAGAAATACATCAGGGGAGCCATGAGGGGCCCACGAGGGTGGAGGGCGCGCCCAGGGGGTGGGCGCCCCCCTGCCTCATGGCTTCCTCGTTGATCCCCTGACGTGCACTCCAAGTCTCCTGTATTGCTTTCTTTCCAAAAATAACTTTTCCGAAGGTTTCATTCCATTTGGACTCCATTTGATATTCCTTTTCTGCGAAACACTGAAACAAGGGGAAAACAGAAACTGGCACTAGGCTCTGGGTTAATAGGTTAGTCCCAAAAATCATATAAAATAGCATATAAATGGATATAAAACATCCAAGGTTGATAATATAATAGCATGGAACAATAAAAAAATTATACATACGTTGGAGACGTATCAGCATCCCCAAGCTTAATTCCTGCTCGTCCTCGATTTGGTAAATGATAAAAATAGAATTTTTGATGTGGAATGCTACCTAACATATTTCTCTATGTAATTCTCTATTGTGGCAAGAATATTCAGATCCATAAGATTCAAGACAAAAGTTTAATATTGACATAAAAATAATAATACTTCAAGCATACATACTAAGCAATCATGTCTTCTCAAAATAACATGGCCAAAGAAAGCTATCCCTACAAAATCATATAGTCTGGCTATGCTCCATCTTCACCACACAAAATATTTAAATCATGCACAACCCCGATGACAAGCCAAGCAATTGTTTCATACTTTTGATGTTCTCAAACTTTTTCAATCTTCACCCAATACATGAGCGTGAGCCATGGATGTAGCACTATAGGTGGAATAGAATGGTGGTTGTGGAGAAGACAAAACGGAGAAGATAGTCTCACATCAACTAGGCGTATCAACGGGCTATGGAGATGCCCATCAATAGATATCAATGTGAGTGAGTAGGGATTGCCATGCAACGGATGCACTAGAGCTATAAGTGTATGAAAGCTCAACAAAAGAAACTAGTGGGTGTGCATCCAACTTGCTTGCTCACGAAGACCTAGGGCATTTTGAGAAAGCCCATCATTGGAATATACAAGCCAAGTTCTATAATGAAAGATTCCCATTAGTATATGAAAGTGACAACATATGAGACTCTCTATCATGATGATCATGGTGCTACTTTGAAGCACAAGTGTGGTAAAAGGATAGTAGCATTGCCCCTTCTCTCTTTTTATCTCATTTTTTTATTTTTTTATTTGGGCCTTCTCTTTTTTTATGGCCTCTTTTTTAATTTGGGCTTCTTTGGCCTCTTTTTTTTCGTCCGGAGTCTCATCCCGACTTGTGGGGGAATCATAGTCTCCAACATCCTTTCCTCACTAGGACAATGCTCTAATAATAATGATCATCACACTTTTATTTACTTACAACTCGATTCTTAGAACAAAATATGACTCTATATGAATGCCTCCGGCGGTGTACCAGGATGTGCAATGACTCATGAGTGACATGTATGAAAGAATTATGAACGGTGGCTTTGCCACAAATACAATGTCAACTACATGATCATGCATAGCAATATGACAATGATGGAGCGTGTCATAATAAACAGAACGGTGGAAAGTTGCATGGCAATATATCTTGGAATGGCTATGGAAATGCCTTAATAGGTAGATATGGTGGCTTTTTTTGAGGAAGGTATATGATGGGTTTAAGGTGCCGGCGAAAGTTGCACGGTACTAGAGAGGCTGGCAATGGTGGAAGGGTGAGAGTGCGTATAATCCATGGACTCAACATTAGTCATAAAGAACTCACATACTTATTGAAAAAAATTATTAATTATCGAAACAAAGTATTACGCGCATACTCCTAGGGGGATAGATTTGTAGGAAAAGACCATCGCTCGTCCCCGACCGCCACTCATAAGGAAGACTATCAATAAATAAATCATGCTCCGACTTCATCACATAACGGTTCACCATACGTGCATGCTACGGGAATCACAAACTTTAACACAAGTATTTCTCAAATTCACAACTACTCAACTAGCATGACTCTAATATCACCATCTTCATATCTCAAAACAATCATCGAGTATCAAACTTCTCTTGGTATTCAATGCACTTTATATGAAAGTTTTTGTTATATCCCTCTAGGATGCCCATCATATTAGGAATAGTTTCATAACCAAAGAAAACTACCATGCTGTTCTAAAGACTCTCAAAATAATATAAGTGAAGCATGATAGATCAATTATTTCTATAAAATAAAACCACTACCGTGCTCTAAAAGGATATAAGTGAAGCACTAGAGCAAATGACAAACTACTCCGAAAGATATAAATGATGATCAATGAGTAGTCGAATAATTATGCAACTATGTGAAGACTCTCTAACATTTAATAATTTCAGATCTTGGTATTTTATTTAAACAGTAAGCAAAACAAAAGAAAATAAATTGACGCTCCAAGAAAAACACATATCATGTGGTGAATAAAAATATAGCTCCAAGTAAAGTTACCGATGAACGAAGACGAAAGAGGGGATGCCTTCCGGGGCATCCCCAAGCTTAGGCTTTTGGTTGTCCTTGAATATTACTTTGGGGTGCCTTGGGCATCCCCAAGCTTCAGCTCTTTCCACTCCTTATTCCATAGTCCATCAAATCTTTACCCAAAACTTGAAAACTTCACAACACAAAACTTAACAGAAAACTCGTGAGCTCCGTTAGCAAAAGAAAACAAACCACCACTTGAAGGTACTGTAGTGAACTCATTTTTTATTTATATTGGTGTTAAACGTACTGTATTCCTACTTCTCTATGGTTTATAAACTATTTTACTAGCCATAGATTCATCAAAATAAGCAAACAACAGACGAAAAACAGAATCTGTCAAAAACAGAACAGTCTGTATTAATATGGATCAAACGTATACTTATGGAACTCATAAAATTCTCAAATAAATTGCTGGAAGTGAGTAATTTGTCTATTAATCATCTGCAAAAAGAATTAACTCAATATCGTTCTCCAAAAAAAACTGGCAGCAATTCTCGTGAGCGCTAAAGTTTCTGTTTTTTACAGTATGATCGCAAAGACTTTCCCCAAGTCTTCCCAAAGGTTCTACTTGGCACAAACACTAATTAAAACATAAAAACTCAATAATAACAGAGGCTAGATTAAATATTTATTAATAAACAGGAACAAAAAGTAAGGAACAAAAACAAAGTTGGGTTACCTCCCAACAAGCGCTATCGTTTAACACCCCTAGCTAGGCATGATGATTTCAATGATGCTCACATAAAAGATAAGAATTGTAACATAAAGAGAGCATCATGAAAAATATGACTAGCACATTTAAGTCTAACCCACTTCCTATGCATGGGGATTTTGTGAGCAAACAACTTGTGGGAACAAGAATCAACTTGCATAGGAAGGTAAAACAAGTATAACTTCAAAACTTTAAGCACATAGAGAGGAAACTTGGTATTATTGCAATTCCTACAGGAATATATTCCTCCCTCATAATAATTTTCAGTAGCATCATGAATGAATTCAACAATATAACTACCACATAAAGCATTCTTTTCATGATCTACAAGCATAGAAATTTTATTACTCTCCACATAAGCAAAATTCTTCTCATTCGGAATAGTGGGAGTATCATAAGAAACTCGAATACTATAAATTGTTTCCACATTAAAAGAGTAATGTTCAGAAAAGGGGTAACTATAATCATGACAAGTTTTATAAATATAATCACTACTTTTTATAGCATAAGTTTCATCACAATAATCATCATAAGTAGGAGGCATGCTATCATCACTATAAATTTGCATGTCAAAACTTGGGAGAATAAAACTATCATCTTCATTAATCGTAGCATCCCCAAGCTTGGGACAAACATTAATTGCAGCAAATATATTCTCAAAAACATCATCTTCATCAAACATAGCATCCCCAAGCTTGGGCCTTTTCATATCATAAGCACAATCACTCTCATCATTAATAGTATGGATAGCACCAATAGTATAGCAATTATCATATTCTTCCAAGCAAGTTCCCAAAAGATTTTCAAGATCATAAGAAGTATCATTATCTTCCACAATTATATTTTCATGAGGCATAACAGTAATAGGAGCAGCATTATTTGGAAGATATCTTTTTACCTCTCTTCCTTTTTCTTTTCTTCTTCTTCACCACATCATGTGTGGGTTCAATCCTATTTTTGGAGCTCCTTATTAATGAGATTGGTTGAATATGAGGCTCCTCCTCATTACCTGATTCATCATAAGAAATAATAGGAGGGTATTGGGAAGTCTCTTCCCTTTCATTAGTATTCTCTTCATCTTCTATTTGTTTTCTTTTCTTTATGTAATTGGCAATATAAGGATTTTCAATGCAATTCACCGCACAATACATATAAATTTCCTCTAGACCAAAATCAAGAAGTTTATGACGGGAAAATTTTGGAAGATGCTTAGTTATATGTTTCATTTCTTCGTAGCACATAAGAAAACTAAGTTCATTATAATGTGAAAGGGAAATCAACTCATCACAATTTTTGGACACGATTAGATCATGAAACAATTTGCATCGGATAGCTAAATGACCCTGTCAATTGCAAAGTCCACAAGTACGGCCAAGAAAATTTAAATCTTCAGCACAAACATCTAGCCTTTCTTGCAATAATTTAGTTTCTAAGTGCTTATGCCTCTTGCAATATCTATCTTCCCTATTTGGTGTGTACTTGCAAACCCAATCCACTCCACAAAAATTGACATGTTTATAGGAGACATTTTCATCATAACTAGTGCAGTCATCATTAGTACTATGGATATTCAAGGAGTTCGTACTAACAACATTGCAATCATGCTCATTATTCAAAGATTTAGTGCCAAACATTTTAATGCATTCTTCTTCTAGCATTTGAGCACAATTTTCCTTTCCATCATACTCACGAAAGATATTAAAAAGATGAAGCGTATGAGACAAACTTAATTCCATTTTTTTGTAATTTTCTTTTATAAACTAAACTAGTGCTAGAACAAGAAACAAAAAGATTCGATTGCAAGATCGGAAGATATACCTTCAAGAGCTAACCTCCCCGGCAGTGGTGCCAGAAAAGAGCTTGATGTCTACTACACAACCTTCTTCTTGTAGACGTTGTTGGGCCTCCAAGTGCAGAGGTTTGTAGGACAGTAGCAAATTTCCCTCAAGTGGATGACCTAAGGTTTATCAATCCATAGGAGGCGTAGGATGAAGATGGTCTCTCTCAGTCAACCCTGCAACCAAATAACAAAGAGTCTCTTGTGTCCCCAACACACCCAATACAATGCTAAATTGTATAGGTGCACTTGTTCGTCGAAGAGATGGTAATACAAGTGGTATATGGATAGTAGATAAAGGTTTTTGTAATATGAAAATATAAAAACAGCAAGGTAACTAATGATAAAAGTGAGCACAAATGGTATTGCAATGCTAGGAAACAAGGCCTAGGGTTCATACTTTCACTAGTGCAAGTCCTCTCAACAATAATAACATAATTGGATCACATAACTATCGCTCAACATGCAACAAAGAGTCACTCCAAAGTCACTAATAGAGGAGAACAAACGAAGAGATTATGGTAGGGTACGAAACCACCTCAAAGTTATTCTTTCCAATCAATCCATTGGGCTATTCCTATAAGTGTCACAAACAGCCCTAGAGTTCGTACTAGAATAACACCTTAAGACACAAATCAACCAAAACCCTAATGTCACATAGATACTCCAATGTCACCTCAAGTATCCATGGGTATGATTATACGATATGCATCACACAATCTCAGATTCATCTATTCAACCAACAAATAGAACCTCAAAGAGTGCCCCAAAGTTCCTATCGGAGAATCATGACGAAAACGTGTGCCAACCCCTATGCATAGGTTCATGGGCGGAACCCGCAAGTTGATCACCAAAACATACATCAAGTTAATCACGTGATATCCCATTGTCACCACAGATACGCACGGCAAGACATACATCAAGTGTTCTCAAATCTTTAAAGACTCAATCCGATAAGATAACTTCAAAGGGGAAACTCAATCCATTACAAGAGAGTAGAGGGGGAGAAAACATCATAAAATCCAACTATAATAGCAAAGCTCGCGATACATCAAGATCGTACCACCTCAAGAACATGAGAGAGAGAGAGATCAAACACATAGCTACTGGTACATACCCTCAGCTCCGAGGGAGAACTACTCCCTCCTTGTCATGGAGAGCACCGGGATGATGAAGATGGCCACCGAAGAGGGATTCCCCCCTCCGGCAGGGTGCTAGAATGGATCTAGATTGGCTTTCGGTGGCTACGGAGGCTTCTGGCGGCGGAACTCCCGATCTATTGTGCTCCCCGGTCGTTTTAGGGTATATGGATATATATAGGTGTAAGAAATACATCAGGGGAGCCATGAGGGGCCCACAAGGGTGGAGGGCGCGCCCAGGGGGGTGGTCGCGCCCCCCTGCCTCGTGGCTTCCTCGTTGATCCCCTAACGTGCACTCCAAGTCTCCTATATTGCTTTCTTTCCAAAAATAACTTTTCCGAAGGTTTCATTCCGTTTGGACTCCGTTTGATATTCCTTTTCTACGAAACACTAAAACAAGGGGAAAACAGAAACTGGCACTGGGCTCTGGGTTAATAGGTTAGTCCCAAAAATCATGTAAAATAGCATATAAATTCATATAAAACATCCAAGGTTGATAATATAATAGCATGGAACAATCAAAAATTATAGATACGTTGGAGATGTGTCACGACCCGCCACCGCCTTCGAAGCGGGCACGGCGGCGTGGCGGCTGGTCGTAGCGGCCACTGCTAGAGCTATCGCTGGGGGAAGAGCTGCCATAGCCGGATGAGACGTGGTCGGCACCAAGGGCGGGTTCGCCCTCATTCTCGTCACGGCCATCGCCAAGGCCGAGCACCTCCTCGCCGTCGTTCACCTCGGGGCAACACTCGGCGCGGCGACCATCTTCCCCAAACACCCTCACATAGAGGGTCGCGTCGCCGCCGTACTTGAAGTGGAGGGTGCACTGCCTGCCTAGGCCGCACGCGCAGGCAAAAGTTTTTCAACCACGTGTCAGAGCTATATTTCTCGCGGCATAGACCCTGACCGCGACCCAGGAAGCCTTGCTGCAGCAGCCGTCTGCCTGTAGCCAAAGCCCGCCTGGACCTGAGGCCAGTAGCTCGTCGGCGAAGAAGCGCGGGAGCTGAAGCCAGTTGCCGGCCGGGTTCTCCGACCAGATGACGATCTCCAACAGCATCTCCGCCGAATGGAAGCGCGGCTAGGGAGGCCGCGCGACCACGGCACGTCTCCCTTCATCAACGGGACCGCCACAACCGGAGCGAACCCTGCCCCGCGAAGCGGCACCACCACGGTTGCATGGGGCTATGGCGGGGGTTGCGGTGCGCTTGCGTGGATGGCCGCGTCCACGCTTGATTACCGGAGAGCTGGGCCCCTCGCGAGGGGCCTTCCCCTTCTCCGTGGCAGTGAACCCCCTCGACGACGCCATTGGTAGCAGGAGAGGAGCAAGGAAGGAGAAGAAGCGGGAGAGCCAGAGGAAAGATGGGCGACGGGGGCTCTGCCCACCTCCCATTAATACCAGGAGAAGGCTAACCAGCACCCCCCACGATCACAAGTAATGATGGTTTTCCTTGCATGTCGCAGGGACTTGTCAAGTCGGGCAGTTGCTGAGGCAGCGTGGGGAAGCGGAGACGCCCACGTCCAATCAACAGCCACGCGTTGACCAAGGCCATAGGCTATTGGGGCCCGCGGTGCTCCGCACTTGACCTTTGGCTTCGCCTCGAAGCCAAGCCCGAGCGCGCCTTGCGCCCGGGGCTACTGTCGGTGTTTTGGGATTGGGGGTCCCCAGACTTGCCTGCATGCGGCCCATGGCGTGGCTTTGCTAGCAGGCCTGTATGGCCCATCTTCATCAACAAGGTATTCAAGACCCTCGCGAGGGGCCAAGCCTTGCGAGGCGGACGATGCAAGACCTCCTCAGGAGTGGCCTCACCAGGCTGGTTCGCGAGGGGCAGAGAGTTCAAGGCCAGGCAAACCTCGCAAGCTTCTCATGACATGAGCCATGACGATCGAGACCAGGCGGGCGCCAGTGCGCGCAGCGTCCTTGTTTCCTCTTTGGTGCTAAGGGGGCAAGCGTAGGCGCAGAGTACCGAGGCGTCAAGCAAATGTTTCCATATCGGTGCAACGAGACCAAGACCAGTAGGACGGCAAGATGCAGGTTGAGGGTGTCCTGGATTAGGGGGTCTCCGGACAGCCGTACTATATTCTTTGGCCGGACTGTTGGACTATGAAGATACAAGATTGAAGACTTCGTCCCGTGTCCGGATGGGACTCGCCTTGGCGTGGAAGGAAAGCTTGGCAATACGGATATGTAGATCTCCTCCCTTGTAACTGACTTTGTGTAACCCTAGCCCCCACCGGTGTCTATATAAACCGGAGGGTTTAGTTCATAGGACAACATACAATCATACCTTAGGCTAGCTTCTAGGGTTTATCCTCTACGATCTCGTGGTAGATCAACTCTTGTAATACTCATATCATCAAGAACAATCAAGCAGGACGTAGGGTATTACCTACATCAAGAGGGCCCGAACCTGGGTAAACATCGTGTCCCCTGCCTCCTGTTACCATCCGCCTTAGACACACAGTTCGGGACCCCCTACCCGACATCCGCCGGTTTTGACACTGACATTGGTGCTTTCATTGAGAGTTCCACTGTGCCGTCACCGTAAGGCTCGATGGCCCCTTCGATCATCGGTAACGATGTGGTCCAGGGAGAGGTTTTCCTCCCCGGACAGATCTTCGTATTCGGCGGCTTCCACTGCGGGCCAACTCGCTTGGCCATCTCGAGCAGATCGAGAGCTACGCCCCTGGCCATCAGGTCAGGTTCGCAAACCTAAACTACACTGCCGACATCCGCAGAGACTTGATCTTCAACAGATTCGAGCCTATGTCAGGTGTGCCGCACAATCACCACGAGCATGACGTAACTCCGCCGTCGGACAATGTCCAGGAGATCGCATCTGCAACTACTTCGGCCTTCAATCCGGAGCAAATCGGGCCATCCGAGGACGAAGGGATAGACCCCACCACGGAGGCCGCATTATCAGTGGCGATGGAACCGAATACTGACTTCACCCCTTACGAGAGCCGTGTCGTCGGATTACGGGATTCGTCTTCGGCCACGGACTCTGAGCCGCCTGCATCCGTGCCTATCGAATCCGATTGGGCGCCGATCATGGAGTTCACCTCTGTGATATCTTTCAGCACTCGCCTTTCGGTGATGTGCTAAATTCATTAAGGTCTCTCTCCTTGTCAGGAGAACCTTGGCCGAACTACGTCCGGCTAGAATGGGATGCAGACGACGAAGAAATTCGCTGCCCACCCACCACCCACTTAGTAGCCACTGTCGACGATTTAACCGACATGCTCGATTTCGACTACGCAGACATCGACGGCATGGACGACGATGCATGAGAGGAACAGGAACTAGTGCCCACAGGGCACTGGACAGCCAGATCATCACATGACATGTACATGGTGGATACACCCAAATAAAACGACGACGAGGAACGGGAGGAGACAGCGGAGGATGACCCCTCCAAGAAACAAACAAAGCGTTGGCGTAGGCGCCGCTCCAAATCCTGCCTCGGCAAAATCAGCGATAACGACGCAAGAGAAAATAATACTCCAGTCGACTCCAGAGGAAACGACGACCACATTGCCCCAGCGGCAGAGCACGATGAAGCTGCAAACAGCGAACATAGTACGGATCCGACGTCCGAACACGGCGACGCCGAGGATAAACCTCATCAAACCCCCTCTGGGGAGGAAAATAGTCCGGACGAAGATGCACTCATCATCCCGGAAATGCACTTGGAGCAAGAGAACCTCCGCAGAAGGCTTATTTCCACAGCGAGGAGTCTGAAGAAGCAGAAGCAAAGGCTTAAGGCCACACAAAATACGCTCAATAGCAGGTGGAACAAAGTGCTCGACAACGAAGAAATGTCTGGTGGAAGTTACCACACAAAGAGCTATCCAAAGCGCAAGCTATTACCTGAATTCGACGATGAGGCCTTAGAGCCCACACAGCCGAAAAATAATACGGCTAACCGACCGGATCAACCACCTTGCGACTGCGATAGAGCGGCTAACAAGGTCGCACATAAGTCAACACACGATCTACATGAGGAATTGCGACAAAAATCCAGTATGACTAGATCCATTTATGGATCCAGGAAGCATGCTCCGGCACAAAATCAAAACCGAATACTACAACCGTCTGAACGCCATGATGCACCCAAATACAGGGGTGCCACACACCCCCTATGTTTCACCGATGAGGTGCTGCACCATGAACTCCCAGAAGGATTCAAACCAGTGAACATAGAGGCGTACGACGGGACCATAGACCCTGGGGTCTGGATTGAGGAATTTATCCTCCATATCCATATGGCTCGCGGAGACGATCTCCATGCCATCAAATACTTGCCCCTCAAGCTTAAAGGACCAGCTCGGCACTAGCTGAAAAGCCTCCCCGAAAACTCAATTGGAAGTTGGGAGGAGCTCGAGGACGCTTTTCGGGCTAATTTTCAAGGGACCTATGTCCGACCTCTAGATGCAGATGATTTAAGTAATATAATTCAATAGCCCAGAGAGTCAGCCCGACAGCTTTGGAACATGTTTCTCACTAAGAAGAACCAAATAGTCGACTGTCCGGACGCCGAAGCCTTAGCATCTTTCAAACACAGCGTCTGAGACAAATGGCTCGCCAGACAGCTCGGTCAAGAAAAAATGAGAAGAATGGCAGCCCTGACAAGCCTCATGACCCGCTTTTGCACGGGCGAAGATAGCTGGTTAGCCCACAATAGCACCAGCGACCCAAACACATCCGAAGTCAGGGATGGCAATGGAGAACCACGACGCAATAAAACCAAGCATCGAAATAAATAAGATAGCCCAGACAATACGGCGGTAAACGCCGGATTCAAGGGCTCTCGACCAGGTCTGCGGAAAAAGCCTTTCAAAGGCAGCAGAGATGGACCGTCTGGCCTACACAGGATTCTTGAAAAACTATGTAAGATTCATGGCACCCCCGATAAACCTGCAAATGACACCCACAGAGAATGCTAGGTCTTCAAGCAGGCCGGTAATCTAAACGCCGAACACAAGGGGGGAGACACCAAATGAAGACGAGGAGAAGCAAACATGCACTCCAAGACATACGCGCCATAGAGCCCGTCACCCCAAAGTTCAACCCCTGGTTGGCCTGCCCGATCACTTTTGATCGCGGGGATCACGCGACAAGCATCCGGCATGAAGGATTGGCTGCCTTGGTGTTAGACCCAATAATAAATGGATACCATCTCACACGAGTCCTTATGGACGACGACAGTGGTCTAAATCTAATATATCAGGACACAGTCCGCAAAATGGGGATAGACCCGACAAAAATAAGCCACAGTAATACTACCTTCAAGGGAGTAATACCAGGCCCAGAGGCCCGCTGTACGGGCTCTCTATTATTAGAGGTTGTATTCGGTTCTCCCGACAACTTCCGAAGCGAAAAGTTAACTTTCTACATCGCTCCATTCCGAAGTGGCTATCAAGCACTACTCGAAAGAGCGGCTTTTGCTCGTTTTAATGCAGTACCGCATTACGCTTCTCTCAAGCTTAAGATGCCCAGTCCATGTGGCACCATCACAGTTATTGGAAATATTGAGCGTTCTCTACGCGCGGAAGAATGTGCGGCGGCTTTAACAACCGAGCACTAGACGGCCTCACCAACCAGGAAAAATGACAGGTCGTCAAGACCACGGACATGGTTAGACGAGTTCGCTGCATCACTACATATACATGAGATTGGTTTGAGGGTTAAACCCTCATAGACGGTACAAGGGGCTGCCCACATGTAATCAGGGCTAGTTCGGCTCAATTTGACTTATCTTGAATTTTAATGGTTTATTGATAATAACCAATTTTCTGGCATGACAACTTTCACCTAAGTTCTTCTCTCTTACAGATGACAATCGTGCTACACCCATCCAGGACACGGCACAACGGAGACACAGGCGGAGACGTGCAGCAGGGACCCACTCAAAGGTTTCTTTTTAGATTAAGACCCTACGTAAACCTTTTTTACTGTCTCTTGTTGTTCACATCCTCTGGATACTCAATACAACCGAGAAGGATACTGACATTCTTGGCATGTGGCCATGTCAGGATATTGCACATACCTGGACACTCGGGGTGTCACACCCTAGCTAGTCCATGCATTAGAGTGTTGCATCATATTTAATTTCCTAGAAAACTGAAATGGGGATGACAGAACCCCCAGCACCCCCCTGGAACAACTAGGGTTTACTAAAAACTTTTTCAATGAACCTGAAATGCCCTTCTAAAAAGCCCACCTTTTTTGTTTTGGGTTAAAACCTTTGACAAAAATGGTGCACATTTTTCTAGGACATCTTAAGGTCATTGGATTAATTCATATAGTATTTGCATTTGGGCATTTAAATGCTATAAAATATTTTAAATGCTCAAATAATCATAAACTAAAATGTTTACTGTTGGATATATTCTAAGTAGTAGCCATGACTAGTTTTATGATTTTTGGAAATGCCCTGGCATTTTTAATAAAGCCCTGAAGTTACAGAAATAATAGAATAAATAAAAAAACAGAAAAAGAGAGGGAAATGAACTAACCTGGCGCAGCTCACCTGGCAGCCCACTGGCCGGCCTAGCACTGTGCTGGCCCGTGCCAGTCATCGCCTACCTCTGCCAGTAGGCAGAGGAGGGACACGGCGCGCGCGCCCGAGCTTGCCATGCCATCTCCCTGCTCCTCTGCTTCACCTAGTCACCGCCTCGACCCCGCGGACGACCTCCACGTCGTCGCCCCGACCCCGCAGACCCCTCCATTCCCCCCCAACGCCTCTCCCTCGCCCTCTCCCACCATGGCCGACGCCTCTACCGCCGCACCGTCGCCATAGCTGTGCCCTCCATCATCCTCGCACCGCACCGTCGTGTCCATGAGCTCCGCCGTCATCGATTACGTCGAGCAGGCCGAGCCCCGAGCGCTCGCCCGCTCTGGAATCGCCCCGACCTCGTCCTCCCCAACTCTGGACACCGGAGATCCCCTTCGCTGTCCCCGCGCATCAGCTCACCCCCGACCTCGCTGACTGCCTCGTCGTCACCCCCGTGAGCTCAGCCATCTCCCCATCCTCTCTTTTCATCTCTTGCACTCCGTAGCGACTGCACCGTGCTCACCCGCACGTGCCACCGCCCGGGCTCGTCGCCGGCAATGCTCCGGTGACCATTTGGTCCCGGGCATGTGCCCAACATGCTCCCCGCATTGCGTAGAGCCCCCGTAGCACCTCGCCGCGCTCACTTGCGCACCACAGCCTCATCCCACCTGCACCCGAGCTTCGGCCGCCACCAAGCTCGTCGCTGGCGCCACTCCGACCACTCCCCGGCTGTGCTACCACCCTGGTTGGATGCAGATGGGCGTCCGCGTCCCGTAGCTATGCTCCGCGTGCCAAACGGCGCCTTGTAGGTGAATCCCGCGCTGCTCCGCCGCGTCTGGCCTCACCGGCGGCTAAACGCCGGCGAGTTTGACCCTGTTTGACCCCGTGTGGGCCCAGGTTGACCTCCCCTGAGTCACTGACGTGTGGGCCATGCCCCTGTCTAATTAGAATTAGTTTAGTTAACACTAATAGTTTTAGTTAATAGGTTGACTCACTGACATGTGGGCCCAAGGCCTAACTAACCTAGTTTAGTGCTACCGAAACACTAAATAACTATGTTAGTTAGTTGTTACACTGACAGATGGGGCCCACCAGTCAGGTTTGACCTGGGCTGGCGCCTTTGACCCGCTGACGTCACACTGACGCCAGGCTGATGCAGTAAATCCTTTTCTGGAATTATTCTTATATAGGAAATTCCAGAAAATAACCAAAACTTCAAAAATTCATAACTTTTAATCTATAACTCCAAATGCAAAGATTTATATATGAAATTTGATCAGAAAAATTCAATCTTTCCATCTGTAATGGTTTCATGCATGAAAAAACACTTTAACCTTGCTGTTTAGGTGGAACAAGATAATACACTTATATAGCTTAAAAACATAAGCTTACATTTGAATCTTTGATTCAAATGGACCGAACTCAACTTGTTTCACATTGCATTAGGCAGGACACATCATATTGCCATGTCATAGCATGCATCATATTGTTGCATATTGCCATGTGATGATTGTATTCTGTGGTGTCTTTCGTGGTAGGTTCTGCTTCCGAGGATATCTCCGAGTATCCAACTGAAGGGCAGTACCCTACTACTACTCCATCAAGAAAGCAGCCCCATTGATCATATCGATACAATCCCATGTTCTCGCTTCTACTCTCACGTACTGCATTAAGACAACAACGTTTCAAACTGCTGTGTGCTGCGGTAGTTGAACCCTTATCCTCTACATGACCTATCATTGCCACAGTAACTAGATGAAACCCACTAGCATGTGTAGGAGTTGATTGAGCCATGTATGTGTTTCCTACCTTGCTATGCTACTATGCTTAGAGTTGTGTCAGGTCTGGTTCATCTGGGTGATGGGCTAGAGTGAAATGATTATGTCGGTAATGTGAGGGATGTGTAGAACATGATTTGGTAAAGGCATCGATGAGAGGCCATATAGGAGTACATGGTGAGTTGTTTCATTAAGGCCGTCCCTAAGAACTGAGATATGTATGTGTGATTTAAGAATCAGTTACTTTCATACATTGGGATCCTTAATTGACCCTCTCGGCTTCTTAATCACCCTAGTATTCTTTCCAGGAGTTGCAACTAGTTTCTGGTGTTTGTAGGTTATGTGTTGGCGGCCGTGCGTAGCACTGACCCTAGGGGTGGGCTATGATGCGGTAGATACACCATGGCATGGTGTACCGAGTCACCCGTTTGGTGTCTCGGGAACCCTGTTCACATCGTTCGGGGCCGTATGTGGAAACCTCGACCGGACTCCCTGCGGATGGAACCTGGATAGGCGATAAACCTGGACTAGAGACTTGAGTGTTTAGGTAGGCCGTGGCCGACACCCTCGTTGGGCTTCCGCTTGAAGGTTGCCGAGTACATGTCGTGTAAACGACGATAAGTGGTGAGAGCGTGTATGAAGAAGTACACCCCTGCAGGGTTAACATCATCTATTCGAATAGCCGCGTCCGCGGTAAAGGACTACTTGGTTGCCTATACAGTTCATCGACAAGTTAATGGTTACTACTAAAAACTCAAGATAAGTGTGAGTACCGAGGATGCCCCTCTCGTAGGATGACGAGGGAGGATCCCCGATGGAGTATTGTGTTGGTGATTAGTGGACTCGTGTGCGGAAACTATTTTACAGTGGTGTCTCGTAGGATAGCTTAGACGAGAGTCAAAGCTGGCTTGCTGCAATAACTCCGCCACCTTCTTGAGAATGAGCATGTATAGTAGGATCTGTTGTAAGACTTGCTGAGTACCTTTGTACTCATGTTGCTTTAATTACTGTTTTCAGATGACAACACCGCCCCATCCAATGGGTTTTATGTAGACCTCGACGTTGATGATTAACTTGCCACCCAGGTGGTGATTCTGGCCATGGAGGGCCCTATGTAGATAGACAGGCTTCGACCAGCCTTTTTTCATTCTAGTGTCTGTACTCAGACTATTTTCTTCCGCATGTGCTTGTATGCTTGTATGACTTGAGTGTCTGGTCATGTGGCCCCTACCTGTATGAACATGTTATGTATGGCTCTCTCGAGCCTTTAAATAAAGTATTTGAGTTGTAGAGTTTTGTTGTGATGCCATGTTGTATTTGCACATATCGAGGATATTGTGTGTATGATTGAAATGCTTGGTATGTGTGGGATCCGACAATCTAGTTGTTTATCCTTGGCAGCCTCTCTTATCGGGAAATGTAGTATACTGCTCCTTGAGCCATAGTAGTCCTCTACAGCCCGGTTCACCGGAGTCCTGCTAGCCCAGCACTACTCCTCAGGACACTTGACTCGCCGCCATGTGTTTCACTTTGTTCCTATGTCTATCCCTTCGGGGAAATGTCACGCGGTGACATCCGGAGTTCTGCCTAGCCTGCTACAGCCTGGGTTCCCCGGAGTCCTGTTAGCCTAGTGCTACATCCCGGATTCACACGATGATGACGTAAGGCTCTTTTACTCCTTTACCTTATGCCCTCTAATCTTAGCCATTCTCTTCTCATTCTACGTGGGTTAAGGACTAGGATCTCTTCTCTCTATCAGGTTCACGTGTTACTAATTCGTAGTAGCTTATAGGATTGTTGTTACAAGCCTCAGTACAGTTTCTACTACTTTTAGTATGTTGTCAGTTGAACCAGAACCTTGATATGATGTTGTTGAGTGGTATTGCAAACTGTTGTGGATGTCTCAAATCTTTTTCTGATCATTTACAGCCGTTATGTTGTCCGACTTCTCCTAGGAAATTCTAATGCCTTTGCATTATTCTGTGCTTTCAGATGGCCACCCGTTCCCAGAACCAAGTGGTTCGTCTGACCCGGTGCCTCGATGTACCCGGTAACACGGCTATGTTGGTTTGAGTGATGGTCGAGTCAGGATATCGATGGTATCCAGAATATACCGTCGAGGAGCAGTTCCGAGACTTCAACTAGAGCCAGTACCTTTGTACATTCAGGATATATCCCTCTTATCCTAGAGCCACTGAACCCCTTCACTGTTCCTATGGACTTGGGGTCACTATTGAGATGTCTATGCAGGATGCAGCTTACTCAATGATGACTATCATTCGAGCCAGGACTGCCTTGCTTCAGAACACTGATTTCCGCTACATGCCAGCCTCACTTCCTGGAGCACAGGGGTACTATCAGGCTTTGTACTATGACTCTACACATGAGGAGTCACTACTCCGCACCACTGCTGAGATGCTCGAGGTTAAGGACCGCGAAAATCGGGCCTTGCGTATGGAGCTTTTCCACTCTCGTGTTGATCACTTGGCCACTTTGACTCGGTTTGCACCTGCGGTGCAGGCAGGATACATGGACCTGAGGGACCTGTACCCTGTGCGGTCTGGATTGCCAGATTGTATGGAGTGGCGTGATGTAGGAGGCATCACCCCTCCTCGTGGTCCCCGTCTGCCACCGTCTATGGGACCAAGGCCACATCCGAACCAGTATAAATCTTGTGTTATTTGTGTTGCGAGTTCGTCGAGTTAGTCCGTAAGATCTTAGACGAGCTAGGAGATGGATCGGTAGGGGGTAATCTTCGCGCGCACCCAAGTGATTGAACCTTAAGGGTTTTGCCAGAACCCGTGATCCGACAAAGACGAAAGAGGGGATGCCTTCCGGGGCATCCCCAAGCTTAGGCTTTTGGTTGTCATTGAATTTTACCTTGGGGTGCCTTGGTCATCCCCAAGCTTAGGCTCTTGCCACTCCTTATTCCATAATCCATCAAATCTTTACCCAAAACTTGAAAACTTCACAACACAAAACTTAAATAGAAAATCTCATGAGCTCCGTTAGTATAAGAAAACAAACCACCACTTAAGGAACTGTAATGAACTCATTCTTTATTTATTTTGGTGTTAAACCTACTGTATTCCAACTTCTCTATGGTTCATACCCTCCGATACTAGCCATAGATGCATCAAAAGAAGCAAACAACACACGAAAAACAGAATCTGTCAAAAACAGAACAGTCTGTAGTAATCTGTAGGTTACGAATACTTATGTAACCCCAAAAATTCTAAAATAAATTACTGGACGTGAGGAATTTATCTATTAATCGTATGCAAAAAGAATCAACCTAATCGCACTCTCCAGTGAAAAAATGGCAGAAAATCTCGTGAGCGCTAAAGTTTCTGTTTTTTATAGCAAGATCGCAAAGAATTTCCCCAAGTCTTCCCAAAGATTCTACTTGGCACAAACACTACTTAAAACATAAAAAACACAATCATAACAGAGGCTAGATGAATTATTTATTACTAAACAGAAACAAAAATCAAGGAACAAAAATAAAATTGGGTTGCCTCCCAACAAGCGCTATCGTTTAACGCCCCTAGCTAGGCATAAAAGCAAGAATAGATCTAGGTGTTATCATCTTTGGTATGCAATCCATAAGTGGCTCTCATAATAGATTCATAAGGTAATTTAATTTTCTTTCTAGGAAATTGTTCCATGCCTTTCCTAGAATCTAATATTCCCTTCATTCATATCAATAATTGCACGAATCGTTCTAAGGAAGGGCCTACCAAGAATAATGGGACATGTAGGATTGCAGTCTATATCAAGAACAATGAAATCTACGGGCACATAATTCCTATTTGCAACAATAAGAACATCATTAATTCTTCCCATAGGTTTCTTAATAGTGGAATCCGCGAGGTGCAAATTTAAAGAACAATCATCGAATTCACGGAAACCTAACACATCACACAAAGTTTTTGGAATCGTGGAAACGCTAGCACCCAAATCCCATAAAGCATAGCATTCATGATCTTTAATTTTAATTTTAATAGTGGGTTCCCACTCATCATGAAGTTTTCTAGGGATAGAAACTTCCAATTCAAGCTTTTCTTCATAAGATTACATTAAAGCATCAACGATATGTTTAGTAAAAGCTTTATTTTGATTATAAGCATGCGGAGAATTTAGCACGGATTGGAACAAGGAAATACAATCTATTAAAGAACAATTAACATAATTAAATTCCTTGAAATCCAAAATAGTGGGTTCATTACTATGTAAAGTTTTGACCTCTTCAATCCCAGTTTTACCAATTTTAGCATTAAGATCCAAAAAACTCCGAATCATTGGGACGCCTTTTAACTTAAGTTGACTCATCTCCAGTCCCATCATTATCAAGATTCATACTGCATAACAAAGATTTAATTGGAGACACATCAATCACATTTAGATCTTCATCCTTATTATCATCAAGGTCTTTCGGTTTGGCGGCCATCTTATTAACTAAGGAGGCCTGCTTATCCAAAATTTGGGCTATTAAGTTTTCAAGATGAGCGAACTGAGATTTTAGACCATAAAATTCTTTAGACATATCATCGAGCTCTTTATTCATGTACTCCATAAAACTTTTGTGTTCTTTAAGCTCGTTTTTGAAGAAATTATTATGCTCAAACTGCAAGGACATAAAACTTCTAACGTTGTTTTCAATTTCTTTCAACCTTCTAAGGTGAAGATCAAAACTTTTTGGTAAGGCCATAGTGGCAAACAATCCAACACACAAGCACACAAGAGGCGAGCAAAAAAAGAGGCGAACGGGAAGAGAGGGCGAACGGCAAGGTTGAAGTGGGGGAGAGGAAAACGAGAGGCAAATGGCAAATAATGTAATGCGAGGGATAAGAGTTTGTTATGGGTACTTGGTATGTCTTGACTTGATGTAGATCTCCCCGGCAACAGCGCCATAAAGCCTTCTTGCTACCTCTTGAGCACTGCGTTAGTTTTCCCTTAAAGAGGAAAGGGTGATACAGTAAAGTAGCGTAAGTATTTCCCTCAGTTTTTGAGAACCAAGGTATCAATCCAGTAGGAGGCTACACGCAAGTCCCTCGTACCTACACAAACAAATAAGAACCTTGCAACCAGCGCGATAAAGGGGTTGTCAATCCCTTCATGGTCACTTACGCGAGTGAGATCTGGTAGAGATAATAATAATAAGATAAATATTTTTGGTATTTTTATGATATATTTTGAAAGTAAAGATTGCGAAATAAAATATATTGGAAACTTATACGATAAAAGATAGACCCGGGGGCCATATGTTTCACTAGTGGCTTCTCTCAAGATAGCATAAGTATTACGGTGAGTGAACAACTTACTGTCGAGCAATTGATAGAAAAGTGCATAATTATGAGAATATATAGGCATGATCATGTATATAGGCATCACGTCTGTGACAAGTAGACCGAAACGATTCTGCATCTACTACTATTACTCCACACATCAACCACTATCCAGCATGCATCTAGAGTATTAAGTTCATAAGAACAGAGTAACGCATTAAGCAAGATGACATGATGTAGAGGGATAAACTCAAGCAAAATGATATAAACCCCATCTTTTTATCCTTGATGGAAACAATACTATATGTGCCTTGCTGCTCCTGCTATCACTAGGAAAGGACACTGCAAGATTGAACCCAAAGCTAAGCACTTCTCCCATTGCAAGAAAGATCAATCTAGTAGGCCAAACCAAACTGATAATTCGAAGAGACTTGCAAAGATAATTAAATCATACATATAAGAATTCAGAGAAGAACCAAATATTGTTCATAGATAATCTTGATCATAAACCCACAATTCATCGGATCTCAACAAACACGCCGCAAAAAGAGTTACATCGAATAGATCTACAAGAAGATCGAGGAGAACTTTGTATTGAGATCCAAAGAGAGAGAAGAAGCAATCTAGCTAATAACTATGGACCCTAAGGTCTGAGGTAAACTACTCACACATCATTGGAGAGGCTATGGTGTTGATGTAGAAGCCCTCCGTGATTGATTCCCCCTCCGGCGGAGCTCCGGAAAAGGCCCCAAGATGGTATATCTTGGGTACAGAAGGTTACGGCGGTGGAAATAGGGTTTTGTGATGCTCCTGGATGTTTTCGGGGTATATGGGTATATATAGGAGGAAGAAGTAGGTCGGTGGAGCTACGAGGGGCCCATGAGGGTGGAGGGCGCCCAGGGGGGTAGGCGCGCCCCTGCCTTGTGGCCGCCTCGTTTGTTTCTTTACGTCCACTCCAAGCCCCTGGGTCACGTTTGTTCCAAAAATAACTATCCCGAAGGTTTCATTCCGTTTGGATTCTGTTTGATATTGCTTTTCTGCGAAACACTGAAATAGGCAAAAAAACAGCAATTTGCACTGGGCCTTGGGTTAGTAGGTTAGTCCCAAAAATAATATAAAAGTTCTTAGTAAAGCCCATTAAGCATCCAAAACAGATAATATAATTTGCACGCGAGCTCCTGCGCTACCGCCCGGTCGATGACCTCTACGAGGACTGGTTCGACCGCATCGCCGAGCGCGTCAACGCCGCGGGGGGCTCCCCTGCACCATCGCTCTCGCTGCCTCCCCCGCCCCCGGCTGCGGGCGATGTGCCTCACGAAGCGCCTCCGCCTCCTCCGCAACAAGATGGCGCCCTCGCGCCGAGGCGCATTGCTCATGGAGCGCCCCCGCCTCCTCCTTGTCAGGACGGCGTCCTCGCTCCAAGATGTGCGGTCCCACGGCATGATCCACCGCGCCATGTGCCCGTGCACGAGGAAAGAAGCTGCCAAGAGATCCCCCGTCCGCAAGAAAACGCTCCACCGTTCCCAGCACCGCCACGTCAGGATCGCTTGTTGCGGCAGGGCCATGTGCCACTTGCCATGGCGGCGCAGGGACACCAAGATCAAGCTCTGCCTCCATTACGGGCCCCAGTGGAGACGGCAGGCTGACACGCCTTCACTCCCAAGTTGCGTAGCCTTGTTTGGCCAGGCAAGTTCAAGCCAGATCTGCCTCCTTGCTACGACGGCACCCCCAACCATGTGGAGTTCTTGCAGCTCTACAACCTGAGCATCGAGGCGGCCAACGGCGATGAAAAGGTCATGGCGAACTGGTTTCCCATTGCTCTCAAGGACGGCGCTCGCTCATGGCTCCTGAACCTGCCCCCGGGCTCGATCTCCTCCTCGGATGAGATGCGCGACCTCTTCGTCGCCAACTCCCAGGGCACGCGCGACCGCCCCCCGGCCGCGGGTGACCTGCGTAGCATCAAGCAACAGCCGGGAGAGACCCTCCAAAAGTACATCCAGCGCTTCAACAATGTGCGTCTCAAGATCCCCAAGGTGACAGACGAGGCCATCATCGTAGCATTTTCCGACGGCGTCCGCAACATCGAGATGAAGGAGGAGCTCGCCATCCATGAGGAGTTGTGCACGACTTTGGAGTTGTTTAACGTAACAACCAAGTGTGCAAGAGCTGAGGAGGGGCGCCTCTCCCTCCTTGAGCTCCCCGCTGCGGATCTAGAGGACAAGAAGGCCAAGGTCAAGGACGTGAAGCACAAAGGAGTGGCCGTACTCGCGGCAGAACTGGACACCAAGCGCGGCCGAGATCTTCCTGAGTCATCCAAGGGCAGCCGTACGTTCTGCGCCATTCACAACATGCACACCCACAACACCAACGATTATCAAGAGCTCAGGGCCATTCGAGATGGACGCTTTGGTTGACGCCCCGAGCACAATGACCGGGGCTATGGCCGAGGAGGTGGACGAGGTGGAGGACGTTGGGACGACCGCGGGCCACGCCAGGAGTGGCGCGACCAGTCTCGCGAGGATCGTTGGCAGGACCAGCCTTGCGAGGACCAACCTCAGGGCAACCATGGTCTCCCTCCTCTGCCGCCGCCAAGAAGGAATGACGACCATCAATAGGACGAAGGGGTTGGGGGCTTCCAGGAGCCGCGCGCCATCGCCTGCATCTTAGGTGGCGCTCAGGCCCCAACCTCCCAGCTCATCTTCAAGCAGTTCTCTCGCGAGGTGAAGGCAGTCCTTCCCAAGCTCGAGGCCACGCGCCCAATCAGATGGTCCAAGTACGCCATCACCTTTAGGTGTGCGGCAACCGCCGGTGTTCTCCCGGTGCTCTGTTCGCCCGTCATCAGCAATTTCCAAGTCACCAAGACCCTCATCAACGGCGGCACAGGGCTCAGTGTCCTGTCTATCGAGACGTTCGACAGCCTTGAAGTGCCATACGATCAGCTCCAGCCCACTAGGCCTTTCTCAGGAGTGACTGACGGCTCCACCACCCCGATAGGGCAAGTTCATCTCCCTATCACCTTCAGTCAGCGCGACAACAACCACACCAAGCTCGTCAACTTCGACGTCGCCCACATCTGCTTGCCGTACAATTTAATCCTTGGCTACCCGGTGCTAGCCATGTTCATGGCAGTCACCCACCATGGCTACAACGTGATGCCGGGAAGCAGCGGAATCATCACAGTCCCTGTCACATCCCTAGTTCTGGTATGACCTAGGCCAGCCTTCATGTTTGCATCATGTTTAAATTTCATTTAAATTTGAAATGGGTATTTCTGAAACCCTCAGATTTCATTTCTGGAAATGACCCAGATAAAAATTGCTCCAGAAAGGTCCAAGAAAATGTTCATGTTGCTCTCTGAAAATATTGGTCAGAGGTATAATTCAAACAAATATTATCAGGAGCTCATAAATATTTAATTTGGCCTTTTGGAATTAATCCAATAATTATTTGCATTGCATATATATATATGTTATATATATAATATATGTCCAAAAATTATGCCAGTTGTTGAGGAGCTCTGGAATAATACCACTAGCTCCTACAAAAATTGGCATAAGAAAATAAAATAGTTAGTATTGTTGTTAAATCAAAACAAATGTCAGAAAATAGAAAAGAAAAGAAAAATGGAAAAACCTTACCTGGGTTACCTGCGGCCTGGCACTCTACGGCCCAGCAAGCTGGCCTAGCCAGTTCGCTGCGCCAGTCACCCCCTACCTCTCGCCAGGAGGCCAGGGGCGCGTGGTCGCCGCGCGCATGCACGCGCTGCGCTACCTCCTTCTTTTGCCGACATCTGGACGAAGGGGTAAGCTTCCCCTTGCGTCTGGATCGTGCCCACCTCCTCTGTTCTTCCTCCCCTCCTCTCTCTCGCTCTCTCCCGCGAATGCCCGAGCGCCGCCGTCGCCACCGCTCGCCGTTGCCGTGCCCACCGTCACGGCCTCGCCCTCGCTTCGTTCCCAGACGCTCTGCGCCGTCGTCCTCGTCCTCTCCATCAAGCCACGCGTCACCGGACACCCCGTGGAGCCGTCACCGCCGTCTTCTTCATCTCCGGCCGCCCTAGATCGCCGGTGCCGCTCCATTGACTCCAGAGCCTCCCTCGAGCCGCTGAGCACAACCGCCGAACCGCTGTGAGCTCTCCTCTGTTTTCCCTCCGACCCCACGCTCGATTTCCTCGCCGTAGCTCTGCTCCCCGCCATGGTCGTAGCTCTTCACCAACGTTCATGTCGCTGCCGTGGCCACTGTCACCTAGGGCCGCGACCGAGCACACCACCATGCTTAGTGCAACGCCAGGAGGCCGTCGAGGCACTCCGCAGCCCTGCCGTGCCCCGTAGCTCAATTTTGCCCGAACCCGCGCGACGTCGGTGCCTTGAGCTTCACTCCGGCCGTCCCCGCCTCTCCCACTTGCCCCAAAAGACGCGGACGAGCTCTGGCTCCTCGCCCGTGGCCTCTGCCGCCCAAATGGTCATCGGAAGGCGAATCCCGTGCACCTCCGCCGCGTTCTGCCTCGCTGGCCGGATTGACCGGGTTTGACCCCGTCTGACCAGGGTTTGACCACCCTGGGTCACTGACGCGTGCGGCCAACCCCATTAACTAAACCAGTTTAGGTTTAATTTAATTTAGGATTAGCCACAGACACTGACGTGTGGACCCCACACGTCAGGTTTGACCTGGTCAGCCGCCTTTGACTTGCTGATGTAATGCTGCTATCATGCTGATGCAGTAATGGTTTTCTGGATTTAAAATAAATCCGGAAAATCCAGAAAATATTATAAACTTCTAAAATTCATAGAAATTCAACCGTAGCTCAGATTGAAATAAGTTATATATGAAAAATTATCAGAAAAATGCAATCTATCCATCTGTACCATTTTCATGCATGACAACCAACTTATACATGTTGTATATGAGAAAACACACTTATGGCATTTAAAGGGACTTAATTCAGAGTTGCATTTGAATCTTTGGTTCAAATGGACCTCTTCCAAATAGAATGCTAAATGCATTAGCTCAAAACACGTCACATACTCATGCCATGTTCATGCATCATATTGTTGCATATGATTGTGTATTGATTGCTGACACTGTTCCTTCTCGATAGGTCCTGCTCCGGAGACCGATCCAGAGTACCTGTCAGAGGAGTAGTGCCCCCCTGTTGATCTACCAGGCAAGCAAACCCCCTTGTTCATTCTGATACAATCCTACTCTCTCGCTCCTGCTCTCACTTATTGCATTAGGACAACAACGATTCAACTGCTACTTTATGCTGCGGTAGTTGAACCCATTCCTCTGCATGACCTGTCATTGCCACAGCAAATAGCTAAAACCCACTAGCATGTGTAGGAGTTGATTGAGCCATGTTGTGTTCCTACAATGCCATGCCTGCTATTGCTTAGAGTTATGTCAGGTCTGATTCATCGGGAATGAATTGGAGTGTTACGATATGTTCTGGTGCTGAGAGTTAAGTGTGTGAACACGATTTGGTAAAGGTAGCGGTGAGAGGCCATGTAGGAGTACATGGTGGGTTGTATCATTGGGACCGTCCTTAAGAACTGAATTCTGTGTAAGTTGTCCAATGACTACACTAGTAGAAAAAGGGGCTTTTGTCCCGGTTGGTAAGGCCCTTCAGTCCCGGTTTTCGAACCGGGACTAAAGGGTCGGTACTAATGCCTCTCCCCTTTAGTCCCGGTTCTTACACGAACCAGGACTAAAGGGCACGGCCACGTGGAGCTCCACCTTTAGTCCCGGTTGGTAACACCAAGCGGGACTAAAGGAAATTTTATGATTTTTTTTTTGAAATTTTTTTTGAATTTTTTTTATTTTTTTTATTTTCAAATTTCTGAATTATTTTAACCTCTAGTGTGTAATCACCACCCCTCATCACTGCTCAATTTATCCTCTAATCACCCCTCATCATTCCAAATCATCTAACTTCCCGAACGGTCACCCATCCTCCCACTCCCCCAGCCTGAGCACGCTTAACTTCCGGGTTGTATTCTCTCTCGTTTCCAAGTCTGCACTTGTTATTTTCCTAACAATAGTAAGATGTCAATCCTATTAACCTTCATGAATTTTGCTTGAGCATGAAGTGACACATTTCACTGTTTGAGTTTGAAACTATTGTTTTAAAAAACAATAATTATTTAGTAACAATAATATTTCTTGAATAATTAGTTTGACCATTGTTTGACCACAGTTTGACAAGATTTGACCAAAATTCAAAATAACTGAAATAATTATTTCGTAACACTAATATTCTGGAATAATTAGTTTGACCATTGTTTGACCAGATTTGACTAGTAATTTTTTCGATTTTTTCCACTCTAGATCTTAAAAGCCCCGTAACCGATTTTTTTGATTTTTTGAGGATTTTGAAAATGGAACCCGAATAGGCAATAAACCTGCACTAGAGTCTTGTGTGGTTACTCAGGTCGTGGCCGACACCGTTGCCAGGCTTCCGCTTGAAGGTTGCCGAGATACATGACGTGTACATGGTGATAAGTGGTGAGAGCGTGTGTGAAGAAGTACACCTCTGCAGGGTTATCATGATCTATTCGAATAGCCGTGTCCTCGGTTATGGACTTCTTGGATGCTTACGTGGTACATAGACAACTTAGAGTGGATACTCTAAAATGCTCAAGACAAGTGTGAGTGCTATGGATGGCCTTCTCGTAGGGAGACAGGAATGATTTGATGTGGTGATTAGTGGACTCGTGTGCGCTGTCTCACCTCAAAGAAGTTTCTCGTAGTCGTAGAATAGGATAGCCACTGAGTCAAAGCTGGCTTGCTGCAACTAAACCCCGCATAACCTTCTTGATACAAATGCATGTATGATAGGATCTGATGTAAGTCTTGTTGAGTACCTTTGTAGTCACGTTTGCTTTATTTATGTTTTGCAGGTGAGACATCTGTCTCACTAGTAGTACCGCTTGGACTTCGACGAGTAGCTTGTTACCTCAGCTACGATGTTGTACCTTGGGAGGGACTTGTAGATAGTCAGGCTTCTCGGCACTTTTCTTTTGTAGTTGTCTGTACTCATACATGTAATGCTTCCGTTGCTTGTATGCTCTGAATGATGGGTCATGAGACCCCTGTTTGTATTAATGCTATGTGGCTCTTCTAGGCCTTTATCTATATGAGTTTGCGTTATGTTGTGATGCCATGTTGTACAACACATACTTGCATGTTATGCGTACGTGTGACGTGTATTGCTATGTGTGGGATCCGACAACCTAGTTGTTTATCCTTGGTAGCCTCTCTTAGGGGGAAATGTAGTCTAGTGATTCCACCGAGCCATGGTAGTCCGCTACAGCCTGGTTTACCTGGATGTCAGGACCCTGATTCCAAGTCACATCGATCTAGCCGGTAACACCTCATATCACTTTGCGGCCTCACGGACGGTATTCCCACGGGTGTCGCCTTACCATGGCCCGGGACCGTTTGCGCCTTTTGGCTCACGTACATGATAGTGTCGCTAGCATCCATATGACAGAGAACCCGGGTGACATGACTAGTCGTGAACCCAAAGTGGCACTAACTTACGGGAACAGGCATACATGAATCAACATCGAGCATGTCGGTCAGCAGCGTGCGAATCCGGGCTATAGCACTGGGCTAACAGGACTCCGGATGTCACCGCGTGACATTTCCCTGAAGGGACAGACACAGGAACGAAGTGAATCACATGCCGGCCAGTCAAGTGTTCTGGAGCAGTAGTGCTGGGCTAGCAGGACTCCGGTGAACCGGGCTATAGCGGACTACTATGGCTCATGGAAGCACAAGACTACATTTCCCCATAAGAGAGGCTACCAAGGATAAACCACTAGGTTGTGGGATTCCACACATACCAAACATTTCAATCATACACACAATATGCTCAATATATGCAATACAACATGGCATCAAAACAAGACTCTACGACTCAGAGTATTTATTCATTAGGCTCTGAGGAGCGAGATATTACAAACATGGGTCTCATGACCCAACATTCAGAGCATACAAGTCAAACACATGTGGAAGCTTAACATGTCTGAGTACAGACATCTACAAATGAAAAAGGCTGAGAAGCCTGACTATGTACCAGATCCTGCCGAGGACACAGGATCGTAGCTGAGGTATCAAGTTAAACCTTGAAGTCCACACGGAACTAGAAGCGAGACTGACGTCTCTCTGCAAAACATAAAATAGGCAAACGTGAGTACAAATGTACCCAGCAAGACTTACATCAGAACTATCTACATATGCATCGATATCAATAAATTGGTGGTGGAGTTTAACTGCAGCAAGCCAGCTTTGACTCAGTGGCTAACCTGAACTACGACTGCAAGAAACTCTTTTGAGGTGGCGCACACGAGTCCACATATTCACCATATCAATAAACCACTATGGATCTGCCCCCGTCTCCCTACGAGAAGGCCATCCATAGCACTCAGGTTTATCTTGCGAGTTTTAGAGTATCCACTTTCACTTGTCTATGAACTATGCAAGGGGTCCAAGTTCCCATATCCTAGGAATCCTGCTATTGAATAGATAATGATAACCCTGCAGGGGTGTACTTCTTCACACACGCTCTCGCCACTTATCGCCCTGTACACGTCATGTACCTCGGGAACCTTCAAGCGGAAGCCGGGCGAGGGAGTCGACCACGACCTGACTAACCAACAAGTCTCTAGTCCAGGTTTATTGCCTATTCGGGTTCCATCCGCAAGGAGATCCGGCCGGGGTGTCGCTCACGGCCCCAAACAATGTGTGCAGGGTTCCCAAGCCCACCATCCGGGTGCCACTTGGTACACCGTGCCACTATGCCTAGTCTGTCCCAAGCCCACCTGTACCGGGTGCCACTTGGTAGACTACTAACACTACCTACAAACACCAGAAACTAGTTGCAACTCCTAGACAGAGATCGAGTTGATTAATAAGCCGAGAGGGGCCGAGTTACCGGAACCCAATGTGTGGTAGTAACTCTTCATGGATCACAAACACAGAACTTAGTTCCTGAGGACAACTGCAATTAGACAACCCACCATGTACTCCTACATGGCCTCTCACCGCTACCTTTACCAAATCGTGTTCACACACTTAGCTCTCAACGGTAGGACATGTTCACCACGTTCCAATTCATTCCCGATGAATCAGACCGGACTCAACTCTAACCAGTAGCAGGCATGACAACAAGCATGAATGAGTAGGCACATTAGGGCTCAAACACTTCCTACTCATGCTAGTGGGTTTCATCTATTTACTGTGGCAATGATAGGTCATGCAGAGGAAAAGGGGTTCAGCTACCGCAGCATGTAACAGTTGAAACGGTGTTGTCCTAATGCAGTAAAAGACAGCAGGAGCGAGAGAGTGGGATTGTATCGGAATGAAAAAGGGGTTTTTGCTTGCCTGGCACTTCTAAAGATATTATAGCTCTTCATCAGTGTCATCGAACTCATCATTGGAAGCACGTCTATCGAGAGGGGACGAATACTGGCAACAGAGAGGGAGAGCACAATCAATGCAATGCAACAATATGATGCATGATAATGACATGGCAATATGCTGTGATTTGGGCTAATGCAACATAAAGTCATATTAATTGAAGTGGAATTCAAACTATATCAAATTCCAACTCCAAATCTATTATGAAAATTTGCCCTAATTGTGTTTCATCCTAAACAGTGAGGTTAACTTGCTCAAACATGCATGAAAATGGTACAGATGGATTCCTTGAATTTTTCTGATAATTTTTCATATATAAATTATTTCATTTGACGCTATAGATAATTTTCTATGATTTTTAGAAGTTTTGGGCATTTTCTGGAATTTTCTAGATTATTTTTAATCCAGAAAATTATTAACTGCGTCAGCATTGTGCAAGCATGATGTCAGCGAGTCAACTGAGGCTGACCAGGTCAAACCTGACCAGTGGGGTCCGCTGGTCAGTGACCTAGGGCTGTGTTGTGTGGCTGGCAGGTGGGCCTGGTCAATGGCCACGTCAGCAGGGTCAAACTGACATGTGGGGTCAGCTGGATTAATCTAAGCTAAACAGGATATATAACTTGGTTAATTAGGCAGCTGGGCCCAGCTGTCAGTGAGAGAGGAGGGTTACTTAGCTGGGTCATTAGTGGCTAATGACAGCGCCATGTCAGCGTCACCGGAGTTACGCCGGCGGCGAACAAAAACGCGGCGGAGGCACACTGGAGGGGCTCGGGTTTCGCCTACGGTGCACCGTTCGGTGCGCCCTTTGGCCCTACAAAGAGCTGGCACGATAGCGCGTCGGATGGGGGTGGTCTCCGGGCCTGGGGTGGTCGGAGTCAACGGCGGCGAGCTTGGCTACGGCGGACGGAGTTCGGACCTCAGCGGAAACTGCATTGCGGAGCACGGGCGAGCGAAGTAAAACGCTGCGCAGCCTCCCAGGATCGCCAGGAGCTCGGTGAGGTGCACGGGCGCGACTCGTTCGAGCTCAAACCATGGCGGCGACAAGGCCGGGCGGCGGTGAGCTTCTGGCACGGCGGGGATCGATGGCTGCGGCATGAATTCGTCAAGGGGAGCAGGGGGTAAGTGGTCAGGTGCTCACAGTGATGACGATGGAACGCTCGGTGAGGTCGGGGATGGTCCGGAGCTGACGAATTTGACGGAGATGGCCGGCGGTCCCGAGGTTGAAGAAGGCATCGATGGCGGTGTTGCGGTGAAACCCGGCTTGCGTGGCTCGTCGAGGAGATGCTTCGCGTCCTTGAAGAGCTATTGGTCGCGGTGGTTGGGCTAGGGGATGGCCGTGGCTGCGGCGGTGGCGAGCGGCGGCGACAGGCGCGTTCGGGCGGACGCGCGCGAGAGAGACAGAGGAGGGAGGGCGCTGGAGGGAGAGAGAGAGGGAGAGGTGCAGGAGGGTCGCGTGGCGCTCGAGGGAGAGAGAGAGGGAGAGGTGCAGGCGTGTCAGGGAGAGGGCGGCAAGCAAGCAGGAGGTGGAGGCTCGGGCACGGGCGCGTAGACACGCCTCTGCCAGTAGGCAGAGGTTGAAGACGGCTCTGCCCCTGGTGGGCTGGGCCACCAGGTGGGCTGGCCGGTGTAGCTGGGCCGACTACAGGTAAGGCCAGGTAGGTTTTCTCCTCTGTTTTAATCTTTGGTTCTGTTTTCCTTTATTTAATCACTTTGCCACTATTTTTTAAATTCCAGCAAATGTAAAAAAGTGACAACATCCCTCTGAATATTTTTATATTCCACAATGGGAATATCCAAAGGCACATAAATTATTTCAGAGTTATCTGAAATTATATTCCATATATTAAGAATATAAAACCAAATCCAAATACAATATTGATTTAAATTCAATGCCCAAAATAAATCCTTAAAAATGTTCATTATTTTTGGTTTGGATCAAAGCCCTTGCCAAAAATACCAAATATCAATAAAGATTATTTTGGTTTCATTGAATGCAAATTTTAGTTGAACCTAGTTTGATTCAAGTGATGCTAGGGTTTGGAACATCCCCATTTCAAGATTAATTGAAATTGAAAATGATGCATGGATGCAATGCCACTAATTACAAGAAGATTCCTAGGGCTGTGACACCGGGGTCCTGCTAGCCCAGCACTACTGCTCCGGAACACTTAGACTGGTCGGCATGTGATTCACTTCATTCCTGTGTCCGTCCCTTTGGGGTAATGTCACGGGGTGACATCCGGAGTCATGTTAGCCCAGTGCTACAGCCCGGATTCGCATGCTGTTGACCGACATGCTCGATGTTGATTCATGTATGCATGTCCCCGTAAGTTAGTGCCACTTTGGGTTCACGACTAGTCATGTCGGCCTGGGTTCTCTGTCATATGGATACTAGCGATACAATCATATACATGAGCCAAAAGGTGCAAACGGTCTCGGGCCATGGTAAGGCGACACCCTTGGGAATACCGTGCTTGAGGCCGCAAAATGATATGAGGTGTTACATGCTAGATTGGTGTGACTTAGAATCGGGGTCCCGACAGCTTTGGTATTAGAGCTTGACTGCCTGTAGGACTACCAAGCCAACCTGGTCGAAGTTGGGTCTAGAAATTCTTTAGCTATATAGGGGAATTGATTGTGGAAGGGAACGTAAGGCTCTTTTTACTCCTTATATTTCATGCCTTCTGATCTGGGTCATCCTATCTTTCCTACGGGGTTAAGGAACTAGGTTTACTCTTCCGTCTATCAGGATCACGTGTTACTACTCCGTAGTCTCTAAGGATTGGTTGATCTGAGTCATATCCCAGTTCGAGTACCTCCGGTGTAGCCTGTTTAGTAATATCTCAGAACCTTGAGTGATGATGTTGAGTTTGGTGCTACCCCATCTTTTGCAAAATGTCTCATTTTGAGCATTTTACTGTTGTTATGCTGCCGGAATTGTCCTAGGAGTTCGAGAGATACTAATTCCTTGTGCTACCTTCTGCATCCTATAGTTGGTGCTGAATCCATCCTTGTTTTCCTTTGTTTCGTTCTTCAGGATGTTGCCGGTTAACCGAAGTTCTGTTGCTCGTAGTCGGAACCATAGAGATGGTAGGGATGAGGATCCTCCCGACCAGTCTTCATTGGAAGAGTTCATGTTAGAGATGGAGAGGAACCAGCGTGAGTCTAACCGCTTGTTAGCACGTATAGAGGAGAACACCGCACCCCAGTGCAAAAGAGTCAGCGACCATCTATGATTTCATTGGTCTGAAACGACCTACCTTACATCATTCCATTGAACCACTCGATGGAGATGACTGGCTTCGTAGTATCACTCACAAGCAGCGTTCTGCGAACATAGCTGAAAGTGACAAGGTCACCTACGCTTCTTATCATCTGGAAGGTCCTGCTAGTCTTTGGTGGCAGAACTATGAGAGTATGCTTCCAGCTGGCCAGATACCCGCCTGGAGAGATTTCACTAAGGCTTTTCGCGAGCATCACATTCCTAGGCTCTCATTGACCGCAAGAGAGAAGAGTTCTGTAGTTTCACCCAGAGTAAGATGGCTGTTGATGCTTACAGTAGAGAGTTGAGAACCTTGCCCGCTATGCTACAGAAGAGGTGTCCACAGACGCCAAGAAGCAGGCTAGCACTAGTAGAAAAAGGGTCAAATGTGAAGCACATTAGTGCCGGTTTGAATTTGAGCCGGCACTAATGTGTGCATTAGTGCCGGTTCCAATGGCTAGCCGGCCGCTCTCATTAGTACCGGTTCGTGGCGAACCTTTAGCATCAGTTTGTGCCACGAACCGATACTAAAGTGAGTGGTGGCAGGATGTTGTCAGTTCGGGGCCCCTCCAGCACCTTTAGTACCGGGTCGTATCACGAACCGGTACTAAAGGTCGTCCTTCATTGACCCTTTGTCCACCCGAGCTCGCTCTGTTCTTCCCCTTTCCCCTCTCCTCTTTGTTCTTTTCCCTCTTCCTCTCAAGCTCATCACACATTTTGCCCAAATTTTGTCAAGATTTGAAGGCCCCCATCCATTCAAATGATCACAAACGTTAGCAACTTTGTCCTTTCATCTCTCATTGCTAGATTAGCTCGTGCAATGCTTTATATAGTGATTGATTTTTGAGTTTAGTAATTTGGGAGGAATTATATATATGTGCTAGTATTTGATTTATATGCAATTTGAGGTCAAAAATAACACTTAGTTTGCATATGTAGGTGTGGTTTACTTAGTATCTTCTAAATCTCCGTCGTAACCACCGTCGATCGCTCGCAACGTCCCGTCGCCGGCACCACCTTGTGGTGAGCCTCTTGTTCATGAAGTTTTATATAAAAAATTGATGTTTGTGTGATTTGGATATATAGTTACTCGTATAATTATCTTACCATACGTTCTTTGTTATACATAGTGCCATGGTTTTGATATCCATCCTCGTCGGCCCTCGTCCGGGTTATGATTCGGATGTGGTATATTCTCTTTTAAAACTATTCATTGCATTTCGTGTTTATGACAAATTATGCCCATCAAGTTGACATAGGTATTTGTATGTAGGAGGTAGTTGAACCAGAAATTCCAACCGGCCCTATTGTCGAGAGGTTAAATTTAGTTGAAAGAGAAAACGAGGATTTGAAGGAAAAATTGAAAAGAATTGAGGGGGAGAAGATGGAATTGGAGTTGCAAGTTGCCGATGTCGTCGATGATCACAAGATTAAGATGGAGAAAATGCGCTTGAAGATTAGAAAGATTAGAAAATATGCCATTCATAGTGAGGCTTAGTATCATTATGTTGTTGGATCAATTGTTACCTTAGTTGCGATCATTTGTTGTTGCATTTAAATTCTTTAGCTAGAGAGTTATTTGTTTGTTGCATTTAAGTGTTGTATGATCTTTATGTATGAGCTTTATGTATTGTATTAATTTGGTGTTTTCGGTGATGTGTATTGAAGATGAGCCGACAATGGATGTACGATGACCGATGCTCTCCCGAGTTCATTAATGGCGTGCGTACTTTTCTGCTTGCGGCTGAGGCAAACAAGCGGGCGGATGGTTTTATGCCTTGTCCATGTGCTGGCTGTAAGAATGGTCACAATTACTCTATGTCAAGAACCATTCACGTCCACCTGTTTGAGTCCGGTTTCATGCCCCACTATCATGTTTGGACCAAGCATACAGAAAGAGGGGTTATGATGGAAGACAATGAAGAAGAAGCAGAAGACGACAGCTATCCTGGCCATGGGTTCCCTGAATACGATGATACAACAATGAGGGAAGAAGTTGAGCCAGTAATGTGGGAAGAAGCTGAGCCGGCAATGCGGGAAGAAGCTGAAGAAGAGGCATCGGATGAGCCCATTGATGATCCAGGTCGGGCCATTGCCGATGCAAAGAGAAACTGCGCAAGTGATTTGGAGAAGAAGAAGTTGCAGCGCATGTTAGAGGATCACAAAAAATTGTTGTACCCGAATTGCGTAGGTGACAAGAAAAAGCTGGGCACCACACTGGAATTGCTACAACGGAAGGCAGAGAATGGTGTATCTGATAAGGGATTTGGAATGTTGCTGGTAATGATAAAGAATATGCTTCCAAAGGACAATGAATTGCCCAAGAGTACGTACGAAGCAAAGAAGGTTGTCTGCCCTCTAGTGTTAGAGGTGCAGAAGATACATGCATGCCATAATGATTGCATCCTCTACCGCGGTGAGTACGAGGATTTGAACGCTTGCCCAGTATGCGCTGCATTGCACTATAAGATCAGCCGTGATGACCCTGGTGATGTCGAGGGCGAGCGCCCCAGGAAGAAGATTCCTGCAAAGGTGATGTGGTATGCTCCTATAATACCACGGTTGAAACGTTTGTTCCAAAACAAAGAGCATGCCAAGGCGATGCGATGGCACAAAGAAGACCATAAGAAAGACAGAAAGTTGAGAGTACCCGCTGACGGGTCGCAGTGGAGAAAAATCGAAAGAAAGTATGGGAAGGAGTTTGCAGATGACGCAAGGAACGTATGGTTTGGTCTAAGCGCGGATGGCATTAATCCTTTTGGGGAGCAGAGCAGCAACCATAGCACCTGGCCTGTGACTCTATGTTTGTATAACCTTCCTCCTTGGTTGTGCATGAAGCGGAAGTTCATTATGATGCCAGTGCTCATCCAAGGCCCTAAGCAACCCGGCAATGACATTGATGTGTACCTAAGGCCATTAGTTGAAGAACTCTTAGAACTGTGGAATGGAACAGGTGTACGTGCATGGGATGAGCACATGGGGGGAGAATTTGACCTAAAGGCGTTGCTGTTCGTGATGATCAATGATTGGCCTGCTCTCAGTAACCTTTCAGGACAGACAAACAAGGGATACCGTGCATGCACGCACTGTTTGGACGATACCGACAGTATATATTTGGCTAATTGTAAGAAGAATGTGTACGTGGGACATCGTCGATACCTTCCGAGCAAGCATCCCGTAAGAAAGAAAGGCAAGCATTTCAAAGGTGAGGCAGATCACCGGACGAAGCCTCGCCACCGTACTGGTGCTGATGTACATGATATGGTCAAGTATTTGAAGGTGGTCTTTGGAAAGGGTCCTGGTGGACAACCTGTTCCGAATGACGCACCCATGTGGAAGAAGAAATCTATATTTTGGGACCTGCCCTATTGGAAAGACCTAGAGGTCTGCTTCGCAATCGACGTGATGCACGTGACGAAGAATCTTTGTGTGACCCTGCTTGGCTTCTTGGGCGTGTATGGGAAGACAAAATATACACCTGAGGCATGGGAGCACCAGCAACGTATGCACGGAAAAGACGGCATACATCAGGGTCATGCAAGCTACGCTCTTACCAAAGAAGAGAAGGAAATCTTCTTTGAATGCATGCTCAGTTTTAAGGTACCGTCTGGCTTCTCATCGAATATAAAGGGAATAATAAACATGGCAGAGAAAAAGTTCCAGAACCTAAAGTCTCATGACTGCCACGTGATTATGATGCATCTGCTTCCGGTTGCATTGAGGGGGCTTCTACTGGAAAACGTTCGATTAGCCATTGTGAAGCTATGTGCATTCCTCAATGCAATCTCTCAGAAGGTAATCGATCCAGAAATCATACCAAGGTTAGAGAATGATTTGGTGCAATGTTTTGTCAGTTTCGAGTTGGTGTTCCCACCATCCTTCTTCAACATCATGACGCACGTCCTAGTTCACCTATGTGAAGAGATTAACGTTTTGGGTCCTGTATTTCTACACAATATTTTCCCCTTTAAGAGGTTCATGGGAGTCTTAAAGAAATATGTTCATAACCGTGCTAGGCCAGAAGGAAGCATCTCCAAGGGCCATGAAAATGAGGAGGTCATTGAGTTTTGTATTGACTTTATTCTTGACCTTAAGCCGATTGGTGTTCCTGAATCGCGGCATAAGGGCAGACTAGATGGAAAAGGCACGCTAGGAGGGGAACAAATAATATGTATGGACGGACATTCTCTCACTGAAGCACAATACACAGCTCTACAGATTTCCGCCTTGGTGGCTCCGTATATGGATGAACACAAGAATTTGCTACGCTCCAAAGACCCGGAGCGGTCTGATGACTGGATTACACGTGAACAAACCAGGAGTTTCGCCAGCTGGTTGCAGACACGTACCATGCATGACGCCTCTATTGAAGATGACCTGTACTTGTTGTCCCAGTTACCATCTTCGAATATAATGACTTTCAAAGGGTACGAGATAAATGGTAATACATTTTACATGATCGCCCAAGATAAGAAGAGCACCAACCAAAACAGTGGTGTCCGCTTTGATGCAGAAATCAAGACGGGAAAGGAAACATATTATGGTTATATACAGGACATATGGGAACCTGACTATCGACGTGGTTTGAAGGTCCCCTTGTTTCGGTGCAAATGGGTCAATATGACACGAGGCGGGGTAACGAAAGACCCGCAGTACGGAATGACAACAGTGGATCTCAACAATCTTGCGTATGCAGACGAACCATTCGTCCTAGCCAATGATGTGGCACGGGTTTTCTATGTGAAGGACATGTCTACCAAGCCGAGAAAAAGAAAAGATAAGGAAGCGAATGCATCGTACGATGAGCCAAAGTGGCACATAGTTCTTTCTGGGAAGAGAAACATCATGGGAGTGGATGACAAGACAGACATGTCAAGAGATTATGAAAAGTTTGATAAAATTTCTCCATTCACAGTGAATATTGACCCGAGCATCCAGTTAAATGATGAAGATTTTCCATGGCTACGGCGCAAAGGGACACACGCGAAGAAAAAGTTTCACACCCAAGGATCTGGGATGTGATCAGCTTCACTATCATCACTTTCTTCTGTGTTTCACACCTAGGAGGGAATCTCTGTAATAGTTAGGGTAGCTAGTTATGTGTTTTGTAATTTGAAACGCGAAGAAATTTATGTGCAAGTAAATTCTTTCATGCATTTACTTATTTTTTCAGCTAAATGACCCTGAAATTGAAAAGCATTTCAAATGAACTCAGAAAAGGTTGAAAGTTGGCATGGTATCATAATTTCACACACATAGCATGTGCAAAAAAGTAGAGAGGGTTACCGCAAAAACTGGATGCACTTCGTGTACAAAATGGACAATCTCTTTCGAAGTATCAGGGTTTTGGACGAAAACTCATCCGTTACAAAGGCATTTCATTTTTTAAATAACCTAAGCATTACCAAATTAAATATAATGATAAAACACACTAATATTAAACATAAGAAAAAAAATCACTGAAAAATCTATTTTCAAAGTTAAGTTATTCACAAACTAGTGATTCACGCAAATTTCAAATAATTCAAAATTTAAACTATTCAAATTTGTAAACTACAGGTACTAAGAGAAAGTTTGTAATTTTTTGTACCTAAAGCAAAAATATTCACAAAGAAACTCTAAATACAGCAAAAAACAAATCAAAAATAAATAAAACAAAAATAAATAAAGCAAAAAAATAAGAAAAAAAGCCCACCTACTAGGCCACAGCGGCCTGCATACGACTAGAAACCCAAATTCTAGTTGGGCCAGGATGCAGGCCCGCTAGCCCAGTAGGCCCAACAGGGCATCGCAGCAGAGGTAGGCCCAGAAGGCTTGCTTAAGAGAGGAGCTCGAGACAGCAGCGACTGCGGGGCTTATAAGCAGGTGCGAGTGCCCCTCGGCTAGCGAGGTGGGACTAAACTTTTGCACCCCTCGCCTGGCAGCGCACACCCTTTAGTACCGGTTCATGGCTCCAACCGGTACTAAAGGGGGGCCCTTTAGTACCGGTTGGCACCACGACCCGGTACTAAAGGGGGTGCGGTTCCCACCGCTTCGCCTGGCCAAAACAAACCTTTAGTACCGGTTGGTGGCTCCAACCGGTACTAAAGGTGGGTTCTATATAAGAAAACACTTCAAAAAAGATTGTCAGTTTCTCATCTCTCCCTGCTTCTTTCTCCTCTGCCCCGTCGCCGCCGCCCCCGTTGCCGTCCGTCGCCGTCGCCGTCCCCGTCGTCCCCGTCGCCGCGCCGCGCCCCGCCCCGTCCTCCCGTCATCCCCGCCCGGCCCGTCCCCGTCCCCGTTGCCTTCTCCGTCCCTGTCCCCGTCGCTGCCCACCGTCGTCGCGCCTCGCCGGTGAGCTCCTGCCCCGGCCGCCAACCACACACACACACACAGACACACATTGTTATAGAATTGATAGCAATGTTTCTGTTTTTTTGGTTATAGAATTATTAGAAATGTTAGTTTTAGTTATAGAAATGTTAGTTATATAGAAATATTAGAAATGTTAGTTATATAGAAATGTTAGTTATATTAGAAATGTTAGTTATATAGAAATGTTAGTTATATAGAAATGTTTTTTAGTTATAGAAATATTAGAAATGTTAGTTTTAGTTATAGAAATATTAGAAATGTTAGTTTTAGTTATAAAATTTAGAATTTGCATATATGAAATCACAATCCATCATTTAAAAAATGTTACTTTACTTTTGCGGCATATAGTATTTGTTGTCGACGATGCCTGGCCCGCATCCTCGCCGTCGACACGTTCGCGACGTCATCCTGCTTCAGGGGACCCTTGTCTAGGACTGGGCTCTGTCGGGCTGGCACTGGGAGGTGCTACCTTCAGGGGCGCGATGCTTGGGGAGGAACCCGGCCCTGGGTCCCGTCGTCGACCCTCATCTCCTTTGGTGGCGTTCGCGTGGGCCACTTTCAGTGCGGAGGGAGTCGGCCCCGCCGGAGCTCATAAGTCGTCGTGTCAAGGAGGAGGACGAGCACGTCCATCGCTACATGGCTACTATGGACTCCAGGTTCTCCAATACCTGGCAGGTTCTTTGGGGAGATCACCCGAGCTATGATCCAGTGATGGTTCCTTCACTTTGGTTGTCCACCGCCTAGATTACTCTCTAGTATTCGATCTTTATTAGCTAGCTGGATAGTGATGTATTCGATATATAATATTCGAGATGATTTATTCGAGATTATATATATTATCCGAGACGATGTATTCGAGATTATGTCTATTATTCAAGACGGCGTATTTGAGATTATATTCGATGATGCTTATTATGTACTACGATTGATTCAGTTTTTCCTTATTAATTGATTTCATCCATGCATTGTAATTTTAATATATTTCTTTTGGATTAGTTAAACAAAACCTATGGCGGACAATACCGGCAGAGAGGGAGAAGAGGCCCTGATCAATATCATACGTAATCCTCGCGGGCCAGATGATGATCAGAATGAAGAATATTATGACGGCTCCGAATATCTAAGCAACACCGGGGAGGGTGATATGATATTCGATCGCGACGACCGACTTGATGAAGTCATGAACTATGAACATGACGAAGAAAATGTTGATCTTGAAACAAGAAAGACCAGCGAGGTATATGTATTTATATAAGCACGCATCTGGTGATCATCACATGTTTTAAATGACTTGAAGATATATTAATGAATCAATCTTTCTTCTTTCAGCCATCCATATTGAGCAAATCTTCAGGCAACAGGAAACGAGGCCCGAAAAAAAAGTTGAAGGAGGGCGTAAAGTACAATATCGAGGCAATCAAACCTAATGGTGAACCATTAGCGCCTAAGAAGATTGCAGACAAGTTCATTCGTCAGTGCGGAGTTCTTGTGAAGGACCAACTCCCGATCTCCCTTCAAGAATGGAGAGAGCCAGCAAAGCCATGTCCAGGAGTTACTTTTCTTGACGATAGACAAAACTTCTGCTTTGGGAAACGCTCATGCAACATTTCACCCTACCAGATCATTTCACAGATGCAGATGTGGAGAAAGTCAAGGACGCTGCTCTTAGGAAGATGGCGGTTGCATTCAAGAACCACAAGATTCGTGAATGGGCCAAGTACGTCATGGGAGGAAGGAAGACTCCAGTATTCGAGGGAACACTAGAGAAGCAAAGTGCTCATTGGGACGATTCGTGAAATTCAAGGATTCTGAATTATCTAAGGAACGGTCGAGAATAAACAAGGCCAATGCCGCAAAAAAGGATAAGTTCCATAAGCTGGGGCCAGGTGGCTATGCGGTGGGAATGCCTAAGTGGGATAAGTGTGAGAATGAGATGCTGGATGCAGGTGTCACTCCAGAAACATTGAGCTGGCCCCCAGGTGCAGGACTTGGTTCTATGCGCATGGGGGGGAGTTGGACCCGAAGACAGGCAAAGTTTTGAAGAAGGCATGTCTGGACGGAGCCGAAGATAAGCTACTTGTTGCAATAGAAGAGGCTCGATTGGGGGTGTTCGAGCCCAACAGAGAGAACGACGAGCTTACGCATGCCCTGGGAAATCCTCAACACCCGGGAAGAACATGAGGCATGGGTGCTATTCAATGGTATGAGGGGTTTTCGGAGTGGAACACCGACTACAGAACCCGTGCGAGAAAGAAGATTGCGGAGGAGAAGAAGAGGAAGATGGAGGAGGAGCAGAGGAACCTAGACTATGAACGCCTTCAAGGCCTAGAATCAGCGCACACGGACTTGGCAGTCAAATTCCAGTGGTAGCAGGAGCAGATCGACTCACTTAGCCAGCAAAGGGGGTCTCAGCAACTAGTGGATGATCCACCATTGGATAGCGCCGTCCCATCCATGCCGAGAAGCAGCGTGGGTTCCGCCCCGGCCGACGCATTGCTGGATAGCTACCCAATGGATGACATCATGGATGTCGGTGTTCTGGGAACGGGGGTCCCCAGACTTGCCTGCCTGTGGCCTGCGTCGTGGCTCAAAGGGGGGCCCAGCACGGCCCATCTTCATCAACACAGACCCAAGACCCTCGCGAGGGTCCAAGCCTCGTAGGGCGGACGACACGGAGCTTCCTCAGGCACGGCCTCATCAGGCTGGCTCGCGAGGAGGCGGAGAGATAAAGGCGGGGTACCTCACGAGGTTCCCGTGAGGCAAGCCAGCCCGCACAATGTACTCCTTTCCTCTTTGGTGCAAAGGGAGCAAGCGCAGCCGCGGAGTACCGAGGCATCAGGCAAAGGTTGCCATTTCGGTGCAACAAGACCAAGACCAGGAGGACTGCAAGACGGAGGTCATCGTGGAGCCCAAGACGGCGTCACCACCAAAGCTTTGTGCAGGCGAAGACTACTTTTGTTAGGATAGCTAGTACTAGCTGTCCGCCTTCAAATTAGCCCGCCATTGTTGGCTCCCTTCTCGCTCGATATTTGGGAAGAGGGCCAGGGCCTCTATAAATAGGACCAGCCTCCCAGAGGCATAGGGGGAGAGAGAAAAAGAGACGAGGGGGTAGACGCAAAGGATGAAGAAGAGAAGATCGAAATCCGAGAGAGAGAGAAGGGTGACTGAACTCCCCCTAGCAGTTCGTCCCCCCAGCCAAGAAAAGACCCTCACGAGGTTGTTCTTCCTTGTATTGTTCATCATCATCAGCCCAAGAGGCAATCCACCACACCACACACTAGAGTAGGGTATTACACCACAATGGTGGCCCGAACCAGTATAAACCCTGTGTCTCTTGTGTCGTTCTTCCCATAGCTTAGATCTTAGCGAGGCGGAGGGGTGCAAGTAGGTAGGATGCGAAATCTCCGCGCGCACCCTAGTGTTCGAACCTCGAGGGTCTGCCAGAACCCGAAATCCGACAATGGAGAACACTAACTGCGAGCTACACTTCAAAATGAAGAACATATCCATGAAGGTGGCGCACGCCCTTGCTTTTACAAATCCCCCCGAGGCAACCTTCCATTTCAACCTGATTCCAGCAGGCTATGCTCGTGTCTTGGTTGATGAGGTGGTGGACCAATATTCGGGGCTAGAGCTTGACATTCCTGGAGGTGACGATGAGCACACACTGGGAGAGGCCAACCATCGTATCATCCTATGGAGAAAGGATTGCATCATCTTTCGAAGGCCACCGACACCGCGTCATCCGACTCCTCGTCGAAGTACGCCACCGAGTCAGCAGACTCCCGCTTCTCCAAGTCCACCAACGCGTCAGGCCACTCCTCCTCCAAGTCCGGCACAGCTTCAGGCCACTCCTCCTCCTCCAAGTCCGGCAAAGCGTCAGGCCACTCCTCCACCAAGTCCGGCACAGCTTCAGGCCAGTCCGCCTCCAAGTCTGGCATAGCTTCAGGCCACTCCTCCTCCTCCAACTCAGCCACGTCAGCCGTCTTCGCCGCCTCGGCAATCATGGAAGAGAGCCGCCTTAGCTATGGTGCGTAGCGGTACAAGTCGAGGTAGTACTGGAGGTACAGGCAGAGGCAAGCGATTTCAATATGGTCCAAGCCTCGCGCCTCTTCCGTAGAGGCCTTACGACAAGTCCGAGGACAAAAACATAGCCATATCGAAGGCCGAGGTGGAAGCCCATTTTGCACCGAAACCGCCACCGCCGCCAAGGGAGAAAGTGCCTGTGGAAAAGATTGACCACTTCATTCGTACAGCTAGAGCACCAGCTCCCAAGCCTGTTGACACAGACTATGAGCGCCACATCAAGAAGTTAAATCGAGCACATCTACAGAAAGAGGCGAGCTCGAGCTCGAGCAAATCAACTGGCAAAAGGAGCGGTAAAACCGTTCCCCAGCTGAGAGAACAGGTAGCACAATCAATCCCCCCGCTTGTTGTGCCAACAACACATGAGAGTAGGCGCGCCCAATATTATTGTGGGCAAACCGTTAACGTTCCCGGGGTGGGCGATGTGGTAATAACCGAGGAGCATATTGAGCAGGCTGAAACGATTGGGATCACTGTTGGACAACTCCTCGATATCGAGCCCATGTCTCCGACTAGAGAGGAGGAAATAAAACGAAAATATGTCCGGGGCCAACCTTTGGTCAAGCCAGACGAGGTCAATAAGCTCCCAATGAGAATGTATGAATTACATCAATGGTACATGGACATTACCAAGATTTCCAATCGAGAGTCCCTCATGGTGAATGTCAAGAAGGATCATTACTACCATGAGAAAGCTGTGACCGTTGAGTATTCAGAACTATTTCAGCTATACAATCAAGACGCACTCGACAAATCTATCGTTAGTTGCTATTTTCTGTAAGTGATTTCTTTCTGTAATTTAAGTCTCAAGCTAGCTGTAGTGATCATGTTGATCAATCATTGCCTGTAATTATCCTCACTATGTTCTTTTCTGTGGTATTATGCAGGATGAAGATTTATGAAATGAAAAAAGGTGGACGCTATGGCATTGGGTTTGTTGACCCAAATACCATTAATGATTACACATGGAAATTAGATCCATATTACGAAAAAAGTGTAGAGGAAAGCATGCTAGAGTTCTTCAAGCGCCTCAAATACAATGAAGATATACTACTTCCTTACAACTTTGAGTGAGTCACACTGTCTTGTACTACAAATTCTGTTTTTGCCTACTAGCTAGCTACATGTTTTTTCTTACATATGCCTGCTTAATTAAGACATGCAAACGTGTGTGCATGCAGATTTCACTGGATCTTGTTAATCATTAAAGTTGATGAAGGACCAGTTGAAGTACTAGACTCACTACTTAAGAAAGCAAGTGACTACACCATCATGAAGGGGATAGTCAACAGGTAATTTCAATCATTATTAACTATATCTCGGCCTATTTAATTAGTTCGTCATTTCCTGATAACAACTATTTAATAACCCATTTATTCATTTTCTTTGTCGGCGGGCAGGGCTTGGGCAAAGTTAATCAGGGCCACTCTAGGCCCATGGAAACAAAATCTAAAATGGTATCTGTCAGCACCCCGATTCCACGTCACATCGATCTAGCCGGTAACACCTGATATCACTTTGCGGCCTCACGCACGGTATCCCACGGTTGTCGCCTTACCATGCCCCGGGACCGTTTGCGCCTTTTGGCTCACGTATATGATAGTGTCGCTAGCATCCATATGACAGAGAACCCAGGCCGACATGGCTAGTCGTGAACCCAAAGCGGCACAGACCTGTGGAGACAGGCATACATGAATCACATCGAACATGTCGGCCATCAGCGAGTGATTTCGGGCTGTAGCACTGGGCTAACAGGACTCCGGGGAACCCGGGCTGTAGCAGGCTAGGCAGGACTCCAGATATCACCGTGTGACATTTCCCCGAAGGGACAGACATAGGAACGAAATGAAACACATGCCGGCTAGTCAAGTGTCCTGAGCAGTAGTGCTGGGCTAGCAGGACTCCGGTGAACCGGGCTGTAGCGGACTACTATGGCTCGAGGAACACTAGACTACATTTCCCCATAAGAAAGGCTGCCAAGGATAAACAACTAGATGGTCGGTTCCCACTCATACCAAGCATTTCAATCATACACACAATATGCCCGATATGAGTACATACAACATGGCATCACAACAGAACTCTATAACTCAAGTACTTTATTTAAAGGCTCCAGAGAGCCATACATAACAAGTTCATACAGATAGGGGTCACATGACCCAACACTCAAGTCATACAGGAACATGCGGAAGAAACTAGTCTGAGTACAGACTCTAGAAAGAAAGAAGGTTTCTCGAAGCCTGTCTATCTACATAGGGCCCTCCATGGCCAGGATCACCACCTGGGTGGCTAGTCACTCGTCGACGTCAAGGTCTACATAGAACCCATCGGAGGGGGCGGTGTTGTCGTCCGAAAAGAGTAATTAAGCAAACATGAGTACAAAGGTACTCAGCAAGTCTTACATCAAAACCTGCTATACATGCTTATTCTCAAGAAGGTGGTGGGGTTAAATGCAGCAAGCCAGCTTTGACTCTTGGCTAAGCTATCCTACGGAACATCACCAGTAAAATAGTTTCCGCACACGAGTCCACTACTCACCAACACAATACTCCACCGGGGATCCTCCCTCGTCATCCTACGAGAGGGCCATCCTCGGTACTCACACTTATCTTGAGTCTTTTATTAGTATCCATTAACTTGTCTATGAACTGTATAGGCAACCAAGTAGTCCTTTACCGCGGACGCGGCTATTCGAATAGTTTTATACCCTGCAGGGGTGTACTTCTTCATACACGCTTTCACCACTTACCGCCGTTTACACGACATGTACTCGGCAACCTTCAAGCGGAAGCCCAGCGAGGATGTCGGCCATGGCCTACCTAAACACTTAAGTCTCTAGTCCAGGTTTATCACCTATCCAGGTTCCATCCACAGGGAGTCCGGCCGAGGTTTCCACATACGGCCCCGAACGATGTGAACAGGGTTCCCGAGACACCAAACGGGTGACTCGGTACACCGTGCCACCGTGTATCTACCGCAACATAGCCCACCCCTAGGGTCAGCGCTACACACGGCCGCCAACACATAAACTACAAGCACCAGAAACTATTTGCAACTCCTGGACAGAGTACTAGGGTGACTAAGAAGCCGAGAGGGTCCACTGGTTTCTGGCCCAATGTACGGTAGTAACTGCATCTTAAATCACACATACAGATCTCAGTTCTTATGGACGGCCTCAATGAAACAACCCACCATGTACTCCTACATGGACTCTCATCGATACCTTTACCAAAACATGTTCAACACATCCCTCTCATTACCGGCATAAGCATTTCACTCCGGCCCATCACCCAGATGAACCAGACCTGACACAACTCTAAGCATAGCAGGCATAGCAAGGTAGGAAACACATACATGGCTCAATCAACTCCTACACATGCTAGTGGGTTTCATCTAGTTACCGTGGCAATGACAGGTCATGCAGAGGATAAGGGTTCAACAACCGTAGCACACAGTAGTTTGAATCGCGTTGTCTTAATGCAGTAAACAAGAGCAGAGGCGGGAACATGGGTTGTATCGGAATGATCAATGGTTGCTTGCCTGATGGAGTGGTGGTGGGATACTACCGTTCAGTTGGATACTCGTGAATATCCCCGGAGGCAGAACCTACCACGAAGAACACATCGGAACACAATCAACACATGACGATATGCAACAATATGATGCATGCTATGACATGGCAATATGAATGTGTCTTGGCCTAATGCAAGTTATAATAGAAAGGAATGAACCCATTTGAATCAAAGATTCAAATATTAGCTCATTAAACATGGCCTTAATAGTGCATTTCCTTATTCTTCTTAAACAGCAAGATAAACTTGTTTTGTCATACATGAAACCATTACAGATGGATAGATTGAATTTTTCTGATAATTTTTCATATATAAATTATTTCATTTGGAGTTACGGTTGAATTTCTATGATTTTTAGAAGTTTCAAACATTTTCTGGAATTCCTAAATAAAAATAAATCCTGAAAATGCATTACTGCGTCAGCGTTGCGTCATGCTGACCTCAGCAGGTCAAAGGCGCCAGTCCAGGTCAAACCTGACTGGTGGGCCCCTTCTATCAGCCTCTCAGCTAATTAACAGGATTAGATTAACACTAATTAGCTGTCAGTGGGGCCTGGGCCCACATGTCAGTGACTGATTTAATTAAAATTAATTAAAACTAATCCTAAATTAGTTAGCAGACCGGCCCCACCTGTCATAGACTCAGGGGGGTCTACCTGGGCCCACCCAGGAGTCAAACTGGGTCAAACTCGCCGGAGACTCGACGCCGGCGAGGCCCGAGATGGTGGAGGGCTTCGGATTTGGTCCTCTGATGACCAAATCGACGGCGGAGACATGCTACGCATAGCCGGGGAGCTGCCGCATCCAGTGGTGCGAGTGGTTGGACACGGGGACGCCGGAAACGACGCCGGTGATGACCTTGGCGGTCGCCAGAGTTCGGGCATGGATGGATTCGACGCTACGGTGCACGGGAGAAGGAGCTGGTGGTGGCTACGGGTTCCTGGTGCTGCGCTGAGCACAACGGCGAGCTTGGCCTCGAGCCACTGTGGCTCTAGCCACGACGGCGCCATGGTCGGCGGCGGGGAGCTCTCAGGTGCGGTGGGAATGGCGGCTATGGAGGCCGAACGAGCACGGAAGCTAGGGAGAAAGGAAGAGGAGCTCACTGCGGGGTCGGAGAGGGGGTCAGCGAGCTCGGGGAGGACTTGAGGCCGGCGAATCGAATGACGGCGTCCAGCAGCCGTGGATGGGGAAGAAGGGCACCACGTCGTCATGGGGTCGTCCGAGCTTGCGTGGGTCGACGGAGAGGTCCAGGGTGACGAGGCGGAGCGATTGGGCTCATCGGAGGGGCGAGGGAGTGGCTCTGGTGGCAACTACGGCGATCGGCGGCGAGGGACGTGCTCGGCCATCGCGGGAGAGAGTGAGGGAGACGAGGAGGAGAGTGAGCGAGGATGAGAGGGGACGTGGGGGTCGCGTGGCACCCCTAGGCGTCTCCAGGCGTCGGCGGAAGCAGGAGGTGGCCGGCGTGTGGCCGCGGGTGCCGGCCACGCGCTCCGCGTCCTTCTGGCGCGAGGAGGAGGACGACTGGCAGGGCCAGTCGGCTGGGCCGAGCCAGGTGGGCTGTCCAGCACAGGTAAGGCCAAGGTGGGCTTCCCTCTCTCTTTTTCTTTTTTTGTTTCTGTTTATGTATTTAGCTGCAACTGTTGGGCTTTATTAAAAATACTAAAACGTTTCCAAAAATCCTGAAAATAATTGTGGGCTCTGTTCAGAATATTTCCAACAACAAACATTTATTTCCAGAATTATTTGAGCATTTAATTTATTTTATAGCATTTAAATGCCCAAATTCAAATACTTATGATTTAATTCAATGACCTTCTGTTGACCTAGAAAATTGTGCACCAATTTTGCCAGAGGTTTTAACCCAAGACAAGGAGGGTGAACTTTTTAGAAGGGCATTTCAGGTTCATTGAAAATAATTTTAGTAAACCCTAGTTGTTTCTGCCTTCCCCATTTCAAATTTAAGAGAAATTTAAACATGATGCACACTCTAATGCTTGAACTAGCTAGGGTGTGACAGTATCGACCCCAGGTTAGTAATTAAGTAGTACTAGCTAGCTGCCATCTCTTTAGTTATCATGCTTGATTAATTATTATCTGATCAAATTCCATTCTTGTAAAGGCCCTGAAGCAGGCGCCGGGGAATAATCTGTGTGCATACTACGTTTGCGAGAACATTCGCATGATGGCGTCCGAAAGGAGCAGAACTCAAAGACAGGAGTGGGTACGTTTGTCAGAACACTATTCACAATTTTTACACCATTATCGATATCTAGTCACACAACTAATACACATGAATATTGATCTCCTTCTTAACAGTTCAAAGAGGTGCGGGAGAAGCTCCTAACAGAGGACCGCATAGAAGCAATTCAAGAGGAAATAGCGGGATTTTTGCTTGACCAGGTCATAGATCCCAAAGGAGAATACTATTAGCCGCTACCGCCCGCATGAACCACTTCCAATTGTTATCGTGCTCCGAAGGCACCAATTAGGCTAATGCCACTAGCTCTGAAGGCACCAATTAGGAGAAATTGTATATATATATATATTATGATCGGTTCTACTAGAAATTCTATTTATATATATGCATAACGTGTACAATATGTAGTATCGTAAAATACCAGCAAACGAAAAAGAATTAAATGGAAAACACAAAATTAAATGAAAAAAAAATCATAAACCCAAACCCCCCAACCTTTTAATACCAGTTGGTGAAAGGGCTCCCTGCCCCCGAAGCTAGCTCGTGCCACGTGGTTGCCCTTTAACACCAGTTTGTGCTGAACCAGTACTAAAGGGGGGGGGGCTTTAGTGCCTACACTTTAGCGCCGGTTACCAAGCCGACACTAAAGGGCCTTATGAACTGGTGCTATTGCCCGGTTCTGCACTAGTGTAGGTTCCGGAAGGGTCTCAACCCCAAGTTGCGTCGTGATCTCCACTTGCATCATTGCAATACATTCCAGGCTCTTGTGAACAAGGCCATTAATGCAGAGATAGGTCAACTCACTTACGAGGAGTCTTGTATGCACATCCGTGATTTGGGTTCTTCCTCCGGTTCTACTTCACAGAAGCGCCGGATTTAGGTTCCGAACTCCGCTCTTCCACCCGGTTATACACCGAGGCCTTCTTGTGTGGCACCTCACCCAATTCAGTTACATGCTCCACCCAAGTCTATTGGTCGACCGCTTGTCAAAGCAGGTCCACGTCCTACTTCAGGGACTTGTTTCACATGCGGAGAGCCAGGACACTATCCACGTGACTGCTCTCAAACCAACTATGCTCCACCCCCATCTGAGAAGTCTGTTGGCCGTGGTAAGCCATCACGCAAGATGATTAGTGTCAAGTCAGCTCCCACTGAACGTGGATGTGTGCATCATGTCTCAGCTAAAGATGCTTCCTCAGGCATGGCCTCATCTGGATGGCTCGCGAGGAGGCAAAGAGATCAAGGCGGGGTACCTCACGAGGTGCCCGTGACGCAAGCCATGACGACCAAAGGCACCAGGCGGGCGCCGGCCCGCGCAGTGTCCTCCTTTCCTCTTTGGTGCAAAGGGAGCAAGCGTAGCTGCGGAGTACCGAGGCATCAGGCAAAGGTTGCCATTTCGGTGCAACAAGACCAAGACCAGGAGGACTGCAAGATGGAGGTCATCATGGAGCCCAAGACGGCGTCACCACCAGAGCTTTGTGCAGGCGAAGACTACTTTTGTCAGGATAGCTAGTACTAGCTGTCCCCCTTCAAATTAGCCCGCCATTGTTGGCTCCCTTCCCGCTCGATATTTGGGAAGAGGACCAGGGCCTCTATAAATAGGACCAGCCTCCCAGAGGCAAAGGGGGAGAGAGAAAAAGAGACGTGGGGGTAGACGCAAAGGAAGAAGAAGAATAGATCGAAATCCGAGAAAGAGAGAAGGGTGACTGAACTCCCCCTAGCAGTTCGTCCCCCCCAGCCAAGAACAGACCCTCACGAGGTTGTTCATCCTTGTATTGTTCATCATCATCAGCCCAAGAGGCAATCCACCACACCACACACTGGAGTAGGGTATTACACCACAATGGTGGCTCGAACCAGTATAAACCCTGTGTCTCTTGTGTCGTTCTTCCCATAGCTTAGATCTTAGCGAGGCGGAGGGGTGCAGGTAGGTAAGAGGCGAAATCTCCGCGCGCACCCCAGTGTTCGAACCTCAAGGGTCTGCCGGAACCCGAAATCCGACAATGGAGAACACTAACTGCGAGCTACACTTCAAAATGAAGAACATATCCATGAAGGTGGCGGACACCCTTGCTTTTACAAATCCCCCCGAGGCAACCTTCCATTGCAACCTGATTCCAGTGGGCTATGCTCGTGTCTTGGTTGATGAGGTGGTGGACCAATATTCGGGGCTAGAGCTTGACATTCCTGGAGGTGACGATGAACACACACTGGGAGAGGCCAACCATCGTATCATCCTATGGAGAAAGGATCGCATCATCTTTCGAAGGCCACCGACACCACGTCATCCGACTCCTCGTCGAAGTACGCCACCGAGTCAGCAGACTCCCGCTCCTCCAAGTCCACCAACGCGTCAGGCCACTCCTACTCCAAGTCCGGCACAGCTTCAGGCCACTCCTCCTCCTCCAAGTCTGGCAAAGCATCAGGCCACTCCTCCTCCTCCAAGTCTGGCAAAGCATCAGGCCACTCCTCCTCCAAGTCCAGCACAGCTTCAGGCCACTCCTCCTCCAAGTCCGGCACAGCTTCAGGCCACTCCTCCTCCTCCAACTCAGCCACGTCAGCCGTCTTCGCCGCCTCGGCAATCATGGAAGAGAGCCGCCTCAACTATGGTGCGTAGCGGTACAAGTCGAGGTAGTACTGGAGGTACAGGCGGAGGCAAGCGATTTCAATATGGTCCAAGCCTCGCGCCTCTTCCTCAGAGGCCTTACGACAAGTCCGAGGACGAAAACATAGCCATATCGAAGGCCTAGGTGGAAGCCCATTTTGCACCGAAACCGCCACCGCCGCCAAGGGAGAAAGTGCCTGTGGAAAAGATTGACCACTTCATTCGTACAGCTAGAGCACCAGCTTCCAAGCCTGTTGACACAGACTATGAGCGCCACATCAAGAAGTTAAATCGAGCACATCTACAGAAAGAGGCAAGCTCGAGCTCGAGCAAATCAGCTGGCAGAAGGAGCGGTAAAACCGTTCCCCAGCTGAGAGAACAGGCAGCGCAATCAATCCCCCCGCTTGTTGTGCCAACAACACATGAGAGTAGGTGCGCCAAATATTATTGTGGGCAAACCGTTAACGTTCCCGGGGTGGGCGATGTGGTAATAACCGAGGAGCATATTGAGCAGGCTGAAACGATTGGGATCACTGTTGGACAACTCCTCGATATCGAGCCCATGTCTCCGACTAGAGAGGAGGAAATAAAACGAAAATATGTCCGGGGCCAACCTTTCGTCAAGCTAGACGAGGTCAATAAGCTCCCAATGAGAATGTATGAATTACATCAATGGTACATGGACATTACCAAGATTTCCAATCGAGAGTCCCTCATGGTGAATGTCAAGAAGGATCATTACTACCATGAGAAAGCTGTGACCGTTGAGTATTCAGAACTATTTCAGCTATACAATCAAGACGCACTCGACAAATCTATCGTCAGTTGCTATTTTCTGTAAGTGATTTCTTTCTGTAATTTAAGTCTCAAGCTAGCTGTAGTGATCATTTTGATCAATCATTGCCTGTAATTATCCTCACTATGTTCTTTTCTGTGGTATTATGCAGGATGAAGATTTATGAAATGAAAAAAGGTGGACCCTATGGCATTGGGTTCGTTGACCCAAATACCATTAATGAATACACATGGAAATTAGATCCATATTACGAAAAAAGTGTAGAGGAAAGCGTGCTAGAGTTCTTCAACCGCCTCAAATACAATGAAGATATACTACTTCCTTACAACTTTGAGTGAGTCACACTGTCTTGTAGTACAAATTCTGTTTTTGCCTACTAGCTAGCTACATGTTTTTGCTTACATATGCCTGCTTAATTAAGACATGCAAACGTGTGTGCATGCAGATTTCACTGGATCTTGTTAATCATTAAAGTTGATGAAGGACCAGTTGAAGTACTAGACTCACTACTTAATAAAGGAAGTGACTACACCATCGTGAAGGGGATAGTCAACAGGTAATTTCAATCTTTATTAACTATATCTCGGCCTATTTAATTAGTTCGTCATTTCCTGATAACAACTATTTAATAACCCATTTATTCATTTTCTTTGTCGGCGGGCAGGGCCTGGGCAAAGTTCATCAGGGCAACTCCAGGCCCATGGAAACAAAATCTGAAATGGTATCGACCCCAGGTATGTAATTTAGTACTAGCTAGCTGCCATCTGTTTAGTTATCATGCTTGATTAATTATTATCTGATCAAATTCCATTCTCGTAAAGGCCCTGAAGCAGGCGCCGGGGAATAATCTGTGTGCATACTATGTTTGCGAGAACATTCGCATGATGACGTCCGAAAGGAGCAGATCTCAAACACAGGAGTGGGTACGTTTGTCAGAACACTATTCACAATTTTTACACCATTATCGATATCTAGTCACACAACTAATACACATGCATATTGATCTCCTTCTTAACAGTTCAAAGAGGTATTGGAGAAGCTCCTAACAGAGGACCGCATAGAAGCAATTCAAGAGGAAATAGCGGGATTTTTGCTCGACCAGGTCATAGATCCCAAAGGAGAATACTATTACCCGTTGCCGCCCCCATGAACCACTACCAATTGTTATCGTGCTCCGAAGGCACCAATTAGGCTAATGCCACTGGCTCTGAAGGCACCAATTAGGAGAAATGGTATATATATATATTATGATCGGTTCTACTAGAAATTCTATTTATATATATGCATAACGTGTACAATATGTAGTATCGTAAAATACCAGCAAACGAAAAAGAATTAAATGGAAAACACAAAATTAAATGAAAAAGAAATCATAAACCCAACCCCCCCAACCTTTTAATACCGGTTGGTGAGACCAACCGGTACTAAAGGGCTCCCTGCCCCCGAAGCTAGCTCGTGCCACGTGGTTGCCCTTTAGCACCAGTTTGTGCTGAACCAGTACTAAAGGGGGGGGGGGGTTTAGTGCCTACACATTAACGCCGGTTACCAAACCGGCACTAAAGGGCCTTATGAACCGGTGCTATTGCCCGGTTCTGCACTAGTGTAGGTTCTGGAAGGGTCTCAACCCCAAGTTGCGTCGTGATCTCCACTTGCATCATTGCAATACATTCCAGGCTCTTGTGAACAAGGCCATTAATGCAGAGACAGCTCAACTCACTTACGAGGAGTCTTGTACGCACACCCGTGATTTGGGTTCTTCCTCCGGTTCTACTTCACAGAAGCGCCGGATTTAGGTTCCGAACTCCGCTCTTCCACCCGGTTATACACCGAGGCCTTCTTGTGTGGCACCTCACCCAATTCAGTTACATGCTCCACCCAGGCCTATTGGTCGACCGCTTGTCAAAGCGGGTCCACGTCCTACTTCAAGGACTTGTTTCACATGCGGAGAGCTAGGACACTATGCACGTGACTGCTCTCAAACCAACTATGCTCCACCCCCGTCTGAGAAGTCTGTTGGCCGTGGTAAGCCATCACGCAAGATGATTAGTGTCAAGTCAGCTCCCACTGAACGTGGATGTGTGCATCACGTCTCAGGTAAAGATGCTCATGATGATCCGGATGTCGTTCTGGGTACACTCCTTGTCAACTGTCATCCAGGTTCGGTTCTGTTCGATACCGGAGCATCTCACTCCTTCATCTCTAAAGGCTATGCTCGTTTGCACGGCATGTCATTTTGTGATATGCCAACTCCACTTGAAATACAAACTCCAGGGTCTAGATGGCAAACTACCAGAATAAGCCATGGTAATGAAATCCTTGTTGACAGACTTGTATTCCTTGCATCACTTATAGCCCTCAAGTCTACAGATATTAACATCATCTTGGGTATGGACTGGATGAAAGCTCATTATGCCAAGATTGATTGTTACGCCAGGTCTGTTCAACTTACACATCCATCTGGCAAGATAGTTACTGTCTCCACTAGAGTTGCAAAGCGCCAACTCTATTCTCTTAATGCCAACCCTCTTCCAGACCTTGAAGATATCCTGGTAGTCCGTGACTATCCGGATGTCTTTCCAGAGGAACTGCCAGGTATTCCACCTGACAGAGATGTAGAGTTTGTCATAGATCTTATCCCAGGAACCGCCCCAATCTCTAGGAGAACTTACAAGATGGCACCCTTAGAACTAGCTGGGCTTAAGAAACAACTCGATGAATCCTTGCAAAAGGGTTTCATCTGTCCTAGTTCTTCTTCCTGCGCTTGCCCCGTCCTCTTCGTCAAGAAGAAGGATGGTACGGACCAAATGGTTGTAGATTATCGTCCCGTTAATTTGGTCATGATAAAGAACAAGTATCTGCTCCCCAGGATCAATGACCTGTATGATCAGCTTGCTGGATCCTAAGTCTTTTCAAAGATGGATTTGAGGTCAGGCTACCACCAAATCAAGATCAGAAATGGGGACATTCCTAAGATGGCTTTTGTCACTCGTTATGGTTAGTACGAGTACACCGTCATGTCCTTTGGTCTAACCAATGCTCCAGCTACATTCTCCTGCTTGATGAACTAGGTCTTCATGGAGTACTTAGATAAGTTCGTCGTGGTTTACCTCGATGATATTCTTATTTAATCGAAGAAGGAGGAAGAGCATGCCGAACATCTTAGACTTGTATTAGAAAAACTCAGAGAGCACCGCCTTTATGCCAACTTCTCCAAGAGTGAATTTTGGTTGCCAGAAGTGACCTATCTCGGCCACGTGATCTCTGGCAAGGGCATTCCCATCAATCTCGAGAGAGTTTAGGCCGTTCATGATTGGACTCCACCTGAAACAGTTAAGCAAGTTAGGAGTTTCCTTGGCCTAGCCAGTTATTGTCACCGCTTCGTTGAGAACTTCTCCAAAGTGGCCAAACTTCTCATGGAAATTCTCAAGAAAGATAAAAAGTTTGAGTGGTCCCCACAGTGTGAGCACAGTTTTTAGGAACTGAAAAGATGCCTGACTTCCACTCCCATACTTGTGCCACCGGATTTCAGTAAAGACTTTGGTATCTACTGCGACGCCTCACGACTAGGACTAGGTTGCATTCTTATGCAAGATCGCCATGTGATTGCCTCTGCATCTCGACAGTTGCATCCACATGAGGAGAATTATCCTACACATGATCTAGAGCTTGCAGCCGTAGTCTATGCACTTAAGACTCGGTGACATTACCTTCTTGGTAAGCATTGCGAGATTCACACCGATCACCAGAGTCTCTAGTATATCTTCACCCAACCAGATTTGAACCTTAGGCAAAGGCGTTGGTTGGAGTTGATCTCAGATTACGACTTAGGGATTACCTACACCCCAGGCAAGGGAAATGTCATGGCTGATGCACTAAGTCGTAAGTCCTATTGCAACAATCTCATGTTGCAACAGGGCCAACCACTCCTCCATGAGGAGTTATGTAAGCTCAACCTTGACATTGCTCCTCACAGATTCCTTTCTACATTGGTGGCGAAACCTACTCTTTTGGATCAGATCATCTCTGCTCAGAAGCAGGATAGGGGAATTTCCCAGATCAAGAGAAACATTGACAAGGGAGTTGGTGGTAGTTTCTCTATAGATGATCGGGGTGTTGTTTTCTTTGAGAATCGCTTGGTGGTTCCCAAGAATCAACATCTTCGACAATTAATCCTTAAGGAGGCGCATGAATCTCCTCTCATGATTCATCCCGGTAGTACTAAGATGTATCAGGACCTACGCTAGAGGTTCTGGTGGACTAGGATTAAGAGAGAAATCGCTGAGTTCATTGCCAAATGTGACGTTTTCGTCGCGTTAAGGCAGAGCATCAAAGGCCTGCTGGCACCCTTCAGCCTTTAGCTATTCCTGAGTGGAAATGGGATAAAGTTGGTATGGACTTCATCACCGGCTTTCCCAGGACCAAGAGAGGGAATAATGCTATCTTCGTAGTTATTGATCGTCTTTCCAAAGTGGCTCACTTCCTACCTGTTCAAGAGAGTATCACTGCTAGTCAGCTCGCTGACTTATATATTTCTCAAATAGTGTCACTTCATAATGTTCCACTAGAGATCAATTCAGACCATGGTAGTCTTTTGACTTCTCATTTCTGGGAGAGTTTCCCAACTGCCATGGGCACCCATCTTTCCTTCAGTACCGCTTTCCACCCTCAATCAAGTTGTCAGGTGGAAAGGGTCAACCAAATTCTCGAAGACATGCTTAGAGCTTGTGTTATCTCATTCGGTATGGATTGGGAGAAGTGTCTTCCCTTCGCCGAGTTTACTTATAACAATAGCTACCAATCCAGCCTCAAGAAAGCTCCTTTTGAGGTTCTGTAAGGACGAAGATGTCGAACACCTTTGAACTGGTCAGAAACCGGTGAAAAACAATTCTTTGGACCAGATATGATCCACGAGGCAGAAGAGCAAGTTCCCATCATTCGTGAGAATTTGAAAACAGCCCAATCTCGTTAAAAGAGCTAGTATGACCGTAGTCATAAGGAAGTGGCTTATGAATTTGGTGATAAAGCTTACCTTCGGGTTACCCCTTTGAAGCGTACCCATCGTTTCGGTATCAAGGGCAAGTTGGCTCCTCGTTACATTGGTCCTTCTCACATTCTCGCTAAACGGGGAGAGGTTTCCTACCAGTTGGAACTACCCCCACATCTTTCTCGAGTTCATGATGTCTTCCACGTCTCTCAACTCAGGCATTGCTTCTCAGATCACATTCGCAGAGTGGACCACGAAACTCTTGATCTCCAAGATAACCTCACTTATCGAGAGTACCCCCTCCGCATTCTGGATCAAGCAGAGCGTGTCACTCGACGTCATAACATCAAGTTTCTCAAGGTTCAGTGGTCTCATCATTCCGAGAGAGAAGCTACCTGGGAGCATGAAGATCGTCTTCGACTTGAGTACCCCACTTTCTTTTAGCCAACTCCTGAATCTCGGGACGAGATTCTTTCGAGTGGGGGCGAGTTGTCACATCCCTAGTTCTAGTATGACCTAGGCCAGCCTTCATGTTTGCATCATGTTTAAAACTCATTTAAATTTGAAATGGGGATTTGTGAAACCCTCAGATTTCATTTCTGGAAATGACCCAGATAAAAATTGCTCCAAAAAGGTCCAAGAAAATGTTCATGTTACTCTCTGAAAATATTTGTCAGAGGTAAAATTCAAACAAATATTTTCAGGAGCTCATAAATATTTATTTTGGCCTTTTGGAATTAATCCACTAATTATTTGCATTGGATATATATATGTTATATATAATATATGTCCGAAAATTATGCCAGTTGTTGAGGAGCTGTGGAATAATACCACTAGCTCCTACAAAAATTGTCATAAGAAAATAAAATAGTTAGTATTGTTCTTAAATTAAAACAAATGTCAAAAAATAGAAAAGAAAAGAAAAATGAAAAAACCTTACATGGGTTACCTGTGGCCTGGCACTGTGCGGCCCAGCAGGCCGGCCCAGCCAGCTGGCCGTGCCAGACACCCCCTACCTCTCGCCAGGAGGCCAGGGGCGCCTGGTCGCCGTGCGCGCGAACGCGCTGTGCCACCTCCTGCTTCTGCCGACATCTGGACGAAGGGGTAAGCTTCCCCTTGCGTCTGGATCGCGCCCACCTCCTCTGTTCTTCCACCCCTCCTCTCTCTCGCTCTCTCCCGCGAACGCCCGAGCACCACCGTCGCCACCGCTTGCCGTTGCCGCGCCCACCATCACGGCCTCGCCCTCACTTCATGCCTAGACGCTCCGCGCCATCGTCCTCATCCTCTCCGTCAAGCCACGCGTCACCGGACGCCCCGTGGAGCCGTCACCACCGTCTTCTTCACCTCCGGCCGCCCGAGATCGCCGGCGCCGCTCCGTCGACTCCTGAGCCTCCCTCGAGCCGCCGAGCACGCCCGCTGAACCGCCGTGAGCTCTCCTCCATTTTCCCTCCGACCCCGCTAGATTTCCTCACTGTAGCTCCGCTCCTCGCCATGGCCGTAGCTCCTCGCCGCCGTTCATGTCGCCGCCAAGGCCACTGTCACCTAGGGCCGCGACCGAGCACACCACCATGCTTAGTGCAACGCCAGGAGGCCGTCGAGGCACTCCGCAGACCTGCCGTGCCCCGTAGCTCAATTCCGCCCGAACCTGCGCGCCGGCCGCCCGTGGAGTGCCTCGCCCGTGGCCTCCGCCGCCCAAATGGTCGCCGGAAGGCAAATCCCGTGACCCTCCTCCATGTTCTACCTCGCCGGCGGCTAAACGCCGGCGGGATTGACCGGGTTTGACCCCGTCTGACCAGGGTTTGACCACCCTAGGTCACTGACGTCTGGGGCCAACCCCATTAACTAAACCAGTTTAGGTTTAATTTAATTTAGGATTAGCCACAGACACTGACTTGTGGACCCCACACGTCAGGTTTGACCTGGTCAGCCGCCTTTGACTTGCTGACGCAATGCTACTATCATGCTGACGCAGTAATGGTTTTCTGGATTTAAAATAAATCAGGAAAATCCAGAAAATATTATAAACTTCTAAAATTCATAGAAATTCAACCGTAGCTCAGATTGAAATAAGTTATATATGAAAAATTATCAGAAAAATGCAATCTATCCATCTGTACCATTTTCATGCATGAAAAAACAACTTATACATGCTGTATATGAGAAAACACACTTATGGCATTTAAAGGGACTTAATTCACAATTGCATTTGAATCTTTAGTTCAAATGGACCTCTTCCAAATAGAATGCTAAATGCATTAGCTCAAAACATGTCACATACTCATGCCATGTTCATGCATCATATCGTTGCATATGATTGTATATTGATTGCCGACACCGTTCCTTCTCGATAGTTCCTGCTCCGGAGACCGATCCAGAGTACCTATCAAAGGAGCAGTGCCCCCCTTGTTGATCTACCAGGCAAGCAAACCCCCTTGTTCATTCCGATACAATCCTACTCTCTCGCTCCTACTCTCATTTATTGCATTAGGACAACAACGATTCAACTCCTACTTTATGTTGCGGTAGTTGAACCCATTCCTCTGCATGACCTGTCATTGCCACAGTAAATTGTTAAAACCCACTAGCATGTGTAGGAGTTGATTGAGCCATGTTGTGTTCCTACCATGCCATGCCTGCTATTTCTTAGAGTTATGTCAGGTCTGATTCATCGGGAATGAATTGGAGTGTTACGATATGTTCTGGTGCTGAGAGTTAAGCGTGTGAACACGATTTGGTAAAGGTAGCGGTGAGAGGCAATGTAGGAGTACACGGTGGGTTGTCTCATTGGGACCGTCCTTAAGAACTGAGTTCTGTGTAAGTTGTCCAATGACTAGCTACTACCACACATTGGGCTCCGGGCGCTCCAAGCTCTCTCGACTTATTAACCGCCTTGATCTCTGTCCAGGAGTTTCAAATAGTTTCTGGTGTTTGTAGGTAGTGTTATTTTTCTACGAGTGGCACCCGGCAGGGTGGACTTGGGACAGACTAGGAATCGTGGCCCGGTGTACCAAGCGGCACCCGGATGGTGGGATCGGGAACCCTATACACATCGTTTGGGGCCGTTTGCGAAACCCGGCCAGATATCCTTGCGGATGGAACCCGAATAGGCGATAAACCTAGACTAGAGTCTTGTGTGGTTACGCAGGTCGTGGCCGACACCCTCGCCAGGCTTCCGCTTGAAGGTTGCCGAGATACATGACGTGTACATGGTGATAAGGGGTGAGAGCGTGTGTGAAGAAGTATACCCCTGCAGGGTTATCATGATCTATTCGAATAGTCGTGTCCTCGGTTATGGACTTCTTGGATGCTTACGTGGTACATAGACAACTTAGAGTGGATACTCTAAAATGCTTAAGACAAGTGTGAGTGCTATGGATGGCCTTCTCGTTGGGAGACGGGAATGATTCCATAGTAGTGTATTGATGTGGTGATTAGTGGACTCGTGTGTGCTGCCTCACCTCAAAGAAGTTTCTCGTAGTCGTAGAACAGGATAGCCACTCAGTCAAAGCTGGTTTGCTGCAACTAAACCCCACATTACCTTCTTGATACAAATGCATGTATGATAGGATCTGATGTAAGTCTTGCTGAGTACCTTTGTACTCAAGTTTGCTTTATTTATGTTTTGCAGGTGAGACATCTGTCTCACTAGTAGTACCGCTTGGACTTCAACGAGTAGCTTGTTAGCTCAGCTACGATCTTGTACCTTGGGAGGGACTTGTAGATATTCAGGCTTCTCGGCCCTTTTCTTTTGTAGTTGTCTGTACTTAGACATGTAATGCTTCCGTTGCTTGTATGCTCTGAATGATGGGTCATGAGACCTCTGTTTGTATTAATGCTATGTGGCTCTTCTGGGCCTTTATCTATATGAGTTTGCGTTATGTTGTGATGCCATGTTGTACAACACATACTTGCATGTTATGCGTACATGTGACGTGTATCTCTATGTGTGGGATCCGACAACCTAGTTGTTTATCCTTGGTAGCCTCTCTTAGGGGGAAATGTAGTCTAGTGATTCCACCGAGCAATGGTAGTCCGCTACAGCCCAGTTTACCCAGAGTCCTGCTAGCCCAGCACTACTTCTCCGGAACACTTAGACTGGTCAGCATGTGATTCACTTCGTTCCTGTGTCTGTCCCTTCGGGGAAATGTCACGCGGTGACATCCGGAGTCCTTTTAGCCCAGTGCTACAGCCCGGATTCGCACGCTGCTGACCGACATGCTCGATGTTGATTCATGTATGCCTGTCCCCGTAAGTTAGTGCCACTTTGGGTTCACGACTAGTCATGTCGGCCCGGGTTCTCTGTCATATGGATGCTAACGATACAATCATATACGTGAGCCAAAAGGCGCAAACGGTCCCGGGCCATGGTAAGGCAACACCCGTGGGAATACCGTGTGTGAGGCCGCAAAATGATATGAGGTGTTACATGCTAGATCGGTGTGACTTAGAATCGGGGTCCCGACAGTCACCTACGAAGAAAGAGACGCGGTGTGCTCCCTCGAGCACGCCTTCTAGGATGCATAAATCGAAGACCCTAACAACGCGGGTGCGCAGTACCGTCCTGAGGCCAACCCCAAGAAGAAGAAGCAGCTACTCCGCTCTGGGCCTCAGGAGAGCAGCAACTGTAGCGGTGCCACCTCAGGATCGGCACCCGCGCCTGGGGCACCTCCATCCCTCGCATAGGGAGCCGAGCCCGGTGCCCTCCTCGGGCAGGGCTCGGGGACTCTCTTCTGGAGGGCCTCAGACCTGGCCAACATCATGAGGGAGGCGCTCGGGCACCACATGGAGGCGTGCTTCGCGGCACGTTTCCCTCAGGAGGGCACGGGGCGAGTAGCGCCTGGCGCTCAGGAGTTCATCGTCAAGGCCACTCAGGAGCTTCAGGAAGCAAGAGTCATACCCGGTGACCGCCGCCCACCTGGTGCTGCTCCCCACCCAGGCGAGGGTGGTGAGCTGCGCGTCTGCATCAACATCCTAGGGCTCAACAGGGCCGCATCTCATGAAGTCTTCTGGCCTTCGCGCGCTAGCCAGTGCAAGGGTCCACCTCATAGCTACGTTCGCATGCCGTTCGGCCTGCCAAACGTGGCTGCCGCCTTCCAGCGCAATCTGCAGAGCATCCTGGCAGGTGAGGAGGCCAGGCACCTGATAGGTCTCCAACGTATCTACTTTTCAAAACACTTTTGCCCTTGTTTTGGACTCTAACTTGCATGATTTGAATGGAACTAACCCGGACTGACGTTGTTTTCAGCAGAATTACCATGGTGTTGTTTATGTGCAGGAGCAAACGTTCTCGGAATGACCTGAAACTTCACGGAGCCACTTTTCAGAAAATAAGAAAAATACCTGCAAAATATGAAGGCCAGGGGGCCACCACCTCTCCACGAGGGTGGGGGCGCGCCTGCCCCCCTAGGGCGCGCCCCCTACCTCGTGGGCCCCCTGTTGCCTCTTCGACTCCAACTCCAACTCCATATATTGAGTTTCGGGGAGAAAAAAATCAAGGAGAAGAAATCATCATGTTTTATGATACGGAGCCGCCGCCAAGCCCTAAAACCTCTCTGGAGGCTTGATCTAGAGTCTGTTCGGGGCTCCGGAGAGGGGAATCCGTCGCCACCGTCATCATCAACCATCCTCCATCACCAATTTCATGATGCTCACCGCCGTGGGTGAGTAATTCCATCGTAGGCTTGCTGGACGGTGATGGGTTGGATGGGATCTATCATGTAATCGAGTTAGTTTTGTTAGGGTTTGATCCCTAGTGTCCATTATGTTCTGAGATTGATGTTGCTATGACTTTGCTATGCTTAATGCTTGTCACTAGGGCCCGAGTGCCATGATTTCAGATCTGAACCTATTATGTTTTCATCAATATATGAGTGTTCTTGATCTTATCTTGCAAGTCTATAGTCACCTATTATGTGTTATGATCCGTTAACCCCGAAGTGACAATAATTGGGATACTTACCGGAGATGGCCGTAGTTTGAGGAGTTCATGTATTCACTATGTGTTAATGCTTTGTTCCGGTTCTCTATTAAAAGGAGGCCTTAGTATCCCTTAGTTTCTGTAAGGACCCTGCTGCCACGGGGGGATAGGACAAAAGATGTCATGCAAGTACTTTTCCATAAGCACGTATGACTATATTCGGAATACATGCCTACATTATATCAATGAACTGGAGCTAGTTCTGTGTCACCCTAGGTTATGACTGTTACATGATGAACCGCATCCAACATAATTCTCCATCACTGATCCATTGCCTACGAGCTTTCCATATATTGTTCTTCGCTTATTTACTTTCCCGTTGCTATTGCTATCATCACTACGAAATACCAAAAACATTGCTTTTACTACTGTTACCTTTTGTTACCGTTACCACTACTATCATATTACTTTCTACTAAATACTTTGCTGGAGATATTAAGTTTCCAGGTATGGTTGAATTGACATCTCAGCTGCTAATACTTGAGAATATTATTTGGCTCCCCTTGTGTCAAATCAATAAATTTGGGTTGAATACTCTACCCTCGAAAACTGTTGCGATCCCCTATACTTGTGGGTTATCAGCACCATGCAGTCCTGGTGGAGATGGACACGGTCCTCAGGAGGCCACCTGAGCATCCAGAGCCTCCCGAGGCTCAAGGTCTCGACGCCTTGTGAGGAGCGACTTCTTATCCACGTGTCTTCAGCTACCCCAACAATCCTTCAACAACCAAACCAGGTGACATTTTTCCAAGTCCATTTAGCTGGGAGCGCCCCCTGGGCTGCATCATTCCCAGGCTGCATGGGTCTGTCCCTGCAGCATGTATCCATTTGCATCTTTAGTTCACCCTGCTGGGGGCGCCCCTCGGGCTGCATCATCCCCAGGCCGCTTGGGTCTGACCCAGTGGCATGTATCGTCCTCGCATTTACCTAAGCTAGTTTGCTTTTCATGCATGATCTATCTATGGTTATCACCTGCTTGATTGTCACCCACCATGGGAGCCGTGCGTCGATTGTCTTTCTTCAGGATCCTTCGCACAAGAAGGCTAGGCATGGCTTCCATGCTCGGGCTCGTCCCTGCAGCGTCGATAAATCCAACGGCTGAGCTCTGTCTGGCGGGCCGGCCCCGTTCAATTCACCTCCTGGGGTCGTTGGTGCTTGGCCTTCTCGTGAAATAACATCAGGAAATTCATTTGATGCAGGTTGTCTAACCATCTCGCAGGAACGCCACAGCCATCAAGAACCAAGATCAGGCACAACCCGCCTTGAGGTAGGGCCTCGTGAGTCCAGCGCTAGCTCACGAGTGCCTAGACGCACCTCGTGTAGCTCTACCGTGCCAGCCACATGTCAGGACGGGGTTGTACACGCCTCGGGGGCTCACCGCAGTAGGGAGTCCCCTTCCACGTACTAGTGACGGATCAGCAGTCACCATGGTAATTCGTGCCCCTCCTCGCACTAACTTGTAGGAACCTCTTGAGGACTACAACATGTGGTACCGCAGGCTATCGCTCTTCTTCCTTGCGATTCGCTTGCGCGTTAAAAGGGGGGCACCTGAGCACCGCGACTCGAGAGCTCTTACTGGCTCTCCAGCCCTCACCCCCTGGTGTCGGCGTTCTGGGAACGGGGGTCCCCAGACTTGCCTGCCTGCGGCCTGCGGCATGGCTCAAAGGGGGGCCCAGCGCGGCCCATCTTCACCAACACAAACCCAAGACCCTCGCGAGGGGCCAAGCCTCGCAGGGCGAATGATGCGGAGCTTCCTCAGGCATGGCCCCGTCAGGCTGGCTCATGAGGAGGCAGAGAGATCAAGGCAGGGTACCTCATGAGGTGCCCGTGACGCAAGGCATGACGAGCGAGGGCGCCAGGCGGGTGCCAGCCCGCGCAGTGTCCTCCTTCCCTCTTTGGTGCAAGGGGGGCAAGCGCAGCCGCGGAGTACCGAGGCATCATGCAAAGGTTGCCATTTTGGTGGAACGAGACCAAGACCAGGAGGACTATGAGACGGAGGTCACCGTGGAGCCCAAGACGGCGTCATCACTAGAGCTTTGCGCAGGCGAAGACTACTTTTGTCAGGATAGCTAGTACTAGTTGTCCCCTTTCAAATTAGCCCGCCATTGTTGGCTCCCTTCCCGCTCGATATTTGGGAAGAGGACCAGGGCCTCTGTAAATAGGACCAGCCACCCACATCGGGGGGGGGGGGGGCACCGAAGACATAGGGCAAAAGAGAGAGAGAGAGAGAGAGAGAGAGAGAGAAGGGCGACTGAGCTCCTCCCAGCAGTTCATCGCCCTAGCCAAGAACAGACCCTCGCGAGGCTGTTCTTCCTTGTATTGTTCATCATCATCAGCCCAAGAGGCAATCCACCACGCCACACACTGGAGTAGGGTATTACACCACAACAGTGGCCCGAACCAGTATAAACCCTATGTCTCTTGTGTTGTTCTTTCCGTAGTTTAAATCCTAGCAAGGCGGAGGGGTGCAAGCAGTTAGGAGGTGAAATCTCCACGCGCACCCCAGTGTTCGAACCTCAAGGGTCTGCCGGAACCCGAAATCCAACATTTGGCGCGCCAGGCAAGGGTGCGCCGGAGTCCACTTTCTACCGCTTCACGCCCCGTCGCGTCGTCATCACCATGTCCGGCGACCAGGCGGGCAACCCAGATCTGTGGGCGACGTGGCCCGCCTGCGCAGAGCCGCTTGCCTTGGGCGACCCCGTGCCCCAGGCAGCTCGCGGTACGCAGGGCGCTGCGGGCCGCGGGCGACACGGACAGACTTCGACGGCTCTCACGCCGCGGCAGGCGCGGTCGGCAGCAAGGGCCTCCAATCACGCCGCGACCATGACGCCGTACACTCGCAGGGAGCAGGCGAACTCGAGGGCCGCGCTCACAGTGGCCCGAGAGCTGCTGCAGTGCAGGCTGCTGGAGGACGGCCATGACGTGCTGCTGGAGCGAGTGGCAGAGCTCCTGGGCTTCGCCGCTTCGCCGCCTCGGGGGCTCACCCCTTCTCCACCCAGCTCCCATCTCAAGCCCAGGGCGGCCCGCACGGGGGCTCCGCGCGCGCCCGCGGGCTCCAAGGATACTCCAATGCCAACGAAGCTATCAGTGCCGAACCGGCGGCGGCGCTGCCCCTTCTCCCGGTCCGTGAAGAAGAAGGAATCGACGCGACCCGCGGCCCTAGTGGGTAGCCGCGCTGCCACCCCACGGTGGGCGCGTCAGGCAGGACCGCGTGGCATGCGGGGCATTACGGCGTGGCATTCGGGATGACGGCGTCGGAGGAATACGTACCCCTCATGATGGACCAAGGACACCCACACGAGAGCGAACAAGGCTCGCTCCTCAGCCCAGGCTGGGGGGACGAGGCGCCAGAAGCTGAGCCTTTTCGGGAGCCCCAGGACAGTCCTACTGGCCACGCTGGGGGCAACGATTATCGGGTACCGCTAATTCTTCAGGAGCAGGTATACGCTAACCATGGATCGCAGGAGGTGCAGGTCGCCACAGCGAGCAGCTGCCCCGCTCCCACAGTCTCCTGCCCCTTGGGAGGAGGGCGCAGGGGGCTGCAGGAGAGGGGCCGGGATCCGACATCACCACCGTGGCGTTCGGAGCAAGGTGTTCTCTGGAGGTAGGCCCTCCGCTGGGCAGGTGCCTCAGAGCCTGCCCCCGGCGGAGGACCCGTGGTCGTCGGGGGAACCGCTGGCGACCGCTCTACCCCATCGGCGGCGTCCTTGTTTCTGGTCGTCGTTGATGGCACTAGAGTGTGGCTCAAGGCGGGGCCCTCATCTGGCGATATGAAGCAAGGCCAGTACCTGTGAAGAAGGCCCAGTGCCTGTGAAGCTCGCCGCCTCGTGACACTCTCATGTAATAATGAGTGGGGCTATACACGCCCTGGAGTCTCAGGGGTGCCGGCCTCAGGTCCTGGGGCTCCCTCCCATGCCCAGTGGCAGCACTTAGCTCCGCGCTGGTGAGAAGACGTCCAAGACTAGACTAGGTGCCGGACGCGGCCTTTTGTTTTCTTTCGTTGCTCTTCCCTTTGGTTGTCGCTTTCCCCCGTTAGATTCAAGTTGGATTCGAATTTGAGATTTGCGTGTGTTCGGGGAAGGGGTGCTTAGTCTCGTTCGAGCAATTTCTCGCGTTTTGGTTATCGCTTCGCCTCAGCTGCGTCCCCTCGCGAGCCCCTCGCGAGCCGGGACGGGCCTAGCTTGCGCAGCCCAGACTGCCGCAGACATGACCTCTCAGGAGGGTGTTTTACTGCAAATCCTGCGAAACCAGTCAGGGAACACTCAAGACACCTCAACCTCCCACAGGCTGCCTCAGGGCCAGCACGGGACAGAGATAAACTAGCCGACCAGCGCGTCGCTTGGGCCAACCACTTGGCGCAGGTGCATGGGCAATGTCGCGTCTACTAATACGATGAACACAAGTTTTACATAAGGGGCTCCCCCTTCAAAATGCTCTCACTGCAATCAGGCCGAAACCTGAGTTCTATTCATGCAGGGTAACGAAGTAGGAGTGATGCACAATCAGTCGGATGAATCCCCCAATGCGTTCTCAGGAGCTCCACCCGAGCCATTGCTGGCGTCGCTGAACCCACCATCACTGTTCGCGTCGCCGTCAGCGGCGTCAGGGCCGTTCACCACGCCGCTCTCGAAGGCCGCCACGATCGCGTCGTCGTTGTCTGAAGCGAAGGCCCTGATAAGAGCGTCCACATTGTCCTCCACCCAGTGCACCAGGTCGCCTCGGATGGCCTGGGGCACTGGGGCCATGGCGGCGTCAAAATCAAAGTGGGGATCCATGTTCCGGAGGTGGCTGAAGACGCGAGAAAAGGTGCACCCAAGCAGGGCGCGGCTCCTCTCCTCCACCAATCTGTCAGCCCTGACCGATCGCGCCTCCAGCTGCGTCACCACGTCAGTGAAGAACTGAAGATTGCCAGCATAGTTGACTGCGTGCGGCTTGCCAATAGCCGCCTCGCAGATGTTGCCCAAAGCTGCGTTGGCTCTCTCCCGGAGCGTGGTGAGCATGGGGCCGTGCTCGTGCTCCAGGATCCGTCGCTAACATATCTCGTCCGCGTTCTGGCCCGCGACGACCTCGGCCTCCTCCACCCGCTGGCGGAGAAGGAGCACCTCGGCCTGGGAGGCGGTTAACTCACCTTGCGCTACCACAAGAGCGGCCTGGAAAGCGTCGGCCCGCCGTGTCGCCTCCTCCAGCTTGGCCCTCAAGGCAGCAGTCCTGCCTTCAGCTTCGGCCCGGATCAACCCCAGCTTCTCTTCGAACTCATGCTCGAGGTTCAAGCGCGCCATCGCCACTCGACGTCCGACCTCCTCCTGAACGCGGGCTTCCTGTGCAGCAACATCATCCTCCGCCTGCGTCACCAAGCGCTCCCTCGTCTCCAGACGCTCGTACTCTCAGGTACGTTTGGGGGCTTCCAGTGTCAGCGCCTCCTCACGCTTCTCGAGCTCTGCTAAGTCGCCGGAGGCCACCTTCATCGACGCAAGGGCTGCCTCGTGCAGCTCCACCTGCTCCTCCAGCGAGTGGCACTAGGCCAGGAGCTCCCGAGCCCGCTCCTCCGCCGCCGCTCGCTGCCGGTCAGCTTCCCTAGCCTCCTAAGTGGTCCAAGATCGGGCCTCCCGAGAGGCCACCAGCGACGCCCTGGCCTCTGCATCGTCAAGATCGCGCTGACGACGCGCTAGGGCGATGGCGCCCTCAAGCTCGCGCCTCTCTACAGCCAGGCACAGGCCATCGGCCTCAAGGCGCGCGTCTTCATCGGCAAGCTCCTCTCCAAGCAGGCTTACCGCGTCAGCCGCCCTTCGAAGGAATCCTTGGCGGAGGGCGCGACGCTCCCGAGCACGCTTGTGCACGTCCTCCACACCATCATCTGCCCCAAGCAAGCGCCGGGGGCCGCGAGCCAGCACTCCCCCTCCGGGCTGGGGGCTGGGGGCTGGCACCCTCGCAACGGCCGGGCACGCCGCGTCAGAAGCCCGGCCGGGGGCCAGCCCGTCCCCAGGTGAGGAGCGCAGGAAGCGCCTCAGCCGATCGCAGTCCACATCTAGGCGAGAAGCCCACGGCAGGCTGGCTATGCCACGAGAAGGCCCGCGAAGGATCGTGAGGTGCGCAGGGCCGTGATACGCCTCGGGACGGTTCACCTCGTCAGTCGCCCTCACCACAAGGGCTCCACTGCTTGGAGCGCTTGAGGACGGTGGAGGGGGCAAAGCCAAGAGGGACGGCTCCTCATCCGTCTCCGCAAGCTCGGCTGGAAGGGGCCTGCGGAGCAAGAGTCAGTAAGAGCAACAGAAGGATCGGGAGCTGCGAAAGGAGAAGGCTTAGTCATCAGTGGCGAAGTACTTCCTACGCTTCAGCAGGCGACAAGGGTAATCGTCGCCCAGGGCCTCCCTCCTCTTCCGGAGGTCCTGAAAGTCCACGCGGAAGCGGCCTAAGAGTCGGGCGTAGGGATCAACTTGCGATGAAGATGGAGCATCAAGGCGATCCGCGTTAGGGGCGCCTGCCTGGTGTGCACCGCCAATCGCCTCGCCAAGAGAGGCTGCCGGAGCCTCGGTGGCCTCAGTCGAAGGCGCAGAGGGCAGCCGCTTGTCACCCCCAGCCTCAGCGGCACGGGCCCCGATAACTGCTTCCTCATGAGCCTCGCCCGGCGCTGTCACCCCGCCGGGAGCCCCCTCGGCCTCTGGCGCCTCGTGCCTCCCTGCTCCGCCACTTGAGGAGGAGTCGCCTTCGCCGACTGGAAGGGCAGTCACCACCACCGGGTTCTTGCGAGGCCCTTGGAGGCTAGCGGGGCGCGGCCCCCACTCATCAAAGATAGGCATCTGCTCACAAAATCGCCCCCGCTCTGGCAGAGGTACAGCAAGGCCCCTCCCTGCTGGATACTGCCGGGGTTGGGGTCCCCGTCAGGGTCAAGAGCGCCGTCCTCAGCACTTCAGGCGTCAGGCATACGATCATCGCACCCGCTGAAGGCCCACATCCGACGGGAGTGGCGCTGGAGAGGAGCAGCGTGGTGTAGCAGGAACTCCTTCACCACCTTGGGCGCTGTCGCACCAAGCGACCTCAAGAACGTGAAGCGGTGCCAGACGAAGACGAGCCGGGGCCTCTCAAGCGTCTCCTGGCCCCAGCCCGAATTGGGGATAGCAGGCAAAGTTGGCTCCGATAGCAGGGGGCTGGGCACCCCAGCATCCACATACAGCCACCGCTCGCGGAACCCAGCCGCAGGCAGAGGGAGCTTGAAGTCAATCCCAGAGGCCGCCGTCTCAGGCGCGGCAACGAAGCTCACACACGCCCAGCATTGGGTAGGGTCAACAAGGCGCAGCGAGAAGAAGTGGCGCAGCAAGGCGACCGAAGGAAGGATGCCCATCATGGCCTCGCAAACAAAGGCGAAGACCGAAAGGAGAGTGATGGATTCAGGACCCAGATGCATCATGTGGATCTGATAGTGGGAAAGCACGGCATTGAAGAAATCGGAAAAAGGAGGAACCAGACCCGCCCACAGGGCGTCGGCAAAGTACAGGACCTCGGTGGCTATCCTGTCGATGGAGAAGTGTGACGCGGGCCAGGCCGTCATCCTCCCGCATTCATTGAAGATGGTGGCCAGGGCCAAGCTGACCTTACCCAAACCCTCGGCGGGGGCTGCCAACGGCGGCGGCCAAGGCGGAGCCATGGCGATAGGAAGGGGGGGGAAGGTTCAAGATTGAGTTGAGAACAGAAACCGGAGTTCGAGCGAAGGAAGGACAGAGGGCGCTCGAGCAAACAAAAAGGGGAACGGCTGTGTACAACTACGGGTCCGCCTAGCATGGCGCAAAATAAGGAGGGCGTGGGGGAACAGTGCCGCCCAAGTCCAATCAGCTACCACGCGGCGCCCAAGGCCGCAGGCTGTTAGGGCCCGCGGCGCTTCTCTCTTGCCCTTCCGCCTCCCTGCACGGCCAAGTCCGGGCAAGCCTTGGGCCTGGGGAAAACTGTCGGCGTTCTGGGAACGGGGGTCCCCAGACTTGCTTGCCTGCGGCCTGCAGCGTGGCTCAAAGGGGGGCCCAGCGCGGCCCATCTTCACCAACACAAACCCAAGACCCTCGCGAGCGGCCAAGCCTCGCGGGGCGGATGATGCGGAGCTTCCTCAGGCACGGCCCCATCAGGCTGGCTCACGAGGAGGCGGAGAGATCAAGGCGGGGTACCTCATGAGGTGCCCGTGACGCAAGCCATGACGACCGAGGGCGCCAGGCGGGTGCCAGCCCGCGCAGTGTCCTCCTTCCCTCTTTGGTGCAAGGGGGGCAAGCGCAGCCGCGGAGTACCGAGGCATCAGGCAAAGGTTGCCATTTCGGTTGAACGAGACCAAGACCAGGAGGACTACGAGATGGAGGTCACCGTGGAGCCCAAGACGGCGTCATCACCAGAGCTTTACGCAGGCGAAGACTACTTTTGTCAGGATAGCTAGTACTAGTTGTCCCCTTTCAAATTAGCCCGCCATTGTTGGCTCCCTTTCTGCTCGATATTTGGGAAGAGGACCAGGGCCTCAATAAATAGGACCAGCCACCCACATCGGGGGGGCACCGAAGACAGAGGGCAAAAGAGAGAGAGAGAGAGAGAGAGAGAGAGAGAGAGAGCGAGAGAGAGAAGGGCGACTGAGCTCCTCCCAGCAGTTCATCGCCCCAGCCAAGAACAGACCCTCGCGAGGCTGTTCTTCCTTGTATTGTTCATCATCATCAGCCCAAGAGGCAATCCACCACGCCACACACTGGAGTAGGGTATTACACCACAACGGTGGCCCGAACCAGCATAAACCCTGTGTCTCTTGTGTTGTTCTTTCCTTAGTTTAGATCCTAGCAAGGCGGAGGGGTGCAAGCCGGTAGGAGGCAAAATCTCCACGCGCACCACAGTGTTCGAACCTCAAGGTTCTGCAGGAACCCGAAATCTGACACTACCAGCCTCACGACTATCTCGCAACAATGGGACCGCCTCTTCTTTGTCGGGAGTAGCTCAAGCTCGTTAAGGGGAGTTTTTTCCTTCTCCGCGTCCGAGAACCTCCATATCGGTGCCATGGCCGATGCAGCATGCGATGGAACGAGGAAGAAGAAGGAGCAGGAGAAGCAAAGGAAGAGATGGGTGACAGAGGCTCCGCCCCCCACTTCCCATCTATAGCCAGGGGGCCAACCGCCGACCTCCACGATCTAAGGTAATAATGATCTTTTTCTGCATGCAGCAAGGACTCATCAAGTCGGGCAGTTGCCCAGGCAGCATGGGGAAGTGGAGACGCCCACGTCTAATCAATCGCCACGCGCCAACCGTGGCCGCAGGCTGTTGGGGCCTGCAGCGCTCCGCACTTGACCTTTGGCTTCGCCTCGAAGCCCAGCCCGAGCATGCCTTGAGCCCGAGGGCTACTGTCGGTGTTTTGGGAACGGGGGTCCCCAGACTTGCCTGCCTGCTACCCGTGGCGTGGCTCCCCCAGCGGCCCTGTACGGCCCATCTTCACCAGCAAACACTCAAGACCCTCGCGAGGGGCCAAGCCTCGCGAGACGGACGACGCAATACCTCCTCAGGGGCGGCCTCACTAGTCCCGCTCACGAGGGGTGGAGAGATCAAGTCAAGGGAAACCTCGCGAGGTTCCTATGAGGCAAGCCATAATGATTGGAGCCAGGCGGGAACCAGCGCGCGTAGTGTCCTCGTTTCCTCTTTGGTGCTAAAGAGGCAAGCACAGGCGAGGAGTCCCGAGGCATCAGGCAAAGGTTTCCATATTGGTGCAACAAGACCAAGACCAGTAGGACAGCAGGATGGAGGTCACCGTGGAGCCCAAGACGGCGTCACCACCAGAGCCTTTGGCAGGCGTAGACTACTTTTGTCAGGATAACTTGTACTAGTTGTCTCCCTTCAAATTTGGCTGTTGTGGGATCCCTTCCCGCTCAATATTTGGGAAGAGGACCAGGGCCTCTATAAATAGGACTAGCCACCACCATGGAAAGGGGGGGCTCTTCCAGATCATCCCCAACCACACAAGTTCACGAAGCACAAGAACACCTCTCGTCAGGAGGCTGCTCTTCCCTTGTTACTGTTCATCCTCAGCCCAAGAGGCAATCCACTACACCATAGTGGAGTAGGGTATTACACCACAATGGTGGCCCGAACCAGTATAAATCTTGTGTCTCTCGTTCTTTGGGTTCGTCGAGCTAGGCCGTGACATCGTGTTGAGTGTGAGCTAGAGGGGGAGAGATCTTTCTACACACCCCAGTGTTCAAACCTCAAGGGTTTTGCCAGAACCCAAAATCCGACACTCTTGGTCTCTTTGAAGCTCGGCCGGGAGGCAGAGCTGGAGATCACTCGTAATCCCAGCATTGCCCCTCCCGGAGGCCTTGGGGCCGTTGTCGACGAGAGGCGCGACTTCCGGTTGGCTGGAGCGATGGTAGCGGTGTATACCCGTTGTGGGTGATGCCGCTACTGTGTCTGCCGCTTCCCCCTTTTCCTCCTCTCATCTTTCCGTTCGGGGAGGGGTGATGGGCCTTGCTCGTCACGTTGCGCAGCTCCTGGGTGTACGTCACCCGCGGACCATGGCGGATAACTGCTCCGCCGATCTCTTCATCGCCGCCCTCCCATAATCGCTTCTTTTATTCTCCTTTCCCTCGGGTTTAATCATCCTGGGAAAAGGAGTAGAGAAAGGTAAAGAGGGGTGAGGGAGTCCTGGATTAGGGGCTGTTCGGATAGCTGGACTACACCTTCAGCCGGACTCCTGGACTATGAAGATACAAGATTGAAGATTTCGTCCCGTGTCCGGAAGGGACTTTCCTTGGCGTGGAAGGCAAGCTTGGCAATACGGATATGCAGATCTCCTACCATTGTAACCGACTATGTGTAACCCTAACCCACTCCGGTGTCTATATAAACCGGAGGGTTTTAGTCCGTAGGACAACATTGACAACATACAATCATACCATAGGCTAGCTTCTAGGGTTTAGCCTCTCCGATCTCGTGGTAGATCTACTCTTATACTACTCATATCATCAATATTAATCAAGCAGGGCTTAGGGTTTTACCTCCATTGAGAGGGCCCGAACCTGGGTAAAACTTCGTGTCCCTTGCCCCCTGTTACCATCTGGCCTAGACGCACAGTTCGGGACCCCCTACCCGAGATCCGCCGGTTTTGACACCGGCATTGGTGCTTTCATTGAGATTTCCTCTGTGTTGTCGACGTCAGGCTTGATGGCTCCTACGATCATCAATGGCGATGCATTCCAGGGCGAGACCTTCCTCCCCGGACAGATCTTCGTCTTCGGCAGCTTCGCACTGCGGGCCAATTCACTTGGCCATCTGGAGCAGATCGAAAGCTACGCCCCTGGCCGTCAGGTCAAATTTGGAAGTTCAAACTACATGGCTGACATCCACGGGGACTTGATCTTCGACCGATTCGAGCCACTGCCGAGCGCGCCGCACTGTCACGACAAGCATGATCTAGCTCTGCCGCCGAACAGTGCCCTGGAGGCCGGACCCGCATCGGCTTCGACCCTTAATTCGGAGCCAACTGCGCCGATCGAGGATGGGTGGTTGGACGCCACCTCGGGGGCTGCGATCCCAACGGCGATCGAGCTGAACACCAGCCCCGCACTCTGCGAGACTCATGACTCCAAGGAGCCGGACTCCTCTCCGGACTCCGAACCATTCGCGCCTGTGCCGATCGAATCCGATTGGGCGCCGATCATGGAGTTTACTACCGCGGACATCTTTCAACACTCGCCCTTCGGCGATATTATGAAATCACTAAAGTCTCTCTCTCTATCAGGAGAGCCCTGGCCGGACTACGGTCAGCGAGATTGGGATACGGACGATGAATAAATTCAAAGCCAACCACCACCCACTTTGTAGCCACTGTCGACGATTTAACCAACATGCTCGACTTGGACTCCGAAGACATCGACGGTATGGACGCCGATGAAGGAGATGATGAAGAACCAGCGCCTATTGGGCCCGGGAACGCCACCTCGTCATATGACGTATACATGGTGGACGCACCAAAAGATGACGACGAGGAGCGGAAGGACACACCGAAGGCTTGTTCCCTCGAAAAGCAGTCAAAGCGGCGATGCAAGCGCCGCCCCAAATCCTGCCTCGACAGAAATAGCGATCGCACAGACCTAGCGCTGGAGCGGGGCGAACCGCTGCCGGACAACCGCAATCCGGATAATCAAACCGAACAAACAAATTCTGTCAAGGATAATGGTCCGGACGTCATAACGCCGGACAGGCACCCGGAGCAGCAGAATGCCCGTAAAAGGCTTGTTGCCACCGCGAGGAGTCTGAAAAAGCAGAAGCAAAGGCTCAAGGCTGCGCAAGACACACTCCAAATGAGATGGAGTAAAATACTCAACACAGCAGCGATGTACGGCGACAATCGCCCCTCCAAGAACCCAAAGCGGAAGCTACTACCTGAATTGGATCAGGAGGCCTCAGACCCCCCACAACCAAATATCAAAGCAGCCACCTGGTCGGATAGACGACCCCTCTATCAACATAGAGCGGCATATAATGCCACCCACAATACAACACGTGACCCATCTATGGACGGTGCAAAAAGATCCATCTATGGACCACACAAGTGCGCCCCAGCATACAATAAAACACAACAAACATCCGAACAACGCGGTACATCCAGCTACAGGGGTGCTGCACATCCCCTATGTTTCACCGATGAGGTGCTGGTCCATGAATTTCCAGAGGGATTCAAACCCATAAATATAGACACATACGACGGAACAACAGACCTTGGGGTCTGGATTGAGGACTACATCCTTCATATCCATATGGCTCGAGGAGATTATCTCCACGCCATCAAGTACTTACCCCTCAAGCTCAAAGGGCCAGCTCGTCATTGGCTTAAAGGCCTCCCCGAAAGCTCCATTGGAAGTTGGGAAGAGCATGAAGACGCCTTTCGGGCAAATTTTCAAGGGACTTATGTCCGACCTCCGGATGCGGATGATTTGAGTCATATAACTCAACAGCCTGAAGAGTCAGCCCGAAAGCTTTGGAATAGGTTTCTTACTAAAAAGAACCAGATTGTCGAGTGTCCGGATGCCGAAGCCTTGGCGGCTTTCAAGCATAGCGTCCGTGACGAATGGCTCGCCAGACACCTCGGCCAAAATAAGCCGAGAAAGATGGCCGCATTAACAAACCTCATGACCCGCTTTTGCGCGGGTGAGGACAGCTGGCTAGCCAAATGCAGCACCAGCGACCCCAGTACATCTGAAGTTAGAGATGGAAACGGGAAATCACGGCGCAACAGCAATAACAAACACTGGAATAAAGAAGACAGCACGAAGGGCACAACAGTAAATGCCGGATTCAAAAGCTCTCGGCCAGGTCAAAAGCCGCCCCCTAAAGGCACCAGGGATGAACTGTCCAGCCTCAACAAAATTCTGGACCAAGTATGTCAGATCCATAGTACCCTTGGTAAACCTGCTAATCATACCCACCGAGAATGTTGGGTCTTCAAGCAGTCCGGCAAGCTCAACGCCGTACACAAGGGGGAGGATACACCAAGTGAAGACGAGGAAGAGCCTCCCAAGCAAGACACGGGGGAACAAAAGAAATTTCCACCAGAAGTCAAAACAGTAAACTTGTTACACGTTATCAAGGGGAAAAACAACGCGGCACTCCCAGGAAAATATACCCAAGTGCCAGTCACCGCGAAGTCCTGCCACTGGTCGTCTCAACCAATCACTTTCGACCATCGCGATTACTCAGCAAGTATCCGACATGCGGGATGGGCTGCCCTGGTATTAGACCCAGTAATTGACGGATATCATTTCACACAAGTCTTGATGGACGGTGGCAGCAGCCTAAACCTAATATATCAGGATACAATCCGCGGGATGGGGTTGGACCCAACATAAATTCGCCATAGCAATACTATCTTTAAAGGAGTAACGCTAGGCCCAGGGGCTTGTTGTACGGGCTCCCTCCTACTACAAGTTATATTCGGCTCCCTTGATAACTTCCGTCGCGAGCACTTAACTTTCCACATCGCTCCGTTTCAAAGTGGCTATCAAGCACTGCTCGGACGCGAAGCTTTTGCTCGCTTTAATGCAATACCACACTATGCCTCCCTCACACTCAAGATGCCTGGTCGACGTGGCATAATTTCAGTGCGCGGAAATATCAAGCGATCTCTGCGCGCCAAAGAGAGTGAGGCTGCCTTGGCAGCCGCACACTAAAGGCGCCCGGACCAGCGAAAGAATCCAATAGGTCGTCAAGACCTCAGACACAACTAATCAAGTCCAGCGCCGCTACTTATACCGAATAAATGGTCACACCCCTATTTGTCAATACAAGGGGATCAACACGCGCAGACAAGTGGCAATTTCTTCTCATCTTGAAGTATACATGGTTTCTTTAAAAAACAATCTTTTTGCACGACAACTTTTTCACCTAAATTCCTCTCTTTTACACACGATCATCGTCTTACACCCGTCCAGGATACGGCACAACGGAGACACATGCGCAGACGTGCAGCAGGGACCCGCTCCAAGGATTCTTTTTAGATTAAGACCCTGCGTAAACCTTTTTTACTGTCTCTTGTTGATACATATCCACCGTGGAGAAAGATGCTGACGTCTTGGCATGTGGCCACGCAAGAACAATGCACGTACCTAGACACAAGGGGCTTCTTACAAAGGCCATTATTTAGGCCCGGTTTATACCACTAAGACCGAATACCTTAGGGAGTGTTTGGTGTCGCGAGTTTGGCCTTATATGCATCAACTCCGAATCATTGTCTTTGGTCAAATGTTGGGTTTGCCCGGCTCCTGTGTTTTGGTGCCTTATGTTCCGCTTTACCGGCTAAGGTAGCACCAGGAGAACTACTGCGATTGTGCCCTGGTTCATCCAGACGAGCACCTCAGTAGAGAAAGCCAAAACTAACTGTCATGATATAGCGTGAGACTGGTCAAAAACTCCATGACCTGTGGGAATGTTAGAATTCCTCCACCATAACGAAGGGCCGTTTTCCGGCCAGGCATGTATGCACCCTGGGATCGGGAGAGTGCGGAGCCACCAGGGGCTATCTAGTAGCCCCACTGTCAAACTCCTATGGCTAAGTGAAAGTGCTAAAGCATTATAGTCCGTTTGCCTCACTCGCTCCGCTATCACCTCCTTAATAGGACCAAGACGTTCGGTTAAGTGTGAACGTGTGTTTTTGAGAGCACCTCCGCATTATATGTGTGGGGGTTGAAGTCGACGACTGCAATCATTCAGGTTATGCACATGTATACATAAACGGTCGCCCAGGAGGCATCATATTACTTTCAGGCAAAAGTATAAAAATAGCCTTATAAAAATTTATAAAAGCATTTCGCTTACAATGAGATTACATATCACCCAAACATAATATTTTTTGAGCACTGGGTCTCTATCAAACGAGCACCCTCAAGAACTTCTTCAAAGTAGTGCTGAGCAGCCCTTCGACCTATGGCCGAATCCCGCGCTGTAACAATGATAGCATCCATCTCCGCCCAGTATGCTTTAACACGGGCAAAGGCCATCCGTGCGCCCTCTATGCACGCCGACCTCTCCATCGCATTAATGCGCGGCACCACGTTAAGGAAATGCTGCACCAAGCTGAACTAGCTGTTCGGTTTTGACCTTTCCGGCCATAGCTGATCCACAACAGACCTCATGGAGAGTCCGGACAACCTATTCAGTTCGGCCCATTCGGCTAATTGGTTAGTCAATGAAAGTGGACGCTCGGGAGAATGGAATTGTCTCTAAAACAGCTGGTCTACTTCACGGTCTATCTGACCCTGGAAATACTTGGCCGCATCGGCAGCGCTCGCCGCCAAATCCATATATACATCCTCCGAACTCCACAGCCGATCCAAAGGGGCATACCGTGGATCTCCGAACTTCCTCCGCAACATGAAGGATTTCCCAGCTACAATATCCCCGGCTTCCTGCAGCTCCTCCTTCTTTGCCCTCATAGCAGAGCGGAGGTCCTTTCTCATCGCAGCAGCCTTCTCAAGGTCCGATGCCTTCGCTTGGTTTTCCTTTTCAAGAACCCGGCAACGGTCGGCGGAGGCTTTTAATTCTATGCCCATCTTGGCCATCTTGTCTCGTCTCTCGCCATGCGCGGCCTTCTCGGCTTGCAACTCTTCGGCCGCCTTCAAAGCAGCCACATTACCCAACCTTGCTTGTTCCTTGGCTCGAGCAAGTTCTACCCGCAAGGCTTCCATAGTGGCAGCCCCATCTACAGTCACAACATATTAAAGATACTGGCATCATGCTGCTCTTCCTATGTGGTGTCTACCAGATAATGACACTTACCATGTGCCTCGTCATGCCTTTTGTTAACAAGCTCGATGTCGGTGTGTGCCGCATCCAACTGCCATTCTAAATGGGCAAACTCGCTAGTCTGGCTAGCCACCGGAGCTTCCATCACCTGCACATAGAGGTAGTATGGTTATTACCTGGGAATATGATCCTCTATTCGTCGTCGTTTCCGACAATAACCAGAGTCTCAGGGGCTACTATCTACACAGGGCACACCTAGCATGTGCAGGACTATCATACATTCTTTTACGTACCTCAAAGCCTGTCAGTAGACACATAAAAGCTTCGTGCAATCCGCTTTCGGCGGACGATATTCTCTCCATCACCATATTCATCAGCACACGGTGTTCATCTGAGATGGCCGCTCGCCCCACCAACTCCCTCAGAACATCTGATCGCACACTAGACGGTGCCGAACTCCTTTGTCTGCTCTCTTCGGGAGCCAGACACTAGGAGCTTCAGGGGTCAATGGGATTACCTTTTGGCCTCACCGGACTTGGAGAGGCCCTCCGCGACGACACTTCGGGGTCGCCCGCTTCCGGAGCGGAGGACTCCGGAGGAGGCATTTCGCTCTCCATCATCTCTAGAAGAAGATCCCCCGAAGACGAGCTCATTTGAGAGGGACTAAGGCCCAAACTGCAAAGATATATGCGGTGGCTATTTTCTCAGAAGAAAAAGATGGCATATCTGTACTATTAAAGTATTTCGGGTCACTTACAACTTGTGGGAGAATTGATCCCCTCGCGGACTTTGTGCAGCAACAGCGCCCCCCAAGGTAGGACCCTTTGTGGGAGACTTCTTCTCCCGTTTGGAAGCTTTGGCTTCAGAATCCCCGGGCGCAGTCATTTTCCTCTTCTTGTCGTCTTCCTTCATGGAGACGCTCGCTCCCTCGGTTAGAATGGGCAGCGTTGGGGCCCCGCGTCCGCCCGTATTATCCTCCATAGTATCTTCCTGCAAGGGCTCCGGGCAAGGTGCGGTCTGGAGCATCTTTTCCAGTACCGGATTTTCCAAACCCTCAGGAAGGGGGCCGAACACCGAATCAACTTCGCCTTTGTTAGCCAGTCCTGGTCAAAAAGCGAACTCTCAGAAATAACTTCGTAGCAAAGGAGAGATAATATGTTCGGCCGGAAGATGCCTTACCTATTCGGCGGCGCGGTTACTACTCAGGCCCACGTCCTCGGTGATTTCCGAACACTCCACCTGAGGTCTGAAGAATGACTTGTACATCTCCTCGTGCGTCAGGCCGAGAAAATTTTGAATGACACGCGGTCCCTCGGGATTGAACTCCCACAGGCGAAGAGGCCGACGTTTGCAAGGCTGGACTTGACGAACTAGCATAACTTGTATTACCGCAACTAAAGTGAAATCTCCATTGAAGAGATCTCGAATGCGGCTTTGCAGTATAGGCACGTCCTCGGCTGGACCCCAGCTCAGACCTCTGTTGATCCATGACATCAGTTGTGGTGGAGGGCCCGAGCGGAAAACAGGGGCGGCCGCCCACTTGGCACTTCTAGGAGCCGTGATGTAGAACCACTCATGTTGCCACAGTTCAGACACCTCTGGGATGGAACCTTTGGGCCACAGAGCTCCTGTCATCTTGCGTATTAAGGCACCTCCACACGCTGCATGTTGCCCCTCGATCATCTTTGGCTTTACTTCAAAGGTCTTGAGCCATAGGCCAAAGTGAGGGGTAACCCGAAGGAAGGCCTCGCACACGACAATAAATATCGTAATATGAAGAAAGGAGTCCGGACCTAGTTCATGGAAGTCAAGCCCGTAATAAAACATCAAACCCCTGATGAAAGGATCCAGAGCAAGGCCTAGACCTCGGAGGAAGTGGGAGACGAACATGACGTTCTCATTGGGTTCGGGGGTGGGGACGGCCTGCCCTCGGGGAGGCAGACGATGCAAAATCTCGGCGGTCAGATATCTGGCCTCCCTCAACTTTTTGATGTCTTCTTCTGTGACGGAGTAAGGCACCCATCGGCCTTGAAGGCTAGATCCAGACATGACTGAAGGTTTGGAGCACCTGACCTGAACTTTGGGCATTTGAGCTTGAGGTGGGGGAAGGATTCGATTAAGCACGGGAGGGAAAAATAAAAGCCTTGTCCCTTTATAAAGAGGGTGAATATCAAGCGTCCTCTCTGTGTCCGTTTGGACTTGCCTATAATCTAGGAGTCCTAGAAGCGGTTGGGTTACCCACGCCTGTATTGATGAGAATCCCGGAATAAGGGGACACGATCTCCGCTTTAACAAGACGTGCCAAGGAAACCTCCTCGCATGACGCGCTGAGGTGGGATAATAAAACGACTCAGATAAAGGCTTGGCCGTGGTGTGTCAAACTACGAAATACGTCAGCAGATTAGATTTGTGTAAATGTTATTCTCTCTATGGCAATATGTGGAAACTTATTTTGCAGAGCCGGACACTATCTTTGTGTTCAAAATCTTCTATGAAGTGCTTGGAGGAGGAACCCGCCTTGCAATGTCGAAGACAATCTGCGTGTCGGACTCGTCGTCATTGAAGCCTGGTTCAGGGGCTACTGAGGCAGTCCTGGATTAGGGGCTGTTTGGATAGCCGGACTATACCTTCAGCCGGACTCCTGGACTATGAAGATACAAGATTGAAGATTCCGTCCCATGTCCGGAAGGGACTTTCCTTGGCGTGGAAGGCAAGCTTGGCGATACGGATATGCGGATCTCCTACCATTGTAACCGACTTTGTGTAACCCTAACCCTCTCTGGTGTCTATATAAACCGGAGGGTTTTGGCCCGTAGGACAACATTGACAACATACAATCATACCATAGGCTAGCTTCTAGGGTTTAGCCTCTCCGATCTCGTGGTAGATCTACTCTTGTACTACTCATATCATCAATATTAATCAAGCAGGACGTAGGGTTTTACCTCCACCGAGAGGGCCCGAACCTGGGTAAAACTTCGTGTCCCTTGCCTCCTGTTACCATCCGGCCTAGATGCACAGTTTGGGACCCCCTACCCGAGATCCGCCGGTTTTGACACCGACAAGGGGTTATAGGGTTTTTATCTTTTTTCAATATTAAATCTGCCGGCGATCGCCAAATTTTAACTCAAATAATATAATCTCTCGAGCCCATCTTTGTATTCTGTAATGCTTGTACTTGCAACTGCATATGAATGAAAAAATGAATCATGTCGGGAACTTGTGCATGTGTATATCCATGCGGAGGCAAAGTTCCTCTTTAATAGAATAAACGAGTTTTCCCTGGCAGGATATCCTGCGGGCACCCTCTTTGTCTGGAGGAGAACTTCATTTGCCGGGGAACAGACAGAGGGGTCAACCCCCCGCCAACCCCTTTTTCCCAAAGGCCACTATGACCATCCTGACTAAAGCAGCGTTCGATTCATGGATGGGAGCACCTAAGTTTCAAAGAGGGAGGCAAGGTTTTCTTATGCAAAGTTGTAGCTTTACAGAATACTAATGGACAAGAGGTGAACTTATCTGTTTGGCTTGCCGGGGATCACCATGCCGTGCAATCTTCTCGTCCTTTGTCGAAGCCAGGTTCACGGCCAGAACCTGCAACTCCATGTAGATGAGAATGAATGAAGCATGCAATCTTATCTATATGCATATGCAAATGCTCATGAAGTGCTTATGCAATTATCTGGGTGTGCTTGTGCATGCATGCAATCTTAGTTGGGGGCCCCCTACAGCGCTTCTTTATTTTCTCTTGCACGGGGTCATTGCCTCGGCTTGTACAAGGGGTTACATGCAACTTCAGAAATGCCATGTACAATGGGTGGCTGCCGGGCAGGGCCCGCCAGCCTCTGCGCCTTAAGGGTAGAACTTACAGAGATGCCCAATGTTCCATGAGTTTTGCAATGGTGTGCCATCTCCGGTCTCCATACGAACTGTGCTCGGTCTGGAGACTTGTACTACCTGGTAAGGGCCTTCCCACTTCGGTGATAACTTGTGTGTACCCTTGGCGGACTTAACGCGCCTAAGGACAAGGTCACCTTCCTCAAAACACCGGGCACGAACCCTGCGGTTGTGGTAGCGACGGAGGGCTTGCTGATAGCATGTAGCACGCGTAGCGGCCCGGAGACGGTTCTCCTTGAGCAGCACAGTGTCATCACGTCGGTGCTGATCTTGTGCTACTTCATCATAGGCAAGCACCCGAGGAAACCCGTAAATGAGTTCCGTGGGGATAACTGCTTCTGCCTCGTAGACTAGGGAGAAGGGAGTCTGCCTGGTAGCTCGATTAGGTGTCATTCTAAGGGACCAGAGAACTACCGGCAGCTCCTCGATCCACCGTCTGTTGTGCTTTTGCCGTGTATCGAAAGTCCTTGTCTTGAGTCCATGAAGCAATTCAGTGTTCCCCACTATAAAAAAAGACACATCCGTGACATTTTGGGCCGAATGAAAAAAAATTATGTCATAAATATGACACTTCTATGACGATAATTGTGACAAAACCCGGTATCATCATAGATGTGGTGGGCTCCTACTTCTATGACAAAAATTCATGACAGAAAATGGGCTTTTCGTCCTGGGCGGGCTGGAGACGTAGCTGCATGACATTCTTTGGGCCATCCATGACGGAAAAAACCGTGGTAGAAGCGAGGGCGAGGAAAATTTCGGGGAGTTCCCGGTTACGGTGGGAGGTCGGGGGCCGAGCGATGCGCGTTTTTCTCATACACGTACGCACGTGTGTGCGAGGCGTTGGCTCTAACTAAACCCGAGCGAGGCATTGGGCTCTAACTGAACCCGAGCGATTGCACTGTAGGCTACGCGTTACTGAACCCGAGCGATTGCACTGTAGGCTACGCGTTACTAAACCCGAGCGATTGCACTGTAGGTTACGCGTTACTGAACCCTATCGATCGATCGATGGCTGTTAACTGAACCCGATCGAGCGATTCCTTCGCTACTGCTGCTAACTGAAGCCGGTCGATGCTGCCTCTGGGATGAACAGTGAGCGTTGCGAGGGTTTGGATGAATAGTGAGCGGTGGCGTTGCCTCTGGATGAATAGGACCCCGTGGTGTGGTGGAGGGCTGGATGAACAGTAGACGGTGGAGGGGTGCCCGTGGAGGGGTGGTTGAACAGGACCCCGTGGTGTGGAGGGCTGGATGAACAGTAGACGGTGGAGGGGTGGTTGAACAGTAGCCGATGGACTAGCACGCGGTGGAGGCTGGATGAACAGGAGCCCGTGGAGGCTGGAGGAGGTCGACGATAGCCCGTGGAGGCTGGAGGAGGTCGACGGTGGAGATGAACAGTATCCCGTGGAGTCCCGTTTTGCGGTACGCCACACCCCTCCCGATGAACAGGACCCCTGTTTCGACCGTAGGAGGTACGTTTCGTCCGTTTTGCGGTACGCCACACCCCTCCCGATCAACAGGACCCTCGTTTCAGCCGTAGGAGGTCCGTTTCCTTCGTTTTGCGGTACGCCACACCCCTCCCGATCAACAGGACCCCTGTTTCGACTGTAGGAGGTCTGTTTCCTCCATTGTGTGGTACGCCAGGCCTCGTTTCCATCGCCTGTTCTGTCCAAGCCCTTCCGATGAACACGACCACGCATTCCGTTCTGACCCAGCCGGTTGGCTCCCACGCGTTCCATTGCCTCCCGATGAACACGACGCATTCTATTGCCTCCCGATGAACACGACGCATTCCGTTGCCTCCCCATGAACATGATGCATCCTGTTGCCTCCCCATGAACACGACGACGACGTTGTTTCTCCGTTCCAAGCCAGCCATGTACACGAGCCCTGGCCGTACGTATGCGCGAGTAGGCGTTCGAGACCCCGCCCGTATGTACACATACGTGGACATATTTTATTTCTTGCACCGTGGCCGATGTACGTACGTGTACATGCTACGTGCGCGCCTCTACTACGACACCTACGCGCCTCTACTACGACACGTGCACGCCTCTACATCCACCAGTATATATGTACGTACATGTTCGCAACCAAAATGGCAACGCTACGTACGCTTCGACCAGGTGGGTCCCAACTATCAGGCACTTCCTTGCCTGCAAAGATGTAGCTAGTGGGTCCGAGCAGTCAGGGGCGAATCATTTTTTTGCCCAGACGCACTTCCTTGCGTGCGAAGATGTAGCTGGTGGGTCCCAGCAGTTAGGAGGAAACGTTTTTTTCGCGAAATACAGTGGCCTATCCGGTGGGTCCCAGCTGTCAGGTGGAGGAATAATTATTTTGCGCGTAATAAGGAGGCACTTCCTTGCTGCGGCCATGGACCCAGCTGTCAGGCTCTCCATGTACAGTCCACGTCCGATGGAAGCCATTCCTTGACCACGTTGACCACGCCGCGCCGAGAGCACCAGGGCGGTGGACGACGGTGGGGCCTAGGAAGGGGACGACGCGGAGCCGGGAAAGACGTGGCAGTGGATGCCCACGCGTAGAGGAGTATGAGGGTTCACTCGTTCGGCTGCGGTGTGAGCCTGCCGTCGCCGCAGAATAATAGCGAGTGTGGGTGCGTAGAGGGATTGCATGGCTAGCGGTGGGGGTAGGAGGGGCGGTGAGGCCTCCGCGGCATCACAACCGGCCACGGGCGGCAGGAGGAGGCGGCATGACCGGCGCTGCTTTGGGCGGCTGGAGCAAGAAGACCAGAGGTTGAAGAAGCACTACGGCCGTTGGATGGACATCGTACAGTCACTGGAGCTAGAATCGTTCATATATTGACTAAAGTTGACAAAGTCCTCCGTCCCAGTCAACTTAGTAGGCCCACAAGTCAGCCTCCCACCAAGGTGGGTCCTAGCTAGCAGGGGGTATTCATTTTTTTGTGCGTAATAAGGAGGCACTTCCGGTGGGTCTGAGCTGACAGCGGGGGGAATGTTTTTTTGCGAAATACGGTGGCCCATCCAGTGGGTCCTAGCAGTCAGGGGGAAACGTTTTTTTCGTGAAATACTGGTGGCCCGTCCGGTGGGTCCCTGCTGTCAGGGGGAAACGTTTTTGTGCGTAATAATTATTTTCATCGTAATAAGGAGGCACTTCCTTGCGGCTGTCGTGGACCCAGCTGTCAGCCTCTCCACATAGAGTACTCTTCCGATGGAAGTCGGTCGTTGACCACATTGACCACGCTGCGCCGAGAGCGCCACGGCGGTGGACGACGACGAGGCCTAGGAAGGGGACGACGCGGAGCCGGGGAAGACGCGGTAGTGGAAGCCCGCGCGGAGAGGAGTATGAGGATTCACCGGTTCGGCTGCGGTGTGAGGCTGCTGTCGCCGCAGAATAACAGGGGGTGTGGGTGAGTAGAGGGATGCCCTGGCCAGCGGTGGGGGTAGTAGGGGGCGCTGAGGCCTGCGCGGCAGCACAACCGGCCACGGGAGGCGGGAGTAGGTGGTCCCGTCGGCGCTGCTTTGGCGGCTGGAGCAAGAAGATCAGAGATTGAAGAAACACGACGGTTGTTGGATTGACATCCTACGGTTACGTCTGCTAGAATCGTTTGTTGACGTATATAATAACTAAAAAAATCCTGCATACGCGTCAACTAAACAGGCCCACAAGTCAGACCACTCCATCTTTTTTTTAATAATTTATATATAGCTCATGGCAAATTCTTATGCAATTTATTGCAGTCATTTTTTTTAGTTGGCCTGGGCCAATTTCACATATTTATGTGGGTTCCAAACTATTTTTAAAACCGAAATGTCGAGCCAGATTTAAAGTACTTTGAAGATATATTTAAATTAGGTTAATGCCCAGTGAAATAGGAATCTGAAAATGTGAAAAAAATCAGAAATTATAAAGTAATTGCCAATTTGTCATTTGTTTTTATATTTACAACCCATTTCATATTACTTTCAAGATTTGCAGGCGTCTTGAAAGAGTTGCAGCCCATCAGGGCGTAGAAAAATAAGTAGGTCTGGATTGGGTATTCTTCAGAAAAAAAAACAGGGCTCATTTTCACAAAGAAAAAATAGCTGGGCTGGTCACATGGTGAACAAGAAATATAAGCCTGGGCTAGACAAGCCACAGGCCAGTTCAAACCCTGCTTCGTCTCAACAATACCAAACAAAAAAATAACTGCTCGAGTAGCTATGTCCCAGGTGTCAGCCGATCTTGTGATGTTCTCTTGTCTATTGACTATATACGCTCACAATGTTGTGGGTCCCAAATGTCAGGAAAACACTAGGAGGAAGCATTTTATTTTTCCATACGCTGACGTGGTGGGCCCCTACTGTCATCCTCTCCACGTAATTCTGCCGATTCCTGTTGTTTGTTGACCATGTTGACAACGCGAGAGGGCGGCGCCGCAGCGAGCACACCAAAGCACGCGGAGGACGTCGGCGTTAACAATTTAGGAGACGGTGGGGCAGTGATGCGTGCGCTGAGGCACAGCCAGCCGTGGGAGGCAGAAGCAGGCGGCCCCGCTGGCGCTAGTTTGGTTTTGGCGGCTGGAGGAAGACAAGACTGAAGAAACACGAGAGACTGTAAAAGCAATAGGAGTACTTAACAACCTTAACTGAAACCAGCAGGGGCACATAACAACCAAAGCTGAAAGGAGTATGAGTACTTATACAGGTTCAACCATACAAAGCACGCCTCGAACAGTGCTACTTTTCCTACAGTTAACCAAGGGTGAGGCCGCCAAGCCCCAGGACAAGGCCCAGGCGCCACCCCGCGCATCCACAACCTTCTGAAAGCGGCTTCATCTCGCAACGTGGTCAATAAACAGGATATTCGCTTTACAGCCATGGAAAAGCAAGAACATAATCTTCTGTCCTATTCTCCAAGATGGAAGGGCCTTCATTATTTGAGACCACCCATGAATAAGTATCTTTTCACCTCCAAGGGGTATTGAGTAGGTCAACATAAACATCATGTTGTGACCAAGCGCAAGTCTGACCCGACCATGGTCAGGCATCTGTATAGGAACAATAGAACTCGGCAGTTCCTGTTTCAAGAAGATCACAGCTATAAAACTGTGTATAAGAAATAGTTTATGAACAACATATAACAGAAAACAGCTCGTACCATAAGTTTCTTGACACAGTTGGACCTGTTCAACGAGTGCAGCAGTGGCACACATATCCCACGTGGCCTTCCACCATTGAAACGCCCCACAAGGACCTCAAGACGATCAATAAAGTGTAGGAACTTGTGGATGTCGATCCAGTCAACTTCAGTGCCATTAGAAACAGCTGAGTTATTACAGAGTAACAAATGAGCAGACTGGTTAACTCTGAAAAGACCTACACGTTCCACCAAATATAAGAAAATATTAGTTAGAAGTAGCATCTTCGTGAGAGATTCGTTGCTACTTCTAAAGTTAAATTGTGATTAGTTAGACATAATAGGTGGATTAAGAAGTAATCGAGGCAACAAGCAAGAACCACATACAAAACTAACATGGATGAACAATTGGAACGACGTCGGGGTGGAAGATCGCAGTGAAGATGAGACCAGGTTGTGCTATTTACATCAACATTCGTGCGCCAACTTTCAGTCTGTAACACTTGAGAAAGTTTATCCAAGTTCGGCCATAAAAAAGCAGCGATCTTCTTGGTTCATGAACCCAACTCGGAACTTATATCCATGGCTTGTCTTCACTGTGACCATTAAACTAGTGTGTTCAGTTATGGCAAGGCCGAGCATCTTGAGTACATGTGTTCTGGCAGAGCACATAATACACTGCAGGAAAAATAATATGAGAACACAGCATGTTCGAAAAACCCCCACCCTCCCGGATAGAAAAGAGGATTCTAGGAACATACTGTGCGTGTTTCAAAATGATGTGTTACGATGAGAAGGAACAAGTGTGGCGTCTCGCCGAGGGCATAGAAACCTGTAGGGTACTCACACTTTGGGCACTGCAAATGAAACACACTAGATTTAGTAGGAAGAAAAATGCATCAACGGCGGCGGCTGCCATCCTAGCATTACCTGCGACCAAGGGACTTGGATTTATCGGGGATGGATGAAGAATTCGTACCTGGTTCTCCATGAGAAAACCCTGTGCAATCGCCGACAGGGGTTTTTCTCTAAACAAGAAAACGAGGGAGAAGGGGATTCAGGCCCAGTGAAATATTGTCGCTTCGTCCGTCCAGCTTACTGCTAAAGCTGGAAAGGGGGGTTGTGATTTGATGGCTCATTGGGCATTACTGCGGCGCTATGACCGGGGTGTGTCTACTGTGAAGTTGTGCACTCTAATTTGTGCATATGGCACGTGGACCCCGTTGCCAGTTGCCCCACATATCAGCGAAAGGAAGTATAAAGACAGGAGTAACTAGTTACACATAAATATATTTTTTGACAAAGAGATACTCCCTTTGTAAAGAAATATACAAATCTTTTATATCACAGGCTCACCTTGTTGAGAAATATACTCCCTCTGCAATGCACGGGCATTATGGGGGTTAAGCTTTTTTTATGGGGGTTCAGCTGAGAATATAATACTCAGATAGGCTCACGGTTCTGGACATTGGGCCGCAGGCCAACCCTGCATGTTTGGGGGCCCATGTGTTCTACCTGAGCGCTTTTCATATTGCAAGCGATCGGTACGGTGCTGGTTTTAGATGTTGGCACAAGGCGAATACACAAAATTCAATAAAGCATGGCAGCTGTTGGAATGAAATCGAATGACAGTTCCTAACCAGCAATCAGAGTTGCAATTCTATCAACGATATACCCTGTGATAAATAATATTGTCATGCTACTTATACACATAGGACACTTGTTTCACCATGCCAGATTATTACATCAAAATCTCCCGAAGGATAGATCAGTTCGGCAGTTGCGTGCTGCTACTGAAGAATTTCAAAGTTAATTTGGACCAGCTCTCCTTGCCGAGAAAGTTCAATTTTGACATCATCCCCTACCGCAAGATATGATTTAGATTTGAACCTTGACCATCCTTTAGCATCAATCATCATGCGACCATCCTTTGTACTTATGTTATATTGAGCAGGTTCATTCACACCAAGGCTGCGCATGGTAAGAGAAACTTGGCCGCGGTCGCCCGGATTGTTGAACGACTCCCTCGTTGCTCTAGGAATTCTCTGTTTGCAAACAAGAAGACATACCCAAACAGTTAGATCAACATAGTGAATCATGTGAAACAACATGGAAAGAAAAAAGAACGAAGCACTTGGGCGGTCAATGCTTACCAAGAAGGTGGGCATGTCGGTTTTTGTAAGGACTTTGGTATATGAAGTGCGAACTGCAGCCCAGTCTGTTGCCGGTGCAACTGCACGGGTCGGAGCAAATGCAAGTGCAATTGTTGGTGCAGGTGCCGAAGCCGCTGCTGCTGCCGGAGATGGTGCTCCTTGTAGAGCTGGTGCCAGTGTCGGAGCAGGTGCCGGTGTCGATGCCCGATCCTCTGGTAGATCAGACTGATCCGCTGACGTGGTCGGTGCCCAATCCTCAGCTGGATCAGACTGAGCTGCTGCCGCTGTCAGTGCTAGAGAAACTGTCGGTGCTCGATCTGTGCGAGACAGCGGCGATCGTGTCTGGTCTGCTATGATCAGCTTTCTAACTTGACTAGGATCCGTGACCGTGATCCAGTCTTTTTCTTCATTTCTTTTAAACACGAGAAGGACTAATTGTGGCGTTTTTGTTAAACCAAACTGCAGTTCATCATAGGGATTCACCTTGTACTCAGACAACAGACTGATCCAATTTTTTCCAGTAATATAAGTGATGGACAGTGCCTTCGTTACTGACACGACATAAGAAGTGAAACCTGCAAAAATAGCCATCGTAGAGCAAACCAAACGGTTTATTCTGTGATGAATATCACATGGCAAAACCTGCATCGTAAAATTGCAGGAAAAGAAAGAAAACATGACATTAAATCAATAAGATTTAGACAGTAAATCAATAAGATTTACTTGATGTTACACGAGTGAATCCTTACCAGGAAATCACTATGTTGAAGTACTAAACAAAAGATTGATCGTCCAACAACGCGTGGCATGCAGGGGCCGCGCCTACTCCCACAAGCAGGACAGTCCAAAGGTCGTGAAAAATCGTATGGACCGAACATCCATGGGACTGGAAATCCTGGTGGGTGCGATAAAGCCTGCAATGCATACAGATATTGGAGTGTAACCATAATTGATAAACCGTCCTCACAAAAAATATGATCTAGATACTTCAAAATATACAGACTAAATTGAGTGGACAGACATTAACATAGACCGTTCCCAGGACTGACCACACACCAAAAGCGGCAGTACTAATAAACAATACAGGGTTCACAAACACAAATCAAGTAATGAACAATAGTACTTACTACAGACAAGCAAAGTTGCACTAACTAAACTCTGCAGACTATTTCTTGCCACCGACCTACGGGATGAACCCTGCATAACTGACTAGGCCATGGGCTTCGTGTGAGATGTCTACATGCACCATAACCATCTTGTCAACCTTGGAGAAGCTAACAGAGTGGTCTTTCCACTCATAAACATGATGGTGAAGACAGGCCGCATCAGATTTGTTGGGAAGCTTTACAAGAACCACACCCTTCATAATCGAAGGCACAGCCAGGAAATTGTTGTGGTCAAGTACAGCCTCAAGAACACACCTGATAACAATGCTACAGGCAAACACTAGTTCAGGACACGTGGCAACAAGGACACAGCAGCTGGATAGTTCAGTAGTAGAACTCATCATCAGGTCTTCCAGTTCACACGGCATGACTTTGATAACTTCATCTCCACCGCGGACCAGGTTCTAATTCAAACAGAAACCATATTTTATTACTACCTCCGTTCATAAATATAAGATGATTTTCGATATTATACTCCATATATGACTACATATACGCACAGAAATGAGTCAAAAAGACACTAGAACATGTATTAAGTCACATTTTAGTATTAGGTACATCCGTATCTAGACAAATCTAAGACAAGAAATTTGGGACAGAGGGAGTAGTTGAAAGTAATCTATAAGAAATCAGTGTCAACCTCTCGCATGTTTTGGTCAAAAGAGGAATTTAGAACCATCATTTGGCACACTAAAATCACATGCAAGATCACCGAGAAAGTTGTACTACCAGTACTAGTACTGCGTGTTAGATGAAAAAACACGATCAAGATCGAGAAAAAGATTGTAAACAAGAGACATTACCTGGACTTGCTTAATGAGGGATCCCGGAGAGGGGGGCTTGGACAGGGCGATGGCTTTGAGCTTGTCTGCGGTAGTCTCGGCGGGGTGCTTGTGCTTCTTCGTACCATGAGCCTCGACGGTTTTGGCCAGAGCCATAGACATCATGTCGGCCGGTGCTCCGGCGTCCATCCAAGAGAGGAAGCTGAGAGAGAAGAGTGAAAGGAGGAACGAGATGAGGGAGAAGCGAAGCGAGTGGGGGTTTTCTTCAAGAGAGGAAGCTGAGAGAGAAGAGTGAAATGATGGTTGCTTCGTCCGTCCAACTTACTGCTGGAAAGGAGGGGGTTTTGTGATTTGACGGCTCATTGGGCATTACTGCGGCAGTTCGATCGGGGTAGTCTACCGTCACTCTACTACGGAGTAATTTAGTGCATGGCTGGTGGACCCAGGTGCTGGCTGTCCCACACGTCGGCGAAAGTGAGTAATTTAGTGCATGGCTGGAGGAGGATCCGCATGGTAGAGCGTGTCCAATGTTTTTCTGAAGAAAAAAATGATTACAGCAAGCGTTTCCACTCTTACGACGGAGGAGTGCGAAACACGGCAGTCACTTGAACATACACAGTGCTCCTACTACTAGGCATGTGCAGTGGTTCATAGGTTAGTACTACACAATCTTGTTGCTAGTGTAGTAAGATATGACGATAACAAATGATGCTGTGCGCATGTCAACTACTCCTATATGTAACATAGTACCGCTTTTTCGACTGTCCGGTCGAGAATGAACGGTGAGATCAATGTTAATAGAACTATGTCCACAACGCACGGAGAGTATGGTGCTACAGTACTCCACGAAACATGAACCATATGAAGCACAAATAGTGTTAGGCAGGGTGTATGAAGGGTGCACGGGATGGGAGCAAAAGTTCCCTTCTAGACCCACTTTTGGGTGTTTGGCAGAGTGCATGAAGGGCACATGAGTCCACACTAGTAGGTTGACAAAAATACACGAAGAGGAAACAACTATATTGAGATGAGAATGCAACCAAACACACCCACACGCTTTGTGCTACAGTGACTAATCTGCACCGTCTGAGTTTGATCCAACGGTCATGTTGCACTGAGACATGGACATGCCCATGCAGAGGGCGCCTAAACACCACCGAGGCGCACGACGTTGGTGATGCAGGGTGCAACCGCCCGCTCCCGGTCGATGGGAGCCAGTGTCAGGCGCCTCACCTCAGACTCCGTGATCTGCTGCGCCGCCATGGCACCAGGTAGAAGCAATGGGGAGAGGAAGCAAAGGGGGCAAAACGGCTGAAAGGCAATGCAATCTACGGGAAGGCGGAGGGAGCGGGGAATCTTTTGGTTTTCACCATGGTAAAACACAAGTCGACGACTTCTCACATCAGGGAGCAGTGGGTTTTTACAGGCGGAGTCATCGTGACTAATTGCTGCCGCGCCTGCTCCCATCAATCAAAAAATTAAAGATCCTGCTGCACCTGCTCAAGTCAATCAAAAAATTAAAAATCCTGCCGCACCCAAACACCAGAGCAACGCCGCGGTGGATATTTAAATTTACCTGCCGGCAAGTAGATAAAAAAGGGGTGAAAAAACAAATGCGGCGGCGGCCTAGCTAATCGGTCGAACTAGCCTAACTAGCTAGCCACTGTGCTTCACTGATGTACTCGACGGGAAAGGTGGTCTTTTGTGATTTGACGACCCATTTACTTGCTTCGGCGCTACGACCGAGGAGGACCCAGAAAACACGTGGTAGGGCGTCCCACGTCAGGAAGAATATATGCATGCACCACCCGGGAGGACCCCGAAACCGCGCGGTAGGGTGTGCCACGTCTCGGCACGGAGGAAAAATGTGCGTGTAAAAATATACTGTATCAGACGTAGTACCTATGGTTCGACCTCGGGACCCAGCCAGTTGGTCGAAACAGCCCACTAGCCACACAGCTTCATCTTGCAAACGTGGCACGGAGGATAGATGTGGTTAGCTCCGTCTTGACCAGCCACAACGTCTCTTGTTCTATCCAATTCTTCCATTTTCCAAGCTTTTTTTTAGTTGTCATAACACCACGACAAGCTAGCACCGCTCTTCGTGTGTGCCCGTGCAAAGGTTAGACGATGGAGAGAAGAGAGATTGAGATCGCAGACCTGGGACCCACCAGTAAGTGAGACAACGGTCATGCATGTGTTGACGAGGCACTCCTTCTTCTCTAATCAACGCAAGTACTGTATAAAATCAAGTTATGGGACAAAGCCAACAACCGTTCGTTTTTTCAGGCTATCGACTTACGCTTTGTAGTCCAGGTTGCTAGTTCAAATCTCGTCTTTCCAATTTGTTAGTTTTAGGTCCAAATTTGATTAATGACAACTGGGACCCCCGTGTGTTGTTCTGATACTTCAGTGTAGGATGGTTTTTTTGAACAAACAATTTGCGCGATTAGACAAGTAACGGCACGAGTTACACGTTTTTTGCAAGTTTACAAACAAAAATGACAGTGGCATAGAATATCACATCCACCCCGCAGCTTAGATACTATGGTGATATGAGTTTTTACACCATTGGAAGTGAGATCCAATGGCTTGGGAGTAGTCTTTGTAATTATGCGCAATTTCCAAACTCTCCGAAGGTTTTTTTCCAAATAAAACATTCAGGCCTCGTGTGTGCCGCTGCATCTTCGATCCAACGGCTCCCCGGTGCTCATAATTAGTGATCAGATGGCACATGCGTAGTACTTGTACTTTCTGCGCATTTCCCAAACTCTATCAGCCGTATATTGGAAAAACATTCAAACCTCCTACTGTGGGCCGTTAGATCTCAGTGAACTCGTATCACCATAGAATCTATGGTGCGGGAGCACCTCATACTCTCCCGTGCGAGAAAACATAAGGTGCTATCGTAGCTTGGATGCTACTGTGATACGAGCTTGGAGGTCATTTGATCTGAGATCCAGTGGCATCTGAGCAGTCTTTGTGCTTGTAAGCAGTGGCCGAACTCTTTCGGGGCTTTTCTACAAAAAACCATTCGAACCACCGAGGAGGTGTTGGGTCACAAATCCAACGCCTCCGAAGAGCTTGTATCACCAAAGCATATAAGGTGTGGTAGCACATGATATTCTTACATACAGGATAATATGATGTCCTCCTTCATCTTAGATGCTATGGTGATACGAGCTTCGAGATCGTTGGATATGGGATCAAAGGGAATCTAAGTAGTTTTTGTACAAATTGTGTGCAATTCTCAAACTCATCAAGCTTTCCTATAAAAAATTTTAAGACGCATCATGTGAGCTGCTATATCTCAGATCTACAAAGCTCCAAGCAACTCGTATCGGCATATAGCATCTAAGGTATGGGGGCACATGATATTCTCCCGGGGAGGAGGGGTGGGGGTGCAAAACCAATCGGTGGTTGGGAGGGTGGGGACAAATATAATCTAAACAACCCTAAACAGAGCTCCACAATTTTATCTAAGGTCGAGGGGTTGACCCCCGACAATCATAGCTCCGCCTAAACACAACATTTGCATGTACTGTAGTACTAGACTTAATATTCATGTTTCAGTTTCATGTTCATTTTAAATATTGAACTGAGGACCATGGATGTCTTACATTTTACTCCCTTCGTTCCTAAATATTAGTCTTTTTAGAGGCTTCAAATGGACTGGCACATACGGATGTATATAGACATATTTTAGAGTCTAGATTCACTCATTTTGCTCCATATGTAGTCACTTGTTGAACTCTCTAAAAGACTAATATTTAGGATTAGAAGGAGTATTTTTGAGTTCGTGTCATACATGCATGGTTTGGAAAAATAGATGCACTATACTTATTGGATTCTTGTTGTGTTCGTGCGTGTGTGTCTGTGTGGGTGTGTGTGTGGTCATATGCTTGATACAAACAAAGTTTTCTCACCTCCATATTGTTCATCTTTTAAATTTGAATTTGCATTGGAAAACTTACTAGGGATACCATGAAATGTGAAATCCATGTTGAGATCACTATATCACAAACTCACTCTAATTCAACAACTCGTCATAAATCAATTACCACGTTGAGATTAGTATTTGCAAGGAAAATACGGGTATTGTAATACACATAGATTCGTTCGGCAATTTAAAAGGTTCCTTTCATATTCTCGAATGGTAGGACCCAACGGCGTACCAGCCAGACCTTGGCTCGTGTTGATCCTAAAAAATCGGCTTGTGTCCTTTGGTGGCATGCGTGGTACGCACATTAGGCAACCCCAACCAATCGAGCCTCAGCGTTTCAAGTCGAAATATCTGGCGGCCAGAATTCCAACCCTAGGAAATTCCCCTCATGTCCCTGGTCCATAATGACTACCGACGAACAACGGAGGGATGCTTTAGTAACTAGACAACGTTACCTACCGTGCCAAGAACGGTTCAATTCCCTCGGTCGCCGCTCGTCAAGGTCACCCGTCAACTGCGTTGCCTAGTACTACTACTACTACACCAGGATGAGCACAGAATTGAGCCCGTTTGTTCGTGCCTAGTACTTGAGTTAATATATCAGGCAATGCACTGGTACGGAGGGATTATCCTTTTACTCTTCATATATAACTTGTCTGAAGTCTAACTAAGCAAAATGTTCGACCAAATCCTTTCTTAAGAAATACAACAGGACAGATGTACGACTTGAAAATTTATTGCATGATGCAGATTATGATATTGTTTCGAAACATGGATCTTAAATTTTAGAAAATCCAAAAGTGAGCATAAATTCTTGAAACTAATCATGGTCACGTGATATGGCACAAATATTACTTCGTAAGTTTTTTCTTCAATTTGAGACAAGCTACTTATGAAAAGTTGCACAAATGAAGAGCCAAGGTATTTTGGAACAAAGACCTGTCACGTTAAGGTGAACGCTTTCACTATTGAAGCCGTGGGCATTTACGTGCCGCCACGAGTCCCCGCTTCTCATCGGTAGGTGCCGTCCGAGCAAGCGTGTGAGTCGACGGGAGGCGTGCGAGCAGACCGCTGCGCCGGCTGTCAGGGAGGCGTGTGAGCAGACCGCTGTGAAGGTCACTGGAGGCGAGCCCTTTGACCAGGCTCTGCCGCCCACCATCGTCCCAACTGCTCCCACTTTTAATGTCGCTGGCGCCGCAGTTTAAAATCAACCCCACACTACCCGGTATCGCTACAATCCTCTCTCTTCCTCCAACTAGCCTGACCTAAACGTACTCCATGCCGCATCACGATGGTCTGCCCTTAGTGTTCCAGTTTCCTGAGGAAGACACCCAGCCGGAGTCTCAAGAACATAAGGCGCATTGGGACGAGCTTGAACTGGCCTTGCGGGAAGATGCCGTGCCTATCCCCGCTCCTGTTCCGGCTCCCGTCGCCCCGACTGCGCCAGCGCCCATCCCCGTGGCATTGATGGGCTGGGAGCCGCACATTGTCGCCGAGCTTGATCCCACGGGGTTCCACGAGGTCCCCGCCGACTTTCACGCGCCCGTGCACCTGCCAGCGCATGCGCATGTGCGTGCATTGACGCGCACGCCCGTGCCGGTGCCCGCGCACCTGCCAGCACATGCGCATGCGCGTGTACTAACGTGCGCGCCCGTGCCAATGCCCATGCACACGAATGTCTCCGCTGCGCCGCTGACAGCACCTATCCCCGCGCGGGTGCCAGTGCCCCCCTCAGCGGCATGGATGGCCACCATCGACCGCTTCCTTCCATCAACGCCAATTGACTCGCTCCAAAGTCCAAAACATTTTGGCCTTCCTTGAAGCTAGGCCAACGTCTAGGAGTACGCCAACAACGGCACAAGACGCCGCCGTCGCCATTGGTCAGTGGCCCGACGACACACAGAGCACGGCAGAGGAGCCGCTTCCCACCGCGAGACGCCCCTGCCGCCGCCGCGTAATCTAAATTTGCCATGAAAAACGTTCGGATCGCCATGCTTAAAATCCGAACGTTTATCATTTCCGTTTATTTTATATTGATCATTGTATAATTTAAAGTCGGAGTTAGACTGAACAAAATGTATGGTTTGATCGATTGAATGTTCTGCTAGATTCGTATCAAATTAAATATAAAACTTCATCAAGCCACATGTATTCCTTGTCATCCAACGACCTAGACTGCTTCAATGTCGAGCACTCAACACGTTTAGCGTGCAGTTAATTTCATGCCAAAAATAGTGCTAATCACATGACAACACGCAAATAATATCCTAGTACTTAATATCCGCATGCACTTAATATACTTCCAAATTAACGTGCCTTGCACGTACACACTGACTAGTGATGCTAGTACGTGAAACTGGTGCCGTGACTTGTGAACGCGTCCAGATATGGTCAACGGCAACATCGCCCGCGAGTTCTTCCTGTTTGCCCGTGCGTCTAAACACAGAAGGGGAGGAGAGAGAGAGAGAGCAGACATGGAACCCACTAGTAAGTGAAGGCGAATGGTACTAAAAATAATATTACATGTTATCCATTAATTGGGCTGTGGTAATATAAAAACATTATGTGAACAAAGGGGGTACAACAAACATTGCTATTCTACGTATGTTGCCTATTGACGTGCGGCTTGAAGGCCCGGTCACATGTTCGATCCTCGTCCTTTATTTTTTTAATTTGTATATGGGTCCAAATTTGTTTCATGACATGTGGGCCCCTCGGTGTGTAGTTTGTAGCACTTTAATTTGTGGGTCGAAATTTGTTCCATTCCAAGTGGACTATCGGTGTGTAGTTTTGTAGCTTATTTATAATAATTAAAGAGAACAACATAGCTTTTTCAATAATACCATGGTGCGACGTTGAAGGCGAGAAAGGACGTGCGAGAGAGCGATGACCGAGCCATAGGGAAATCAACTAGGGGAGTTGTGTGGGTTGCAACGGTGTTTGGAGTAGTTGTGGGCTGAATGCTACGAAAATATAATCTAAACTGGCCGGAATAAATTCCTACACAAATTAATCCAAGGTTGGAGTGCCCCTCGCAATGTAAATAGCTCCGTCTTTGCGAGGGATGGAGAGGTAGTAGCCTCAACGCATGGAAGATACGGTGTGAGAAAGTGAGGTCAATCAAGAGACATATAGATAGAGAGACAAAGTGTGGTCCGACATTCATTGAACAAATATATATGCTCTGGAGAGATATTGTCCGAGAGAGAGCTCAGCATGGGGTGCAATGGCGGGTGTGTGAGGTAAATAGATTTAGTAACAGAGTGGAAAAAGGGATTGTGTAGTTGAGGGACTTAGAGATCGCTACGTGACCCACACTCTAACTCAAATAACTAACTATGTGACACACACTCTAATTCAAATAACTAATTATGTGACACACACTCTAATCCATGTTAGCGTGGGTACTGTTTCGATTTCTTTTCAAATAACTCCTCATTAATTAATTTATAGTACTCCCTCTGTTCACTTTTATAAGACCTTGAAGACATTTCAGACAATGTGCAAAATAGTTCATTTTAAGTTGTCTTAAACGACTTACAAAAGTGAATGGATGGAGTATCTCGTTTTGAATGACTAATTATTGCAAGGAAAACACGGGCATGGTAATACATATAGATTCGTTTGCAAATGAAAGAAGAATCGTTTGCATTCTCAAATGTAGGCGCACCGGGCAGACCAGGGTCGTGTCGGGGTGGACGCTGCTTTGGTGCCTTAAAGGCAACTGCCTTTGGGTCACTGACATGTGGGTCAGCCACCTGTTGGGCCCACATGTCATGGACACAAAGGTAGGTGCCTTAAGGCACCGAAGCATAGTCCTGTCGGGGTGGTCGCGTGTGTCGGACAGACGCGTAGCACCCAGCCACCCAGCCCCCCTCCCCCCCAAAAAAAGGACGACGGCAATATAAGTTCACGCTTCCATGTTTCAGATTGAAATATCTGGCGGCCCCAATTCCAGCCCTGCAAAATCTCTCTTCTCCACCGTCCCCTTCCGCGCCCAGATTTTGCTCAAATCCCTAATTCGCCGCCAACCCTCGAATCGCCCCTTGTCTCGTCTCTTTCCCCACCGTTCCCCACCTCTGTGCCGGACGACGATGACGAAGACGACGGTCGTGCTTCACCACCGCACCGGAGCTACCTCATCTATGCCCTCGTCCACCGCACCGGGTGGTCCACCGACAACGTCGGCCACTACAACCAACGTGCCTTACAGACACCGAGTTCCACCGCATTAGGTGCGCTTCACAGACGACATCTCCCAGCTCACCGGGGCTACTTCACCGAGCACATCGTCTCACCTCCGCCCGTTGGGGCTTCACCAACGGTCTCGTCCACCGCATCGTAGTGCTCCGCTGCCACTCAAGATCTGCATCCGTGCGCGGCCAGCCAACGCCAGCGCATCACCCTCAACTGCTCTAAAGTGACCCGCACTCTAGCTAGGCGAGCATGCCCAAACACTCTAGCTAGGCGAGCATGCCCAAACGCCGGCCCGAACTAGGTATCCACACATCACTCCATTTTGCATTGTTCCGACGATGTTTGGATATCCTTTCACTGCTCTCTTAGCTTACACGCCTATGCAACTCTGACTTTAACTCTTATTTCTTCTGGAGATATCATCTGAAACAAGCAAATCCATTTTTTAGCGAAGCATGACGGCGCTACGGGATCTGGTACACATCCTGCATACCCGTATAACCTTGTAAGTATATGTCCTCCAGTACAACATCAAGGTGATTCCTCTTATTTGATCAACCATTCGTCGTGTCAAAAATGCAGAGGGGGATGCAAGGAGCACAAGGCATGCACATCCAAGCAAGTGGTAACATGGACTTGTACATGGAACATTCCAAGCGCAAGCAGAGCTGAAGTGAGCCTGTACAACGAGCTAGCGTAAGTCCCTGCATTTCATTTAATTCATACTGGCATTCGTGTATGATTTGTGTGCAGTGGCTGATCCACAAATTCAGGTTACCAGGGGCGAACATTTAACTTAAAAAATACGAAGGCACTTGCACTCCGGAAATCAACATAACTTGAGAAATGTGAAGCTACATGCACTTTGAAAACCAGCTAATGATCCAAAGTAGTTCAGATTATAAACACTAAATGATGCAAGCACCAAAAACACAAAATGCAACATGGTGTATAAGGACTACAAACATGGTATGTACCTTCTTGAATTATTCGTTCTCTTGCTGAAAATATCGAAGTGTAATTGCACGTATAACCAGTGAGCAAACTACATATCAATATATCTATCCTGCACAAGTATGCCAATAGTTTCAAACAAAAGATCAGAAAAGTATTTATGCTATGTTGTCATGATACGGGGACTTTCTGGTAGATGGCCTTGACGTTTCCTCAAGCTATGAAAATGCACTATAATTTGCATGTCATCAATGCCTACAAATCTCTGTCTCTCTCAACATAGTAGATCATCATTAGACACTAAACCCTTCAATGAGCTTGCAAAATGCTTGCATTAGATCCCTCATTAGACACTATATGTTCATCACCGGGAGCATGTAAAATGTTTGCATCAAATCCTTCATTAGCAGTCTATTCATTAGAAACTTCAGGCTCAAGAACAACATGAGCTTGTATGTTTGTCGGCGTTCTCGAAACGGCGGTCCCCAGACTTGCCTGCCTGCGCCTGCGGCGTGGCTCAAGTGGGGGCCCACCGTGGCCCATCTTCATCAGCTCAAGCTCAAGACCCTCGCGAGGGGCCTAGCCTCGCGAAGCGGACGACCGGAAGCTTCCTCGGAGGCAGCCTCATCAGGCAGGCTCGTGAGGAGGCGGAGAGATCAAGGCAGGGGTACCTCGCGAGGAGCCCGTGATGCAAGCCATGATGATCGAGACCAGGCGGGCGCCAGGCGGGCGCCGGCCTGCGCAGTGTCCTTGTTTCCCCTTTGGTGCAAAGGGGACAAGCACAGGCCAAGGCACCGGGCAAAGGTTACCATTCCGGTGCAATGAGACCAAGACCAACTATCGTGGGTTTGTCACGGCAGATGTCCTTGTGAAAGGACTTAGTCGTGGAGCCATCGCAACGGGTTAGCTTAAAGGGGTTAAACTGGACAAGGGCACACGGGAGTTTATACTAGTTCGGCCCCTTCGATGAAGGTAAAAGCCTACGTCTAGTTGTGATTGGTATTGCTAGGGTTTCGAAGGCCAGGGAGCGAATCCGCTTTGTCTGGCTCTCTAGTTGTTGTTGTTTGTCCCTAAACCGTGGTCGGGTCGTCCCTTTATATAGATAGGTTGACGCTCGCCGGGCTACAGAGTCCTGAAGCCGGTTTATAAACGTATCTGGTTTGGCCTCTCTCTTTCTATCTTACTATACAAGTTACATGACTAGGCCGGTTTACATTTACATATTGTAACTCACCTTTGGGCCCTCCGTAAAGCGCCAGCATCTTTACATCTTCATGGGCTTCTAATCTTCAAAGAGTCAACCCGGCTACATAAGGCCGGTTTACCTCTAGTAGTAATATCCCCAACATTAGGCCCCAGATTGGTTTGAACTTGTTCATGTCAATCTTCCACACTTTAGAAAAAATCTTCTCTCTTGTCTTCATTTTTGATCTTGTAAACTGCCGTGATGTCATACTTCAAAATTACGATAAACCGTCCTGACTTCATCCATCCGTTGATATCGGAGATTTCCTTCATTTAATATATATCCAGTTATCAAGGCGACACCTTTATTAACTTATCCATTTTTTGGACTCCTCGATTCCCGCACTTGCCATTTTTCACTTCGCCTTATAAATAGGACCGAGGGGTCATTTTCACCGTTTCCCCCCGTGCCTCTTCGCATCGTCTTCCTCGCGCCGCTCAGCCTCTGGAACTCTGCCGCCACCGTCGACCGTCATCTCTGCTCCGATCTCGGCCGCTACATCGCCCTGAATGCACCAGAGAATTGCGGCGCCCTTCCGCTTCCTCGCCAGCTCCGGTAAGTGCTCTGCTTTTTTCACCATAGATCTGTTCTAGGGTTTCGATATTCCTCGCGGTTCTTCCGAAGTTCATCAGTGCTATTCTTCCCTGTTCTTCCCTTAATAGATGGACACTTCGTGCTTGATGCATCTCTTACCGTAGCTTACCTACCATGGTCATCACAAATCTTTATGCGCAAAGAACTGATCTGTCTGTCAAAAATTGCTTCAGTTCTTCACCCCTTCAAGATCCAATTATTTTTGATTTTCTGTCTTATCTCTAGATCCGAAAGTTTTATACATCACTGTGAGATCTGTTTCTCCTCGCACCAACATAAGCGATTTGACATTGGATAAATAGTCTATGCCATTAGCCCTCTGATAAACCGGAAGAGCATGTTACCTTCATAATTACGCTTCGGTTTAACAGTGTCTGATCAATCATGCGCTAGCATTACCTTTCTTTCTCATTATACTAGTCTCCGTGTTGTACCATTTATTATATCGGTACATTTCTTACTCCCTTGTTTCTTGTGTATGATCATGCATAATTTATAAACCGGCCTTTCATTTTCAGTTTGTCCACTTTGCAATGGCCAAACAATTCACTGCCTGCAACTGGGCTCGTTCCCGGGTTACTGAGGATCAATTGAATGAGATGGTTAGCATCGGCTCTCTTCCTAAGAAAACTGAGATCAAATGGCGAGTTCCAGGAACAGAGAATCCTCCGACCCCAAGACAAGGCGAGGTGGTAATATTTGTTGACCATATAGTCCGTGGTTTCAAACCGCCAGGGTCAAAATTTTATCGAGATGTACTTGCCAGCTTCCAATTGCATCCACAAGATATTGGTCCCAACTCAGTCTCCAACTTATGTAATTTCCATGTCTTCTGTGAAGCCTATTTACAAGAAGAACCAACTGCAGAATTGTTCCAGGATTTCTTTCACTTAAACCGGCGCACAGAGTTTGTGAATGGCCCGAACACAGAGCTTGGTGGTGTCTCGATTCAAAATTGGAAGGAAGTGGAATTTCCTCATGCCAAACACCATATCCACCCAAAGGAATGGAACCAAACATGGTTCTATTGCAGAGACACTTCGCCTAAGGATGAAAATCCCCTCCCCGGCTTCCGTGACCATAGATTATCCAATACACACCCAATGCCACAACGCCTGAGCTCTTCAGAAAGGGCAAAATACGCTCCTCAAATCGCCAAGCTCCGGGCCTTTATGGCAAACGGTTTAACAGGTGTGGATTTTGTACGCTGTTGGATATCCTGGAGTATCTTGCCGCTAAGTCGGCGTCCCACTTTAATGTGTGAATATACCGGTGAAGTTGACGATCCTCAATGCCATTGCAACATCCAATTATCTGATGAAGAAGTTACTGAAGGTGTAAAGAAAATTCTGAATGAATCGGAACTGGTCTGTAGTCAAACCGGTCTGAATAGCTTCTACACCAAGAACAAACCGCCTGTTGTAAGCATTACACTTCCTCTTCATTTCTAATATCTTTAACTTATACAAGTTGTAACCCTTCTTATTTATATGTATAGAGTGATGACCCTTTCTGGAAATGAAAATCCATAGAGAAAGTGGCAAAACCAACTAGAGATAAAGTGGTCAAACCAACCCGCCCGAAGACCAAAGCTGTAAAATGGACATCAAAGCGGAAAACGGCTGACCGGATCACTATGGAACTTGATGATGATACTGATGACCCAGAAGTTGAGGTAGAACTTGACTCACTTGGCTCTCTTTTATGCATCTTGTTAAGAATGATCTTCCTCAGGAGGAGGCAGAAGCTAGTCAGGCTAAGGACGTAGAGGTAATTACCCTTTCCTCCGGTTCAGACTCTATGCCAACACAAAAAACTTGCCAAACAATCCAGAAAGTAAGCTTTTCTCATCCTCTTGCTCACTTGGATCCAACATTTATTTTGAAGACTCAACAACATGAAGCTCGCCGGACAACCCGGCACAGTGGCCAACAGGTCACCTCTACCGGTTTACCTGATACCCCGGTTTGGAAGCGCCGGTCTGAGGTCTCTCCAACTTCTGACCATTCTTACCCCAAGGCAGGTTATTTCAGACAGCCTCTTAATCCGTCTGATTCAAATTATTAGGTGACACCTCCATCCTCTTCTGGTGAATCGACAGCAACTCAACTCCCCCCTTTGGAAACTGTGGCTAGATGAGTTATGAAAAACCTTTCCTTTCAATTGCCCTACATCTTTTGAACAGGATGTTAACCCTTTTTATTCTGTTTGCAGGGCCAAAGCCAGACCCAGCAAGAAAGCTCGGGTCACCAATCCGCCAGAAGACCCTGTTGCTCAAGAAGAAGAACCAAGAGGTGAACCGGAGCAAACAGGTGAACCCAAAGGCCTCCATCATGAAACAACTTTTGATGATCCGCCCCTTGACGGCCAACATGCTGACGATCCAACAGATGCTGAGACTGCCGCCCCTGATACTGAACCGGCAGAACCAAACCGGGCTAATCCAATGAAAGATACTGAAATTCCCTCATCATCCGCCCAAAATCCTGAAGGCCAAGGTGATGACGTTATTATTACTGGAGCAGGCCACAGCTCTCCTGGTCATCTCGTCATTTTAGCTCAGCATAGTGCCAAAGAAGAGCAAATTGCCAGGGATAAAGGTAAATGGAGCAGCGATTTATCAAACGATGCTCATCTCAACGCTGATGAGCTTCATTCCAGCTACTTGAACCGTCTGCACTCAAACCGGGATTATGAAGCCGGTTTGGTGAATTTGATGAAAGAACGATATGAGGTAAATTCTTCTCCCTTGCACATTGATTTATAGCTAAAATACTATTCCAAGTAGCCCCCAAGAGCCGTTTTATGATTTTCAATCAAAAACCGGGTCTTTGTAACACTTTAAGCATCCCATCATGAATCCTTGCCAAGGTGTGTCTTCAATCATAGATAAGACTCATGTTTGAAAAATTAGATAACGTTCTATAGCATAGCCCCAAAGGCCGGTTTAACTTGGCAAGTTAATCCGGTTTTTTAATCCACACCGCCGGTTTAGAACAAACGTACATTAGCCCCCAAGTGTCCAAGATAATGCTTGTATTATTCTAGAGACTTGCATAGAAGGTAGTATTTGAGAGCAAATAAGCATTAGCCCCCAAGTATGAAGCGGATAACTTGTTATATGCTTTATACTTAGTGCATATATATGTTGTTTTGTTGAAGATACCTTCAATGTTGCAGGCTGAACTAAAAAGCAAAGATGCCCAAAACTCTGACTTGCAAGAAAATGTGAAGTCGCAACAAGCCGAAGCTGCAAAAGCCAAAGAGAAGCTGACCCAGGCCCTGACCGGAATGGAAAAATTGAAAGAATCCTTCAATCAAGATCGTGCTGCATGGGAAACCGAAAAAACCGGTTTGACCAAAAGAGTTGTAGATGCCAAGGAAGCCCTGAAACCGGTGGTCGAAGAACTAGCCGGTTTGAAGCGCCAAATCAATGCTATGACCTCTGCTATCTTTGGTAAGTAGCTTCTTATGTATGTTGCATCAGTCAATGAATCTTAAAACTCACCAAAATATTGATAAAATCTTTGGCAGGAACTTGGATCACTCATCTTGGTGCAGATATGCGGATGAAGCTCAAAGCGGCATATACATTGGTTGAGCAGCTATACTCTGGGTCTCAGCGAGCCATTAGTACAGCAGCTTATAACAAACCGGCGCCAACGTTGATTAAGGAAACCCTTGAGAAGCTGGGCATGTTATCGGCACGTATTGCCGAGTTGAAAAGAGCCGCTGCAAGAGCCGGAGCATTAACTGCCCTTATTCGAGCCAAGGCCTGGATTCCAGATCTTGAAGCAGAGGATATCATTAAAGGGTATCCAGGCGTTAAAGAAGACGGTTTAAACTTTGACAATGATGATCTTCGGCGGTTGACCAAACAGATGCGGTCAGCGGCCAGCAAATTGGCTGAGGACACCGATTTCTCCCATTTTCAACTGTTTTATGATGCAGAAGGGAGAAGACAGCCGGCCGAGATCCATGAAGTCGAAGAACTTGTGCCTCCGATTCGTAAGCACACTTATGCCCCTGATATTAACCCTTCTGATCTTATCCATGAGGAAGCAGTGTTCCAAGCTTTAACCGGAATCGATTGGTCAACGGCTGATTTCCAGCGGCTGGGGAGGGATGAAGAAGTACCTGCACCAACTGATCCGCAACCATCAAACCGTCGTGATGAAGAGTCCTGATCCGGTCGCCGGTTTACATGGCTACTGTAAAAAAACAATGGCACTATTTGAGCCGCTTTGAAGCTTCATGTAATAGGATAGCTGAAACTTTGTTTATTTGCTATGCCATCGAGCATGTTTCATAACCCTTTGTGACAATCTGTGCCGCCCTTCAGGATATATTTTATGCATAGTCTATGATGACTTGCCTTCCTGGGTACAAAAAACTTAAAAGTGTCTAACAGTTTACCGCTAAACATGTCATAATATCCAAGAAGTATATTGTACTTGAGTTGAATAATCAAGTGTTTGTACAAAAAATAATGTACAGAACATACCTCATTGAGTGAGCAAATGTGTATATAGCAAAGGTGTTTAACACCAACCAGATACGTTTGATAATTTCATCTTCATAATGCTGGTCTATCTATTAAACCGGACCGGTATACCTACCGGAGTTTCTTCATAACACTGGTGATTTAGTCAAACCAGACCGGGTCAATGACCACCGGTTTATAATTGATCATGACCCAACAACTGGTGGTTGGAAAGCAAGCTGGGTCAAGGATGCCGGTTTATCAAAAAATACTTATGATTGTCAACAAACAAAATTCAAATAGGAAAATATGCGAGGCTTTTTACGAGCTGCTAGGCTCCAAATAGAGGCTTTTCATGGGCTGCCAGGCCTCTGAGTTAAACCATTTAACAAAGCCTTTTAAGATGGGCCTCCAATTAACCAATCACCATTTTAACTATGACAAGTTCAGGGTCTGTAAAAGATTGACTTGTCAAACGTTCGATGGGTCATGCTAGGATTACCTGGATAGGAGTGGCTTACTTGAAGAAGGCAGGTTAACCTGGGGTTTTAGGTGAATACACCAGGCTTCCAAGCCGTGGCTTGATAGCCAATTATGAGGGTCCTTTCAAACTCTTTGTTGCTTTGCAAAAAAGAGCCCCCAAGTAACTTTGTGAGCGATGCTCTACGTGTGCCTATGTTTGAGTTCGTACGGTGTACAATACTCTCTTTGGCTCCACAAATTTTTCCTTGCGTGGCTGAAATGCCTATCAAGAGGTGTAGCTATGGTTCAAACATGACCAAGCCCCCTAGTGATTTTCTTTATCTTTCTGCAGCTGCTAAATCTGGTTTAACAAAGACTCCACTTTGACCGTTAACTTGTAAAAGCACACATATGATATAAGAAAGAACAGATACCCCGCTTATAACGGAGGCTTCGGTTTATTATATGGTATATACACTGTCATAAATATGTACAGGTGAAAAAGCCTATGGCTTCAAGTATAGTAAGGCCGAAGGAGAGCTATGTTCCATGGCCGCTTTGTCTCCTCCTCCAATTGACGTGAGTCTTCATGCTCTCGAACATCAATGAGGTAGTAGGATCTCTTGTGCAGATTTTTGCTGACCACAAAGGGTCCTTCCCAAGGGGGGATAACTTGTGCATATCCATCTGATCCTGGATGAGCCGGAGCACCAAATCACCTTCTTGAAAGGTTCTAGTTTTATCCCAGCGGCTGTGATAACGTCGAAGATCTTGTTGATAAATCGCCGAACGCCCTGCTGCAAGATCCCGCTCTTCATCCAACAGGTCCAAAGAATCCTGACGTGCCTTCTCATTATCATCTTCAACATAAGCTGCCACACGGGGCGAATCGTGACGGATGTCACTAGGAAGAACCGCCTCTGCTCCATAAACCATGAAGAAAGGCGTGTAACCCGTAGACCTATTGGGTGTGGTGTTGATGCTCCATAACACAGAAGGTAGCTCCTCGACCCAACAACCCGACGTCCGCTTTAAGGGAACCATAAGCCTTGGTTTGATACCCCGCAGAATTTCTTGATTTGCCCTTTCCGCTTGACCATTAGATTGGGGGTGAGCCACTGATGCTAGATCAAGCCGGATGTGCTCCCGTTGACAGAATTCTTCCATCTCTCCTTTTGACAAGTTAGTGCCATTATCTGTTATAATGCTATGTGGAAAGCCAAACCGGAATATCACCTTTTTGATGAAGTGAACCGCCGTGGCTGCATCACACTTGCTGACTGGCTCTCCCTCTACCCATTTAGTGAATTTATCAACTGCTACTAACAGATGGGTCTTCTTGTCCTTGGAGCGCTTGAAGGGTCCAACCATATCTAGCCCCCTAGTGGCAAACGGCCACGTAATTGGAATCATCCACAACTCTTGAGCCGGAACGTGCGCACGGCAGGCAAACTTTTGACATCCATCACATCTTTTGACTAAATCCTCCGCATCAGCATGCGCCGTCAACCAGTAAAGACCGTGGCAAAAAGCTTTAGCAACCAACGACTTTGAACCGGCGTGGTGACCGCAATCCCCTTCATGAATTTCTCGCAAAATCTCACAACCTTCTTGAGGAGAAACGCATCGTTGAATCGCTCCTGAAACACTGTAATGATGTAACTCCCCGTTGAGTATGGTCATGGACTTGGAACGCCGGATTATCTGTCGAGCCAACGTTTCCTCAGCTGGTAACTCGCCCCGGTTCATGTAATCCAGATATGGGATCGTCCAATCTAGTATGGCATGCAGAGCTGCCACCAACTGAGCCTCCGAATCAGGAACAGCCAAATCTTCTTCGGTTGGTATTTTGACTGACGGATTGTGCAATACATCAAGAAAGACATTGGGTGGAACTGGTTTACGTTGGGAACCAAGATGACTTAAAGCGTCCGCCGCTTCATTCTTCCGCCGGTCTATATGGTCCACCTGATAACCTTTAAAGTGACCAGCCACTGCGTCCACCTCTCGCCGATATGCAGCCATGAGTGGGTCCTTAGAATCCCAAGTGCCAGACACTTGCTGAGCCACTAGATCTGAATCGCCGAAGCACTTAACCCGGCTCAAATTCATCTCTTTATCCATCCGAAGACCGTGGAGTAAAGCCTCATATTCAGCTGCATTGTTAGTACAAGGGAACATTAAACGGAGGGCATAACAAAACTTATCACCTCGTGGGGAAGTTAATACGACTCCAGCCCCCGAACCCTCTAGCTGTCTGGACCCATCAAAATGAATAGTCCAATATGTATTATCTGGTTTCTCCTCAGGTGCCTGTAACTCCGTCCAATCGTTGATGAAATCTACGAGTGCCTGGGACTTGATCGTCGTGCGGGGTATATATCTGAGCCCGTGGGGTCCAAGCTCAATGGCCCACTTGGCAATCCAGCCAATTGCCTCTCTGTTTTGAATGATGTCGCCTAGAGGAGCTGAACTGACTACTGTGATAGGATGGCCCTAAAAATAGTGTTTGAGCTTCCGGCTTTCCATAAACACCCCATACACCAGTTTCTGCCAATGCGGATACCTCTGCTTTGACTCAATGAGCACCTCACTGATATAATAAACCGGTCGTTCAACCGGATACTCTTTGAACCGGATACTCTTTGTCAGGCTCCTTACGCTCTACCACAATGGCTACGCTGACAGCCCGAGCATTAGCAGCCACATATAATAATAAAGGCTCTTTATCGATCGGTGCTGCCAGCACGGGGGGTTCCACGAGCTGTTTCTTCAGATCTTCAAATGCCTTATCAGCTGCTTCACTCCAGACAAAGTTATCCGTTTTCTTGAGCATCTGATATAAGGGGATGGCCTTCTCTCCAAGGCGGCTGATAAACCGGCTCAAGGCTATAATCCGGTCGGCCAGACGTTGTACATCGTTAACACACGCCGGTTTAGCCAAGGACGTAATCGTTGCAATCTTTTCCGGATTAGCCTCAATGCCTCTGTTTGAAACTAGAAAGCCTAAGAGCTTGCCTGCAGGGACACCGAAAACACACTTCTCAGGATTGAGCATCATCTTGTAGACCCGGATATTGTCAAAAGTTTCCCGTAGATCATCTATCAAAGTCTCCTCCTTTCTGGATTTGACCACAATATCATCTACATACGCATGAACATTGCGCCCAATTTGCTTATGAAGGCAATTCTGAACACATCACTGGTAAGTTTCCTGGGCACTCTTGAGTCCAAAGGGCATGGAAACATAGCAGAAGGCTCCAAAGGGAGTTATAAAGGCTGTCTTCTCCTGGTCCTTAACTGCCATTTTGATCTGATGATAACCAGAGTAAGCATCCAAAAAACACACAACGGGCACAACCCGCCATAGCATCGATTATCTAATCAATGGGAGGGAGAGCAAAGGGGTCTGCAGGGCAAGCCTTGTTTAAATCTGTGTAGTCTACACACATGCGCCAAGTGCCGTTTTTCTTAAGAACTAGCACCGTATTGGCTAACCACTCTGGATGAAAAACTTCAACAATAAATCCAGTAGCCAACAAACGGGCGACCTCTTCACCTATAGCCTTGCGCCTTTCCTCGTTGAAGCGGCGGAGGAACTGTCGGACCGGTTTGAATTTCGGATCAATGTTGAGTGTGTGCTCAGCGAGTTCTCTCGGTACACCTGGCATGTCAGAAGGTTTCCATGCAAAGATGTCCCGATTCTCACTGATGAACTCGATGAGCGCGCTTTCCTATTTGGGATCCAGGTTAGCGCTGATGCTGAACTGTTTGGATGAATCACCGGGGACAAAGTCAACCATCTTAGTGTCTGTAGCTGATTTGAACTTCAATGCTGGATCATGTTCCGTGGTTGGCTTTTTTAAGGAGGTCATGTCTGCCGGATCAACTTGCTCCTTATAGAATTTTAACTCCTCCGTGGCACAAACCGACTCAGCATAAGCCGCATCGCCTTCTTCACACTCCAAAGCAATCTTTCTACTTCCATGTACTGTGATAATCCCCTTATGACCTGGCATTTTAAGCTGCAGGTAAACATAACATGGCCTTGCCTTAAACTTAGAAAAAATCGGCCGCCCAAACAAGGCGTGGTACGGACTTTTGATCTTCACCACCTCAAATGTCACTGTTTCTGACCTTGAATCGTAGTCATCTCCAAAAGCTACCTCCAAAGCTATCTTTCCAACAGGATATGCAGACTTACCAGGCACCACACCATGAAATATCGTATTCGACGATTTAAGATCCTTATCTGTCAACCCCATACGGCAGAATGTATCATAATACAAAATATTGATACTACTTCCCCCATCCATGAGCACTTTAGTGAACTTGTATCCCCCAACTTGAGGGGCTACCACCAAGGCCAAATGACCTGGATTATCAACCCGGGGCAGGTGATCCTCTCTGCTCCACAAAATAGGCCGCTCCGACCAGCGTAAATACTGAGGTACTGCCGGCTCAACAGAGTTGACTACCCTTTTGTGAAGCTTCTCATCATGTTTGCACAAACTAGTAGTGAAGACATGATATTGCTCGCTGTTCAGCTATTTGGGATTGCTATGACAACCCGACTGCTGCTGCTGCTGCTGACTCCCCTAATGGTTGTAACCTCCCTGGTTGCCTTGGTGTCCTTGATTGATGTGTCCGGTTTGATTGCCTGGAAACCCTGAACCAGAACCACCGCCTCCGTAACCCAGCCCTTGGAAACCTCCTCCTGAACCGCCGGGCGGGCCGTTGTCATATTGGAACATATTGGAATTCTTGAAATCCCGCATGATATAACAATCTTTCCAGAGATGTGATGCCGGTTTCTCCTTCGATCCATGCTTTGGACAGGGCTGATTTAACAAATGCTCCAAATTGTTGCCTGGACCTCCACCCCTCTGGGGCTGCATGCCTTTACGGCGCTAGCCATTCTCCTGCGCGTTGGTATTTGCGACAAAGTACAAACCACTGTCGGCCTTGCGCTTACCAGTGTTTCCATGGCCTGTCGGATTGTGTTGTTGGCCTTTGGCATTGCCGGTCTTCTTACCCTTCTCCGGTTTCTCCTCCTCTGAATCCGGATCCTTGGTATTATCTGAATCGGCGTATTTAACCAAAGCGGCGATGAGTGTTGACATGTCGTTGCAGTGACGTTTGAGCCTTCCCAACTTCTGTTTCAACGGTTTGAAACGGCAATTACCCTCTAACGTTAACATTGCGGTGTCTGCGTTGATACGATCTGACGAATGCAAAATCGCCGAGACCCGTTTGACCCAATGGGCCGTGGACTCCCCTTCCTATTGGACACAAGCGGCCAGATCTACAATTGACATCGGCTGCTTACACGTATCCTTGAAGTTCTGGATAAACCGGTGCTTCAGTTTGGCCCATGATCCAATAGAGTTGGTCGGCAAGCTCTTCAACCAAGTGTGAGCTGTTCCTTCCAACATCATGGTGAAATATTTAGCACACACCGCCTCGTCCACATCTAACATCTCCATTGCCATCTCATAGCTCTCCACCCACGCCTCTGGCTGCAAATCGGCGGTATAATTTGGTACCTTGTGAGGTCCCTTGAAATCCTTGGGTAGTCGCACATTACGCAAAGCAGGAGATAAAAACGGTACCCCTAAGGAACTGAACATCACCCCTGGCTCCACGGAGGCAGTGGGGTGAACCGGAGTATGCTGTCGTGCCTCGTGTCGAGCTGTCAACTCGGCCTCTCGACGTGCGCGGCCATGGTCCACAACATCTTGCGCATTAACACCTCCCCCAGCCAGGTTGTTCCCTTGTGGCGAATTTTGGCGGCATGCACTACTGGACACAGCCGGTTCGTCTTCCACGTGTCTGCTATAACTCAGGCTTGGGCAGGGAGTGGAGTGAATCCTCTCACGGCTGTGTGAATATGCTTGCTGTTGATTTAGTGTTGTCTGAAGGAGATCCCTAGCCCAACGTGCTTCTAGTACAACTGGTGACTCGCCGTCGGTTGGGAGGGCCGCCAGGCATGACACGGCGGCCACAATGTTGTCCAACGGGTTGGAATAATGCCCGGGCGGCGTTCATGGTACAATGTTGTTCTGGCGAAGCAGGTCTGTCGTGCGCGGCTGAACCGGCGCTCCTGCTCCCGGCGCCCCCGCCCGGTTTAGTGTGGGTTCGTTACCAGCTCCTGCACCTGGCGTGTTGAAAAGATTTTGCGGCTCATAAACCGATGGGAGACATGATCGGTACCTTCTTCTCATGACTTCCTCTGAAGCATTCTGATCCAGTCTAATCTGGTAAGCCTGTACTTCCAACTCGGCCCGCTCCGTAGCCATCCTGGCGTTCTCTGCTGCCAGGTCCGCTTTGGCCTGGGCTATCTGATCTTTCACCTTTGCAATCTCCGCATCGTGCTGATCCCTGGCTGCTGCATCTACCTCCGCGGACATCAATGTTGCCAGAGCGTGGAACAAATTAGACAAGACTTGGGCGGGAGGTGGCGCCGAGCTTCCTACCCCTATTGGTGTGGTCGTTGCTGAACCGGAGAGCATTGCTACGGCGGTAGATGAATGAGGCGCCGATTGTGTGCCGGCCATGAAGATGGCGGCCCGGTTTGGCAGACCGGGGGAATCCGGAATACTGTTGCCCTCGGATCCTCCCTCAATCCGGCCGTCCTGCAACTGGTAAAGCGATTCGGTTTCTCCGGAAGACTCGTCATCAGAGCAGACTATGATTTCTCCATCGGACACCGGTCCATCCTCGTACCCTGATCCATGGACGACACCTACGAAAGCATGCCTGGCATCGGGCTGAACCGGCGAAGAACTTGCACGCCGAGCCGTTTCGATGATGTCGGTGCAGATGTCCGGCTCGGGTGTCGGTTCGCCGATTTGCCGATGAAGACGTGAATCCCACCAAAGGGGACCCGGTACCCGTATTCGATTGAATCGGCCTCAGGACCCCATCCTGCGTTGTCGATGTAGAGCTTGCCGCGGTGACTCTTCATCATCCGGCCCACAGCGTATCCCTTGAGTCCATCGAAGCTGCCCTTCAAGAACTCAAAACCATCATGCGATAGCCCCACGGTGGGCGCCAACTGTCGTGGGTTTGTCACGGCAGATGTCCTCATGAAAGGACTTAGTTGTGGAGCCATCGCAACGGGTTAGCTTAAAGGGGTTAAACCGGACAAGGGGACACGGGAGTTTATACTAGTTCGGCCCCTTCGATGAAGGTAAAAGCCTACGTCTAGTTGTGATTGGTATTGCTAGGGTTTCGAAGGCCAGGGAGCGAATCCGCTTTGTCTGGCTCTTGAGTTGTTGTTGTCTGTCCCTAAACCGCGGTCGGGTCGTCCCTTTATACACATAGGTTGACGCCCGCCGGGCTACAGAGTCCCGAAGCCGGTTTATAAATGTATCCGGTTTGGCCTCTCTATTTCTATCTTACTATACAAGTTACATGACTAGGCCGGTTTACATTTACATACTGTAACTCGCCTTTGGGCCCTCCGTAAAGCGCCAGCATCTTTACATCTTCATGGGCTTCTAATCTTCAAAGAGTCAACCCGGCTACATAAGGCCGGTTTACCTCCAGTAGTAATATCCCCAACACCAACAGAGCGGCAGGACGGAGGTCACCGTGGAGCCCAAGACGGCGTCATCACCAGTGCTTTTGCCAGCCGAAGACCACCTTTGGTCAGGATGACTTGTACTAGATGTTCCCCTTCAAAATGGCCAGTTGTTGGCGCCCTTCCTGCTCATTATTTGGGGAGAGGCCCAGGGCCTCTATAAATAGAGCTAGCCACCACAGAGTAGAGGCGGACAAGAAGGGACCGAAAAAGAGAGATAGAGAGAGATAGAGAGAGAGAGGCGATTGAACTCACCCAAGCAGGTCATCGCACCAGCTCAAGAACACCTCTTGCGAGGCTGTTCTTCCCTTGTACCGTTCATCATCAGCCCCTGAGTCAATCCACCACACCACACACTGGAGTAGGGTATTACACCACAACGGTGGCCCGAACCAGTATAAACCTTGTGTCCCTTGTGTTGTTCGTTGTTTCCAGCTTAGATCACGCGAGGAGATTGGATGTAGATCAGTAGGGGAGAGATCTCCGCACGCACCCTAGTGTTCGAACCTCAAGGGTCTGCCAGAACCCGAAATCCGACATTTGGCGCGCCAGGTAGGGGTGCGCCGGAATCTTTCTTCCGCTGTTCACGTGCGATCTTCCGTTGTGTCCATGGGTGACGCTCGCCGGCCTCGCGCCGAGCGTCGGGCTGCTCTCGCCACCCGCGTCGCCCAGGCGGCACCCGTTGGCGGACGCCCTCGTCGTTCCCCGTCGCATGCCGCCGACGCCACCACCGGCCCGGCGGGGAATGAGCAGCAGGCCTCGTCCCAGCATCCTTCGGTGCGGCGGGAGGGCCGCACCACCACACCATCGCTAACTCCAGCGCCGCCCATCGTTGCAGCTCTCCTGGGTGGCTCCCAGGCACCACCCTCGAGCCATCACGTCAAGCCGTTCACCCGCCGGATCAGCACCGCCTCCAAGCGCCGAGAAGCCCCCCCGGGCTAGGTGGCGCCCGAGGCCAATCTAACCTTCGACTCGGAGGACCACCCCTTCAACCCCATCGGTTCGGGCGTGCTCCCGATGCTGTGCACCCCCACCATCTACCAAGTGGCCGTCACTAGGACCCTCATCGTCAGTGGTGCCGGCCTCAACGTGCTCTCGGTGGAGGCCTTCAGCCTCCTCCACATGCTGCTGGAGCGGCTCCAACCCAACAGGCTTTTCTCGGGCGTCGGAGCCGGTTCCACCGCCTCCTTGAGACAGATCTGCCTCCTAGTGACCTTCGGCACCTACAACAACTTCCGCATGGAGCTGATCGACTTCGACATCGCCCCCATTGGCCTCCCCTACAACGCCATCCTCAGCTATCCGGCCTTGGCTCGGTTCATGGCAGCAACTCACCCGGCGTACAACCTCATGAAGATGCCTGGGAGCAGCAGCGTCCTCACCGTGTCAGGAGACACAAGGGATGCGCTGCAGGTGCTCCAACTTGTTTTCAGGGCGGCCACGGTGGCACAACCCACTAGCACCGACGCCCTTGAGCCCAAGGGGGCTGCACCGGCTAAGAAGAAGCAGCTATTCACCCAAGACAAGGCGGAAACCAAGCAGGTACCAGTTGACGAGGATGGGTCCACTGGCGCCACCTTCACCATAGGGGCCAACCTCGAGCCCGAGCAGGAGGAGGCCCTGGTGAGGTTCCTGCGTGCGAAAAAGAAGGTGTTCGCGTGGGAACCTGATCAGTTAGCAGCGGTCCCAAGGTAAGTGATTGAGCATCACATCAACGTGTGCCCCAATGCGCCCCGTGAAGCAGAAGGCGAGGCGGCAGTCCACTAAGAAATAGGCTTTCATCGTTCAAGAGACCCGGAAGCTAGAGGCGGCAGGAGTTATCCTCGAGGTCCGCTACCCTGATTGGCTGGCTAATCCGGTCGTTGTGCCAAAAAAAGGAGGAAAGGAGCGCATGTGTGTCGACTTCACCAACCTCAACAAGGCCTGCCCGCAGGATCCATTTCTGCTCCCCCGCATTGACCAGATAGTCGACTCCACCGCAGAGTGCGACCTATTGTGCTTCCTAGATGCCTTCTTGGGCTATCACTAGATCAAGATGGCGGTAGAAGACGTGGAGAAGACGGCTTCCCTGACCTCGTGTGGAGTGTACTGTTATACGTGCATGCCATTTGGGTTGCGCAACGTAGGCGCGACCTTTCAGCGGCTGATGCACATCGCCTTAGGCCGGCAGCTCGGGAGGAACGCTGAAGCTTACGTCGATGACATTGTGGTGAAGTCTCGTGAGGCAAGAACCCTGATACAGGACCTGGAAGAAACCTTTGCGAGCCTCAATGAAGTGGACCTACGGCTCAACCCGGAGAAGTGCGTGTTTGGAGTCCCCTCGGGCAAGCTCCTGGGTTTCCTCGTGTCCCACAGGGGCATCGAGGCCAACCCAAAGAAGGTCAAGGAAGTCGAAGACATGAGCCCGCCAAGGACCCTCAGAGAAATGCAGAAGCTCACCGGGCGTGTAACTGCGCTGGGGCGCTTCATCTCCAAGCTTGGGGAACGAGCGCTGCCCTTCTTCAAGCTAACGAAGAAAAAGGGCCCCTTCGAATGGACTGAAGAGGCTGACAAGGCATTCCAAGACCTCAAGAGGTACCTTACCAACCCACCAGTGATGGTAGCTCCGCGTCCTCGAGAACCCCTAGTGCTCTACCTTGCGGCCACCCCCTACTCTGCTAGCGCAGCCCTGGTGGCGGTCAGGGATGAGCGTTGTGCCAAGGCCGCATCGACCGTCCGGACTGAAGCAAAGCAGAGCTGGGAGGGCCTCACGAAGGCCGCAACCACAGCCAAAAAGGAACAACCGTAGTAGGAGAACGCACCCGAAGCAGGAGGGGCCTCTTCAGGCGACCAAGCACTGGGGGCTCCGTCGTCTCAAGAAATGCCTCGACCTCTGGAGGACACAAGCTGTGCCAGCACCCTCAACCTCATCGAGCATCCCGTGTACTTCGTCGGCACGGTGCTACGGGACGCAAGGGCGCGGTACCCCATGCCTCAAAAACTCCTCCTCGCGCTACTAGTGGCCTCACGCAAGCTGCGCCACTACTTCCAAGGCCATCCCATCAAAGTCGTCTCAGCATACCCCTTGGAAAGAGTACTCAGGAGCCCTAACTCAGCTGGGAGGGTCGCTGAGTGGAACATTGAGCTACAGGCATTTCAGCTAGAATTCAGTATGACCAGAGTCATCAAGGGAGCCGCACTTGCGGATTTCGTGGCAGAATGGGCAGAAGCGCCGGGTCTCGAGGCAGGCGAAGACTGATCACTTTCCCCGGGAAGTGAAGCGCCAGATAGCTGGGTCATGTACTTCGATGGGGCGTTCTCCCGACACGGTGCGGGTGCTGGCGCAGTGCTCGTATCCCCTACCCAGGACAAACTCTACTACGTCGTACAACTCTGCTTCCAGCACGGAGAAAAGGTCTCCAACAACATAGCGGAGTACGAAGGCCTCATAGCAGGCCTAAAGGCCGCGATTTCCTTAGGGGTAAAGCGACTCATCATCAAGGGCGATTCGCAGCTCCTCGTCAACTTCTCCAACAAGATATACGAGCCAAAGGACGAGCACATGGAAGCCTACCTCACTGAGGTTCGCAAGATGGAGAAACAGTTCTGGGGCTGGAGTTGCAACACGTGCCCCGGGGCACCAATCAGGAAGCTGATGACATTGCCAAGAGGGCATCCCGGCGGCTGCCTCAGGAGCCCGGCGTCTTCGAGGAGCGGCTCTTCAAACCCTCGGAGGTGCCGTCACTATCGAGCACGGCGCAACCAAGGGAGGAGCTCCCTCAGCCGCCTGCCTCAGGAGCCCCGGTCTGCGGCCCGGACTCAGGGCACGCTTGCTCCTGGCGTTAGAGCCTCAGGAAGGGTGTTGGATCTCGGAGCTCAAGAACTACCTGATGCAAGGGACTCTACCGGAGAACGAGGAGGAAGCGGAGCGTGTGGCATGGCAGGCCACAGCTTATTGCATCAAGGATGGAGAGCTCTACAGGAAACAACCAAATGACATGTCCCTATGTTGCATCTCCCGAGAGCAAGGGAAGGAGCTACTGGCAGACAAACACGGCGGAGACTGCGGGCACCACTCGTCGTCACGAACCCTCGTCGGCAAGGCATTCCGTAGTGGATTCTACTGGCCCACAGTGCTCATCGACGCCGTTGAGTTGGTGAAGGCTTGCGAGGCCTGCCAGTTTCACGCCAAGCAGATCCATCAGCCTGCGGGGGGTCTACAGACTATGCCCCTCTCATGGCCGTTCGCAGTTTGGGGGCTGGACATTCTGGGCCCGTTTCCTCGGGCGCCAGGGGGCTATCGCTACCTCTATGTCGCTGTGGACAAGTTCACTGTCACATCCCTAGCTTCTGGCATTGCACTAGGGTAACTTCATGTGTGCATCATGTTTAAACTTTGAAAGAAACTTGAAATGGGGATTGCCTAAACCCTAGCATTAAAGGAATTCACTAGGTTTAACCAAAATATTTCCAGTAAATCCAAATGGCTTTAAAAAAATGTTCATCATTCTTGGAAAAAGCTGGAAACAGTAACCAGAGGTGATGCACATTTTTGCATGACATATTTGGGCTCTGGATTAAATCATACTCTATTTGCATTTGGGCATTTAAATGCTATTAAATATTTTAAATGCACAAATAATCATAAACTAAAATGTTTACTGTAGGATATATTCCCAACAGTGATCATGAGTAGTTTCATGAGTTTTGGAAGTGTCTAAGTATTTTTAATAAAGCCCTAAAGAATACAGAGTAATAGAAAACCAAATTAAAACAGAAATCAGAGAGGGAGAGAGAACTACCTAGGCCAACTTACCTGGCCTTCCAGCCCACCTAGTGGCCCAGCTGGCGGCCCAGCCCACCAGGGGCTCCCGTGTCTTCACCTTCCTCTGCTAGAAGGACCGAGGCGCGTGGCCACCGCACGCCGGCACGCGCATGGCCACCTCCTGCCTGCTTGCCGCTGCTGGAGTCGTCCCCGAGCGCCACGCACTTCCCTCGACTGCCTGCACCTCTCCTCTTTCACCATTGGATGCGCCCGAGCAAGGGCTTCTCCCCGATGCTTTCTGCACGACAAACCGCGGCCCCTGGCGCTTTTCCGACGCACGTCCGCCGCGGCAAATGGCCCCTGGCACGTCCGCCGTGGCAACATCGTTAAATGCTAATGACGGGGCTAACTAACCCCCTCTCTCACTGACTACTGGGCCCCACGCCCTTAACTAACACCAGTTTAATTTCTGCTTAGTTTTATTTAAACACAGTGGACCCCGCACGTCAGTTGACCCGCTGACGTCACCGTTGACTGGCCCCACCTGTCTGTGAGACAAACTGGCACCGGGACACTGACCAGTGGGCCCCATTGGTAAGGTTTGACCTGGACCAGCCCCTGTGTTGGAAATATGCCCTAGAGGCAATAATAAATTGGTTATTATTATACTTCCTTGTTCATGATAATCATTTATTATCCATGCTAGAATTGTATTGATAGGAAACTCATATACATGTGTGGATACATAGACAACACCATGTCCCTAGTAAGCCTCTAGTTGACTAGCTCGTTGATCAATAGATGGTTACGGTTTCCTGACCATGGACATTGGATGTCGTTGATAACGAGATCACATCATTAGGAGAATGATGTGATGGACAAGACCCAATCCTAAGCCTAGCACAAAGATCGTGTAGTTCGTATGCTAAAGCTTTTCTAATGTCAAGTATCATTTCCTTAGACCATGAGATTGTGCAACTCCCGGATACCGTAGGAGTGCTTTGGGTGTGCCAAACGTCACAACGTAACTGGGTGGCTATAAAGGTTCACTACAGGTATCTCCGAAAGTGTCTGTTGGGTTGGCACGAATCAAGACTGGGATTTGTCACTCCGTGTAAACGGAGAGGTATCTCTGGGACCACTCGGTAGGAAATCATCATAATGTGCACAATGTGATCAAGGAGTTGATCACGGGATGATGTGTTACGGAATGAGTAAAGAGACTTGCCGGTAACGAGATTGAACAAGGTATCGGGATACCGACGATCGAATCTCGGGCAAGTATCGTACCGCTAGACAAAGGGAATTGAATACGGGATTGATTGAATCCTCGACATCGTGGTTCATCCGATGAGATCATCGTGGAACTTGTGGGAGCCAACATGGGTATCCAGATCCCGCTGTTGGTTATTGGCCGGAGAGGTGTCTCGGTCATGTCTGCATGGTTCCCGAACCCGTAGGGTCTACACACTTAAGGTTCGATGACACTAGGGTTATAGGGAAAGTATGTACGTCGTTACCGAATGTTGTTCGGAGTCCTGGATGAGATCCCGGACATCACGAGGAGTTCCGGAATGGTCCAGAGGTAAAGAGTTATATATGGGAAGTCTTGTTTTGGTCACCGGAAAAGTTTCGGGTGCTATCGGTAACGTACCGGGACCACTGGGAGGGTCCCGGGGGTCCACCGGGTGGGGCTACCTGCCCCAGAGGGCTGCGTGGGCCAAGAGTGAGAGGGGACCAGCCCCAGGTGGGCTGGTGCGCCCCCCCCCCCAACCAGGGCCCAAGGCGAAGAGAGAAGGAAAAAGGGGAAACCCTAGGCTCAGATGGGCCTAAGGCCCACCTAGTGGTGCGCCCCCCCTCTCTCCCCCCTTCGCCTCCCCCCTAGATGGGATCTAGGGCTGGCCGCCACCCCTAGGGGTGGAAACCTAGGTGGGGGCGCAGCCCCTCCCCTCCCCCTATATATACTTGAGGTATGGAGCTGCCCAACACGTGTGATTTGCTCTCCCTGTTGGCGCAGCCCTACCTCTCTCCCTCCTCGTCTCTCGTAGTGCTTAGCGAAGCCCTGCTGGAGTCCCGCACTCCTCCACCAACACCACGCCGTCATGCTGCTGCTGGATGGAGTCTTCCCCAACCTCTCCTTCTCCCCTTGCTGGATCAAGGCGTAGGAGACGTCACCGGGCTGTACGTGTGTTGAACACGGAGGTGCCGTCCGTTCGGCACTAGGATCATCGGTGATTTGGATCACGACGAGTACGACTCCATCAACCCCATTCACTTGAACGCTTCCGCTTAGCGATCTACAAGGGTATGTTCCCCAACAGTGGGATCATGAGCTAGGTCTATGCGTAGTTTCTATGCAAGAGTAGAACACAAAGCAGTTGTGGGCATCGATATTGTCAATTTACTTGCTGTTACTAGTCTTATCTTGATTCGGCGGCATCGTGGGATGAAGCGGCCCGGACCGACCTTACACGTACTCTTACGTGAGACTGGTTCCACCGACTAACATGCACTAGTTGCATAAGGTGGCTAGCGGGTGTCTGTCTCTCCCACTTTAGCCGGATCGGATTTGATGAAAAGGGTCCTTATGAAGGGTAAATAGAAATTGGCATATCACGTTGTGGTTTTCGCGTAGGTAAGAAACGTTCTTGCTAGAAACCTATAGTAGCCACGTAAAAACTTGCAACAAAAATTAGAGGACGTCTAACTTGTTTTTGCAGCATATGTCGTGTGATGTGATATGGCCAAAAGGATGTGATGAATGATATATGTGATGTATGAGATTGATCATGTTCTTGTAATAGGAATCACGACTTGCATGTCGATGAGTATGACAACTGGCAGGAGCCATACGAGTTGTCTTAATTTATTTATGACTTGCGTGTCAACTTAAACGTCATGTAATTACTTTACTTTATTGCTAAAGTGTTAGCCATAGTAGTAGAAGTAATAGATGACGAGACAACTTCAAGAAGACACGATGATGAAGATCATGATGATGGAGATCATGGTGTCGTGCTGGTGACAACGATGATCATGGAGCCCCGAAGATGGAGATCAAAAGGAGCAAAATGATATTGGCCATAGCATGTCACTATTTGATTGCATGTGATGTTTATCATGTTTTACATCTTATTTGCTTAGAATGGCGGTAGCTTAAATAAGATGATCCCTCACTAAAATTTCAAGAAAAGTGTTCCCCCTAACTGTGCACCGTTGCAAAGGTTCGTTGTTTCGAAGCACCACGTGATGATCGGGTGTGATAGATTCTAACGTTCGAATACAACGGGTGTTGACGAGCCTAGCATGTGCAGACATGGCCTCGGGACACATGCGAAACACTTAGGTTGACTTGACGAGCCTAGCATGTACAGACATGGCCTCGGAATACGAAATACCGAAAGGTCGAACATGAGTCGGATAGAAGATACGATCAACATGAGATGTTCACCGTTGATGACTAGTCCGTCTCATGTGATGATCGGAAATGGCCTAGTCGATTCGGATCATGTTTCACTTAGATGACTAGAGGGATGTCTATCTGAGTGGGAGGTCATTAAATAATTTGATTAGATGAACTCAATTATCATGAACGTAGTCTAAATTGTCTTTGCAAATATGTTGTAGATAAATAGCTCACGTTGTAGCTCCATGTTTCAATACATTCCTAGAGAAAGATTAAGTTGAAAGATATTGTAAGCAATGATGTGGACTAGATCCGTAGTCCGAGGAGTGTCCTCACTGCTACACAGAAGGCTTACGTCTTGATGCACCACTCGATGTGCAAACCCCTACAACGTCGTCTGTGGATGTTGTGAACACCTGATAGACACATCCTGGTGACTACTTGATAGTTTAGCGCACCATACTTTACGGCTTAGAATCGGGATTCCAATGACGTTTTGAACGCCATAAGACATATGAGATGTTCCAAGAGCTGAAATTGGGATTTCAGGCTCATGCCCGTGTTGAGAGGTGTGAGACCTCTGTCAAGTTCTTTAGCCAACAAGATGGAGGAGAATAGCTCAACTAGTGAGCATGTGCTCAGAATGTCTGGGTGCTACAATCACTTAAATCAAGTGGGAGTTAAAACTTCCAGATAAGATAGTGATTGATAGAGTTCTCTAGCCACTATCACTAAGCTACTAGATCTTCGTGATGAACTATGACATGCATCCCGGAGTTGTTCGCGGTGCTTAAGACCACAAAAGGTAGAAATCAAGAAGGAGCATCAAGTGCTGATGGTTTAACAAGACCACTGGTTTCAAGAAGGGCAAGGGCTAGAAGGGAAACTTCATGGATGGCAAACCAGTTGCCGCTCCAGTGAAGGAACCCAAGGTTGAACCCAAACCCGAGACTAAGTTCTTCTATTGTAAGGGGAACGGTCACTGGTAGCGGAATTACCCCAAATGTATGGTAGGTAAGAAGGCTGGCAACTTCAACAAAGTATATACGTGTTATTAATGTGTACCTCACTAGTACTCCTGGTAGCACCTGGGTATTGGATACCGGTTCAGTTGCTATTATTGGTGACTTGAAGCAAAAGCTAAGGACTAAATGGAGACTGGCTAAGGACGAGGTGACGATGTGTGTTGGAAGTATTTCCAAAGTTGATAAGATCACCATCGCACGCTCCATCTGCCTTCGGGATTAGTATTGAACCTAGATAAATGTTATCAGGTGTCTACGTTGAGCATGAATATGATTATATCATGTTCATTGCAATACAGTTATTCATTTAAATTAGAGAATAATGGTTATTCTGTTTACATGAATAATACCTTTCATGGTCATGCACCCTATGTGAATGGTTCATTGAATCTCGGTCGTGGTAATACAGATGTTCACGCCAAAAGATGTAGAGTTAATAATGATAGTACCACTTTCTTGTGGCACTGCCGCTTAGGTCATATTGGCGTAAGATGCATGAAGAAACTCCATATTGATGGATGTTTGGAGTCACTTGATTTGGAATCACTTGACACATGGGAGCCATGCCTCATGGACAGGATGACTAAGACACCGTTTTCAGGTACAATGAAACGGGCAAGTGACTTGTTGGAAATCATGCATGCTGATACATGTGATCCAATGAGAATTGAAGCGTGCGGTGGATATCGCTATTTTCTCATATTCACTGACGATTTGAGTAGATATAGGTATATTTACTTAATGAAGCACAAGTCTGAAACGTTTGAAAAGTTCAAGCGATTTCAGAGTGAAGTTAAGAACCATCATAACAAGAAGATCAAATTCCTACAATCTGATCGATGAGAATTTCTGAGTTATGAGTTTGGCAATCACTTAAGACATTGTGGAATTGTTTCACAGTTGAAGCCACCTGGAACACCATAGGGTAATGGTGTGTCCGGACGTCGTAATCGAACCTTATGAGATATGGTGCGATCTATGATGTCTCTTACTGATCTACCGTTTTCATTTTGAGGTTATGCGTTAAAGACAGCTGCATTCACTTTAGATAGGACATCATATAAGTCTGTTGAGACGACATCGTATGAACATTGGTTTGACAAGAAACCAAAGTTGTAATTTCTTAATGTTTGGGGCTGCGATGCTTAAGGCTTCAGCCGGAGAAGCTCGAACCCAAAGCGGACAAACACATCTTCATAGGATACCCACAGGTGACAGTTGGGTATACCTTCTATCTCAGATCTGAGGGCAAAGAATGGGTCCTTTCTCGAGAAGGAGTTTCTCTCGAAAGAATTGAGTGGGAGGAAGATAGAACTTGATGAGGTCGTTGAACCTTTACTTCAACCAGAGAGTGATGCAACACAGAAAGATGTTTTCTGTGGCGCCTACGTCTGTTGAAGAGGAAGTTAATGATAGTGATCATGAAGCTTCGGATCAAGTTGCTATCGAACATCATAGGTCGACAAGGATATGTACTACTCCTGAGTGGTACGGTAATCCTGTCTTAGATATCATGTTGTTAGACAACAATGAACCTACAAGCTATGGAGAAGCGATGGTGGGCTCGTATTCCGACAATTGGTTAGAAGCCATGAAATCCGAGATAGCATCCATGTATCAGAACAAAGTATGGACTTTGGTGGACTTGCCCGTTGATCGGCAAGCCATTGAGATAAATGGATCTTTAAGAAGAAGGCGGACGTGGGCGGTAATGCTACCCTCTATGAAGCTCGACTTGTGGGAAAAAGTCCTTTCACAAGTTCAAGGAGTTGACTACGATGAGAATTTCTCACCCGTAGCGATGCTTAAGTCCGTCGGAATCATGTTAGCATTAGCTGTATTTTTCGTTTATGAAATCTGATAGATGGATGTAAAAACAAGTTTTCTTACCAGTTTCCGTAAGAAAAGGTTGTATGTGATACAATAAAAGGTTTTGTCGATCCAAAGGATGCTAAAAGGTATGCTAGCTCCAGCAATCCTTCTATGGAGTAGAGCAAGCATCTCAGAGTCAGAATACATGCTTTGATAGAGTGATGAAAGTTTTTAGGTTTATACAATGTTTGATAGAAACTTGTATTTACAAGAAAGTGAGTGGGAGCACTACAACATTTCTGATAAGTATATGTGGATGACATATTGTAGATCCAAAATAATGTAGAATTTCTGGAAAGCATAAACGGTTGTTTGAAGAGTGTTTTTCAAAGGAAGACCTGGATAAAGCTGCTTACATATTGGGCATCAAGATCTATAGAGGTAGATCAAAACGCCTGATGATACTTTCAAAGAACGCACGCCATGACATGTTTTTGAAGGAGTTCAAAATAGATCAGTCAAAGAAGGGGTTCTTACCTGAGTTGTAAGGTGTGAATTTGAGTAAGACTCGAAGATTGACCATGGCAGAAGAAAGAGGAAGGATGAAGGTCGTCCCCTATGCTCTTGTCATAGGCTCTATACGGTATGCCATGCTGAGTACCGCATCTGATGTGTGCCTTGCCACATGTCTGGCAAGAGGGTACAAAGGTGATCTAGGACTGGATCACTAGATAGCGGTCGAAATTATCCTTAGAGGAATAAGGAAATGTTTCTCGGTTATGGAGATGATAAAGAGTTCGACGTAAAGAGTTACGTCGATGCAAGCTTAACACCTATCCGGATAGCTCTGAGTAGAGATACCGGATACGTATAATGGAGCAACAATTTGGAATAGCTCCAAGTGGAACGTGGTAGCAGCATCTATGATATGACATAAAGTTTTGCGAAATACATAGGGATCTGAATATGGCAAGACCCGTTGACTACAACCTCTCTCACAAGCATAACATGATCAAACCCAGAAATCATTGAGTATTAATCACATAGTGATGTGAACTAGATTAGTGACTCTAGTAAACTCTTTGGATGTTGGTCACATGGCGATGTGACCTGTGACTGTTAATCACATGGCGATGTGAACTAGATTATTGACTCTAGTGCAAGTGGGATACTGCTGGAAATATGCCCTAGAGGCAATAATAAATTGGTTATTATTATATTTCCTTGTTCATGATAATCGTTTATTATCCATGCTAGAATTGTATTGATAGGAAACTCATATACATGTGTGGATACATAGACAACACCATGTCCCTAGTAAGCCTCTAGTTGACTAGCTCGTTGATCAATAGATGGTTATGGTTTCCTGACCATGGACATTGGATGTTATTGATAACGGGATCACATCATTAGGAGAATGATGTGATGGACAAGACCCAATCCTAAGCCTAGCACAAAGATCGTGTAGTTCGTATGCTAAAGCTTTTCTAATGTCAAGTATCATTTCCTTAGACCATGAGATTGTGCAACTCCCGGATACCGTAGGAGTGCTTTGGGTGTGCCAAACATCACAACGTAACTGGGTGGCTATAAAGGTTCACTACAGGTATCTCCGAAAGTGTTTGTTGGGTTGGCATGAATCGAGACTGGGATTTGTCACTCCGTGTAAACGGAGAGGTATCTCTGGGCCCACTCGGTAGGACATCATCATAATGTGCACAATGTGATCAAGGAGTTGATCACGGGATGATGTGTTACGGAACAAGTAAAGAGACTTTCCAGTAATGAGATTGAACAAGGTATCGGGATACCGACGATCGAATCTCGGGCAAGTATCGTACCACTAGACAAAGGGAATTGAATATGGGATTGATTGAATCCTCGACATCGTGGTTCATCCGATGAGATCATCGTGGAACATGTGGGAGCCAACATGGGTATCCAGATCCCGCTGTTGGTTATTGGCCGGAGAGGTGTCTCGGTCATGTCTGCATGGTTCCCGAACCCGTAGGGTCTACACACTTAAGGTTCGATGACGCTAGGGTTATAGGGAAAGTATGTACGCGGTTACCGAATGTTGTTCGGAGTCCCGGATGAGATCCCGCACATCGCGAGGAGTTCCGGAATGGTCCAGAGGTAAAGATTTATATGTGGGAAGTCCTGTTTTGGTCACCAAAAAAGTTTCGGGTGCTATCGGTAACGTACCGGGACCACCGGGAGGGTCCCGGGGGTCCACCAGGTGGGGCTACCTGCCCCGCAGGGCTGCGTGGGCCATGTGTGAGAGGGGACCAGCCCCAGGTGGGCTGGTGCGCCCCCCCCCCCCCCACCAGGGCCGAAGGCGAAGAGAGAAGGGAAAAGGGGAAACCCTAGGCTCGGATGGGCCTAAGGCCCACCTAGTGGTGCGCCCCCCCTCTCTCCCCCCTTGGCCTCCCCCTAGATGGGATCTAGGGCTGGCCGTCACCCCTAGGGGTGGAAACCTAGGTGGGGGCGCAGCCCCTCCCCTCCCCCTATATATACTTGAGGTATGGGGCTGCCCAACACGTCTGATTTGCTCTCCCTGTTGGCGCAGCCCTACCTCTCTCCCTCCTCGTCTCTCGTAGTGCTTGGCGAAGCCCTGCTGGAGTCCGGCGCTCCTCCACCACCACCACGCCGTCGTGCTGCTACTTGATGGAGTCTTCCCCAACCTCTCCTTCTCCCCTTGCTGGATCAAGGCGTAGGAGACGTCACCGGGCTGTACGTGTGTTGAACACGGAGGTGCCGTCCATTCGGCACTAGGATCATCGGTGATTTGGATCACGACGAGTACGACTCCATCAACCCCGTTCACTTGAACGCTTCCGCTTAGCGATCTACAAGGGTATGTAGATGCACTCTCCTTCCCCTCGTTGCTAGATTACTCCATAGATTGATCTTGGTGATGCGTAGAAAATTTTGAATTTCTGCTACCTTCCCCAACACCCTCTTGACCTGCTCACGTCGTCATGACATGATGCTGATGCAGTAATTGATTTTCTGGATTTAAAATAAATCAGGAAATTCCAGAAAATAGTTTAAACTTCTAAAAATCATAGAAATTCAATCGTAACTCCAAATGAAATAATTTATATATGAAAAATTATCAGAAAAATTCAAGGAATTCATCTGTACCATTTTCATGCATGTTTGAGCAAGTTAACCTCATTGTTTAGGATGAAACATGATTAGGGAAAATTTCATAATAGGTTTGGAGTTGGAATTTGATATAGTTTTGAATTCCACTTCAATTTAAATGACTTTCTGTTGCATTAGCCCAAATCACAACATATTGTCATGTCATGATCATGCATCATATTGTGCATTGCATTGATTGTGCTCTTCCTTGTTTGCCGGTAATTGTCCCCTCTCGGTAGATGCTGCTCCGACGCTGTGATCGTTGACACTGATGAAGACTCAATGTTATCTTCAGAAGTGCCAAGCAAGCAAAACCCCCTTGTTCATTCCGATACAATCCCACTCTCTCGCTCCTGCTCTCTTTTACTGCATTAGAACCACAATGTTTCATCTGTTACTTGCTGTGGTAGTTGAACCCCTTATCCTCTGCATGACATGTCATTGCCACAGTAAATAGATCAAACCCACTAGCATGAGTAGGAGTTGTTTGAGCCCTGGTGTGCCTACTCATTCATGCTTGTTTGTCATGCCTGCTATTGCTTAGAGTTGTGTCAGGTCTGATTCATCGGGGATGAATTGGAACAATGATGAACATGTCCTACTGTGTGTGAGCTAAGTGTGTGAACATGATTTGGTAAAGGTAGCGGTGAGAGGCCATGTAGGAGTACATGGTGGGTTGTCTCATTGAAACCGTTCTTAGGAACTAAGTTCTGTGTTTGTAATCCATGACCAGCTACTACCACACATTGGGCCCGAAACCAATGGACCCTCTCGACTTATTAACTGCCCTTGTCCTCTGTCCAGGAGTTGCAACTAGTTTCTGGTGTTTGTAGGATATGTGTTGGCGGCCGTGCATAGCGCTGACCCTAGGGGTGGGCTATGATGCGGTAGATACACCGTGGCACGGTGTACCGGGCGCCCGTTTTGTGTCTTGGGAACCCTGCACACATCGTTTGGGGCTGTGAGCGAAACTCCGGCCGGATCTCCTCACGGATGGAACCCGAATAGGCGATAAACCTGGACTAGAGACTCGTGTGGTTAGTCCGGTCATGGACGACTCCCTCGCCAGGCTTCCGCTTGAAGGTTGCCGAGATACACGACGTGTACATGGTGGTAAGTGGCGAGAGCGTGTGTGAAGAAGTACACCCCTGCAGGGTATAAATGATATATTCGAATAGCAGTGTCCGCGGTAAAGGACTTCTTGGTTGCCTATAACATTTCATAGACAAGTGGAAGTGGATACTCTAAAACTTGCAAGATAAGTGTGAGTGCTATGGATGGCCTTCTCATAGGGAGACGGGAGCGGATCCATAGTAGTGTATTGAATGTGAATATGTGGACTCATGTGCGCCACCTCAAAAGAGTTGCTTGCAGTCGTAGTTCAGGTTAGCCACTGAGTCAAAGCTGGCTTGCTGCAGTCAAACTCCACCACCCCCCCTTGTTGATACCAATGCATATGTAGCTATTCCTGATGTAAGTCTTGCTGAGTACTTTTGTACTCACGTTTGCTTAATTTTTGATTTGCAGAGAGACTTCAGTCTCGCTAGTAGTTCCGTGTGGACTTCGATGTTTAGCTTGATACCTCAGCTACGATCTTGTGCCCTCGGCAGGATCTGGTAGTTAGTCAGGCTTCTTAGCCTTTTCCATTTGTAGATGTATGTACCCAGACATGTTAAGCTTCCGCATGTGCTTTGATTTGTATTCTATGATTGTTGGGTCATGAGACCCATGTTTGTAATTTCTCGCTCCTTGGAGCCTAATGAATAAATACTTGAGTCGTAGAGTTATGTTGTGATGCCATGTTGTATTTACACATATCGAGCATATTGTGTGTATGATTGAAATGCTTGGTATGTGTGGGATCCGACAATCTAGTTGTTTATCCTTGGCAGCCTCTCTTATGGGGAAATGTAGTCTAGTGCTTCCATGAGCCATAGTAGTCTGCTACAGCCCGGTTCACCGGGGTCCTGCTAGCCCAGCACTACTGCTCAGGACACTTGACTGGCCGGCATGTGTTTCACTTTGTTCCTGTGTCTGTCCCTTCGGGGAAATGTCACGCAGTGAAATCCGGAGTCCTGCGTAGCCTGCTATAGCCCGGGTTCCCGGAGTCATGTTAGCCTAGTGCTACAGCCCGGATTCACACGCTGCTGACCGACATGCTCGATGTGATTCATGTATGTCTGTCCCCATAGGTTGGTGCCGCTTTGGGTTCACGACTAGCCATGTCGGCCCGGGTTCTCTGTCATATGGATGCTAGCGACATTATCATATACGTGAGCCAAAAGGCGCAAATGGTCCCGGGCCAGGTAAGGTGGCACCCGTGGGAATACCGTGCGTGAGGCCGCAAAGTGATATGAAGTGTTACATGCTAGATCGGTGTGACTTAGGATCAGGGTCCTGACAGCTTTGGTATCAGAGCCTGACTGCCTGTAGGATTACCAAGCCAACCGGTCGAAGTTGAGTCTAGAAATGCTTTAGTTATGTAAGGGAATTGATTGTGGAAGGGAACGTAAGGCTCTTTTTACTCCTTTACCCTATGCCCTTCTGATCTGAGTCAACTTCTTCTTTTCTACGGGAATTAAGAACTAGGCTTTCTCATCTATCTATCAGGATGACGTGTTACTAACCCGTTGACTTATAGGATTGATGGATTCATGCCGCGGTTCAGTTTCCAGTACTTCCGTGTGTTCATAATTGGTCTCGGAACCTTGATATTATGATGTTGAGTGGTTATGCCACCATTTTGCAGGATGTCTCAAATCTTTTTAAGCATTTACAGCCGTTATGCTGTCCGAGTCATCCCGGGTTTCTAAGTAGTCTGATGCATTTGCAAACCCCTTTCCTCCTGTTCCTGATGTCCAATTGGGCCATATTAATCACTAATCGGTGAGTTGAGGTAGTTTGTTGCCTCGACATATATGTTGGAGCTATTTTTATGGCCCTAGGTGTTTTAGGGAGTCACCTAGTGATCTAGCCATGTTTTGTATCCCCGGGGTGTGATTCTTGCCACTATTCTCGAAAGCATCCCGTGATGCCATGTAGTAGCAGGTACTCTATTCATGTGTTCTTGAACCCGAGATTCACCCTACTTACCTCATGTTGATAGTGTTGCTAGTTCCTTTAGGATATTAGTAACCTTTGCGATAGTCCTCGAGGTTCGTGGTACATCCTTCTTCCAATTATCATGAACCATTCTTGGCAGGAGTTCTTTTGAACCAAAAGGTCACGACAGAGTGCTCCTGATGAGTTCTCCATTCTATGTTGTGACTCTGCCAACCCTACCTTTCTGCATGGGTTATCCGGAAGAAATATGTTGAACTCGTTCGACATACTAATCTATGCATCCACAACTCAGAAAGTTATATGTTCCTTGAGTTGTCCCCCTTCCTTATTCCGACCTTCGTCTATCAATTGATAGTCAAGAGTATGTGAGCATTCGTTCATCGGTGCCTATTACCCTTGTGGTCCGTCGAGCCGTTCTATTTCAGAATGACTAGGAGAAACAAACTCCAGTACCTCGTCCATTTCTAGGATTGGGTCAAAGCAGTTGTATTTCGCAGATCAAATGCAATCAAGCTTTTGTTCTGTTCTACCTCGAAGTATTATCCCCTTTATGTCAGGATTGTCATAGGAATTGCAACATCTCTCATGAATTCTTGACGTAGTGATACTCTTGCCATCATTTTTCATTCCTCGGTCCCGTGTTGTCGCAATCGGAATGCCAGGAAGTGAACTATGATGTGTGAAATAAATACTCCTAGTTACTCCGCTGCTTGGTAGTTAATGGACATTAATATCATTCTTAGTGTGCTGATTATTGAATCATCACCCTAAGGTTGATCGTGCTACCTAGTCCTTATTTCCTGGTGCACTCTTCGATCAACAGGTTAGGATTTTACCAATCCCTTGCTTATTTGATCATATCATCTTGCTCTGAAAGCAAGATTGTTCTCGAGCTTAATAACATATCGGTGGTTCGTGATGTTCTGAATATCTTCTCAGAAGTATTACCAGGTTGACACCTGACCGCAACGTTGAGTTCGTGATCATGCTGGTTTTCCTCCAAACCACCCATTCTCCAAGAATCTGTGTTGGATACCCCTGAGCTAGTTGGTTAAGCCAAACAACAGCTTGGAGAGTTGGAAGATAAAAGCTTGTCTGACTTAGTTCGTGTCAAGGGATATTTTTTTTGTGTGTGTGTGTTGAAGAAAGATGATATCTTCATCGATTGGTCCTTGTGATCAGTTGTTGGACCTATTGTCGTATCAAAACTTTGATTCGAGTATGGGCTATCATCAAATCAAATGAGAACCAACGATGTTCATAATGTTGTCTTACTCGTGGGTTTCCTCGAGCATACACCGTTATATCTTTTGGGTCTGACCAATGCTATCACCTTGTTCAGATAATTATGGAATTCCATCTTCACGGGAATATGGATGACCTGTTGTTAAGCCCATCGACAATATTTTCATCTTATCCATGATTCATGTTGAACATTAAGCTAGTGTTGGAAACTTTGAAAGCATTTCTTCATGCTAGCTCATGAAGCATATGTTTGGTATAAGAAGTGACTTCCTCTAGTTCACGTGCATTTGAAGCAAGTTGCCGCCATGAATTTGGGAAAGTTTGTTTCGCTTTCTCTGGACTCATCCCAAGTCAGTCATGCATATGTGCGAAGTATTCTGTGGTCTGGAGACTTGCAACCTTCATTCTATATGAATCCCTAGCACACCAAGCCACTGATTGATTTGTTCAAGGAGAAGAAGTTTCTTCTTAAGAGCTAGACTTACGCAAGGACTTCGATATCCTCGATGATGGTTCCCCATCTGGACTCAGTAGTGTTTTATTATAAGACTACTATGTGGTCATGTTTGTCTGGGACAGCGTGTTCACAGGTTTGTAGCAAAACCGGCTCATGTTTTGGAGCTTACTATCGTAGTTCATTTTTTGAGAATCTTGCAATGCCATCTCATTGACTTTTGTTGCAAACTTTCTTTTCAGACATGCTGAGTCTGAAGTATCCTATCACCAATCGGATCTGAATCTCAGGCAGATATGATGGTTGGAACATACTCCAAGAACTATAATGTTGGTCTCTCTGTAACCGGTAATGTGGATGTCATGGCCAACACACCTAGCCGGAAGGCCTATTATTGTAGTAGCTTGGTTGAAGAAGTTGGTCACCTCCCCATAACGATCTCGCGGGATCTGCCTCCGTAGTTATTCCTTATGGATTCTTGAGCTTCTGAAGTCCGACCTTTTACTTGATGTTCTAGATATCAAACCATATCTATGAATGGATTACGCTAGCACATCAAGGAGAACATTAGAAGCAGAGTGCTAAATGTCTCCCAGTCGATCGTCCAGATTCTGTTTCCTTAGCCTCGCTAAGGGAAGGTCTGAGAGGGTGTTATCTTCCTTTGTATCCGCATCATCCATCACTAGTCATCATGGTAGTATGTCGTGTTGCCAGGATCCTTGCCACGGATGTTGGTAGAACCTTGATGATTATGGAAATGCTCAAGTTCTTGAGAGCACGCACAAACAAAATCATCCCTTGCGTTGTCTTCAACAAGGTAGTCCACATCATCTATTCTAGTCAGGGTATGCCATTTCTTCGAGCTCTTTCAAACGATCAATTGTAAATTGCCTTAAGCTGGTATGAAGAGTTTCAATGATCTATGGATCAAAAGTAATTCTTTTTGCCAAGGAACAATCCAACGAGTCACCTTTCCCAAGGTGTCCCGTTACGGGATCATGGCAATTATTTCCTCGACACCTTGACACCATCCACCATCTTTCTAAGCATGGAATTGCTCCCCACAAATCAAACCTCGTTGTTTGTTCTTCCATCCCTCTCGATGTGTTCTGTGTCTCAACTCAAGATGTTTCAACATCTCATTCCGCGAGTGGATCTTGTATAGCTCGATCTTCGAGAAGATCAATCTTAGTATAGTTTCTTTCTGTCGTCATCGCGTGGATGAAGATCTCAAAAGCGAGGATGTCAAGATCAACGTATGCAACGAATCAACAACCTTTTGAGGTCGAACCTGGATCGTGAAGATCGTGTTGGTCTTGTGCCCCCCTTCCTTCTTACCTCACGTCTTGAATCTCGGGCCGAGATTCTTGTTTAGTGGGGGTGAGTTGCCACATCCCTAGCTTCTGGCATTGCACTAGGGTAACTTCATATGTGCATCATGTTTAAACTTTGAAAGAAACTTGAAATGGGGATTGCCTAAACCCTAGCATTAAAGGAATTCACTAGGTTTAACCAAAATATTTCCAGTAAATCCAAATGGCTTTAAAAAATGTTCATCATTCTTTGAAAAAGCTGGAAACAGTAACCAGAGGTGATGCACATTTTTGCATGACATATTTAGGCTCTGGATTAAATCATACTGTATTTGCATTTGGGCATTTAAATGCTATTAAATATTTTAAATGCTCAAATAATCATAAACTAAAATGTTTACTGTAGGATATATTCCCAACAGTGATCATGAGTAGTTTCATGATTTTTGGAAGTGTCTAAGTATTTTTAATAAAGCCCTAAAGACTACAGAATAATAGAAAACCAAATTAAGACAGAAATCAAAGAGGGAGAGAGAACTACATGGGCCAACCTACCTGGCCTTCCAGCCCACCTAGTGGCCCAGCTTGCAGCCCAGCCCACCAGGGGCTCCCGTGTCTTCTCCTTCCTCTGCCAGAAGGACTGAGGCGCGTGGCCACCGCACGCCGGCATGCGCACGGCCACCTCCTGCCTGCTTGCCGCTGCTGGAGTCGTCCCCGAGCGCCACGCACTTCCCTCGACCGCCTGCCCCTCTCCTCTCTCCCCCTCGAGAACTCTTCCCTCCTCTGCCTCTTTCCCACACGACCACCGAGCGCTGTCGTCGCCGCCGACGAGCGCAACCGCGGCCATCGCCTCCCCCTCACTTCTTTGTGCTGTCCAGAGGCTCCGCCTTGATGCCACGGAGCCCCAAGATGAAGCACGCGCCCGCGGAGCACCCTAAGCGACGCCATCATCCTCATCCTTGCCGTCGGACGCCGGAGATCCATCTCGCCGCCCCACTCGCTCCGGCGCCTCCCCAAGCTCGCTGACCTTCCCTACATGATCGTCGTGAGCTCCCGGTCCTTTCCCCCTTAACCACGTTGTCGTTTTTGTTCCGTAGCCACTGCCCCGCGAGTAACCGGAGCCGCCGTCCGCCATGGACGTTGAGCCACGCGCTCCCGAGCTTCCTTGCTCACCCTAGTGGCACAGACGTGCTCCTGGTGACCCCACGACGCCGTCTATGCCTTTGGTTGAGCTCCCCGTGCTCCGCCACACCGCGCCCGTGCAAACCAGTAGCTGCACCGCCGCCAAAGCTCGTCGCCGGCGAGATTCCGGCCGCCCCGCGACCCCCTGTCTGGCCCATTGGATGCGCCCGAGCAAGGGCTTCTCCCCGATGCTTTCTGCATGACAAACCGCGGCCCCTGGCGCTTTTCCGATGCACGTCCGCCGCGGCAAATGATCGCCGGCGGCTGAACGCCGGTGAGCCGACGTGGCAACATCGTTAACTGCTAATGACGGGGCTAACTAACCCCCTCTCTCACTGACAACTGGGCCCCACGCCCTTAACTAACACCAATTTAATTTCTGCTTAGTTTTATTTAAACACAGTGGACCCCACACGTCAGTTGACCCGCTGAAGTCACCGTTGACTGGCCCCACCTGTCTGTGAGACAAACTGGCACCGGGTCACTGACCAGTGGGCCCCACTGGTAAGGTTTGACCTGTACCAGCCCCTGTTGACCTGCTGACGTCGTCATGACATGATGCTGATGCAGTAATTGATTTTCTAGATTTAAAATAAATCAAGAAATTCTAGAAAACAGTTTAAACTTCTAAAAATCATAGAAATTCAACCGTAACTCCAAATGAAATAATTTATATATGAAACATTATCACAAAAAATCAAGGAATCCATCTGTACCATTTTCATGCATGTTTGAGCAAGTTAACCTCACTGTTTAGGATGAAACATGATTAGGGAAATTTCATAATAGGTTTGGAGTTGGAATTTGATATAGTTTTGAATTCCACTTCAATTTAAATGACTTTCTGTTGCATTAGCCCAAATCATAGCATATTGTCATGTCATGATCATGCATCATATTGTGCATTGCATTGATTGTGCTCTTCCTTGTTTGCCGGTAATTGTCCCCTCTCGGTAGACGCTGCTCCGACGCTGTGATCGTTGACACTGATGAAGACTCAATGTTATCTTCAGAAGTGCCAGGCAAGCAAAACCCCCTTGTTCATTCCGATACAATCCCACTCTCTCGCTCCTGCTCTCTTTTACTGCATTAGAACAACAACGTTTCATCTGTTACTTGATGCGGTAGTTGAACCCCTTATCCTCTGCATGACCTGTCATTGCCACAGTAAATAGATGAAACCCACTAGCATGAGTAGGAGTTGTTTGAGCCCTGGTGTGCCTACTCATTCATGCTTGTTTGTCATGCCTGCTATTGCTTCCAGTTGTGTCGGGTCTGATTCATCAGGGATGAATTGGAACAGTGATGAACATGTCCTACTGTGTGTGAGCTAAGTGTGTGAACACGATTTGGTAAAGGTAGCGGTGAGAGGCCATGTAGGAGTACATGGTGGGTTGTCTCATTGAAACCATTCTTAGGAACTGAGTTCTGTGTTTGTGATCCATGACCAGCTACTACCACGCATTGGGCCCGAAACCAATGGACCCTCTCGACTTATTAACTGCCCTTGTCCTCTGTCCAGGAGTTGCAACTAGTTTCTGGTGTTTGTAGGATATGTGTTGGCGGTCGTGCATAGCGCTGACCCTAGGGGTGGGCTATGATGCGGTAGATACACCGTGGCATGGTGTACCGGGCGCCCGTTTGGTGTCTCGGGAACCCTGCACACATCGTCTGGGGCTGTGAGCGAAACTCCGGCCGGATCTCCTTGCGGATGGAACCCGAATAGGCGATAAACCTGGACTAGAGACTCGTGTGGTTAGTCAAGTCATGGCCGACTCCCTCGGCAGGCTTCCGCTTGAAGGTTGTCGAGATACACGACGTGTACATGGTGGTAAGTGGCGAGAGAGTGTGTGAAGAAGTACACCCCTGCAGGTTTATAAATGATATATTCGAATAGCCGTGTCCGCGGTTAAGGACTTCTGGGTTGCCTATAACATTTCATACACAAGTGGAAGTGGATACTCTAAAACTTGCAAGATAAGTGTGAGTGCTATGGATGGCCTTCTCGTAGGGAGACGGGAGCAGATCCATAGTGGTGTATTGAATGTGAATATGTGGACTCGTGTGCGCCACCTCAAAAGAGTTGCTTGCAGTCGTAGTGCAGGTTAGCCACTGAGTCAAAGCTGGCTTGCTGCAGTCAAACTCCACCACACCCCCCCCCTTGTTGATACCAATGCATATGTAGCTTGTCCTGATGTAAGTCTTGCTGAGTACGTTTGTACTCATGTTTGCTTAATTTTTGATTTGCAGAGAGACTTCAGTCTCACTAGTAGTTCCGTGTGGACTTCGACGTTTAGCTTGATACCTCAGCTACGATCTTGTGCCCTCGGCAGGATCTGGTAGTTAGTCAGGCTTCTTAACCTTTTCCATTTGTAGATGTTTGTACCCAGACATATTAAGCTTCCGCATGTGCTTTGATTTGTATGCTATGATTGTTGGGTCATGAGACCCATGTTTGTAATTTCTCGCTCCTCGAAGCCTAATGAATAAATACTTGAGTCGTAGAGTTATGTTGTGATGCCATGTTGTATTTACACATATCGAGCATATTGTGTGTATGATTGAAATGCTTGGTATGTGTGGGATCTGACAATCTAGTTGTTTATCCTTGGCAGCCTCTCTTATGAGGAAATGTAGTCTAGTGCTTCCATGAGCCATAGTAGTCCTCTATAGCCCGGTTCACCGGAGTCCTGCTAGCCCAGCACTACTGCTCAGGACACTTGACTGGCCGGCATGTGTTTCACTTTGTTTCTGTGTCTGTCCCTTCGGGGAAATGTCACGCGGTGAAATCCGGAGTCCTGCCTAGCCTGCTACAGCATGGGTTCCCGAAGTCCTGTTAGCCCAGTGCTATAGCACGGATTCACACGCTGCTGACCGACATGCTCGATGTGATTCATGTATTCCTGTCCCCATAGGTTGGTGCCGCTTTGGGTTCACGACTAGCCATGTCGGCCCGGGTTCTCTGTCATATGGATGCTAGCGACATTATCATATACGTGAGCCAAAAGGCGCAAACGGTCCTAGGCCAGGTAAGGTGGCACTCGTGGGAATGTCGTGCGTGAGGCCGCAAAGTGACTTTGGATCGGGGTCCTGACATTCACCAAGTGGGCTGAGGTGGAAGCCGTCCGCACAATCCTGGTAGGCTCTGCGGTCAAGTTCATCAAGGGCCTCGGGAGCCGATTTGGGGTGCCCAACCGCATCATCACCGACAACGATTTGCAATTCACTAGTAATCTCTTCAAAACGTACTGTGCTAACCTTGGAACGCAGATATGCTACGCTTCGGTAGCACACCCCCGGAGCAACGGCCAGGCCGACCGAGCCAACGCGGAGGTCCTGAGGGGCCTCAAAGCCAGGACCTTTAATAAGAAGCTGGAGGCCTGTGGCTTGGGCTGGTACGACGAGCTCCAGTCCATGCTGTGGTCAATCCGCACGACTGCGACCAAGCCGAGTGGCGAGACCCCATTCTTCCTCGTCTACGGAGCAGAAGCTGTTCTCCCTCACGAGGTCAGGCATCGCTCCGCACGGGTCCTGGCGTTCGATGAGATGCAGCAGGATGCCATGCGGGGGATGGATCTCATGCTGGGGGAGGAACGCCACCGAGAAGCCGCACTGCGAGCGGCAAGATACCAACAGCCGCTGCAACGATACCACTGTCGCAACATCCGCCCCAGAACTCTTGAGGTAGGGGATCTCGTGCTCAGACGGGTTCTCTCCAGGGAGGGGCTGCACAAGCTCTCTCCCATGTGGGAGGGCCCATTCAAGGTTGTTCATGTCTCCAGGCCTGGCTCCGCGCGCTTGGAAACCACAGAAGGGGTACCCATCCAGAACGCGTGGAACATTCAACATCTCCGGAGGTTCTATCCCTGAGCGAGGCCTAGCGCCTAGGAAAGACCTGGTGCCTGTGAAGAAGGCAAATGCCTGTGAAGCCACCGTGTTTTGGGAAAGGCCCGGTGCCTGTGAAGAAGGCGAATGCCTGTGAAGCTGCCGTGTTTTGGGAAAGGCCCGGTGCCTGTGAAGAAGGCGAATGCCTGTGAAGCTACCGTGTTTTGGGAAAGGCCCGGTGCCTGTGAAGAAGGCGAATGCTTGTGAAGCTGCCGTGTTTTTGGAAAGGCCCGGTGCCTGTGTAGAAGGCCAATACCTATGAAGCTCGCCGCCCGTTACACTCTCACGTAATAATGAGTGGGGCTGTACACGCCCCGGGGTCTCCGGAGTGCCGCCCTCGGGCCTCGGGGGCTCCCGCCCACGCCCAGTGGAAGCACTTAGCTCCGCGCTGGTGAGAAGACGTTGAAGACTAGAATAGGTGCCGGACGCGGCTTTTTCATTTGCTTTCTGCAGTTGGCTTGGTTATTCCCGTTTGAAGTTTTATTGAAGTTGTTGACGTTCCTGACTTGCGACTCTTTGTCTTTCTCACTCGCTTGCCTCGTTTTCTCTCGCACAAGTCTTGTGAGGGAGGTTCGCGCGCGCCCTCGCGAGTGTTTTTCTGCCCCGATTGTTTGGAGCTTTCCTATCCGAGTCCTCTACGGGAGCACCCCTCCCAGTCTGTGCCTCACGAGCATCGCGACACGAGCGCAGGACCTGGGCCGATCGCCCCCACAACCAAGACCGAAAGTTACCCCTCCTACTGATCCTTGCAGGGCACAAAGCGCACGATGAGGCCATGGCCTCGGGAGGTGAGGACCGCATCAAGCCCCACCGAGCTAAAATAATTCCCGCACACGGGTGCACGGCGTGGGAACATAGCGCGGAAATAGCGGAAGCAGCACGATGGTTAACAGTTGCAGTTCTAACACGCCCCCACGGGGCCCTATACTACCTTTTTATTTCTGCGTGGGAAAAGAAGGAAAGCAAAATGGGCGTGATTCGTCGTGCACCAACCCACAGCAAAGGCGGGCGCGATGGCGCGGGGGCTGGTCGCGGCCACCGCTGGAGGAGCTGCTGCCTGAGAGGGAGTCGCTGAAGCTCAGCGAACCCCGAGCACCGCCGCGAGTACGCCCATCGCCGTCTTCATCCTGGTCAGTACCGGGGCTGGGCAGGCGGCCGCGGTCGTCGTCTTCGAGGCAGCACCCAGCACGGCGACCGTCTTCCCTGAACACCCTCACGTAGACGGTGGCGTCGCCATCGAACTTGAAGTGCAGGGTGCACCACCGGCCCAGGCTGCGCGCGCGGGCAAACGTTTGCCAGCCGCGGGTTAGGGCCCCATTCCCAGAAACGGAGACCTCCAGCGAAGCCAAGGAGGCCCTGCTGCAGCAGCCATCTGCCTGGAGCCAAAAGCTGCACCGGGCGCTGGCCGGCAGATCACCTACGAAGAAACGGGGGAGCTGGAGCCGGGTGCTGGTTGGGTCCGCTGACCACACGACGAACTCCAGCAGCACCTCCGCAGAGCGAAAGCGTGGCCTAGGGGGCGCACAGCCACGGCGTGCCCCCCATCGGCGGCTGGGCGCTCACCACTGCACAGGGAACCGCCTACATGGCCACGGGAAGCCACTACGGGGACCGTGGAATACTTGCGAGGGTGGCCTCGGCCGCGCTTGGCCGGGGGGGGGGGGAGTCAGGCCCAACCTGGGGGGCCTTTCCTTTCTCCGCGGCCGAGAATCTCTTTGGATCCATGGGAGCGGCGAATAGCCAAGAAGAAGAAAAGGAGCAGCAAGAAGGGACAGGATGAGGGGACTTGCGCAGCCCCGTACTTATAGCCAGAGGAGGCCAACCGTCGAGCAGCACGATCGCAGGTAATCATGACCAGTTTCTCTGCATGCAGGGACTTATCAAGTCGTGCGGTCGCCGAGGCATCGTGGGGAAGCGCATACGCCCACGTCCAATCAATCGCCACGCGGCGCCCAAGGCCGCAGGCTGTTGGGGCCCGCGGCGCTTCACGCTCGCCCCTTTGCTTCCCTACTAGGCCAAGCCCGGGCGTGCCATGGGCCCGGGGGCTACTGTCGGTGTTCTGGGAACGGGGGTCCCCAGACTTGCCTACCTGCGGCCTGCGGTGTGCCTCAAGTGGGGGCCCAGCGCAGCCCATCTTCATCAGCTCAAGCTCAAGACCCTCGCGAGGGGCCAAGCCTCGCGGGGCGGATGACCGGAAGCTTCCTCAGAGGCAGCCTCATCAGGCAGGCTCGCGAGGAGGCAGAGAGATCAAGGCAGGGGTACCTCGCAGGGAGCCCGTGATGCAAGCCATGACGATCGAGACCAGGCGGGCGCCAGGCGGGCGCCGGCCTGTGAAGTGTCCCTGTTTCCCCTTTGGTGCAAAGCGGGCAAGCACAGGCCAAGGCACTGGGCAAAGGTTACCATGCCACTACAATGAGACCAAGACCAACAGAGCGGCAGGACGGAGGTCACCATGGAGCCCAAGACGGGGTCATCACCAGTGCTTTTGGCAGCCGAAGACCACCTTTGGTCAGGATAACTTCTACTAGATGTTCCCCTTCAAAATGGCAAATTGTTGGCGCCCTTCCCGCTCATTATTTGGGGAGAGGCCGAGGGCCTCTATAAATAGAGCTAGCCACCACAAAGTAGAGGCGAACAAGAAGGGACCAAAAAGAGAGATAGAGAGAGAGAGGCAATTGAACTCACCCAAGCAGTTCATCGCACCAGCTCAAGAACACCTCTCGCAAGGTTGTTCTTCCCTTGTACTGTTCATCATCAGCCCCTGAGGCAATCCACCACACCACACACTAGAGTAGGGTATTACACCACAACGGTGGCCCGCACCAGTATAAACCTTGTGTCCCTTGTGTTGTTCGTTGTTTCCAGCTTAGATCACGCGAGGAGATTGGACATAGATCGGTAGGGGAGAGATCTCCGTGCGCACCCCAGTGTTTGAACCTCAAGGGTCTGCCGGAACCCAAAATTCGACAATGTTTGCACCGCAAACTTGATTAGATACATCAGATTTAGTCAGTTCAGTATTGATTGGGTGAGTTATAAAATAATTAGAAATTGGTTTGATTTTCTCATAGATTCCCTACATACAAGCAGTTTTACAACACCGTCAGGTTTAACTATTGGCCAGAAATTGAAGAGTTGAATTAGATATAATCAGGGATGTCATGAACCTGCTCGTTGCGCATGCTACTCTTGCAAGCTACGACTGTTCGTTTGCGCAAGCTCGATGCCATGCCCGTCCTGCCGCCGCTGCCTCCCACGCAGGCTACACCCAGGGTTGGATCTTCATCTTCTTGTCCTTCCGTTTGCTTGAAGCCCGGTGACCGCCCTCCAACGAGGGCGCGAGGAAGTGCTGTGTCAGTCTGTCCAGCGGCGGCTAGGTTAGGAGCGAACCATACTGGCGGCTGGAGCGAATGAATTGGGATTTTTCCTGCTGTTGATCGATATGGGAGGCACTCGTTTGGGCCGCGAGCCTGCTATAGGGCCTGCCTTGCACTTATGTTATTGTCCCATCCAAATTGAAACATTTTTCTTCATTTTTTACATTGCCTGCTCGTGCGTTGGGACGAACAAAACTAGCGTGGGCCAACCTGGACGACTCAAACTAGCTGCGCACTTTCCAGCCACCTGAGGCGGCCGCCCATACCAGCCCCTATGGTGGAGTTGCCCCTTTTTGCGTGTATGATTGGATAGTGAAAAATATTCCAGTGGCGCTTTTGATTTACCCACAGAATGGTTGAATTGCTTGTTTCGATGAACTGAGTTCGCCAATAATGTGAAGGATGCCAGTCTTTTCATCCTATTGTAGATTGCTTAGATCTCGATATGCCAAAAGTAATCGCATGGAATATATAGTAAAAGCCAGTGTGATGTGTTTGCCTACAACTAGTCTGACTACACGTCCTCATATAACATATCAAGGACGCACCATCTTACCAGATTAACCATTCGACTTACCCATGCAGTGTGGGAACAAAGAAGTATTGGCACTGCGTATCCAAGCAATTGATGCCATGGACTCCTTCTGTCGGTGGGAACGACACCTATGGGATCACAAGAATCCCTACTACGGTTAGCGGGGTGCGGGGTCGTGAGAAGAGCGGATCAAACAGATAGTACACAGTTTGTTTATCCAAGTTCAGGCCGCAAGGATGCATAAAACCCTACTCCTGCTTTGGTGGATGTATATTCCTGTTCTTGAGCTAGCTCTGGGGCATTAGGATCTCCAAAAAGCCGAATCCTCCTCCTGGTCGCCTCGGGCCTCCTTTTATAGAAAAAGGGGTTGCCACAGTGGAACGCAGGAGGTGGAAAGGGTACAGTGATGCGAGGTTATCCCTCGCATTACATGACAAGGCGCATTTAATCATCTTGCTTAGGTGTCATTGCTTTATCAGGGACGGGGGAGAAACATGTCTCGTCCGTCGCCGCTCCTTCTTGTGTCGACACGCGCCCTGGCCAGCAATGCCTGTGATGCCATGTAGGTAGGCAGGTCGCTGAGGTGGCGCAGTGGAGGGTCTTCACGATGATCTGCATGCCGCCACATAGGTGCCTACCCAGCTGGTTGGGTCGGCAGCCACATGCGTACGGTGGTGGAGGTTTAGTTGGCATGGGCCTTATGGTGGCCCTACGGATGTCCTCGGCAAGGGCCTTGCCGGGGCCCCAGCAAGGGTCTTGCCGAGGCGCCTGCTGTCATCCCTGGCAAGGCGCTGGCCGGGGGTCTCGTGGTCTTCCCTGGCTGGTATCTCGCCAAAGGTCGTCGTCTTCTTAGGGCGTATCTGATCTTGAATGTCTTCACAAAGATCTGCATGCCACCACGGGGATGTCTCTCGAATCCTTGCCCCTTGGGGGCAGTGGACTCAAGGGTAATTTGCTCCATAGGCGTGGGGCGAGTCGCCGCGGCAAGGGTCTTGCCGGGGTTGCCAAAGCTATCTCCCGGCAAGGATCTTGCTGGGGGAATCCGCTTCGTCCCTTTTGCTCTTCGTGGTCTTGGCCTTGGCGTCGTCCTAGTTCCCTTGAGCTTCGGTCTTTCCTTGGCTCACCTCCCTTGCCTTGCTTGGTGTGGTGGTGCCCGCGGCTCTGACTACCCGTGCACAGTTATAGGGGTACAAAAAGTGCACCCTCTTTTTGTACACCAACAGGAGCCCCCAGGCCTGGGCCACACATAAGCGCAACGCGTTGTTGGGTCAGGCCTAGAAACGGTGCGCGGGCAGGCGGGGCGGTTTTTTACCGCGGTAAGATTTTTCGCGCGTTGCGCTTCCCATGACTCCCGCGCGTGGCGCGGCATGGGGAAGTGCGTGTGATGTGGGCGGCATGCGTGGGGTTGGTTCCCGCGGGCATGCGTCACATCACAGTTAATGTGAAAGGAGGCGGCCCGTGTTTTCCCCCATAAAAAAGGAATAACCGTGGGCGCGCTGCTCACTTCCTCCTCTTTCCTCGTGCCTTCTCCAATCTCAGAGACACTGTTTCCTCTCTTCCTTCCTTCCTAAGCTTCCGCCGTCGCCCGCCGTCATTGCTTCGCCATCCCCCTCCCTCAGTCCTCTAACTTTCTTAGCCGCCATGGTGCCCAAATCCATCAAGGGCAAGGGGGTGGCCAAGGGCGCTGGGACTGTGGAGCCACCGGAGAGTGTGCTATTGGGGGACCGGACGAAGTCCGCCTTCTTCTTCCCCTCGACGGTTGATGTTCGTGAGCTTCGGGCCTCCTTCATGCCTCTATGGGGAGTGAAGACGGGGGAGAGAATTCGGGACATCCGGCGATGCGCGTCATTCCTGCCGCTTGCACCGATCCTGCCCCAAATCGGTATCCCTTTTTCGTCGATTATCTTTCTTGCGGGTTATGCCCCCCTTTTTCCGATTTCTTCTGCGACATTAAGCACACCTTCGGCTTTCGCCTCTTGGATTTTACTCCGAATGCGGTGGCGTGCATGGCTTTCTTTGCGCATCTTTGCGAAGGCTTTGTCGGGGTGCAGCCCAACACGGCACTCTTCCGCCATTATTTCTCCCCTCGGATCCAGCCGGGAGGTGCCATCTCTGGTTGCGTCACCTGGATCCCAAGATCCAAGGGGGCATACCCGGACGGTGTCGTGAAGGAGAGGTGGGAGGAATGGCGTGGCCGGTGGTGCTGGATTGAAGATGAAGACCCGCCGGAATTCTGCAAGGTCCGCCGAGTGTCGCCGGTTCGCGGCAGCGATTGGGGTGATGTCGACCCCGCCGACGGGAGGCTCACTGTCGCGACCACTAGGATTCTCCGGCTGACCCGAGCTGGACTCACCCTTGAGATGATCGGGGAGGACTTCATTCGCCACCGGATCGCCCCGTTGCACAACAAGGGGAGGCCAGCCTGGCTCTTTACGAATCCGGCTGACATTATGTGACTCCGCCCTGGCCTCAACCATAATTTCATGGTGATGGCGCATGCCCACTTCTGCCAGTGGCTTTTTCAGCTTGGTGTGGGTCACGAAGGCGAGGTCGAACGGACCGGCAAGGCCGCGAGGGCTGCCGCAAAGGTCGGCAAGGCCCTCAAGGGGCCGTTTTTCAAGTTGCCAGCGGGGGTGGTCCCGTTGTGCAATAATTCACGTCGGTCCGAGATCATCGCTATGATGCCGGACTGTAATGCGCACGGCCCTGTCCCGAGCTGGAAGGAGCCGAAGGATGCGGATGTGCAGCAATTCTTTGACACCCTGATCGAGGTATATGTCAATGATGACGCCGAGAGGTGGCTTGTCATGGACACTACCCAGGGAGAGCTGGACTACATCGGCACTAGGGCGAGGGAGGCACAGCTTGCCATGGAGGCCGGCAGTGCCAGGGGTGTGGAGGACAAGGCCGCAATGGCTGTGGAGGAAGAGGAGCTCACTCGGTGTGCGGCGGCCTCCGGGGAGGTTAGCAGCGCCGACACGGGAGCTCCGCTTGTCGAAGATGCGGCCAACGAGTCGTCGGGGGAGGAGGATGTGGCGGCGGGCTCGACGCCAGCCAGGGGAAGAGGGTGAGTCCTGCGGCGGTCTGGCTCCGGCGAGCCGGTCCGGCCCGGCAGGGCTACGCGGCCTCAATTGACCCTGGAGGGGTCCGGGCGTCACACGAGGGCCACGGCAGCGAAGAGGCTGACGAAGGCCGCTGAGAAAAAGAAGAAAACGGTCCCTTCCTCATCTGGGCACGCACAAACCCCGCCTTCTTTGCCTCCTCTGGCAGATGTCGACTCGGATGTCGACGCGGAGGTCTCTTTTGATCTCGGGCCTCTCGGCCCGAAGAGGAAAAGGAAAGTGGTGGAAGAGGAGGAGATGGATGACGAGTAAGTACTCGGTTCCTTACTGCCATTTCCATTCCCCCAAATTAAGTCACCTCTCCTGATCTGTTTTTTCTTTTGCAGGGATGCAGAGACGTTGGCCCAGAGGGTGAAGAGGGCGAAGGCCTCGGCGAGCAGTCAGCCGCCGGCTGGGGCTTCAAAGACGCCACTGGTGGTGTTGAGCAGCCCGGACAGCAGCCCCCGGCACAGCCCCCAGCGTAAGTTTGTCACCCTCCTCTTATTCGACATGTGGTAGGCGTTCGATGCTATGGTGTTGACCTTGTCGGGTTTGCAGGAGGGGAGCGACAGTAGGAGGAGCCGCAGAGGGCTACCCCCAACACACCACCCCATCGACTACGCCGCCGCGAGGGGCATCCCCGGCAAGGGCATCAAGCACGGAGCCCACACCCATGGAGGAAGAGGGGAACTTGGGCGCCGGTGACTCTGCCACAGTGCCAAATGCTGGCGGGGAGGGGACTTCTGCTTCACAGCCTGGCACTGGTGAGTCGCCTGTCCTCCGTCTCTATTTTTCCCTTATTCTTTTTCTTGGCTTCATTGCTCCCATTACTACCCAGGCCCTCCTTCAATAGATATGGAGGACGTGGATACTGTTGTTGGGAATATTGCTGAGGAGGCCGCGGCGGAGGCCGACAGGATTGCCGCCGAGGAGGCCGCCAGAGATGCTGACGAGGTCGCCGCCGATGAGGCCGCCAAGGATGCTGCCGAGGACACCGCTGCGGGGGCCGCCAAGGCGACCGGTGAGGCTTCTGCCGAGGGTGCCAGCGGTGGGCCTGCCGGGGAAGCCGGCAAGGCCACCGCCGAGGAAGAGGTGGTTGATGATCAGCCTCCCTCCTCCTCAACCTCGGGCCCCGGCAGAAATCTAAAGGTGGGCGACGATCTTTTCGTCCATTTTCCAGGGGCGTCAAGTTCCCGAGCGCCCGCCGAAGGGGAAGTCTTTGACGGCGAGGTGCTTGCTGCCACCGGGCTCGAGGTGGTCGATGAACCGGGCGTTGGCGGTGATGGTTCTCCAGAAGAGCAGCTTTTCCGTGCCATGGGGGCCAATTTCTGAAAGCTCCAAGTGCTCTACCGTGCTTGCCTGGACAAGGTCAAGTCCAGGATGGCAACGGTGGACAAGGCGGAGGTGGACTTCAAGGCGCGCGTTGCTGAGATGCGGACCTGGTTTCACCAGACTCGCGAGGAGCAGAGGGCCTTTCAGGGGGAATTGGCCAAGCGCGATTTAGAGCTCACCATGAAGATGGCTGACATCGAGAAGGCCCAGGAAAAGGCGGCGAACTTGGCTACCGCGGCCGAGGCCGCCCGGAACCAGCATCAAGCCGCATTCGATTCCCAGGAAGAGGACCTATCCGTGCGTGAGGCGAAGCTTGCCGCAACGCTCCACAGCAAGGATGAGGAGCTCGAGGCCCTTGTCATGCGACGGACTCGCGAGCTGGAGCAGAGGCACAAAGAGGCACTCGATGCCCAAGCTCTAGCCCATGCCGGCAAGGTGAAGGAGTTGGAGGTAGAGTGGGACGAGCTGAAGGAGCAGGCCCTCAAGCTGTCCAACAAGAAGAGCACGCTCAACAGTGCCTTGGTAGAGGCGCAAGGAGCGGTCATCAGCAGGGCTGGGGAGCTCTCCGAAGCGCAAAACTCCATCAGAGATCTCAAGATGAAGCTGGAGAATCTCAAGAAGATGTTGTCGGGGAGCAGAGCTCGGGAGGAGACCTTGACCAGGAGCCTGGAGGAGGAGAAGCAGCTGCGGGCGAACGAGGCCGCCTCCCACCAGGAATATGTGGCGGGCGAGAACAGATGGATCAGCCATCTGGAGGACGTCGCCGGCAGGGTCACCTCGCAGTTGGCCACCATGGGGATGCCAAACGTGAGGTATGCCCCTGAGCGCAGAGGGTCCGTCAACGCCAAGCTGACCTAGTTCTTCGAGGGCGTCCTTGGAGCCTTGGCTTATCTTCACTCCAACAGAGCGGCCACGTTGGTCGGGGAGGCCCGGCGACTTTGCCGGGGGGCCATGACCAAGGTCCTCACCAAGATGGCGTACTGGAATCCCGACCTCGACTTCGAAGCCACGATGGATAGCTTGCCGGATGGTACTGACCTCACGGTGCTCAAGGAGCGCATCAAGCCCATCATCAGCAGTATCGACGAAATCAAGAGGGTGGAAGGCTAGCGCCGGGATTAGGCATCCCGTTCTTCTTCGCCGCTGCAAGTTCCCGACCAAGACAAATTTTATCTTTAGTTAGAACCGCAGAAATGATGTGATGTAACATAACTTTTGCAGTACTCTTAATTTTCATGCACGTTATTTCCCCGTTCAATTTCTATTTGTATGCGCGCCCTACGTCGATTGGGTAGGTTTGCCGGTGCGGAAGCCCCTAGCGGCGTTTTGGGGACGGATCCCCATGGGCCTGCCGGGTATGCAGTTCTGCCAGACGAGCCACCTTACCGTTCTGAACGCGGCCGCTCAAACTGTCGAGCTTGACTCGAGTCAGAATCGAGAGCGTTGTTGATCGCGGAAGGCTACTCTGCCATTCTCGACGCAGCCGCTTGAGCTGTTGAGCGGACTCGAAACAGGGCAAGGGCGTTGCCGATCATGGGACAGCCCCCTGGCGTGCAGATTTCTCATACAAAGGCGTGACATCTTCGGGGGGAATAATCTCATATAAGAAGGATAGAACAAATAAGGGTCCAGTGCAACTTAGCTTCTGTTTGCAGTCGCTCGAGTGCCGATCTTCTGGCCTCCTTTCTTCTCCAAGGGCCATGAATACGAAAGAGTGCTGGGCTAACTTCTAGAGCCAATTCTCACAACTGCGCCCCCTACCTGGCGCGCCAAAGATGTCGGTGGGAACGACACCTATGGGATCACAAGAATCCCTACTACGGTTAGCGGGGCGCGGGGTCGTGAGAAGAGCAGATCAAACAGATAGTACACAGTTTGTTTATCTAGGTTCGGGCCGCGAGGATGCATAAAACCCTACTCCTGCTTTGGTGGATGTATATTCCTGTTCTTGAGCTAGCTCTGGGGCATTAGGAGCTCCAAAAAGCCGAATCCTCCTCCTGGTCGCCTCGGGCCTCCTTTTATAGAAAAAGGGGTTGCCACAGTGGCACGCAGGAGGTGGAAAGGGTACAGTGATGCGAGGTTATCCCTCGCATTACATGACAAGGCGCATTTAATGCGTCTGGCTTAGGTGTCCTTGCTTTATCGGGGACGGGGGAGAAACCTGTCTCGTCCGCCGCCTCTCCTTCTTGTGTCGTCACGCGCCCTGGCCAGCGATGCTTGTGATGCCATGTAGGTAGGCAGGCAGCTGAGGTGGCACAGTGGAGGGTCTTCACGAAGATCTGCATGCCGCCACATAGGTGCCTGCCCAGCTGGTTGGGTCGGCAGCCGCATGCGTACGGTGGTGGAGGTTTAGTCGGCGTGGGCCTGATGGTGGCCCTGCGGATGTCCTCGGCAAGGGCCTTGCCGGGGCCCCACCAAGGGTCTTGCCGAGGCGCCTGCTGTCATCCCCGGAAAGGCGCTTGCGGGGGGTCTCGTGGTCGTCCCTGGCTGGTATCTCGCCAAAGATCGTCGTCTTCTTAGTGTGTATCTGATCTTGAATGTCTTCACAAAGATCTGCATGCCACCACGGGGATGTCTCCCGAATCCTTGCCCCTTAGGGGCAGTGGACTCAAGGGTAATTTGCTCCGTAGGAGTGGGGCTAGTCACCGCGGGAAGGGTCTTGCCGGGGTTGCCAAAGCTGTCTCCCGGCAAGGATCATGCCGGGGGAGTCCGCTTCGTCCCTTTTGCTCTTCGTGGTCTTGGCCTTGGCGTCGTCCTAGTTCCCTTGAGCTTAGGTCTTTCCCTGGCTCACCTCCCTTGCCTTGCTTGGTGTGGTGGTGCCCGCGGCTCTGACTGCACGTGCACAGTTATTGGGGTACAAAAAGTGCACCCCTCTTTTTGTACACCGACACCTTCGTACAACCTTGTAAGCGAAAAAGAAGTTGCAGTGTGCCTGTACAAAGAACTAGCGTAAGTTGAGTTACCTGCTTCTCGGAATATTAGTTAGCCACTTATTGCAAAATTGTTCAATTACGTTGCTTGGGTTAATTTAGTTTGCTACTGATTACATAATGGCACAGCCTGTTAATCATATTGTAGACTGCGCCTATCTATGTGTTCGATACTTACTGTTAAGAATTACCTGTTTGCCTTAACTTAAATATCTACTTGTTTGTTTAACTACTTTGCTGCTGCAACAGCGGGTTACAATGATGTTAATAACTACTTTTCAGCATCCAATTGAAACTCTTTAATTCCTTGTTTGTTTAACTGGTTTGTTGTTATAACTCCCAGTTGAGATGTTTTGCTAACTTCAACTTTTCTAAATCCAAACGGAACTTTAATGGCAAAACAGGTTAGCCCAAGATCAAAGAGCGAGGTCCCCATGGACTTTGCATCATCCACAGCAGTGGCACCGGCCCGATCGTGCATTATGAATTGCCAACTGTTGATGCTCTAGAGGCTAAACTAGTGGTAGAAAGAGATTCTGCTTCTGCACTTAGAGATGAAGTTGACATGCTGAGGAAGCAAACAGCACAATCACAAGCAGTACTCAAGACAACCATTAAATATTTGGTGGATTTCGAAATGAAGCAAGCTGAGACTGACCAGATTGTTAAGGTCCTGAAGGAAAAAAAGGAAATTAAATTCCTACTTGGTAAATCATAGGTGAAATATTCTTTCCATAGTTGAATAACCTTTGTGTTGTATGTTCATGTAATCAATCAAACCATTTGTTTTAGAGATCATGTAATAATTGGTTTTTTTGTTTTTTGGTTTGTAATTTTATTTGAGCACAAGTCTGTATTAATTGATAAGACTCAGAGACATTTCATTTGGATTGTTGTGCCAGACCTACAAATATGCCAATCAGTCTGAATGTGCATTCAGCAATAGTAGTAGTATAGATGGACCATAAGTGGCACACATCAGAAAGGGCCAAGATGCTGGCTAAAAAAGGATGTTGTTGTAGCCAAAAAAAAGTACAGCGGCTTGGCTTATGTATGTTAGTTGATATTATTGATCCATATACTCTATAAGTGTTTATATGTCTGTTAGTTCTGTACATTCTTGGTTGATTGACTCGGTATTTGAATCTTGATACATCGCTTGTGTACATATCTAAATGGGAGTACACATTATGATGCGTGTGACATTTGAGTTGGACATGAAGTGTTCCAAATATTCGAATTCACCTTAAACTGGATTCTTGTTTCTGAATTTGAGTATCAGCATTTGTAAACCATATTCATATATGATAGTGGAATACATCTTTGTCATCCTTTTGAAGATATATAAAAACACATAGAATGATTATAAAGATTCATATAGGAATACAAAATGGATTCGAATTTAGTTGCCAGGGTAAACGTGGATGCTTATTGTCCCAAAATTCGAAAGAAGCAGCAAAATGTCCACTCCCACGTCGGCTGCCCGAAGCCAAGTGTTTGGGAGATGGAAATTACTATCTACCCATTACACGGACAATCCATCGGCCCGATTTCCATTGCTCTAAATAGGGGTAGGTTAGTAACTTCAATTAGACGTGACATGACCGCCTCTGAGCCCATTCCGACACGGTGGGCGTCAAACATGGGCGGCAAAACTCATGTGATTCAAGCTTTTCCGAAAGACCTCTGTTTCTCCCTGCATTCCCCATTCATACATGGTGGGCGGCAAAACAAAATCGACTCGGCCGAAATCGATGTAGGCAAATATTTTCAATAGGGGCAGGTTTGTAACTTCACTCAGACGTGACACAACCGCCCTACCTGCCAGCCTCGTTCATACACTGTGGGCGCCAACCATGGGCGCTAACCACCCTCTCCTCGCCCAAAATCGCTCTGGGCAAATATTGGCGAGATGCGAGATTACCATCCTATCCCCAACCGACGAGACGTCCAAATTTTAAATGGGGGCTAAGTTCGTAACTTTCCCATATTTCAGACAGGCCCATCCCAAAAACATGGTTCCCCGTACCTCTCCCTCCATTTTCCCATGCATACACCGTCCGCGCTAGAACACCCCATCCCCACACCAGCCTCCGTCCGCCACCCCATCCATTCCCACTGTCCTCCACCACATCCATCGCCACCGTCCTCCACCATGCTGGAGCACCTACCAAGACCGCGTCATCCACTGCTAGAGATGGACATTTCTCATCCACGGCGACGCACCAATAGCCTTGCATCGCGTCCTCTCGCTTCATCGGCGTCGTCGTCCTCTTTGCCGGGGCCGCTCACACTACCTTCTCCTCCACTGCAATGGGACTTATCCCCCGATGCACCCGTCTACCGTCGCAGATCTGTTTCAACGCCACCGACAGCCATCGCACCCCCGATGCCTACACGGCGCCGCAAGAGAGGTGGTACTTCATATCTCCTCAACTTTTTGATCTCAACCAGAAAATAGATCTTAACTTGGTTACTCTACTTTCTTTTCAGCTCTTAGAATTTAGTTCTTAGTTCGAAGCAAACAACGGATGCTAAATATCATTTCTCCGGTTTGCAGCTTCAAATCTGCCATGGCACAGCCATAATACGGTTTAATTGATCATGCTTAGGGTTTAATTGATCATGTTGGTTCCGTGGTGGTTTCTTTAATATAAATCGGAGGGGAAACCCTCTTTTGCTAAAAATATATGCTTAGAGTTTCCCCCTTTTATGATCACTATACGATCAGAATATGTGCTTCGTGTCATAATAACACTGCTCCACCCATCAAGCTAAACAAGCTTAGTTGTTCAAATACGAATCTGATATTGTTAAAACAGAGTTGTTTAATTGGTCAGCTAAATGTTCCTAAATTAGTTTCGAAAATGCATGTTCGCCGCTCGGGTGTGTATCTTTACAGGGTGCCCATGGTGGGCCGGCCCACCCTAGGATTTTGGGTCGTCCCAGGCCCCGATTCCCCTCTGTTCTGCTGCGCGCTTCCGATCTCTACTAGCCCCCAGCCGCCTGCCTCGCCGACGACTTGCCGTCCCCGGACGGCATGACTCTAGGAGGAGACGCTGGACTAAAAGGGGGCCAGGAGCCACTCGCCCAACAGCGTCACCGCTGCCCGGGCGCGCCGCCGTGCCTACCTTCCCAGTCCGTTCAGGGCTCAGGCATGCAGCACCCACCAAGCCAACCCGATTTATCCTGAGATACGTCCTCAACACTCAGCAGCCACTCCTCATCATCCATTTTCTAATTGATTCATTACTCATTAGGCAGGACTGTCATTAGGGTTTGTTGTGTGCTCAGTGCTACCTACACTTAATGGTTCAGATGTATTTCAGTAATCTTTAGTACCTCTAAAGTTCACAGGGTTTTCAAAATTCTGGCCCTCGAAACAGAAACTAGTCATTTTGGATTGTTGTTCGTAGTGACATTGACCCAGATTACTACTGCAAGCCAGGTTTGTTGACAATTTTACTTGTCTTTCTTACTCATTCGATATAATATCCAATTATTCACGTCGATTAGTTGCAAACAATAAGTGCTAGACAAACTTCTTCATTCAGATTTTGGACGGTCTCTTACTGCAGTTAAAATTCTGCATACTTGTCCTAGTAAGCTCACAAGTAAATGATTGATTCACTACATCTATGCTTGCCTTGTCATATTTGTTGTCAATATTCTTTTAGGGTGGACCACCCTGTTTCTAAATACTGGAACCATAGACATGAGTGAATAGTATTTCTCTATGTGATCTCTTCCATCATGTGTGGGTAACGAACACTGCATTGTATAGAAAGATAGTGTTATCTCCAGCGTTTACATAGGTTTTGATCTTTTACATGGAATACAATCTTCCTACTTGCTTTGTATCACACTACCAACACTCCACCCTTGAAGCTAAACATTACGCCACTCATAATTGCTTAGTTTATTTGTTCAAATACGAATTTCATATGATTCTAATGTTCCTACTTCAGTTTTGAAATGGGTGCCTGCCTGTTATAGAGACATAAGGGGTTTGTATTTCTGTGTGTGGTCTGGTCACCACGGTTGGGGAGGTGAACTTTGCATATGCAGGGGTTTATAGGGAGACACTCTGCAAGTTGAATCTGCAATGCATTCCATAGATAATCTGACTACTTTTTATGTTTTCATGAATCTCAGATTCTGAACAGCAACATAATGATTATGAGCTTGCACGCATGAAAAGAATAAAGCAGAACAATGCCATGGCTGTCAAACTTGGCTTTAAGGGACTAAAATCAAGTCTGGATGCAATGCAATGCAAACGCTCTCCACCTACAGATTCATGCTCAGAATATGATCCTAATAGTGATTCTGAGCTAGAGGGAGACCTAAGTCAATGTAGCTCCCTAGTGGAGGAGTCAGAGGAAGATGCCCTATCTTATTCACCCATCAAGGTACTTGCTCTAACTTTCCAAGGTTACATTGGTCGCACATATCTTGCAACTGATGCTTTGCGTTGCTTCTACTTTGTTGAACTGCCATTAGCTTAGTTTACACATCGTGTATGTGAATACGCCCTGCCTATCCATTTTCAGTACATATTCCATCTGTCATCATACCATATTTATCCATTCAAATGTTGTTCTTGTGTATCAGACGTTCAAAATGAAGAGGGCGATTGCTAATCGTGGAGGAGCACAAGCAAAGTATTTGGAAAGGGTAGTGGCACCTGATAAATCAAATAGCCCATTAGGTGTAGTTGTAATATCACCTGACCCACAAAATACCCCAACTCTAGCAGACTCTAGCCCTACTACACTGGTCATTTCTGATGCCCCAACTCAGCAGACCCCAACTGCAGCAAACTGTATGATTATGCCAGTTGACATAGCACCAGCTGTACGACACAAAACCCCCATTCCAGCAAAGAGTACACCAAATCCAGTTGCCAAATCCCTTTTCGAACCAGAGAGATCCCCAATTGCAGCAAATAGGACCCCTGTTCCATTTCTTCCCAGTTTAGAAGACGAAGCTTATGTTGTTGTCAGGAACTTTGTGCGCATCTTTCCTTCATGTAAAGATTATACCGCAGACACAGAACAATTTCCAGTCTTCATCCGCAACTTACGCGTAAGTAATGTACTAATGTTATTCACGGTCATTACTGCATATGTTTCTGCTAACAGAAGACACAAGATTTCATTCTTTTAAATAGGTGAGGAGAAAACTGGATTGTGATGATGAGCAAGGGTTGGTTGCGTTTTTCAAGAACTCGTTGATGAAGTATCGTTCCTGCCTGAGGCAAGCGCACTTCGATGGCAAGCCTCTGAATGAAATTTCTGTAAAGTCTCTGGTGCTACATTTATCCGACGGTGACTGGAATAATTTTGTTACACATTGGTCTCGGCTGCAGCGTAAGGTACTGTCTATGATATCACATCACAATTTGAACTACATTTCTGCATTTGCCTTAATTAATGTCTCACTTGTACGAAAACTGTTAGCAGAAGAACATTCGTTCTCAAGGGACCACAGAATCTCGCAACTATAGTGCACACTGCATTGCTCTTGTGAGTACCTCTTGCCCTGTATGACCATACTTACTTTCATAGCTGTTTGATTATGTAGCATCACTGCACATGTTAGCCTCGTAATCGTCCATTTGGTGGACATTATAAGATCTCTATGGACTCTTACATAAATTTAGAATCAACCCAATGCTTTTGAAGAGGTTAGCTTTGCAGTCCTCTTGTAAGGATTGAACATGGTCTATCACTGTAAGGATTGAACATGGTCTATCACTTTACTTCATAAATTTAGAATCAACCCAATGCTTTTGAAGAGGTTTGGTTCAGTATTATTTTGTTACACTGCAATGGTGCCCAGTTTTTGTAATCTGCTTCTTCGTTGCGCTTTATGATCACTGGTGGTGAACTTCGATGCCCAGTGGATGTAATATACCGTAAATCCTTTATTGTATAGTGTAGGTTTATTCTTAGTTACTATGTCATAATTTCTTTATTGTATAGAGTAGGTTTGTTCTTAATTCCTACTAGTTACTACCATCATTCGCTATGTAAAAAAATTAGATGTAGTCTACCAGACCGAAACATTCGACTCTAACGGGCCAGGTTTTTAGCGGGCCACAATTGGGTCGGCCTGCGTCTTTCTTGAGACCGAATGATTCGGGCCTTCACACATTGCGTCAGGCCCAAACTTACACTGGCCTATATTTTAGTTGGGCCTCTTGTCGACCCAGCGCTTAGTTTGGCCTAGGTAGCGTTGGGCCATTAATAGGCTGAATATTGTACTGGCCTGTTACGGCCGAGATGAAACCACGGGCCTTCAGCAGGCCAAAATGCATGTTGGGCCTCAATTTTCACTAGTTGTCGATGGGCCTTCAGCAGGCCGAAATGTAGACCGGGCCGTTTTGGGCCCAGTTAACTCACGGGCCGTTACCAGGCCGAAACATATCTCGGGCCTTAGTTGGCCCAGTGATATCATGGGCCTTTAAGAGGCCGAAAGCTTAGCACAAGCATCAACGGGCCGAATTACGCGATAGGCCTTTAACGGGCCCAAAGTCACGTTGGGCTTAACTGTTGCCACCTTTAGCAAGGGCCGTTAGTGGGCCCGATGTCCCGTCGGACCATATATGGCCCATGGGCAGCACGGGCCATTCCCAGGCCAAAAGTCACACCGGGCTGAAATGGGCCCATGTCTACATGAGGCCTCTAACAGGCAGAAAGTCACTGGGCTGTAGTTGGGCCCAAATATTCGGCGAATAATTAACGGGCCAGATCTGGCTTCGGGCCACAAATGGGCCCAAATATTGGGCGGACAATTAACGGGCCAGATCTGGCTTCGGGCCGTAAATGGGCCCAAATATTGGGCGAACAATTAATGGGCCAGATCTGGCTTCGGGCCATAAATGGGACTTTATTAAGCAAGCCATTATTGGGCTGGCCACTAGTACCTGATTAAGTTCTATGGGCCTTTGACTGGGCCAGCTTTTTTAACCTATATGGGCCTCTGTTGGGCCCGGCCACATGTCGACGTATCATAGGCATGTCTCCTCCAATGGACGGGCAACATCTGGCCCACTAACGAGCTGACAGGTGTTCCCTTCGGCCAATCAGAATTTTACACGTGGAAATTTCCCATTGGTCCGGGCTGTTAACGGGTTATCGGATCCAAAATCCGACCCGATAGCTTAAGGGTGTTCCGTTACGGTGGATGCCACGTGTCGGTCACCCTTGACGAAAGCACTTCTGTGACGCGCGATTTATCGTCATGGAAGTGGACACTTCCGTGATGATAATTTTGGTAATGTCATGGAACACTTCTACGACAGCACAGGTACGACTATCTTGATTCGGTCATAAAATCGTCATGGATGTACATGCATGACAAAAAACGCGACCTACTGTGACAAACACGTATCATCACGGAAGTGTATTTTTTTTTAGTGCCCCCTCTCAGCTTGTCCATTGCTCCGGGGGTGTGCCACAGAGGCAAATGGGATCTTGCATCCGAGGGTTTGAACATGTTGCATGAAGGCGTGGCTCATGAATTGGGTGCCGTTGTCAGTGATGATCCTTCCCGGAACTCCGAAACGACACACCAATTCTTTCAAGAACTTGATAGCTGACTGAGCAGTCACCTTCCTCACGGCAGTCACTTCCGGCCACTTTCTAAACTTGTCGATGGAGAAGAACAAGAATTCAAAGCCCCCGATTGCTCGGGGGAAGGGGTCGAGGATATCGAGCCCCCAAACCGAAAATGGCCATGACAGAGGGATTGTCTGAAGAGCTTGGGCAGGCATGTGTGTTTTCTTGGAATGGAACTGACAGGCTTCACATGTCGTGACGAGCTCAACTGCGTCTTGAAGGGTTGTGCGCCAATAGAATCCTTGTCGGAATGCTTTCCCAACTAATGCCCTTGATCCAATGTGTGAGCCGCACATTCCTCTGTGAATCTCAGCCGGCAGTTCCTTTCCATCCTCCCGACAGACACACTTCAATTTCACAGTGTTGGGCCTCCTTCTGTACAGAGTGTCATTGACAAACTGATACATACTGGCCCTCTGGGCTACTTTTTCAGCTTCATCTGGGTCGCTGGGGAGTTCTCCGGTTTGGAGGAAGTGGGCGAAGTGCCTTGCCCAAGTTGGAGCCTGAGGCTCGGCAATGAGGACTAGCGGCACCTCCTCGGCTGCGGGAGCACCAGCCTCGTTCGCGGGGTTCATAGGCCCGGCTGGAGGGGGTGGTCTCGCAGGCTGTGAGGAGTTGTTTTTGGCAGGGTCTCTACCAGGAGCGGATGGCTCGATCTGGAGAGGCTTACCGTAGTCCAACTTTCTCCTTTTCCGGGCCATTGTGGTTGGTGACATGGAGGGTTGAGAGAAGTGGAGAACAAAAGTTCCTAGTTCCATAGGAAGCTTCTGCGCAGCACACTTTGACAGGTGATCAGCTATGCTGTTTTCCGCACGGGGTATGTGCTCTGTTTGCAACCCGTCAAAGCGCTCCATTAACCTCCTCACTTCCTCAATGTATGTTTCCATCAATGGGCTTTGGTAATCCTTGTTTACTTTTATCATCACTAACTGTGAATCTCCTCGAATGATCAGCTTCTTGATTCCCAATTCTGCTGCAATCCTAAGCTCGGCAAGGAGCCCTTCATGCTCAACTGTATTGTTGGTGGCCTCTTCCCGGGCAAAGTGCATTTGGATGACGTACTTCAGGTGCTCCCGGAGGGGGCAACAAGAAGCACGCCAGCTCCTCCACCTTGTAGGGAAAAAGCACCATCAAAATATATAATCCATTCTTAGGGTGATTCCTTGCCGGGGAGAGCTGTTTCCATTGCTTCCTCATCAGGCGTTGGCACCCATTCTGCAATAAACTCTGCGAGCGCCCTGCTTTGAATGGTTGAAGTGCTCTCAAACTTCAAACTAAAGCTGGATAACTCCAAATCCCACTCCACTATTCTACCAGTAGCCTCGGGGTTTTGGAGTATCCTTTGCAACGGAAAAAGAGTAACAATAGTGATCTCATGGGCTTGGACGTAGTGGCGTAGTTTCCTTGAGGCCATGACGAGGCTAAAGATCAACTTTTGCACACCATAGTACCTCGATCTAGCCCCTTGCAACAAGGTGCTGACAAAGTACACTGGGCGCTGCACCACTTTCTTCCTTGTTGCGTCCTTGGGGTTGCACTCGCTGTCGTGCTTACTGCTATTCTGATCCTCTTCTGACTCTGTCGCGGTCTGACCGATCTCTACTTTATCCACTTCCCGCTATGCTACCAAGGCTGCACTGACCACTTTGTTGGTTGCTGCCAAGTAAAGCAGTAATGGCTCTTGAGTTTTGGGCGCAACCAACATGGGCACAGATGACAAGTAAGCCTTCAACTCTTGCAAGGCTGTATCTGCTTCCGGGGTCCACTTCATAGGCCTACCTTCTTCAAAATTCTAAAGAACGGCAGGGAACGCTCGGCAGACTTGGAAATGAATCTGCTTAGCGCGGCAATGCATCCCGTCAAGCACCTCACATCCTTAACTATCCTTGGCGCTTGGATCTGCTCAATGGCGTTGATCTTGTCGGGGTTGGCTTCAATCCCCTGATGGGACATGAAGAATCCAAGTAGCTTGCCGGAGGGAAGACCAAACACACACGTCTCCGGGTTAAGCTTCAAGTTGATCTTGCGCAAATTAGCAAATGTCTCCTCCAAATCCTGGATAAGGGTGGCCCTATCCTTGGTCTTGACCACAATGTCATCCATATAGGCTTCTATGTTTCTGTGTAGTTGTGGCTCAAAACCAATCTTGACTGCTCTTGCAAAACTAGACCCGGCACTCTTCAATCCGAAAGGCATGCGGAAAAAATAGTATGTACCACATGGAGTGATGAATGATGTTTTCTCCTCATCTTCTTTGGACATGAAGATCTGGTGATATTCGGAGTAAGCATCCAAAAAGGAGAGCAGATCGCATCCTGAAGTGGAATCCACAATCTGATTGATGCGCGGCAAGGGGAATGGGTCCTTCGGGCAAGCCTTATTGAGATATGTGAAATAAATGAAAAGCCTCCATTTCCCATTCGCCTTCCGAACTACCACCGGGTTGGCCAACCATGTAGGGTGCAGTACTCCTCTGACCAATCCAGATGCTTCTAACTTCTTAATTTCCTTGGCAATGAACTGATGCCGCTCCAAGGCTTGCTTCCTAACTTTTTGCTTGATGGGTCGGGCATGTAGGCAGACAGCAAGGTGGTGCTCGATTACCTCCCTGGGAACACCGGGGATATCAGATAGTTGCCAGGAAAACACATCGATATTCGCCCGCGGGAAGGCAACGAGCGCACTTTCCTATTTGTCGTCAAGGGTGGCACTCATGGTGAAAGTACCATCAACACCAGCCAGCCCTGCCGGGACCTTCTTCACTTGGGGTGCTGCAACCTTGCATCTCTTTCTGTTGGAACACTCCGGCACGTCGTCAACAGGTGTCGTGCACTCGGAGGGGGCACGCTTCCCGGACTCCTTGCCAGAGGTCCTACAATCCCGCTTCTTTCCTTTGCTTTCCTTGGCGAGGAACATTGTTGTCGCAGCCTCTGCTGCAACGGCATCCCAATACATCCTATCCACACAGATAATCGCATCCTTCTCATTTGATGGGATGGTAATAACCCCCAACGGCCCAGGCATCTTCAAGGTGTTGTAAGCATAATGGGATGCTGCCATGAACTTGGCCAAAGCCGGTCGTCCCAGAATGCCATTATACAGCAGGGGGAGCTCAACCACATCAAACACAATCTTCTCAGTCCTATAGTTCAGTTGTCCCCCAAACGTCACTGGCAACGTAATCTTTCCCTTGGGGTGGCTCCTACTGGGATTGACTCCTTGAAACATGCCAGTAAGCTCCAACTCTTCCTCTCCTATCTGAAGCTTGTTAATAACTGCTGGGGAAATCAGATTTAACCTGGCCCCGCCATCCACTAACATCTTTGTGACCTTGAGGTTGCGAATTGTTGGGGAGACTAACAAGGGCAAACACCCTACCGCGATGGTGCGGCAAGGGTGGTCCTCCTCATCAAAGATGATGGGCATGCGGGACCATTTGAGCGGCTTCCGGACCTCTGGCGCTGGCTCCACGACATTGACCTCTCGTGCCCATCGCTTGAGCTAGCGATGGGAGGAGTGCAAAGACGTACCCCCATCAATGCATAGGGCGTTAGTGGCCCGCTGAAATTCCTGCTCACTGGTTTCCTCTTCATTCCCTCCATCACTCAAATCATCACAGGTTTCCTTCTCTTGGCCCCTGGCAGGTTTTCCTTGGTTCTGAAAAGGTTTGCCGGGACGGTTTGCTTCACCGCCTCGGTCCTTTCCGCCAGCAGCATTCTGACCTTTCTCCTTATCACGCTTATCATACTCTGCTCTCTATCTCTTAACAAGCTTCTCAACTTGATAACATTCATGGAGGTCGTGGCCCTTGGTCTGATGGATCTTGCAGTACGACCCATCACCTTTCCCGGCATTCTCCGCGGCAGCGGCTTCCCGGCAGGCAGTGCACGCGGCAACTTCCTTGCTGGGGGCCTGTCAGAACCCCGATTCCAAGTCACATCGATCTAGCCGGTAACACCTCATATCACATTGCGGCCTCACGCACGGTATTCCCACGGGTGTCGCCTTACCATGGCCCGGGACCGTTTGTGCCTTTTGGATCACGTATATGATAGTGTCGCTAGCATCCATATGACAAAGAACCTGGGCCGACATGGCTAGTCGTGAACCCAAAGCGGCACAGACCTATGGGGACAGGCATACATGAATCACATCGAGCATGTCGGTCATCAGCGAGTGAATCCGAGCTGTAGCACTGGGCTAACAGGACTCCAGGGAACCCGGGCTGTAGCAGGCTAGGCAGGACTCTGGAACTCACCGCGTGACATTTCCCTGAAGGGACAGACATAGGAACGAAGTGAAACACATGCCGGCCAGTCAAGTGTCCTGAGCAGTTGTGCTGGGCTAGCAGGACTCCGGTGAACCAGGCTGTAGCGGACTACTATGGCTCAAGGAGCACTAGACTACATTTCCCCATAAGAGAGGCTGCCAAGGATAAACAACTAGATTGTCAGATCCCACACATACCAAGCATTTCAATCATGCACACAATATGCTTGATATGTGCAAATACAACATGGCATCACAACAAAACTCTACAACTCAAGTACTTTATTTAAAGGCTCCAGAGAGCCATACATAACATGTTCATACAGGTAGGGGTCACATCACCCGGCACTCAAGTCATACAAGCATACAAGCACATGCAGAAGCAAATAGTCTGAGTACAGACACTAGAAAGAAAGAAGGCTTCTCGAAGCCTGTCTATCTACATAAGGCCCTCCATGGCCAGGATCACCACCTGGGTGGCAAGTTACTCATCGACGTCGAGATCTACATAAAACCCATCGGAGGGGGCGGTGTTGTCGTCTGAAAACAGTAATTAAAGCAAACATGAGTACAAAGGTACTCAGCAAGTCTTACATTAGAACCTACTATACATGCTCATTCTCAAGAAGGTGGTGGAGTTATTGCAGCAAGCCAGCTTTGACTCTTGGCTAAGCTATCCTACGAGACACCACTAGTAAAATAGTTTTCGCACACGGGTCCACTAATCACCAACGCAATACTCCACTGGGGATCCTCCCTCGTCATCCTACGAGAGGGCCATCCTCGATACTCACACTTATCTTGAGTCTTTTAGTAGTAACCATTAACTTGTCTATGAACTGTATAGGCAACCAAGCAGTCCTTTACCGCGGACGCGGCTATTTGAATAGATGATGTTAACCCTTCAGGGGTGTACTTCTTCATACACGCTCTCACCACTTACCGTCGTTTACACGACATGTACTCGGCAACCTTCAAGCGGAAGCCCAACGAGGGTGTCGGCCACGGCCTACCTAAACACTCAAGTCTCTAGTCCAGGTTTATCGCCTATCCAGGTTCCATCCGTAGGGAGTCCGGCCGAGGTTTCCACATACGGCCCCGAACGATGTGAACAGGGTTCCCGAGACACCAAGCGGGTGACTCGGTACACCGTGCCATGGTGTATCTACCGCATCATAGCCCACCCCTAGGGTCAGCGCTACGCACGGCCGCCAACACATAACCTACAAACACCAGAAACTAATTGCAACTCCTGGACAGAGTACTAGGGTGATTAAGAAGCCGAGAGGGTCCATTGGTTTCGGGCCCAATGTATGGTAGTAGCTGATTCTTAAATCACACATACAGATCTCAGTTCTTAGGGACGGCCTCAATGAAACAACCCACCATGGCCTCTCATCGATACCTTTACCAAATCATGTTCAACACATCCCTCACATTACCGACATAATCATTTCACTCTAGCCCATCACCTAGATGAACCAGACCTGACACAACTCTAAGCATAGCAGGCATAGCAAGGTAGGAAACACAAACATCGCTCAATCAACTCCTACACATGGTAGTGGGTTTCATCTAGTTATTGTGGCAATGACAGGTCATGCAGAGGATAAGGGTTCAACTACCGTAGCACACAGCAGTTTGAAACGTTGTTGTCTTAATGCAGTAAGTGAGAGCAGAAGCGAGAACATGGGATTGTATCGATATGATCAATGGGGCTGCTTGCCTGATGGAGTGGTAGTAGGCTACTGCCCTTCAGTTGGATACTCGGAGATATCCTCGGAGGCAGAACCTACCACGAAAGACACATAGAATATAATCAACACATGGCAATATGCAACAATATGATGCATGCTATGACATGGCAAAATTATGTGTCCTACCTAATGCAATGTGAAACAAGTTGAAATGGGTCCATTTGAATCAAAGATTCAAATGAAAGCTTAAGTTCTTATGCATAATAAGTGTATTAGCTTGTTTCACCTAAACAGCAAGGTTAAAGTGTTTTTTCATGCATGAAACCATTACAGATGGAAAGATTGAATTTTTATGATCATTTTTCATATATAATTTGTTTGATTTGGAGCTATGGTTGATTTTCTATGATTTTTAGCAGTTTTGGCTATTTTCTGGAATTACCTATATAAAAATAAATCCAGAAATTAAATAACTGTGTCAGCACTGCGTCACTGTGACGTCAGAGAGTCAAAGGCGCCTGCCCAGGTCAAACCTGACTGGTGGGCCCCATCTGTCAGTGTCTCAGCTAACTAACAAAATTAAGTTAATACTAACTAACTGTCAGTGGGGCCTGGGCCCGCATGTCAGTGACCTAAACTAACTAAAATTAGTTAGCAGTAATCCTAACCTAATTAACAGGACGGCCCCACCTGTCATAGGCTCAGGGCGGGAGTCAACCTGGGCCCACACGAGTCAAACATGGTCAACTCGCTGGCGGCTTGACGCCAGCGACGACAGACGCGGCGGAGGGGCTCGGGTTTGCGTCTCCGGCGACCAAACGGGCGGCCGAGACATTCTACGGGGAGCTGGAAGCGAGCCGCTTCGTTTGGTGGTGGAAGTGGAGCTCAGGGAGGCTGGGAACGACGCTGACGACGACCTTGGCGGTCACCAGAGCTTGGGTGAAGATGAACCCGAGGCTACGGGGCACGGCGAGGCATGTGGGGTGGTGCGTTGGGTTCCTGGGGACGTGGTGAGTGCGGTGACGTGCTCGGATTCGAGCTTACGCATCTGTGGCCATGGCGGCGACATGGCCGGCGGAGCCGAGCTCTCGGCCGTGATGGCCAACGGGGTTAGGGGGCAGCTCGAGTGACGTGGCTAGGGGGAGAAGAAAGAGGAGCTCACGGCGAGTGCAGTGGTCGTCGAAGCGGGCTCGGGGAAGCTCGGGAGGCGGCGAATCGTCGGCGACGATCTCCAGTGGCCGACGAGGGGAACGGCAGCAGTGGCAGCGTTGCAGCGCGTCCGAGGCCTCGTGGCTCATCGAGGAGGTCGAGGAAGATGCGGCGGAGCTCGTGGACACGGTGGGGTGGCACGGGGACAACGGTGGCTACGGCTACGGCGGCAAGACGGCGGCGGCTGCGTCGGCCATGGCTTCGGGGGAGCGAGGGAGAGAGCGGGGGGGAGTGAGGTGTCCAGGGGGTCGGGGCGGCACCGCGGAGGCGTTTCGAGGCATTGCGCTGGCGCGGGCGACGGCAGGCAGGCAGGGAGGTGGCGTGGCAAGCTCGGCGGTGTCGGGGTGTCCCTCCTGTGCCTACTAGCAGAGGTAGGTGATGACTGGCACAGGCCAGATGGGTCGGGCCAGCCAGGTAAGTGGCCTCTGGTCTTTCTCTCTCTCTCTTTCTCTGTTTTGTTTTCTATTTCTATTTTTCTGTAACTTTAGGGCTTTATTAAAAGTAGTTAGGCACTTACAAAAATCCTGAAAATAATCATAGGTTGTGTTTAGATTATTTCCAACAGCCCACACTTATTTCCAGAATTATTTGAGCATTTAAAATATTTTATAGTATTTAAATGTCCAAATTCAAATACTTATGATTTAATTCAAAAAATCCAGAATGTCCTAGAAAAGAGTGCACCATTTTTGCCAGGGGTTTTAGCCCAATCCAATGATGAACATTTTGTGAAGGGCATTTTGGGTTCATTGAAACCAATTTTAGTAAACCCTAGTTGGTTTAAGGGGGTGCTGGGGGTTCTGTTATCCCCATTTCATCTTTCTAGGAGAATTTAGACATGATGCTATCACTCTAATGCATGAACTAGCTAGGGTGTGACAACTCACCCCCACTCAAAAGAATCTCGTCCCGAGATTTAGGATCTGTTGGGAAGAAGGTGGGGTACTCGAGTTGAAGACGATCCTCCCTTTCCCAAGTGGCTTCTTTCTCGGAATGGTGTGACCATTGAACATTGAGAAACTTGATGTTATGGCGTCGAGTGGTACGCTCGGCTTGATCAAGGATACGAATGGGATATTCTCGATATGAGAGATTATCTTGTAGATCAAGCGTTTCGTGGTCCACTCCACGGATAGGATCCGCGAAGCAACGCCTGAGTTGAGAAACGTGGAAGACATCGTGAACTCTGGAAATATACGGAGGTAGTTCCAATTGATAGGCAACTTCTCCTCGTTTGGCAAGAATGCGAAAGGGTCCAATGTAACGAGGGGCCAATTTGCCTTTGATACCGAAACGATGGGTTCCCTTTAACGGAGTAACCCGAAGGTAAGCCTTCTCGCCGACTTCATAAGTCATGAGCTTATGTTTACGATCATATTGGCTCTTATGACGAGATTGGGCTGTTTTCAATTTCTCACGAATAAGGCGAACCTGCTCTTCTGCTTCCTGAATCATATCCGGGCCAAAGAGTTGTCTTTCCCCGGTTTCTGACCAGTTAAGAGGCGTTCGACACTTTCTTCCATAGAGAACTTCGAAAGGAGCTTTGCCCAAGCTAGCTTGATAAGTATTGTTATAAGCAAACTCCGCGAATGGAAGGCATTTCTCCCAACCCATTCCGAATGAGATGACAGAAGCTCGGAGCATATCTTCCAGAATTTGATTGACTCGCTCTACTTGACCACTTGATTGAGGGTGGAAGGCGGTGCTAAAAGAGAGACGATTTCCCATACCATTTTGAAAACTTTACCAAAATCGAGAGGTGAAGAGACTCCCACGGTCTGAGTTAATTTCCAATGGGACACCATGAAGAGACACTATCCGGGAGATGTATAAATCAGCTAGCAGGCTAGCGGTGATACTCTCACGAACAGGTAGGAAATGGGCTACTTTGGAAAGACGATCGATCACGACGAAGATAGCATTATTCCCTCTCTTGGTCCTGGGAAACCCAGTAATGAAATCCATACTTATTTTATCCCATTTCCACTCAGGAATAGCCAAAGGTTGAAGGGTGCCAGCAGGCCGTTGATGCTCTGCTTTAACACGACGACAGACGTCACAACTAGCAATATATTGAGCAATTTCTCTCTTCATCCTAGTCCACGAAAACCTCTGGCGTAGGTCTTGATACATTTTAGTACTACCGGGATGAATGGTGAAAGGGGATTCATGAGCTTCCTTAAGGATCAGCCGCCTCAGGTTTCGTGCCTTGGGAACCACTAAGCGGTTTCCAAAGTATACGACACCTTGATCATCAACGGAGAAACAATTCGCGACTCCTTTCTTAATGTTTCTCTTAATACGGGAGATTCCCGGATCTACCTTCTATGCCTTCATGATCTGATCCATAAGGGTAGGTTTGGCCACCAGGTTGGATAGGAATCTTTGAGGAACAATGTGAAGATTAAGCTTACGAAATTCCTCGTGGAGAGGTGGTTGACTCTGTTGTAACATCAGGTTGTTACAATAAGATTTACGACTTAGCGCATCAGCCATGACATTGGCTTTGCCCGGGGTGTAAGTTATTCCTAAGTCGTAATCCAAGATCAACTCGACCCAACGTCTTTGCCTGATATTCAAATCCGGTTGGGCGAAGATATATTTCAAACTTTGGTGATCGGTGAAGATCTCACAACGATTACCGAGAAGGTAATGTCGCCAAGTTTTAAGTGCATGGACTACAGCTGCAAGCTCTAGATCATGTGTGGGATAATTTTCCTCATGTGGGTGTAATTGCCGTGAAGCATAGGCAATTACCTAACGATCTTGCATGAGTATGCAACCTAGTCCTTGTCGCGAGGCGTCGCAATAGATAATAAAGTCCTTGGAGAAATCTGGTGGTACCAGTACGGGAGCAGATGTCAGGCGTCTTTTCAGTTCCTGAAAGCTGAACTCGCACTGTGCGGTCCACTCGAACTTTTTATCTTTCTTGAGGAGTTCAGTTAGAGGTTTAGCAACCTTGGAGAAATTCTCGACGAAGCGGCGGCAATAGCTCGCTAAGCCAAGGAAGCTCCAAACTTGGTTGACCGTCTCAGGTGGGGTCCAATCAAGGACGGCTTGAACTCGCTCAGGATTGACAGCAATACCCTTACCAGAGATTACATGGCCTAGATAGGTCACTTCTGGCAACCAAAATTCACACTTGGAGAATTTGGCATAAAGGCGATGCTCTCGAAGTTTCGTCAATACCAGCCTTAGATGTTCGGCATGTTCCTCTTCATTCTTGGAGTAGATGAGTATGTCATCGACGTATACTATGACGAATTTATCCAAATACTCCATGAAGACCGAGTTCATTAACCGAGAGAAAGTGGCTGGGGCATTGGTTAAACCGAAGGACATGATCGTGTACTCGTATTGGCCATAACGAGTAACAAAGGCCGTTTTGGGAATGTCCCCGTATCTGATTTTGATTTGATGGTAGCCCAACCTCAAATCCATCTTGGAAAAGACTGAGGATCCAGCGAGCTGATCATACAGATCGTTGATCATGGGAAGTGGATACTTGTTCTTGATAGTGACCAAGTTGACAGGTCGGTAATCTACAACCATCCGATCCGTTCCATCCTTCTTCTTGACGAAGAGGACGGGGCTAGCCCAAGGAGAGGAACTAGGACGGATGAAACCCTTTTTCAAGGACTCATCGAGTTGGTTCTTAAGCTCGGCTAGTTCTAAGGGTGCCATCTTATAGGGTCTCCTAGAAATTGGGACGGTTCCTGGAACAAGGTCTATCATGAACTCGACATCCCTGTCAGGTGGAACACCTGGCAGTTCTTCTGGAAAGACATCCGGAAAGTCCTGGACTACCGGAATATCTTCAAGGTCTGGAAGGGGGTTGGCATTTAGGGAGTAAAGCTGGCTCTTGGCCACTCGAGTTAAGACATTGTCTGTCTTGCCCAATGGGTGAGTAAGTTGAACGGTTCTAGTAGCACAATCAATCTTAGCATAATGAGCTGACATCCAGTCCATACCCAAGATGATGTTTATGTCCGAGGACTTGAGAGCTATTAAAGATGCAAGGAAGACAAGTCTATCGACAAGAATTTCGTTCCCATGGCTTACTCTAGAAGTTTGCCATTTGGAACCCGGAGTTTGAATTACCATGGAAGTGGGCATGTCACAGAATGTCGTGTTATGCAATCGAGCATAGTTCTCAGATATGAATGAATGAGATGCTCCAGTATCGAAAAGAACAGATGTCGGATGGCAATTAACAAGGAGCGTACCAAGGACGACGTTAGGATCCTCATGCGCCTCCTCAGCTGAGACATAGTTGACATGGCCACGTGCAGTGGTGGCTGGCTTGGCGTAGAATGTCTTTCCCGCTGGCATACCACGGCCAACGGACTTTCCAGACTGATTGGGGTTGTTGTTCTGGGGACACTCTTGACTGTAGTGACCCGGTTCTCCACACTTGAAACATGTCACAACATTGGGGCGTGGAGCAGCATTAGCAGCGGGGCCACCGTAGGGCTTGGACGGTGCAAACTGCTGGTTGGGGCGAGGCACCTTAAAGGATGGCCTCAGAATGAACCTGGATGGCAGTGTCGTGCTTGGAATCCACACCCGGCGCTTCTGAGATCCCGAGCCGGATGAAGAACCAAAATCACGAGAGTGCTTGCGTGAAGCGTCATAGTCAGACTAGCCTGTCTCAGCACTGATGGCTTTATTGACCAACTTCTGAAAGGAGGTGCACTTGTGCAGACGAAGATCGCGGCGAATCTCAGGGCTAAGTCCCTTGCGGAACCTTGCCTGCTTCTTAGCGTCGGTGGATACCTCTTCAGGAGCATATCGTGCCAGATTCCCAAATTCACGACTATATGCATCCACAGTCAGTCTTCCTTGGGTGAAATTGCAGAACTCTTCCCTCTTGCGATCTATGAGACCTTCCGGGATGTGATGCTCACGAAAAGCCTCACTGAATTCAGCCCAAGTAGTGATTTGACCGACCGGGCGCATAGCCTCAAAGTTTTCCCACCAAAGGCTAGCAGGGCCTTCGAGGTGATAGGCAGCATAAGTAACCTTATCAGCTTCGGCTACGTTGGTAGAGCGTAGCTTGTGTGTGATGCTGTGGAGCCAGTCATCCGCGTCGAGGGGCTCGACGGAATGATTAAACTTTGGTGGGTACAACTTGATGAAGTCATTGATTGACACCAAGTCATTTCGCTGATGGCGTGCAGTGTTCTGCTCAATCCGCTCTAGCAAGCGGCTAGTCTCACGCTTGTTTCTTTCCGCCTCCACCATAACTTCGGCCAGAGAAGGCGGGTGAGGCAGATTTTCACCCCTAGCTGCACTGGCTTCCCCCTGCTCCGGGGCAGCAGGGTTGCTGCGGGTGTTGACCATCCTAGGAGAAAACAAGACAACGGTTTAGATAAGGATGGAACAAACTTAGCAAGGAAGTGCAGAATGTAATGGATAACATGGAATGCTAAGATGTTCATTGCACGACATGGTAATATAGGAGCTGCCATATATATACCATTGGTCATACACACCGTACATAGTTTAGTACAAGCCTAGGCTAGAGTACAACTACGGTGAAAGACATTACATCTCATCGGAGGCATTCCAAGCTCCTATACATTATTTTTCTACACCTCCGGAGCGTGATACGCACCAAGTCGTATCCCACGGTCACGCAGGACTGTGGAGAATACAACTATTACAATACTAGTGAAACTACTACTAGCTCAGACGGCTCCGTAGTAATCCTCACAGAAGTCGCCACCAAAGCCTGGAAGTGGAACATGATCATCTGGAAACAGACAGTCCTGCGGAGCCTGCGGACCATAGGGACTCGGATGTGGCCTCGGTCCCACAGGTGGTGGCAGACGGGGACCTCGAGGAGGGGTGATGCCTCCTACATCACGCCACTCCATACAATCTAGCAATCGAGACCGCACAGGGTACAGGCCCTCATGTCCATGTATCCTGCCTGCACCGCAGGTGCAAACCGAGTCAAAGTGGCCCAATGATCAGAACGAGTGTGGAAAAGCTCCATACGCAAGGCCCGATTTTCGCGGTCCTTATCCTCGAGCATCTCGGCAGTGGTGCGGAGTAGTGACTCCTCATGTGTAGAGTCATAGTACAAAGCCTGGTAGTACCCCTGTGCTCCAGGAAGTGAGGCTGGCATGCAACGGAAGTCGGTGTTCTGAAGCAAGGCAGTCCTGGCTCGAATGATACTCATCATTGAATAGGCTGCATCCTGCACAGACATCTCAATAGTGACCCCAAGTCCATAGGAACAGTGAAGGGGTTCAGTGGCTCCAGGATAAGAGGGATATATCCTAACGGTACAAAGGTACTGGCTCTGGTTGAAGTCTCTGAACTGCTCCTCGACGGTATATTCCGGATATCACCGATAACCTGACTCGACCATCACTCGAACCAACATGGCCATGTGGCCGGGCACATCGAGGTTTTGGCTATTTTCTGGAATTTCCTATATAAAAATAAATCCAGAAATTAAATAATTGCGCCAGCACTGCATCACTGTGACGTCAGCGAGTGAAATGCGCCAGCCCAGGTCAAACCTGACTGGTGGGCCCCATCTATCAGTGTCTCAGCTAACTAACAAAATTAAGTTAATACTAACTAACTGTCAATGGGGCCTGGGCCCGCATGTCAGTGACCTAAACTAACTAAAATTAGTTAGCACTAATCCTAACCTAATTAACAGGCCGGCCCCACCTGTCATAGGCTCGGGGGGGAGTCAACCTGGGCCCACATGGGTCAAACATGGTCAACTCACTGGCGGCTTGACGCCGGCGACGACAGACGCGGCGGAGGGGCTCGGGTTTGCGTCTCCGGCGACCAAACGGGCGGCCGAGACCATCTACGGGGAGCTGGAAGCGAGCCGCGTCGTTTGGTGGTGGAAGTGGAGCTCGGGGAGGCCGGGAACGACGCCGGCGACGACCTTGGCGGTCGCCGGAGCTTGGGTGAAGATGAACCCGAGGCTACGGGGCTCGGCGAGGCATGTGGGGTGGTGCGTTGGGTTCCTGGGGACGTGGTGAGTGCGGTGACGCGCTCGGATTCGAGCTTACGCGTCTATGGCTACGGCGGCGACATGGCCGGTGGAGCCGAGCTCTCGGCCATGATGGCCAACGGGGTTAGGGGCAGCTTGAGCGACGTGGCTAGGGGGAGAAGAAAGAGGAGCTCACGGCGAGTGCAGCGGTCGTCTAAGCGGGCTCGGGGAAGCTCGGGAGGCGGCGAATCGTCGGCGACGATCTCCGGTGGCCGACGAGGGGAACGGCAGCGGTGGCGGCGTTGCAGCGCGTCCGAGGCCTCGTGGCTCGTCGAGGAGGTCGAGGGAGATGCGGTGGAGCTCGTGGACACGGTGGGGTGGCACGGGGACAACTGTGGCTATGGCTATGGCGGCAAGACGGCATCGGCTGCATCGGTCATGGCTTCGGGGGAGCGAGAGAGAGAGCAGGGGGAGGAGTGAGGTGTCCAGGGGGTCAGGGCGGCGCCGCGGAGGCGTTTCGAGGCGTTGCGCTGGTGTGGGCGACGGCAGGCAGGCAAGGAGGTGGTGTGGCGAGCTCTGCAGCGTCGCGGTGTCCCTCCTCTGCCTACTGGCAGAGGTAGGTGATGACTGGCACAGGCCAGATGGGCCGGGCCAGCCAGGTAAGTGGCCTCTGGCCTTTCTCTCTCTCTTTTTCTGTTTTGTTTTGTTTTTCTATTTTTCTGTAACTTTAGGGCTTTATTAAAAGTAGTTAGGCACTTACAAAAATCCTGAAAATAATCATAGGTTCTGTTTAGAATATTTCCAACAGCCCACACTTATTTCCAGAATTATTTGAGCATTTAAAATATTTTATAGTATTTAAATGCCCAAATTCAAATACTTATGATTTAATTCAAAAAATCCAGAATGTCCTAGAAAAGAGTGCACCATTTTTGCCAGGGGTTTTAGCCCAATCCAGAAATGATGAACATTTTGTGAAGGGCATTTTGGCTTCACTGAAACCAATTTTAGTAAACCCTAGTTGGTTTAAGGGGGTGTTGGGGGTTCTGTTATCCCCATTTCATCTTTCTGGGAGAATTTAGACATGATGCTATCACTCTAATGCATGAACTAGCTAGGGTGTGACAGAGCCTCAGCCTTGGCCTTCTTGTCGGTACTAGGCGTGCCAGAACCTTCCACAGTCATCACTGTCTTATCTCTTGGCTTCTTGTTGCCCTTTCTTTGACTGGTTGATTCATCTCCTTCCTATGAATCAACATTGATGCAATCCTCCTCCCTGGGCAACTTCCTTCCTCCATCCTAGCACACTTATCCACTAGTGTGTACAGCTCCTTCACAGTCTTGGGCAACCGCACATTCATCTTAGAATGAATGTGACGGTTGCGCACATTGGACTGGAAGGCTGCTATAACAGCTGTGGGATGGATATACAGAATATTCCTATGGACTTTACTGAATCTTTGTAAATACTTATGGAGAGTTTCTCCTTCCTTCTGCTAGAGAAGTTGTAGGTCGCTGGGCCTGCCGGGCTCCTAGTGGGCACTGGTGAAAGCACCGATGAACTCGTGGAACAGGTCTACCCATGATGAAATGGAGTTCTCCGGCAGGTGCATGAGCCAAGATCTCACGTTGGACTTGAGAGCCAATAGAAAGTAGTTGGCGAACACCTTCTCGTATCTTCCCCGGGGCAGCCTGAACAGCGATGGTGTAGATGCTCGGGAACTCTGCCGAGTTCATTCTCCCTTCGTACTTCTCGGGTATCTCCGGCTTGAACGTGCGGACGGACGGCCAACGGACTTGCTGCAGCTCGTGTGTAAAGGCAGGGCAGCCGACTTTGAAAGGTAGGCACCCGCCAACACTAAACGCAGGCTCGTCGACATTGAGGCCGCCGCACCCGTCGGTCTGGTGGGGGTCGTCGAGAGGCCGTCCCACGACGACGCGCGCATCTCCCCGCCACCTATCCTCCGGGGTTTGCCATTGGCCCGGACGTGCTCGAGGGTCGGAAGAGGCCATTGAGACATCATCGGGATCTTGATCTTGCTGCGCCTGCGCCTACTGCCGTGGTGGGGACTGTACGGTAGGGACAGCCTCCTCCGTTCGGCCAGCAGTACGAGCAGTCGTCGTCACTTGGGGAGGTCGTGGCAGGCCGGTGCACCGCGAGCCCCCAGCCCGAAACCGAGCAGACTCTGGATGGTGGCACACCATTCATCCATTTGCTCGGCTGCTGGCGAGAACCTTAGTAGCAGCTGGGCACACGCCATCGCCTCCGTGGCTGTGCCTGGCATGGAAGTTGATGACCTCGACCGCACCGTCACATGGCTCCTGATGGTGCCCGCGGCAGTGGCGGCGGTGGCGTGCCCGTGCTGCGGTGGGGCGGCCACCTGGGGAGTGGGGTCACGCGGTGATGACGCTCGAGGGTCCGCGGCTCCGTCGAGTGCAGTGGTTGGGTCGGCTCACCCGGGAGGAGACACACGTGTCGTGACCGCCCCCGTGGCAGGGACGGCCGGAGGGCGGTGGCTCATCCCGGACCGAGCGCCGTTGCTGTGGCCGCGCCCGTCGGTGGGAGGAGGGGATGTAAGCGGAGTCACCCTCCCGTCCATACCTTCCGGAGCTTGACCGTCGACATGCTGCTGAAGTTGTTCTCCTCCGATGCCTTCAGCCCCCGTGTCGGCCGCAAGGGAAGTGGTGATGGAACCACCTGCTCCTGCCACGCCCCTAGCAGCCCTCACGTCCTCACTTGTCCCCACATACCCCGCGGCATCTGAGGCCGCGGGCGGCGGAGCCTTCGAGGTAGATGGCTGGGACGAAAGGCCGAACTTCTTCTTCTTGGGTGCCATGGTCGATGGCGTCATCGAAGATGAAGATGGTGATGAAGGTGACGCACTGCGCATGCTTTCAGGTTCGCACAAGCGAGCCCCCTACCTGGCGCACCAAAGATGTCGCGGGATATCCGCAGCCACCTATGGGACCAGGCGGCCCCTTGCTGGTTCGGCGGGGGACACCGCGTTTTACAAAGAGCAGACTAGGGCACGGCAGCATGGTAGAGAGCACACAAGCAATTTACCTAGGTTTGGGCCACCGTGAGGCGTAAGACCCTACTCCTGCTTTGGTCGATTGATGGTGGAAATGAACGTGGTGGTGCGTGGTACACTTGCCCGGCAAGGTATGCCTCAGGGCTATGGTCACCACAAGCGTATGGTGGCTTGGGTTTGTCAAGTTTTCAACCCTGCAACCCCCTCATACGAATGCCATGGGCCTCCTTTTATAGATTAAGGGGTCACCACAGTGGCAAAATAGTCATTACCCACTGATATGATAGTAAACAGTGCTATCATACCTAACTTTGCGGGCTGGCAGGTGCACCGCTCAGTGTCACATCACTAGCTGCCTGGCAAGGCCTGCCGGGCTTATCTCGCCAGCTCCGCACCTGTTCTCTTGACATGTCGCTGGATGCGTGTCACCTGTGGGTTTCTTCCGTAGGAGATGGCTGTCATGTGGCAAATGCTACCACTTAATCACCTTGCGGCTTGACACCGCATTGATTGACGACATGGGTCGCACTTGCTCGGTTGGCGGGGTGGTTCAGGCCCCGCAAGCCCCGGCAAGCGCTGCCGGGGAGCCTTGGTTGCTTGCTTCTGGTGGTGGCCTCGCCCCTTGCTGGGCTTGCCTGCCCGGCGAGGGAGGCCCTTCTCTTGCCAACATTCTGTTCCTTTGGATCGATCTCGATCTCTCTGAGCTGCATGTTGATTCTTCAAGTCTCTTGGTTCTTCAACCTCTGACTTAAGCTGGTGCTCCAATCTTGATCTTGTGCCTGTGCACAATTGGGCAACATAACCGGGGTATGTTGCACCGACACTTTGTTGCACGTTGAGGGATTGTTATATGATCTAGTTATGTTATCATTGTTGAGAGAATTTGCACTAGTGAAAGTATGAGCCCTAGGCCTTGTTTCCAAGCATTGCAATACCATTTTCACTCACTTTTGTTATTAGTTACCTTGCTGTTTTTATATTTTCATATTACAAAAACCTATATCTACCATCCATATTGCACTTGTATCACCATCTCTTCACCGAACTAGTGCACCTATACAATTTACCGTTGTATTGGGTGTGTTGGGGACACAAGCGACTCTTTGTTATTTGGTTGCAGGGTTGTTTGAGAGAGACCATCTTCATCCTACGCCTCCCACGGATTGATAAATCTTAGGTCATCCACTTGAGAGAAATTTGCTACTATCCTACAAAACTCTGCGCTTGGAGGCCCAACACGAGTCTACAAGAAGAAGGTTGCATAGTAGACATCAGGGAGCACTTGGATCTTCCCGGACCCGAACCAATGACCTCGGAGATTTTACAAGCTCCAAACACAATTTTGGGCCAGGATTCAAATTTTAGCCCACCCGCCCACCACAATCAATACTCTCCAAACAATTCAGGTCCTCCAGACATATACGACCTGAGGTATGTACAGCAGCAACCTCAGGAAACGGTCCATCACTTTTGGGCCAGATTTCTACTTATCAAAAACAAGATTAAAGATTGCTGCAATGATGATGCGGTCTCGGTTTTTCATCACAATTTCATCGATGAGGGAATTCGGAATGCCCTCGACCGCCGCCGCATACAGAGTTTCCTGGAACTATCGCATGTAGTACGAAAGTACTGCGCGATGGAAAGCACATGGAAGTCCTAAAAACCCAATTGGAACATGCTTCCTTTAAGTAGTGCACTGCCTGGGCAAAACGGGTACACCCTTACAAGGCATTCGATCATAAGCCCGTCGGCAAGAAAAACAAACCCTTTGCGGAATGCGGGTCAGTTCTTGACGAACTCCTTGACAAACCCTGTCAGATACATGCAACGCTGAGCACCGAACCAACGCATAGCCTTCGGGCATGTTGGGAACTCAGGCAAGTGGCTAAAGGTGGTGAGGCTATCCTCACCACCGCTACTCCAGAGAAGCATTCTCTGGAGGACGACAATCTTACTGTCTTTATGGTCTCCGAGACCTTCTCTTTGAATAATCGGCGCAAAAGGGCACCTCGCGACCTTGCCAAAATTAACCAAGTAACCGCAATGAGCCCATGGAATGATGCGGCAATAAGTTTCACCGCTGACAATGAACCAAGGGCCCGATCAGTCCGAGCACCACCACCTTGGTATTAAACCCAATTGTGGACCACTTCCGACTTACCAAAGTGCTCATGGACGGTGGCAGTGGATTTAACCTCATCTACGAGGACACGCTCGACAAAATGCATATTGACAGAGCACGCATCGAGCAGAGCAGTACCACCTTTCGAGGCATCATCCCTAGTCAAGAAGCTCGATGTTTGGGGAAAATCAAACTTGATGTAGTATTCGGCACGCCTGAGAATTACAGGTCCGAAGAGTTGCTCTTCCATGTAGCTCCCTTCAATAGCAAATATCTCGCCCTTTTGGGGCGGGACGCTTTCTCATGCTTCCAAGTCATACCCCATTATGGGTACATGAAGCTTAAAATGTCGGGGCCCAATGGGATAATCACAGTTACAAGTGATCCGTATAAAGCACTCCGCATCGAAAACAAAACCGCATCCTTGGCCCTTGAGGCACTATCCGGGGCCCTTGAGGCCGAAGAACTAACCACCCTGCGATCCACGGTGGACAAGGATGATTTGATTCTCGATAAGAGACCCAAATCCACCTCTTTCAAACCAGCAGATGAAATAGTTAAATTTCAAGTGCACCCGACGGATCCTAACAAAACTGCATCCATTGGAGCACAGTTGGATCCGACGGTAGATGCCGCCCTACGGGCATTCCTGCGTGCAAATTGGGATATCTTTGCCTGGCACCCTTCGGACATGCCCGGGATCCCACACAGACTGGCTGAACACAGCCTCAACCTAATCAAGGGATTCAAACTAGTCAAACAAACGCTGCGGCGATTTTCCGAACCCAAACGACAAGCAATGGGGGAGAAGCTGGCCAAACTACTCGATTCATCAGAGAAATCAAACATCCGGATTGGCTAGCCAACTTGGTCATGGTGCCGAAGAAGGATAAGTCTTGGTGCCTTTGTGTCGATTTCAAAGACCTCAATAAGGCTTGCCCCAAAGACCCATTCCCGTTACCCCGCATTGACTAGATTATTGACGCAACCATGGGACACAACTCATTATGTTTCCTAGACGCTTACTCCAGATACCATCAGATTAAAATAAAGGAGTCGGACCAGGTGGCAACGGTGTTTATTACCCTGTACGGGCCCTTCTGTTTCAACACTATGCCTTTTGGGATTAAAAACGATGGTGCCACTTACCAACGCATGATTCAAACATGTTTGGAAAAACAAATCGGCAAGACAGTGGAAGCATATGTGGATGACGTGGTCATCCAGACTAAACACGTCGAATCCTTGGTGGACGATCTCTGCCTCACATTTGACAACCTCCGAGCATATGACATACGGCTCAATCCGAGAAAATGTGTCTTCGGCGTTCCAGCCAGAAAGCTACTAGGGTTCATTGTCTCCAATAGAGGAATTGAAGCAAACCCAGCCAAAATTTGAGCCTTGTCACAACTGGCCATACCAACAGACTTAAAGCAGGTCCAAAAACTAGCAGGGTGTGTGGCAGCATTGAGCCTCTTCATCTCCAGATTAGGAGAAAAAGCATTACCACTTTATAGATTGCTTAGACACACCGACAGCTTCGACTGGACGGATGCGGCTATAGCCGGATTGGAAGAAATAAAAACCTTATTAGCAGGCATCCCAATCCTAGCCGCCCCAAGTCTTGGCAAGCCTATGTTGCTTTATATATCCGCAACTCACCAGGTAGTGAGCGCCATACTCGTCGTCGAGCAAGGGGAAGAGGCGCATAAACTCCTCATCCAGAAACCAGTGTATTACGTATCGGAGGTCCTTACACCATGCAAATCCCGATACCCTCACTACCAAAAGATAGCTTATGCAGTCTTTATGGCATCCCGAAAACTCCGGCACTATTTTCAAGAGTGTTCGATCACGGTGGCATCCGAAGTACCATCAATGACATTATAGACAACAGGGATGCCACCGGCCGCATAGATAAATGGGCCATTGAGCTCGTACCATTTGAAATAACATACAAGCCATGCCGAGCTATTAAATCTCAGGTGTTGGCCGACTTCGTCGCCGAGTGGACGAAAGCCGAGCTCCCTAAAGAGTATAGTTCATACTCCAACTGGATCATGTACTTCGACGGCTCTAAAATGCTAGTCGGACTGGGGGATGGTGTCATCTTTACATCCCCTACGGGGGACATGGTCCGCTAAGTGCTACAAATCATGTATACAGACTCCAATAATGTAGCCGAATACGAGGCACTTCTACATGGTCTCCGAATGGCTGTCTCCATGGGCATACAATTCCTAGAGGTGCGCGGTGATTCAAACCTTGCAATATCCCAAATAAATGGAGAGTTCGATGCAAAAGATCCAACAATGGCGGCATATCGAAACGTCGTATTAAAAATATCGGCTAGGTTCAAGGGGCTTGAGTTTCATCACGTCGCTCGTGACAGTAACCAGGCAGCGGACATCCTTGCTCGAATGGGCGCCAAGCGCGACCTCGTCCCGCCTAAAACCTTTATGGAAAGGCTCTTTAAGCCATCTGTGGTGTGGCAGGACGAGAGCGAAAACACCGCTCCAGACCTGATCATGCCGCCAGCAGCCGAACACAATACAGATATCATCGGGGATTCGGATACCGAAATAATACCCTCTGCTCATGAAATCATGGTCGTTATTGCTCCATGGACCGAACCCTTCCTGGCCTACCTTAATAGGCAGGAGCTTCCTGATGATCAAAATGAGGCCCGTCGCATAGTTTGATGTTCTAAAGCCTATAAAGTTCATGAAGGTGAACTGTACAAGAAAAGCACTACTGGAGTCCTCCAAAGGTGTATCTCCAAAGAGGAGGGATGGCAACACTTGGCTGAAATACATGCTGGTCTAGGAGGCCATCACACCGCAGCTCGGGCCCTTATAAGCAAGGCCTTCCGAACAGTTTCTTATGGCCAATGGACCGAGCAGACGCACAAGCCCTTGTGCAATGCTGCATGGGATATCAGCTTCTTGCCAATCAAAGTCATATGCCTCCCACTTCCTTAAGAACAATCCCTATCACTTGGCCTTTCACGGTCTGGGGGCTAGACATGATCGGACCCCTTAAAGGGGGGAGCCACAAGAAGAAATATTTACTAGTTATGGTGGATACTCACTGAGTGGATATAGGCCAAACCAGTAAAAATGGCTGAAGCAGGGCGAGTGGTCGACTTTATATCCGGCGTGGCACACTGTTATGGTGTCCCGCATAGCATCATCACTGATAATGTCTCAAATTTTACAGCCGGTGAGGTGAAAAACTGGTGCGCTAACTTGGGCATTAAACTCGACTATGCCTCCGTCTACCACCCTCAAACAAACGGTCAGGTTCAACAGGCCAATGGCCTGATAATGAGTGGCATTAAACCCAAACTGATACGCTCCCTATGGGGGTCAGATAAGCACTGGGTTGAGGAACTTGATTCCATGCTCTGGGGGCTGCGGACTACGCCTAATCAAACGACCGGCTAAACACCTTTTTCATGGTTTATGACACAAAAGATGTCTTGCCCTGCAACATTATTCATGACTCACCTCGAGTGCGCATGTATGAAGAGAGAGAAGCCGAGCTCGATTGGCAGGACGACCTAGACTGCCTTGAAGAGGAGTGTGATACTGCACGAGCCTGTTCCGCATTTCATCAACAACATGCTAGGCGATACCAAAGCAGAGAAGTGCGGGCCAAGACTTATAGCGTCGGTGAACTTGTTTTGCGCCTCCCAGAGAAGAAGAAGGATAAGCTCAAACCAAGATGGGAGGGGCCCTTCATCATAGATGAAGTTCTCACAGGAGGAGCTTATCGCCTTCATAATGCATCGGATAATCGCCTTGAGCTATATCCATGGAACGCTGCTCGGCTCCGACGATTCTACGGATAGTTCGGCTACATCCTTTTTATTTATTTTTCTAGTTTCCTTTTTTCTCCTCTTCTTTTTAGTTTTTTCTTTTTTATAAACATCCAGGGGTATGTTCGGATCTGCCAAACTTTTAGGGGTACACATCTTTAAATGTATACACCCCACTATGACTGGGGGCTTCTTTGACGAAGTTTATAACTAAAAGCTTGTGGCTTACATTGTCTTTGTCGTTTGTTATATATACTTTTTTGCCATTATATGCACCTCTATGACTTAAGTTTTTGACAAGATGGGTTGCCTTGCTCATGTGTTTATACCCTACGTTCCCGCTTGTTCAGCTAGGGTGTAAAGGGAGCACCTCTGTAATTGCTACAGCCGGGTAATCCGGATCTGTACCTCAGACGGGTGAAGCCGAAAGCTAGCCTTCTTAAGATAATAATTCATCGGCAAGAAACGACAGATTGTTCACATTTTTGTAATTCTTCTAACAAATATTGGATAGGCTCCCCATAATTTGGGTCAAAGCCTAGGCATGCATAATTGAGCATGCCAACCCAAGGAAAGGAACCCTTAATGGAAGTATTTTCCCTGGAAGATGTTTCTTACGTCAAACAGTAATATAACATAACTCCCTGAACAAATTTTGTCTGTTTGAGCAATATGGCCGGATTGCCTGGTTTCCGAACATAATGAATGTTTATTACATTCCAACATGGTATCCGGAAACACTCCACCTTCTTGGTTCAGAGGTTGAAGCCGTAGGCCTGCGAAGACAAAGTTTGATATGTTTGGTTGGAGATAAGTTCGATGATAAAGTACATTGATACATCAAATTGAACGCCTACTCTTTATCCATGCCATCTATAAGACTGTCTAAACTATAGTCTTCTTGTGAATATTTCACAGCTATCATCACTTGGTCATATACCAAGTTCATGGGAATCTCTTTTCCGTCTGGTCCTCAGGACCAAATCGGGCCATATGATTCGGATCGAGCCCGGTGTAGCGCGTTTTCACCATCGCCCACACCTCTCGTGCACCTTCCCAGCATGCGAACGCCTTCCATAGCTCGAAACGGCGTCGGGCACCTTTGAACAGGTTCGCCAACCTCTCCATACTTTCTGGAGGGGCATCGGATGGCCATAAGGCCTTAGCCATACTTCTCATAGCTTTCCGGGCCCGCTCATGCACCACGGACAACTCCTTAAGCACATCGCCTAGAAATCTGAATACTTCCTCTTCAGGCCGACTGGTTAACAGACCTGCAACAAAAGAGTTGTGTCAATCTGAATTATGGGATACTATGAGTCCCTTTGATGGTTCAAAAGGTCATACCGAATATGACGCCTTTCAACTTCTTATTCTCTTTTTGCACGACCGATAACTGAGCCTTTAAGATCTTTATCTCTTTAGCCTGCTTATCCTTTTCCTCCTCGAGTTTGTTCTTCTGATCAGTGGTCATTGTGGCTTTTTTCATCTCCGCAAGCTCTGTGGTGGCGGCATTCAGCTTTGTTTGGTTTGTTTTCAGCTCCTGGGATAGCGTGTTGTTCTTCTCCCTGAGAACCTGCAGGTCATAACGATCCTTAAATCGGTTGGCCTAACCGCTTCAAGTCTCGGGGGCTGCTGGCATATATCTATTAAATTTGCACAAACTATTACCTGCATATCCTTTGAAAACAGTTGAGTAACTCCAGCAAATCCGTCCCGGGCGGCTTGGATATATGCATCCACGAAGTTGAGGGCGGTAAATTCTTGTTCGGTAAAAACTGGAGCGCGCATGGCCTCTTTTAGTCGGCGATGATTCATCACGCTCTCCACCTCGGAATTCATGACGGATACGTCATCTGAATCCTCATGAGGGGGCGGATCTAGCACTGTATCAGCTTTCGTCCTAGTTGACGAGCCCAGGGCCGGATTAGCTGATACTCGGCTAGCAGGGTGTTTGCCCACGGTTTGCCGTGTGCTCCTCCCAAAATAAAGGTGGAGGAGAAATTTAACAATCTGATCTCATGCTTAGGCACATATCAAAGGACATACCTCTTTGAAGAAGGAGGGGGCTCAATAGCACTCCCAGTTTCCTTTTGTTTTGAATGATCACCCTGCGTAGAGGTTGCCTTCTTAGAGGCCGCTCTCAATGGAGTGCGGCTTGCTAAGCGCCGATCCTATGAAGCACAGTTTAGTGTGATGGACAAAGTACAAATAGTGGCTCCTTTTTGAAGAAGCTTTCCGAGTACTTACAATGGAGAAAGGGTAAAGGCCGGGGTAGTCAACCGTAATAGCCACGTCCGAGCCATCAAGGCTCGCTTGATAAAATACTCCATCATCAAACTCTATGTATATATCTGGATCCTCACGAAAGTCGGGATCTTCATTGCGAGCATAAACCTCTAGCTATGGGGAGGGGGAATGAATGTCCTCGACTACCTTCCTCCATGACTGGTTTAAGACAACAAAGACAATTTGATTAGCATGCCTCGATAACAAGGTAGAACATTACTGATAATCAAAAACTTACCCATTCAATGGGGTTGTACATGGAAAAGCCTTCCCGGCAATTTAAACGGAGGAAATCTTATTTCTCCCCCTTATAAAGATCGGCTAGGATTATGGACGGTTCGGCTGGGGTATCCGGGCCCTTGCGTCTATAACGATATGCATCGTCCTCTCTGTTGTAACACCATAAAGGGGTCACTCTGGACTGGAGGGGTTGGATACATCGCTTTATTGTGATGACCATGACTTCTATTATCGAGAGCTCGGAATGCGCAAGTAATTTGACCTTGCTGACCAACCTCTTCACTTTCGCACTGTCTTCTTCCTTGGGACTCCGGGGCACCAATTAAGGCATTTCTTCAAAGGAGCATTGGAGAATTCGGGGAGACCACGCCGAACTGGGTCCGGAAGGGGAACGTCCTCAATGTAAATCCATTCCGAAGACCATTCATGGGATACCTCCTTGGGAATTCTGATAGGGTAACCTGATCCGGCTATGCGCCATACTTCGGCGCCGCCCACTTCAAATATGGAACCTCCTCGATGACGAGGGACGAGGCAAAAGAACATTCTCCATAGTTCAAAATGAGCCTCGCAACCCAGAAACAATTCGCAGAGAGCGACAAAACCCGAGATGTGCGGAATAGAACCTGGGGTGAGGTTGTGCAGCTAGATCCCGTAGAAATCCAACAGACCCTGAAAAAGGGGTGGATCAGAAATCCTAAGCCTTGCAAAAGAAATGAAACATAGCATACCCTCTCCTCCTTGTTAGGGTTGGGGAAATTCTCTGCTAGCACATCATTGCCAATCGAGGCCAATCCCGCTCGCACAGAGACTAGATCTGCGAGCGGGAGATATCCCTGCATCTGAAGTCGACTCAACTGAAGGTGAGACACTGAGCAGCTTTGCCAATCACCCTCTTGAGGGCCATGAGGGCGCGAAGATGAGCTAGGAGCGCTGGCCATGTTTTCAGCTTTTTCGGTGGATGGCTCTGATGATTTCTACGTGATGTGGATGGCATTTGGGGATCTGGACTCATTATATAGATGCCACCCCCGCGTGGTGAGGGGTTTATTTGTAAAAATTATTATTATGGATCGTTCGCATTCACCCGACGTGCAGAGATCGAGGCGACAAGAGAAAGGAATCTTAAAAGGCAGAACCTGAAGGTCAGGACGGAACTGTCGTCAGTTCGAAGTATGGTGAGGAACCCACCTTGCAAAGCCGAAGACATAAGCTGGATACTGCATCGTCATTGAAGGCAAGTTCGGTGGCTATTGAGGGAGTCCTGGATTAGGGGGTCCTTGGGTATCTGGCCTATTCTATATGGGCCGGGCTGATGGGCCGTGAAGATGAAGCGGAAGATTATCCCCCATGTCCGGACAGGACTCCTATATGCATGAACGGCAAGTTTCGGTGCCCTAATGTATTATTCCCTTCCTCTGCAAACCAACTTTGTACAACCCTAGGCCCCTCCGGTGTGTATATAAACTGAAGGGTTTAGTCCGTAGAGCCTATCAGAATTCTCATAGGCTAGATAGCTAGGGTTTAGCCATTACGATCTCGAGGTAGATCAACTCTTGTAACCCCTATACTCATTGAATACAATAAAATAGGACGTAGGGTTTTATCTCCTTTAAGAGGGCTCGAACCTGGGTAAACATTGTGTCCCCGTCGTTCCTTGTTACCATTGATCCTCAGACGCATAGTTCGGGACCCCCTACCCGAGATCTGCCGGTTTTGACACCGACACCCCACCCACACACACACACACACACACACACATGGTACCATCATGTTGATGAAGCTTTTTACCAAACGTCGATTTTTCCACCTCACCTACAACACATGAGCAGAGCTCTAAAGGTAACATAGGTGATGGTCTCTTTGATTGTCCCACTAGTTGACTATATTGGCAATGATTGCTTGCATGATGTTGATCACCTTATGGATTTATCGCATACTATGTCTTGTTTCGATATGCCACCCATTTATGATGAATATGATGATGAGCATGTCGAATTGCCTAGTTGTGATGCTATGCTCCATAGGATATCATGTGAAAATTCTATTGGTCACGTCATGTTTGACAATCCATTAAACTTTTCATATGCTATGAGTGAGATGTCCCACATTGCATCATTACAATCTCAACAAAGTAACTACGCATGCCCCATTAAAATAAATCCCATTTGCAATTATGGCATTGATGACGAGATGATGGTTATCGGTATTTGTTTCTCTTGCGATGATATTGCTAGGCTACCTTTGCAAAATTTGTGCAATTCATATCATATGCCATGCCATGAAAATTATTGTACATCGCATGATTCCATACTTTGTGTGCATCATCCCATGAATAGAATTGATACACATGATTATGGTGATGCATTCCAAACTCCATGTCATGAGAATGATTTTAGCTCGCATGATTGCATCAATTGTGTGCACCATATGTTGGGGAACGTAGCATGCAATTTCAAACAAAATCCTACGCTCACGCAAGATCTATCTAGGAGATGCATAGCAATGAGAGGGGGAGAGTATGTCTACGTACCCTCGTAGACCGAAAGCGGAAGCGTTCGACAACGCTGTTGATGTAGTCGAACTTCTTCTCGTTCCGACCGATCAAGCACCGAACGTATGGCACCTCCGAGTTCTGCACACGTTCAGCTCAATGACGTCCCTCAAACTCTTGATCCAGCAAAGTGTCAAGGGAGAGTTCCATCAGCACGACGGTGTGGTGACGGTGATGGTGAAGTGATCCGTCCAGGGCTTCGCCTAAGCACTACGAAGATATGACCGGAGGTGTAATCTGTGGAGGGAGGCGCCGCACACGGCTAACAGATGTTGTTGTGTGTTCTAGGTGCCTCCCCCCTTTCATATATATAGGTGGGAGGGAGAGGGAGCAGCCAAGGGGGCGCCCAAGTAGGAGGAATCCTACTTGGGGCCCTAGTCCTATTCGCCCCCTCCCCCCCCCCCCCCCCCTTAACATAATTTCTGGAGGGGGGAAGGAGGAGGGAGGAGGGAAGGAAGGGGGAGGCCGAATCCCTCCCCTTCTTTTCTCTCTTCCCCTATTTCCTTCCCTTCCAAGTTTGGCCTATATGGGGGGCGCAGCAGCCCGGGCTGGCTGTTGCGTTTCCCCTCTTGGCCCATTAGGCCCATATCTTTGCCAGGGGTGCCCGGAACCCCTTTCCAGTGACCCGATATGTACCCGGTACCCCCGGAACACTTCCGGTGTCCGAATACCATAGTCCTATATATCAATCTTTACCTCTCGACCATTTTGAAACTCCTCGTCATGTATGTGATCTCATTCGGAACTCCAAACAACATTCGGTCACCAAATCACATAACTCATATAATACAAAATCGTCATCGAAAGTTAAGCGTGCGGACCCTACGGGTTCGAGAACTATGTAGACATGACTGAGACACATCTCCGGTCAATAACCAATAGCGGAACCTGGATGCTCATATTGGCTCCCACATATTCTACGGAGATCTTTATTGGTCATACCATAATGACAACATACGTTATTCCCTTTGTCACAGGTATGTTACTTGCCCGAGATTCAATCGTCGGTATCTTCATACCTAGTTCAATCTCATTACCAGCAAGTCTCTTTACTCGTTCTATAATACATCTTCCCGCAACTAACTCATTGGTCGCATTGCTTGCAAGGCTTCTTATGATGTGTATTACCGAGAGGGCCCAGAGATACCTCTCCGATACTCGGAGTCAAATCCTAATCTTGATCTATGTCAACCCAACAAACACCTTCGGAGATACATGTAGAGCATCTTTATAATCACCCAGATATGTTGTGAAGTTTGATAGCACACAAGGTATTCCTCCCGTATCCGGGAGTTGCATAATCTCATAGTCAAAGGAATATGTATATGACATGAAGAAAGCAATAGCAATAAAACTGAACGATCAATATGCGAAGCTAACGGATGGGTCTTGTCCATCACATCATTGTCCTAATGATGTGATCCCGCTCATCAAATGACAACACATGTCTATGGTTAGGAAACTTAACGATCTTTGATTAACGAGCTAGTCTAGTATAGGCTTACTAGGTACACGGTATTTTGTCTATGTATCCACACCTATGTATCAAGTTTCTGGTTAATAGAATTCTAGCATGAATAATAAACATTTAGCATGATATAAGGAAATATAAAATAACAACTTTATTATTGCCTCTAGGGCATATTTCCTTCACCATATGCATACCATTCATAACAATGCTCTAGATATTACTAGTGATGCATTACACAATTTGAGTCTCCATTATGCTATACATAATAACAAACATATCATTATGGATGACATGTTTCTATATCATGCATCTCATTTATTTGAGCATTAGATATTTTGTGTTAACCAACACATGAACGTATGCATCATAATGGATGATGTGTACATATACCACGCACACACAATTTTCCCTTTTCCTTTGTTTTGTGTAGGTACTCATGAATACTCGTCAACCTCACAATCCCATGAGTTGACGAAAAGAGCTCTTGAGAGAAACGATGACTTGGGGTCATGTGGACTATCCTTGCCACTGTTCTGTTCGCACAAGGACTACGCGCATTTATTTTACTTGACTCTCACATGACTTTGGGCTATTTACCACTTGTCACTTTATCCCATTTTATCGTGTTCACTTTGCATGTTATGCCTCTCTATGCCCTTGCCATGCAATTGTGACTCTTGCTTGCACTTACATATGATTCACCATTCTACTACTACTATGTGTATTTGCATGCTCGGTGGAGATACTACTCCCTCCGTTCCTAAATATTTGTCTTTCTAGATATTTCAACAAGTGACTACATACGAAGCAAAATGAGTGAATCTATACTCTAAAATATGTCTATGTACACTCGTATGTGGTAGTCCATTTGAAATATCTAGAAAGACAAATATTTAGGAGCGGAGGGAGTAGTTTCTATTGCCATGCTTCTTGTGTTGGGAGAGTCATATTGTTCAATTGCTATTTGCATCGGACTTCTTTCCAATACAATGATGATACTATGTTCATATCTTGTCTTCATGCTTGTGATATGCCATGTGCCTTATGTATGCCCACTATTTGCACACATGACATGATTGTCATGATTACTTCTAGTATGTTGCATCTTCGCACTACTAGCTTACATGACTTGATCGTTATGATTGCTTGCTTTGTTGCATCACCCATGATCCATTCTTGCTCGATTCATTAGGTTGATGACATATATATTCATGCCTCTCACATGATTTATCTTCCTCATAATTGTCAATTGTCTCCATTAGTTGCACCTCTCATATTCAAGTGTAGTGAGTGCAACCATGCTATGCTTATTTATCTTAGAGACTTGGACATCTTACTTGTGAAGCGTGCTTGTTTGATTGAGCTTAGTGTCTTTGGTTGTGCTAGCATCTTATGCCTACATACCATTCCCTACACCCTTGTCCTTTCTTATGATAAGAATGATGAAAACACTTGTTGGGTATCTCACCACACGAATGATAGGTTTTGCATTTTCGCTAACCTCATTTATTTTTCTGAGTGTTTGTCATGTTCTTTAGTTTTGAAGGATTCACAAGGCGGTACCATCATGAGACATATTGGTCATGTGAAGGTGTACACAATACGCACCACCAACATGTTCAAGAACATTCTAAAGGTGAACTCCTTCCCTTTGAGCCATTCTCTTATACGCATATTGGATGGACCATTCTTTCATTGTTGTTTGCTCCTTCTTGTATACATGATACATCTATTGGATGGAGGACCGACATTGGAGATGGACCCTATGGACCTTCAAGTTGAGGAGTTCTCGAACTTAGTGGATACGCCTACTTTGGAAGCATCACCGGACCACCACTTCTACCACGAAATTGAGCCATGGTATAACACCACCCATAACAAATTTTCATATTATGCATGGATTGACTCACATTATGATTGCCTTGTTGCATCTTGTATTTCTATGTCATCCATGATATATGAGCTTGTGCACTTTCTTAGCAAATTTGTTGTGATCTTCCTTGATGGCATATTCATACATAATGTTCACATTGCCTACTATCAATTGCATGATCACATAGCCACATTGAGCACCAATTACCATGTTCATGCTTTTGATACACCATCCCATTATGACATCATTTTGCATAATGTTGCATTGATCACATTCACAATACATTTATGTGCACAATAAATGAATTTTCTCCCATGAATGCATTACATATCATTCTACATCATTTGGATAAGCATCTTGTGCCTTGCCACGACAATCTTTTCGGGCGGACTCATACTTCCTTGATGGACGCCTTGTGTGCGCTAAGCATTGTATTTCCGAGTGTCGCTTGTGTTTTCTCTTTTTGCATGAATACCACTCTGGAGATACTTTGGAGTACTTGGATTGTGCCATGTCTTCAACTTCATCCAACTACAAGACCATCCACGACAATTGTTTTCATGGTGATGAGGATTACTATCCAAGGTCAGATCTTTCCCAAGGGGGAGATGATGAGGAGCATCCTATGATCATCCTCATGTACACTATGACTACTCCCCAAGCCCCAAGGAGACTTATGACGAGACCTCGAACATATGCCATTGGACACAAGGTTAACTCGCTCCTATCCAAACCTTCACTTTCTACACGTGAGACATGGCTACTACCTCAAATGTATGTGCTATGCATGATTAGGAACCAAGAGGAAGACCATGGAATAGCTAGGAGCATTGGACAAGATGGCAAGGGCGCCAAGTGCGAGGAACAAGAGGAAGAGCTGCCAGGAAGCTTCGGTCACCGGACGACCGGACAATGCCGGACGTCCGACGCCTGGATACTCAGCCAACCAGAAGGGCCAACCGACAGAAGCTACAGCGGCCGGACGAGCGACAGGTACCGGACGTCTGACACACTCCAGCGACCGGACATCCAACCATCTCCGGATATCCGGTGCCACATGTCCAGAGAAGAAACGTCGGAAGTCCAACGCCCTCCAGACGTCCGGACGACCGGGACCCACCGGACGTCTGGAACCTGTCTGCGCATAGAGATCGGGCCCGAGGCCCATGTACCCCTTCACTTCACCCCCAACTACACTATGACTATAAATACGACACCCCCTTCTCCTATCTAGGGTCAACATTGTCTTAGCTCTGGAGATTAGAGCATTGCTCATCCACTTGATACCTACTCCATTTGCAGACTGAGGCTTCCTAGGAGAAGATCCCCCAAGTGGATTCAAGACCCCGTCTAGGGAAGATCCCCTTGTGGATTCAAGACCCCATCTCCTCACGGATTGGGAAGAACTAGCTACCTTTGTATCCCCCTTTGTTGTCCTTGGATCTTTGTGACCTCTTTGTGTGTTTGGATCTAGCATATGTGTGATTGGACCTTGTCTATTTGAGTGTTTCCCTCTCTTGTGTTCTTCGTGTTTTCCCTTGTGTTCATCATGTTCTTCGGAGAATCCCCTCCATTTCATGAAAGATCGCCCCCTAGGGTTCCACCCTACATCACTAGGGTTATACATGGTCGGTCTACCAGCTAGGTGAAGGAAATATGCCCTAGAGGCAATAATAAATTTGTTATTTATATTTCCTTATATCATGATAAATGTTTATTATTCATACTAGAATTGTACTAAACGGAAACTTAGTACATGTGTGAATACATAGACAAATAGAGTGTCCCTAGTATGCCTCTACTTGACTAGCTCGTTAATCAAAGATGGTTAAGTTTCCTGACCATAGACATGTGTTGTCATTTGATGAACGGGGTCACATCATTGGAGAATGATGTGATGGAAAAGACCCATCCGTTAGCTTAGCATAATGATCGTTTAGTTTTATTAATATTGCTTTCTTCATGACTTATACATGTTCCTCTGACTATGAGATTATGCAACTCCCGAATACCGGAGGAACACCTTGTGTGATATCAAACGTCACAACGTAACTGGGTGATTATAAAGATGCTCTACAAGTGTCTTCGATGGTGTTTGTTGAGTTGGCATAGAGATTAGGATTTTTCACTCCGTGTATCGGAGAGGTATCTCTAGGCCCTCTCGGTAATGCACATCACTATGAGCCTTGCAAGCAATGTGACTAATGAGTTAGTTATGGGATGATGCATTACGGAACGAGTAAAGAGACTTGCCGGCAACGGGGTTGAACTAGGTATGATGATACCGACGATCGAATCTCGGGCAAGTAACATACCGATGACAAAGGGAATGACGTATGTTGTTATGCGGTTTGACCAATAAAGATCTTCGTAGAATATGCTGGAGCCAATATGAGCATCCAGGTTCTGCTATTGGTTATTGACTGGAGATGTTTCTCAGTCATGTCTACATAGTTCTCGAACCCATAGGGTCCGCACGCTTAACGTTCGATGATGATTTGTATTATGAGTTATGTGATTTGATGACCGAAGTTTTTTCGGATTCCCGGATGAGATCACGGACATGACGAGGAGTCTCGAAATGGTTGAGAGGTAAAGATTCATATATTGGATGGTTGCATTTGGACATCGGAATGGTTCCGAGTAGTTCAGGCATTTTTTCAGAGTACCGGGAGGTTACCAGAACCCCCCGGGGAAGTTAATGGGCCTTAGTGGGCTTTAGTGGAGAGAGGGAAGAAGGGCCACGAGGTGGCGCGCGCCTCCCCCTGCCCAAACCGAATTGGACAAGGGGTGGGGGCGCGGCCCCCTCCTTCCTTCTCCTTCTCCCCTCCTTCCTTCCCTCGGTGGAAGAAAGGAAAAGGGGGGCAAATCCTACTTGGACTAGGAGTCCAAGTAGGACTCCCCCCTGGCGCGCCCCTCCTGGCTAGCCTCCTCTCTCCCTCCCTCCTTTATATACGTGGCCAGGGGTATCCCAATAGCACAACAGAAAATCTCTTAGCCGTGTGCGGTGCCCTCCTTCACAGTTCAGCACCTCGGTCATATCGTCATAGTGCTTAGGTAAAGCCCTGCGCCGGTAACTTCATCATCACCGTCGCCACGCTATCATGCTGACGGAACTCTCCCTCGTTCTCAACTGGATCAAGAGCTCGAGAGACGTCATCGTGCTGAACGTGTGCTGAACACGGAGGTGCTGTACGTTCGGTGCTTGGATCAGTTGGAGCATGAAGACGTTCGACTACATCAACCGCCTTACTAAACGCTTCCGCTTTCGATCTACGAGGGTACGTGGACACACTCTCCCCTCTCGTTGCTATGCATCTCCTAGTTATATCTTGCATGATCGTAGGAAATTTTTGAATTACTACGCTCCCCAACACTAGGGATACGCATGTAAACAGCTAGCGCAATTCTTGAAGTGCACGCCAAGTCTTCGACAGAATCCTCCTCGATAACGTCGAAGTTGAGGACTTTCGGAGTTCTTCCTTACGAGGTTAGCAGGTTGTGAGTCTGGCCCCTGGACCATGTGCTGACTAGGTTGGTACCCCCTAGTCCAGGACACCGTCATTCGGTAAATCATAGACATGAATGAAACCCCCTCGCTCAATGACCAATAGGAGAACCATGGACGTCCATATCGCTCCCTATGATCACACGAATGACATTCGAGTGAACCTTTGGTTATCATGTGATGTTCCCTTTTCTTAACAATACTTTATCAAACCCAATGTGAGATGTATCGGTATCCTCTTGAGTCACACACATGCTCATGATACCGGTCTCCTCGTTATCGATTTTGTTCTTCTTTCTCGTTGACATGTTCCGGCATCCCTGTGATGTAGTCAATTGTGTCTAGCCGGACGATGATGGATGCCGTCACATGGAGAGGTCCCTAAGAATATCTCTCCATCGTCGAAGGAGAAAATTCCACTCTCGAGCTATCAAGTCCCTTGTCAAACTTTCCGATGAACGTGTAAGTTGTCATTATGATCACCTAGTTATATATGACGTTTGAGAAACCCCAATGTACAATTGTACGGTAAGAAGTGACTGCAATACTCTATGGTCTAAGGAACTAAAACACATGCTAACTCTCCATGTTATAACAATTGACTTGTGACAATATCATCTCAAAGTATAACAAACAAGTTTTGGTCGATTCAATATGATCGTTCTTCTAACGTCTTACCCTCAATGTTGTTTTAGGACTATCGTTACACTTAACGATATCCTAAGATCCGGAAAGTGTGATCATCAACAACACTTGAGCTAGTTTTAGAGGCGAGACTAGGAATTTATTTTATCGTTTATTATTCCACATGTGCATATGAGTTTTTCACTGAATCGCACATTCCAGGATCATAGCAGTTATAGCATGGAATATAAACTCTTAATTATGAATATGGAAATATAATAATACAATACTATTGCATCTATGGCATATTTCCAACAGTATGCCTCCATGGCTTGCTTCGCCGCAAGGTGCTGGTGGGCCTCCCGGTCTTCCCTCCTCTCAATTGGGGTGCCACCCGGGGGTCGACCGGCCCCATTAGCGGCAGACCATGGGGGAAGTTGCGCTGGCCGGTGGCACCATAGAGATGACCGACTTGATGGCCTATGTGTGTCCCGCCTGTTCTGCGGAGTGGAAGGAACGAAGCCAATGGCGCTTGCTGGTGTCGGTTTTGAGGGCTTCGGCTAGTGCCGGTTTAGAGAAAGAAAACTTGTTTTTTACTCTAAATAATATTATAGGGGATCAGTTAGAAATGCTTTGAGTAGATTATTAGGGTAGCCCTATGATTAGTCCTACCAACCAAACAACAATATTAAAATTCCCAAGGATTGGAATCCTGCAAATTCCTATGAAACTCCTTGGAACCAAAGAGGCCCTCAATGTTCCTCTCCAAGAGTGAACTCCCCTCTCTCTCTCTCCACGCTTATGTGCGCATGTCTACATCTATCTGGGGCCATCCTTATCCTCTAACCAACAGCAAGACAAAGATTAAACTAATACTGCTCCACATAATCCAAGAGATCGAATCTAACACTACTCCACTCCAATCCACCACCACATAGGTCCAAGAGATCAAAATTAGGGTTTTGTTTCTCCGTATACATAGTCAATGCCCCCTTTGAAAGTAACATCCTGTCATTCATCCAGGGAGCTAGCTATCTGCTGGCCCGGCCGGCCGGCGATCCCGCCGCCGGCGCTGCTCCTGTCAGGCGCGCGCGGTGTGGGGCCCTACGCGCCTCCGGCCATATTTTGCATGCATGGCGCGCACACTGCCGAGCTGCAGCCTGCAGGCGATCGGTGACTGGCCGTGGCCGTGGCCGGCCGTACCCTGTCGTTCTCCGTCAGGCGATCGACATGGCCCGTACCTGAGTCGTCATTTGACGGCCGGGGCCGCCCCCGGAGAATCTCACTCGTGTTAACCCTCGCAACTTTCAGGGACAGGCTTTGAATAGATATGCATTTGTTTTTCTCCTAGGTTGCCTTTGCCTCTCGTGCATAGTACTTGCTGCCTCGTCGTCTAGCTAGCTTCGCTGTCTCATCTTCTGTTCCAGTTCCCAGCAGCCGGCCTCCCGTGCAGTGCATATATTGCATGTTGCCACTTTAAATGTCCAGTGTTCAAACCACCAGAAAAAATCACCTCAGACAACATATAACTCGGTGGGATTTTGGTACTCATCATTTGGCAGATTAATTCGCCCCCTTATCAGAATCAAACCCTAATTACCAACCACCTTCCAAAGAGAGTATACTCCCTCTCCCTTCGTTTTTACCTGCTCCGCATATTAGCTTTGACCTAAGTCAAACTTTTTGACCAAGTTTATCAAAAACAGTCTAAACTTCCACAATAATGAATATATATGATATGCAAATATATTGAATGATGATTCTAATGGTATTGATTTGGATTGTGAATGTTAATAAGTTTTTGTATAAACTTGGTCAAAATTTACAAAGTTTGACTCAATACAAATCTAATATGTGAACTAAATAAAAACAAAGGGACTATTGGGCAAGCAAATACCAAGTGACTTAATACATAAAAAGAGAAGAATCATTAGCCATCATTAATTTAGCTTGTATGAGTCGCAAGTGTATAATGTTCAGTGAACAAAAACTTCATTGGATAGAGCCAGATCTAAGTGTTGGATGGGTAAATGCCCCGTAGTAAGTGGGGTAGTTATGAACCATGTGGACCGCCCCATGGGGTGATAAAGGGAAAGCTTTCATTGATATGTTCGATTCACAAGAGTATTTTCCTTGTCTCGGAAATGAGGTTCTTGTGAGGTCAAGGCGAAAAAATAGGTTTTAGTATTATTTCAATAACCCTTACTCGAAATAGGCTTTCGTCCCGCTTTATAAATAAAGCAATGATCCGTACAATCAACATCTAACTCCAAATCATGAACGACGGTCGGGGCAACAGCACAATCATGCTCAAAAAACACGAGAGAAATAGGAAAAAAACACCAAGTGGCTGCCGACAAGCGGCCCTACAAAGACGATGGTCAACCCGTTGTAGCCAGTAGCGTGTCCAGCATGAGCCCAAGCCGATCGCGGTCTTGATGCCTAGCGAGCGGGTGCCAGTGCTATAGAAAAGCAGAGAATTTGAAGGAATCGGACGCCTGCCTCTGAAAGACCCGCTCAATCATCATTTTATTACGTGTCGTCCATAGTGTCCACGACATCGCCAATAAGCCAGAATAAGCGGCGATATCGCCCAGGTTGGGTAGCCTTGGTCTGTAGGAACTCCGCGACGTCCAGGGCCTCCCAGTCGGGCCCCAGTGCATCACTGACGAACGTCCATAGGACCCGAGCCACCGTACATGAGAATAGGGTGTGAGTCCCAGTCTCCAGTGTCGCGCATAAGGGGCACAAGTCGTCACCCAGGCCATGCCGCTTAAGCTCCTCGGTCCCCAAAGGAATGCGAACTCTTAGTAGTTGCCACACAAAAATCTTAATCTTTAAGGGCAGAGGGGCCTTCCACAAGGGAGAAAGCCAGGGGATGGTGGGTGACTGGCATAATGCATGGTATGCCGTGTTCACGAGAACTCACCCGTTGGTGAGAGCCGCTAGGAGACGGTGTCCGGATAGTCCGGCAACACGGTCGGTAGGGCAGCCCGCAATCTAGTCCACTCGACGGTAACCCTTACAAGAAACTTTCTAGTAAGGATATGAAATTACAAACATGAAACTTTCTAGTAAGGATATGAAACTACAAACAAGTTGTTGAAGAAATCGACACAGTCATCTTTCTGCATCCACCAGTGGTGTGCGTTGTGCAGAGTCCGAGCCTTCATCTTATCGAAGTAATCTTGTTAAACCCCAAGGGCTTGTAGAAAGCATTGGTTCTAAAGTCCTCGATGTAGACTACATATATTGATGGACCCAAGAGCTTTTTTTTCTTCTTTTTTTCCTTTTCTTTTTGCGGGAGAACGTGTGGCTTTCTGTTGCGCCTCTGCATATATTGATCCACCTGTTGCTCGGCCGCGGCCTCAAATGGCTAAGCTATATAGCTCCGCCTGTGCTACGCCCGTGTAGTCTCTTTACACGAGAGTAAAACTAGGGTTAACTTTGTCCGGATGCAAGCAAGTAGAGAGAGCGTCCTTGGATCGACGGGTCTCTTCTTTTCGCGCCTGCATGCAGACGTGCACAGCACAGTACACTGGCCGGCCGGTCGATCGTGTTGTTTTCTCCTCCTTTCTCCCCGAGGCCACACAGTACACTGGTCGTTGCAATTTGCAAAGCAAATCGCGGCCGGCCGGGAACGAAAAGGAAAAGGAGGAAACTCCACTCCACTCTTGGCCACTACCCTCTGCACACATGCTACAGCGCCTACCTGCCCAGTGGCCCGGTGTGCGGCTTCAAAGCTGGAGTGTTCGCCTGGGACACACTTTGCGGCTTCATCCACGGCCTAGCTAGGGGCGGCGTTCATGCGTGCCATGTACGTACTACGTACGTGTGGCGGCTACCGGCTACACGTCCATGCATCGGCTGGTGCACATTCTCCTTTTTCAAGGAATCGAGGGGTCGAGACTAGTCCCTTGATGAAACCACTGAGACCCATTACAAAAGCAAAAGGAATGTACTACAGCCAGACCATAGTTTGGACCTCATCCATGTAATGGCAGCTGAACTGGGACTAGCTTGAATGGTTAGTCTCTCTACGGTGGAACCAATCCACCAGGATTCAAGTCTCGGATTTGACATTATTGCTTGCATTTTTCTGAATTTATTTCAGATTTTTCAGTAATGTTCGTTCAGTGGGTGAAGACGTTTTCATCGACTTCGTCGATCTCAGAAGAGTTATTTATCCAAAATCACCACACTTGAGGCTAGGATAACAACTTGGTACCACATTGAAAAAAAAAATTACCGAATTTATTTCTTGCATTATTGCTTGCATTTTTCTGAATTTATTTCAGATTTTTCAGTAATGTTCGTTCAGTGGGTGAAGACGTTTTCATCGACTTCGTCGATCTCAGAAGAGTTATTTATCCAAAATCACCACACTTGAGGCTAGGATAACAACTTGGTACCACATTGAAAAAAAAATTACCGAATTTATTTCTTGCATTATTGCTTGCATTTTTCTGAATTTATTTCAGATTTTTCAGTAATGTTCGTTCAGTGGGTGAAGACGTTTTCATCGACTTCGTCGATCTCAGAAGAGTTATTTATCCAAAATCACCACACTTGAGGCTAGGATAACAACTTGGTACCACATTGAAAAAAAAAATTACTGAATTTATTTCTTGCATTATTGCTTGCATTTTTCTGAATTTATTTCAGATTTTTCAGTAATGTTCGTTCAGTGGGTGAAGACGTTTTCATCGACTTCGTCGATCTCAGAAGAGTTATTTATCCAAAATCACCACACTTGAGGCTAGGATAACAACTTGGTACCACATTGAAAAAAAAAATTACCGAAAATATGCCTAATGCGTAACGCTGAGCATGGATAGTCGGATAACCTCGCGAAAACAGTCAATCTGACTGATTAGGCCCACCTGCAAGACTGACGTGGTATGCCTATATGGAAATTTTGCTGAGTTGGACCTACGGCGCCGTATTAAAAAGGCAAAGCAGCTAAGCACCGAGCTACACACACACGTACGTGCTAGAGGACATGCATGATCTACCCTTCTCGACGACGATCCACTCAGAGTAGCCACGATCATGATACGTATGCATACATATGGGCTAGCTCCTACTGTACAGCTTGAGTGATTGACAAAAAACTATTACTTTAGGGGTTCGCGTCCCACAGAACTGCCATTTTTTTAAAAGTGGCCAAAAACTACCAAAAAACTTTAAAACGTGACTAAAAACTACCAGGTTGACTTAATGGTCATTTTGACCGTTTTAACAGCGATTCTGACGATAGTGACCCACTTGCCAGGCGGGCGGCCTGCCTAACGGCTAACGGCGCGCGCGCGGGGCCGTTAGGGCATCTCCAGCCGTTGGCCCCCAGGGGGCGCCTAAAATCGCCGCCTGGGGGTGAGCCGGCGCAAAAATTGGGCCTGGGGGCGAGTTGGTCCCCAGCCGCCGGCCCCAGGGCCGCCCCTAGGCACGTTTTAAAATAAAAGAAGTTCGGCTTAAACACGATAAAATTCGGCCAAACACGATAAATTTCGGCCAAACACAATAAATTTCGGCACATTTCGGTGAAGTTCGCGGATTTTCATTACATAGCACATATACATAAACTAATCTAAAGGAAAAACTGGCTAAAGTCGCCGCCGTCGCCGCCATCGTCATCGGCGGCCTTCTCCTCCTTGACGCGGGCGCCCCTGCTGGACGCCTGCCCGGCGTCGCCATGGCGGACTGGTGGCGGCGCATCGTCGTCGTCGTCGTCGCTGTCGCAGATGACGATGACTCCGCCTTCGTCGCGGCCGCGTCGACGCTCCGCGAAGCGAAGCAGGGCGGCGCACTGGCGCTCCTTCGCCTTCTCCAGGCGCTCCTTCTCCATCGCTATGGAGTCCCTGCGCGCCCATTCCAGGGCCGCGTCGTCGTTGTCGAGCTCCGTCGTCACCGGCGCGGCCGGCTCCTTCTTCACCAGCGCGAGCCCCGGCTCCGTCTTCACCGGCGCGAGCCCCGGCTCCGTCTTTGGCTTGACGCAGCGCGGAGGAGGAGCCAACGAGTAGGCGCGCCGGCCGCCCTCGCTGATGACGATGTCGGCGCTGCGAGTGCGCCGGCCGAGCGGCGTCTCCGCCGCGGGCTCGGCCTTGACGCCGAGCAGGGCCGAAGTGCCGGAGGAGTGCGATGAAGATCAGGAGGAGGAAGAAGAGGAGGAGGACCCGAACCTCCTTGGCGCCCATGGCCGGCGCGTCGGTGCTGCGCCGGGGCGGCCGCCCTCGCCGGGTACGCCAACGGCGGGTCGTTGCCGCCCTCGAGGTACGTCAGCACGCCCTTGAGTGTGCGGCCGGGGACGCCCCACCACAGGTGGCGCCCCTCGCTGTTCTGCCGGCCATCAACCACCGGCGCGCCGTTGATGGACGCCAAGCGCTGCTGCTGGCGGCGCTCGAAATACGCCGCCCAAGCCGCGTGGTTGTCGGCGGCGTACTGGGGGAGGGGGAGTTGGGCGTCGGTGAGGGAGGCGCGCACGACCTCGACTTCCTCGGCGAAGTACTTCGGCTTCGCCACGGTGTCGGGCAACGGGGGAATGGGCACTCCCCCGGCGCTGAGCCTCCACCCCGTCGGCCCGGCGCACATGCCCGGCGGCGCCGGGATGTTCGCCTGGAACAGGAGCCAGGACTCCTGTTCGCGGAGCGAACGGCGGCCGAAGCCGTTGGCCGCCGCCTCGTCTCCGGGGAAGCGTTCCGCCATGGCGACGGGCTCGGGAGAGGTAGAGAGATAGAGGGATGGGCTGGGCGGCGGTGCTCGGGAGAGGTAGGGAGAGGGAGGAGCTGGGCGGCGGCGGGGGGCGGGGCTGGTGTGGGCACAGGCGAGTGCAGACCACCGGCTATATAGCCGCGCCGCACCCATGTGTACGCATGCGAGGGAGGGGAGGCGTCGGCGCGCCGTCCCGTGACGCGCCGCCCGTGAGGAATCAATGGCAAGGCTGACCGGCGGTAGCCTTGGCATTGATTCCCCGTGGGAACCGACGCCGTTGGGGGAAGACGAGGCGCCGTGTCGCTGACGCGGCGGGCCCGCGGCTGTTTCGCGCCAAAACAGTTCGCCCCGGCGCCCCCGGGCGCCCCCCAGCGCGCCGGGTTCGGCCTGGGTTCGCCGGCGCTGTTTTCGGCCCAGGCCGGCGAAAATCGGGCTCCTGGGGGCGCGACTGGGCCGTTTTTTTGGCGCCGGCGCGAAAAAATCGCCTGGGGAGGCCTTCCTGGGGGTGCGGCAGGAGATGCCCTTAGAGCCGCTTGTCGGTCGCACCTGGTCGGACCAGGTCAGACCTGGCCGGCCGGTTCCTGTTGGGGAACGTAGCAGAAATTCAAAAAATTTCCTACGTGTCACCAAGATCTATCTATGGAGAAACCAGCAACGAGGGGAAGGAGAGTGCATTTACATACCCTTGTAGATCGCTAAGCGGAAGCGTTCAAGAGAACGGGGTTGAAGGAGTCGTACTCGTCGTGATCCAAATCACCGGAGATCCTAGTGCCGAACAGACGGCACCTCCGCGTTCAACACACGTACATCCCGGTGACGTCTCCCATGCCTTGATCCAGCAAGGAGAGAGGGAGAGGTTGAGGAAGACTCCATCCAGCAGCAGCACAATGGCGTGGTGGTGGTGGAGGAGCGTGGTGATCCAGCAGGGCTTCGCCAAGCACCGCGAGATATGAGGAGAAAGAGAGGTAGGGCTGCGGCAACAAGAGAAGAAACTTCGTTTGTTGGCTGCTCCTTTGCCTCCACTATATATAGGGGGAGAGGGGGGGCGGCGGCCAGCCCAGATCCCATCTGGTGGGGCGGCCAAGGGGGGGAGAGGGGAAACTTGCCCCCCAAGCTAGGTGGGGCGCCCCCTCCCCAAACCCTAGGCGTCTTGGGCCCTTGTGGGGGCGCACCAGCCTACCTGGGGCTGGTCCCCTCCCACACTTGGCCCATGCAGCCATCCGGGGCCGGTGGCCCCACTTGGTGGACCCCCGGGACCCTCCTGGTGGTCCCGGTACGTTACCGATAAAACCTGAAACTTTTTCGGTGACCAAAACAGGACTTCTCATATATAAATCTTTACCTCCGGACCATTCCGGAACTCCTCGTGACGTCCGGGATCTCATCCGGGACTCCGAACAACATTCGGTAACCACATACAAACTTCCTTTATAACCCTAGCGTCATCGAACCTTAAGTGTGTAGACCCTACGGGTTCGGGAACCATGCACACATGATCGAGACGTCCTCCGGTCAATAACCAACAGCGGGATCTGGATACCCATGTTGGTTCCCACATGTTCCACGATGATCTCATCGGATGAACCATGATGTCGAGGATTCGATCAATCCCGTATACAATTCCCTTTGTCTAGCGGTATTGTACTTGCCCGAGATTCGATCGTCGGTATCCCGATACCTTGTTCAATCTCATTACCGGCAAGTCTATTTACTCGTTCCGTAACACATCATCCCGTGATCAACGCCTTGATCACATTGTGCACATTATGATGATGTCCTGCCGAGTGGGCCCAGAGATACCTCTCCGTCACACGGAGTGACAAATCCCAGTCTCGATTCGTGCCAACCCAACAGACACTTTCGGAGATACCCGTAGTGCACCTTTATAGCCACCCAGTTACGTTGTGACGTTTGGCACACCCAAAGTATTCCTACGGTATCCGGGAGTTGCACAATCTCATGGTCTAAGGAAATGATACTTGACATTAGAAAAGCTTTAGCATGCGAACTACACGATCTTGTGCTATGCTTAGGATTGGGTCTTGTCCATCACATCATTCTTCTAATGATGTGATCCTGTTATCAATGACATTCAATGTCCATGGTCAGGAAACCATAACCATCTATTGATCAATGAGCTAGTCAACTAGAGGCTTACTAGGGATATGGTGTTGTCTATGTATCCACACATGTATCTGAGTTTCCTATCAATACAATTCTAGCATGGATAATAAACGATTATCATGAACAAGGAAATATAATAATAACTAATTTATTATTTCCTCTAGGGCATATTTCCAACAGTCTCCCACTTGCACTAGAGTCAATAATCCAGTTCACATCGCTATGTGATTAACACTCAAGGTCACATCCCCATGTGACTAACACCCAAAGAGTTTACTAGAGTCAATAATCTAGTTCACATTACCATGTGATTAACACTCGATGAGTTCTGGGTTTGATCATGTTATGCTTGTGAGAGATGTTATAGTCAACGGGTCTGAATCTTTCAGATCCGTGTGTGATTTACAAATCTCTATGTCATCTCCCAGATGCAGCTACCACGTTCTATTTGGAGCTATTCCAAATAACTGTTCTACTATATGAATCCAGTTTACTACTCAGAATAATCTGGATTAGTGTCAAATTTTGCATCGGTGTAACCCTTTACGACGAACTCTTTTACCACCTCCATAATCGAGAAAATTCCTTAGTCCACTAGTTACTAAGGATAACTTTGACCGCTGTCCTGTGATCCATTCTTGGATCACTTTTGTACCCCTTGACTGACTCATGGCAAGGCACACTTCAGGTGCGGTACACAGCATAGCATACTGTAGAGCCTGCGTCTAAAGCATAGGGGACGACCTTCGTCCTTTCTCTCTATTCTGCTGCGGTCAGGTTTCGAGTCTTACTCAATGTTCACACCTTATAACACAGCCAAGAACTCCTTCTTTGCCGATCCATTTTGAACTCCTTCAAAATCTTGTCACGGTATGTATTCATTTGAAAGTACTATTAAGCGTTTTGATCTATCCTTATAGATCTTAATGCTCAATACTCAAGTAGCCTAATCCAGGTTTTCCATTGAAAAACACTTTTCAAATAACTCTGCATGCTTTCCAGAAATTCTACATCATTTCCGATCAACAATATGTTAACAACATATACTCATCGGAAATTCTATAGTGCTCCCACTCACTTCTTTGGAAATACAAGTTTCTCATAAACTTTGTATAAACCCAAAATCTTTGATCATCATCAAAGCGTATATTCCAACTCCGAGATGCTTACTCCAGTCCTTAGAAGGATTGCTAGAGCTTTGCATACTTGTTAGCATCTTTCAGGATTGTTAAAACCTTCTGGTTGTATCACATACAACCTTTCCTCAAGAAAATCGTGAGGAAACAATGGTTTTTGACATCCTATCTGCAAGATTTCATAAATAATGCAGTGACTGCTAATATAATTCCAACAGACTCTTAGCATCGCTACGAGTGAGAAAGTCTCACCGTAGTCAACTCCTTGAACTTGTCGGGAAACATCTTAACGACAAGTCGAGCTTTCTTAATGGTGACATTTACCATCATTGTCCGTCTTCCTTTTAAAATCCATCTGTACTCAACAGCCTTACGACCATCGAGCCGTTCTTCCAAAGTCTACACTTTGTTTTCATACATGGAACCTCTCTCGGATTTTATGGCCTCGAGCCATTTATCGGAATCCGGGCCCACCATCGCTTCTCCGTAGCTCGCAGGTTCATTGTTGTCTAGCAACATGACTTCCAAGACAGGATTACGTACCACTCTGAAGTAGTACGCATCCTTGTCGTCCTACGAGGTTTGGGAGTGACTTGATCCGAAGTCTCATGATCAATATCATAAGCTTCCACTTCAATTGGTGTAGGTGCCACAGGAACAACTCTTTGTGCCCTGCTATACACTAGTTGAAGTGACAGTTCAATAACCTCATCAAGTCTCCACCATCCTCCCACTCAATTCTTTCGAGAGAAACCTTTCCTCGAGAAAGGACCCGATTCCAGAAACAATCCCTATTGCTTTCGGATCTGAATTAGGAGGTATACCCAACTGTTTTGGGTGTCCTATGAAGATGCATTTTATCCGCTTTGGGTTCGAGCTTATCAACCTGAAACTTTTTCACATAAGCGTCGCAGCCCCAAACTTTTAAGAAACGACAACTCAGGTTTCTCCAAACCATAGTTCAAATTGTTTCGTCTCAACGGAATTACGTGGTGCCCTATTAAAGTGAGTGCGGTTGTCTCTAATGCCTAACCCATGAACAATAGTGGTAATTCGATAAGAGACATCATGGTACGCACCATATCCAATAGGGTGCAACTATGATGTTCGGACACACCATCACACTATGGTGTTCCAGGCGGTATTAGTTGTGAAACAATTTCCACAGTGTCTTAATTGTGTGCTAAACTTGTAACTCAGATATTCATTTCTATGATCATATCATAGACATTTTATCCTCTTGTCACGAAGATCTTCAACTTCACTCTGAAATTACTTGAACCATTCAATAATTCAAACTTGTGTTTCATCAAGTAAATATACTCAGTATCTACTTAAATCATCTGTGAAGTAAGAATATAACGATATCCACTCCGTGCCTCAGCACTCATTGGACTGCACACATCAAAATGTATTACTTCCAACGAGTTGCTTTCTTGTTCCACCTTACTGAAAACGAGGCTTTTCAGTCATCTTGCCCATGTGGTATGATTTGCATGTCTCAAGTGATTCAAAATCAAGTGAGTCCAAACGATCCATCTGTATAGAGTTTCTTCATGCATATCTACCAACAAACATGGTTCGCATGTCTCAATCCTTTCAAAAATGAGTGAGTCCAAAGATCCATCAACATGGAGCTTCTTCATGCGTTTTATACCAATATGAATCAAATTGCAGTGCCACATTTGTGTGGTACTATCATTACTATCTTATACCTTTGGCATGAAAATGTGTATCACTACGATCAGGATGGTATTATTCAAATAAACAGAGTAACCATTATTCTCCTTAAATGAATAACCATATCGCGATAGACATAATCCAATCATGTCTATGCTCAACGCAAACACCAAATAACAATTATTTAGGTTTTAATACCAATCTCGATGGTAGAGGGAGCGTACGATATTTGATCAACCTTGGAAATACTTCCAACACATATCGTCATCTCACCTTTTAGCTAGTCTCCATTTATTCCGTAGCCTTTTGTTTCGAGTTACTAACACTTAGCAACTGAACCGGTATCTAATACCCTGGTGCTACTAGGAGTACTAGTAAAGTACACATTATAATGCATATCCAATATACTTCTGTCGACCTTGCCAGCCTTCTCGTCTACCAAGTATCTAGGGTGGTTCTGCTTCAGTGACTGTTCCCCTTATTACAGAAGCACTTAGTCTCGGGCTTGGGTTCAACTTTGGGTTTCTTCACTAGAACAGCAACTGATTTGTTGTTCCATGAAGTATCCCTTTCTTGCCCTTGCCCTTCTTGAAACTAGTGGTTTTACTAACCATCAACTATTGATGCTCCCTTTTGATTTCTACTTTCGCGGTGTCGCGAATAGCTCAAGGATCATATCTATCCCTGATATGTTATAGTTCATCACGAAGCTCTAGTAGCTTGGTGGCAGTGACTTTGGAGAACCATCACTATTTCATCTGGAAGATCAACTCCCACTCGATTCAAGCGATTGTTGTACTCAGACAATCTGAGCACAAGCTCAAGATTGAGCTTTTCTCCCTTATTATGCAGGCTAAGAAAATCGTCGGAGGTCTTATACCTCTTGACGTGGGCACGAGCCTGAAATCCCAATTTCAGTCCTTGGAACATCTCATATGTTCTGCGATGTTTCAAAAACGTCTTTGGTGCCTCAATTCTAAACCATTTAGCATTACGCACTGAACTATCATGTAGTCATCAAAACGTGTATGTTAGATGTTCGCAACATCCACAGACGACGTTCGAGGTTCAGCACACTGAGCGGTGCATTAAGGACATAAGCCTTCTACTGTCTGCATAATTGCTACTATCAACTTTCAACTAATTTTTCTCTAGGAACATATCTAAACAGTAGAACTAAAGCGCGAGCTATGACATAATTTGCAAAATCCTTTTGACTATGTTCAGGATAAACAAGTTCATCTTATGAACTCCCACTCAGATAGACATCCCTCTAGTCATCTAAGTGATTACATGATCCGAGTCAACTAAGCCGTGTCCGATCATCACGTGAGACGGACTAGTCATCATCGGTGAACATCTTCATGTTGATCGTATCTTACCATACGACTCATGCTCGACCTTTCGGTCTCCTGTGTTCCGAGGCCATGTCTGTACATGCTAGGCTCGTCAAGTTAACCTAAGTGTTCGCATGTGTTCCGAGGCCATGTCTGTACATGCTAGGCTCGTCAACACCCGTTGTATTCGAACGTAAGAATCTATCACACCCGATCATCACGTGGTGCTTCGAAACGATGAACTTTCGCAACGGTGCACAGTTAGGGAGAACACTTCTCTTGAAATTTTAGTGAGGGATCATCTTATTTAAGCTACCGTCGTTCTAAGCAAATAAGATGTATAAACATGATAAACATCACATGCAATCAAATAGTGACATGATATGGCCAATATCATATTGCTCCTTTTGATCTCCATCTTCAGGGCTCCATGATCATCATCGTCACCGGCATGACACCATGATCTCCATCATCATGATCTCCATGAAGTTGTCTCGCCAACTTATTACTTCTACTACTATGGCTACCAGTTAGCAATAAAGTAAAGTAATTACATGGCGTTATTCAATGACACGCAGGTCATACAATAAATAAAGACAACTCCTATGGCTCCTGCCGGTTGTCATACTCATCGACATGCAAGTCGTGATTCCTATTACAAGAACATGATCAATCTCATACATCACATATCATTCATCACATTCTTCTTGGCCATATCACATCACATAGCATACCCTGCAAAAACAAGTTAGACGTCCTCTAATTGTTGTTTGCATGTTTTACGTGGCTGATATGGGTTTCTAGCAAGAACGTTTCTTACCTACGCAAAAACCACAACGTGATATGCCAATTGCTATTTACCCTTCATAAGGACCCTTTTCATCGAATCCGATCCGACTAAAGTGGGAGAGACAGACACCCGCTAGCCACCTTATGCAACTAGTGCATGTCAGTCGGTGGAACCAATCTCACGTAAGAGTACGTGTAAGGTCGGTCCGGGCCGCTTCATCCCACAATGCCGCCGAATCAAGATTGGACTAGTAACGGTAAGCATATTGAACAAAATCAATGCCCACAACTACTTTGTGTTCTACTCGTGCATAGAAACTACGCATAGACCTAGCTCATGATGCCACTATTGGGGAACGTAGCAGAAATTCAAAAAATTTCCTATGTGTCACCAAGATCTATCTATGGAGAAACCAGCAACGAGGGGAAGGAGAGTGCATTTACATACCCTTGTAGATCGCTAAGCGGAAGCGTTCAAGAGAACGGGGTTGAAGGAGTCGTACTCGTCGTGATCCAAATCACCGGAGATCCTAGTGCCGAACGGATGGCACCTCCGCGTTCAACACACGTACAGCCCGGTGACGTCTCCCATGCCTTGATCCAGCAAGGAGAGAGGGAGAGGTTGAGGAAGACTCCATCCAGCAGCAGCACAACAGCGTGGTGGTGGTGGAGGAGCGTGGTGATCCAGGAGGGCTTTGCCAAGCACCGCGAGATATGAGGAGAAAGAGAGGTAGGGCTGCGCCAACAAGAGAAGAAACTTCGTCTGTTGGCTGCTCCTTTGCCTCCACTATATATAGGGGGAGAGGGGGGGCTGCGCCCCCACCTAGGGTTCCACCCTAGGGGCGGCGGCCAGCCCAGATCCCATCTGGTGGGGCGGCCAAGGGGGGGAGAGGGGAAACTTGCCCCCCAAGCTAGGTGGGGCGCCCCCTCCCCAAATCCTAGGTGCCTTGGGCCCTTGTGGGGGGGTGCACCAGCCCACCTGGGGCTGGTCCCCTCCCACACTTGGCCCATGCAGCCCTCCGGGGCCGGTGGCCCCACTTGGTGGACCCCCGGGACCCTCCTGGTGGTCCCGGTACGTTATCGATAAAACCCGAAACTTTTTCGGTGACCAAAACAGGACTTCCCATATATAAATCTTTACCTCCGGACCATTCCGTAACTCCTGGTGACGTCCGGGATCTCATCCGGGACTCCGAACAACATTCGGTAACCACATAAAAACTACCTTTATAACCCTAGCGTCATCAAACCTTAAGTGTGTAGACCCTACGGGTTCGGGAACCATGCAGACATGACCGAGACGTCCTCCGGTCAATAACCAACAGCGGGATCTGGATACCCATGTTGGTTCCCACATGTTCCACGATGATCTCATCGTATGAACCATGATGTCGAGGATTCGATCAATCCCGTATACAATTCCCTTTGTCTAGCGGTATTGTACTTGCCCGAGATTCGATCGTCGGTATCCCGATACCTTGTTCAATCTCGTTACCGGCAAGTCTCTTTACTCATTCCGTAACGCATCATCCCGTGATCAACTCCTTGATCACATTGTGCACATTATGATGATGTCCTACCGAGTGGGCCCAGAGATACCTCTCCGTCACACGGAGTGACAAATCCCAGTCTCGATTCGTGCCAACCCAACAGACACTTTCGGAGATACCCATAGTGCACCTTTATAGCCACCCAGTTACGTTGTGACTTTTGGCACACCCAAAGTATTCCTACGGTATCCGGGAGTTGCACAATCTCTTGGTCTAAGGAAATGATACTTGACATTAGAAAAGCTTTAGCATGCGAACTACACGATCTTGTGCTATGCTTAGGATTGGGTCTTATCCATCACATCATTCTTCTAATGATGTGATCCCGTTATCAATGACATCCAATGTCCATGGTCAAGAAACCGTAACCATCTATTGATCAACGAGCTAGTCAACTAGAGGCTTACTAGGGACATGGTGTTGTCTATGTATCCACACATGTATCTGAGTTTCCTATCAATACAATTCTAGCATGGATAATAAACGATTATCATGAACAAGGAAATATAATAATAACTAATTTATTATTGCCTCTAGGGCATATTTCCAACAGTTCCCCATTCCCCACCAGCTCTCTCACTCTCCCCCGAGCTCCTCCCTTGCCCTAGCCGTCGCCAGCCATAGCGGCTGTGGATGCAAACTCCGGCGACGATTCAGGCATACCTCCGGGCGGCAGCACGGCGCAACAGCTTTCTCAGTCCGAATCTAATCGTTCCGCTGGCGGCGCACAGCAGAGGTTGGATTGGTCGGCGCCGGCGCGACCACCATCGACGACAAGAAGCAGAGCTCAAGGTCGGTGGAAGCTTCCTCGTTCTGCGGGCGGCGGCAGGTACGACATAGTTTTTTGCATGGTTGTGAGATTCAGAGATTCAGAGAATCAGTAAATTATGCTAGTTTTTTTGCATGGTTAGATTCAGTTATGGTGACCTTGCAAATTGTTAGTATTGTGCATACTTTGTTGTGTAAGAAACTGAAAAAAGCAGTTTGACAGAAACTCAATATTGTGCCTAGTTAGGTTCAGTTATCCTGTTTTCAGTTAATAAAGGTATTTCATTTTATAATTTTCAGAATTGATGACCCAAAGTGGTCAATTGTGTTCCACTTCAATGCCAGAGAATCTGTGGTTCAAAATTTATACCAGTCAGACATATCATATTTGACAATGCTTTCTCTTATTGGGAGTGAGGGCTTTGTGGATGATGATTATATGTACTATGTATTTGATGAGGAGAAATGATTAGAAGGTTTAGATAAAAAATGTTGTGAAGATGATGTGCAGCAGATGTTCGCACACTCTCATAATGAAAAGTTTCTGAACATAAGAGTAGTGGGAGCTCTTGAGGAATGTAACGCAGATGAAAATCATGAAAACAGAGATAGTTATTTTGCTGAACATTGCATTAACACTCAACAAAGTTGCACTAAGTTGGTGGATATAAGCATGGATAGAAAGGAAGAGCTGAAGAAAAGCATGGTGCAGAGAGAGGCTGACCTTAACCATTTTGAAGGTGACACTGATGTGTCTGAATTTGTTTCTGATGATGAAGCTGCAAATTCAGGTTCAGATGGGAACAATGCGGATTTTCAGTCAGAGTATTCCTCTGAAGATGAAGCTGCAAAACAAGATACAGCAGTGGTACAGAAACTGAAGGTAGTGAGAAAACCTGGTCCAACTAGTAGATCCCACCATGAGGTTGAGAAAATGGAGAAAGCAGATTGGTTCCCTGAAGCAGATGAAAAATGTTTCCCTGGTGATTATGGCATCAGTGATGAAGAAGATGAGCCTGAAGGATCCTATAAACTACCAAGTGGTAGGAAGAGAAAGAATAAGAAGTTGAAAGACAGGGTATGGTATGATCACAAACTTCAAGGACCAGTAGAACAGTTCTGTAAGGGCTTGTGCTTCACCACTGTGTATGAGTTCAGAGATGCACTTAGGGATTTTCACATTAGGACTTTGAGAAATTTTCAATACCACAGAAATGCCCCAGATAGGATTATCGTTTGGTGCTCAGAGAGAGCCACCCAGGGATGTGATTTTTATATATGTGCCTCTAAGTTAGCTCATGAAAAAACATTCTGCATCAAGAAGTGTGATATGTTGCACACTTGTGGAGCATGTGCAGAGTCCACAAAGGTTACTACTAAGTGGATGTCAAGGTCAGTAGAGGCAGCATTGAGAGAAGACATTAGATCTCATGTGGATGCATTAATTAAGAAGACCAAGACTAAGTTTTCAGTGGATGTATCAAGAAGTGTGGCATATAGGGCAAGGAGGAAGGCTGTTGCTATAGTTCAAGGTGACCACAAGCAGCAGTACTTGAGGCTCAGGGATTATCTTCAAGAAGTTCTTGACACAAACCTAGGTAGCAAGTGTATAGTAACAATATTTGAAGATCCAGAGAACCCAGCACCTACTCCTAGATTCAAGTATATGTTCTATTGTTTAGCAGCTTCAAAGGAAGGTTTCCTTAATGATTGCAGACCATTTATAGGTCTTGATGGATGCTTCATCAAGTTAACCACTGGGCAGCAAATTCTTGCAGCCACAGGAAGGGATGTAAACAACAATATTATCCTATAGATTTTGGTGTGGTTGACAAGGAAGATGGTGAAAGTTGGAATTGGTTTTTAACTCAATTGAGATGTTGCATTTGCAGTGGCAACAAATTTGGAACATACACTATCATGTCTGACAGGCAAAAGGTTGGGAAGAATTTCATTGAGTAATTTATGTTATTACTTTTTTAATTATTTCATTTTTTACAATTGTATTAATAATTTGTGAATGTGCAGGGCTTGCTTAAGGCAATAAATGAGGTATTCCCTGATTCACCTCAAAGGTATTGTCTTAGGCACATATATGCAAATTTTCAATCTGCTGGATTTAGAGGCCAGGAACTAATGAAGTGTATTAACAAGGCTAGATACTCCTACACTAAACATGGGCATGAACTAGGCATGGCAGAGCTGAAAGCACAGCCTGAGGATGCTTGGAAATGGCTCAAAAAATTGAGGTCTCTACTTGGTCTAGGTTTGCTATGGATCATACTTGCAAAACAGATTTAGTTGTGAACAATCTAAGTGAAGTCTTCAACAAGATGATACTGGATGTTAGGGCCAAACCAATAAGGACAATGTTTGAAGGGATTAGGACCAAGCAAATAATCAAGAGGCAACAAACTAGGGAGAAGTTACAGATTAGTAGGTGGACAATCACACCAACCTACTCAAAGATTTTAGAAGAGAACAAGCAGTATGCCAAGTATTGTCAGGCTGACAGAGCTGGTCCAACAATTTGGCAAGTCACTAGCAAAGAAAAACAGTATTGTGTGGACATGGAAGGGTATACATGTGACTGTAAGAGATGGAACATGACTGGTGTACCTTGCAGTCATGGCATATCTGTACTGACAAAGTAAAAGCTGCATCCTGAAGACTATGTCAATGACTTTTTCAAGAAGCCACTTTATTTGGAGACATACAAAGAAATTATATACCATGTTCCTGGTCCAGAATTCTGGCCTCACACAAGCACTCCAGACATTGAACCTCCTGTGTTTAAAGAAAAGACAGTCAAAAAACAGACTGCAAGGAGGAAAGGAGAGTTTGAAGTTCCTGCCCCAAGAGACACCAGTAGGATGGGAACAATTATCTGTGGAAATTGTGGGTTGGAAGGACACAAGTATACAAGTTGCAATAAGACTCTTAGGCCTAAACTGCAAATGAGGAAAAACAAACACCAGGTAATTATCAAGCATCAGAGCAATGTTTCCTTTTACATAGTCTAATCTAAGTTAAGTTTGACCTTTAATGCAGGAAAACAGGGCAGTCTATGCACCTGCTCCATCTGCTCCAGTACAAACTCCAAGAGCACCAACCCCTAGTGCAAGAGCACTAGCACCACATGCAAGAGCACCAGCTCCTTCTGCATCTGCACCAGCTCCTACTACAACAGCTAAAAGGAGTAGGCCTGCAGGTGAAGGGAGAGGCAAGGGATTCACTGCACCAAGATCTGTTGCTGCAACTTCAGATGTTTTGGGTGGTAACAAAAGGAAGAGGTTTGCAAGTAGCAGATTGAGGGGTTATTTCTATGCCAGTGGTAACTGACACTATAAAAAGGTAGAACTTCTCTCTTTGAACCTGTTTGAATTAGTTTAGAACCTGTTTCACTTTGTTTTGAACCTGTCTGTACTTTTCTGCATGAGTATGTCTGAATTTGTGTGAACCTGACCAAACCTGACTATACTTCTATCAAATTTGTGGTGTAACGTGGGCCTGATGGTGGGCTTCCGTGTTGGACCTAACTAACCCACCAAGCCTGCCACACTGTCTACATAAGAGAGGCCACCAGAAACCACTGGATCCCTGCGCCTCATTCCCCTTGACCAAAACCTAGCCGCCACTGATGGATCCATAGTTAGGAGAGGTAGTTGATGAACAAGACGAGGTTGCTAGGGCTGAAAGGAGGGCCAACCGTCGAGCACAAGCACAGAAGCGACGCCAGAGGATTGCTGCCATGATTATGGCGGAACGCAACCAGAATGACGTGAAGCAGTTCAAGGAGGTGTTCCCAGAAGGAACCAACATCACAGATGAACTAATCATCTGGTGGGCCAGAGATAGGGCATCTTTCCATCGATTCCAAGCAACAAGGAAGAGATGGACTCAGATCCTGGCTGCAGCAGAAGGAAGACAGGATTTGGGTTAGTTCAACGCGGTAGTTTCTCACTAAATTCTGGTGTTTCTGAATCTGCTTGTCTTGTGCTCAATATTGCCCTGAATCTTGTTCTTAGTCTTGCTTTGAATCTTGTCTTGTTCTGAACTTTCTGAACTTTATGATTGCAGTGAAGGATGCAGTTCAGGAGATGCACCAACCGTGATGAAGACGATGCAATGTGGCTGCCTGAATCTATGTTAAAGATTATGCTTATTTTCTGAACTATCTATATTTGGGTTGTTGGAAAATCTATGATAAAGACTATGCTTATTTTCTAAGAAATGTATCCATGGCACAGTAGTTTTAAGTTTAAACTTATGCCTGAATCCATCTATCTGCATTTATCTGAATGTTTCTATACTTGGGTTTGCTGAAATGTGATTTTTTGGTCACTCTAATTTTTGAAATACTTTGACCATCAACTACTCCACTGTTTGAGCACACAAGTTTCAAGTTGCTGGGTTTCAACAAAGACTTTAATTGCAACACAACTACCACCATTTCTCATCACTCAATCTACCACTTCCCCACTGTCACACTCCACCACACTTCCTCCACTCCAACATTTAAGTAGCCCAACAACTCACTCTATCTCTGCTCACTCTACCTCTCTCACTCCACCTACATCCATGGCTGGTTCTTCCTCTACGCCAGACCCATGGCTGAACCCCTTCCCCACCGGCAAGGGCTGGGTTGCCATGCTTTTTGGGTCGGCTCGCGGCGACGAAGACCTCTTCCTCGACTACATGAAGATTGCCATGAGATACAGCAGCGCACAAGGGCTCGTGGATGCATCAGAAGAGGTGAGGAAGAAGTAGCGCATGGACCAACGCTATGCAACCCCAGGTAAGGGTATCATTCCCATCGACATGTTGCTGTGGGCAATGAAGGAGGCGGACTCCGGCGATGCTGGGCAGAGGGAACGGTGGGCAGCCCACCGCTATATCCCTCCAGCACAAGCTACAACTCCAACTACTATGGGCAACGACGACAAGGACCTGTAGATCATCGCCCCACCAGCACTGCTGGCTCGCCGACGTCCTCCTCCCATCATCGTTATCGATGGAGACGAAGAGGAGGTGCCAGAGCTGTCACCTACCACTCAAGTCAAGCAAAAGGTGCGACGGTCAGGTCGCATAGCAAGGCAGGGGCCTAACAATCTGAAACTGTAAGTTTCAGATTCAGTTACAGCAGTTATCGCCAGATCTATGTTAGATTCAGTTCTTTCAGTTTATCAGGGTGTTTGCAATCTCAGTGAGATTCAGTTATGTCAGTTTAAGTGTCTTTGAACAATTTCAGTGTCCATGTCCTATCTATGTAAGACTAAATGCTATCTATGGGAGACGAAATGTCTTCCAAACTTCTCTGAATTTGTCTGAACCTGTGATGAAGCAATTTATGAAGTAAACAGATCTCAGCAAGAACTTATGATACAACACACACAAATAAACTACATCAGACTTAGATAATTTAGTTCTTAACTTAACTTAGCACCAGTTCTCAGCATCAGGATAATAGTTGGGCAGTATAGATCAGGGCCAACACCACCCCCACACCAACCAAAATGATCTGAACCCATTACAGTTCTTAGGTAGTTCTAAGGTAGTTCATAGGTAGATCAGGGCATATTTGCACCAGACTGATCATTCCTAGGCCAATTATATATATAGGCCTCATATATACTTACCATCCAGAGCTGCCACTTCACTCCTCCATCACAACTTCCTTTATCTTGTCCAGCTTTTCCTTACACCCATGACCAACCTTAAGGAGCTCAGCAATGACATTCTCCAGCTTCTTCTCTTCTTTAAGGAGATCTTTCTCCACCTCTAGCTCCTTCATGGCCTTCCTTGTGTTTTGGATTATATCAGCTTGACTCTGAAGGATGCACCTTTCAGATGCACCTTTGTTCTTTCTTGAGCTTAAGCTTCTCCATTTGAAGCTCAATCTTTGTCTGCTCCTCAAGTTGCTTCTTCTTCTCCTTCAGTTCATTGATTGCCTGGCTTGTGCAATCCATGTCATAAGATTTGATTCCATCCTGATAATCAAACAACTTGGACACATCATCCACCAGCTGGCTATACTGATTGGCCAGAGAATCAAGCTCCTTCTGCAGTTTTGCAACCTCTATCCCATGAGCCTCATTATCCTGGGCTCTACCAAGGTTCTGCTCATGATACATATCCCAGAGCTTGCTTAAGCACCTTTGCAGAATTACAGGCCAGGGGGCATCTACCCACTCCAGAACACTACAGTTCACACCATCCTGAAAATCAATTTAAATTTACAGTGAACAAGCAAATTCAAAATAACAAATCATAAACAATAATGATATAAGCTACACTAGCTAGTTATTTCTATACTAAAAATACAATACATCAATATGTTTCATATGTTTCTAGTGCTCTTTACTACAAGTACAGCATTCAGACATACCAATGTTTTCAGACTTAAGGAAATTTCAGAAGAACAGCAACTAAACAGTTTGTTTCCACTACATAGCAGAAATTCAAGCTACTCAAATCCACACCAACTTGGTCCATTACCTCACTAGCACATCCTATGAATCTCCTGCCAGTGTCAGTGCCTTCAAATGCCACAAACTTGCTCGCCCTCTGCCTGTGCAGGATGCACCTTCTGTCAGATTCAGTCACAAGCCCACGGAAACTAGGGTCTATCACAGTGTCAGGAGTTTGCTGCAAAAACAAAAGCATATCTATATCAAGAACAACTCACATATATCAACTTAAATGGAAAAATCTCAAATATCTTCAAACCCTAACCCTAACCCTAGAACAGAACAGACAGGAGAGGGAGAGGATAGCCTGAGCTGACTTACAAAGTACTCCATCTGCATGCTGCTGAACTCGCTCATGTACTCGTCATCGTCGCCCGACATCTCGTTGCTGTTCGGCCACGACGGCATGGTCGCGGCGTCGCCGAAGCGCGAGAAGAAACAGAAGCAGAGGAGAGCAGAGAGGAGTGGAGTGAGCTCGGGAAGAGTGAGAGAGCTGGTGGGGACGAGCGGCCCGGCCGGCCAGGTTATGACCTGGTCCGACCAGGTGCGGCCGACGAGCGGCTCTAACGGCCCCGCGCGCACGCCGTTAGCCGTTAGGCGGGCCGGCCGCCTGGCAAGTGGGCCACTATCGTCAGGATCGCTGTTAAAATGGTCAAAACGACCATTAAGTCAACCTCATAGTTTTTAGTCACGTTTTTAAGTTTTTTTTGTAGTTTTTGGCCACTTTTAAAAAAGTGGCAGTTCTGTGGGACACGAACCCCTAAAGTATTTTAGGTAGTTTTTTATCAATCACTCGTACAGCTTAGGGGCTGCCGGCGAACAAGGTACCTTTACCACGAGAGGATCGATCGACCGATCGAGATGCATGCGAGGTGTCGCGCGCGCGCACGCGTGGAGTGCAATGAACCTGCGCGAAAACACAGGACCGCCGCCCCGCCCCGCCCCGTGCGCACGATGTGGTTGGTTCTCTGCACCTGCGCGCGGCACGGCTGGTGCGCGCGCGTCTCATCATCCTCCTCCCCCTCCCCCTCCGTGTAGCAGCAGCAGCAGTCGTAGCGTCGTAGGTGTGGCTACGGAATGCGGCGGGAGGTACGTGCGCGTACGGGCCGAGGGCGTTTTTCTCCGACACACGCTGCATGCTGATCGAGACGAGACGGATCGATCGATCGATATTGGGTACGAGACGAACCGTGCGTGCGTGACCACTTGACATAAGTGGTTAGCTATCTCAAAAAAAATGAACCGTGCGTGCGTGCGTGCGTGCTGGGTCGACTTGACGACGGCACGCGCGCCTTTGCTTTGCTTTGCTTGACCTCGCCTCGACCGGTCGCCTTTTGCCACTGATTCCATTCCATTCCATCCATCACACTCTGCCATGCGCGTACGTGCTCTAGGAAAACCAAACTACTACTACTATGGTCTATGGTCGTGCAAAATGATTGTGCCGCGCAGCAGTCGGGTCCAAGTCGACGCACACTATCCCGCTGGTTAGGGCTAGCTGGAATCCGAGCTGTGATGGTGGTAACCATCTGTGTCCTATCCTGTTGCGAGGTCCACGCGTCAACGCTAGAGAGCGTCACACCGCACCAACCCGGGTGCGAGACATGATGTTGATGACCAGTCCCGATTAGCTAACAGCATCTCCACCACAGTATCCATATTTGTTTGTGCTCACCTAAAATAAGTTCCTAGGCATAGGAGAAATGCGCGTTCAGGATTTATTTTTTCATGAGAGATGCGCATCTTGAGTTGCATGGCTTGCGGGTGCAACCACAGTTGGGCGGTTTGCGCATGGCCGTCAAAGGATGTGCAACTAGAGTTGGTTTATTTCATAGTCACGCATTTAGGATGTGAGATGTTCTCAAACCAGATGCTACAGGTGGTGCCTCCGTTCCGTTCATCATCATCTTCGTCCTAGTTAGGGACCGGCCGCAAGACCCACTTCATTTACTTCATCGCTAACCACTAGTCCTTAACCTTGCAAGTACAAGTGAGCCATCCAGTCCAGATAAACAAAGACGGGCAAGACATGTGCTGAGTTGGACCTAGGGCCAGCCAGCTTCCGGCATCGAGTCCAGATGCGGCTTGGCTTGGCTTGCCGCCACCTTGCGGCGCCACATGCATCACCATCATCATCATTACACAAAGACGGAGGCAGCACAAAAGCAGGTCTACACAAGCAACGACCAGAGGGAGGCGACCTGGACCTGGAAAGAAAGCAACGGCGCGGACAAGGAACGCACCAACGGAGCGCGACCCGTCCTTCCGCCACGCGGGGCAATGCACCTAGCAAAGCAAAGCCCCTCGATCTGCAAAGAGCATTGCAGGCCACAAGACATGCCGAATCATTTCATGGCAACCTGACGGGAGGGGTGAGAGGTCGATCGCGGCCACAAATGTTGACTTGCGCGCCCATTCTCGTACAGCAAAGCTCCTCTTTCCGGCGAGCAGGAGAAAGGCCCGCGCATGATGCGGCCGACGTGCCTGCACGAGCAATGGCTCTCATCATTTGACAGGACCAGCGACCAAAGCTTTCCGCCGCGACGGCGAAACCTGGGGTGAGAAACTGGGGAACCCATTATTGCCTTACCTATCCATATATGTGCACCAAGGTACTAGGCAGCAAATGCATGTTCACAAGAAAGATGGGTAACAACTAGCTACACTGGAAAGAGCGGGGCGGCTTTGCTGCAAACAGCGGATAAACTCGTCTGAACTGATGAAGTGAGTTATAGTTTGGACCCTGAAAACAACAGTTCAAACAACCTGAAGTGACCCCCCTGTCAGCTGTTAAGAAGTTATATAAGAACCACCCTTCCTCAGAAACTGTCCAGGTGCAACACGTCTGGCAGCCTTTGCCAGGAAATTCAGTGGTTCAAGTGGCTATTCGTGCTGCCGCCATATATGGGTGAGAGAGAATCAACCGCTCGCACTTTCTTTCTGTAATACTGTCACTCGAGAAGAGGGATTGCGCACGCGGTACGGCTCTTGATTTTCATGTCCTCTGTTCTGAGCCGCAACTTATTCTAGCTTTCCTTTCAACTTCAAAGCCAGAATAGTTTATCTTCCTATGCCGGCAATCAGTGTGTTGCTGCTGACACCAGAAGTTGAAGTTCTAATGCTATGGCCAACATGTCAGCTTCTAGACAATGTCACTTAATGGATCGTCTGAATTCACTGCATCATTAACAGATAACTTGGTCTCAATAGGCACTCGACAAATCGGGCATGATTGGCACTTGTCAGAGCAAGGTCTGCGAGAACAACAAAAAAGAGAAGGTTGGACATTTGCAGATAAATATGAACGGGCATATATCAGTATGTAGCTTCAGAGCTTCAAAGTAATAACCTGTGAACGTACAGAGCACGGGCATATTAGTTAATGAAAAGGAATCTTACTCGCATAGAACATGATGGCGGCATGGAAGCAGAACAATGCAGATGTACCTCTCAAAGCAAATTCGACATAAGATTCGTTCCTGTATTTATGGACAAATTATCAGAAGTATTATTAGCTCGCTGAAATTGTTCCGGTCAAAATTAATCAGAATTATGTATTGCATCTTAAGTTTTACAGTGGTTCTTTCATGATGAGATATAGTCTCTCCCAGTCATATTGCAATGGCATTGGACTTTTTAAATTAGCTGAACATTCTAAAATGCAATAATGCCAATATTTGTTGTTGCAAACTTGCAGCACACCAGCAAACCAGAGAAAACCCTGCTAGACATTCTTAAGATGTACTCCCTCCGTCCCGAATTACTTGTCTTAGATTTGTCTACATACGGATGTATCGAGACACGTTTTAGTGTTAGATACATCCATATCTAGAGAAATCTAAGATAAGTAATTTGGTACAGAAGTAATACTTATTGATCCTTTTTTTCAAATGGGGGAAACAAGCATACATTCTTCAGCCTCTCACACTGCTGTTGGCTAAGCATTGCCATTTTGCTTTGCTCTCCCAATGCTAACTGAAGTCTCTGTATCTGAAAGTATACATGACTAATTAGCTCCATGCAAACAAATAAGCTAGTGCAGAGAATATTAAAAAATTAATAACCTCTTTGACAAGAACTTTTTTCGGCATCTCTTTTACCATCTCGGGGGGATAACTGCAAAATGTACTATACCTGCAAAGGTACAGACAAATAACGAGACCAATTAATGGAAGACTTCAACTGTCCTGGAAGTATTTATAATGGTTCTAAAGTGATTAGCCATCTTGTTATCTAAATACACATGATTCAAGATACACATGCATAGGTGATCTTTTTTAGTTAATGATGAAAGAGCAGACAATTGAATTAAATGTATTTATCTCTGAATGGTTCCCAATTGAACTGTATTGAAACAATCGGTTTTATTATCTTGTACTCCCTCCGCAAACTAATATAAGGGCGTTTAGATCACTACTTTAGTAATCAAAATGCTCTTATATTAGTTTACAGAGGGAGTAGTTGATTAGTTTGCCCATAATTCAGATAATGTAACATTAGATGACATCCTCCATATTCGACTATGGGCTCAACGTAGTAAGTTCTTTTAGATAGTGATGATTATCTTGTCTTCTCCTCTCCTCTCTCAACAAGACACAGACCCACATCTTTCATCCTGATGCACTTCTGCAGCGCACTACTACATGTCCCCCAGTCCGGCAGTCCCCCTACCCAAAAAGGGTGAAACACAGCAACAATAAGAAAAATGATATGCTGCCATTCTGTTTTAAGAGGCAGTGACCTCCATATAGGCAGTGTTTACTTGAATATTTATGTTTTCTAGCTTCTCATAGATTTATGTACAAATGATGCATCTGTAGACAAGCAGACATGGCATATACAATAAATAACACTGGTGACCTATAAATCCAAATATTTACATAATTCACAACTAGATAGAATTATGTGGTGAATACCCAATGTTATTTGTATAGCATAAATGTGCTTGTTCCTCTTTGCTATCTTCGTCAATAGACCACGTAATGAGCCTGAACAGCAGTGCAAATTAACCATATGAGAATCCAATTAAAACTCCTGTGATAAATATACAGCTTTTAATGTACAGAAGGAGGAGGGACTGAGGTAATGAAGTGAGAAAACAGAGGGCATTTAGAACCTTGAACCATATTGTACCATCATAAACAACTCATCAATCTTTGATGAGACAGAAATATATCCTTCACTAACAACTCCATCTTGCAATTTAATAACAAGCCTTTCAAAGAATCTCCAAACGGCAAACAGTACAGCAACCACTTGGAGCAAAAATATAGGTGAGAAAATAGCTCGAACCGGAATAAACCGTGCATAAGATGGAGTACCCTGCACAGAATATAGACAGACAAGATGTACTTAGACTAGCAGTTGAACAGTATTTCAACATAGAGTTAATAATCATATTGGCCTTCACAGACACTAGGTGACTACAAGCTTAACAAAAAATGGAATGAACAGCTCACAAACGGTACCACAATCTATGTGCAGGACAGAATACATAGGATGTTGGCAGTCAGCTCACAGATTACATATGCCGTATCACATTGAACAGAAGTTGAAAGCACAGAAAGGTGGTAAATAATGCTACCAATCAATTTTGAAGGGAAAAAACATTTGGAAAAATGGAACAGAGCAGACCTCTAAGCGCATACATAGGAGAACTTGAGAAATTACGATAGGAATTATCAGTACAGGGCCACCAATATCCTGCACAACACATGGTTTGTCTACATCAGGATCCCTTTTGGAGAATAATGAAATGTTATCGTTTCAGTTGCACACTCTGTTCCTGCACAATGAATTTATTGCTATACCAAGGATTGGCTGTATACCGACCATTGGATTGGACCACCTTATGCAGACAAGAAAAGCAAAGCACTGGGAAATCCTGTAAATTTTGTCATCAAGTAATTAGTGAGGACTGCTCCATGGAATTATACTGTAACTTAAAATGACAGGATATCTTTTTTACCCAAAGTTAATGAATAAATCCCACCACCCCAGAGTAACTGCATCACCTGTGGAAAATAATATAACTTAGCCGATTCAAATGTTAGGGCCTCTTTGATTCAAAAGATTTTCACAAGAGTTTTGGAGGAGTAGAACCCTTAGGAATTTTTCCTACGTTGGCCTTTTGATTCGTAGGATTGAATCCTATAGAACTTTTTCCTAAGGAAACATTTGTACTACATTCCACAGCAAATCTAGCATCTACTCCAACTTCTTGTGATGCAATCAAACAAACTCAAATTCTGTAGGATTCAAATGGGCGTGCCATTCCAATCCTGTGTTTTTTCCTATTCCTGCGCTTCTACAATCCTGCTAATCAAAGAGGCCCACTACAGTATTCTGACCTATGGCTAAGTGCTTCAGCTTCTTAACATGTTTGACTATGGATGCTACTACTTGTAAACTAGTTATCCTCAAAAAATTACTGTGCGAATCCAGCAGAAAAGTACCTAAGCTAGATACACTGATATAATCTCGTAGAAAGAGGGGGGGCATATATAATGCCAAACAGCACAACTAGACCACACTTAATAGTATTCGTATAGCTTACCGCATAGCTTCAGAAGCATGAGTGAAGTAGCTGCTAGTAGAAACACCATGGAAATTGCAACCCAGAAGTGCTAAGGAAATATGAAGCTGTTAGTAATGGTTAAGGCTAAGTCTTCACAAAATATTATCCGGTAATCAACATTGATATCTAGTGTTTTTAATTACATTATGGTACATGTATACAAGTATGTCTAGAATTAACACACATCACTTTGTTGGACAAAGCAACATTTATCCACAAATTGCAGTTCGGGGAAATGATTTCTACTGAAATGAAAAGGCTTGTAGGTTTAGTTGATTCGGTTAAAAGGTAGGAGAACAAGCCAACACAGGCCAAAAGTTACAAAACGCAGGTGCAATGTGTACTCTGGATTCTTACAGGAAGCCTATCCCATATCTCTTCATCAGTGATTGTTTCCCCATGTCCAGGCATTAGAGCACCAAACATCCTAATGAGAATGGGAAAAGATAGGAAGCACAACAAAACAACTAGAAATGTTAGCTAAAGTATTCTTTACAACATAGTTTCTGAAATGGAGAATTGGTCACTCAAAGACGTCCAGTCATGTGTTCACATTACAATTTAGTCAATAATATACTAGCAAATAGCATCCCGTAAAGGTATTCAGCAACCTAGCAGCCAGAAACAAGTATATAAGTGAAAACCATCAATTACTAAGTTATTATCATGTGCTTATTAATTCAATAAGATTATATCACTGTTCAGCAGTTTCTACAATGTGAGACATTGAGTGAGAATGACATCGTACAGGTCGGATTATTGCTGACAAAAATGTATTGTGCAACAGAGGTCCATCAGTTTGCATCATAGTGACATCTTATCATGGCTACTTGGCTAGGCAGTAGGAACATTGAATTGAAACCATCGCAAGTTTAAAATACAATTGTAGTACAGAATGTTATCCAAAATATTATTTGTAATGCGCGAAACTGAAGTTCATAAACCTGCAAAATGTTAATTAATAGTCATTGATTGGCAGTGGAAGAGCTTAACTGGATATCAAGCTGGGGGCAATCAACAGTGTATTGACTTAGTACGTGAAGATTTGTTGGTACATAATAATGAGATATTGATTTGCGAGGAGGGGGCCCACCCTGGCCCCAAACTAAGCCAATGTTGATTGGACATAGAGGTGTTTAAAATCTTAGAACATTGAGTGACTTGGATAAAATTGGAAACACCAATTTTTTGATGGATTCTAGTAAATTTCCAATAGTGATACATACAATACAAGTACAATTACAGTTTTGCCCTGAAGAATTGTCAGTTACCTGAAATTGTCAACTAACATAATAATTTCCAAGGCCAGGAGTGGAAGGAAAACAAGCTTTAAATCTAGAAAAGGTTCACCCTGGCCTGCAGATGACAGATAACACACTCAACTGGCAAATGAAAATACAGAGACAAACAAAAACGAATGCGTTTTTTTGGATAAATTCACAATAAGCTTTGGATTCACCATTAATACCTTCAAGGTAGATACAGAGAAGAAGTTCAAAAGCAACTAGCAAGGGTGTGGCAACAATGGAATGGCATGGAATCCGCTGTAAAGTTGAATAGTCTAATTTACTTGCTGCCGGACATTTCAACTTCAGAATGAAAGAATGAATTTGGAGCAAAGCTAACAGACACACCTGGTAATTTTGAAGCAACGAAGGAGCAGGCAATGAGAATCTATACCGAACAACGGCAGCATGGAATAACCACAGAGGAATGAAAAGCACCCTGCAGATTTGTTGAGCACTTTGAAAATTTAACATGCAGAGGGTTGCCCTCAGTTCATCACCAGACGAAGTACAGCTTGGTATAATTGGGCAATGAAGACGAAAGCAAGTTGTTCAGCTTTTTTTATCAGAAAAATAGCTGGAACCCGATTTATAAGACCAGTTACCGCTCAATTCCCCTCTGATGGCTTTATTTTTTTTTAAATATTCCGATGGCTATTAGCGAGTAATGTGCAATGAACACATACATACATGCCTGTGATAACCATGCAGCACAATACTAGAACTCGAGGCCAACAGCACATTATCAGGAGAGGAAAAATAATGAAAGATGGACAGTAAGCACATGGTCTTAGCTGCTACTCAATTGGACAAAAGAATATACCAAATCACCAATATGACACTCTCTTGGGTCTGATCAACGCCTAGTCTTCTCATGGCAATCAGCTGTGGACGCAACCTCATCCTTGCAGAGAAAGGGCTTATCCTTGGTGTTAATGCTCACTGCATGCTGGATCTGGAAGACCAGCAAAACGCTGCCGTCTTGAATGGGGTCAGGCCTGAGGCTGCCATGATGTTCGATAAAATCAGTGCGGAAGTGCGTCCATGAGTATTGCATGGTCCGGGCATGGTTCAGGTCGGAGCTTGGCACTTAGGAGGTGGCGCGTGTGGCATTGGAATCACCTATTTGTAGACCTTATAACACTGTTTCCTATCTGTCAATGGATTGCGAAGAAAAAACTTTTTGCACTTTCTGGAAAAAAAGATCCCCAATAAGACAGCTAGGCTGTTGCCCCGTACAAATTTTCTACAGGGATGTTCTCAAATCACCAATGCCAATACATCATTTCCCAACCCGTTGAGACCCGAATCTGCATGTTCAATTGGATTGCAGCTTTCCATTCCATCTATAACGTGCCAGCTAGTACTTCCTACTGTCGTCGTCCTCAGCTATAAATTCTAAACAAAGCATCGGAAAGAAGAAAAGACCAGCATGCTCAATCTAACTACCTCAGGGTTGCTATAACTGCACACAAGATTCAGAGTGCACAACACAAAGTGACGCACGGTTTCAGGTGCCCGCCCAAACTCTCGCCGAGAACTATTGTGGACTGGCAGAAAGTGTGACCATAGCTAGGGTAGGGGGTTGGGGGTGGTCGACTGACTTACCACCAGGAGCGGGAGAGGAGAACGCCGTCGAGCTTGAAGGCGAGGAGGGTGGTGAAGCAGAGCAGCAGCGCGTGCGCAGCCGCCTCCCGCGCCGCCCTCCGCACCCGCCTCCACGTCCCCGGCGCGCCTCTGCTCGCCCGCGCGGCGGCGGAGGCGGCGCCGCCTGATGCTGCTGCTCCATGTGCCATCGTGCGGCGGCGGGCTTCGTTCAGGAGCTCTTTTGTTCGTGATCTGCGAGAGCGACGCGGGGGGCCCCGGCCCGTTGGCTCTTGCTGCTCGTGTGCTTGTTAGCTTTGGACTCATCGCACGGGCTGGAAAACCGCATTTCCTGGATAAGGCCATCGCTTTATTTCCCTTTCTTGGCAAGAACCCGTGTGGTTTGCTCGCCGTTTGGTTACTGGGAGTCGGCATTCAGTTTGCTATTTCGAGAAGGATTTGCTTGCCCGGACCTTGCCGGGGGCAATAAAAATGGAAAGCAACATTATTAAATAAAAAATGACAAACCATTGCAATGCAGGCAAAATTTATCAGCATACAAGTGAAAAGCCTTGTCAACAGAACAGAACAGAACTGCACTGCACCATCCAGGACCGTAAGACCGGGAGATATCACAGAATGGGGCGCTCTCCGTCGCCCTAAGTTGCCCACCCCTACAGCTTCATCTGAATTACTCCCCAGAAATTACTGGGGCAGTTGTTGTTTTACAAGATACATTAGCCATTCACAAAAAAAAAATCTGGCCGCTCATCGTACAATCTACCGCTCGCCTGTTCCTTTTCTACTGTACAGCAATTCAATCCTCACAAATAGTGGAGTGAGGACCATCTAGGTAGGATAACTTACAACTCCGCTTATTAGCCTATCTTCTTCAAGGGCTTGAATTTTATCTTTATTTTCTTGGTCGGCGGCGGCGTCAGCGTCCGTGCCGTGTCTACTGCAGCATCCTTGTTCGAAACCTGGGGCTCGGCACTTTGCTCTGGAGCCGGTGGCGTTGCTGCCACAGTTCCTTGCGAGTCGGAGGGTTTCACTACTATATCTTGCTGAGAAGAAGCTCTGTCACCTTCCTTCTGCTTTCGAGCCAACTCTTTCTCCATCTTTTTCTTCTCTTTCTTGAGGCGCTTCTTTGCCAGGTACTCAGGGTCATCTTTCTTGTCTCGTTTTTCATCTCGGTTGCGCTTCTTATCTTTCTTGTCCTTTCTCTTCTTCTCTTTAGAGTGCAGCCCATTGACGGAGTCTGGAGCTTGGGTTCCAACGTAGCTGGTGGATACTCTTTCAAGCTGACTGCCAGGCTTATCCACATCTTCCCGCACATTGACGACAGGAGAGAACTCATCCTTGGGAACCGCATCTAGCCTTGAATCAGCAGCATCTATCCTTGAATCGGCTGTACACTGCAGTTCCTTGGAGATTTCATACGTGTCCATTACTTTGGCGTTGCTCACGCTTGCGGACATCCTTGATTCACGGTCATGACATGAGTTCTGCTCCTCAATATTATGATTACTTGTGGTCGGTGGCTCATTTGGCGCTCCAACCATAGGGGCATCCACAGACATAGAACTACAAGGACCCGCTTCGTTTTCATTTCTTCCACCATGTGAATGATCTTGGTGATCAGCACCATCTGCTTTACTGGATGATGCACTACGCCTAACCCTAATTTTGACAACATTCCTTCTCTCACTGCAGTTAGATATGTTATCGGCATCTTTGGAAGGTCCAGTGGCAGGTAAGACCTCACGGACACTAGGAGTGCTAGTGGAAGGTTCTTGAGGCCTTGATAGTTGAGGAACCGAGGAATCGGCTTTAGTATGCTGATCAACTGATATCTCCTGGACCAGTGGAGAGGGGGCGACAAACTTTGGAACTCCATACAGTGTTGGAGACCTGAAATAGGAGATATATCAGTACAAGGGTACAATATACAGCAAAACATATTTTATGTTGGAAGGAATGCTCAATGACTTGCAGATTTGTCCTTAATACACTAATGAAACATTGCCTCGTCTTTTTTTAAATGACCATATATATTGACCAAAATTCCAGCTGGCTGTACCACGAAATAAAAATGGAAAAGTAGGTAACAATTAGCATTGATCATGCATTATCTTTTCTTAGCAGAATCATGCATTACTTAGCATAATAATAACTAAGGATACTAACTGGCACAACTCAAGAACACGCCAAATAGCTTTGCAGTTTAACAAATCATGTTGAGTACACTTCATTAATTTGTATCCCATTTCAGGAAAGCCAACATATATGCAAAGGTTGCATCTAGCAATATAACAATTAAACATGAGAGAATGTGTCAACCTAAGTAACAATTACTAACCTTCCAGCAGCAATTTGCAAAATGCAGAACACATTATGGCGAAGAAGGACATTGTTGTATGCTTTTTTGCTACTAAGCAGGTGAAGGAGACCAAAGAGTGTTGGCAATTTTATCTGATCAGTAACGTTAGATTCAATATTTGCTTGACATATGCGCAAGACATGAACAGCCAACTTTGTCGCACCTGCAATAACTCAATGTCAAGAAATCAAGTTAAACAAAAAGAAGCCTAAAGTACTCTACCAATCTAACCTCGCAAAGATCTTTCTTCATCTGTATATTTCAAGAATAAGAAGAGAGCTGCATCTAGCCCCTTATGGTGAAGCTCGAGATCAAGAAGAACCCTGCTGGCTTCTATTCGGACTTTCCATGGTTTATCCATGCTACGGAAAGGGGCAATTAATTCACAAATACGATCCTGCAGTAACAAAATTTTGCACCATATGATTGGGTTATGCAGGAAGAGCACCGACAATAAGACAAGACAGTGAGGACTATTATTGGGATCGTTCTTACAAGGCAAATGGAAGATGATACCCTCTCCGCTATACGTGCAAGAGCTCGAATGCAGCTGACAGTCAAAACCCCATTGTAACCAGGCATAAAGCTGCATGAAATTTTCAGGCCAGTTAGTAGGAATCACCTTGATAGGAGGACAAGTAAATGAAAAAAATACTACTAGGCCAATTCCACGAACTTGTCAAATTGCAGGAGTCGGTCAATACGCTTCAGAAGAGAGGATAGGAGACCTATGCCCTGAAAAGGAAATCAAATGCCATTCACCAACATCAGTGGCCTCTCCTAAGGTTTTCTCTAAAGAACACTTGACAATATCTCAAAAGAACGCCCAAGAATATAAACCAAAGGGATATTAGCCCTATTTAAGTTAGGAGCAAATGGATCAACCTACTGACCGATCTTGCCTAATTGGTGGCTCACTTTTTACTCATGGCTCAGGCATTAGGGGCAAAGCAAAAGGATTTAGGATGGACCAATGTATCAGCCCAACCCAGTCCACTTGCATCCTTAATTTCAATGTTGGCAGAATAGTACGTGTACAAGTTGAAACAACAGATGCACATTGGGCCAGGTTTAAAATGAAGAGCAAACCTCCAACATAAATTTACACTAAAATTGGATTAGCAAATAAGATGGAAAAAATTAACTGAACTAATAGAATTGTAGCAGGTACATCACCACGGCATGACCATAAATATGGTCTGACAGGCTTGACCATAAATGTGGTCTGACAGGGAAAAGCATAGTTAGTTCAGCTATATAGAGTGCCCACACTTCCTTAATTGGTAATTTTTTATTTTTTATTTTGCTTATCTAGCAAGTATTCCTTAGGACTGGAATGTCACCGAAGAACTAGCCATGGACAGGGGTGCGTGGAAGCTAGCTATCCATGTGCCACAACCATGAGTTGGTTGCGAGATCTTATGGGTTTCAGCTCTAGCCTACCCCAACTTGTTTGGGACTAAAGGCTTTGTCATTGTTGTTGTTGTAGCAAGTACTCCTAACAAACTTGAGGACAGATCATAAGCCTGATCATGCAGCCACTGAATAGCTAACGATCCACAACAGGTATCTAAAAGACAAATACATGGCATACTGTACGTAGTCAATGTGCATTCATACAAACCTGCTGGCCAAATTCTACTTCGCCTATTGCTTGGACCATTGCAGCTAGCCAGTAAACATCAGAGTATACATTTCCGTTGTTATCATTATACTGAAAATGGGTCAGGACAAAGATAAGTGCAAATGATTAGAATTGTTGTTGCATCAACATGTAAGCATAGGGCTATATGTTATTCGTAGATAAAATGCAAACCTTTAGAAGCTGAAGAATAAATTCAATAGCTTGTCTCGGGCTGCTCTTATCTGATGATCTAACAAGAGCTACTGCATGAGGAATTGCCTAATCGAAGGAGCGCAAAGAAAAAGATCAGTGCAACAACAATGGCTTGAGTAAAGACGACCATGATCATTGATTTACTAACTTGATCAACAGCCATCAAGTTGAAATGATGTCAGCAACATTCATATGGATAAAGCAATGATATTAGAAATCCCCCCACCCTACTTTCTTTCTATTTCATATTTTAGTTGAAATTTCATGATCCAAAAGTCCTTGGAACACCGACTCAATTGAGTTTTTTCTGTAGTAAAATACAAGTCACAAAATTGACAGTTAAGCCTGCAGAATATCCTATGGGGGGATGGTTGCCTCCACAATCAAGAACATACAAATTTTCTTTTCTAATGACCCAAGAGGAAGTCTATCTTGCTATTCTGGTTATTCTCATGTATGACTGTAAGCCCAACTCTTCTAATATTATCAAAAAATATTGAAACTGCATTTAACAAACTACAGATGAATGTATGAGAAATCTTGGTAATGATGCTATACAATGGATTTTGTTGACACGGTTAATCACAAATACAATTCCTACCTCAGTGCATTACCTCAAGAACAAAGTATTCTGGAATATCATGGAAGTCGTTCGGCCTATCAGTAAAATAAAATAATGTTTATTACACGTTTAGAACACAAAGCAAACATAGCCATGGATACATGATAGTTTGTGACTAGAAACAACAGGTTTATTGATGAATGCAGATCCTGACCTGGGTAATCCAATATCTGTATCAAACCGGCGGCTTTTATAGAATTTAACCAGATGAAGCAGCCCAGCTAAATCTGTGTCCTAAATGAAGAGAGAAGACAATTCAGGTAAGCAGCAAAACAAACAGTGTAGAAAGTGTCGTTACACCAAAGCATGATCCCTTGAAAATTTTATAACTTATCAAAATCTTCCTATTTTTTGACTGCACAGTGTAAACAAATGAAAATGCCGGCGTAAGCTATTAAAAAAAGGAATTTAAAGATCTAGCCACCTCGAAAGCATACTGCACACATGGCAAAAGTCAATATATAACTTACTACCGATTCAAGATTTATTTTCATCGTTTGATTTTCCACCCTATCTTATGCATCCGCATCCACCAGCAGCTATACGAATGCTACATTTGACATTTCACAGAATGGATCTTTTGAAGTAAAACTCCTGAGAATAAAAAACACCTTTCCAACCCTTTCACTACAAATGCATTAACTAAATAAAATGCATCCTATAAATTCTAAATAGTTGCACGCAGAATGGAACTTAAAGAAGTGTACCTCTGATGCAGTTACAGCTAATGCATATGCCGCTTCAACTCTAACTCTCCAAAAGGCCTGTTGTGTTACAAATCAGTACGAAGTGACATTGGAATTAAGGTCTCAAGAAGCATGATGAAATACCTTTGTATCATTTAGGAAATTATTGAGGGCATTAATCACAGCAAAAGAGAGCTGGGGTAATTTCTCCAGAACAGCTATTGCCTGTGACTGGGAAATGACATCTTTGTCCTTCTCCAATTGATTGATCTGCCAAAATGTCTCAAAACTTGAGTGAAAAATAGAAGAAAAAATGTGTGCATATATCCTAATGGCATCATGTTTGGTTAATTATTAATTTGCATTCTTCCTGAAGCTTAGACTACAGGCAAAAAGTCATTTCAATAAGCACCATATACATAAGTCTGACAAATATGAAGGTAATGTTGGAGCTAATTAACTTATTAAGATTCCCTGCTCCACAATGTAGAAGCAACTATACCAACACTCTTATAGACGCTTGTCCAATTGTCTTACTGACATTGAGGAAAATTACATTATTTAAAATGCATATGGATATTTTATGCATTTATTTGAAGACCAACAAGGAAGCAGAGACCATTTGTACATATGCAAAAAAAAATATTGAAAGATGCAGTAGATCAGAAAGATGCAGCATAAATCTGATCAAGCTCAGGCAATATTGTGGTGCCTAAGGCAGAAAGGAATCAGAACCTCAAGGCAAAAACTGAACTAGTCCAGATTCAATAAACACCTTCTGAACATACAAAGGATACTTGCCTTTGTGTAGCTTAATCTTCACAACCAAGTATTAGAAGTTTAACACAATTATCAAAATGACAAAGTAAAATAAAATGACGATAGATCTAGATAAATAGGGAAGACTCCAGTAGTTAAACAAGAAAAATTTACTAATTTCCTTTATACAAACTATGCAGCATTAAACTAAAGTCAACATTAAGTTTATCTGGTGATACGCACCCACATCTGAATAGGCTGGTGAAAATGGATTTCAGCAAGGTATTCCATTTCTGGGTCCACTCTGATCCATAGTAAAGGGGAATCCATGCTGCAGTACACAGATTTGAAATAAGTTTCAAGTAAACTGCAGGATAAAGAAAGAAGTGGATTAGATAAAATAGACCTTGTGCGGTTCTCTTGAGTTGAAGCATCTACGTTGTCATCAGAACCATCAGGCTTAGAGCCCTTTTTGGTTTTCTGAAACCGCTTTGCTGCTAGTTTGGAATGGCACTGTAATTCCACCACCTGCAACGCTTCACCAGCCATTGGCAGAATCGGATGATCATACACTCCATCAGTTTCATGAACACGTACACTCATCATTCCTGGCCATCCAGTTGCACCTTCTTGAATATCACCATTCACGTGACTATCAGAACCTGGATCAGCTTTTGCTGTACAACCCCGTGAAACAGCTAATTCGACCAGATTTCTCCTTTTGTTATAGGAGATTCCCAATCTTGCAAGCAGAAGGAATGCGTAAGCATGTGGAGATAACAAAAAGATTGATTTCTTGTTACTGGGTAAATCCGAACAAGGAATGCTCTTTTACCTCATAATTGGACATCCACAAGATTCAATCCACCGTGGAAAGAATTCTTTGAGGAATGGACGTTCAAGATTGCCAATCTTATTCGCGAGGTGCCTAAACTGAATAAATGAACATAATCTAATAAATTCAATTGTGTGCATACTACAAAGTTGAGGTTATGCTGCTAAATACATATTTATGTGTCTTTTTGTTGATGTTGCAATGGCCATGATGGATGAGTCTCATCAGATAGCTACTGCAACAGAGTGCAGAAATGAACAAAGAGGGCCCACCAGACTAACATAGAAGTGCAACATATTGTGAAACTACAGTAATCAGCATGCTACAGTGCTTAGTTTAACGTACGAGAAGTTATAGCCCACAATGGAGTGCAACTAGAACATCAGCACAAACATTTGTAGAATATCATGCACCACTCCTAATATATTGAATGTACATATTCCAGGCTGAAAAAAGGCATATTAAGAAATGCCAAGAGAAGTTCCAAACTAAAGATCACGAGCATAAAGCCGATAAACAACTGGTTAGATGAGAGGTATACCTCTTTCGTACTTAGTGTCCTCGAGGCACGAGTTGAAGCAACTATCATCTGCAGAATCTGGAATAGGAAACGACAACCACATCATCATAAGTGACAATGCTCATAGCAGTCAATCAAGAGGATCTATAAGCATTAAGTACACAAAGACAACAGTAGTTAGATGATAAAAAGAATGTTCATTCAAAACAAACATTTCCTTTTCTTTTGCAGAAAGTATAAGTATTCAACAATTCAGCAAGTGTTGTTCATTAATAGTCATGTAATCAAATGACTATCAATCTGTATCCTAGAGATACTGAATTATGCAAGTACTTTCAGAAGTTACATCGATTGATTAAGCAAACTGCTTCACTGATGTAGACAGCAAATTGTCAAAAATAGAAACACCAGAATACCAAAGATGCACATAGCAACCTTTCGAAAAGAGTCTGGTCCCATCTGTTTCTCCAATGTTTGAAGAACAGCCACCTGTTTAAAATATGAATGTGAGAGAATGATGCATAAAGCTAGTGGTATAGTTTACAAAAACAAAACTTACTGCCTTCAATGAACGAATTTTCCCATATGAGCCAAGTGTTTGAGTTCCATACAGATCAGTTGAAGCATCAGGAGACCCCAAAGCAGTTGCACCGCTGACATCGAACTGGCATACGGTGCAATTGGCCTATTACAAGTACACAGAAGGATTTCAATAAATAACAAACAAGAATCTTGTGAATCAGATCAAGATGAGATTGCATGCTTATGGCTAACCAGTTTTCACCTACTTTATCGTTTCACTAACTTATTTTTTCTGTTTCCACACTATTTTCCCACGGCAGATAATAAGATTAGTTCAGAACAGCACAGTTTAGCAACTGCAAACTCAGCCATAGTACAAACCTATCCCAAGGACAAGAGTCAAATTCCTATTGTTATCTACCAGACTGTTCTAACAGCAAGATCAACTAGAATAGCAATCATTCATTTGCAAATTAGCACTAGAAGGTAATGCACAACAGCAAGAACTGTATATAAATAGTTCTGACAACAATAAAAACAATATTGTGCCAGTGTACTAATTTCGGAACACTGTAGCATGACGAACTAAGATACACAAGCGTTTTAGCATCAATTAATTCCAGCTTTCCTTTATTAGAAAGAAATATTAACAGCAAATGAGACCATTCAAGCACGAACAACTTTCAGGTTACTGACTTGACTTTATATTTCAATATGATAAACTAGTTAATTAATCTAGAGAATCCTGGTTCAAACTTCAAATGGGTAGCATATGTATGATTAACAATTCCATGGTAAAAAAAAGAAGCTCAATAGATACTTTTGTAAGTAAGACAACAAACCTTGAAACGCCTATAGCGTGCCTCATTATTCCCAAGGTAACGCTTGATAAAAAGGTCAGTAAGAAAACCAGCCAAACCATCCAGTAGCCAGTCTGCTCCAACAGAGTATTATATCATCAATACTTCAGCAAACTTTACCTACGTAAGTAGTATCACATATGAATTAGCAGGTATAGATGAATTACCATCATTTGGCTCTTCCGCACTTGTGTATATGCCAAACCACTGCCTTGCAAGAGCATATGCTAGTTTGATTCTCGTGCCAATAATCTGAACTATTTTATATGTTAGATACATCAGTAGTAGCTATTATATCTCAACTAGGTAAGTTGAGAATCTGCTAACAAAACTTTAATTCAAATATCAAAGCAGAGGAAAACCTAAACAAGTGAACCTCAGGCTATTCTTAATAATGGATGTGTCAACTATCACCAACATGCATGTCTATTAAAGCATTATACACCAATCATACCCGAATCTGGCAGAACTATTGCGCATACAATTAAGCAGACATTCATAAACAAATCAGTGGAATTATTTGGTCAAATTAACAACCATACAATAACATCTAATGCAGATGACAGACTCATGACACAAAATACGAGGGGGGCCCTGTATACTGATCCGGAGGGAGTACTGCATACTGTGGTTCGTGAAATAGTCACACACAATATTGATGGATTTGATAGGGGAGAAAGCAGAGAGAACACAAGCATGCACCTGGTCTATAACTTTTTCATCATTTAGGATATCTGCACTGAAGATGCATGTGGAGGCTCCAAAGCTTGTTGGCGATACTACCATTTCAGATGGAAGAAAAATTTGCTTGTATAAACCAAAGGGAAATGATGCCGCGAGATAATCTTCATAACAGCTGCAAAACAACAATCATGAAAAACAAATGTCAAGAAAGTAAAGAAGTTCAGAAATGCCAAAGCACAAGCTTCTCAAGATATTAGTAAATACTAACTCCAAACAATAATGTTTTGACAAAATTGTGTTTTGTTTAGCACCTGTAAGCATCGTGAAAGAATGAGACGGTGTTATCGAGCTTTGACAAAGTCGGAGATAAACACATGTGGGATACACTTATTCCATTCTTGTCAGGAAGAACTTCAAATGGGCCTACAACCAACGATATCCACTGTGCACTAACTGGAGTGCTCAATTTGTATACATAAGTTTTCCTTGGAGGATCTTCCTTGCTTAAGACCTGCATAGTGCAACATCAGCGGAATGTATAAGCAAAAATGCAGTCAATCATAATGCCCCTAATCAACAAGCCAGGTTGTTCCAGAAATAATACGGCAAGAGATCACATAAGTTGTCAAAGAATATAGAGTAATAGGCATACTACAACACAAAGTGTTATGAAAGGTTCATTGTCAACACAAAAAAAAGCATCAGTTTTCCATTAGCGGATACTACTCCCTCCGTTCCTAAATATAAGTCTTTCTAGATATTTCAACAAGTGACTACATACGGAGCAAAATGAGTGAATCTACGCTCTAAAATATGTCTACATGCGGATGTATGTTGTAGTCCATTTGAAATGTCTAAAAAGACTTATATTTAGGAACAGAGGGAGTACATCGAATCGATTCCTTGCCTCACTGTGATACAGATTGAAAGCATACCTGGTAAAGCAAGTCCCCATTGCTGACTGCGACTAGATCTGTGCTAACTGTAAACTCCAGGTCAAACCTGGGAATAGCATCATGGTATAAAGAGTATTGTTAACAACCAACATCAACTACAATAGCAAGATGAACAGGCAGAGTTAAGTAAAGTCACTTACGGACAACGTTGTGTGGCACTATCAATGCAAGGGAACCAACAGTGTGCACGCCTTATTTGACTATTACTATGTAAGACATTGTTGACAAAATGAACACCAGTTTCGGCCTTCTCCAAAATATAATCTACACGAACCAGTTTTGTGTTCTTCACCTACAACAATTTACAATAACACATCATAACTACATGTTCACTCTAGAATTGTAAACAAATGATATTAACATGCATTAACAAAACCGTTTATACCTTTTCGCTCTCGATTTGCATTTCCTTTTCTTTCTCATTTTCATTTGTGACTTCCTTTTCCTTTTCCTCGTCCTTTTCCTTGTCTTTATCCTTCTCCTCTTCAGTTTCCTTCTCCTTCTCTGTCTCCACCTCCATCTCAGTTTTCTCTTCCTTCTCATTATCTTTTTCATCTTCTTTTTTGTTCTCCTTTTCCTCTTCCTTACCATTTTCCTCCACAGAACCATTGCAGATTTTAACTGCTTTGTCATCAGAAAATTGAACATGTTTTCCACCAATTCCTTCATGCTTTTCACCATTTTCATCACCCGGTAGCTCAGTGGTTGACTTGACCGATCTCTCAGATGAAATGATGAGATTAGGTACAGCTTCACTGGTTAGAGAAGAGACGTAAGCTGAGCATGCAGCATCAGCAGCAGTCTTCAAACATGATACTGACAACCAACTTGACTGATCATCAACATTTTTCCAATGAGGAGAATACTCAAATTCAGCAGCCTCACCATCCACCAATATGTTCCTAATCGTCATACTGTCAGCATGTAGAGCGAAACTATCGTTCTCAGCTAGAAGAACTTTCATCTCGGTGTACCTTAATGAATGGACCAAATATAAAGTTTAGGAAGCTCCCATGGGATCACAACGAAGGTTTTGCACTATGGATACTCGATTGAAGATCAACTAATAATGAGGAAATTAGCACAGTACCATCGGAAAATAGGGATAAATTGGAAAACTACCATCCAGTGCAAGGATGGCATGCAGGGCCACGTGTTAGTGTGACTTGATATTATTTTTCAACTTCTTTAGACAGTACTAAGCAATACTGCCCAATTTCATTAGATTTTCAAGAAAACGCCAACCACTATTATTTGGGCACCTTCAGGTCCTTCACCCAATTACCCATTGGACATACTCACAATGAGAAGTCAAAATGACTATGTCCGCAAATACAATCTGGGATTTAATAATCAATAATCTAAATGAGAAGTCAAAATGACTATGTCCGCAAGTACAATCTGGGATTCAATAATCTCTAAGAAACAATTCATATGCAGAGATCTGGAAGCTCAGGGGGAGTTTGGTTCCCAAGCAACATCCCTGCTAGCCTGATTTGGCGCCGTGGCAGGCGCTGGTAGAGAAGGGAAAGAGGGAATCCGGAAGGAGAGAAGGAAATTAGGGATTCCAGAATTATTGAATTATTTCCTGAAATCCTAGTACACACTACTGCTCAGATGATCAATTTTAACACAGGAAAGTATGTGAACATCTTCCTTATGTTGAGAAGACAACTACATAGATTTGTGTAAGTTTTGGCTGACACTTGCATAAATCCAGATTCATATTTCATTTCAATTTCTATAATTACAAGGTTGTTTGAGTAATTCCTCATAGCATTGAGACAGTCCAATCCCTCCATTTAGATTTTTCCAAATCAGGACTAGTTTCTGATGCACAACTAAAATCGCATCTGGAAACATATACTGAATCAATCATCACAAGTCTCCAGAACCAAGTGTACCAATTAGATATTCCTGTTTTCAAAGAAAAGCAGACTCGCATTTGCATACTAAGGAACTACAATGGTAGCCCATTTTTACCAAAACTTGTTGCCTCGGAACAGGTTGTACCATAAAAAGTTGTGTACTACGGCACATGCCTCCACTCAAACTGATCCTAGCAGTGATAATTTAGCTGTTAAGCACATAAAGTAGCTTGCAATTTTGTCTCTAAAGATACAATTTAATAATTTATTAAATGATAAATCAGCTCTCTATGAAGTTCTTGAATCCATTGAATTTTTGTATGAATACCGTGGGAATGGAAATGCTTCCTTCCAAATTACTGCACTCTCAGCATGCCACAATTTTTATTTTGTTTTTTTAACTTCTCTTACATGAACCCAGCAAGCTATGAAGGAGATGGATTGCTAATCAGGACAAGACTACTGTATATGTTTTATCAGGCTATATCAGCTAACTGTAACCTCATTTTTAACAGTTCAACTCGAAAATGCTACTGGGCATTTGCCATTTTGCCTACCGCAGGGAGCAACACATTTCCTCATGGTGAAAGGCACACTACTATATTGCATAATTAACACATGAACTGGATAATAGCAACAATAGATGCACGGATTGATAAACAGAGCAAACTAAAAACAACCAATCCTGACCAAATACAGAGCACGCGGTTAAGCACTACCATTACAATACAAATGTAAGTGTGGTCTCTACTCAATTAGCTACGATTCATAGATAAATCAAACAAGACAAGAGTCGGTGCCTTGGAACTAACTGCCCCACGGCATTGCACAATTCAAACTCCAAAGCACGAACAAAAACGCTCGCAGCACCAACATCATACCACTCAATCACCAACCCCAAACCCTAGCCCTCGCGGCAGGAAGCATATTACACTAAGCATCCCCAAAAGGCAGCTAAAGCCGCGCGCATTAGGGCACGGGACATGAGTGGGTCGAAGCTATTCGGGCAGAATAAGCGGCGGCGAGGCTCACCCGTAAATCAGCTGGTTCTCCATGTCGATGGAGAGGCACAGCTTCTGGTGGAGCACGGTGGGGCCTCCGCCCGCGCCCCCTTCCGGCTTCTGCTTCCGCGCCTTGGCCATCGCGGGCGCTCCTCGAATGCTCCCCTCCGCGCTGCTCCGCCTGCTCCCCTTCTAGGGTTTGGAAGCTGCTAAAGGGGGGGTTCGTCGGTCGGAGTACGGTGGTGTCGGGCGGCTTAGTGAGGTGGTGGTGGCGGAGGCGTGGAGGGGCGCCACGTCATCGGGCACTCCGAGGGACGCGAAGCCGGGGGAGGAGGCGAGTGAATTTTATAGGCCAGATGAGCGAGCGCTCGCCGGCGATGGAGCCCGTCGCGGCTCAGATCTTTCGCCGCCCGGCGGCTGGGCTGCGTGGATCCGGTGTATGGGTTGCGGCGTGGGACCGGAAGCCTCGACGGGCGTGGCGACTGACATCGTAAGGTTATGTCCCGGAAGTCTATAGACCCGGTCTATGCTGGTTGTGCAGCTGGCAGCTACCCTTTTCTTTCATTCTGTTCTCTGGGGTGGTAATCGGCACATCCGTGGCTTTTACGCCGAGCGAATACTTGAGGATGGGCTGTTTGTGTGGCCCTAGGATTTAAAGTCCGTCCCCCTCAAAAACATCCAAATGGACTTATGGGCCAGTCTAGAGTTTTCCAGCCTTGGGCTTTTCTACCCCATGGATTAGTTCGAAAGTCCAACTCTGATCTCGAGCCCCTCAAAAAAAAAACTCTGATCTCGAGTTTCTCAAAAGAAAAGAAAAAACTATCTCGAGTTCATATGCTCCACTAATGAACAGTGAATTCAAATAAAATAACAAACAAAATATTAAAAAATGAAATTTTACATATCAAAGATGAAAGACTCTTCTAGGTGCCTTCAAAATTTCGCATTGTGATGACATCTGAGGAGTTTGATACAGGAAAAAAAATGGAGATCGAATTTGAATGTCATCTCAGCTTGAAAATTTACAAGCACATATAAGCGTCTCTTATCTTTGATGTGCAGAAATTTCAGAAATTTAAATTTACTTGGCATTTTTTTACAAATTTACTGTTCACTCGGGTGAAAATAAAACCGCTCTCACAGCGCTACAACATTTGGATGTAGGTATACACTCAAATAATTCAGAAAAGACGAAAGAAGACAAAAAATATATACACATAGTAGATGTTATCATACAGATATGTGCAGATACAATCACCAATCACCCTTATAACCGCATATACGGATATTCTACACCTATGGACCCATATGAAAGACTCAGCCAACATATTTTAAGATTGATGAAGACATTATAGGCACCTTGCTATTGATACGAACATCGCATATACTGGAATAATATGTCGCTCTATGAGACACACAAGCTCCAAACTAAAATTTAATCTCTGGGCGGATGAGGATACAATCATCCTATTTTTTGCTAGAAATCACTTTGTATTACTCACGTAGCATCGCTACTATAACATGACAAGTTCATACTCTGAGCCTAGCCACACCATAGTGCGATGAGAAGTTCTACATATGAAGCTAAGAGGTGGCTAGCATTATTTTGACTATGTAATACAAGAATTTCTTTGTTGAGCAACTGGATCTCACAAACGGTTAAGCTATGTTGTGATATGTCCATCTCTTCTTTCTTGATAGGATTTATTGCGTCCAACATTCTGACTCAATAATAATTTGCTTATGGCTCCATTGCAGCGCAAGTAAGACTTCCTCTTTAACGGCCAATAATTTGGACTCTAATGCATCATGACTGTGATGAAGTTAGCGGCAAGCACCGATCACAGTTTCCTCCAAGTGGTCACGAAGGATCATGCCACTATCGGTTGTTCCATCGGATACAAATGACACGTCAGCGTTCAACTTCACCCACTGCTCCTTCGATATCCCCCATCTGACATGATGTCCAAGGAGAAGGAGTTTACTTCGGGCCTTGGCAATCTAGAACAACATACTTACCATTGAACAGATCTTTCCCTGGATGTTGAGAAATTTGAAGAATGGATCGGACATAACCACATAGGAATCAAATGGAGACATCAACTGGCAGGCCTGGCTTATTACGGACGACTCATTGCGTACATACCAAATTCACCACAACAACACCAGGAGGTTAAGACGTTGCACATATCGCTCAAAGCATGTGATATGCATTCGGAGCCCATATTCCGCAAATTCCTCATAGCTAGGAGCGACCATACCTCGGACATAGCTAACCACAATTTCCTAGCATTAGGACAACATCAAAGCACATGAAAGGTGCCCTCATTTTCTAGACCGTATACATGACGTAGAGTAGTATTTTCCAAGTTACAAGAATGCTTTAGAGTCCATGTTGACAAACAATTGGTTGCGACGCGCCAAGCAAAAATTAGCACCTTTGGTGGTGATTTACACCCCCCATAATGCATCCTAGAGTTTTCCCATCCAAAGAGGAGCTGCATGAGGTCTAGTTTGGTTGATATAATTCGTCAAATGCAATTTTTTGTAAGCACTGTTGATACGTCTCCAACGTATCTATAATTTTGATTGTTCCATGCTATTATATTATCCATCTAGGATGTTTTATATGCATTTATATGCCATTTTATATGATTTTTGGGACTAACCTATTAACCTAGAGCCCAGTGCCAGTTTCTGTTTTTTCCTTGTTTTTGAGTTTTACAGAAAAGGAATACCAAATGAAGTCCAATGGAAGTGCCAATTTTTGACGATTTTTTATGGACCAAAAGAAGCCCCGGGAGTAAAAGAGTTGGGCCAGAAGAGTCTCAGGCCGTAGGGTGGGGGCGCGCCCTACCCCCCCCCCCCCCCCCGGGCACGCCGCCCTATCTCGTGGACGACTCGGGGACCCCTAGACTTGTTCCCGACGCCAAAAATTCCTATAAATACAGAAACCTCTAGAAAATAACCTAGATCGGGAGTTCCGCCTCCGTAGCCACCGAAAACTAATCTAGACCCGTTCCGGCACCCTGCCGGAGGGGGGAATCCCTCTCCGGTGGCCATCTTCATCATCCCGGTGCTCTCCATGACGAGGAGGGAGTAGTTCACCCTCGGGGCTGAGGGTATGTATCAGTAGCTATGTGTTTGATCTCTCTCTCTCTCTCGTGTTCTTAATTCGGCACGATCTTGATGTATCGCGAGCTTTGCTATTATAGCTGGATCTTATGATGTTTCTCCCCATCTACTCTCTTGTAATGGATTGAGTTTTCCATTTAAAGTTATCTTATCGGATTGAGTTTTTAAGGATTTGAGAACACTTGATGTATGTCTTGCATGTGCTTATCTGTGGTGACAATGGGATATTCACGTGATCCACTTGATGTATGTTTTGGTGATCAACTTGCGAGTTTCGTGACCTTGTGAACTTATGCATAGGGGTTGGCACACGTTTTCGTCTTGACTCTCCGGTAGAAACTTTGGGGCACTCTTTGAAGTTCTTTGTGTTGGTTGAATAGATGAATCTGAGATTGTGTGATGCATATCGTATAATCATACCCACGGATACTTGAGGTGACATTGGAGTATCTATATGACATTAGGGTTTTGGTTGATTTGTGTCTTAAGGTGTTATTCCAGTACGAACTCTAGGATAGATCGAACGGAAAGAATAGCTTCGTGTTATTTTACTACGAACTCTTGAATAGATCGATCGGAAAGGATAACTTTGAGGTGGTTTTGTCGGAGTAATGGGCCACGGGTAGCCTAACCCGAGGCCCCCAGCCTTTCAAAACATCGGGGCCGGCTGCACCCCTCAAGATGGCAAGATGAAGCGCCGCCTTCTGGCGGCCGGCTGGCACAATGGTCGACTGCTAGAAGACAGCCATGCTCAGGAAGGCGACTCCAAGGCAGGCCGACTCCCAGCAAGCGGCCTCCAGAAAGGCCGGCTCCTGGCAGTCGACCCATGGCGCCCTCAAAGTCTGTGCCCCAATTAAGAAGACAAGACAGGGTACGGCTACAGTGCGAGCCTTCCCCCGAATCCAGGGATGGGCATGGCCACAGTGCCCCGTACAGGCGGAGATCTCCGCATGGCGTGGCACTGTTGCCTCTCCCCCACACGTCACACCTGACAGGCGGAGTCATGTTCCCACGAAGGCCTGTCAGGTACAGCTTGCAGATGGCGGGCCCTACCTAGCAGCCAAAGCCCTGAAGTCGGAGGAGGTTGGGGCAGCCGGACCTCGGAGGAGCCGGCTACTAGCAGGCGGCCAATCCCTCCCTTGGGCCCCACGCGCCATCAACCAGATGAGACACGAAGTGGCAACAGTGATCGCCCACCAGGTGGCGGGACTGTAGCCACGCCTCCCCGACCAAGCCTGCGTCATTAGCGTTACGGCTATAGTGATCAACAGCCGACAAGACCCGCAAGCGACGGGAGCGGCTTGTCGGCTCCGTACCAGACCAGGCAGCGGGCCCCAGCTGTCGGCCAAGAAGCCGACGACCAGAGAGAATGACGACTGGGCCCTACGCCCGGCCAGATTACCATTGTACCCCTGGGGGGTAGGCCTATATAAACCCCCCAGGGCACCCATGCAAAGGGTTCGGCGCTGTTAGGACAAGACTCATACCTAGAGGAGGAGAGAGCGTGTCTGCCTTCTTCCACCTCTAGCAAACAGCTCGAGGAGCACCATTGTACCACTTACACACTAGTGATCACGCGGAGACCCCGCAGAGAAGGACTAGGGGTGTTATCTCCTAGGAGAGTCCCGAACCTGGGTAAAGTACGCCGGCATTCATGTCTACGTCTCATCCCGCTTCCAGGCACCGGCGACGTTCTACTCGCTCCCACCATGATAAGCCATCCTTTGGCATATGTCGCACCCAACCCCCGACATTTGGCGCCCACCGTGGGGCGAGGTGCACCATCTCCGGGGGGACTTGTTCTGGACGGGAACCATGTTCCTTCCTGGCAAGCGCAGCCAGCCCGGCACGCCGGACGGCGTCTGCGCGAGGCGCTGCACGGTGCGGAGATCGCCTGCGCAGCGAGCTGCCTCGCCGATCTTGTTGGCGAGATTCGCCTCTCCGACGAGCCCGCATCCGACGCGGGCACCAACGGCCTCGAAGGCCGCCTCATGGGCCTCCTCGATCAGCTCCACGTCGCCAGCGAGCCTGCTGCTGACTTGGAGTCGGTTGGCTCCACCGACCCGATGTTGGTCGACTCCGACACGGCTTCGCTCGACACGTTCCCCTCCAATGTGGTGGTCTACGATGAGCCGCTTCCTTGCGCGGACAGCGGTGGCAGCACCGTCACGGCGGTGCTCGTGATCAGCCACGACGAGCACTCTGGCGGGGGCGATCAGGACCCATTGCAGACGGCAATGCAAGACTTGGCTGCGCCAATCCCGGAAGACGCCGACGCCGAGACGCTGGAAGCGTGCCGCGTCCAGCTCGTTGAGAGCGCCAGCCTGAAAGTGCGTTATATCGACTAGAGGGGGGGTGAATAGGCGATTTTTATGAAAGTCTTCAAAACGTGAGAGTTATGAAGACAAACAGTGAAGATTATGCCTATTACTATGCAGCGGAAGTTAGATTACACTAGGCCAGCCATGGTCATGTATTCAATAGATTGAAAGCGCAATGACAAACAGCTTCAGTGTAATAAGGATCAGGTAGGAAGAAGTTATGAAGCCGAACAGATCATACATTCATGTTGTGAAGACAAAAGATAAAGTAAGCATGCAATGGCTTCACAATGAATAACTGTAAGTGAAAGGAAGTGAAGATGAAACCAGTGACACGTTGAAGACAATGATTTGTTGGACCAGTTCCAGTTGCTGTGACAACTGTATGTCTGGTTGGAGCGGCTAGGTATTTAAACCAAAGGACACACAGTCCCGGACACCCAGTCAAGGACACTTAGTCCAAGACACCCAGTCCTCACCGTTTTCTCCTTGAGCTAAGGTCACACAGACCTCGCTCAATCACTCAGGTAAGTCTTCAAGGTAGACTCCCAAACCTTCATAGACTTCGTTCACTGGCAATCCACAATTTCTCTTGGATGCTCAGAACGCGACGCCTAACCGTCTGGAGGATGCACAGTCCTCAAGTGTAATAAGTCTTCAAATCACACAGACACGAAGACTTAAGTGATGCCCAATTTACTCTGGCTCTGGGTGGTTAGGGCTTTTCTCCTCACTAGGAATTTTTCTCTCAAAGGCTTCGAGGTGGGTTGCTCTCAAATGACAAAAGCCGTGCACTAAAATCTGAGCAGCCAGCCATTTATGGTTGTGGGGGGTGGACTATTTATAGCCACTTGGCAACCCGACCTGATCTGTCCGAAATGACCCTTGGTCACTAAGGAACTGACACGTGTACCAACGGTCGAATTTTGAACTCACACGACAACTTTACTTGGGCTACAAGTAAAGCTGACTTGTCTGACTCTGGACAAGATTTTCTCTCAAAGTCTTCGCTCGAAGACATAGGATTTGAATTAGGCATCACTTCAGTCATTCTGACTGGTTATTTTGGACCCCACTTAACAGTACGGTGATTCCTATGACACAACATAAATGAAATAAAACTACGAAGGATCTAAGTCTTCGAGTTCCATAAGCTTCATAGGGAGTCTTCTCATGTCATTGTCTTCAATATGAATATCTTCATAGACCACCATTGTCTTCAATGTCTTCGTACATTTTTAGGGGTCATCTCTGGTAATAAAACCGAATCAATGAGGGACTTCTACCTGTGTTTTCCTGCAATTCTCACAAACACGTTAGTCCCTCAACTAGGTTTGTCGTCAATACTCCAAAACCAACTAGGGGTGGCACTAGATGCACTTACAATCTCCCCCTTTTTGGTGATTGATGACAAACCAGTTGAAGTTTTCAACGGGGAACATAATTTGTGAAATAGTAAAGGAATTTGTCTTCATAAGTTGCAAGGGCTCCCCCTGAAGATGTGCATATAAGTAATTTGCCTTTTGAATGCAAATGCACATGGCAGGTTGTACTTGTGGAGATCCACTTCAACTTATGATGACAATCCACTATGCATGTGAAAGTATATGAAGATAATGACATGCATAATGGAAAATGGACGTCTGCAGTAAGAGATGAGTGCGGAATTTATCGTCGCACATGCGAAATTTATCTTCGCATAACGGAGTGACAAGCAGGTAGCAGACGGCCATCAAGGCTAAGTGTTACAACTCAAAGAAGCAAATGTAGCAAAAATGGGAGTTGTAAGCACGAAGCAAAATGTAGCAAAATATAGAGGCACCCGCCCAAAGTGACCTGCTTGAAGACTATAAACATCATGCTTCTCCCCCTTTTGTCAGTGATGACCAAAAAGGTTTGAAGACATAGAGTTTTCTACGCGTTTCCAGGCGCAGCAGGGTCGGTGGAGTTGTTTGGTGGCGGTGCAGATGAGCTTGGTGCAGTTTCGACGTGTGTTGAAGCAGGTGGAGATGATGTCGCGTCGTCGTCTTCTTCAATAATCCGGGCAGACACGGTGGCAGCAGAAGAAGAGAATTCTGACTCTTCAAGTGATGGTGTGCTTCGCATCACAGCTCTTCTTGGAGGCGTGGAGTCAAATTGGAATCTCTCTCTGAAGCCATCCTCTTGCAGTTCAGCTTCATTGCTCATCATGGCGAGGCCTTTCCAAGTGCGGCGACAGGTCTCGTGTGCGACAAACGCATTCTTGGTTGCCAGATTTCTGATGCGATTGACGTCTTGCATGATGCTTCTCATCTGCCGTTTGAGCCAGTCGTGATGCCTATCTTGCTTTTGGTGAAGAGCCACAAGAAGCTCTCGGTCATTGAGTGCTCGAGCGCGCTTCTTGGGTCTCTTGGCAGCTGTGCTGTCAGTGGCTTCAGTTGATGCAGGGGCACGTGTGGTGCCAGCCATTGGATACACTCGGGAGAGAGCTTCAACACCTTCAATATTTTGAGTGAAGCTCTGGTGTTCTACATTTTGAAGACTTAATGGTTGCTTGTCAGGCTCTGGATATATTGCTTCAGCAGATGTGTCCACATCTGGCAAAAATATCCTATGGTTGCGGGCTGAGGGTTGATAGGAGATTGCAGAGTGAAGCTTGATCAGCCTCATAACCCAAGGAGCATAGAACTTTAATCCAAACAGTTCTGAGGCAGACGCTGCAAAGTGACGGATGAAGAGATCCTGTGCATTGAAGCATTTGCCATGTAGAATGCAGAAGATGAGAGTCTTCATTGCACCATCAATTGTCGCATATCGAGAGTGTCCCTTTACAGGCCATAGAGTCCGCCTTATGATATGATATATTGTTCTGGGCAAGTACTCTAAGTCTTCAACGAAGAACCTAGTTGGATAGGGTGCATTAGGAGGCAGTGGCTTCATCATTGAGAGCATCTGACTCATATCTGGCTCAGGACGCTGAAATATGCTCTCAATTGCTTCAGCATGGAGTTGGCACCCTTCTTCAAAGAATTCGCCAGGAGTGGGAAGGCCGGTAAGCTCAATTAGGTCGAAAGCATTGGCTTCATGATGGATATTGCCTGTCATCCACTCCAGAATCCATGTCTTCGGATCTCTGTTATAGCCTTTGATATGCAAAGTGGCATAGAACTGGAGCAGAAGCTCTTCGTTCCAGTGCTCTTCATCAGTGATAAATGGCAGCAAACCCACTTGCTTGAAGCAATCCAATGCTTCTTCCAGACCAGGCAGACCAGCAACAGCTTCAACCTCAAGGCGCTTGTGAGGAAAGATGCGGCCTTGGTTGTATAGGATGCATGAATAATAGCTGCGCTGTTGATGGCTCCAGAACCTATCTGATACAATCCGTTCCCTTAAATAAGGGTTCTTGGAGCGGTCGAAAAACGTGTTATCTGCCCTGAAGCCGTTGATGTTGAAGGAACCAGGAGCTGATGCAGGACCTGGGAACCTTGGCAGTCGTGGGATCGGCGTCTGGACCTGGGGTCTGTACGCAATATGATAGTTGAATTGTGGTCCTGCAGCAGACTCAGGCACAGAATGTTCAGGAGCAGTAGCTTCATTGTCTTCTGAAGCTATTGTTGGGTTGGGCTCCACATTTGCTTCGGCGTTGTTTGTGGCAGCCTCAACATTTGCAGACTCAGGCACGTTCTCCTGGAGAACTACTTCTTGTTGGTGTGGGGGAGTTGGAGCTTGTGGTGTCTCTGCATGCTCTTCGGCTGATGCAGCCGGAATGTCGTCAGCAGCCTGAGCCCTTGACCCTTTGCGAAGCCTACGGAATTTGGGCGACGCTTGTGGAGTTGCAGTGGGCTGTGGCTCATCTTCCTCCTGTGGGCGATCTGCCCACGATGCATCTTGTGTGATTGGCGTCAATGGATGACCAATACTGATCAGTTCGCTTGTCTCAAGCTGAGGAAGGGCTGCATCACCTTGCACATTGTCTTGGAGACCAATGTCTTCAGCAACGTAGGGTTCGTCTGCAGGAATGTCTTCAGTGTTGGGTTCATGCACAGTCAACTGACGATCTGCGTCAGGATAGCGGACGGAGAGGGGTTCAACTGTCAAGGGCTCTGTGGGAGCAGCCCGAGATTTCTTGGTCTTGCGCTTCTTGATGATGGGTTCAGAAGGAGAGGCTTCAGAATGTTTTCTCTTCTTAGCTTCAGCCTCTGCAGTCCGTGTCTTCTTGTGTTGTGAGGCGGTTGATCGACTCTTTGGCTTCGAGCCAGTCGTTGCAGCGGGGAAGATAATCGGAGCAGTTTCTGACCTTGGCGCTTCAGGTTCGGGCACAGCGGCCTTCTTTTTCTTCTTCGCGGCCATCCTGGGATCAATGCCGGGACGCCCAAGTGCCTTGCGCTTTTCTGCCTCATTGTAGGCTTGCACGCAGCGATCAGCCAAAGTCTTCATGCGTTCTCGCGAGCCTTGAGCTTCGGCACGCGTCTTCAGGAAGTTCTCTTTCAGCTCGTGCAACATGATCTTGAAGTTTTTCACTTCTTGCACACTGAGCTTGGCCACGTGCTTCTTGAACTGAGCCTTTTCATGATCAATTTTCTGCTTCAGTTCTACAATTCGTTGGGCTATTGCAAGTTCTGAAGCAATTGCACCTTGAAAGGCAACGCTGAGGCCTATGGGTAGCTGCAGATCATTGAAGCTTATGTCTGGTGTGTCAAACCATTCATCGATGAAGTTGTGGATGATGGCGACATCAAACAGAGGCAGATTGTTGAAGATTTCAGCCTCCTCCTTGCTCTTGATGAGCTGCTCAAGAGCATCATCTCCAAGATCTTCATCGCTTGAGAGATCAATGGCTTCGCAGCGCAGAATGTCAGCAGCTGTGAGCTCTTTGCCTGTGTGTGGCTGAGGCTTCTTGGCTTCTTGGGGCTTGGACACTCGTGATAAGCCTTCTGACTGCACACTGGCTTCAGGAGGTGCAGTTGCTAAAGGCTTCACTCTTGCGATCTTGGGAGAAGCGACTGGCTTTGAAGCTTTTGGCTTCTTCTGCTTCGGCTTCGGTGCAGCAGGGGCGTCATCTGACTCAGTATCTGCTGGAGGGTCATTCACAGCAGTCCCTTGGACTAGGATGCGAGTGATGAGGCCTGCAAGATTGGCATACGGCCCGATGATATTGGGATCGGCGTTGCGTGTGCCATCTGCCCTTGGTGAGGAGGGACCAGGGTTGAAGTCAAGCCCAAATTTCTTCTTGTTTATCTTCGCTGACTGTTGTGCAAACTGAAAGTTGCGCTTGAAGAGATTATCATCGCGGCACCAGAGAAGTGATGACGGATGTGCCTCAGCTGGCTGTGGTCCTCTCACCATGCATGGATAGAAGCCTTGAGCAATGGCTTCGTCTCTGGACCTGGGTACGAGATTTTTGTATAGTACGTCTCCCCACGATCTCTTGATGGCGCACTTCTCCGCATATTCCTGAGTGACGAAGCGGTAGTGGAACCATTGCTCTGCCCAATATCTTCGAATCCATTGGATTCGTGTCTTGCGCTGACCATAGCTTTCTTCAGGATCAGTTTTGTACATCTCTGCCAATTCATCAGGCAGATCTTTGGACGTTTCACCACGTCGCTGTCTGCCTCCCTTCCTTGCTGCTGTTTCTGAAGCCATGAATAACTTGGAAGGCTTCAAGATGTTCAAAGGCTTCAAAGGCTTCCTTTTGCAAGAACTGGCTTCAGGAGAGTTGATGTGATGCTGCAAGTACTCTGCAAATGAATGCAGACTATGAGAACCAAAGGATTCTCCCACGGACATGTACCTGTGACAGCATTAAGGTGCGAGGGAAGGGGAAGAGGTCATATGCATTCTCAGAAGATTTTGAAGATAAATCGGTTTAGAAGACATAGACCTCATTGTGCGAAGACATTCACTCACAGATAAGAAGTTGGTTCCAGATTTGTACGAACCCACAGATCAGTACAAGTGAGGAATCTAACTACCTTATGAAGCACAAGTGAATATACTAGGCATGTCATGAGATGTAGCGAGATAACTAACTGATGTGAAGAGAAACTCCTTATGGCAGAAAGTGACTGAGCTATGGGATCAAAAGAGGCTGTAAAAAGAGATTTTATTTACCACACTTGGAACTGCTAGACGAAGTGAGAGTTGAGGCCGAGCAGTTCGATCCTCCGTGCCCTAACTTGGTGACGGAAGACACCTACGGCGACGGCGGAGAGAGCGATGTCCGCTGTCGGCATGAAAACGGCGTCGGAGAGGTTGTGGCAGTGAAGCGCTTCGTCGCCGGCGTCGTCGAGTGCTAGCGGTGGCGCTAGGGTTCGTGCGAGGGTGGAAGAAGAAGATAATGACCGCAGTGAATCGTGTATTTATAGGGATAGAGGCGGCACTGCGCTATTACGCAGGTACCCCTGGCGGTTCGCATTTGAGGCACGCGTGGCCAGTTAGAGGAAGATTGGGATTTGTTCCACGTCCCACGCACGCCTAAATTGTCGGGCGGTCGTTCCTGCTTCTCCGGATCTTATGTGGAGGAATGAGCATTAAAAACGGACTTTTATGGTTTTCACTATGTCTTCAGCTGACAAGGACACAGTGAAGACATTTGACAGTTTCAACAGAATGCATATGACTTGGAGAGATAGAGTTTGAGATAGAAAGCATAGAGAGGTTAGGGTCCGATCACATTCACTTAGTTCAAAAGATTCAACCAAGAAGACATAGCTATAAGTGAATGCTGTAGAGGACAGAACATCAGTACATATATATCCATATAATCAACGCAGTGAAGATAATCATGAAGACATACTGAGAATGAAGCCAAACCAATTGTGAAGACATTGAGAGGTAACGCCATGAGAGAAACACTTCAAAATGGAATGTTTGGTGGTGGCGTTACCCACCGTATAGGAAGTATTAGACCCAGACACGGCACACAATTATCGTGGCGCTCCGAAGTCAAATTCCACATTAATGTATTCACACTTAGAATGAATGTCTTCATTGTTTGAAGATATACGCTACTTCGTGTGTTGCACATCTAAGTCATCAATATGCTTAAGTGTTAGGATGTGTGCCTGATCACAGGACATTTGAGGATTCCAAGATATTTAGCTCACACCGTAACTTGCAAAATCTCTTCTCATCCAAGGGCTTGGTGAAGATATCTGCCAATTGCTCTTCAGTGTTGACGTGTATGATATCAATGTCTTCCTTCACAACATGATCTCTGAGAAAGTGATGACGAATTTCAATGTGCTTTGTCTTCGAGTGCTGAACTGGGTTGTTGGCAATCTTGATGGCGCTTTCGTTGTCGCAGTAAAGTGGCACTTGCTTCGGATGAATGCCATAATCCTTGAGTGTTTGCTTCATCCACAGAAGCTGAGCGCAGCAAGATCCAGCAGCAATGTATTCAGATTCAGCAGTGGAGAGTGATACACAGTTCTGCTTCTTTGAAGACCAACATACAAGTGATCGTCCCAGAAAGTGACATGTGCCTGATGTAGACTTGCGATCAACTTTGTCACCAGCATAATCAGCATCCGAAAATCCAACCAAATCAAACTCTAAGCCCTTTGGATACCATAATTCTAGAGTTGGGGTGTGAGCCAAATATCGAAGAATTCGCTTCACAGCTAAGTGATGTGACTCCTTTGGTGTCGCTTGAAATCGAGCACACATGCAAACACTAAGCATGATATCTGGCCTAGATGCACATAAATAAAGCAAAGACCCAATCATGGAGCGGTATACCTTTTGATCGAACTCTTTACCATTGTCGTCGGGACCCAGATGATGCTTGGCTGGCATTGGTGTTGTGAAGCCTTTGCAGTCTTGCATACCGAACTTCTTCAGGCACTCTTTAAGATATTTCTCTTGAGATATGAAGATGCCGTTGCGTTGTTGCCGTATTTGAAGACCGAGGAAGAACTTCAGCTCCCCCATCATGGACATCTGATATTGCTCTTGCATCATATATCCAAACTCTTCACTATACTTCTGATTGGTGCAGCCGAAGATAATGTCATCCACATATATTTGGCACACAAACAGTTCACCATCATATGTCTTCGTGAAAAGAGTGGGATCCAGGGAACCAGGTATGAAGCCTTTGCTTTTCAGAAAGTACTTGAGTGTATCATACCAGGCCCTAGGGGCTTGTTTGAGGCCATACAGTGCCTTGTTGAGCTTGTATACCATATCAGGATGTTTTGGATTTTCAAAGCCAGGTGGTTGTGCAACATACACTTCTTCTTCAATCTTGCCATTGAGAAAGGCACTTTTCACATCCATCTGATAGAGAAGTATGTTATGATGATTTGCATAGGCCAGCAGTATGCGTATGGCTTCAAGCCTAGCCACAGGAGCAAATGTTTCATCGAAGTCAATGCCCTCCACTTGAGTATATCCTTGAGCAACGAGACGAGCTTTGTTTCTGACAACTTGACCATGCTCATCTTGCTTGTTGCGCTATATCCATTTGGTGCCTATTATGTTGTGCTTCCGTGGATCAGGACGCTTAACTAGTTCCCATACATTATTCAGCTCAAACTGTTGAAGCTCTTCTTGCATAGCTTGAATCCATTCAGGTTCCATGAAGGCTTCTTCAACCTTCTTGGGTTCTGATATTGAGATGAATGCGAAATGCCCACAGAAGTTTGTTAGCTGAGTTGCCCTTGAATGAGTGAGTGGACCAGGTGCATTGATGCTGTCAAGTATTTTGTCAATTTGTACTTCATTTGCAACACGAGGGTGTGTGGGGCGAAGACTTTGCTCTTGCTGATCTATGTGGTCATTTGAAGGTATATCTTCCGGCTGAGCATTGTCTTCATGTGGATCAGGTGCTGAGATGATAAGTTCTTCTTTAGGATGAGCTTCAGAAGGTACAATTTCTCCAGTTCCCATAAGCTTGATTGATTCATTTGCTGGAACTTCATCTAGCACATTTGGCAATTGCTCTCTTTGTGATCCATTGGTTTCATCAAATCGCACATCCACTGTTTCAACCACTTTGTAGTGGAAGAGATTGAAGACTCTGCAGGAGTGCGAATCCTTTCCATATCCAAGCATGAAGCCTTCATGTGCTTTTGGTGCAAACTTTGAGGTGTGGTGTGGGTCCTTGATCCAGCATTTTGCGCCAAATACTCTGAAGTAACTGACATTTGGTTTCTTGCCAGTTAGGAGTTCATAAGATGTCTTGTTCAGAAGCTTGTGAAGATAAACACGATTGATTGTATGGCATGCAGTATCAATGACTTCAGTCTAGAATTTTCTTGGAGTCTTGTATTCATCTAGCATTGTTCTGGCCATCTCAATGAGTGTTCTGTTCTTGCGTTCGACGACGCCATTCTGCTGTGGCGCGTATGGAGCTGAGAATTCATGTGTGATGCCCAAGGTATCCAGATATGTATCAAGGCCAGTGTTCTTGAATTCAGTGCCATTGTCACTTCTGATGTGCTTTATCTTGGCGCCAAAATTGTTCATAGCTCGATTTGCGAAGCGTCTGAAGACATCCTGCACTTCAGTCTTGTAAAGGATTATGTGCACCCAAGTATATCTAGAATAATCATCAACAATTACGAAGCCATAGAGGCATGCAGAAGTAGTAAAAGTTGAGTAGTGAGTAGGACCGAAAAGATCCATGTGAAGCAGTTCGAAGGGTTGAGTAGTGGTCATGATTGTCTTCGAAGGATGTTTTACCCTTGTCATCTTCCCTGCTTCACAGGCACCGCATAAGTGATCTTTCTTGAACTTGACGCCCTCGATGCCTATGACGTGCTTTTTCTTCGCAAGGGTGTGGAGGTTCCTCATGCCAGCATGCCCAAGCCTTCGATGCCAAAGCCAGCATTCTGAAGCTTTTGCAAGAAGACATACTGCAAGTTGTGGTCCTACTGAGAAATCTACCACATACAAATCACCTTTCCTATACCCTTCAAACACTAGAGATTTGTCAGATTCCATTAGCACCAGGCAGCGATATTTGCCAAACATTACAATCATATTCAAATCGCAAAGCATTGAGACAGACATTAAGTTGAAGCCAAGGGATTCAACAAGCATGACTTTATCCATGTGTTGATCCTTTGAGATTGCAACTCTACCTAGACCCAATACCTTACTTTTACCAGTGTCAGCGAATGTAATGTGGCTCTTGTCGGATGGACGTAAAGTTGAGTCCATAAGAAGGCTTCTTCTGCCAGTCATGTGATTTGTACACCCACTGTCAATAATCCATTCTGAAGACTTTGAAGTCGCTGGTGTCGTACCCTACAGTGCAGTTAGGGGGATAGGCTTCACGAAGAGTGTTGTGAAGCATAAACATTTGACGAACCAGTGGGTTATGAAAACTTAGATCCAGATTAGGACTAATGGGGAGAGTAGCATGCGATTCAGGAACGAAGTACATAATGATGCCATTTGGGCAGTTTATCTTGCGCCCCACAAGATTTTTATGGTCCCCAGCAATAGCATCAGAAGATTTTGTTTTTGTGCTGGAGACCTTTCCCTGCAAAAGAGAGTTAAGCTTTCTTAACCACCCACATCTTCAAGGGTGGCTTAGAAGCTATGAGTCTAAGTGCAGCATCTGAGAATTTTGGCTTTGAAGCCTTAGCAAACAGTCTAGCAGGGGGACAATAATACTCATAGGCATAAGCAGAATAATTTTTGGTCATATGAATATGACGGTTCGATGAACCGCTCTCATATTCATATGCCTGAGTATGGTTTCCCTGCAAAACATTTGCGTTAGTGTGACTCAGGTGAGTCCTCTGTCTGTATGAAGCCTTTGGACCGAGGTTTGTCTTCTTCAAGTGAGGTGTCATGAAGACATTCACAGGAAGATTTTCCAGACATGTTTTCGGAACCCAGATCTTCTTCATAGGCGGTCCATTCCTGCAGTTAGTACCAATGTACCTGGCAAACACTTCACCATTCTGATTCTTAAACAGTTTATAGTTTGCATCAAAGGATTCATCAATGATAATTGGGTTAGCACAAGTGAAGGCAGATAAATTGGATGGATCTGCTGAAAGTTCCTTTGCAGCAACCCATGTAGTTTTGGGGTACTGCTCAGGTTTCCAGTAAGAGCCATCTGCATTGATTTTCCTCACGAACCCAACACCCTCTTTCCTAGGGTTTCGGTTCAGAATCTGCTTCTTAAGGACATCACATAATGTTTGATGCCCTTTCAGACTTTTGTACATCCCTGTTTCAAGCAATGTCTTCAACCTAGCATTCTCATCAGCAATAGCAGTGGTATCCTCAGCAGAGGGGTTAGTTGCCACATCAACAGTTGAAGATATTGGAACAGTAGTAGCAGTGGAACATTCAGCAACAGAATTAGCATTATTACGCTCAATGCATTTAAGACATGGTGGTTCAAATCCTTCCTGAGCGGGACTGATCTGTTCGGCGCGAAGTGACTCGTTTTCCTATTGAAGATCTTCATGAGCCACCCTCAATTTCTCAAGTTCTTGCTTCCTTTGAAGATAGTCATAGGAAAGCTTTTCATGAGTTGTTGAGAGAGTATCATGACGATCTTCAAGTTCCTGATACTTAACGTGAAGGTTTTTTATGTCTTCAATTAAGGATTCAGATCGAGTCATTTCAGCACCCAACAGATCATCGCTTCTGTCTAACAGTTTTTGAATATGTTCCATAGCTTTCTGTTGTTCAGTTGCAATTTTAGCAAGTGTTTTGTAGCTAGGTTTTGAATCACATTCAGAGTCATCGTCACTGGACGTTTCATAGCGAGTGGTGCGTGTGTTTACCTTGGCACCGCGTGCCATGAAGCAGTAGGTAGGAGTGGAGTCGTTCTTGTCATTTGCGTCGGTGTCGGTGATGCAGTTATTGTCTTCAGTGTTGAAGATGGACTTGGCGACGTATGCTGTAGCCAGACTCGCAATGCCAGAATCAGACTCCTCCTCAGACTCCACCTCTGCCTCCTCAGATGCGGACTCCTCTTCTGAATCCATCTCCTTTCCAACAAACGCACGTGCCTTGCCAGATGAGCTCTTCTTGTGTGATGAAGACTTGGAAGAAGACTTTGAGTGTTTCTTCTTCTTCTTGTCGTCAGAATCATATTCCTTGCTCTTCTTCTTCCTTCTATTCTCATTGTCCCACTGTGGACACTCAGAGATGAAGTGCCCAGTTTTCTTGCACTTGTGGCATGTTTTCTTCTTGTAGTCATGAGCAGAAGCTTCATCATTCCTTGAGCTTGATCGTGAAGATTTTCTGAAGCCTTTCTTCTTGGTGAATTTTTGAAACTTCTTCACTAGCATTGCAAGTTCTCTTCCAATGTCTTCAGGATCATCAGAACTGCAGTCAGATTCTTCTTCAGATGAGGAGACAGCTTTTGCCTTCAAGGCACGAGTTCGCCCATAGTTTGGACCGTAGATATCTCTTTTCTCAGAAAGCTGAAACTCATGTATGTTGAGCCTCTCAAGTATGTCAGACGGATCGAGTGTCTTGAAATCAGGACGTTCTTGAATCATCAGGGCCAGAATGTCAAACGAACTATCAAGTGATCTCAGCAGCGTCTTGACGATTTCATGTTTGGTGATCTCAGTAGCGCCGAGGGCTTGTAGCTCATTTGTGATGTCAGTGAGCCGATCAAAGGTGTGCTGGACATTCTCATTGTCATTTCATTTGAAGCGGTTGAAGAGATTGCGAAGGACACTGATTCTTTGATCTCTCTGGGTTGATATGCCTTCATTAACTTTGGAGAGCCAGTCCCAGACCAGTTTGGATGTCTTCAAGGCACTCACACGGCCATACTGTCCTTTGGTCAGATGACCACAGATGATATTCTTGGCAGTAGAGTCCAGTTGAACGAACTTCTTGACATCAGCAGCAGTGACACCTTCTCTAGCCTTGGGAACGCCGTTTTCGACGACATACCATAGGTCGACGTCAATGGCTTCAAGATGCATGCGCATCTTATTCTTCCAGTAGGGATATTCAGTTCCATCGAAGACGGGGCAAGCAGCGGAGACTTTGATTATCCCTGCAGTCGACATAGCTAAAACTCCAGGTGGTTAAACCGAATCACACAGAACAAGGGAGCACCTAGCTCTGATACCAATTGAAAGTGCGTTATATCGACTAGAGGGGGGGTGAATAGGTGATTTTTATGAAAGTCTTCAAAACGTGAGAGTTATGAAGACAAACAGTGAAGATTATGCCTATTAATATGCAGCGGAAGTTAGATTACACTAGGCCAGCCATGGTCATGTATTCAATAGAGTGAAAGCGCAATGACAAACAGCTTCAGTGTAATAAGGATCAGGTAGGAAGAAGTTATGAAGCCGAACAGATCATATATTCATGTTGTGAAGACAAAAGATAAAGCAAGCATGCAATGTCTTCACAATGAATAACTGTAAGTGAAAGGAAGTGAAGATGAAACCAGTGACACGTTGAAGACAATGATTTGTTGGACCAGTTCCAGTTGCTGTGACAACTGTACGTCTGGTTGGAGCGGCTAGGTATTTAAACCAAAGGACACACAGTCCCGGACACCCAGTCAAGGACACTTAGTCCAAGACACCCAGTCCTCACCGTTTTCTCCTTGAGCTAAGGTCACACAGACCTCGCTCAATCACTCAGGTAAGTCTTCAAGGTAGACTCCCAAACCTTCACAGACTTCGTTCACTGGCAATCCACAATTTCTCCTGGATGCTCAGAACGCGACGCCTAACCGTCTGGAGGATGCACAGTCCTCAAGTGTAATAAGTCTTCAAATCACACAGACACGAAGACTTAAGTGATGCCCAATTTACTCTGGCTCTGGGTGGTTAGGGCTTTTCTCCTCACTAGGAATTTTTCTCTCAAAGGCTTCGAGGTGGGTTGCTCTCAAATGACAAAAGCCGTGCACTGAAATCTGAGCAGCCAGCCATTTATGGTTGTGGGGGGTGGACTATTTATAGCCACTTGGCAACCCGACCTGATCTGTCCGAAATGACCCTTGGTCACTAAGGAACTGACACGTGTACCAACGGTCGAATTTTGAACTCACACGGCAACTTTACTTGGGCTACAAGTAAAGCTGACTTGTCTGACTCTGGACAAGATTTTCTCTCAAAGTCTTCGCTCGAAGACATAGGATTTGAATTAGGCATCACTTCAGTCATTCTGACTGGTTCTTTTGGACCCCACTTAACAGTACGGTGATTCCTATGACACAACATAAATGAAATAAAACTACGAAGGATCTAAGTCTTCGAGTTCCATAAGCTTCATAGGGAGTCTTCTCATGTCATTGTCTTCAATATGAATATCTTCATAGACCACCATTGTCTTCAATGTCTTCGTACATTTTTAGGGGTCATCTCTGGTAATAAAACCGAATCAATGAGGGACTTCTACCTGTGTTTTCCTGCAATTCTCACAAACACGTTAGTCCCTCAACTAGGTTTGTCGTCAATACTCCAAAACCAACTAGGGGTGGCACTAGATGCACTTACACAGCTGGCTGGCTGGCATGATACGCCTGTCGGAGGCCTACCAGCGGGAGATGGACCGTGCTATAGGCGGCACTCCAGCTCCTGGTGGGCCTAGCCGCGTTGGCCCGATCAACCAGCGTGGCGCGGCCATCGCCAGCATGTTCGGGACAGACCGTCCCGTCTATGCCACGCCTGCAGAGAACATACGGGCTGCCCAGGCGGCAGCAGACGAGCTAGACAAGCTCGAGGGCGACGAGCGTCGCCACATGCGGAGCGAGTTCAGCAGCTCCTGGATGCGGCTGCTGAGCAGCAAGATGCCGGGTGCCGCACTGAAGCGCCCAACCGGCGAAATGACGACCCACCACCTCGCCGAGACCAAGGCGCGACATCCCGAACGCCGACTGGTGGCGTCCACGATATAAGAGACAAGGAGCCGGTAGCCAGCCACAGCCGGACTCATGTCGCCATCGAGCGCGACCAAGACGGCCGCCCGAGAGCAGTGCGACGGCGAAACGATTGCCCGCCGCCTCCTCCCTGCAGGGAGAGGCACATCTCCCCGCCGCCTATTGACCACCCGTCACTCGGCGACCGCCTTGGTCGCCGAGAAGGAATCGGAGAAAACGATGCTCGCCATCGGATCGACCGCCTTAATCGGTCCCTAGCGTTAGAAGAGGAAGACGAGCCGGGTCCGCCTTGTTTTGGCCCCCGCATTCGAGATGAGCCCTTTCCCAAAGGGTTCACTCTCCCAAGAGATACCCCCAAGTATACCGGCTCCGTGAAGCCGGAGGACCGGCTGGTCGACTACTCCATAGCCGTCAGCATCGCCAACGGCAACAAGCGCGTCGCCGTGAAGTACGTCCCCCTCATGCTTCAGGGCACGGCCCGGACATGGCTGAACAGTCTGAAGCCCTGCAGCGTCAACAGCTGGGTTGACTTTACTGAAGCATTCATCCGCAACTTCACCAGCACGTACAAGCGGCCGCCCAAGCCTCGCCAGCTCTCCCTGTGCGTTCAAGGCCCCAATGAGTCGACCCGTGACTATCTCACACGCTGGGCTGAGCTGCGCAACTCTTGTGAGGGCGTGCACGAGGTGCAGGTCATCGAGTAATTCACAGTCGGGTGCCGTCTCCTCAAGCACCGGCTCCTCTGCGACGAGCCAGTGATGACCCACAAGTATAGGGGATCTATCTAGTCCTTTCAATAAGTAAGAGTGTCGAACCCAGCGAGGAGCAGAAGAAAATGATAAGCGGTTTCCAGCAAGGTATTCTCTGCAAGTACTGAAATAAGTGGTAACAGATAGTTTTGTGATAGGATAATTTGTAACGAGCAACAAGTAACAAAAGTAAATAAAGTGCAGCAAGGTGGCACAATCCTTTTTGTAGCAAAGGACAAGCCTGGACAAACTCTTATATAGAGAAAAGCGCTCCCAAGGACACATGGGAATATCGTCAAGCTAGTTTTCATCACGTTCATATGATTCGCGTTCGGTACTTTGATAATTTGGTATGTGGGTGGACCGGTGCTTGGGTACTGTCCTTACTTGGACAGGCATCCCACTTATGATTAACCTCTATTGCAAGCATCCGCAACTACAACAAAAGTATTAAGGTAAACCTAACCACAACATGAAACATATGGATCCAAATCAGCCCCTTACGAAGCAACGTATAAACTAGGGTTTAAGCTTCTGTCACTCTAGCAACCCATCATCTACTTATTACTTCCCAATGCCTTCCTCTAGGCACAAATAATGGTGAAGTGTTATGTAGTCGACATTCACATAACACCACTAGAGGAGAGACAACATACATCTCATCAAAATATCGAACGAATACCAAATTCACATGACTACTAATAGCAAGACTTCTCCCATGTCCTCAGGAACAAACGTAATTACTCACAAAGCATATTCATGTTCATAATCAGAGGGGTATTAATATGCATATAGGATCTGAACATATGATCTTCCACCAAATAAACCAACTAGCATCAACTATAAGGAGTAATTAACACTATTAGCAACCTACTAGTAACAATCCCGGACTTGGAGACAAGAATTGGATACAAGAGATGAACTAGGGTTTTGAGAGGAGATGGTGCTGATGAAGATGTTGATGGAGATTGCCCTCTCCCGATGAGAGGAGTGTTGGTGATGACGATGGCGATGATTTCCCCCTCCCGAAGGGAAGTTTCCCGGGCAGAACAGCTCCGCCAGAGCCCTAGATTGGTTCCACCAAGGTTCCGCCTCGTGGTGGCGGAGTTTCATCTGAGGAGATGGATTATGATTTTTTTATCATCGAAAGACTTCATATAGCAGAAGATGGACATTGGAGGGCCACCAGGGGGCCCACGAGGTAGGGGGCGCGCCCAGGGGGTAGGGCACGCCCCCCACCCTCGTGGGCAAGGTGTGGCCCCCCTGGTGAACTTCTTGCGCTCAGTATTTTTTATATGTTCTGAAACGTCTTATGTGAAGTTTCTGGACTTTTGGAGCTGTGCAGAATAGGTCTCTAATATTTGCTCCTTTTCTAGCCCAGAATCCCAGCTGCCGGCATTCTCCCTCTTTATGTAAACCTTGTAAAATAAGAGAGAATAGGCATAAGTATTATGACATAATGTGTAATAACATCCCATAATGCAATAAATATCGATATAAAAGCATGATGCAAAATGGACGTATCAACTCCCCCAAGCTTAGACCTCGCTTGTCCTCAAGCGAAAGCCGAAATCGAAAAATATGTCCACATGTTTAGAGATAGAGGTGTCGATAAAAGTAAAATACGGACATGAGGGCATCATGATCATTCTTAGAACATCAACTTATATAATTCTTGTCATATGATTTCTTATGCTAGAGCAATAATTCAGTCACAATTTCAAGTATGAATCGTAAACTTCATTGAAAACTAACAAACTATAATCTCAGTCATTGGAGCAATTGCAATTTATCATAACATAGGAAAGAGTCAATATATAAGAGCTTTTCAGCAAGTCCACATACTCAACTATCATATAGTCCTTCACAATTGCCGACACTCACACAATACTTATGGGTATGGAGCTTTAATCGAACACAGAGAAAGATAGGGGCTTATAGTTTTGCCTCCCAACGTTTTACCTCAAGGGTAATGTCAAAAATAATAGTTCATGAAAACTCACATCCAATTAGCCATATATACCAGGATCTTTCCAACATACTGTGCTTGCCAAAGGATAAAATGTAAAAAGGAAGGGTGAAGATCACCATGACTCTTATGCAAGGTAGGAGATAAAAGTAAAAGATAGGCCCTTCCCAGAGGGAAGCAGAGGTTGTCATGCGCTTTTATGGTTGGATGCACAAAATCTTAATGCGAAAGAACGTCACTTTATATTGCCACTTGTGATATGGACCTTTATTATGCAGTCTGTCGCTTTTATTTCTTCCATATCACACGATCGTATAAATCTTATTTTCTCCCACACTAATAAGTCATACATATTTAGAGAGCATTTTTTATTGCTTGCACCGATGACAACTTACTTGGAGGATCTTACTCAATCCATAGGTAGGTATGGTGGACTCTCATGGCAAAACTAGTTTAAGGGTATTTGGAAGCACAAGTAGTATCTCTACTTGGTGCGATGAATTTGGCTAGCATGAGGGGGAAAGGAAAGCTCAACCATGTTGGATGATCCATGACAATATAATTTATCTCAGGTGTAAGAAAACATAACCCATTACGTTGTCTTCCTTGTCCAATGTCAACTCTTTAGCATGTCATATTTTAATGAGTGTTCACAATCATAAAAGATGTCCAAGATAGTATATTTATATGTGAAGACCTCTCTTTCTTTATTACTTCCTATTAATTGCAATGATGACCAAAACTATGTTTGTCAACTCTCAACAACTTTTATTCATCATACTTTTTCTATGTGAGCTCATTACTCTCCATAAGATCCATATGATGTCTTTGTTTCCCCCTTTTTATTTCTTTCTCTTTTCTTTTATTCCCTTAAGATCATGGCAAAATAATCAAGCCCTTGACTCAACACTAATCTTTATTATATATAGCTCACGGACTCGATTACATAGAGGGATCATAAAGCAAAACTCAAAACTAGATCATGCCATAAACTTTATTCTACTAGATCAAGATATTACCAAAAGGATCGAACTAAGAAAAATGGTAAAGATAAAAGTGATGGTGATACAATATCGGGGCACTCCCCCAAGCTTGGCAGATGCCACGGGGAGTGCCCATACCCAAGTGATTATGTCTCCTTTGTTGGTGAAGAAGGTGTAGTTGTTGATGATGGATAGTCGCGCATCGAGCGTAGGAGGTCTTATAACTTGCGGATAATGCCCTTGAGTGCGATGATATGCTCCTTCAACAAAATATTTTCACGTGTGAGATACTTATTTTGTATTCGAGCTAACTCAATCATCTTGAAAGCTTCGATCTCAGTTGGGGTAAGAAGACTGTGATCAAGTTGAAGGATGTCTTCTGTTGCCGAAACTTGTTCCTCCATGGCCTTCTTGATCCATTCCTCCTTGTTGATCTCCATGGGTTCTTCTCTCTTCAGCTCTATCTTCATTAGCCAAGCATCATTGCCCTCATGGTTGGAGGAGGAGGGAGACGACATAGTGCCTGGCCTTGACAACCCTGACAGAAAACAGCTCGAAACAAAGACAAGAGATATTTGCGTGATACGGAGGTCAAAACCCCTGGGAGATTATATAATGAATTTTTACCGACCAAAATACATGTTGTGTAAGAAAACGGAGTCTGGAGAGCACACGAGGTGCCCACGAGGTAGGGGGGTGCGCCCTCCACCCTCATGGAGGCCTCGTGTCCTTCCCGGACTGCTTCTTATTTTCTATTTTTCTAAATATTCCAAAATGGAGAAATATTGCCTTAAAAACTGTTTTGGAGTCGGTTTACTTACCGTACCACATACCAATTCCTTTTCGGAGTCTGAAACGTTCTGGAAAGTGTCCCTTATGTATTCCTCCGGGGTTACGGTTTCAATAACTTTGGTTTCAATATTTATGGGATTATCTGAGATATAATGTTTGATTCTTTGACCGTTCACCACCTTCGGATTTGTGCCTTCGAAGTTGTTGATTTTTATGGCACCGGAATGATAGACCTCCTCGATAACGTAAGGGCCTTCCCATTTAGAGAGAAGTTTTCCTGCAAAAAATCTTAAACAAGAGTTGTATAGCAATACATAATCACCTACATTAAACTCACGCTTTTGTATCCTTTTATCATGCCATCTTTTAACCTTTTCTTTAAACAATTTGGCATTCTCATAGGCTTGGGTTCTCCATTCATCGAGTGAGCTAATATCAAATAACCTCTTCTCACCAGCAAGTTTAAAATCATAATTGAGCTCTTTAATAGCCCAATATGCCTTGTGTTCTAGTTCGAGAGGTAATTAAGTGACATGCTTTTCCATAAACCATTTTATACGGAGACATACCCATAGGATTTTTATATGCAGTTCTATAGGCCCATAATGCATCATCAAGTTTCTTGGACCAATTCTTTCTAGACCTATTAACAGTCTTTTGCAAAATTAATTTGAGCTCTCTATTACTCAATTCTACTTGACCACTAGACTGAGGGTGATAAGGAGATGCAATTCTATGATTAACATCATACTTAGCAAGCATTTTATGGAAAGCACCATGAATAAAATGTGAACCACCATCAATCATTAAATATCTAGGGACTCCAAATCTTGGAAAGATAACTTCTTTAAGCATTTTAATAGAAGTGTTATGATCAACACTACTAGTTGGAATAGCTTCTACCCACTTAGTAACGTAATCAACAACAACTAAAATATGTGTATACCCATCAGAGGAAGGAAACGGCCCCATATAGTCAAAGCCCCAAACATCAAATGGTTCAATAACGAGTGAATATTTCATAGGCATTTCTTGACGTCTACTAATATTACCAATTCTTTGACATTCATCACAAGATAAGACAAACTTACGAGCATCCTTGAAGAGAGTAGGCCAATAAAAACCAGATTGCAATACCTTATGTGCAGTTCTATCTCCAGCATGGTGTCCTCCATAAGCTTCGGAGTGACACTTGCGTATGATATGTTCATGTTCATGCTCAGGTACACAACGTCTAATAACACCATCTACTCCTTCTTTATAAAGATGTGGGTCATCCCAAAAGTAATGCCTCAAATCATAGAAGAACTTTTTCTTTTGCTGGTATGTGAAACTAGGCGGTATAAATTTAGCAACAATGTAATTAGCATAATCAGCATACCATGGAGCAGTATGAGAAGCATTTATGACTTTTAATTGCTCATCAGGAAAGCTATCATCAATAGGTAGTGGGTCATCAAGCACATTTTCTAACCTAGACAAGTTGTCTGCAATGGGGTTCTCAGCTCCCTTTCTATCAACAATATGTAAGTCAAATTCTTGTAGCAAGAGAACCCATCTAATAAGTCTAGGTTTAGCATCTTTCTTTTTCATAAGATATTTAATAGCAGCATGATTAGTGTGAATAGTTACTTTAGAATCAACAATATAAGGTCTGAACTTATCACAAGCAAATACGACTGCTATGAATTCTTTTTCAGTAGTAGCATAATTTCTTTGAGCATTGTCTAGGGTTTTACTAGCATATTGAATAACATTTAATTTCTTATCAACTCTTTACCCTAGAACAGCACCTACAACATAATCACTAGGATCACACACAATTTCAAAGGGTAAATTCCAATCAGGTGGCTGAACAATAGGTGCAGAGATCAATGCTTTCTTAAGTATTTCAAATGCTTCTATACAATCATCATCAAATACAAATGGTATATCTTTTTGTAATAAATTAGTCAGAGGCCAAGAAATTTTTGAGAAGTCCTTAATGAACCTCCTATAAAATCCGGCGTGACCAAGGAAACTTCTTATACCTTTGATGTCCTTGGGGCATGGCATCTTTTCAATAGCATCAACCTTGGCTTTATCAACTTCAATACCTCTTTCAGAAACTTTATGCCCCAAGACAATACCTTCATTAACCATAAAGTGGCACTTTTCCAAATTCAAGACAAGATTAGTTTCTTCACATCTATGCAAAACTCGATCAAGGTTGCTCAAGCAATCATCAAAAGAAGATCCATAGACGGGGAAATCGTCCATGAAAACCTCACAAATCTTTTCACAAAAGTTAGATAATATAGCCATCATGCATCTTTGAAAGGTAGCAGGTGCATTACATAAACCAAAAGGCATACGTCTATAAGCAAAAGTACCAAAAGGGCAAGTAAAAGTAGTCTTCGATTGATCTTTGGCTCACACAGGTATTTGAGAGAAACCAGAATAGCCATCTAGAAAGCAAAAATGTGTATGTTTGGATAATCTTTCTAGCATTTGATCGATAAAAGGTAAGGGGTAATGATCCTTTTTAGTCGCCTTATTTAATTTGCGGAAATCAATTACCATCCTCTAACCTGTAATAATTCTTTGAGGAATCAATTCATCTTTATTATTAGGAACGACAGTAATACCTCCCTTCTTAGGGACACAATGGACAGGACTTTGTAAGTGCATCTAGTGCCACCCCTAGTTGGTTTTGGAGTATTGACGACAAACCTAGTTGAGGGACTAATGTGTTTGTGAGAATTGCAGGATAACACAGGTAGAAGTCCCTCATTGATTCAGTTTTCCTACCAGAGATGACCCCTAAAAATGAATGAAGACATTGAAGTCAAAGGTGGTATGTGAAGACATTCACATTGAAGACTATGACAAGAGAAGACATCGCATGAAGACCATGGAGCGCGAAGACTTAGTTGTTTCGTCGTTCTTTTTCTTCTTTGTTGAGTCATAGGAACCACCTTACTGTTAGGTGGGGTCCAAGTGAACCAGTCAGAATGACTGAAGTAGTGCTTAACCAAAATCCTATGTCTTCGAGTGAAGAATATGAGAGCAAATCTTGTCGAGAGTTGGATAAGTCAGCTTTGCTTGTAGCCCAAGTAAAGTTGTTGTGTGTGTTTGAAATCTGACCGTTGGAACACGTGTCAGTTCCTTAGTGACCAAGGGTCATTTCGGACAAATCAGGTCGGGTTGCCTAGTGGCTATAAATAGCCCACCCCCTACAACCATAAACGGTTGGCTGCTCAGAGTTAGAGTAGGGCTTTTGTCGTTTGAGAGCAACCCATCTCGAAGCCTTTGAGAGAGAATTCCTTGCGAGGATAAAGCCCTAAACACCCAGAGCCAAAGAGTGTTAGGCATCACTTAAGTCTTCCTGTCTATGTGATCTGAAGACTTATTACACTTGAGGACTGTGAATCCTCCAGCCGGTTAGGCGTCGCGTTCTGAGCATCCAAGAGTCATTGTGGATCACCGGTGAACGAAGTCTGTGAAGGTTTGGAAGTCTACCTTGAAGACTTACCAGAGTGATTGGGCGAGGTCTGTGTGACCTTAGCTCAAGGGGAATACGGTGAGGACTGAGTATCCTGAGCTGCGTGTTCAGGACTGGGTGTCCGGGACTGTGTGTCCTCGGGTTTAAATACCTATCCGCCCTAACCAGACGTACAACTGTCACCGCAGTTGGAACTGGTCTACCAAACCTTTGTCTTCACCAAGCTCACTGGTTCTATCCTTCCCATCTCTTTATTTACAGTTGGCCCTTGTGAAGTTAGTGCCTATTTGCATTGTCCATTTGTCTTCACTGTGTGACTGTCTGTTCAGATTGGTTTCATATTATCTTCCATCCTGATCCGTACTGCCTAGCTACTGTTAGTCTTTGTGCTCTCACTTCATTGAATACTTGACTATGGTTTGCCTAGTGTAGTCTACCTTCCGCTGCATGGCTATAGGTTCATTTCTATCGTTTGTCTTCAAAACTCCCATGTTTTGAAGACTTCCATAAAAATCGCCTATTCACCCCCCCTCTAGTCGATATAACGTACTTTCAGACTTACCCACTGACTATCAGCAACGGGATAGATTATACCTGCCTCAAGGAGCTTTAGTATTTCTTTCCTTACCACTTCTTTCATTTTAGGATTCAGCCGTTGTTGATGATCACGAACTGGTTTAGCATATTCTTCCAAATTTATTTTATGTTGACATAGAGTGGGACTAATGCCCTTAAGATCATCAAGAGTATACCCAATAGCAGCACGATGCTTCTTCAGAGTTTTCAATAATCTCTCTTCCTCATGCTCTGAAAGGTTAGCACTAATAATAACAGGATATATCTTTTTCTCATAAAGATAAGCATATTTAAGAGTATCAGGCAACGGTTTAAGCTCAAACACAGGATCTCCCTTGGGTGGAGGAGGATCCCCTAGGATTTCAACAAGCAAATTGTGTTTCAGAATAGGTTCCTGTTTAAAGAATACTTCATCTATTTCCCTTCTTTCATTCATAAACATATCATTTTCATGGTCTATCAAATATTGTTCTAAAGGATCACTAGGAGGTACGGCAATAGAAGAAAGATCAATAATTTCATCCTTACTAGGTAATTCTTCTTCACAGTGTTGTCTACTAAATTTAGAGAAATTAAATTCATGAGACATATCATCGAACCCGATAGTAACAACATCCTTTTTGCAATCTATCTTAGCATTAACAATGTTTAAGAAGGTTCTACCAAATATAATGGGACAAAAGCTATCTTGTGGGGAACCAAGAACGAGAAAATCAGTAGGATATTTAGTTTTCCCACACAAGACTTCAACATCTCTAACAATTCCCATTGGTGAAATAGTATCTCTATTGGCAAGTTTAATTGTGACATCAATATCTTCTATCTGAGCAGGTGCAATATCATGCATAATTTCTTTGTATAAGTCGTAAGGTATTGCACTAGCACTAGCACCCATATCACATAAGCCATGATAATAATGATCTCCTATTTTAACAGAAATAACAGGCATGCCTACCACATGTCTATTTTTATCTTTAGCACAAGGTTTAGCAATTCTAGCAGTCTCATCAAGGAAATGAATAACATGCCCATCAATATTATCACACAAGAGATCTTTAACAATAGCAATATCTAGTTCAACTTTAATTTGCTCAGAAGGTGTATAAGTTTTAATATTGCTTTTGCGAACCACAGTTGAAGCTTTAGCATGATCCTTTATCCTAACAAGGAAAGGTGGTTTCTCAACATAGGAAGTAGGAACAATAGGATCATTATAAGTGATAGTCTTTTCTTTAACTTTAATAGGTGCAGCTACTTTTACTTCTATGGGAGGATGATATTTAAACCACTTCTCCCTGGGGAGATCAACATAAGTAGCAAAAGATTCACATAAAGAAGCTACTATCTCAGAGTCAAGTCCATATTTAGTGCTAAATTTACGGAAAACGTCGGTATCCATAAAATATTTAACACAATCAAACTTAGGTGTCTGATGTCTACTACACAACCTTCTTCTTGTAGACGTTGTTGGGCCTCCAAGTGCAGAGGTTTGTAGGACAGTAGCAAATTTCCCTCAAGTGGATGACCTAAGGTTTATCAATCCGTAGGAGGTGTAGGATGAATATGGTCTCTCTCAAGCAACCCTGCAACCAAATAACAAAGAGTCTCTTGTGTCCCCAACACACCCAATACAATGGTAAATTGTATAGGTGCACTAGTTCGGCAAAGAGATAGTGAAACAAGTGGTATATGGATAGTAGATAATAATTTTTGTAATCTGAAATAATAAAAACAGCAAGGTAGCAAGTGATAAAAGTGAGCGTAAATGGTATTGCAATGTGTTGAAACAAGGCCTAGGGTTCATACTTTCGCTAGTGTAAGTTCCCTCAACAATACTAACATAATTGGATCACATAACTATCCCTCAACATGCAACAAAGAGTCACTCCAAAGTCACTAATAGCGGAGAATGAACGAAGAGATTATGGTAGGGTACGAAACCACCTCAAAGTTATTCTTTCCAATCAATCCGTTGGGCTATTCCTATAAGTGCCACAAACAGCCCTAGAGTTCGTACTAGAATAACACCTTAAGACACAAATCAATCAAAACCCTAATGTCACCTAGATACTCCAATGTCACCTCAAGTATCCGTGGGTATGATTATATGATATGCATCACACAATCTCAGATTCATCTATTCAACCAACACATAGAACCTCAAAGAGTGCCCCAAAGTTCCTACCGGAGAATCACGACGAAAACATGTGCCAACCCCTATGCATAGGTTCATGGGCGGAACCCGCAAGTTGGTCACCAAAACATACATCAAGTGGCACGCGGTATCCCATTGTCACCACAGATATCCACGGCAAGACATACATCAAGTGTTCCCAAATCTTTAAAGACTCAATCCGATAAGATTACTTCAAAGGGGAAACTCGAATCATTACAAGAGAGAAGAGGGGGGAAGAAACATCATAGGATCCAAAAAGAATAGCAAAGCTCGCGATACATCAAGATCATATCATCTCAAGAACACGAGAGAGAGAGAGAGATCAAACACATAGCTACTGGTACATACCCTCAGCTCCGAGGGAGAACTACTCCCTCCTCATCATGGAGAGCACCAGGATGATGAAGATGGCCACCAGAGAGGGATTGCCCCCTCCGGCAGGGTGCCGAAACAGGGTCCCGATTGACTTTTGGTGGCTACGGAGGCTTTTGGCGGCGGAACTCCCGATCTATTATGCGTTCTGGAAGTTTTAGGGTATATGGAGTTATATAGGCAAAAGAAGCACGTCAGGGGAGCCACGAGGGCCCCACGAGGCAGGGGGCACGCCCTAGGGGGGTGGGCGCGCCCCCACCCTCGTGGGCAGCTCCCGTATCTTCTGACGTGGGGTCCAAGTCCATCAGGTGTGTTTTCTTCCAAAAATAACTTCTCCAGTTGATTTCGTTCCGTTTCGACTCCGTCTGCTATTCCTTTTCTTCAAAACACTGAAATAGGCATAAAACAGCAAATCTGGGTTGGGCCTCCGGTTAATAGGTTAGTCCCAAAAATAATATAAAAGTGGATAATAAAGCCCAATATTGCCCAAAACATTAGATAATATAGCATGGAGCAATCAAAAATTATAGATACGTTGGAGACGTATCAAGCATCCCCAAGCTTAATTCCTGCTCGTCCTCGAGTAGGTAAATGATAAAAAGATAAGTTTTGATGTGGAATGCTGGTTGGCATAATTTCAATGTAATTCTTCTTACTTGTGATATGAATATTCAGATCTGAAAGATTCAAGAAAAAGTTTAATATTGACATAAAAGTAATAATACTTCAAGCATACTAACTAAGCAATTATGTCTTCTCAAAATAACATGGCCAAAGAAAGCTATCCCTACAAAATCATATAGTCTGGCTATGCTCCATATTCACCACACAAAATATTTAAATCATGCACAACCCCGATGACAAGCCAAGCAATTGTTTCATACTTTTGATGTTCTCAAACTTTTTCAATCTTCACGCAATATATGAGCGTGAGCCATGGACATAGCACTATAGGTGGAATAGAATGGTGGTTGTGGAGAAGACAAAAAGGGAGAAGATAGTCTCACATCAACTAGGCGTATCAACGGGCTATGGAGATGCCCATCAATAGATATCAATGTGAGTGAGTAGGGATTGCCATGCAACGGATGCACTAGAGCTGTAAATGTATGAAAGCTCAACAAAAGAAACTAGTGGGTGTGCATCCAACTCGCTTGCTCACGAAGACCTAGGGCATTTTGAGGAAGCCCATCATTGGAATATACAAGCCAAGTTCTATAATGAAAGATTCCCACTAGTATATGAAAGTGACAACATATGAGACTCTCTATATGAAGAACATGGTGCTACTTTGAAGCACAACATATGAGACTCACTATATCATGGTGCTACTTTGAAGCACAAGTGTGGAAAAGGATAGTAGCATTGCCCCTTTTTATTTATTTATTTGTTTGGCCTTTCCTTTTTTTATTTGTCCTTTCTTTTTTTATTTGGCCTTTCTCCTTTTTTTGGGACAATGCTCTATTGAATGATGATCATCACACTTCTATTTATTTACAACTCAATGATACAACTCGATACTAGAACAAAGTATGACTCTATATGAATGCCTCCGGCGGTGTACCGGGATATGCAATGAATCAAGAGTGACATGTATGAAAGAATTATCAACGGTGGCTTTGCCACAAATACGATGTCAACTACATGATCATGCTAAGCAATATGACAATGATGAAGCGTGTCATAATAAACGGAACGGTGGAAAGTTGCATGGCAATATATCTCGGAATGGCTATGGAAATGCCATAATAGGTAGGTATGGTGGCTGTTTTGAGGAAGGTATATGGTGGGTTTATGATACCGGCGAAAGGTGCGCGGTACTAGAGAGGCTAGCAAAGGTGGAAGGGTGAGAGTGCGTATAATCCATGGACTCAACATTAGTCATAAAGAACTCATATACTTATTGCAAAAGTCTAGAAGTTATCAAAGCAAAGTATTACGCGCATGCTCCTAGGGGGATAGATTGGTAGGAAAAGACCATCGCTCGTCCCTGACCGCCACTCATAAGGAGGACAATCAATAAACACATCATGCTCCGACTTCGTTACATAACGGTTCACCATACGTGCATGCTACGGGAATCACAAACTTCAACACAAGTATCTCTCAAATTCATAACCACTCAACTAGCATGAATCTAATATCACCATCTCCATATCTCAAAACAATCATCAAGCATCAAACTTCTCTTAGTATTCAACACACTCATAAGAGAATTTTATTATTAATCTTGTATACCTAGCATATTAGGATTTTAAACAAATTACCATGCTATTTAAGACTCTAAAAATAATATAAGTGAAGCATGAGAGTTCATCTATTTCTTCAAAATAAAACTACGACCATGCTCTAAAAGATATAAGTGAAGCACTAGAGCAAATGACAAACTACTCCGAAAGATATAAGTGAAGATCAATGAGTAGTCGAATAATTATGCAACTATGTGAAGACTCTCTAACATTTAATAATTTCAGATCTTGATACTCTATTCAAACAGCAAGCAAAGCAAAATAAAATGACATTCTAAGAATGGCAAACATCATGTGAAGAAGCAAAAACTTAGGATCAACCGAAACTAACCGATAATTGTTGAAGAAGAAAGGTGGGATGCCAACCGGGGCATCCCCAAGCTTAGATGCTTGAGACTTCTTGAAATATTATCTTGGGGTGCCTTGGGCATCCCCAATCTTGAGCTTTTGTGTCTCCTTAATTCCTCTCATATCACGGTCTCCCTAAATCTCAAAAGCTTCATCCACACAAAACTCAACAAGGACTCGTGAGATAAGTTAGTATAAACCATTGCAAAAGCCTTATCATACTCTACTGTAGCAAATCACTAAAATTATTATTCAACATTGAATACTAAATTCCTCTGCATATTTAATAGTCATATCCTCAAATAGAATCATTAAAGAAGCAAACATATGCAAACAATGCAAACATAACAGCAATCTGCCTAAACAGGATAGTCTGTAAAGAATGCTGCAACATCCATACTTCCCTAGATCCAAAAATTATGAAATAAAATTCCCACTTTAGTAAATTTATCAGAGCTTAATATTCAAAAGGTTTCAACATTTTATCACATTCTGACTTTTCTAGGGAATTATTGCAACAGCGGTAAACTTTCTGTTTTCAAACAGCAACATGTATACTTGTAACATAGGCATAGTAAAGGCTATCAACGCCACTTTTATTGAAACAAAAGATGCAAAACATTGTTCTAAATAACAGAAAGCAAATCCTACAAAATAAATTGACACTCCAAGCAAAACACATATCATGTGGCGAATAAAAATATAGCTCCAAGTAAAGTTACCGATGGAAGTGGACGAAAGAGGGGATGCCTTCCGGGGCATCCCCAAGCTTAGGCTCTTGGCTATCCTTGAATATTACCTTGGGGTGCCTCGGGCATCCCCAAGCTTAGGCTCTTGCCACTCCTTATTACATAATCCATCGAATCCTTACCCAAAACTTGAAAACTTCACAACACAAAATTTAACAGAAAACTCGTGAGCTCCGTTAGTATAAGAAAGCAAAAAACCACTTCAAGGTACTGTAATGAACTCATTATTTATTTATATTGGTGTTAAACCTACTGTATTCCAACTTCTCTATGGTTTATAAACTATTTTACTAGCCATAGATTCATCAAAATAAGCAAACAACACACGAAAAACAGAATCTGTCAAAAACAGAACAGTCTGTAGTAATCTGGATCAAACGTATACTTTTGGAACTCATAAAATTCTGAAATAAATTTCTGGACCTGAGGAATTTATCTATTAATAATATTCAAAAAGAATTAACTAAATAGCACTCTCCAAATAAAAATGGCAGCAATTCTCGTGAGCGCTAAAGTTTCTGTTTTTGACAGCATGATCAACAAGACTTTCCCAAAGTCTTCCCAAAGGTTCTACTTGGCACAAACACTAATTAAACACATAAAACCACATCTAAACAGAGTCTAGATGAATTATTTATTACTAAACAGGAAAAAAAGCAAGGAACTAAAATAAAATTGGGTTGCCTCCCAACAAGCGCTATTGTTTAATGCCCCTAGCTAGGCATGATGATTTCAACGATGCTCACATAAAAGATAAGAATTGAAACATAAAGAGAGCATCATGAAGAATATGACTAGCACATTTAAGTCTAACAAACTTCCTATGCATAGGGATTTTGTGAGCAAACAATTTATGGGAACAATAATGAACTAGCATAGGAGAGCAAAACAAGCATAACTTAAAAAATTTAAGCACATAGAGAGGAAACTTGATATTATTGCAATTCCTACAAGCATATGTTCCTCCCTCATAATAATTTTCAGTAGCATCATGAATGAATTTAACAATATAACCAGCACCTAACGCATTATTCTCATGATCTACAAGCATAGAAAATTTACTTCTCTCCACATAAGCAAAATTCTTCTCATGAATAATAGTGGGAGCAAACTCAACAAAATAACTATCATGGGATTGAAAATTAAGATCAAGATGACAATATTCATTGTTATTATTATTCTTTAAAGCATACATGTCATCACAATAATCATCATAGATAGGAGGCATGCTTTCATCATAGTAAATTTGCTCATCAAAGCTTGGGGGGCAAAAAATATCATCTTCATCAAACATAGCTTCCCCAAGCTTGTGGCTTTGCATATCATTAGCATAATGGATATTCAAGGAATTCATACTAATAACATTGCAATCTTGCACATCATTCAAATATTTAGTTCCAAACATTTTATAGATTTCTTCTTCTAGCACTTGAGCACAATTATCCTTTCCATCATACTCACGAAAGATATTAAAAAGGTGAAGCGTATGAGACAAACTCAATTCCATTTTTTATAGTTTTCTTTTATAAACTAAACTAGTGATAAAACAAGAAACTAAAAGACTCGATTGCAAGATCTAAAGATATACCTTCAAGCGGTAACCTCCCCGGCAACGGCGCCAGAAAAGAGCTTGATGTCTACTACACAACCTTCTTCTTGTAGACGTTGTTGGGCCTCCAAGTGCAGAGGTTTGTAGGACAGTAGCAAATTTCCCTCAAGTGGATGACCTAAGGTTTATCAATCCGTAGGGGGTGTAGGATGAAGATGGTCTCTCTCAAGCAGCCCTGCAACCAAATAACAAAGAGTCTCTTGTGTTCCCAACACACCCAATACAATGGTAAATTGTATAGGTGCACTAGTTCGGCAAAGAGATAGTGAAACAAGTGGTATATGGATAGTAGATAATAATTTTTGTAATCTGAAATAATAAAAACAATAAGGTAGCAAGTGATAAAAGTGAGCGTAAACGGTATTGCAATGTGTTGAAACAAGGCCTAGGGTTCATACTTTCGCTAGTGTAAGTTCCCTCAACAATACTAACATAATTGGATCACATAACTATCCCTCAACATGCAACAAAGAGTCACTCCAAAGTCACTAATAGCGGAGAACGAACGAAGAGATTATGGTAGGGTACGAAACCACCTCAAAGTTATTCTTTCCAATCAATCCATTGTGCTATTCCTATAAGTGTCACAAACAGCCCTAGAGTTCGTACTAGAATAACACCTTAAGACACAAATCAATCAAAACCCTAATGTCACCTAGATACTCCAATGTCACCTCAAGTATCCGTGGGTATGATTATACGATATGCATCACACAATCTCAGATTCATCTATTCAACCAACACATAGAACCTCAAAGAGTGCCCCAAATTTCCTACCGGAGAATCATGACGAAAACATGTGCCAACCCCTATGCATAGGTTCATGGGCGGAACCGGCAAGTTGGTCACCAAAACATACATCAAGTGGCACGCGGTATCCCATTGTCACCACAGATATCCACGACAAGACATACATCAAGTGTTCTCAAATCTTTAAAGACTCAATCCGGTAAGATTACTTCAAAGGGGAAACTCGATTCATTACAAGAGAGAAGAGGGGGGAAGAAACATCATAGGATCCAAAAAGAATAGGAAAGCTCGCGATACATCAAGATCGTATCATCTCAAGAACATGAGAGAGAGAGAGAGATCAAACACACTGGTACATACCCTCAGCCCCAAGGGAGAACTACTCCCTCCTCGTCATGGAGAGCACCGGGATGATGAAGATGGCCACCGGAGAGGGATTGCCCCCTCCGGCAGGGTGCCGGAACAGGGTCCCAATTGACTTTTGGTGGCTGTGGAGGCTTCTGGCGGCGGAACTCCCGATCTATTATGCGTTCTGGAAGTTTTAGGGCATATGGAGTTATATAGGCAGAAGAAGCATGTCAGGGGAGCCACGAGGGCCCCACGAGGCAGGGAGGCACGCCCTAGGGGGGTTGGCGCGCCCCCCACCCTCGTGGGCAGCTCCCGTATCTTCTGACGTGGGGTCCAAGTCCATCAGGTCTGTTTCCTTCCAAAAATAACTTCTCTAGTTGATTTCGTTCCATTTCGACTCCGTCTGATATTCCTTTTCTTCAAAACACTGAAATAGGCATAAAACAGCAAATTTGGGCTGGGCCTCCGGTTAATAGGTTAGTCCCAAAAATAATATAAAAGTGGATAATAAAGCCCAATACTTCCCAAAACAGTAGATAATATAGCATGGAGCAATCAAAAATTATAGATACATTGGAGACGTATCAGTGTCATACCTGACTTCTTACCTTCGTCGAGGTCCCAATCTTCAGAGTTGCGTTTAATTCTTTCCAATAAATTCCATTTGAATTCAATAGTCTTCGTCATAAAAGAGCTAGCACAAGAAGTATCGAGCATGGTACGATTGTTATCAGAAAGCCGAGCATATAAATTTTGAATAATCATCTCTCTTGAGAGCTCATGGTTGGGGCATGAATATAACATTGATTTAAGCCTCCCCCAAGCTTGAGTGATGCTTTATCCTTCGCGAGGCCAAAAATTATATATATAATTGCGATCACGATGAACAAGATGCATAGGATAAAACTTCTGATGAAATTCCAATTTCAATTGTTTGTAGTTCCATGACCCCGTATCATCACATAGCCTATACCATGTCAATGCATCTTCCTTCAAAGATAAAGGGAAGACCTTCTTATTAACAACATCTTCGGGTACACCTTCAAGCTTAAATAATCCACAAACTTCATCCACATATATTAGGTGCTCATCAGGATGCATTGTTCCATCTCCTACAAAAGGATTATCTAGCAGTTTTTCCATCATACCTGAAGGAATCTCAAAGCAGACATTTTCATTTTCATTTTCATTTTCATTTTCATTTTCAGTAGGTTCAGTAGGTTGAGGAGCAACTCTTTGCTCTACTGGTCGGGGTGAAGATACCCCGAACAAGCCCCTCGGAGGATTACTTTCGATAGTAATAAGTGACAGTAAATTTCAGCACACTATATAAATTTTCCTTACCAAATTCCACCTACCAAAGGCGCTTCACTCCCCGGCAACGGCGCCAGAAAAGAGTCTTGATGACCCACAAGTATAGGGGATCTATCGTAGTCCTTTCGATAAGTAAGAGTGTTGAACCCAATGAGGAGCAGAAGGAAATGATAAGCGGTTTCCAGCAAGGTATTCTCTGCAAGTACTGAAATAAGTGGTAACAGATAGTTTTGTGATAGGATAATTTGTAACGAGCAACAAGTAACAAAAGTAAATAAAGTGCAGCAAGGTGGCCCAATCCTTTTTGTAGCAAAGGACAAGCCCGGACAAAGTCTTATATAGAGAAAAGCGCTCCCGAGGACACATGGGAATATCGTAAGCTAGTTTTCATCACGTTCATATGATTCACGTTCGGTACTTTGATAATTTGGTATGTGGGTGGACCGGTGCTTGGGTACTATCCTTACTTGGACAAGCATCCCACTTATGATTAACCTCTATTGCAAGCATCCGCAACTACAACAAAAGTATTAAGGTAAACCTAACCACAACATGAAACATATGGATCCAAATCAGCCCCTTACGAAGCAACGCATAAACTAGGGTTTAAGCTTCTGTCACTCTAGAAACCCATCATCTACTTATTACTTCCCAATGCCTTCCTCTAGGCCCAAATAATGGTGAAGTGTTATGTAGTCGACGTTCACATAACACCACTAGAGGAGAGACAACATACATCTCATCAAAATATCGAACGAATACCAAATTCACATGACTACTAATAGCAAGACTTCTCCCATGTCCTCAGGAACAAACATAACTACTCACAAAGCATATTCATGTTCATAATCAGAGGGGTATTAATATGCATATAGGATCTGAACATATGATCTTCCACCAAATAAACCAACTAGCATCAACTACAAGGAGTAATTAACACTACTAGCAACCTACCAGTACCAATCCCGGACTTGGAGACAAGAATTGGATACAAGAGATGAACTAGGGTTTTGAGAGGAGATGGTGCTGATGAAGATGTTGATGGAGATTGCCCTCTCCTGATGAGAGGAGCGTTGGTGATGACGATGGCGATGATTTCCCCCTCCCGGAGGGAAGTTTCCCGGGCAGAACAGCTCCGCCAGAGCCCTAGATTGGTTCCGCCAAGGTTCCGCCTCGTGGCGGCAGAGTTTCGTCCAAGGAGATGGCTTATGATTTTTTTCTCATCAGAAGACTTCATATAGCAGAAGATGGACATCGGAGGGCCACCAGGGGGCCCACGAGGTAGGGGGCGCGCCCCCCACCCTCGTGGGCAGGGTGTGGCCCCCCTGGTGAACTTCTTGCGCTCAGTATTTTTTATATATTCCGAAAATGTCTTCCGTGAAGTTTCAGGACTTTTGGAGCTGTGCAGAATAGGTCTCTAATATTTGCTCCTTTTCCAGCCCAGAATCCCAGCTGCCGGCATTCTCCCTCTTTATGTAAACCTTGTAAAATAAGAGAGAATAGGCATAAGTATTGTGACATAATGTGTAATAACAACCCATAATGCAATAAATATTGATATAAAAGCATGATGCAAAATGGACGTATCAGCTAGCGACCCTTGACGAGCTACTAATCATAGCAGACAAGTACGCCACAACCGACTCCTCCATGAAGGCGGAAATTCAAGTCAACACGTCTGGCAAGGTGGCCCCCCAAGCCCCTCGGATCCCGGCTGGCGACGCCAGTCGGCGGCAGCAGCCGAACGACAACAAGCGAAAGGCCACACAGCCGGCTTCCACAAGCCGGCAGGTGGCAGCAGTTGAAGATCGACAACCAGAAGAACAACCTCATCCCAAGCACCAGAAGGGCAGCAAGCCTAACTGGCTGCCCGCTTTCTCGTACGAACAGACTCTTGATGCTCCCTGCAAGTTCCACAGCGGTGCAAAGCCATCCAATCACACCATTCGGAAGTGCCATTGGCTCACCAGGATTGCCAAGGGTGACGGACTCCAGCCCGCTCCCCCTGTCGGCCCGCCGCCTCCTCCCCCGCAGCAGCCGGCGGCTCGGCCAGTCGGTGTCGTGCAAGATGATTATCCCAAAGATCAAGGGGCCTACGTTGTGTTCACCAGCGTGGCCGACGATAGGCGGCAGCAGTGGTTGGAAGTGAATGTAGTAGCATCAGAGACCCCCGAGTTCATTCATTGGTCAGAGAAACCCATTAGCTAGAGCAGAGCTGACCACCCAGAAGTGATGCCAAGCCCCGGCTCTTATGCCTTGGTGCTGGACGCCACGTTTGCTACAGAGAAGCGGGCTGCCCGTTTTCCCGAGTCTTGATATATGGCGGCAGTAGCATCAATATTCTATACAAGGATACCATGGAGAAATTGGGAATCAAGCAGAGACACCTTCAGCCCAGTCGGACTATTTTCCATGGCATAGTTCCTGCCCTTTCCTGCTCACCAATCGGCAAGACTCAGATAGACGTTCTCTTCGGGGACAAAACTCATTTCCGTCGAGAGCTAGTCTGGTTTGAGGTGGTGGACCTTGAGAGCCCTTATCACGCACTGCTTGGTCGGCCTGCCCTGGCCAAGTTCATGGCGGCCCCCCACTATGCTTACCTAAAGATGAAGATGCCAAGCTCTAAGGGAATCCTGACCGTAGCAGGAGACTACGAGAAGTCGTCCGCCTGTGCGGTGGAGAGCAACCGATTAGCCGAGTCCCTCATAATCGCAGCAGAGAAACGGCTCCTTGACCGGGTTGTGGCAATGGCAGGCAAGCAAGCGGAAATGTCGCCCGACCCCAAGGAGTCGGAAGCAGAGGGCTCGTTCAAGACGGCCAAAGAAACAATGAAGATACCTTTGGACCCTGAGCACCCGGAGAGGTATGCTGTCATTGGCGCAAACCTTGACAGTAAATAGGAAGGCGAGCTCGTCGATTTACTCTGTGAGAATCGAGACATCTTCGCATGGTCCCCCAAAGACATGCCAGGTGTACCGACGAAATTCGCCGAGCACAAGTTACATGTCCGATCTGATGCCAAGCCAGTCTGGCAGCCCTTGCACCGCCTATCAGAAGAGAAAAGAAGAGTTGTTGGAGAAGAGATAGCCCGGCTCCTAGCAGCCGGCTTCATCATGGAGGTGTTCTTTCCAGAATGGTTAGCCAATCCAGTCCTAGTGCTGAAGAACAACAAGCAGTGGCGCATGTGCATTGATTATACCAGCCTCAACAAAGCATGCCCCAAAGATCCATTTGCTCTGCCCATAATCGATCAAGTGATCGACTCCATAGCTGGATGTGAGGTGTTGAGTTTTTTGGATGCATACTCCGGGTATCACCAGATCAAGTTGGACCCGGCCGACAGGATGAAGACCGCCTTCATCACGCTATTTGGAGCCTTCTGCTACCTGACCATGACGTTCGGCCTAAGAAATGTCGGCGCTACCTTTTGGCGTTGCATGCAGAAGTGTCTCCTCAAACAACTCGGCAGAAACACTCATGTCTATGTAGACGATGTGGTGGTGAAGACAGAGAAGCGTGGGACGCTACTGGAGGATCTTAGGGAGACTTTCGAGAACCTGCGCCGATTTCAGATCAAGCTCAACCCGGAGAAGTGTGTCTTTGGGGTACCAGCCGGCCAGCTTCTTGGTTTTCTGGTCTCAGAGCGCGGCATAGAGTGTAACCATGTGAAGATCAAAGCCATCGAAAGGATGGAAATACCCACCTGACTGCTGGATGTGCAAAAATTTACCGGCTGCTTGACATCTATTAGCCGTTTCATCAGTCGGCTGGGCGAGAAGGCTCTTCCCCTGTACCAGCTCATGAAGAAGACCACCTTTTTCGAGTGGAATGACAAGGCGGACGAAGCTTTTCTCCAGCTCAAGAAGATGTTGACAACCCCGCCTATCTTAGCGGCCCCGACTCCTAAGGAACCAATGCTCCTCTACATTGCCGCTACCAGTCGGGTGGTTAGTACAGTCATAGTGGTGGAACGGAAAGAAGAAGGCAAAGCCCTACCAATCCAGAGGCCGGTGTATTACCTAAGCGAAGTACTGTCCGCCTCCAAGCAGAACTACCCCCACTATCAGAAAATGTGTTATGGCATGCACTTTGCTGCCAAAAGATTGAAGCCCTACTTCCAAGAGCACCCAATCACTGTGGTCTGCACAGCTCCGCTTGCTGAGATTATTGGAAGTCGAGATGCCTCGGGCCGAGTGGCCAAGTGGGCCATAGATTTGGCCCCCTACAACATCTACTACCAGCCTCGCACCGCCATCAAGTCACAAGCACTGGCCGACTTCCTCATCGTCTGGGCCGAGACCCAGTACTTGCCGCCAGTGCCAGATTCCACCCATTGGCGGATGCATTTTGATGGTTCAAAAATGCGCACCGGTTTGGGAGTCAGCGTCGTTCTCACCTCCCCCAAGGGCGACAAGCTCAGATATGCGCTGCAAATTCACTTTGCCGCCTCCAACAATGTTGCTGAATACGAAGCACTCATTCACGGGCTCTGGCTTGCCAAAGAACTCGGCATTCGCCGGATCCTGTGTTACGGAGACTCCAATTTGGTGGTCCAGCAGTCATCAGGCGACTGGGACGCCAAGGATGCAAATATGGCCAGCTACCGTTTTCTCGTGCAGCAACTCAGCGGATACTTCGAAGGGTGCGAGTTCCTTCATGTGCCAAGAAATGACAATGAGCAAGCCGACGCCTTGGCATGAATCGGCTCCACCCGGCAAGCAATACCAACCGGCGTTGCCTTGCAACGACTCCTCAAGCCGTCCGTCAAACCATCACCAGAGTCAGATTCCATATTTGTGCCGGCTCCTCCTGAAGTAGCTGGATCCGACTTGAGAGCCCCACCAGCCGACACGGGAACTTCGGTGGACAACCCGGGGACTGCAGCAGTCGGCCCGGGGACTTCATCAACTCAGCAAGCGGCGGCCGACTCCAACCCACCGCCTCCCAGCCCAGCCGCCCTCGTACAAGTGGCAGCCCTGGCAGTTGAGGAAATTGCAGCACCTTCATGGGCCCAGCCCATCCTCAATTTTTTGGTGAAAAAAGAGCTACCAACCGATGAAATCTCGGCCCGGCAAGTGCAACGCCGGGCGGCAACGTACACCATAGTCAACAGAGAGCTTGTAAGGTGCATTATCACTGGTGGTTACCAGCGATGCATCAAGCCAGAACAAGGATATGCAATCCTCAAAGATATCCATCAGGGCGAGTGTGGTCATCACGCGGCCTCAAGGGATGTAGTGGCCAAGGCTTTCCGCCATGGTTTTTTTGGCCGACTGCCCTAGAAGACGCCAAGGACTTGGTCCAGAAATGCAAAGGGTGCCAGAAGTTTCGTTCAAAGCCTCACCAGCCGGCTTCCGCACTCAAGACTATTCTCATCGCCTGGCCCTTTGCCGTCTGGGGCCTAGATATGGTGGGACCATTCAAGACAGCAAGAGGTGGCTTGACTCATCTGCTTGTCACGGTGGACAAGTTCACCAAGTGGATAGAAGCAAAACCAATCAAGAAGCTGAATGGTCTGATTGCTGTGACTTTCATCTCTGACATCACCATCCGGTATGGCATACCACACAGCATCATCACCGACAATGGCACGAACTTCGCCAAAAGTGCCTTGGCCCGTTTTTGCGTGACACAGGGCATCCGACTGGACCTAGCGTCTGTTTCCCATCCGCAGTCAAACGACCAGGTGGAGCGAGCAAACGGCCTCATCTTATCCAGCATCAAGCCCCGACTGGTCGAGCCTCCGGAGCGGTCGGCCGACTGCTGGCTCGACGAACTTCCGGCTGTCCTCTAGAGCCTGCGCACAACTCCAAACAAGTTAACCGGCTTTACGCCTTTCTTTCTTGTCTACGGTGCCGAAGCCGTCATCCCGACGGACATAGAATTCGACTCCCCTCGAGTCACCATGTACACCAAGAGGAGGCGGAAGAAGCACGACAAGACGACATTGATCTGCTGGAAGAGGGCCGGTTGTTGGCACTCAGCCGGTCCACCATCTACCAGCAGAGCCTGCACCGATACTACAACAGAAAGGTCAAGCCAAGATCCTTCCAAGAAGGAGACCTTGTGCTCCGGCTGATCCAGCGAACAGCTGGCCAGCACAAGCTCTCGGCACCTTGGGAAGGCCCCTTCATCATCAGCAAGGTGTTGGGCAATGACTCCTACTACCTCATCGATGCTCAGAAGCCTCAAGCACGCAAAAGAGATGACTCCGGCAAGGAGACGGAACGACCATGGAATGCGAACCTCCTTCGAAGGTTTTATAGTTGATGCAGTATGTACCACACCAACTTTTGTATTAAGTACGAAGACTCCGGGTTCCCCGAGAAGAGCTCGGGGACTGCCCTGTTTTATCTGTATGATAAGTATTACGTCTATCATTTATGTCATTTCATTAATCTGTCTGGCACCGGGTTAGACCAGTCGACCCGGGGACTTGCCGCCTTGTACTATGAGATGCTTCCTGCGGCCGGACAAGTAGTGTGTTGGCACCCTAGCTTTCTCCTGCCAGAGGCCGCAGCCTGCAGAGTAGCTATTCGGTCGGCAGGAGTCAAGGCAGAAAGGGCGCCTGCATAAAAATGGCTAAGGACTTAAGGCATTTACATAGTCCAAGCCGGTTTCTCGCCTTGCCAACCGGTTGCCGAGCAACCGGCCGGCCGGCTTCTACTTAACTTGCCAAGAAAACTCTAGCTGGCCAAGTACTTGCCTTCCCAAAAGTGGCTAAGTACTTGACCCAGCCATAGTTCGCAGAGCAGCTGTTCGGCTGGCAAGACGGCAACCAAGGGAAGGCGGCAAAGGAAAAAGCCAAGAGAGTAGAAGGCAAGGAAAGGTAGAACTCGGATAAAATATTTACACGTCAAAGGCCCTTGGCCGACATCCAACATAAGTTCCAAATACACCCCGCGGGTGGAATTGTGCGAAGCTAATAAAGTTCGTTGAGACTGATAAACAGGGAGAAATAAAAAGTAAAGTGACAGCCTAGGGATCGGCGGACGGGTTCAGCAGAGTGGTGGAGTCGGTGGCGCCGGCTGGTCGGTCCCCGCTTGGTCCCCTCCAGCGGCAGCCGGCTCATTCGGGTGCGGATCGTTGCTGGAGGCACGGTCGAGTTGGGGCTGGCCGTCCGCTCCGACCTCTAGCGCCCCCTCTTCGCCTTCCTCCTCCTCATCATCTTCTCCCTCGTCACTGGAGTCGATCACCTCGGCCGAGTCCTCGCCCTCCTCCGGGTTCAACCCGAACCACTTTAGCGGCCTCGGTGCCGTCTTCAGCTGGCTCCGGGATGAAGACTCTGGTGTCGGTGTACTCGGCGATGGCCGCCGCCCGCTTGACGAGTTCGCCCTCCACCGCCACCAGCTCCTCCTGGGCCTCCTGTCGGAACGTGGTCAACTGGGCTAGATTTAGCCCAGGGTACCATGCCTTGACGAACTCCAAGGCCCGGCGTGCTCCGGCCCGGGCCGAGGAGCCCTTCCACGCCTCAAGGTGGCCAGCCGCCACCTCCAGCCAGTCGGCAGTCCGGCTGGGGGTGCGCGGGGCTGGCCTGTCGGGCCACAAGGTGGCGACGCATGGGCGCCGACACGCTGAAGGCGGCGCAGCATCCAATGATTCGGCCGAAGACGGGCCTGGATGCTGAGAAGCTGCTTGCGAAGGGTGCAAGGGGCATTGGCTGCGATCTGCTCGCCTTCCACCCTTCATTCTTCACGGTCGGCCTCGATAGCCTGGTTGGCGGCACCAGAGTGGCCTGGAAAGAAGTCTGCCAGGACTAAGCGAAAGAGTCAGAACAAGAAGAAAAGAAGCCGGCTTGGCTAGAGGTTGGCGACTTAAAAGAAAAGTAAAGAAGGTCGCCTACCGTCAACCATATCCTCGATTTCGCCAAAGCCGGCCGTCAGCATCGCCTCCTTGTCGGTCCAGGCGGAGCGTTCGATCTCGAACTTGGCGAGAAGACCCGCCTCCTTGTCCTCTGCCTCCTTCTGGGCCTTCTGAAGAAGCCCTGCCTGCTCCGCTAGCTGCGTGGCCAGCCGGTCACGTTCTTCAGCCAGCTTGCTGTAGTCCACCTCCTTGGCATGCAGCGCGGCGTTGGCTTCACCCAGTTGCTGTTGAAGGATGGCGTTGGCCTATGCAAAATCAGAAAAAGAAGGAAACGACAACAATCAGCAAAGAAAGATGTAGCGCCAAGAAGATCCGGCCTGACTGCTCAACATTCGACCCGGATCTCGGGGACTACAGCCCGCGGGTGCGCCAACGCGCCCCTGCAGAAAGAAGAGAACTTACTCCGGCTCTCTGACAAGTCGGCGGCACGTTGATCCAGCTCCTGGACTATGGAGTTGAAGGCGGCCGCGCGGACGTTATGATAGTCCTGCAGCAAATGTATTAGTACTCAGAGCTTGTGAATTAGAGTTCCGGGCCGCCTGCTCAGCAGCCGGCCCTGAACTCGGGGATTACACCCAGTGGGTGCACTCGCGCGCCCCCACGAAGCAATACAAAATTGAAAATAAAGGAGCAAGAGGTATACCCGGATGGCCTCTCGTGACTCTAGGAACGCCTTGTTGCAATGCTTAAGAGCATCGGCCTTGGCGCGGAGTTTGGCTTGGACCTCCAGGACCGCCTTGTTCAGGTGGGTCGTCCCGCCTCCCCGCGCCCATCCAGCGGGCGTGGCGCTGGTCGCCTCGGTGTCCAGGATGGGGGAGCTTGCGGCGCCGACTGGGCGTGGCGCCAAGGACGCCTTCGCAGGCCGGCGATGCAAGGGTGTGCGGGTCCCAGGAGTCGGGCCCGTCACCATCTCATTTCTGGCCGGCGACACCGGTGGGCCGGCCAGCTACTTGTCTCGCGCCTCCTCAGAAGGTGGTGGCGGGGGCATGATTACGTCCGGAATGGCGGCGTCGCCGCCCTCCGTCTCCATAATAGGGTGGTCGCCGCCGGTTTTCCCAGTCTACGCCACAAACTTTGGTGCTGACGGCGCAGAGTTCAGGTGGACGATGAACGTAGCCGATTAACGGCGCACGGCTTCTTCAGCCCGCTTCCTTGCCGCATCAGCGGCCTCGGCCTCCGCCAGCTTCTTCAGGGCGGCGGCCTCCGCCTTGTTTGCCTCCGCCTTCTCCAGGTGGGCGGCCTCCTCGCGTGCCTCCCGTGCATTCCGCTCCGTCGCCTCCCGGAGGTCGGCGGCCGGATCGATCCATCGGGTGGTGGTGGAGGTCTCCATCGACCTCACGATGGAGGCGGTGGCCGACTTCTCAAGAATGAGCGGGGCCCTAAATCAAGAGGAACGAAGTAAAGGAGACTCAGATGAGATCGGCAAGAAAGGAGGAAGTACGAAGGAGGTCAGAACTTACGCAGAAACCAGCGACGGCGTCTTCACCACCTTGTGAAAGCGGTCGGCTTTCGCGGCAGCTTCGTCCCGCTTGGTCGCCACAGCCGAGCCCCTGGGTTTCTTCGGCCGGCTGCCAAATAGGCTCGGCGCGGCTCTACGCTTATGCACGCCACCTCGGGCTGCCGATGCGCCGGACAAGCTCGCGCCTTGCTGGTCGGAGCCCGGCTAGCAGCGCGGGACGACTTCCCCCACGTCGTCATCTGGCCAACCCTCGAGGCTGGCTCCGAGTCCCGAGCCACTCGCGGCACCGGCTCCTCCCTCGGTGTCGTCCTCCAAAGCCGCTGCCCCCAAGTCGGGGTCATCTACGTCGCTCTCCGCTCGGTTGGGGAGAAACCGATGCTCCAGCCTTGCGGCGCCGGCTGCCGGCTGGAGGAGGGCGCTCTGTCCAAAGAGCCGACTGGTCAGATTAAGCAAATGGAACCCGCAAAGAGGAAGAAAAATAGAAGGAAGGAAAAATTACCATAGGCGGGGGGGGGGGGGGGGGGGTTGGCACAGGAATACGGCTCCTTGCCAAACTGCCACTCCTCCGTGAGCTTGCAGTTCGCAAGGTAGTTCACCATGTGAGCTACCTCTGCGTGAGGCATCTCTTTAGTGCACAGCCGGCTTGGATCCTGATGACCGCTCATCTGACTTATCATGTGAGGGCGGCCCTGGAGCGGGAGCACTCGGCGCGCCACGAAGGCGGACAGCAAGTCAGACCCGGTCAGGCCCTCCGACTGTACCATCACCCGGAGCCGTGCGACGGCGGCGGCTCCCGAAGGCGACATCGTTGGCCCGGTATGACCAGTTAGGCCGCTTCCCAGTCGGCGGGCCGGCAGCTTGACCCAGTGACCCTCCGCGAAGATGCTCTTCACGTAAAAGTACGACTGCTGCCACAACTTCACCGATTGGATCAGCATGATGGGAGGAAATGGATTGTCGGCCCCCGTCCTCTGCACCGCGATGAAGGCGCCGCACTAAGCCAGCACCCCTGCGACAACGGTGCCAAGCTTGGTGTAGAAGAACCCCCCCTAGAGCTCGATGGTGGGGAGGACGCCGACGAAGGCTTCGCACAAGGTGACGAAGGCGGATAGCAGCACCACCGTGTTCGGGGTGAGGTGGTGCGGCTGGAGATTGTAGAATTCGAGGAAGGCACGAAGAAAGCCGCTCGCCAGCAGGCCGAGGCCGCGCAGGCAGTGCGAGCGAAAAAGGACCCGCTCGCCCTCCTCCGGCGCCGGCGATATCTCCCCCTTCAGCGCGAGACGAACGCCCACATAGTCCGCGCGGGGCAGCCGCCGCATCTGGCGGAGGAAGTCGATGTGGTCCTCGTGAACTGAGGAGCCATCCCAGGCTCCGGAGCGCGCCATGAGAACGAGGGGCTGACGGACGAGCTCGATGGAGACAAGATGCGGCGGCGCTTCGGCAAGGCTCGGGCGCTGCAGCCAGGAGAAGGAGAAGTGGAAAAAGAGTGGGGCGGAGGGGCGCACGTGCGTTCCCGCGTCCTCTCCTCCCCCTACTTATAGCCTGCGGGCTATGAAGCCGAGGGGGTGGGCGTGGGAACGTGGGATTAACTGTGCCCACGACCCCACACCCCCACCTTTACCGCGTGAATATTGCGTGCATTAACTCCACGGAGAAGCCCAACCGCCTACCTCGGCCGCCGCGGATCCACTCGCTGCCCGAGGCCCGATTGTGGCGGGCCCGGCCTGCGATCGCGTCCCGTCATGCGCGTGGGCTGGCTGGCCGACCCGGCCGGCCAGTGCCACGTGGCATGCCCGCAACAGACGGTGGGTAGAGAAGCTTATCAAGCACGCCGCCTGATTCCCATCACACATTCAAAATCCCAGTAGAGGAAACTGTTGAGGCTCCTCGGCTCCTCAACCGCGGCCCCTCACCAGCTTCGGGGACTACTGTCGGAGTAATGGGCCATGGGTAGCCTAACCCTAGGCCCCCAGCCTTTCAAAACATCGGGGCCGGCTACGCCCCTCAAGACGGCAAGATGAAGCGCCGCCTTCTAGCAGCTAGCTGGCAGAATGGCCGACTACCAGAAGACGGCCATGCTCAGGAAGGCGACTCCAAGGCGGGCCGACTCCTAGCAAGCGGCCTCCAGAGAGGCCGACTCCTGGCAATCGGCCCATGGCGCCCTTAAAGTCTGCACCCCAATTAAGAAGACAAGACGGGGTACGGCTACAGTGCGAGCCTTCCCCCTGAATCCAGGGATGGGCATGGCCACAGTGCCCCATACAGGCGGAGATCTCCGCATGACGCGGCACCATTGCCCCCCCACACATCACACTTGACAGGCGGAGTCCTGTTCCCACGAAGGCCTGTCAGGTACGGCTTGCAGATGGCAGGCCCTACCTGGCAGCCAGAGCCCTGAAGTCGGAGGAGGCTGGGGCAGTCGGACCTCGGAGGAGTCGGCTACCAGCATGCGGCCAATCCCTCCCTTGGGCCCCATGCGCCATCAACCAGATGAGACACGGAGTGGCAACAGTGATCGCCCACCAGGCGGCGGGACTGTAGCCACACCTCCCCGACCAAGCCTGCATCATTAGCGTTACGACTACAGTGATCAGCAGCCGGCAAGACCCGCAAGCGGAAGGAGCAGCTTGTCGGCTCCGTACCAGACCAGGCGGCGGGCCCCAGCTGTCGGCCAAGAAGCCGACGATCAGAGAGAATGATGACCGGGCCCTACGCCCGGCCAGATTACCATTGTACCCCTGGGGGGTAGGCCTATATAAACCCCCAGGGCACCCATGCAAAGGGTTCGGCCCTGTTAGGACCAACCTCATACCTAGAGGAGGAGAGAGCGTGCATGCCTTCTTCCACCTCTAGCAAACAACTCGAGGAGCACCATTGACCACTTACACACTAGTGATCATGCGGAGACCCCGCAGAGCAGGACTAGAGGTGTTATATCCTAGGAGAGCCCCGAACCTGGGTAAAGTATGCCGGCGTTCGTGTCTACGCCTCATCCCGCTTCCAGGCACCGGCAATGTTCTACTCGCTCCCACCATGATAAACCATCCTTTGGCATATGTCGCACCCAACCCCCGACAGGTTTCGTACCCTCAATAATCTCTTCGTTTGTTCTCTGCTATTAGTGACTTTGGAGTGACTCTTTGTTGCATGTTGAGGGATAGTTATGTGATCCAAATGTTATTATTTTTGAGGGAACTTGCACTAGCGAAAGTATGAACCCTAGGCCTTGTTTCAACGCATTGCAATACCATTTATGCTCACTTTTATCATTGGCTACCTAGCTGTTTTTATATTTTCAGATTAGAAAAACCTATATCTACCATCCATATTGCATTTGTATCACCATCTCTTCACCTAAATAGTGCATCTATACAATTTACCATTGTATTGGGTGTGTTGGGGACACAAGAGACTCTTTGTTATTTGGTTGCAGGGTTGTTTGAGAGAGACCATCTTCATCCTATGCCTCCCACGGATTGATAAACCTTAGGTCATCCACTTGAGGGAAATTTTCTACTCTCCTACAAACCTCTGCACTTGGAGGCCCAACAACATCTACAAGAAGAAGGTTGTGTAGTAGACATCAAGCTCTTTTCTGGCGCCGCTGCCGGGGAGGTGAGTGCTTGAAGGTATGTCTTTAGATCTTGCAATCGAATCTTTTTGTTTCTTGTTTTATCACTAGTTTAGTTTATAAAAGAAAACAAAAAAATGGAATTGAGGGTGCCTCATATGATTCATCTTTTTAATATCTTGCATGAAAATGATGGAAAGGAAAATTGTGCCCACTACAAAAAAATACACTTCCGTGATGATACGTGTTTGTCATAGTAGGTCGCATTTTCTGTCATGCATGTACATCCATGACAAATTTATGACAGAATCAAGATAGTCATACCTGTGCTATCGTAGAAGTGTTCCATGACATTGCCAAAATTATCATCATGGAAGTGTCCACTTCCATGACGATAAATCGCGCGTCACAGAAGTGCTTTCATCAAGGGTGACCGACACGTGGCATCCATCGTAACGGAACGCCGTTAAGCTATCGGGTCGGATTTTGGATCCGATAACCCGTTAACAGCCACGACCAATGCCGATTTTCCATGTGTAAAATTCTCATTGGCTGACGGATCCTCGCGTCAGCTCCGCGTTGGCACAGGTGTCACTCATCCAACGGTCGAGATGGGCCTATGATATGTTGACACGTGGACCGGCCCAAAAGTGGCCCACAAAGTTTAAATGGGCCGGCCCAACCGAAGGCCCATAAGATTTAGCGGACCATAATGGGCCGGCCCAACTAAAGGCCCACAAATTTAGCAGACCATAATGGGCCGGCCCAGCTAAAGGCGCACACGATTTTGCAGACCATAATGGGCCGGCCCAGCTAAAGGCCCACAAGATTTTGTGGACCACAATGGGCCGGCCCAGCTAAAGGCCCACAAGATTCTGCAGACCATAATGGGCCGGCCTAGCTAAAGGCCCAACATTCTCTGTCAAATCGGCCCATCAACGGCCTGTCCTAAACTTGTCATCAACGTGGCCCATGGTCACTTCTGGCCCGTTAACAGTCCGCTAAGTAATTGGGCCGAATTACGACCCAGTGTATTTCCGGCCTGTTAAAGGTCTAACTTCATTTGGGCCCATTTATAGGCTATCAAAACTTTCGGCCCCTAAACGACCGTGAAGGATTTGGGTCATATTCGGCCATGTCTAACATTCGGCCTGTTAGAGGCCCACTATAGCTTTGGGCCACTTTTGGCCTGTTGTCATTTTCGGCCTGTTAACGCCGGACGTAAACCATGGGCCATATGTGGCCCAACGTCATATCGGGCCCATTAACGGCCCATATAAAAATGACGATAATTTAGCCCGACCGAAGTTCCGGCTTGTTAAAGGCCCGTGTATTAGGTCGGCGCATTTACGGCCCATCCGAATTTCGGCCAGTCAAAGATCTGCATCGTAAATGGGCCACCATTTCGGCCTACTAAGTCCAGTGGGTTATTTGGCACAATCAGGGCCCAATCTCACTTTCGGTCTATTAAAGGCCCATGTTTTTATGGGCTCGAGATATTTACACCTGTAAACGGCCTATTTTTACTGAGGGCCCAAAATTATGTCTAGGCCTGTTAAAGGCCCACTATGGGCACAGGCCTACCAGAAAAATATGAAAGCTTATGTTGATTTAGGCCCAGATATTTTTAGTGGGCTACATGCCAATTTCGGCCCGTAATCGTTTTTAGCCCAATTGGAATGGGCCTGACGAATGTTGGCATGTTGGGCTCCTACGAAGGTTTCGGCCGAATACATTACTAAGATAAACCTACACTATACAAAAATAGCGTCGTAATTACTGCAGCCTGAGGCAGCATCATAAATGTTGTATCACAACAAAATAAATTCCAACCATACAACAAAAGGCCTGTTGGCATAAAGTTTACAGTCCTTCCAGATAAAAGCACCATCAGATGTATAGAAGCATAGATCATTTGACCTGAGTGCTGATGTTTCAGGCTGTAGAATCTGATGGAGCAGCAACCTCCACCTTTTTTCAGCCATTGCTCTTGAACAACGAAGCGAATGTCAGATAGTATGGTTTCAAAACCATTCATATCTTGACGACATTTCTCAACCACTATTCTTGTTTCTGAAACAATGTCCATTAGGGATTGGACTTGTGTCTGGAGCACAGATATATCACTCTGTCTAGCAGGAAGATTTTGTTTAGTAGGCGATTTGGACGAGGTTACCTTGACAACCAACCCAGAATTACGCAGGAAGGTGCTTTTTGCACTGTTAGTGGAGAGATACTGACGCACTACAGCAAGAGGTGACATTGTGCCTGTAGTAGCCTCGTCACCTTCAGGTGGTTGTGGCTGTTCAATCATTTGTTCCATAGCTTCCTGAAAGTTTGAACTTGTAGATTAGTGTACCAGATAAGTTACTAATAAGACAAAAACAAACAAAGTAGGTTAAACATTTATACATAACTTATTTTGGTGAACTACTGTAATACATTAGCATGTATTGTAGTGCCAACTACATAATAAAATCACTTTCGGAACATATGTCCATGTAGCATGCATACTGTATTGTCTATTTCCTCACATTCGTTGACATCTAAGGATAAAGAGACATGGTTTAAAGCAGGATGAACATAGTATGACATCATTCATATCATGGGCAAACAGATATAAAACAAACAGGCTATTTTATCATTGTGTGCGCACGTGAACATAACAACTAGATTACAGATCAAGACCAAAAGAATATCCTTCATCTCTTTTAAACCATGTAAGGTGAAATGATACGTTAAGACAACTATGAATAAAAGTGAACAGAGTAACTGACATTGGCTGCAAACCAAGTAGTTAAATGAACACATCACAGTACCAATCAGTTCAAGGCAGGAGGAGTAAGGACTTACAACAGCGGCTTGAACTGGTGTGATCATGCCCTTCATCTTGCTGGTGTGGCAATCCTTGAAGATTTGCACTGCATTCAGTTCAGGTTCTTTTTGGTCCGCATGGGCTTTCCTCTGTATTTGGAACAAGTCAATATAGATACGATAATATGGCACACAAAAAAGAAGGAAGTAGCAGCTATTTACAAGAGCCTCGCAGTGTGCAATATAGCTACGAGATCCTGTTGTCTGTTGGAATTTCACTTTAGAACGGTTGGTTTTGTTCTTCAAACAATTAGACTAGAAGAAGATACACTTGTAAGGCACATACATAAATACAAGTTCAATATGTGGTCTGATCAAATACATATAGCCTACCTGATACTTTGGATCAGACCAGTGTTTAACGAGGGCTGTCTAGTCTTCATATGTAATATATTCCACTAGAGATGTTTGGGCGATTTCATTGTTAGCCTTGCCTTCAAAGTGAGATTTTCTAAGGTGGTACCGATACTGTCGCAGAGCAGACTGAAAAACATGAGTGCATGCTTGTTTAGTTGCATCATCTTTCGGATCCAACTTGAACCTCATCTGTTGAAAAAGGAATGTGAGTCTTATTAGGAGGAAGCTAGAAAGTATGGGACAGAGCAAGACAATATTACTAATTGCGATGAATAACATTACTTACGGATAAATGGTCAAGGAAGGGTATTGTCTTTCTCATTCCTGTACTGGATCCACATTGGGAGGATACGTGCATGACACCTAACGGCAACGGCTGCCTCTGATACTAACTTGGCTGACTCTATAGCATCACGTGGCCTTTTTAAACCTGCCTCAAAATGGATCTCCATTCTTCCTCCTTTAGATTTTGTTAATCTGTCAAGCATTATCCCTGATGTCTGTTTCCACTTGCGCCGTGGTGCTAGTTCAACAACGAATATGGAAAGTGTTAGTGTACATTAAACTGTGAGAGTACATATAAAGGAGCATGCAACTGCAACTTGACTCGGTCAGGTACCGTCTTGGTGTTGATGCTCATGAGGTTCATCTGATCTTGCCAAGTCCTGTTCTGTCGGCAGTGCTTCGGAAGTAGTGTTAGGTGTGAAGGCAGCTTGGGAACTGGCCAGTTCCGGAGCAAACGAACGAGTAACTGGTTGAGATGCTGGTACAGTTGAAGCGGATGCTGCAGCTGGTGGAGCAGGTGATACTGTGTTTGTAGATTTAGCCGGTGGACTTGGACCTTCTACTGCACTATAAGTACCAGCAGAATCTCGACGGCAGAACCTTTTCCATTTCACCCGACGAGTAACATCACTCCCTACTATATTATTTTCCTTGCTCTTTTTTGACTTTGCCATGTCAAGCTATACCCACAACACAAAAGAATAAAATCACTCTTCAGAACTCATTAATGCATGATACAGACAAGCAATACTTTGATGCAAGACAACCTTATGAGGATGGAATATGTAAGAAAAACAGGACGACATGACATATTCACAGCTACATGTGCAAACTAAGCAGAAGGATTTTCTAGAAAATAGAAGTAATGCAAGCTAGACACCATATGAAAGACGCAACCAATATTACTCTGCCAAGTTAAAAGTGTCTTGTCATAAGTGGCAATTCAAAAAATTAGAAGCAGTACAACGTAGAAATCAATGCAAGATGCAACCACTATCAAACTGCCATGTTAAAAGCGTCCAATCATGAGTGACTGATGTGGGATACACAACAGTAGTACTTTGATGTAAGAACATGGTATGATAGATAGATGCAGTGTATTCTAGACATAGAAAGCCATGTCATATGCACATGTATAACGTATAAACTCAGCAGGTGCAATTTAATCAAAATAGAAGAAATACAGGCTAGACAACATATGCAACATGAAACCAATTATCACACTGTCAACTTAGAGCAAGCACCTGCGATGGTGGAGTATGGGAGATGAACTCATCATGTAGACTTGGGACTTCAACTTCATTAGCAGTAGCAGTGGAAAATCTAGAGAGTCTCTGTTTGCGTCGGTGCGGAGGACCACCAACATCCCCTAACTTACTCTTTTCCTTCTTATTTTCTGATATTGCCTTATGAAGTCAAAACCACAAGAAGATGAATAAAATTAGCTCCGCATAACTGGTTGATGCATGATACAGACGAACACTACTTTGATGTAAGGCAAGCGCAGGATAGGAGGATGGAATATATACAAAAAAGACAGCGTTTCATATTCACACGTACGATAGGAGGATGGAATATGTATGAAAAAACAGTAAGCGGAAGGCATTTCAACAAAATTAGAAGAAAATGAAAGCTAGGCACCATATGAACATGCAACCAATATCACTCTATCAGGTAAAAAGTGTCTCGTCGTAAGTGCCATTTCAAGAAATTAGAAGCAGTACAAGCTAGAAGACAATGTAAGATGCAACCTACATCACAGTCCCAAGTTAAATGTGTCTTATGGGTAAGTAATCGTTGCAGGTATAAGTTGTAAGCTACGCAGATGCAATTCAACATAATCAGAAGCAATACAAACTAGACATCATACAAAAAACGCAACCACGTATAACAGTTCCAAGTAAGAGCAAGCACCTGTGATGGTGGAGTAGGGGATATGTGCTCATCATGTACATGTATGTTCTAGAAACAGGAGCACGTGTCATATTCGCAGGCACTTTGTGTAAAGTAAGCAGATGCAATTCAAGTTAGAAGCAATACAAGCTAGACATCATACGCAACATGCAACCACATATAATAGTGTCAAGTTAGAGCAAGCACCTGTGATGGTGGAGTAGGGGAGATGTGCTCATCATCTACACAGCTACGCTGACTGTCCAGCCTTGTGTTGTCTTACGAATCTTGTTGGGAGGATGGTGGAGTAGAATCTGTAGAGACCCCCTGTTAGAGTTGCTCCGAAGGACCACCATCATCCACTACCGGACTAATTTCCTTCAGCTGTAATGATTTTGCATTGTGAAGTCAAACCGATAAGAAAAAGGAATAAAATTTGCTCTTCAGAACTCATTCATGCATGATACTGACGAACACTACTCGGATGAAAGGCAAACACATGATGCGAGGATGGAATATGTATGAAAAACAGGATGGTGTGACATATTCACACCTATGATGTGGTAACTAAGCAGAAGGCATTTCAACAAATTAGAAGCACTGCAAGCTAGACACCATATGAAAGATGCAACCAATATCACTCTGCCAAGTTCAAACTATATGGCATTTCAACAAATTAGTAGCAGTACATGCTAGAAATCATATGCAAGACACAACCAATATCACAGTGGCGACTTAAAGGTGCCTTATCATAAGTGACTGATGCGGGATATGCAAGAATAGTAGTCTGATGTAGAAACAGGAACACATGTCATATTCACAGGCATTATGTGTAAAGTAAGCAGATGCAATTCAACAAAGTTAGAAGCAATACAAGCTAGACATCATACGCAACATGCAACCACATATAATAGTGCCAAGTTAGAGCAAGCACCTGTGATGGTGGAGTAGGGGAGATGTGCTCATCATCTACACAGCTACGTTGACTGTCTAGCCTTGCGTTGTCTTGCGAATCTTGTTGGGAGGATGGCGGAGTAGAATCTATAGAGAACCTTCGTTTCAATTGCTTGGAAGGACCACCATCATCCAATGCCTTGCCAATTTCCTTCAGCTTTATTGATTTTGCATTGTGAGGTCATACCGACAAGAAAAAGGAATATCATTCGCTCTTTAGAACTCATTCATGCATGATACTGACGAACACTACTCTGATGAAAGGCAAAGTCATGATACGAGGATGGAATATGTACGAAAAAATGGACGGCTTGACATATTCACACCTATGATGTGGTAACTAAGCAGAAGGCACTTCAACAAATTAGAAACACTGCAAGACACCATATGGAAGGTGCAATCAATATCACTCTGCCAAGTTAAAACTGTCTCATCATAGGTGGCGTTCATCAAACTAGAAGCAATACATGCTAGAAATTATATTCAAGACGCAAACCAATATCACACTGCCAACTTAAAGGTGTCCCATCATAAGTGACTGATGCAGGATACACAAGAAGAGTAGTTTCATGTAAGAACATGGTGTGATAGACAGATATAGTATGTACCAAAAAACAGGAAAGCGTGTCATATTCACATGTATCATGTGTAAGCTAAGCAGATGCAGTTTACACTAATTAGGAGCAATACGAGCTAGACACACTACTATGAAAAGGGCTATAGATGAAATGGATACTAATGGTGCACCATGTATGTGGTGCGCCACTGCTATATAGCAATGGCGCACCAGATATGGGTGCGCCATTAGTGGCCATATTACTAATGGCGCACCTGGTGTGTGGTGCGCCATTACTAGTTTTGTCCTGACGCCACACCCCTCCCAGACTTAGCAGTGGTGCACCAGTTGGAAAGTGCGCCATTACTAGTTTTAACTAGTAATGGCGCACCAGTAAGAGATGCGCCATTGCTATCTATACGTATGGCGCACCCCCTACCAGTGCGCCATTGCTATCACCCCTTATCCCCTCCCTCTAGTCACGTTCTCTCCCCTCGAGCAAAACAACCCAGCCTCTCCGGATCCAATCCTCCTCCCTCTCCCCCAACCACCCACCGCGACCGCTCCGCCGCTCCAGTCTCCCAATCAGCGCCGCTCCATCTCCCCACCCACCACCGTGGTGCTGCCGCTCCAGTCTCCCAATCAGCGCTGCTCCCCTCACTTCCCTCCCTAGGTCGCAGATGGAGTCGAGCAGGTCAGCGCCGTGGCTAGACTCGCCATAGATAAGCACCGTTGTCGAGCTGGAGCTGGGCCGCGGCGGAGGCCGGCTTCTTCTCCACAATCTGGTGCAGGGAGAGGAGGCCACTGCTTCCTCCGACGTGTGCTTCTTCTCATGACGACATGGAGCTCCTCAAGGTCCCCTCTTCTTCCTCCCCGCATCTCTCTCTCTCCGTTGGATGCGATTCGGCAGGCGTGGTTCCCTGCCTGATTCGGTGTCCTCACGCACGTAGGTCACAACCATGTGGTGCGCGTGCGGATTCTTCCTCAACTCCGTCGCCTTCTGCCCTGCCCCTTTGCTGGCCAGGCCGATTGATTCTTCATGGAGATGCAGGTTGAGCAGCAGATGTCTCCGCCTCCGTTCATGGTCAGAACACTCTTTCCTTTCTTCTTATCTCTTGTCCATCTCCTGGATTCAACCTATCTATCTATCCATGCTAGTTAATCAAAGGACTTTCTGGATTCTGAATCTGTAACAGGGGTAGCTAGATGGATCATGTATGAGGATGGATCAGAATGGGATGATGGTGGTGAAGATGATGGTGAAGCAACAGAGGATGATGGTGCCCGGTATGATTTATAGTTTATACACATACTGCACTGTTAATTAAAGGTTGTAACCTCACTGTCACGCTAATGGACGCAAAAAAGAAGAGTGGTAGTACTATCAATGGTTCAGTCAGCGCCTCAACACCGTCTGCACTACTTCTGATATTGTTTTTCAGTAGCTTTTTTCTACACCTTTTTCTTTCAGTTCTTAGTGCTGCTGCCCTAACCTATAGCCACTTGTCCTGTCTTGAGCGTCATCACGATGTGTCGGAGTATCTATGCTATACATCTGCGCTATGTCTCCCCTGTTTACTTTCAATTAGCATTGTTAAGCAATGTGAATGGCACTGGTTGCAAATCTAAATGCTAATTACTTCCTAAGATGTTAATGTGTAGGATGAATGCTATTAGAGAATCAGTGCAACAATCAAAAGCAATCTAGTATTTTTGCTATGAAAAAAGTGCCACCAAGAAGTTCTTTGTGGGACTATAACTATTAGTTGTTGGAATGGTTCGTTTGGATCCTTGCTTGGGTTAATAGTTTGTTATTCGCTGCTCTGTTTGCAATTTGGGTTTAACTCTGACACATAATTTCTTGTGGCACCTGGTTCCTCCTTGTCTTTGTTGTGTGAAGATGTTCTTTTTATCAGGGATACTTGTGCAGTCATGCAGGTCGGTTTTCAGGACGGTTCTATAAAGAAGTTGGCACTTTGGTTATATATGTTTTTTTAGAATCACTTTGGTTATATATGTTGGGGGGTATTGGTAGGGTATTTTGTTGCCTATTCTAAGGCTGTATAGATGTTCTTGTCTGTGGCTTAATTGCTCTCGCTGTTGGCGTTCTACACTGCTTGTGCTAAGATCTAAAGTTGATGAACTTGTATGTTTTATCTCATGTTCTGAAACAAGGATCGACTTGAACATCTGGACTAGACTAGTGGATGCCAGCAACTCCTCTGAAACTCTTCTTGAAGTTCAATGTTTTTCTAGAAATGATTCAAAGCATTACCCCCCCACCAGGCGTTATCTGGTAGTAACTTCTTTAGTTACACATTTGAGATGCATTTTTTGTTGTTGTTGAAATGGAGGCATAAGCTTTGCGTCATCCATTAAGTAAGAGAGGAGAAAAGAGTTTGTTACACACATCTATTACTATTACGTAAGGTTGTTATTGTCCTGGCATGATATTACCCAACTTTTTCACACCCGCAATAACTAGTGTTTTGCTTCCCTCTTGATGGAGCCGTTTGAACCTGTAGCCACTTTGGTTATCCAACTTTTTCTGCACCTGTAGCCACTTGAACCGATGAGAATTCTTCAAGCCTACCTATAGCCACTTGAACAGATGTCTATCTCAGATCTGCTCATCTAAAAAATCCAAGTGGAGTAGTATACTGGTAGTATAGTATAATAATATTATCAAAAGGTAAATGCCCTGATTAGTTAGCTCTGTCAGATAAATACTCGTCGAAAGTGGGCTCTTATCAAAATTCATTTCCATTATAATCTTACTCATACAATACACAACATGTAATTCTGGAAATATATGCTCATATCTAGTTCTGCATAAAAAATGACAGTATTGACATGTTATAAATAGTTTGTTTGTATTTCTGTTTATTTTGTTACATTTTGCAGGGATAAAGTGAAGAAAAAGAAGAAAAGATTACTAGAAGATTAGTTTTAGGTTTTTCTTTTATTTCCTTGCAATTTTCCTTTTATTGGATACTTGTAAAGACATTGTAATATTCTTACTATAATAGAAAATATGATTCCATTTCATTTTTTGTTTTTAAATTATTTTCCTTATAGGTTGTTTTCTGTAAATTTGGATTTTTTTGTTTTCCAAATACATTACTAGTGGCGCATCATCAACTAGTGCACCATTAGTAAGCCAGAGCACATGGGTAAATATGGCCCCCTCGGAGGCATACTAATGGCGCACCGTGGGATATACTAATGGCTCACTGTATGGTGCGCCATTAGTAAAAAATACTAATGGCGTGATACTAGTGGCGCACCTGTAGTGCGCCATTAGTAGGCAAAATATGTGCGCCACTAGTAGGCCTTTTTCTAGTAGTGACACCATATGCAACATGCAACCATATATCACACTGCCAAGTTAGAGCAAGCACCTTGGATGGTGGAGTAGGGGAGCGGAGACTTGGACCTTGTAATGCACTATCAGTACAAGGAGAATCGGTACAGATGCTTCGTTTACGTTGCTGCAGAGGACCACCATCATCGCCTTCCTTACTCTTTTCCTTCCTCTTTCTTGATTTTGCCTTGTCAAGTCAAACCCACAAGAAAAAGGAATAAAATTTGCTCTTTAGAACTCATTGATGCATGATACTGACGAACACTACTTTCATGTAAGGCAGCCGCATGATAGGAGGATGGAATATGTATGAAAAATAGGACATCGTGACATATTGACATGTATGATGTATAAAGTGTAAACTAAGCACAAGGTGCTTGAACTTGTTAGAATCGATGCAAGCTAGAAACCATATGAAAGATGAAACCAATATCACTCTCCAAATTAAAAGGGTGCCCTAACAAATGTATTTGACGAAATTAGAAGCAATACATGGCAACATGCTAGAAATAATATGCAATATGCAACGAATAAAGGTGACTCATCGTAAGTGATTGATGCAGGATACAGAAGAGAGGTAGTTTCATGTAAGAACAAGGTTAACACATAGATGTAGTGTGTACCAAAAATAGGAAGGCATGTCATATTCTCAGGTATAGTGTGTAAACTAAGCAGATGCAATTTACCATAATTAGAAGCATTACAAGCTAGACACCGTATGCAACATGCAACCACATATCACACTGCGAAGTCAGAGCAAGCACCTGTGATGGTGGTGTAGGGGAAGTGCGGTCTTCAGGTACAGAGCTATGTTCAATATCTTCATTTAGGCTTGCTGTTTCTTGAGAATCATGTGGAGAGGATGAAATTGTATTCTTTATAAGAGTATTGCGTCTCATATTAACCCACGCGCGTGACTGTCTCATTATAAGCGATAGACGCAGGATACACAAGAACAGTAGTTTGATGTAAGAACATGGTGTGATAGGCAGATGTAGTATGTACCAAAAACAGGAAGGTGTTTCATATTCATATGTATAATGTGTAAGCTAAGGAGATGCAATTTAACAAATTAGGAGCATTGATGAGGGATACACAAGAAAAGTAGTTTGATGTAAGAACATGGTTAATAGAAAGACATAGTATGTACCAAAAACAGGAAGGCATGTCATATTCACAGGTATAATGTGTTAACTAAGCAGAGGCAATTTACCCTAATTAGAAGCATTACAAGGTAGACACCATATGCAACGTGCAACCACATATCACACTGCCAAGTAAGAGCAAGCACCTGCGATGGTGGTGTGGGGGAATTGCGGTGACCAACTAGAGAGCTACATTGACTATCTTCATTTAGCCTTGCTGTTTCTTGAGAATCATGTGGGGAGGATGACACTGCACTCTTTAAATGAGTAGGGCGTCTCACAGTAACCCACTCGGGTGACTGTCTCATCATAAGTGATTGATGAGGGATAGAAAAGAGTATTAGTTTGATGTACGAACATGGTTAATAGACATATGTAGTATGTATCAAAAACAGGAAGGCATGTCATTATCAAAGGTATAATGTGTAAAGTAAGCAGATGCAATTTAACCAAATTGGAAGCAATACAAGCTAGACACCATATGCAACATGCAACCACATTTGACAGTGCAAAGTTAAAGCAAGCACCTGGGATGGTTGTGTGTGGCAATTGAGATCATCAACTGCAGATCTACGTTTACTGTCTCCAACTGCTGACATTGCACCCATTAGAGCGCTAAAACGCTTAGTGCTTATCTTCGAATTACACTGGACTGACTTCTGTCTTTTCTTTTCTGCATTCATCAACACTGCGTCAGAGTCTGAAATACCCATGCATAAAAAAACAATAGTGTGAGTATGGGTGAAGTGTGTGCACAATTAGTACAATGTAAAGGTAGCAGATAGCAGGTCAGTGAGAAATAAATGACGGGAGACATATGATAGCTCTACAACATGCATGGCACACTAAATTACTACAGGATTCTATGAAAATAACAGTCGACTGAAAGCAAATAGGTCAGTCCATTTTTTCTGCACCATCCGATGTACAAAGAACGGGCAGATCGCCTTCATCTACCTCCAGCCAGTCAGTGTTGACGATCTTTCTCGAAACGCCAGCGACCACCGGCCCAGTATTCCTCCCCTGCCTGCGCCCTCCCCTTGACCTCACTGCACCGCCGTGCTTGGCACCGCCCCGGCCATCCATTCAAGCCCCGCCGACCTCCAGATCGGGCGCAAGCAGCTCCTGCGCCCCACACCCCTATGATAGACACCGATGCGCCGCTTCCCCGGGGAACAGACGGACTAGGTGCTCCACGCGCCTAAGCGGGTGCTGCTTCTTTTAATTGCGGTTCGTCTGACCCTGAATTGAAATCCAAGCGGGCTACTGACCTTTAGCAAAGGTGAAATAGTAAAAGGGAGGAAACCTTGTGCATTTAGTATCACGAAGAAGATGCAGTAAGAAGCGCTCAACTAGTTTCTTTCGTGGGATGAATACGGTGTGAGCGGAGACGTAAGATTTGCACGAATAAGAGAAGAGGAGTACCTCTTTCTGATGGCAGTGCTGTGTCCTCCTTCTGTCTTTCCGACGATCTTCTTGTTGTTCGCCGGAAACCAGAAGTTGTGGAGGACGGTGCAGCCTTGGACGAACCCATGGCCAAGTTGTTGAATGTGGTGCGGTGGCCGTCTGTCGGCGGCGGGGAAGCAGATCCGAGGCGGCGAACGACGGCGTAGCGGGAACAGCTCCGGTGCGGTGGACGGTTGCAACAGTGGAGCCGCAGCAGTGAGGCGCAGGATGGCGTGGTCGGAGTGGTTCTGGTACGGCGCACGTCGGCGTCGGCGTCGTGGAGGCAGCTCTGCCTCGGCTTCAGCTGCTAAGTCCTTGAGGGCGTTGCGGTTGCGGTTGCGTTGGACGACGATGTCGGGGTACCGGCTCCGGCGTGATGGAGGAGGGCGACGGTGGATTGGCCGCTATGGGGTGGAGGACGGAGGAGGCTGGGGTTTCGCGGCTGGTGGAGAGGGCGTTTTCGCGCGCACGGAGTATGAATGGGGAAACGGAGGGAGGCGGGGAACTAAGGGGGAACAATGTTTCGGTTTGAGACGCACTTGTTTGAAATTTGGGGAAAGTTACAAACTTTGCCCCCATCTAAAATTTCGGACATATTGCGGGTTGGGGGTAGGACAGTCATGTCAGGTGTCCCAAATGTGGGCGGGATAGATTTCGGCCGAGCGCATGGGTAGGCGCCCACGGCGTATGAATGCTTCTCGGAGGCGGTTGAGACTGGCGTCATGGTGAAGTTACAAACCTACCCCGGTTTAGACCTTTGGACATCGGGCCGATAGGCTACACGGGCCAGAGTCAGGACAATGATTTCCTACCACCAAAACATTAGTCTCGCGCAGTTTCGGGTGACCAGAGGCCTATTTGGTGCTTCGTTCAATATTTGGGAGCAGAAGCATTAACGTTTTCGGTTCTCTTGAATTGAACTTTCAGAATTTGTCAAACTTCACAAATCTTTACTCTTGAAAATCTTAAAGCTACGATTATTTTGGAATGGATGGGGTACATTTGAATATACATTGTACATGAGTATATATTAAAAATATGCAACTTACCTCAGTTCATGCATGGTTCTAGATATAATCTCCTTGGTTGCAAAAAAAGGTTAGATATGCGTATGAATATATATAGCATGTTCAAACTCACAACAAAGATTGATGCCCCCTTTTACATCTGATTTACAAATGCCATTATCTCGGGTTCAAATAGGTGAATGCACTTCCTATGAATTCGAATCTTCGAAACCCCCTTTATGTTGAATTCGACATGTATTCTATTTCGTAGCTAGCAATTTGGAATGTATCCATGCAAGTGACAAATGTATAAAGTGCTTCACACTAACAACATTGAGTGCACTAATTAATGTTTATATATGAATTGCAAAAGCATCCATTGCCTGTATTTCAAACCGCTCTCACTCTATGGATCGATAATATGAAATAAACACATGCACATGCTAGAATTCAATAGCGTATGGGTGTCTGATAGACCGATTTTTGTCCATACGCAATTTGCAAAATTCATGATCTCATCCAAAAATAATAATGCCATTTATATTTTAATTTAACTAGACGGGTGACCCGCGCATTTGCGCGGCTAGATTTACCATGTGATGTTATAGATTCTTTGTAAATTGCCATTGGACTTAATTCCATACTATATTAAGATTCATTTGTAGTGGAAACAAAAAGATGGGACCGTAGATAACCTGTGCATCTTAAGACACGATAGTGGGTTGACGAAATATTTCATTAGGCTATTGGTAAACATTTCCATGTATTAGATTATCGTCAGACATTTGCTACACTAAACCATAAAGCTATATTTACACTAAATTCCTTATTTCCTGTTTCACTTTCAGTTACTTTTATCTATCTCCAGGTATATGACATTTTGAGAAATTTTCCATGAGAAATAAATCATCATTTTGATTGATCGTATTTAAACTTTATTCTTTTCCCATTGAATCATCATTAATCACATTCCAGTTGTGATATTCAATTATTATAATATTATGTCTTCTCACTTCAAGGTTTGCTCATTTTAGTCAAAATGTTTCGGTCGCTTGCCAATCCAACTCAATCTTATTACTAATTGATAGTCTCTCTCTCTCTCTACATACATAACCGTGCTCATAACGTTTTGCATCAACTTACTCGACATGTTGTTACTTACACCTTTAGTTTTACTTACAACTATTAATTATGCTACTGACATAATATTGAATTAACTAATGTGTGCAAACCAAAAGACTGGCCCAAATATATGTACAAAATAGAGTTGTGTTCCCTTTTCAGCTATGCGGTTTGTACCTAGTCCTGTTTATAAATAGAATTTCCTAACAGAACACATAATAACTGTATATTTAATAGATTTCCATTTCATATATTTTTTAGGTGAAGAAATATTAAAGAACAAAAATAGAAAGTGTTGTCTTGCAGTGCATCACGCTGTCAGCCGTTTGGTTGCCTTTTGCTTTCACACTCTTATTTCTGTGTTCAGATGTCATGTTTTACTGCCATTGTGCGGCAGCATAGTAGTTGTTTCTTTTTTTTCTAAAAAGATGTCAACCTATGGTTAGATGGTTAGGATGACAGTGGTTTTCCCAGCCCATGAAAGTTTAAGTTCTCGACTTGACACTGGTGCTCATATTTACTTAGATTTATTTCAGGCCTTCTGCTGATGTGCATTCAGCGAGAGAAGATGTTCTCGTTGACTACGAAGATTTATATGACAAATTTTTCAATTTAAAGATGACGTCTGATAGGGGTAGGATGTGCATGGGTTCATAAGGGTGTGTGTACCTATGTATGAGCGTTTGCGTCTGTACGTGTTTAAAAAAAGGTAGATGTTTTCTTCTATTTGTTTGCATTGTACGTTGAATTTTGTGTACAAACCTAAGTCTTGATTTCTCTTTTAGCACTATTGAATATAGCTATAACTATTTGAAGAATTTTTGTGGAGTTCATATAAAAGTGAATATCTTTATTTTTTGATTTATTATTTCTAAATTTATATGAAAGGAGTCCATATGAATAAACTGCTACGTTCCAGTTTTTTAAAGAAGAATCATTTTTTTAAAAAAGAAAATCAATGTGTGTCCACCACTAAAAAAATCTGCTCGTCCGGCCGGACGGCCAGAGCCTAATTTTTTTAACATACGGCCAAAGCCTAATTTGTTTTAACATATGGCCAGAGCCTAGTTGATTTGTTCGGCTGAAAAGCCGATCATATGTTTGTTTTTTCCTACTTTTTCTCAGATGATTAGGTCACATGCGCGTCTCAACATTGGGCAGAAGCTTTCTTTTTTTCCTACGTTTTCTCAGATGATTAGCCTGACATGCTTTGTCTCAATCACGTACGCCCGGCAGGTGCTAAATTTGTTGGCTATGTTTGATCCGATACAAACACGATATATGTTTTTTTGTACATCATTTTTTATTTCTATATATAATGCACAGCGTACGTGCAAAGACTTGCTTTAGGCCATTACATCAGGATCACGGCGTGACTTGACTTCCCAATTGATAATTTTATTCTATATTTTTTTAAAGTTCCTACTGCTTATATGCATCTAATGTGTCAACATGAAAGTTCAATAGTACTGGTACATATATTTTTCGATGTAACGTAAAAATCTTTAAATCTTAGCCGTTGTTATTCTAATCAAACGGCGTAAAAAATATTAGCATATGTGGACAAATGTGATGGCTTATTTGCCTCTTGTCTTAAGTATATAATAGATGCGTAGAACCGCCTTTTACACGTAGATGCACTATGCCTCGCCCCGTTCTCACAAACGCGTTATATCTCTCTCTATCTAACGCATAAGTGCACACATTTTATATGCATCGGCATTTCTCTTTCACACATGCTCACAATCTCTCTCAGGGTGCCGGGGTGTCTCACGCACATGCTCTCTCTGTTTCTCTCTCTCTTTCTGACTACTTTCACTAATCTCAGTTGGAAAACACTATTTCTCTCACATGCATATATACACATGCACGGTCTCTAATTAGGCCTCTCTCGCACACATTGCCCCCAACACACCTCTCTCTTAGTAGTTGGCAGATATGATTTCATCATATCATCCGGTAGGATATCCCTGGCTGTTAGGCTGGATGGTAATACGAGGCAAAGTTTTACCCTAGTTCGGATCGGACCCTTGCAGTTGAAGAAAGAGCCTACTCCTGGTACTGTATATTAGTGATAGGGGTGTGTACAAAGTACACGTGAATACCAGACATTGTGCGTGTGTGTATACTATCGACGAACTAGCCCCCAAGCTTGTATAACATACTAAGGGTCTAGGGTTACAAATCATATATAGTCGGCTTATCACCAGTGGGGATAGAGTCCTCCGCGAGTCTGGTAGCTTCGTGTTGTACGCCGAGTCCTCCACATGGGTCTTTGTATAACACGTCTCGGTCCAACCTATATGTGGCGCAGGATGGAACCGACCCATGAGTCTTCATGTTGACCCACCACAACTAGAAATGATGTGCCCACCACACCACACACGCAATCGGCCACTAAGAAAATAAGCATATACAATAGTACAATGGTATCTAGCTCACGATACGTCTCCATATTTTGTTGATGACACTGACGGACTTTGCATTTGATGCGTGCTCCGTATTTTGTTGACGACACTTACGGTCATTGTATTTGAAGCGAAAGCACGATATGGTCACTGGACTTCAGAATAAGCTCATCACGGTCACCACATACATTTTGTCGTGCTAACCAACATGTGGTTGGATGGTTAGAGGACAGTGGTTTCTCGAGCCCACCAAGGTTAAAGTCCCGGTGCTCGCATTTATCTTGTGTTAATTTCAGTATTTTCCGGCGATGTACGTTCAGTGGGAGGAGACGTTCCACTCGACTACGAGGCACCTATGGTGACTTCGTAAAATCTCAAGATCATACATGCTGGCCCACTCTCTCGAAGGTGCTCATAGGGGTAGGGTTCGCGCGTGTGCGCTTATAGCGGTGAGTGCTTGCGCGTATATATGAGCCCTTGCGTCTGTACCGTGTTAAACAAATACATATCATGGTTATACGGTCACTAGCTCATCCGTACAACTCCGTATTTTGTTGATGACACAATCAATTGACGAGTCAAACGTTCCACGCGGCGCAACTAGTGCTGCACCATCGGGGCGCGTAACCGTGGGGCTCACCTGTCAGCCCGTATATAAAAGAAAGAAATGGTAGTTTGAGTCTGTACTGTGTTAATAAAATAGGAGTACATTTTAGGGTGATCATACAGTCACTGGATCACCATACAACTCCGTAATTTGTTGATAACACGATCAATTGACCAGTCAAATGGTCCACATTCAGCAGCGCACATTACCATAGGGCCCACCCCGGCGGTGGGGAGTGGTTTCGGGGAGGGCGGGCCGGCCGCGGGCGGCGGGGGCTGGCGGCTCACGGGGGGTGGAATTTTATGATAAACTGGAGGCCCTTGATTTCGTATCCAACGGCTGGAAAATCTAATGACCAGGGATGAAAAAGTCAGTCGACTGACGTGTAGCCTCACCCCGCACGTACACATGCACGCACACAAGACACGCACGCATGTAGGCGTGCAACACTGACATGTACACATGCACGCATGCTGGCGTGCAACACTGACACGTACACATGCACTCACGAACACACGCACGTAAGCACCCATGCATGCAACACTGAAACGTACCCTTGCACGCACGCAACACTCGCATGCCTGCATGCACACAACACACGACACAAGACACACGCTCAACCTATACGTGCATGCACCCTTTGTTAAGGACATGGATTGTTACGGGTATTAATCAATCTTATCTGTGATAAGCAGAACATTGATGTTTGCAGCGGTCTTTATGAATCACAACGTATCGAATGGGCTATCAACATAGTAGGCTTATCTACATGAAAAAGATGACGTCACACTCAATGAACAATCATCGATTTATGAAATGCCCGCTTCTGACCGCCTTGGCCCACCAAAGGTTCCTCTGCCGTGCGCTGCCTGCGTTGGGTCACTGACATGCAGGCCATGCACCCAAAGAGCCCACATGTCAATGGAAGAACGGCGCGGTGTCCTAGGTCAGATTCGAGGGTGCCACTCGCGGCACGCCCGGCTGAACACGCCTCCATGCCGCATTCAAACGCCTTCATGAAACCCGCCCGTGTGGAAGCCGAGAAACCCACTCTAGACACACGTCCGTTCATGACCGGGCCGACGTTAAACGCAACGCCGGCCGAGCTCCTCCCGTCCGCCGTCTATTTAATCTCCTATTTAAACGAGGCCAAACGCCGGCCAAGAACCGCACACCTTCGCCGCTCCCCTATCTCCTCCAGCATTTTGCCCACTCTTACAATGGCTAACGAAGAGTAGTTATTCCGCATCCAAGCCGGCTGGGTAGCCCGCCGGATACGAGCTATGCAGCTCGCTGATCCACCTCCCTCCCCTCGCCCGACGGAGCCAGTTGCCGCCCCAAGCCGGCGCGCGGTTCAGCAACTCGCCACTCCAGGCCAGCTCGACGAGGAGCGGCGCACAGGTGTCGTTGCTGCCGTCCACGCCGCCGCCTCGTACCGCGTCTCCCGTTTCTGTGGCCGAGACTCCCATGCCGGCGGCCGCGCCATGCAAGCAGCGACATAAGCTGGGTGCGCGGAGAGCGACGAGTCGGTGGCCAGCGCCTCCGCGTCCGCCGCCATCATCGAGAAGTAGAACACGGGAGGCCGCCGCCGCTTGGGTCCCATGAAGGCCATCGCGGAGGCGACGCCGGTGTACACAGCAGGTGTCTTGCCGGATCCTTTTGTTGCGAGGACCTTCGTCGACCCCGCATGGGCTCCACGGAAGAGGGGAATGTTAGGATGAACTCGAGCCGGTGCCGGCCATGGCGAAGTAGTGGCCGGTGATGAACTCGAACCGGTGCCGGCCACCATCATCTTCGGCACCAGCCAACGATATCAGTTGGGCAGTGGGGAAGCAAGCCATCCTTTGCGCCGAAGCATATACCTCCGGGGCTCCCGGCAGTCCGGTGACCGTGCTGCCGGACATGAGGAACACAAATCAATCGGCGAGCGACCATTTAGGCCAGGTATTATATACCTGTGCTGTCCATAACTAGCACCGCATAGTTCATTTGAATGTAATGAAATCCGTCATGTTTGTATGAAAATCCGGTATTTTACATGATTTCCGTCGTTGTTTATATGAAATATCAGTTTGTCTATGTGTTTGTGTGAATTTCGTCCAGTTGGTTGAGTTGCTGTCATAATGTGTGCGGTTACGGTTGGAGGGCGTAATTTGCGGGTCGCTGGTCGGTCTGTAGGCGGCTCGGGCGGCGTTGTGGGACAAAAAAACACAGCTCGTGCGAGCTCATATCCAACGTGCGCGCTGGAGGATGCATGACAACATGAGCACCCGAGCCATTCCTTGTTCATCGGTGGCAAAGGCACCGGTGGACAAAAGGGTCGCCAATATTTTGGCTACCCAGGGCAAGATTCAAACAACCCCTCCCAATAGATTCAAATCCCTCGTTCGCCATGGAATTTTGCCATGTGTTGTTTTCATGGACTAGCAAGATGCTCGTGCATTGCACGGAACATCAAGATGCATTTTTTTACAAACTCCCGCATGCATGCAGGGGATAATTAATGTCCTCCTTTGCTAGTACCACGAGGCAAACACCATTAATATTGCATCGATTAGTGTTAGTGGCCTTGTATATCTGCAAATTGTAATTTTGATAGTGGCCCCTTGTATATAAAAATGGAGGGAGAAAGATGAGAGATAAGGTGAGGAGGAGTGGGGCGCGGTGGTGACTGGTGGTCGGACTAGGCGGAGGCATGGGGATGGACGACACATTATGTCTAGGTTTGTATCTCTCTCACACACACCCACGTAGGTGGGGGACGTGCACAAAGAGAATAGGTGCACACATGGCGCACGTACTCCCGTCTCTTTCCCAACCACACCCGCGCGGGTACACGGTGAAGCTCATTTCTGTACGAAAAAGGCAGCCCACGTGGTAATTTGGCACGTGTACTGGTTGTCCACTTGGTGGAGGGAGGATCGTCTACCACGGGTGAACAAACAAATTGCGACTTGACGCGTTATGTTAAATTAAAAAAAGAGGCAAACCATGTGGGGCCTACCTTAGAGGCAGGGCTCTATACACTGAAGTACTTTTGATGTGTCCCGTCAACTCGCAGAATGAGGAGAAGCTTGCTTAGTATGCCGTCTCCCCCGCCCATGGGCGCGGTGGCTCGCAGGATGAGGTGAAGCTTGCTTACGAGTAGTAGTAGTAGTAGTAGTAGTAGTAGTAGTAGTAGTACTGTACGCCTTTACGCCCGCTCCCTCACCCACACGCGCGATGGCTCGCAGGACGAGGAGAAAATTTTACTACTCCCTCCGTTTACTCCTCGTCCCTACTACGTACTTTGGTTAGTACTCCCTCCATTTACTTATACAAGGCCACTATAAAAAAATACATTTTGCATCTATACAAGGCCACAAATAGTAATCGAGACAAAAGTTACTACTCCCTCCTTTCCAGTTTATGGTTCAGTTTCAAAATCTCTCCAACCAAGGTAGACGGTGAGTGGTCGAATTAATTTCGTAGTTTGCACAAGTAATTAGTATGCTCGTTTTTCTCAAGAAGTTATGTTTACCGAGGCATTAATTAGAACGAATGCATGAATGACCACTAAATTTCCATGAATTTGTACATGCATTGGTTAGTTTCCTCTTGACACTGCTTGCGTCGGGTGATCTAATGCACCTCGAAATCCAACATGTAATGGTACTACTACTGGTATAGTAGAATTGAGACTTATCAAACGGAAAAACGAATGTTTTTTAGATGAGCCCTATAAACCCTAGTGGGTACGTACTCCGTAAAAACAGATTTTTCCAAAACTAAGTCGCTCCCTTTCATGAATTCTGTTGTATACTCCTCCGTCGACGCTCCCTTTCATGAATTCTGTACTTCCCGTCACCGACATGTGGGACATATAGCAACCGGGTCGACATGTCAAGCACCAAATAACAGTGTAGAACAGTAGGGGGGACGCACCCCACTCGTACCGGCCCAGCAGTAGTAATGAGCAATGAGACGTCAAATCACAATGACGCACCTTCCCAGACGGACGAAGCAACCATTATTTCACACTTCGGTTCGCCATCATCTCAAACCACATAGTATTGCTTCTGCCTCAAGAGGTACATGCGCATCGCCTTGGTACATAATGACACGTGGGACCGCATGACAGGCCATGCTCTCCCGCCGATCGCTCGGTAAAATCACCTCATTTTTATTATACTTCCTCCGTATCGGTTTACTACATGGCATGCACGTCGTTCTAGGTTGAGAATTTAACTAGCTATATATGTGATGAACAGTACTCTACCCTTTTAAAAAATGTATAGTTTTGTACAGTAGTACTATTGATGGATTGCGCCATGGAGCAAAAATTGAAATTAAAAAAAGGTGGTACATATAGAGAGCGCTCGTCGCCAAATTATGCATATAGTACTATTAAAAAAGCTAGTACGTGCTTAATTGGGGTGCTAAATTCTATTAAAGAAATACTAGTAGTATGTACATACTGAAGAGTTAAAGTAACGAGAAGAAACATAACATAGTTCTGCTGGGGGCTCAGCACAACACACCCCTCAAATTAAACTAAGCACACCTGAAATTAAACTATGCAACTAATCTGGTAGACACTGCATTAGAAGTTTAGAACCACCACGAGCAACGACACTGCCACCTTACTCAGAGTCCTCGTCCACGTCCTCGACTTCGTCCTTGTCCCTCTCCCTCTTGGCCAATACTTCTTTGCTTGAACCGCACACTTGGCTGTTGCTCTTCATCCAACCCTTGTAGATATTGAAACAAAGGTAGCCATCCATTGCAGCGTAGTGGATGTGGTCTATATCTAGTACATTCCGCTGCCATGCATGACGATGAAACGTGTAATGAGGTTTCTCCAGTTTACGGTACGAAGGATGAACCATGGCTCCTGCTAGGGTCAGCATTGAAGGCTGACGAGAGGGCAACAGCCGATTCTTCTGGAGGTCGAAGGGGTTGCCTGCAATGAGGCCTATCCGACCCAGGACTTCTTTGTCATTCTTAAAGTCTACAGTAACGAATTTCACTGTTTTGTCCTTGAGGAAGTTCTTAAAATCCTGGCACTCAATGTCGGCATGGCATATGTGGTAGACCAAGCAAACGTTATGTACGCAAACCTGGATCACGGCGGGCTTCTTCCTCTCTTCGTCCTTTAGATCCTTCTCTGGTCCCAGGACTATGGTGTGCTCAACATCTAGCCCAGCGACCCACTCATCATCTGAGTTTTCGAACATGCGTCTGAAGCGAGAAAGTCATCCTTTCATCGTCGCAGAAGGACGGGTGTAGATGACGTCGAACTCATCGCCGGTGATGGTTCTAACCTTGTACTCACCACCGATCGTGGAGATTTGGGACACCATGGATTTGGGAGGAGGGTTAGGATTAGTGGAACTGCCGTAATGTGAATGGACGGGACGACTAGGAGCGAACCGCCGTAGTATTGAAGGACGTGCGGGGACGAGTAGGAGCGAACTGCCAGCGTGCGAACGGCAGGGTAGTGGCTTTCCACTCTCCCATGATACAGGCTTCCGAGAGCCCTTGGATCTGAGATCGAATAGTTGCATGGACTGATTCTAGACCTATGAGTGAATATCCTATCCTGGAGGGTTATTCTGGAAGTTTTCAGCAACTTAGCATGCGACCATTTGATCTCAGATCCAAGGGCTGCCAGCAGCCCATATCATGGTCGCGCCTACCATGACCGTCGCGTCATTCGCGCGGTCGCGCCCTTGGAGATTTAACACGGTGCGTTAGGCTATCTGATGTTGGCATGTCATACATAGTCATCACTTAGTCACTCATACTACAACAAGGTTGGCTATAAGGTTGGCTATAAGTGTATTTTTTACTCCTCTCTATCTCTTTCTTCGTACTCCCTCCGTCCCATAATATAAGAACGTTTTTGACACTAGTGTAGTGCCAAAAGCGTTCTTATATTATGGGACATAGGGAGTACTAGTATTTATTGCATTTGCCAAGAAGTGACCTCTTCCAATGAAATGGTGTTGGTAAGTTTGCTTCATTTACTTAGCTATAGACTCAAAATTGTCTTTTCACCTAGGTACACGCGCTTAGCACCGTTCCTTCCTTGGGTCACCAAACTAGTCTCTCTCTTCTTGATTAACTTGTCACATCAGACTTTATGCCTATGTGGCAAGCTTAAGCACCTGTAGAAGCAAGTAAAAGTAAGTACAATAGTGCGCTTTACATGGCATTTTTGCATATGTGGAGGAAAGAGAGGCAAGGAAAAAGTGGAGAAGTGGGCTCTCATGCAAGAGCCAGCCTCTACTACATGGTGGAGCATTGGGAGAGGCACCTGTATGGAGGTGGTCAGGAATCGTGAGACTCACGCCGGTCGTAGCGCCGCAGTTAAAATGATAATGGCAAGTCAAATCGTGGGGCCTCACCTGTCCAGCAGTAACTCGCTGTCAAATCACACAGCCCTACGTTTGCAGCAACCTACTCCCTTGTCTTCTCGCGTCTCTGTCGAACCGACTAGGCGGAACTGCCCCGCCTACCGTGCAGGAAAAGTGTAACACCCTCGATGTGACTATAGCTCCCACGTGTTGAGGCACGACTTAGAGACATAATCGCATTGAAGGCATATGTCGCAAGTTAGGCAATCTTCACAACATCCCATGTAATATGAATAATAAAGGGGAGAACATAGTTGGCTTACACTCGCCACGTCAATCAAGTACATAAATAAACATTACATCATCCAAAACACTCATGGCCCGACTATGGCGCCAAAATAGAGGAAAACCCAACATGCGACAACGGTCCCAATCACCCCCAACTGGGCACCACTACTGATCATCGGGAAAGGAAACGTAGTAACGCTGAGAGTCCTCGTCGAACTCCCACTTGAGCTCGTACTCGTCACCTGGAGCGGAATCACCTGGACCTGCATGTGGTGTAATAGTAATCTGTGAGCCACAAGGACTCAGCAATCTTGCACCCTCGCGATCAAGACTATTTAAGCTTATAGGAAGGAAAAGGCAAATATATGTGGAGCTGCAGCAAGCGACTAGCATATATGGTGGCTATCTTGTTCGCAAAAGAGAGCGAGAAGAGGAGGCAAAGCGCGAGCGAGAATCTAGAAGAACAACCTGCGCAAGCATTACTCCAACACCGTTTCCACTTCCTGGACTCCGCCGAGAAGGGGCCATCACGTTAACACACTCAGTTGATTCATTTTAATTAATTAAGGTTTAAGTTATCTACAACCGGATATTAACAAATTCCCATCTGCCCATAACCGCGGGCACGGCTTTCGAAAGTTCAATCCCTGCAGGGGAGTCCCAACTTAGCCCATGACAAGCTCTCACGGTCAACGAAGGAATAGACCTCCTCCCAAGACGTTCCGATCAGACTCGGTATCCCGGTACAACAAGACATTTCGACAGGGTAAAACTAAACCAGCAACACCGCCCGAATGTGCCGACAAATCCCGACAGGAGCTGCACATATCTCTTTCTCAGGGCACACCGAATAAGCTAAGCGTACGGGAGCCAACGAAACCCAAGTTGCCGAGGGACGGCCCCGCACGGTGCTCTAGGTTGGACCAACACTCAGCGGAGCACTGGCCCGGGGGGGGGGGGTAAAATAAGATGACCCTTGAGTCTGCAGAACCCAAGGGAAGAAAAGGCTAGGTGGCAAATGGTAAGACCAATGTTGGGCATTGCTGGACAAGCTTTAATCAAGGCGAAATATCAAGGGGTTCCCATTATAACCCAACCGCGTAAGGAACGCAAAAATCCGGGAACATAACACCGATATGACGGAAACTAGGGCGGCAAGAGTGGAACAAAACACTAGGCGAGAGGCCGAGCCTTCCACCCTTTACCAGGTATATAGATGCATTAAGATAACATGGCAATATAATGATATCCCAACAAGTAAATAGAAGATGTTCCAACAAGGAACGACCTCCAATCTTCACCTGCAACTAGCAACGCTATAAGAGGGGCTGAGCAAGCGGTAACATAGCCAATCAACGGTTTGCTAGGACAAGGTGGGTTAGAGGTTTGACATGGCAATTGGGAGGCTGACAAGCAAATGGTAGGCATCGTAGCATTGGCATAGCAAGAGCGAGCAAACTAGCATAGCAAAGATAGTAGTGATTTCGAGGGTATGATCATCTTGCCTGCACAGTTGTCAGAGTTGACTGGATCCTCAAAAGCACACTCAACGAGCTCCTCGGTAACGAACTCGTCTCCCGGCTCTACCCAAACAAGACAAACAAGCAACAAGGATACAATCAACCACGTGCAAACTCAATCAACACGATGCAAAGATGATATGCTATGCGGGATGCAAAATGCAAGATATGACAGGAAATGTATGCACCTGGCCTCAACTTGGAATTCCAAGTGTGCCACTGGAAAGATGAGATGAAATCGCTTGAAAACGATATAAAGATCACCGGAATCGGAGTTACGGTTTGGAAATGGCAAGCGATTCAAAATTGACTCCGGTCTGCGATTTACAGCAAGTAGGCATCTAAATGCAACGAGATGAACATGCTACAGCCACCAAACATGACAACAAAATACATGGCAGGGATGCACACAAGATGATTAACAAAAGACTAGCACTGAGCCACGGCCAATTCACCCATTACGAGGTTCAAACAAGCATGGCAAAAACGCAAATGCAAAACAGATTCCAGACTTAGTGAAATTAACACTTGTCTGAAATTTCAGATCACGAAGCCCTCTTCGGAGCAGCAAAACAACATGATACATGACCTTATTATGACAAAGAAGAGCATGGCATGGAGCTACTCAACAAGCTTAACAAAAGTCCCTAAGTGACCTGGGGCCAAAAGGGATCACAAAATATACTAACAAGCACACAAACATAGCTAAAACACAATCAGTTTTTCAGACAGTGAAAACTGAGACATGCTGAAATATAACTCACGAAGGCATGTAAACGAGCTCGATGCACTCACCACGGTGCAAGTCATGGAAAGGCAAGCATACATCCATTAAGAAGGTACAAAATGCTAGCTAGACATGGCAAGAACAATGGCATATCATGCACGGATCAACTACAATAACATCGGCAAAATCGCAAACGAGTTGACGATCTGCCCAGATTCACAACGAAGCAAAAGTAGAGCTCGATTGACTCAAGCTAGGGTGCTCCATAATTGCAAGTAAAGACATGGATGGACAGAGCATAACAAGATTAACAAAACTCCTTTACTGATCATCCTCAAAAGAGGCACGGATCACTAGGAAACAAGCTGAACATATGGCATCATGAACTAAATAATCCCAGACTTAGTGAAAACTACTAAGTCCCTGAAAACAGATTTACTGGGTGCCTCACTTTGCAAGCTTGCACAAGTCACCACACACATCCTAAAAATGCATGGGTTGCACCTCTGTAAAGAAGACAAAATCCTTAACAAAACATATGAAGGACTCACGGGCATATCATGCACACAATAATCATGGCAAAAATGACAAAAGTCTAAGATGAACTAGCAGATCTAACAATTAACTCACGTAGCCTCCTTCTAACAGCATTTTGGGCAACAAGATGAACTCAAATGAAAATGATGCAATGGAACTAAATGATGTACTCGTCGAGACGAACATTTTGATATACTATATGTCCAAAACGGAGCTACGGATGCAAAGTTACAGCAGGTCAAAGATCGCATAAAAAATTAGGGTTCGGAGGGGAAAAGTCAACCCCGATTCAAAATATCTCAGATCTGCACGGAAACCGAGGCACGGCTGGATCCGAGCTCGCCGGAGCTGTCGCGGTCGCCGGAGTGAGGAGAGGAGGGGCCGGCCGGTGCGGAGAGCTCGCCGGAGTGGGGCGCCGGCGGCGAGGCGGCGTGCGCGCGGCGACCGAGGTGGCGGGGTGGCGCGGCGGTGGCCGGAGGCGGCGACCGCGGCGTGGGGCGGCGGCCGGCGAGAAGATCCGGCGCGGGGGCGCCTAGGCGACGGCGGCGGCGCGTGGCGGCTCCGGGCGCCGGCGCGGGAGAAGACGGCGGCGGGGTGACCGGACGCGGGCGGCGGGGCGATGGGCTCTCGGGGGCCCTGCGCGGGCCGGGCGGGCCGCGGCGGCGGCGGTGGCCGGCTGCCACGTGGCGCCCCGCGAGTGGCTGCAGGCGGCGGCGGGTGCGATCCGGACGTTGTCTGGCCTGGCGCGGACACGTCCGGCGGCGGCGGGATCTCTTTTTTTTAGGGTTGGACGGGGAGAGATCCGAGATCCGAAAACGGGGGGGGGGGGCTATTTATAGGCATAAGTGGAGCTAGGAGAGTCCAAATGAGGTGCGGTTTTCAGCCACGCGATCGTGATCGAACGCTCTAGGACATGGAGCAGAGTTTGGTGGGTTTTGGGCCAAATTGGAGGGGTGTTGGGCTGCAACACACACGAGGCCTTTTCGGTCCCTCGGTTAACCGTTGGAGTACCAAACGAAGTCCAAATGGTACGAAACTTGACAGGCGGTCTACCGGTAGTAAACCAAGGCCGCTTGGCAAGTCTCGGTCCAATCCGAAAATGTTTAAACCCCACACACGAAAGAAAGCTAGAATTGACCACCGGAGGAGAACGAAGCGCCGGAATGCAAAACGGACAACGGGGAAAATGCTCGAATGCATGAGATGAACACGTATGCAAATGCAATGCACCTGATGACATGATATGAGATGCATGACAACGAAAACAACACACGAAGACAAAGACTCGAACCCGAGAAATAAATATAACTTAACGCCGGAAACGGCAAGAGTTGGAGTACAAATTGGGAAAGTTACATCCGGGGTGTTACAAAAATCCCCGCCCTCAACTTTTAAATACAACTACATCCGCTTAAGAGTCCAATGATATACTTTTTGTGACATAGTAACTCATATTTAGTTAGTCAAATGGATGACCTAGAACTACGTGCAGGCCCTATAAACCGAAACGCCTAAAAATAAAAAAACCGAGACAGAGAGGGTAGTTCAGCACATGTCTTTTTAGATCAATATAGCCAGGATTCACCAAGGTGCAAAACCAAGTGGTAGGCTGCTCCTGTCGTGTTGGCATAGCAACTCAAGCAGGGTCAGTCCACACATGAAATGGCAACACACTTAACAGGACCCCTTTGGCCGACATGTGGCTCATGCACCGTCTTGTTCCATGTGCGATGCACCAAATTACAGTTCAGAGCAGCGGTTGGAATTGGAGGCACCCTGATCGTAGCGCCGCAGTAGTAGAAAATGAGCAATGAGGGGTCAAATCACAAAGCCCCACCTTTCCTGCATTAAGTTGGACGGATGAAGCAACCATCATTTCACTCTAGGGCGCAAGAGCATAAAGAAAAGAGAAAACAATGATGCGTGCGGCAGCTACCTAGGGCACCCTAGGGTAGGGGTCTCCACTACAGATCCTTTTTTGAAAGCGCCTCCACTACAAATCGGCTTCTCCCTCGTCCTCTTGAAGAAAACCGATGATGAGTGTGGCGGTAGGGTTTGTAGGAGTACTACGGCGTGCGGGGCCACGCCGTAGTAAACGGGTTCGAGTCGACGCCTTAAATATGTGTGGGCCGCTTGGTTTTATGGGAATGAGGCAGCATTTTGGGTTCGGGGACCTGTGGAGATATAGTACGTACAAAAAATTGTGGACGTAGGTTCGACCGAAAGGCAATGATGCATGGGACCTGCATTTTGATATACCCGGGGCCACGTGAAATTTGCTACTCTACTCAAAACTAGTAAGGTACACATGTATTGAACGCATGAGATTTCGAAACCAAATTATGAATAAATACACACTATAGCATGTAAAGCTTTGAGTCATATATGCATGATGTAGATGTTCATTTAGTTCTTATAGTTCATCTCATTCAAAATCAATTAGTTTTATAAAAATGTTAAGATTCATGGGGTTGTGCATTGTAAATCATAAAGTAAAAAACAAATAATGGCAATTCATTTAGAAAAAAACAATCAATTATGATACAGAAGATTCTAGAACAAAGGAGAAGTGCTTGTGTTTTGAGGTTTGTGCATTATGCTTAAGTTCAACCATGGAGTCTTCTAAATTGTACATGTGGCAGATCTAGTGGAATGTTGATGATATCCAACAGCCAGTGGTGCTCGGATTTGCCTATCTCTGCACTGTCGGGTTAGCTTCATCAATCGATCATCTTTCAAAGTTATTGCCACATTATATAGTTCTTGTGCCATAGTTGCATGTTTTGGAAAAAAGCTACTAGTGGGTTGTACTATCTATTTAGGAATAGAAGATGTATACATGTAAGTTATAGGGAAAGAGATGACATGGAGCATCTCAGTTCCTATGAGTAGGGATTGGAAAAGAGATGTCATTTGGTTCACATCATAGGAACTTTTCTATTGAATCTAGAGATGACATGTATCTCAATTCCTATGAGGAGGGATTAGAAAAGAGATGTAATTTGGTTCATATCATAGGAACTTTTCTATTGAATATACGCTAATGTTTATTTTCCTTTGAAATTAAGGGAGTATAGGACCATTCATATGAACCAAGTGGCTCTAAAGCTATAGAAATGATATCATGTTTATTTCCTTTGAAATGTGGAGTATATGAATCTATTCCTATGAACCAATTGGCTCTAAAGGAAAAAATCCTATAAAAATCATATCTTATAGAGTTCCTATGATATTCCTCGACACTAAAGGATGCTTGAAATTGCTGCGGGTGATACGATGGTCTTTCTTTGTAGAATCCTCACCCATCTTTATAGTTACCTCTCGAAGATGAATGAAATGATATATACATGGTATTCTACATGTGCAATTTGGTACACGAAAACTCGGTAAAAGTTTGCGAGGTTCGAATTTTCAATAAAGCTATATGCACTGAATTTCGGAACGGAGGGAGCATACGGCAGTTGCTAACACTCACGTGGAAGATTTGTGTGTAGGAGGAGTGGCTGTTCTGTGAAATGACATGGCAAAACTGACACTGTCGGATGCCGATCTAACGGTTCTTACGGCGTTCGTCAGGAAAAGGCTTGTGGCGAACGTTTGTCGGATAATGATTTATGGACACATGCATTGCATTGGTACGTGCCCCCCCTCTCTCACACACACGCACCCTCATGAGTCACGACTCTCCCGAGTCCTCTCGCAGACTCGCACGTCGCACCCACCGTCTATCTACAGGTAGACGTCATGCACATATGTGCTCTTCACACCCTACCCTCAGAACTTCTAAAAAACAAAAGACGACGCGCACATTTTATTTTAGCTCACACGTCACACACTTATAGTATTACTCTTGCGGAGAACGTTCTTTGGGAATAGTATATTGTACTCTCACGAAGAGAAGCGGTGCACGCACGCACTAGTTCTCTCACACCCACTCGCGGGTACACGTAGGAGCGCATTTTTTTGAAGCTGGTATTGATGAAGCTGTGTACCTAGGGTAGGGGCACGGACCTGTCCAAGGAGCCCTACCCAAGGACACCCCTGGAAGAAGTCACCTTTCAATCGACTTGAAGGTATCCCACTCGACGGGTTCAAGACATTCGACCAAGAAGCTATCACTCGACCATGAAGCCAACCACTCGACTGCCAGGAGACCTAAAGTCACTCCGCAGGCAAACAGTCGGCTATTAAGTAGTCTTTATGGTCATTATCACACTTTATTAGGGGAGTTACCAGTAACGCCCAACCTTAAATGTACCTTAAACCCTGCATTACTGAGGGCAGGAGGGGGCCGGCGAACTCTATATAAGCCACCCCCCTCCTCAGTATGAAGGGTTCGCACCCCTGTAATTCACACACGCATAATCCAGTCGACCGCCTCTGGGCCCCGAGACGTAGGGCTATTACTTCTTCCGAGAAGGGCCCGAACTCGTAAACCTTGCGTGCTTACAACTTCTCCATAGCTGAGATCTTGCCTCTCCATACTTACCCCCCTACATCACTGTCGGAGCTAGAACCACGACAGTTGGCGCCCACCGTGGGGCCGGAATCTTAGCGCCTGATTGGAGAAGTTGCAATTTTTCCTGTCCCTTTGATCATGGTTTCGTGCGGAGTTTTGGTGGAGGGCCACGAGATCCGCCTCGGCGCACTCACGTTCATCGCCGACGACTCCGCCTGGCTTCAGGAGGCGCCACTCGACATCGACGCGCTCCCCGTCCGCGGTGGGACGCATTTCCGCGCATGCGTTCGTGGCGTCCTCCTACGGCAGCCGTCGACCCAGTATCGGTCGGCCCCCGTATTGTCTCCCCGCTCTGTCTCCCACCGGCGCAAGCGCTCCGGTCGGTCGAGACTTCAGAGGTGGGTGAGGCATGCCGTGGCTCGCCAGTCGGCCACCCCGCAAGTCGCGGCAATCGAGCCCGACGAATCCCTCTGCGGCCTGTTCGACTGGCTCCGCGGAGACCGCATCCGAGTGCGACAGCAGCGACCCAGCGGCTGAGATACTGGCGGTCGATGGAATGCACAGTCCTCCCGGTTTCCCTCGCGCTGATGGAGGCGCGGGTGGGGGCGACCCGTCGCATCCCCACGATGAGTATCTCCCCGAACCTCTCACGTCATTACAGCGAGAGGAGCTTCGCCGCCGGAACATGGATGCACTCCGCACTCCTATCGTCGGAGAGACCCCCGAGGCCCGGGCCTTGGAGGACGTGCGCTTGGCTAACTTGGCCGAGCGCACTCGACTGGAGAATCTCCAGCAAGCACTCGACGAGCAAGCGCGTCAGCGGGCTCCCGAGTCTAGACGCCAGCTCTTCCCGCCAACGCAGGTATATCGAACCCCAGTTCAGAATTTGGCCGCCGCGGCCCGTATAGCAGAATCGATTCAGCCCTCCCAGTCGGAGGCTGGCAGGGGCTTGTTGCAGATCAGAGCGTTGCTCCGGGCGGCGGGAAACTAGAATTCCGCTGTTTCTCAGTCGCGGAATAGGATCCACAGTCGATCCGTTGCAACAGATACAGTCCAGTCGGCTCACAGCCCGAGGTCGCCCCCGAGGCGTGAGGGACGTGGTGACCGGCATGATCAGTACAGAAGGAATGAGCAGTATGACCACCGATCCGATCGTGATGATCGACGTCGAGTGCCAACCTGTCCCCCGAGGAGTGGGTCATATGCGCCTCGACATCGAGATGACAGGCGCCCTCATAGCGTTGGGCAGAGGATTCCAGTCGACCCCAGGGACCCAGGCTTTGACGCGAGATCTATCCCCGTTCAAGGTTTGGTTGACAGGAACAGGGCTCATCGGGAAGGCCAGAACAGAGATGCGCCCGCCAGCAGCAGAGTACGTGTTTCAGGGCCAGAGTGTTTCAGTCGAGCCATCAGGGCCGCAGTGATTCCTCCGAACTTTCGGTTGGCGACTGGAGTCAGCAAGTTCACCGGTGAGTCTAAGCCTGACACTTGGCTCGAAGATTACCAAGTGGCTGTACAGATTGGCGGTGGCAATGATGCGGTGGCCATGAAGCATTTGCCTCTCCTATTAGAGGGCTCGGCCAGAGCGTGGCTGAATCAGTTAGCACCCAGCAGCATCTACACTTGGGAGGATCTCTCTCGAGTGTTTGTCACAACCTTTGAGGGAACATGCAAGCGACCCGCAGGCCTTACAGAATTGCGGTCTTGCGTGCAGAAGCCGAGTGAGACTCTGAGGGATTACATCCAGAGGTGGATCACTTTGCATCACACAGTCGAGAACGTACCGGATCACCAAGCAGTTTGTGCCTTTAAAGAAGGCGTCAAGAACAGAGAGTTGAACCTGAAGTTCGGTCAGACCGGAGAAATGTCCCTGAATCAGATGATGGAAATTGCCACCAAATACGCTAACGGAGAAGATGAAGATCGACTCTGGAGTGGCAAGCAGAAAGTAGTCGCCCAGGAAACCGGAGGCAATTCCAGTCGGAAGCAGAAGCGGAAGGCCGAGCCAGCCGCCCCTGGGGAGGCCCTGGCCGTAACCCAGGGAAATTTCAAGAGAAAACCCAAAGGCCCCTGGAAGCCCAAGAAAGTCAAGGATCAAGATGGAAATGATGTTTTGGATCTGCCATGTCACATCCACACCAAGAAAGATGAAGAGGGTAATTTTATTTACCCAAAGCATACCACTCGACAGTGCCGGCTCCTGATCCAGCAGTTTCAGGGCAAACAACCCAAAGATAAGGAAAAAGAGTCGGACAGAGTTGAGGACAAGGAAGATAGCGACGATGGATACCCCCAAATCAATTCCACCCTGATGATTTTTGCTGATGTCGAAAGCAAAAGTCGACTGAAAGTCATTAACCGTGAGGTGAATATGGTTGCTCCGGCAACACCCAGTTATCTGAAGTGGTCTCAGAATGCCATCACATTCGACCAGTCCGATCACCCTACGCACATTGCCACCCCTGGGAGGCAAGCTTTGGTGGTCGACCCAGTTGTCGAAGGCACTCGACTGACCAAAGTCCTAATGGATGGTGGCAGTGGCCTGAACATATTGTATGCTGAAACATTGAAAGGGATGGGCATTCTGATGTCCAGGCTCAGCGCCAGCAACATGAGCTTCCATGGAGTCATTCCTGGAAAGAAAGCCGAGTCACTCGGCCAGATTGCTCTCGACGTGGTTTTCGGTGATTCAAAGAATTACCGCAAGGAAAAGTTGACATTTGAGGTTGTGGACTTCCAAAGTGCTTATCATGCTATTCTGGGCCGGCCAGCTTATGCACGCTTCATGGCCCGACCGTGCTACGTGTATCTCAAGTTGAAGATGCCCGGCCCCAGAGGTGTGATCACCGTTACCGGTAATCGGAAGAAAGCAGAGGAGTGTTTTCAGAAAGGATCGAAGATTGCTGACGCTCAGATGGCAGTTGTTGAGCTACAAGAGTACCAGAAGACTGCTGATCCGAGTGAATTGCTACGAGCCAAGAAGCCTGCTTCAGAATCTGCTTTTCAGTCGTCCGGTGAAACTAAGCCAACTCACATTCACCCGACCGACCCCGACGCTGCTCCGACTCACATCTCAATGACGCTCGACTCCAAATAGGAAGAAGCGCTCATCCAGTTCCTCCGTGAGAACTGGGAAGTCTTCGCATGGAAGCCTTCTGACATGCCTGGAGTTCCCAGGGGGCTGGCTGAGCACCGTCTACGAGTCGACCCGAAGTTCAAGCCCGTGAAAGAACATCTTCGACGGTCCGCCGTCCAGAAGAGGAAAGCTATTGGCGAGGAGGTGGCTCGGCTCTTAGCAACGGAGTTCATCCGAGAGATTTACCACTCCGAGTGGCTCGCCAATGTTGTCATGGTCCCCAAGAAGGACAAGTCACTTCGCATGTGCATTGACTTTAAACACATCAATCGGGCCTGCCCGAAAGATCATTTCCCTCTCCCCCGCATCGACCAGGTAGTGGACTCGACCGCGGGGTGTGAGCGTTTGTATTTTCTAGATGCTTATTCAGGGTACCATCAGATCCGTCAGTATGGACCCGACGAGATCAAAACGGCTTTCATCACCCCATTTGGGTGCTTCTGTTATGTCACCATGCCCTTCGGCCTCAAGAATGCTGGAGCCACGTTCATGAGGATGATTCAGAAGTGTTTTCTCACTCAGATCAGTCAGAACGTAGAAGCATACATGGATGATATTGTGGTTAAGTCACGGAAAGGTTCCGACCTACTGACCGACCTTGCCGAAACCTTTGCTAACCTCAGGGGATACGATATCAAGCTCAATCCATCAAAGTGCACATTCGGAGTTCCAGGTGGAAAGTTACTCGGTTTTCTCGTTTCCGAACGAGGAATCGACACCAATCCCGAGAAAGTTGGCACCATACTCCGGATGAAGCGCCCTGTGCGTGTACTCGATGTCCAGAAGCTTACAGGTTGCTTGGGAGCTCTAAGTTGATTCATTTCTCATCTCGGTGAAAAGGCGTTGCCTCTTTACCGACTGATGAAGAAGTCTGACAAGTTCGAGTGGACTCCAGAAGCTGACGCAGCGTTTGCAGAGCTCAAAGCTCTGCTCTCCACCCAGCCGGTGCTTGCTGCCCCAATCAGTAAAGAGCCTCTACTGCTGTACATTGCGGCCACGGGACAAGTTGTTAGTACAGTACTCACGGTCGAGCGGGAAGAAGAAGGAAAGGCCTTCAGAGTTCAGCGCCCAGTATATTATGTGTCTGAAGTTTTGACCCCTTCGAAGCAAAGATATCCCCATTACCAGAAGCTTGTATATGGGATCTACATGACCACGAAGAAGGTTGCACACTACTTCTCTGACCATTCCATTACAGTCGTCAGCGACACTCCACTGTCAGAGATCTTTCACAACAGAGATGCAACTGGTCGAGTGGCGAAGTGGGCGATTGAACTCCTTCCCCTAGATATCAAGTTTGAAGCAAAGAGGGCTATCAAGTCCCAAGCAATTGCAGATTTCTTCGCCGAGTGGATTGAACAGCAGCTTCCGACTCAAGTTCACTCGGAGCACTGGACCATATTCTTCGATGGATCTAAGATGCTGAATGGTTCTGGTGCTGGGGTAGTATTGGTCTCCCCCCGAGGAGATAAGCTCAGATACGTTCTCCAGATTCACTTCGATTCCTCCAACAATGAAGCAGAATATGAAGCACTCTTGTACGGGTTGCGCATGGCCATTTCACTCGGCGTCCGGTGCCTCATGGTCTACGGCGACTCAGATTTGGTGGTTAATCAGGTGATGAAGGAGTGGGACGTCAGAAGCCCAACTATGACTGGCTATTGCAACGCAGTAAGAAAGCTAGAAAAGAAATTCGAGGGGTTAGAGCTTCATCACATCCCCCGACTGAAAAATCAAGCAGCAGATGATCTGGCAAAGATAGGCTCCAAGAGAGAAGCCATTCCCAGCAATGTGTTTTTGGAACACATCCGTTCGCCGTCAGTCCAGGAGGATCCTTTCACAGAAGAAGCCCCGCAACCGAAAAGTGCCACAGATCTGACTGAAGTCGAAATTCCTGCTGTGGTTGACCTAGTCATGGAGGTCTTGGCTATCACTCCCGACTGGACGGTACCATACATCGCGTATATCTTGAGGAAAGAACTCCCGGAGGACAAGGAAGAGGCTCGACAAATCGTCCGCCGATCCAAGGCCTTCACAGTCATAAAGGGACAGTTGTATAGGGAAAGCGCGACTGGAATCGGTCAGAAGTGCATAACACCAGAAGAGGGTCAGATGATCCTTGATGATATCCACTCGGGGACCTGTGGTCACCATGCGTCCTCTCGGACCATTGTGGCTAAAGCATACCGAGCAGGATTTTACTGGCCAAGAGCAAATGAGATGGCAAAAGAGATAGTCGACAAGTGTGGAGGTTGCCAGTTCTACTCCAACATGTCACACAAGCCTGCATCAGCCCTGAAGACCATTCCACTCATCTGGCCTTTGCTGTCTGGGGACTGGACATGGTCGGTCCACTGAGAATAGGCAGGAGCGGATTCACGCATGTGCTTGTGGCAGTCGACAAGTTCACCAAATGGATTGAAGCCAAGCCTATCAAAAATCTTGATGCCAGCACTGCTATCGGTTTCATCAGAGAGTTGATATTCAGATATGGGGTCCCGCATAGCATCATCACTGACAATGGGTCAAACTTCGATTCAGACAAGTTCAGAGCTTTTTGCGCCTCTCAAGGCACACGAGTCGACTACGCGTCGGTCGCGCATCCTCAGTCGAATGGACAAGCTGAAAGAGCGAATGGTCTGATTCTCAAAGGATTGAAGCCTCGATTGATGCGTGATCTCAAGCACGCAGCAGGCGCTTGGGTCGACGAACTTCCGTCGGTTTTGTGGGGGCTGAGGACCACCCCGAACCGGTCGACCGGAAGAACGCCATTTTTCTGGTTTACGGAGCCGAAGCCGTCCTGCCGAGTGATCTACTTCACAACGCCCCCAGAGTCGAGCTTTATAACGAAGACGAAGCAGAGCAAGCCCGGCAAGACGCAGTCGACCTCCTAGAGGAGGAGAGGGAAATGGCTATGATCAGATCAACCATCTATCAGCAAGACTTGCGTCGATTCCATGCCAGAAATGTGAAGAGCCGAGCCTTCCAGGAAGGAGATTTGGTCCTCCGAGTGGATCAACAGAAACCACACAAACTTGCTCCTACTTGGGAAGGCCCCTTCATCGTCACCAGAGTCCTCCACAATGGAGCATATCACCTCTACAATGTTGATCACCAGATCGACGAGCCACGAGCTTGGAATGCGGAACTGCTCCGCCCCTTTTACACTTGAGTTCTCCCTTGGACGAGATGTAATAAGAAAAAATTTCTGCAGTTCATTTTTACCATAGACAAGAGTGTCCCAATAATTGCTGTCACTCTTGTTTGCATACGAAATCCCCCAGTGGGTGACTTAGCTACGAATCCGTTTCGCCTAAGTTTGAAAAATCCTACCGAGTGGAGAGCAATCCTCCCACTCGGGGGCTTAACTGCAGTCCGGTACTCGCCTAAGTTCTCCCACTTAGAGGCTTAGCTGCAGTCAGGCACTCGCCTAAGTTTTGAAAAAATCCTACCGAGTGGAGAGCAATCCTCCCACTCGGGGGATTAGCTGCAGTCCAGTACTCGCCTAAGTTCTCCCACTTAGAGACTTAGCTACAGTCAGGCACTCGCCTAAGTTTGAAAAAATCCTACCGAGTGGAGAGCAATCCTCCCACTCGGGGGCTTAGCTGCAGTCCAGTACTCGCCTAAGTTCTCCCACTTAGAGACTTAGCTGCAGTCAAGCACTCGCCTAAGTTTGAAAAAATCCTACCGAGTGGAGAGCAATCCTCCCACTCGGGGGCTTAGCTGCAGTCCAGTACTCGCCTAAGTTCTCCCACTTAGAGGCTTAGCTGCAGTCAGGCACTCGCCTAAGTTTGAAAAAAATCCTACCGAGTGGAGAGCAATCCTCCCACTCGGGGGCTTAGCGGCAGTCCAGTACTCGCCTAAGTCCTCCCACTCGGAGGCTTAGCTGCAGCCCAGCGCTCGCCTAAGTATATAAAAATCCTACCGAGTGGAGAGCAAACCTCCCACTCGGGGGCTTAGCTGCAGTCCAAGCACTCGCCTAAGTGATTAGAAATCCTACCGAGTGGCGAGCCAGACTCCCACTCGGGGGCTTAGCTGCAGCCCAGTGCTCGCCTAAGTATTTTTAAAATCCTACCGAGTGGAGAGCAAACCTCCCACTCGGGGGCTTAGCTGCAGCCCAGTGCTCGCCTAAGTGTTTAAAAATCCTACCGAGTGGAGAGCAAACCTCTCACTTGGAGGCTTAGCTGCAGCCCAGTGCTCGCCTAAGTACAGGACACAACCCAATCCGCAAGTCGACTGCTACCTTCTCCTTCGGAGCTGCGCCGCAAATACAAGGTTATTCCGAGTGAAGATCAAGATCCACTCGACGAATCAAACCATGAAGATATTCAACGAGAAATCAAGATCAGATAAAGCCTAAAAGGTCCCAGACCTCAGATCAAAGTACTCGAGCCCTCGGCTCGGCGGAGTTTAACGGTTACAAATCCACTCGGCATTCTGAGGCAAATTTAAAGTGAAGCATAAAAGTTTTTCATTCCTCAGGAGGAGAACTGGAAGGGGCGACGAACTCGTCCAAGTCGATCCCGTCTGCAATACGAGTGGCAGCAGCAATAAAAGTCTCCATGAAGTCCTGAAAGTTGTGCTTCCTGGTATTGGCAACTTGGATGGCGGCCAGCTTTTCTTCTCGTGCCTCCTTGCAATGGACGCGGACCAGAGACAGAGCGACATCAGCACCACATCTAGCAGAAGATTTCTTCCATTCCGCCACTCGACCCGGGACTTCATCCAGTCGGACCATCAGGGACTCGAGGTCGTTCTGAAGCGTCGTTCCAGGCCAGAGTGATGTGTCGATCCGCGACATCACAACCTTCAGCCGAGCAAGATAATCAACAACGCTGGTAACACGAGACTCCAGTCGGAGCATGTTCATAGCAGCCTCGTCCTTCACGAGAGAGTTGGCGAGATCCAAGCCTGGCTCCACTCGACTGGTTTCCTCTTTGAAGCTCTGGCAGAATTCTGCAAACACGATTCAAGAATAAGACAGTGGCCGTACGCGGGCTCGGTAACTACAAGACAACCGGGTTGGAATAATTACCTTCGAGCATGACGAACAGCTTCTTGGCGAGTCCACCGAGATAAGCCTCCAGATCTTTTACCTTCCCCGCCAGCTCACCCGCCTTGTCGTGCAGAGCCATCTTTTCTTTCTTCAGTCGACTAGCATCTCGGTTAGCTGTCTTGAGAGCAGTTTTCAGTCTGGAGTTCTCCTGTTCAAGAGTTCCGACCGAAGCCAGTTTCTCTTCTGCGAGCTTCATTTTGCTTGAGGCCTCCTTCTGTGCCTCTGCAAGATCTTGATCCTTCTTCTTCAGAGCTTCCTCCAGTTTATCTACGGTGCATCGAGTGGAACCAACATCAAGAATGGACAAGAAAGAAAAGCCACCCGTTAAGAATGGAGAACCTCACCAGCCATACCTTTTGCTTCTTCTTGCGCCTTCTTCAAATTCTCCTGGGCAAGCTTCAAGTTAAGGTTGAGCTGGATCTGCTGATTCTCCAACTCAGTATAGCAAGCTACAAGTTCACAGGATTTCTGTAAAAAGAAAAATCAGTCGACAGACGTCCAAAATAAGTTGCTTCCGAGTAACTAAGAGGCAATGATGACGTTTCTAAGACTACAGCCGAATCAAGAACATTCGACAGTAGTCTCGAGGACTACACCCAGTGGGTGCACTCAGCGTGCCCCCACTGTAAAAAAAAGTCGACTGCCCGCAGTCGACCGGATACAGTCCCATTCAACATGGCTTGACCAGACCGAGTGAAGAAATACAGCTACAGCAACACAGTATAAAGACTACATTCGACTGCCCGCAGTCCATCGTAGTCTCGGGGACTACACCCAGTGGGTGCACTTAGCGTGCCCCCACTCGTCCAAGAATTGGCAGACACACCCAGTGGGTGTACAGATACAAAGATCTTCGAAAAAGAGATTCTTCAAACAACATATCATAACAGACCAAGCGTTGAGTCGACTGACCTGGACGTTGCTCTGAAGAGCCGAGCTCGCGTCATAAGCTGCTTGGCTGGCCTCCCGAGCCACCTTCACTTGCTCCATCATGATCCCCGCCTGGCGTATAGCCTCTTTTGCAGCAGCCGCTTGGTCCTCAGGGACGGGGTATGCGGCAAAAATCAAAGACGGATCCGCAATCGACGTCGAGGGCCACACACTCGCCAGAGGAATGGCGAAGGTCACAGAAGCCCGAGTGGTGTCACCACCATCCCGAGCTACGGCCTCAGACGCCGGAGCGGATTGAGGGGTCTTGTCAGCTGACGCCCTCTTGTGCCTCCTCACTCTCAACGGATCGTTGTCGTCGTCATCCGGGAGGTCGATAACATGAGGAGGGGCTACAAGGGAAACATTCAATCGACCAGGGTTGCAATAAATGTTTAGTCGACTCAAAGCGGAACGTCAGTAATCGTACCAGGGTTGGAGGTAACAGCATCCTCCATCTCTTGGTCGTCGTCCTTGGCGGAGATCTCAGAAGTAGCAGCACTGCAAGCCTCGAAAGTCAGTCGGTTGGCTCAATGGATCGACCAAGGATCCGTCCATGGTCGACAAAGGAAAACAAGTTTTATTATCACCCAGAAATGGTGGGGACGGCCATCTTCATCTTGGGCAGAGCCTTGGGCGGCTTGGACGGCGCGGCGCGTGGGTGCTTGGGAGCCTTTCCAGTCGGCGTAGGAGAAGAGGTCCGAGGGTGTTTCGACGACTGCCCAACAGGAGCAGTCGCCCTACCACGCTCCCGCGCTGGATCGTGTGTGAGCTTGGATCGCCCCTCCGGGCGGGGGGGTTCAACCTCCTCCTCCTCCTCTTCGTTGGAGTCGACGTCGTCGCCTCCCTCTCCTTCACCGTCGGACTCCCACTCGCTTTGATCGTCCCCGCTCTCACCTCCGCTCGCCTCCCCTTCCTCAGTTGGCCCCTGTGCCCCATTGGGCGTCGAGTACATCTCAGTAGTCGCCTAAAAAACAATAGACAAGACAAAGGTTAATCGACCAACTCAAAGAAGACCAATGAAGAAAAACAAGATCTCAGTCAGGAGCATAAAGACATACCTGGTCCACGTCATATGAGTTGTCGAGTGGAATTACCCTCCTGGCTCCTCGGGGGTTGTCCTTGTTTCCTATGATGCTCGACAGCCACCCCTCCAGCATCTCATCAGTGACCTCCTCCAGGTGGATCTGAGTGGTGTCGTCGAGACCCGAGTACAGCCACATCGGGTGGTCACGAGCCTGGAGCGGTTGGATGCGCCTCCGGAGGAAGACCTCCAGCAAATCCATACTCGTCACGCCCTCACGGACAAGCTCAACCACTCGACCGGCCAGCACTTTGACTTGGTCCCTTTCCTCCGGCGCCACTTTCAGAGAAGTAGGTTTTTCAGCTCGGTCGAGTGAGAAAGGGGGGAGACTAGTCGACTGTCCTGGGGTCGCCTGGTCTTGACAGTAGAACCAGGTCGCCTGCCAGCCACGGACCGACTCCGGGAAAGTGATAGATGGAAAACAACTCTTTCCCCTCGTCTGGATCGCCAGGCCCCCGCACAGCTGGATCACCTGCGTCCTTTCATCACTCGACTTGGCCTTCTTGACCGATTGAGAACGGCAGGTAAAGATGTGCTTGAAGAGACCCCAATGGGGGCGGCAACCCAAGAAACCCTCACACATGGAAATGAAAGCAACGAGGTATACGATGGAGTTGGGAGTGAAGTGGTGAAGCTGCGCTCCGAAGAAGTTCAGGAAGCTCCGGAAAAAAGGATGGGGCGGCAGAGAAACCCGCGGTCTACATGGGTGGCTAGGAGCACGCACTCACCGTCGCGGGGCTGAGGTTCGATCTCTCTCCCCGGGAGACGCGCGGCTTCGTGGGGAATGACCCCCTCTCGACCATGTCGTCGAGATCTTCTTGCCGGATCACCGACGGCATCCAATCGCCTTGGATCCAGCCTCGGGGCAGAGCAGACCTTGAGGAGGATCTGCCCCGAGCGGACCTCTTCCCTTTCCCCTGCGCCGCCGCCTTCTTCGCGCGCTCCAGGGCGGATGTCTTGTCCTTCGCCATCATTGCCGGCAAATCTTGCACGGACCCGCGGCGCTAGGGTGAGAACGGAGGTGGCGGAGGAACTCGCGAAGGGAGAGAGGAAGAAGGAAGCGCACTGTTTGGAAACCCCGAGCCGACAACTTATAAGGGGCCGCTTCTGAGTGGCTGACTGGTAGGCCCAGGCTATCCAGTCAAATCCCGCAGCAGACGCGCGCGTAGTACGTGGCGAAAAAGGCGACACGAGGATCGAGGTGCTTCCACTTTATCGCTTCCGATTACTGCGGCCGCTCCCGTCCCACGCGCTTCCCGAAATCCGAATCCCGCGACACCCGCGGGCCGCAGAACAACTTGTTAAAAGAGAAGACCCCGCTCGCGCCGACACTCGGTATGTCACACATAAAGAAATTCACTCGACGAAAGGCCTGTAATGGATCAAGGCGACTGAAAGAGGTTGATGACGTCATCCGTGACGGTTGGCCCAAAACGAGGCGCTCACGTAGCCCAAAGAACCAGTCAGAAAGATCTCCAACTCTTTCCCCACTCTAACCTCAATCCATTCGGGGGTAATGATGAAGCTGTGTACCTAGGGTAGGGGCACGGACCTGTCCAAGGAGCCCTACCCAAGGACACCCCTGGAAGAAGTCACCTTTCAATCGACTTGAAGGTATCCCACTCGACGGGTTCAAGACATTCGACCAAGAAGCTATCACTCGACCATGAAGCCAACCACTCGACTGCCAGGAGACCTAAAGTCACTCCGCAGGCAAACGGTCGGCTATTAAGTAGTCTTTATGGTCATTATCACACTTTATTAGGGGCATTACCAGTAACGCCCAACCTTAAATGTACCTTAAACCCTGCATTACTGAGGGCAGGAGGGGGCCGACGAACTCTATATAAGCCACCCCCTCCTCAGTATGAAGGGTTCGCACCCCTGTAATTCACACACGCATAATCCAGTCGACCGCCTCCGGGCCCCGAGACGTAGGGCTATTACTTCTTCCGAGAAGGGCCCGAACTTGTAAACCTTGCGTGCTTACAACTTCTCCATAGCTGAGATCTTGCCTCTCCATACTTAGCCCCCTACATCACTGTCGGAGCTAGAACCACGACAGGTATAACAAAATCACTCCACTATATATAAAAGCAGGAGTCTTAGCGCTTGATTTACTAGGGTTCCTCTCGTTCACTCTCTCATGCTCTCCAGATCTAAGCAACACATAGGTGGCCACACTCTCTCTCGGCTCACGGCTGGTCACAAATCCGGCCGGACAACCTCGACCAGGGCAGGGGTGTAGGTGCATCGTTCACGCTGTCATCGGCGGTGAGGGAGGAGACCAACGGCTGCCCGCGCGTCCCGATCGGCGGCCGTGCCGTTCTCTCCGAGAGAGCGCCGGCTCGGGAGGGCCTCCGACCCCTTCTTCCTCCCTGCGGTATTTTGGCCAAGATGCGGCCTCCCGACGTTGTCTTTGCCACATGCTGACGACCCTCAGGTATATATTCCTTCGAAACCTGCCATGCTCTACTTCCCCAGCTCCCTTCGTGTGGATCCTTTTCTACTTCCATCCACTGTTCCAAAGCCACCTAGACTTCTACTATTATTAGAAGTAAAGCTAGTTCATACAGTCGACTCAAAGCGTTGGTTCAAACAGGGAAGAAAGTGGGAAAGCTGCAGTATGAATCTAGGACTTGGTTCTAAGAGGAAACGGGGGAAACTCGTAATATCTGTCACTTCTTAAATAACCGTATTTCGTATTTGCACAAACAGGGATGTCTATCTCCATATCGTTTCGGGATGTCTGTCTCCGTATCGTTTCTATCCGTGCAATCAAAAGCACCCACCTCAGTTTTAGTACAACTGCGCAAAATGAGATGGCTATCCCTCGTTGCCATCGTCTAACCTCCCGTCTTCAAGGTATCCCTACATTGGTAGTAACTAAGGTAGAATGACCAACCCAATCTAAAAGAAGCTGATTCGTACGTTTTACTTCCTGATTGCAGTGCAGGGACAAGCGAAAACAACTGCATCCTAGTCCGAAATGCACTTTCTACCAGTTCATCCATGGACCGAGGACTAGCTGGCATGGCTACACGGTGGTTTTTTGGACAGGTGCGCGGACAAGAGGCATTGTGGTCTGCTTATTTCTGCAAATAGCGGTGCTTAAATTTAGTGGAATGCACAAGCATTTCAGCTGGTCAGTACACTGCATGGTTCAGTTCAGCATTCCAGCTGAGACCACAATTATAATTGGTTATTCTGGAATGAGAGAACCTAACCCTGGATGGTGGCAACAAGAAAAAACTAGAGTGAACTCCAGGAAATTTAAGCTTGCCGGGAGGCCCTTTGCTCAGAGAAGCCTTGCTTGTTTTTTTTCCTGATTTGTAAACCTTCTCACAACTTTGTCTTTTGCTGTGAACTAGTATATGTTTGTTATGTTCTATGAATCATTGAGATGTATAAAATTGCTTAACTTATGCTTTTCAAGTTTTTTATGAAGACGAGTTTAATGTGAGTGTTCCACATGAGCGCTGGGACTAGCGTGTGAACATTTGGAATTTATTACATTGTGGCCTCAATTAACTGCATGAACCACTGTAACAAGATACATAGTGGCTTATATGTCAGACAACAGATTGTTGATTGTTAGTTGGTCGATAGCCTAGTGTTGAAGCGAGCTGAGTCAATGTGCCGTGTTTTGCACAACTGCTTACAAGTGGGGTAGCACCAACAGTGTTTGCAAGTACTTATGTATACGTCGGCGCACGGTTCTCTAACGAGTGCTCTATTTCATCAAAACACACACTGCTCGTATGATAAACCGTGACAACTTATGTCTTACCATGCCATATTCATGAAAAAACTAGTGAGGATGCATCTGTTTCGGCAACAATTATGATGGTTCTCACATGATTCACGGGCACACAAAAGTAGCAGCAGTTCCCATAGACGGATTCAAACAGAGTACTAGCCCTAGAGGGGTCGATAACATGCAAGGTTCGGATAATTAGACACAATCCAAACTACTATTAAACACTAGCTGGGGCAACTATTTCATGCCTCGATCTCATTTGGGTTGGACACAAGATGGACCTTGCCATGAACATCATCGAGGACGTCCCGCCACAGCTCAATCCTGTGAACCTTCATGAAGACAACCTTGTGGCCTTGCCACTGATAAACTTGTTTGTGGAGGCATGCCATGTCATCTTCCTACGTAAGCTTGACAAGAATAGTATGCCTCACAAACGAAGGAGTAGCTTTGAACTTCTTGTGCTTCAGTACACCCTGGACAACACGCCTGACAACAGTGATGCTGGAATACAACTCTTCATTGGTATAACCACAAATGGCTTCCAGGATCCAACAGCCTAAGAACTCTGTTTTCCCAGTGCGTATATTCAGGTCGTCCGCCTCATACCGAGTGACATGTACAACCACACAATCCTTGTCTGCATCAGGGCTCTAATTGAAACAGAAATAAATTCTAAATAACTTTTCAGTATAAGAAACACAAGTTATTTAAACCACTATGTATAGCATGGCATCGAAGCTAATAAAATTTTGCATTATTAATCACCACATACTTCCTTTTCTAAAAAAATCACCACATACTTAGATGAAAAACCACAATCGAGATCGGCAAAGAAGGAAATCACCTTGGGCAGCTTAGCGGGGGGGACACATCCTCGAAGGGGGAAAACTGCTCCTGTAGTTCCACGGGGGCTATAACCTCAAACGGGGTGTTGACCATCTCAGTAGTGGCCGTGATCGTATCTGGGGTCGGCTCGGTGGTTTCCTCCATCTTCATGGATCTCTCTGTCTCGTGGGGATCAGCCTCCCGCGTTTGCTCCAATATCGGCAGATCTTTGCCTGGTTCTCCTTGGTCCATCATGAAACTGACGAATACTAGGAGACCACTAAAAGGAAAACACAATCGCAATGACAATGAAACAAAAAAGAGAGTGAGGATCGGTTACTGCTTTGCAAAAGTTCTTTTTTTTCTCTGAACGAAAATATACTAACATCACGGATCCGCTTACCTTCCCTTCGTTCGGAGAGAAGAACAGTGGCAGATGCGAGTGTTGCCTTTCTGAAGACGGTGAGGGAGAAGGGGATTCAGCGAAGAGTGAAATGATGGTTGCTTCATCCGTCAAACTTAGACTGCGAGGAGGTGGGGTTTTGTGATACGACAACTCGTTACTGCCGCACTATGACCGCGGTGACTCTCCGCTTGCATACTGCCTTCTAATTTGGTGGATGGCATTTGGGCCCGCGCGCTGCATGGCCCGCATGTCGGTGAACAAAAGTATAACGGCATTCAGTAGAGGGAGATGTTTCAGTGACCTAGGAGGAGCCAGAAGCGGTAGAGTGTCTCCACTGTACTAGTAGTACTTGTTTTTCTGGGTAGCTGTAGAGTGTCTCCACTGTACTAGTAGTAATTGTTTCTCTGGGCCCAAGACAAAACAACCCATCCACACTAGTAAATGGTAAAATCAATTCAAAAGCCCATATATTTACTAAATTGACGGATGGGTATGTCGAAGAGCAAAAAAAGGAGTTTCAGGTGGGCAAAAGAGCTTCTGAACGTGCCGGGCTTCTATTTACAACATATTGTGGTCATAATCCAGTAAATTTTACGACCCAGGATGTTCATTATATGGACCTGACCGATCCATTTGACTATGACTACCGAAAACAGTGCTGGAGTTAGATGTTGTTGCCCTTTTCAATCTGTTTTTTTGTAAACCTGATGAACAATTAACCCTCGTGCTTTTGTACAGTTTGTAAGCTGGAGTTAGATGTTCCTGCCCTTTTCAACTCGGCTGTGACTGTCATATTTTCTTTGAAACAAGGCAAATGGCTTGCCATTCGTTTAATTTAGAGTGAAATATTGTAACAAATCCCAACCAAGGGAAATAACATCACTCTCGCCGACTGCTTGAGCTCACTGTGCATTACAGAAGCCAAGTGATTAGCCCCCACCAACACCCACAAACTTATTTCGAACTAGCACATCAAATGGGCTGTAAATTTTCATAGGAAAGGCTGCATGATCGTGACAGATTTGGATTCTGGCATTTGGGACCCGCGAGGAAATAGCCTATCCAAGGTGGTGTCGACTTACTAGCCAATCAACAAACGATTCTGCCTACCAGCCGCTGGATTGGCATCCAACATCTTTCGTGTATCTTCTATCTCTTGTCTTCTTCTTCCTCCAGCCACCCAAACCAAACCACCACGTCAGCTCCGCCTGCTCCTGCCTCCCATGGCTGGCTGCGCCTCCTCCGCCCTACCATATGTACCCTCCAACGTTGGCCAGTACCTCCCTCTATTCCCCCACACGTCCTGTTATTCTCCGGCGATGTCAGCCCAACACGCACCCGCGCCCAAACCAGTCAACCCTCGTACCCCTCTCCGCCTGCGACTAGACCGACGCATCTTCAATGGCTCCTGTTCGTTCCGTCCGAGGCCTCGCCGTCGTCCTCCGTCTTGCGGCCTTGGTCCGCTCGCCGTGCGCGGTGCGCCGCCCTCTTGCTTGTCAACGTCGTCAACAACCGAGAGGAACAAGGAGATGACTCTATGTGGAGAGGATGACAGTAGGGACCCACCAGCGTCATGGCAGTACGCAAGCAGGTGCCTCTATAGTACAAGCCCAAAAATATGGTTCCTCCTAATTGTTGGACATCTGGGGCTCACGCCATTGTCAACGTAGTCAATAAACAAGAGAATTACACTACGAGCGGCTGACACCAGGGACCCAGCAAGTCATGCAGTTTTTTTGAGGAACAAGCAGTTGTTATTTATACTAGTTTTAGCGACGGATCAGGGTAACAACGGGGCTGTGCGGGGGCTGTGGCCCGTCTAGCCAGGGTTTTATTTATGTTTACCACATCATGAGCCCAGATGTGTTTTTTTCTTGCTGAAAATGGCTAGCCCAGTTCTATTTTTTTAGGAAATACCCATACAAGGCCTACTTTCTTTATCGGCCCTGCTGGGCTGCAAATCTTTCAAGACGAGGATAATTTCATTTGGTTTGCCCAGAAATGGGTTGTACATTTTTAAAACACATCAAACCGGGAATTAGTTTCAATCTTTTTTCATTACAAGATCTTAAATTCCATTGATTTTTATGCGTGGACAATTATTTGGATTTTATATTTATATAAATTATTTTTCAAAATAGTTTGAATGTGAATCGATATTTCTGGATTAAAAACAGTTGACCGCACCGAAATATGCAAAATTTTGTATACTTTTTAACCGTGGCCACAATATGTGGTGTAATGCTAACAAAAAGAAGATGGGCTCCAAAAAAATTCTTAAGAATTAGCAAATGGGCTGTACATTATTAGAAATAATGGCAGATGGCACTACAAAAAAAAGACACATCCGTGACATTTTGGGCCGAATGAAATTTTTTTCTGTCATACATATGACACTTCTATGACGATAATTGTGACAATACCCGGTATCATCATAGATGTGGTGGGCTCCTACTTCTATGACAAAAAATCATGACAGAAAATGGGCTTTTTGTCCTGGGCGGGCCGGAGACGCAGCTGCATGACATTCTTTGGGCCGTCCATGGCGGAAAAAACCGTGGCAGAAGCGAGGGGGAGCAAAATTTCGGGGAGTTCCCGGTTACGGTGGGAGGTTGGGGGCCGAGCGATGCGCGTTTCTCTCATACACATACGCGCGTGTGTGCGAGGCGTTGGCTCTAACTGAACCCGAGCGAGGCGTTGGGCTCTAACTGAACCAGAGCGATTGCACTGCAGGCTACACGTTACTGAACCCGAGCGATCGATCGATGGCTGTTAACTGAACCCGATCGAGCGATTCCTTCGCTAGTGCTGCTAACTGAAGCCGACCGATGGGATGAACAGTGAGCGTTGTGCGCGTGCGGGGGGGGGGGGGGGGTTGGATGAATAGTGAGCGGTGGTGTTGCCTCTGGATGAACAGGACCCCATGGTGTGGTGGAGGGCTGGATGAACAGTAGACGGTGGAGGGGTGCCCGTGGAGGGGTGGATGAACAGGACCCCGTGGTGTGGAGGGCTGGATGAACAGTAGACGGTGGAGGGGTGGTTGAACATGACCCCGTGGTGTGGAGGGCGGGATGAACAGTAGACGGTGGAGGGGTGCCCGTGGAGGGGTGGTTGAACAGGACCCCATGGTGTGGAGGGCTGGATGAACAGTAGACGGTGGAGGGGTGGTTGAACAGTAGCCGGTGGAGTAGCGCGCGGTGGAGGCTGGATGAACAGGAGACCACAGAGGCTGGATGAATAGGAGCCCGTGGAGGCTGGAGGAGGTCGACGGTGGAGATGAACAGTATCCCGTGGAGTCCCGTTTTGCGGTACGCCACACCCCTCCTGATGAACAGGACCCCCGTTTCGACCGTAGCGCTCCAACACAAGTCCGTTTCCTCCGTTTTGCGGTATGCCACACCCCTCCCGATCAACAGGACCCCCATTTTGACCGTAGGAGGTATGTTTCCTCCGTTTTGCGTTACGGCAGACCCCTCTCGGTGAACAGGATCCCATTTTGAACGTGGCCAGTCGAACACAAGGCCATTTCCTCCGTTCTGTGGTACGCCAGGCCTTGTTTCCATCGCGTGTTCCGTCCAAGCCCTCCTGATGAACACGACGCATTCCGTTGCCTCCCCATGAACACGACGCATTCCGTTGCCTCCCCATGAACATGACGATGACGCTGTTTCTCCGTTCCGACCCAGCCATGTACACGAGCCCTCGCCGTACATATGCGTGAGTAGGCGTTCGAGACCCCGCCCGTATGTACACATACGTGGACGTATTTTCTTTCTTGCACCCTGGCCGTTGTACGTACGTGTAAATGCTACATGCACGCCTCTACTACGACACGTGCGCGCCTCTACTACGACACGTGCGCGCCTCTACATCGACCAGTATGTACGTACACATACGCGACCAGAATGACAATGCTACGTACGCTTCGACCAGGTGGGTCCCGACTGTCAGGTACTTCCTTGCCTGCGAAGATGTAGCTGGTGGGTCCCAGCAGTCAGGGGGCGAATCATTTTTTTTGCCCGGACACACTTCCTTGTGTGCGAAGATGTAGCTGGTGGGTCCTAGCAGTCAGGGGGAAACATTTTTTTCGCGAAATACGATGGCCCATCCGGTGGGTCCCGCTGTCAGGTGGAGGAATAATTATTTTGCACGTAATAAGGAGGCACTTCCTTGCTGCGGCCGTGGACCCAGCTGTCAGCCTCTCCACGTACAGTCCACATCCGACGGAAGCCGTTCCTTGACCATGTTGACCATGCCGCGCCAAGAGCACCAGGGCGGTGTACGACGGCGAGGCCTAGGAAGGGGACGACGCGGAGCCGGGGAAGACGCGGCAGTGGATACCCACGCGTAGAGGAGTACGAGGGTTCACTGGTTCGCTGCGGTGTGAGGCTGCCGTCGCCCAGAATAACAGGGGATGTGGGTGAGTAGTGGGATGGCCTGGCCAGCGGTGGGAGTAGTAGGGGGCGGTGAGGCCTCTGCCGCATCACAGCCGGCCACGGGAGGCAGGAGCACGAGGCACGCCCGGCGCTGGTTTGGGAGGCTGGAGCAAGAAGACCAGAGGTTGAAGAAGCACTACGGCCGTTGGATGGACATCGTACGGTCACTGGAGCTAGAATCGTGCATATTGACTAAGTTGACAAAGCCCTCTGTCCCCGTCAACTTAGTAGGCCCACAAGTCAGCCTGCCACTATACTGGGTCCCAGCTAACAGGGGGAGTATTCATTTTTTTGTGCGTAATAAGGAGTCACTTCCTTGCGTACGAAGATATAGCTGGTGGGTCCGAGATGTCAGCGGCGGTAACATTTTTTTTCACGAAATACAGAGGCCCTTTCGGTGGGTCCCTGATGTCAGGTGGAGGAATCATTATTTTGCGTGTAATAAGGAGGAATTTCCTTGCGTGCGGCCATGGACCCAGCTGTCGGCCTCTCCACGTAAAGTCCACTTCAGATGCATGTCGGTCGTTGACCACGTTGACCAGGCTGCGCCGAGAGCACCAGGGCGGTGGACGACGGCGAGGCCTAGGAAGGGAATGACACGGAGGCAGGGAAGACTCGGCAGTTGTTTCCCACGCGGAGGGGAGTACGACTGTACGAGGGTTTACTGGTTCGTCTGCCATCGCCGGAGAATAACAACAGGTGTGGGTGAGTAGAGGGATGACTAGGCCAGCGATGGGAGTACAGTGTGGCGGTGAGGCCTGCGCGACAGCAGAGCCGGCCGCGGGGAGGAGGGAGCAGGCAGTCCCGCCGGCGCCTGTTTGAGCGGCTGGAGCAGGAAGAGCAGAGATTGAAGAAGCATGACGGCCGTTGGATGGCCATCCAACAGTCACTGCTTGTGCGTCAACCTTTTTTTAGGAAAGGCTCAAATCTGTGGAAAATAGCATACAACCCATTTGCTAATTCTTAAGGTTTTTTTTGGAGCCCATATTCTTTTTGTTAGCATTACAGCCCATATTGTGGCCACGGTCAAAAAATTATACGAAATTTTGCATATTTCAGTGCGGTCCGAACTATTTTTAATCTCGAAATTTTGACTCACATTCAAACTGATTTTAAAAATAAATATATATATCAATATAAAATCCAACAAATTCTGCACGCATAAAAATTAATGTAATTTAAAATCTCGAAATGAAAAAAAAGATATTTGAAACTAATTGCCAGTTTGATGTGTTTTAAAAATGTACAACCCATTTCTCCTTACTGATGGGCCATTTTCTTGGCCAGCCGAATGAAAGCTCTCCTCGTCTTGAAAGATTTGCAGCCCAACAAGCCTGACAAAGCTACTTAGTTGGCAAATCACAAAAAAACTGGGCTGTGGCCGTGGACCCGGCTGTCAGTCCATTTGTTTTTTAGTCCATTTGGTGGGCTGGGTGAAACAATGATGTAGCATCTATGCAGCCCATTTAAATCCCATTTGCATTTTCCTCAAAAGCCGCGGACTTGCTGGGCTGGGTGAAAATATCATGTTGGGCTAGACGGAGAAATGTTATAAAAACATAAACACATGATTGCACGTCAGTAAAATCTTTGCAAGCTTATGTACGCAATCACTAGGAGTTAACTTGCCAAGTTATATATAAACAATTATTATTATTATTTTGTAAGAACTTTCAACTTACGAAATAAAATATCATTTTAATTTGATGAGTTAATAGTACGTGGGGTATTATTATTTTTTAGGCTAGACGTGGGACAATTGAGTTGGTTCTAGGGGAAAGTACTGGGAGAAAACTCAGTTTACATCGAAAAAGAAAGTGGGAGAAAATTCAGAGACCTGCTGGGTCCACCTGAGGAGGGGAATATGTTGGGAGGAAGGAGATTCAAAGCACGGCAACCGAGTGAACTAGTTTTTTTTACGGACAAGTGAACTAGTTTACATACATAAGAAAATTGCCACTAAAAAGGCAATCAGGTTAATGGGTTCTTAAAAGAAATATTTCGGACAAAACAGATAATTACGACACATAGGCTAATGCATGAAACACTCATATGATAAAGGTGCTTATAAACAGTTAAAGTACAACATCTAGACCTTCCTAGCACGCTTGATCATGACGCTGCGGCTGTCCGTGTACTCGTCAGTTACGCGAAGCAGACACGCCCTCATGTCCAAGATCTGCATGTACATGTCGTAGCATGTGTATGCGCCCTTGGCCGTGTAGGTTATGTAGGCTAGATTCAGAGGTACCTCCCATGTGTTCAGGTCGTCTTCTTTCATGTTGGCGTATCAGGGGTCGATGATGGTCTCAGCGAGGTCAACCACGGAGTCCTTCTCCTGCCCGTTGCTGATGATCTTGTATTGCTTCTGGATGTCGACAAGCTTGTTGCACCAGATGGCCGAATCGTCGCGTTCTTCCTTCTCTCCACGTAGCGAAGGTGCAGTCGGCGCTGCCGATGAAACGAGCGAATGCTCCAGAACCTGGTGCAGCCATAGGACTGAGGCGAGGCAGAGCTTCACCGAGTCCGTATCGTTGGTGTACATCACATTCAACTTGGTGCAGCCATAGGACTGAACGGCGAACTCAAAGGGGAACTCCTTGCTGAAGTCCATATCCAGCAGGCTCACCCCTCGGATCTCCATTGGAGTCTCTTCGAGTGACGAGTGTGTATGCGGCGGCAACATTCGTTTTTCAGCTCTTGGGGAACTGGATTCAACAATAAGCTGAGTGTGTACAGGCGACAACAGTTACTACCCCTCCCTCATCCGCTGCACGCCCGGCAGAAGATGCACCCTCGGCCACACGTCGGTTCACGAGCGGGTCTGTATTGGTACTGTAATAACAGGAGTTAGTGGTCACTTTACTTAAATTTAATTAGCTTTAATAGAAATTTGTACACAAGCAATGCATTCGCTCGTTCTATCAGTGCCACAGGATCAACATGCAAAACAATTAGAATTATTATTCTCAGGACGCACACGATCATCACATTTGTCGTACTTTCACAAAAGATAATACTACCGAGTTTGAACTGTTTGTTATGGTTGTTGTCCTCTGCATCATCATGCCGTGTTTCCCAGCTTGCAAGATTCAGAACCAACAAATAAGATCCAAATAATAAGTACAATAAAGATGCCTACACATCTCATCGATTCCCAGCTTGCAAGATTCAGAACCAACAAATAAGATCCAAATAATAAGTACAACAAAGATGCCTACACATCTCACTGATTCGCAGCTTGCAAGATTCAGATCCAACCCATTAGAGCCTTTTTTATAAAGTGAATATCAGGATTAAATCCATCTTGGCTAGCCATGTCATACAATCGAAGAACTTGGCGAATGCTCTTGACCATCACAACATATGTAGTTGAGTATTCCTGTTTGCACAACATGTTTGCACAACACAAACAAGGAGACAGGAGAGCATGATTTCGCTTTAATAGCGGCCTCCTTGAACTCAACCTCCAGCTCTACTTGGATGAGGTCTGCCTGGAGTTCCATGATTCAATTCATGCGCCTTTTTCTGTAGTTCACCTGAAATGAAGCAAAGATTGCATCATTCAGCTAGCAAGAAGTACTTGCTCTTGTGAGCTAGCAGGTTCTTCTTTAGTAGTTGCACTAAAATTGAGGAACATTAAGGTTGGTTATCCGGCTCATGTAAGGTGCAACTATAATTTTCTTATCCTTTTGTGGAGTTCCACTAAAATAAAGTGCCATTGTGGTGACAGTGACGGCTCCATCTTGCAAAGGCTAATAAAATGTTGCACGAGATTACCAGCAGAACTTGACGGAGAATTTGGAAACTCCAATTACCATTTTGTGCAGTTCCACCAAAATTGAGAGATGTTGCCCACGTGACATTTTAGTTTAACTGCATAAGACACTCATTCCAAAAAAGTGTTTTCTGCAGTTCACCAAAAGGTCACAATAGCAACAAGGTGAAATGGATATCCCTATCTGCACAAAAAGATAGAAAGTAAATAGTTGCGGGTCAATAAGAATATACGAAACATATACAAAATGAAAAGAAGCATCTTAATTATGTTCATGGCAATCACACAAGGACAATAGAAATTTTAAAACGTCAGTGATGCTTCATGTTACCAGAAGCATTACAATCAACAATGAGATTCCTCAAATATGGGATTACTTTAATGGTGGCATTGCTTGTTTACCAGACACAGTAAATCAACAGCAGCTAAAGAGTTGGTTTAAGGGCATGGGACCGTGGGGACACCAGGACACTCAGCAGCGTAAAGGAGCAACTTACTTATCATACTGGGGAAAAACAGCAGGAGTGCCATTGTACTATGTGAGGGCAGCAAATCTAATCCTGGAGACCTTTTACTATGTGAGTGCAGCAAATCTAATCCTGGAGACCTTTTACTATGTGAGGGCAGAAAATCTAATCCTAAGACCTTTTACTATGTGAGGGCAGCAAATCTAATCCTGGAGACCTTTTACTATGTGATGGCAGCAAATCTAATCCTGGACATACTCTGTTGACTTGTCCACCAGCCGCCACTTTCTATCCTTTTTTCAACCAATAATAGATCTGTTCCTTATCCAGTTTGTACTGCGTTTTCCCATTATTTCCCTTTTCAACCAAGAGAGCGGTTGGGTATCCGATCTCTACTACTTTCACCATATTATTTCCTCTTTGAATCAAGTCCTAGATTCATGCTACAACTTTCCCCCTTTCTTTGTTGTTTGAACAAAGCTCTAGATTCGAATGCATGAAGTAGCTTTACCTCTAATAATACTAAAAATTTAGGTGGCTTTGGAAGAGTTGATGGGAGTAGAAAAAGATGCACATGCAGACACGTGGGGAGCTGGGGCAGTAGAGCAAGGCCGCTTTCGAAGAACTTATACCTGAGGGTCGCCGGGTTGTCGGCGGCGGCATGTCGGATCTGCGGACAATATGGCAGGGAGGAAGAAGGGTCGGAGGACCTCCCGAGCCGGCCATGTGTCGGAGAGAACGGCACGGGCAGAGGATCGGGCCCCTCCGGCAGCTGTGGGTTTCCTCCCTCGGCGGCGATGACCGCGTGAATGATGCACCTTTTAGTCCTCTACACACATCGGCCGAAGGGATCCGACCGGATCTGTGACCAGCGGTGAGCAGAGAGAAAATGTCGCTACCGCTGTCTTGTTTATATTTGGAGAGGATGAGAGAATGAATAGTAAAGCAAGCGCTCAGGCCCCTGCATCCATATATAGTGGAGTGATTATCTTTTTTCTCTCCACAACAAGCGTTTCAATTTGTGTATGTGGCATTAAAGAAAAGAAACTCTCTATTTAAGGTGACTACTGTATGACTCCTACTTACTACTAGTAGTACTACAGTATTGTTCACTTGTGCTCCTCGCCCCTCCATTCATTGAACAACCCCACGGGTGAATAAACATACAATAAGTACTGTATTTATATAGAACGAACAAGCTCGAACTGTTTTCGCGTAGTTAAAAGTTGAGGGCAGGGCTTTTCCCGGGCAGTACGCGCGGCAGTTTCCGGGTAGGGCCAGAAGACTATTTTAATTTTTTTTTAAAAAACTTCGAGACGGCCACATAGCATGGAGCCGACCCCAACGATTTTAAGCTTATAGGCACGGTACACGCTATCCTAGACTACTATACACATGAAACTGCCAGACGAGCGTCCGGGCTACGCTTGGCTCTTCGCCTCTTCGGGAAGTCGAACAATGATGGAATACTACTGCACTGGAGGAGTACTACAGTATGCTTCTGACCATCTGACACCGATTGAACTGCTGCACGTCCACCGCGTGCGGGAGGGAGAGCGTGTAGCGAAAACTTCTCCTAGTCTTGCCAGCCACCACGCTCATGGGCGAGGGAGGGACGCTCCTACCTTTGCGTGTATGACAGGTGGGCCCTACAGGTGTGTGGCCAACCTGTCATACAGCCAAAGGCATGGGCAGTTAAGTCCGCGAGGGAGAGGATAATCAAACTTCTCGTTGATGTATGAGTTGACGCGACACATCAAAGCACTACACTCAATATATTTCAATAATTTGCATGTGTGACTCCCAGATGCAGAGGCCGGGGGTCATCATCCTCCTTTTCGAGAAAAAATAGATGCGCGTGTGAGAGGACGAGTGCGTGCATGCACCTCTTCTCTTCCTATATAACGTACTACTAAACTCAGAGTACAAGTTTTTGTGGGTGGCACGATGGTGCGTGCGAGAAGTCCCGAGAGATAGGTTTAATGCATTAATTGCAATGCATGCATGCATAAAGTACATGCATTGGTCAATTTTCTCTTAATACTTGCATGCAATGATTTAATGCACCTTGGAATCTAAACATGTGTTGGGGACAACAAAATTGAGCCTTATAAAATGGAAAAACTAAAATTTTGAGATAAGCCCTATAAAACCGGAAAGGAGGGAGTAGAAAAAGAAGTACTCCATCCGGGAATAGTGCCGCACTTCGAAACTAGAACCGTCAATAAATTTTGAGCTTGCGTCTCGTCACATTCCAAATTACTCCATGCTATATTGAATTGCAAACCTGTTCACACCAATCACAACCTAAACGGTTTCCCACTTAGCAGCGTATTAGTACTCGGTTATAAATACTAGTATGCCAAGATGACTGCACATTCCTCCTCAACTCCTCATCCACAAAAACAAACAAGTCATTCAGCATCCTTCCCTTGCGTCTGCCATGGCCAGCGTGAGTTCTGGGTTGAGAGATTGCCACCAGGGAGAGGCGAGCATGGAAGCGGAAGCATGAGAGATGTCCCGCCTTGCTGCGAGAGCAGCCGACATGTCCCGCCGCGCGGAAGTAGCAGCACAGAGGTCCCGCCGTGCCGCTGAAGCAGCACGGAGGTCCCGTCGCATCGTTGATGCAGCAGACTGGTCTGGCCGCACCGCGGAAGCAGCAGAGATGTCCCGCCGTGCCACGAATGCAGTAGAGATGTCCCGCTGCGCCGCGGTGGCTTGGGAAAATTTCTCGCGGGCACGCGACGACTGTTACAGGCGCATGCATGCGATCGTCCATAGCCAGACGGATCAGATCTCCCGCTCGGCGAGGTTGCAGGACGACATGATAGCCTCGTTTGAACAGGCTATCAGTGTCATCCAGCAACTAAGGGAGGGCAATGAGAGGCTCCGGGCCGAGCGCGACCTGCTAAGGGAGAAGATCGTACGAAGTGCAGACCTGCAGGAGGAGACTAGTGCCTTGTTGAAGAAACTTATGGACGAGAATTACATGCTCCGCAACGAGCGCCAAAGGCTGGTGGAGGAATCCATGGATGTTCTCAAGCAGCGTCTTGAGGACACGAAAGAGCTCATTGCCGCTCGCCGCGGAGACTAGTTTCCTGGTTCGGTTGTGAAATGTTGGGTTCTAGCGCGGATGTTTGGCCTTTGTTGGCCTCTTGGGATGTTGCGATTTCAATTTGGTAGCTTTTAGTCCTTCGTGTTAGGCCGGAGTTGTGCTGAACTTCTTGTGAATTGTGGTGGTTTTCAATAATGAAAATCGGAAGGGGCAAGCCCTTCTTTGATCAATTTTTTTTAATCGTCCTTATATATTCATCAGTCTTGCTATAAGTCACAGTAAATGCTATATAGGTCCGTCGGATCTTACATCAAGATCCGTGCTTTCAGATTTTCTTTTTTCTCTCTTAAATCTCAGTCGAGTGAGACATAGACACGCCATTAAATAGAGGCTCGGGCGCCATTAATGGAGACCTTGGGAGAGAGGTGGGCGGCAGATGGAGGTCAAAGGGCTCTCCTCCCGATAAGCACACGTAGGGGTCTGATCGCACGCCTCTCGTACTCAAATAGCTACCCTGCACGTCGCCTCCTAGCTAATAAAAAAGGGGACGCGTGGCGGCACGTAAATGGTACAAGTAAGTAGAACGCCCACGGTTTCAATAATACTTGTGTGTCCGATTGTAACATGACAACACTTCTTCCAAAATGACTTTGGTGATTGTTAATGTGTGCACCTTTGCAAATCGGACTGCAAATTTACCATAGCATGTTGGTGCCATGTCATGGCACCAAGCCAAGTTTCATTATTTTCATGCGTGTTTTGGATTTACAGGAATAAAAAAACTAAGTTTCTCAATGTTTCCAACCCAGCCACGATGCCCAGAATTTTGAATTTCATTCCCATTTCTTGCATGGAACCTAGAAATTTACCCGAGGACACACATGTGATTTTTCAACCAACTTTGGTGCACTGGAACATGTGCTTGTATTTAAAATTTGAATTATGCACACAAAGGTGACACGTTCCCTCCCAGAACCACGAGCCTTCTTGAGAGAAGCTCCGATTTGCAAGAAGCTTATACCAAAATTTGTTCCTATTCGACAATTTTTTTACCACGGCATGGTACTACCATGACATGACACCATGCCAAGTTTCATGATTTTAAAACCAAGTTTCTCAATGTTATCGACCAAGCCACGATGCCAAGATGTTTGAATTTTATTCTCATTTTTTGCATGGGACCTACTCCCTCCTTCCATCTATATAGGGCCTAATGTGTTTTTCAAGATAGCCTTTGACTATTGACAAGATTAATAGCACATGAGATGTATACTATGCAAATTATATTACTGGAAGCTCCTTTGACATACAAAATTGAAGGTATGCTTTGTGTAAGTTGCATGTCATATATTATTGCTCTAACATTTGGTCAAAGTTAGCCTCGAAAAATGCATTAGGACCTATATGCATGAGAGGAGTTGACTTCGAGACTACTATATATCGATGGTGCATGTAGGCGGGAATTAAACTAAGGGATGGTCTTATTGGTTTCAGGGATATAGGGGAAGAGTGAGAGGCGGGGGGGGGGGGGGGGGGGTAGCTAGAAGGAGATTGTTAAGTGTGAGTGTGTGTTTTACCCATCTAGGCGGAAGTTATGTGCACAAAAGAGGAGAACGATTCGATGTGGCGTTAGGATTGAGGGTAATTAACTATGTATGGAGACATAGAGACCTTGAACGTGCATGTGTGAGAGGTATACATGTATACGTGGGATGTGTGTGTGTGTGCGCGCGCGTGCATGATCGAGATAAAAGAAAGAAGACATAAGTCATAAGATCAATGACATGGGAGAGACAGATCGGTATGACAATATGCATGCATGTGAGAATGCATGGAAGAAGTCCCGACAATTGAGCATGTGTTTTTGTCTTTAAGAGATAGTGGCGTGGGATGGAGCATGCATCTATGGCGAGCAGAGGGAGTGAGGCGCAACGATTGTGCAAAAGAGACCAACCTATAAATGCATATGTATGGAGAGACATATATAGTGTGGGTGATAGGAAGCAAGACTCCGTGCGAGAAAGAAATGTTGACGGAGAAACTACAGATAGATACAGAGATGGAGATGCTAGCTAGAGGGACATCCGCTAGTTTGGGTGTTGGAGATGACCGTCAGGTGGTTCAAAGGGTGAAGTTATATATGTGTGTGAGAGGGCACTTGACTGCATGTAGAGAGAAATATATGTAGTGTGCGTGATAGGAATCAAGAGTGAGGGCGAGAAAGAAGGTTGATGGAGAAACAAATAAATAGAAAGATAAAGATGCTAGGTAGTGTGCGTTAGAGATAGGAGTCGAGTGGATCAGAAGGCTGGGTTATGTGTGTGGGTGTGAGAGAGATGAGAGAGGGTGTGTGTGAGTCACATACAAACAGATATCAGAGAGAAATGAGATCCAGAGAGACGGAGTTTTGTGTCTGCGAGAGAGAAAGATATTTCACAACAAGAGTGATAGCTAGAGAGACATACGAGGGAACGCAAGATATCTCTAGGGAGAGAGGGTGTGTGTGAGCGACATACAAGAGAACAATGGAGAAATATGAAAATATTTCACAATGAGAGTGATAGCTAGAGAGACATACGAGGGAATGCAAGATATCTCTAGGGAGAGAGGGTGTGTGTGAGCGACATACAAGAGAATAATGGAGAAATATGAAACCCTAGGAGACAGAGTTTGTGTTTGTGTGTGAGAAAGAGATATTGATGAGGAATAGTCGTAGGTTCTCATATCTAAGGAGCGAAAGACATCTCTGTATGAGGGGTGTGCGAGTGGCACACATGGGAATAGTAGAGAGAAATGAGACCCCGGGAGACAAAGTTTTGTGTTTGTGTGAGAGAAAGAGATTCCACATGGAGAATCATAGTTAGAGACACATAGCAGGGAGCGAGATATACTTAGAGAGAGATAGAGTGATGAAGGTCGAGGGAGAGAGTACCGTCAGTGTGTTACAAAGATAAAAGATCATTGTCGACATACAGGTAGCACGAGAGATACCCAAGAGACGATGAACGCGTATAGGTCCAGAGAGAGAGTCCTATATAAGCATGAGTGATAGCTATATGAGATGAATATCTGGATTAAAGGGGATTCAAATATTTAAACTGGAGATCACGACATCGATAATATCATAACACAAATTGGTGTATCAAACATGCATATTCATTTGAATTTGGGCACACGTGTAATGTTATATAGTTTATCAATATTGGTGATCCATAGATTCTTCAATTACAAACAATGCATGGTTTATATGCAATTAATGTCTAAACGGGATTACACTATATGTTGCGTGTGTGAAACACATTATACATGTTTGAGAAGTAAAAAAAACCCGCATGAAACACACATTAATTGGAGACAGTTAGCGAGGAATGCATACATTGGATTTCAACGTGAAGTGGTTTCAAATATTTGAAAATCCAAATTGATGGATACAACCTTATGAATCTGAGATCATGCCATTTGTAAACCATATTTATGTATAAATGGTGTTGTGCTTTTGAAAGTATATATAAAAAAATGATGTATATAGAATGTAATTCCAATTGAAAATGGATCCCGCCCGAAAAAATAGAATACAAACGGGATTCGAATTGAGTTGGCACGGCAAACGTGCACTCTGCAAAATCTGAACGAAGCGGGGAAAGTCGCAGTAACCGCCCAGAACCAAAATCTGTGAGATGGAAATCACTGCTGCCTATCCCTACCACGCAAAGTCTATATGCTGGATTTCTATAGGTTTCGATAGGGGTAGGTTTGTAATTTCACCCAAACATGACGTAACCGCCTCTCACCCGGATTCATACACGATGGGCGCCAAAACACAGTGTGTCCTCGGCCGAAATCGACTCCCTCCCCGATTCATATTCATACACGGTGGGCGCCAAAAACAAACTCTCGTCGGCAAATATTCGGTGTATGCGAGATTACCGTCCTATCCCCAATCGACTAGTGTTGCTGTGATGTAGTAGAAATTTGAAATGGGGGCTAAGTTTGTAAATTTCCTCGCATTTGAGACAAGCGCGCCCTAAATACATGGTACCCCCCTTCCTCTCTACCTCCCTTTTCCCCATTCGTACTCCGTGGTTGCCAAAACACCCTCTCCACCCCACCCTCCTCCGTCCGCCGCCGCCCGCCACCCCATCCACCGCCGTCCTCCTCCACCATGCCGGAGCTGATACCCCGATGCCGCCGTCCATTACAAGAGATCGACCTCTCTCATCCACGGCTTTGGGCCGGGATCCTTGCATCCCATCCTCTCGCTTCATCCCCGCCGCCATCCACCTTGCCGGCGCCGCTCCTACGACCATCTCGTCCATCGCGCCCCGCTGCCACCGTCTACCATCCTAGATCTGCTTCCACGCTGCCGACAGCCATCGCTACCGCAACACCGTCAAATTCTCAGCAGATGCATAGACGGCGCCGTACCATAGGTGGTACTCTTTCGTATCTGCTCAACTTATTTATCGTAGCAAGAAAATAGATCGCCACTGCTTTACTCTGATTTCTTGTCTTGGTTGCGAAGTTGCCTTTGTCCGGGTTTGCACCTTCAGATCCGCCATGGCACGCTCAACACCATACTCGCAATGCTTATGGTTTTCCCCTTTTATATTCCACACTAGTTAAATCACAGTAGACTAAATTTCAAAATTGGGTCAGTCGATTTTTCAGAGCTCGCCGGAGTTCGCCGGGGCGATCGAAGGGGCTCGGGTGGTTGTGGGGCCTCGCCGAACGAAGAAAACTTGACACGGGTGGGGGTTGGGGTGGGGGTGGTGGAAGAACACAAGCGGTGGGGGCCGGTGGTCCGGCCGGCGGCCCGTGTGGTGTTCTGTATGGGAAGAATCAAAGACGAGGAAGAAGAAGGGTTAGGAGACGTAGGATCTTCATCCAACCGCCTGAAATTGTCGAGAGATAGCTAGGAGTTGCATTCTTAATGCGCTCTGGTTCATCATGTGTGGGCACTGCGCAACCAACATTTTATTATCCAAAATCTGCTTGCTCTTCTTTACCATGCTCCTCTTCCGTTCTTCTTTAATATGTACTCTCTCCGTTCCTAAATACAAGTCTTTGTATAGATTCCACCATGGACTACATATGGAGCAAAATGAGTGAATCTACACTCTAAAATGTACCTGGATACATCTGTATGTGATCCATAGTGGAAATCTCTACCAAGACTTATATTTTGGAACGGAGGGAGTATGATAGTAGTACAGTATGTTCCTTGTACTGAAGATGAGCAGGGACATTTGCAGTGTAGAGGTCTATACGGTCGGTTGTGATGGACACTTTGAGCCTCTTTGATTCGTAGGATCTTGTAAACATAGGAATAGGATTTGTAGTGGCCTGCCCACTTGAATCCTATAAGAATAGCAAGGAAATGCGGGGAGCCGTGTCGCCTTTGAGAGTTACATTGATATTAACAGTACCGCACCTTCACTTGAAGAGAGCTGGTATCCGAAGCCTTTCTAGCCGTACCGGCAATACTAGCACATATATTCCAGCAAGTTCCACTTTGCTGATTTTACTCTGATGCTTAAGGTTTTCCAGTTATATCTACACTATGATCTGTGTAGCTGCTTTGTGTCGCACTAGCAGCAGTCCACTCTTGAAGCTAACCACGGCAATGACTTACATAATTGGCACCAAGGCATTGAGTGCCATTCTGGATGCAATGAAACTCATACGCTCCCCACCTGTTGATTCTTGTTCAGAATATCATCCTAATGACTATTCTAACCTCGAGGAATCAAGGGCAGATGGCCTGTCCTATTCACCCATTAAGGTGCCTGTTCTAATTTGGCAATGTTTTATTGATTGTGGGTATCTTGCATATGTTGTCTTGCATTTCTTCTACTTTGTTGCACCGCCATCTGCTTAGTTTACTCATCATATATGTCGAGATGCCATGCCCATCCATTATCAATACATATTCCATCTGTCATCATACCATGTTTTTACACTCAAATGATGTTCTTGTGCATCAGACATCAAAAAGGAAGAGGGTGATTGCCGAACCTGAAGGAGCACCAGCAAAGTCCTTGAAAAACGTGGTGGTGCCGGAGAAATCAGACATCACCCCACTTATATTGGATGTACAAACAGTGACACAAAACGTAGGACCGACTCCAGCAGACTATACCCATACTTCACTAGCCACACCACTAGCCCCACCACACAGGACCTGCACTCCAGCAAAAGGTATACCGATTTCATTTGCCATAGCACTAGTTGAACCATAGAAAAATCCCACTCCAGCAAAAAGTACAGCAAGTCCACTGGCCGAAGACCTATCCCAACTGCAGAGACGGCCAATTCCTGCAGATTGGAACCCCATTCCATTTATTCCCAGTTTAAAAGACAATGCTTTCAATGTTGTTAGGGACTACGTGCATATATTCCCATCATGGGAAGATTATTGTGAAGACAAACACCATTTTCACATCTTCCTGTCCAACTTACGTGTAAGTTCTATTATTCATGGTTATTATTTTCCTGTTTTCTGCTAATTGAACACATGAATGATTTACATTACATTGTTGTAACTAGGCGAGGGTCAATCTGGATAGTCATGATGAGCAAAGCTTGCTTGTGCTTTTCAAGGAAGCATTGCAGCAGTATCGGTGTTATCTGAGGAAATCACACTTTGATGGCAAGTCTATAAATGAATTTCCGGTGAAGTCTCCTGTGCTAAATTTAGAAGACATTGAATGGAAAAACCTTTTTATGCATCGGTCTCGTTCCCAGGATGAGGTACTGTCTATGAAATAACATGACAATTTGAACTTATACTTTTCCGCATGTGCCTTACGGATCTTTTTTGCAGGAAATCTGCTTGAAGAAGAATTCCAGTTTGACAAGAACGACAGGATATCGCAAATATGCTGCCCGCTGCTTTGCTCTTGTTAGTACCTGTTGTCCTGTATCACTGTACTTGCATACATACCTGGTTCATTATGTGACAGCAGTATGCATGATAGCTTGCTTATCAATTGTTCGCTCCAAATTATCTGATCTGTATGAATGGTTACAATAGTGTAGAATATATCCAATGCCAATCTTTTTTAGCTCTGCATTGTTCTTGTAAGTACATGCTGTCCTTTATCAGTGTTCTTATAATGACAGGTAGTTGTTCATGTACCATCACTCTGCAACTTATTTTCCTTTGCCCTCCATTTTCTACACATCAGATCTATATTTACTCTTACCATAAGGTTGATACTGAAGAAGTTTAGCTGTGCGTTGCTCTTGGCCGTACCTTTTGCCTGTATCGCTGCACTTACATTTATAGCTACTTGGTTATGTAGCATCACTCTTCATCTTATCTTAAATATTCTCCATTTTTTCGTATATTATCACATCTATATTTACTCTTAACAAAATTTAGAATAAAGGCAATGCTTTTGAAGAAGATTCTGTGGTAAACTTCTTGAATTCCCCCCCCCCCATTAGCATGGACAAGGCCTTTATAGAGCCTGTCTTCACCAATAATGTAAGTTTGTCCATCTCAAGCCTTCAAACTTTGTTGTATATATTTGGTTAGGCATGACTGCAACAACTGTTTATTTTTGGTGTTTGCATCAAATTGCTTGGTTAAAGTTTATTATGTAGTTCATAAACAAAAGTTTGTCCTTTCTCAATTTAAGTTTTTAGTTGTACAACCAACTTCCTTCTTCATACCATGTAAATTAAACTATACATAGCAAGTGATCTTCTTTTGCACTGCATGTATGCTTCTGTTCTTCATCCGTAATCCAGTGGTGTGGTGAACCTACCCACCACAGCACAATGTCATATTCTGCAATGTCTTAACTATGAACAATGTCATATCATTCTACTATTATTTAAACAGTCTCTTTATTTGCCAATATGAAATGGTATAAATTGACAGCACACTAACCATTGATACTTATGAGTTCTTGATCTGTAATCCAGTGGTGCCGTGAAGCTGCCAACTCCTTCACAATGTCATTTCCTACCATGTCTTGACCAGAACAATACCATATTGTGTTAATGCAAATTTAAACTATGTCACTTTATTCGTCAGTAAGAAATGTGATGAATTGTCAGCACTGATACTTTTATGTGCAAAACCTGTCATCTGTCTGCTTGTTTATCTTTCAGAGTGAGGAAGATATAAGTGTTGAACAAGTGCAGTCTCATCATCTTGCTCAGCTGCTTGCACTGCAGCTCCCCAGCAGGGCTAACCATTCTTGAACTCTATTGAAGTGTTGTCAGTTTTGTATATTATTTTGTCGGCGTGTTTATTTGCACTGGTGGCGATCTTTGATGCCCAGTGTATGTAATCTGCTGTCTGCTTGTGCTTTATTATCATAGTGGCGAACTTTGATGACCAGTGGATGTAATATGCCGTAATTTCTTTATTGTATAGTATAGGTTTTTTCTTATTCACGATGCTGCAGTTATTTTACTGTATATATATCCTGTCTTCGCAGTAAACCGGCCAAACCGTAAAATTATGGTACATAATCGGGCCGTCATGCAATCACGATGTAGGTTGGGCCTGAAACGTGCCGATCAGCTCATGGGCCGGTAGCAGCCCGAAATGAACCCCGACCCATGATTGTGCGAATCAAATCACGGGCTTTTAACAGGCCGAAAAATTGTCTCGGTCCTTGTTTGGCCCAATCAGATATCGGCTGCGAGTAGGCCGGATGCAAACCGGGCCGTAGTTAGGCCCAACTATATGACGGGCTTTTAAGAGGCTGAAATTAATATAGGGCCGAAATGTTAAACGGGCCCTTAACAGGCCAAAACTAATATCAGGCCGAATTACTAAGTGGGCCTTTAGCAAGTGGGCCCAAAAGCATAGTGTCTAGTTGATGGGCCGAATCCGACATGGGCCATAATTAGGCCCCAAACCTCTTAAAGGGCCGGACCTGATCTGGGCCGTAATTTGGCCTAGAACATGGTAGGCTTTTAACGGACCGGATATCATATGGGCCACTATTAGGCCCGGAGCGTGGCAGGCCATTAATAGACAGGATCAAATATGGGCCGGCATTTGGCCCAAAACATGGCAGCCAGTTAACGGGCCGGCCTACTAGGGTCCTCAAAATCTTGTGGGCCTATAGCTGGGCCGGCCCATTAATGTCGCCGAAATCTCGTGGGCCTTTAGCTGGGCCGGCCCATTATGATCTGCATGAATTTTGTGGGCCTTTACCTGGGCCGGCCTATTATGGCACATGAAAATCTTATGGGCCTTTACCTGGGCCGGCCCATTATGGCCCGTGAAATCTTGTGGGCCTTTAGCTGGGCCAGCCCATTATGGTCCGCAAAATCTCATGGGCCTTTAGCTGGGCCGACCCATTATGGTCCGCAAAATCTTGTGGGCCTTTAGGTGGGCCGACCCATTTAAACTTGTTGGGCCGTGCCACGTGTCGACGTATCATAGGCGCATTCTTTCCAATGAGTGGATGACATCTGTCCTGACGACGAGCCGACACGTGTTTCCTCTAGCCAATGATGATTTTACACGTGGAAAATCCCCATTGGTCGGGGCTGTTAACGGGTTATCGGATCCAAAACCCGACCCGATAGCTTAACGGCGTTCCGTTACGGTGGATGCCACGTGTCGGCCACCCTTGACGAAAGCACTTCTGTGACACGCAATTTATCGTCATGGAAGTGGACACTTCCGTGATGATAATTTTGGTAATGTCATGGAACACTTCTACGACAGCACATGTATGACTATCTTGATTCTATCATAAATTTGTCATGGATGTACATGCATGACAGAAAGCGACCTACTGTGACAAACATGTATCATCACGGAAGTGTATTTTTTTGTAGTGTGGGCTGTATGCTGTTTTCCACAGATTTGAGGCTAACTTGTGCGCCTACTACAGGTTGACGCGTATGCTTTCATAAAAAAGGGTTGACGCGCACGCAACGCCCTATCAACTTAGTCAACACACGAGAGCAGTGACTGTTGGATGTCCACCCAACGGCTGTCGTGCTTCTTCAATCTCTTCTCTTCATGCTCCAGCCGCTCAAACAAGCGCCGGCGGGACTGCCTGCTCCCTCCTCCCGCGGCCGGCTATGCTGCCGTGCAGGCCTCACGGCCCCACCGTACTCCCATCGCTGGCCTAGCCATCCCTCTACTCACCCACACATGCTGTTATTCTCCGGCGACGGCAAACAAACCAGTAAACCCTCATACTCCTCCGCGTGGGAAACAACTGCCGAGTATTCCCTGGCTCCGTGTCGTTCCCTTCCTAGGCCTCGCTGTCGTCCACCTCCCTGGTGCTCTCGACGCGGCCTGGTCAACGTGGTCAATGAACGACATCCATCGGAAGTGGACTGTACGTCGAGAGGATGACAGCTCGGTCCACGGCCGCACGCAAGGAAATGCCTCCGTATTACACGCTAAATAATGATTCCTCCACCTAACAGCTAGGACCCACAAGAAGGGCCTCTGTATTTCACGAAAAAAACGTTCCCCCCGCTGATAGGTCGGACCCACCAGCTATATCTTCGCACGCAAGGAAGTGCCTCCTTATTACGCCCAAAAAATGAACACCCCCTGCTAGCTAGGACCCACCATATTGTTGGGCTAACTTGTGGGCTTACTAAGTTGATGGGGACGGAGGGCTTTGTCAACTTAGTCAATACTCCAGTGACCGTATGATGTCCATCCAACGGCCATAGTGCTTCTTCAACCTCTGGTCTTCTTGCTCCAGCCGCCCAAAGCAGCGCCGGTCGTGTCGCCTGCTCCTGCCTCCCATGGCCGGCTGTGCTACCACGGAGGCCTCACCGCCCCCATACTACTCCCACCACTGGCCAGGCCATCCCTCCAATCACCCACACCCCCTGTTATTCTGCGGCGATGGCAGCCTCACACCGCAGCCAAACCAGTGAACGCTCGTACTCCTCTCCGCGTGGGCATCCACTGCCGCGTCTTGCCCGGCTCCGCGTCATCCCATTCCTAGGCCTCGCCGTCGTCCACCTCCCTGGTGCTCTCGGCGCGGCGTGGTCAATGTGGTCAACGACCGACTTCCATCAGAAGAGTACTGTAGGTGGAGAGGCTGATAGCTGGGTCCACGACAGCCGCAGGGAAGTGCCTCCTTATTACGCATAAAATAATTATTCCTCCACCTGACAGCGGGGACCCACCGGATGGGCCACCAGTATTTTGTGAAAAAAATCATTTCCCCCTGACTGCTGGGACCCACCGGACGAGCCACCGTATTTCACGAAAAAATGTTCCCCCCACTGTCAACTCGGACCCAGCGGAAGTGCCTCCTTATTACGCACAAAAAAATGAATACTCCCCCGGCTAGCTGGGACCCACCTTGGTGGGAGGCTGACTTGTGAGCCTACTAAGTTGACGGGGACGAAGGGCTTTGTCAACTTAGTCAATATGAACGATTCTAGCTCCAGTGACCGTACGATGTCCATCCAACGGCCGTAGTGCTTCTTCAACCTCTGGTCTTCTTGCTCCAGCCGCCCAAAGCAGCGTCGGTCGTGCCGCATGCTCCTGCCTCCCGTGGCCGGCTGTGCTGCCGCAGAGGCCTCACCGCCCCCTACTATTCCCACCGCTGGCCAGGCCCTGCGGCAACGGCAGCCTCACACCGCAGCCGAACCAGTGAACCCTCGTACTCCTCTCCGCGCGGGCTTCCACTACCGTGTCTTCCCCGGCTCCGCGTCGTCCCCTTCCTAGGCCTCGCCGTCGTCCATCGCCGTGGTGCTCTCCGCGCGGCGTGGTCAACGTGGTCAAGGAACGACTTCCATCGGAAGAGTACTGTACGTGGAGAGGCTGACAGCTGGGTCCACGACCACATCCCAGTTTTTTTGTGATTTGCCAAGTAGGTTGCTTTGTCAGGCCTGTTGGGCTGCAAATCTTTCAAGACGAGGAGAGCTTTCATTCGGCTGGCCGAGAAAATAGCCCATCAGTAATGAGAAATGGGCTGTACATTTTTAAAACACATCAAACCGGCAATTAGTTTCAAATATCTTTTTTTTCATTTCAAGATTTTAAATTACATTAATTTTTATGCGTGGAGAATTTGTTGGATTTTATATTGATATACATTTGTTTTTAAAATCAGTTTGAATGTGAGTCAAAATTTCGGGATTAAAAACAGTTCAGACCGCACCGAAATATGCAAAATTTCGTATAATTTTTTAACCGTGGCCACAATATGGGCTGTAATGCTAACAAAAAGAATATGGGCTCCAAAAAAACCTTAAGAATTAGCAAATGGGCTATAAATTATTAGAAATAATGGCAGATGGTCTGTATGCTGTTTTCCACAGATTTGAGGCTTTCCTAAAAAAGGTTGACGCACAAGCACTGACTGTTGGATGTCCATCCAACGACCGTCGTGCTTCTTGAATCTCTGCTCTTCCTGCTCTAGCCGCTCAAACAAGCGCCGACGGGACTGCCTGCTCCCTCCTCCCCGTGGCCGGCTGTGCTGCCGCGCAGGCCTCACCGCCCCACCGTACTCCCATTGCTGGGCTAGCCATCCCTCTACTCACCCACACCTGTTGTTATTCTTCGGCGACGGCAGATGAACCAGTAAACCCTCGTACAGTCGTACTCCCCTCCGTCTGGGAAACAATTGCCGAGTCTTCCCTGCCTCCGTGTCGTCCCCTTCCTAGGCCTCGCCGTCGTCCACCGCCGTGGTGCTATCGGCGCGGCATGGTCAATGTGGTCAACGACCGACTTACATCGGAAGAGTACTATGCGTGGAGACGCTGACAGCTGGGTCCACGGCCGCAGCAAGGAAGTGCCTCCTTATTACGCGCAAAATAATTATTCCTCCGCCTGACAATGGGGACCCACCGGACGGGCCACCGTATTTCACAAAAAAACGTTTCCCCCTGACTGCTGGGACCCACTAGCTACACCTTTGCACGCAAGGAAGTGCGTCCGGGCAAAAAAACAAAACGATTCGCCCCCCTGACTGCCGGGACCCACCAGCTACATCTTCGCACGCAAGGAAGTGCCTGGCAGTCGGGACGCACCTGGTCGAAGCGTACGTAGCGTTGTCATTCTGGTCGAGAACGTGTACGTACATATATACTGGTGGATGTAGAGGCACACACGTGTCTTAGTAGAGGTGCGCACGTAGCATGTACACGTACGTACAGCGGCCAGGGTGCAAGAAAGAAAATACGGCCACGTATGTGTACATACGGGCGGGGTCTCGAATGCCTACTCGTGCATACGTACGGCGAGGGCTCGTTGACATGGCTGGGTCGGAATGGAGAAACAACGTCGTCATCGTGTTCATGGGGAGGAAACGGAATGCGTTGTGTTCATGGGGAGGCAACGGAATGCGTCGTGTTCATCGGGAGGCAACGGAACGCGTGGGAGCCAACCGGCTGGGTTGGAACGGAATGCATGGTTGTGTTCATCGGGAGGGTTTGGATGGAACAGGCGATGGAAATGAGGCCTGGCATACCGCAGAACGGAGGAAACGTCCTTGTGTTCAACCGGCCACGTTCGAAACGGGATCCTGTTCATCGGGAGGGGTCTGGCATACCGCAAAATGGATGAAACGGACCTCCTACGGTCGAAACAGGGGTCCTGTTGATCGGGAGGGGTGTGGTGTACCATAAAACGAACGAAATGGACCTCCTATGGTCGAAACAGGGGTCCTGCTGATCGGGAGGGGTGTGGCATACCGCAAAACGGATGAAATGGACCTCCTATGATCGAAACGGGGGTCCTGTTCATCAGGAGGGGTGTGGCGTACCGCAAAACGGGACTCCACGGGATACTGTTCATCTCCACCGGCGACCTCCTCCAGCCTCCACGGGCTACCGTCGACCTCCTCCAGCCTCCACGGGCTCTTGTTTATCTAGCCTCCACTGTGCGCTACTGCACCAGCTACTGTTCAACCACCCCTCCACCATCTACTGTTCATCCAGCCCTCCACACCACGGGGTCCTGTTCAACCACCCCTCCACGGGCACCCCTCCACCGTCTACTGTTCATCCAGCCCTCCACCACACCACGGGGTCCTGTTCATCCAGAGGCAACGCCAACACTCACTGTTCATCCAATCGATCGACTTCAGTTAGCAGTAGTAGCGAAGGAATCGCTCGATCGGGTTCAGTTAATAGCCATCGATCGATCGCTCGGGTTCAGTAACGCGTAGCCTGCAGTGCAATCGCTCGGGTTCAATTAGAGCCCAACGCCTCGCTCGGGTTCAGTTAGAGACAACGCCTCGCACACACGCGTGTACGTGTACGAGAGAAACACGCATCGCTCGGCCCCCGACCTCCCACCGTAACCCGGAACTCCCCGAAATTTTCCTCGCCCTCGCTTCTACCACGGTTTTTTCCGTCATGGACGGCCCAAAGAATGTCATGCAGCAGCGTCTCCGGCCCGCCCAGGACGAAAAGCCCATTTTCTGTCATGATTTTTTGTCATAGAAGTAGGAGCCCACCACATATATGATGATACCGGGTTTTGTCACAATCATCATCATAGAAGTGTCATATGTATGACAGAATTTTTTTTCGTTCGGCCCAAAATGTCACGGATGTGTCTTTTTTTGTAGTGGCCCAAGTGCTAGAAGAAGAATGCATTAAAATGTTTGGCACTAAATCTTTGAATGATGAGCATGATTGCAATGTTGTTGGTACGAACTCTTTGAATATCCATAGTACTAATGATGATTGCACTAGTCATGATGAAAATGTCTCTTATAAGCACATCAATTTTTGTGGAGTGCATAGAGCTTGCAAGCACACACCAAATAGGGAAGATAGATTTTGCAAGAGGCATAAGTATTTAGAAACTAAATGGTTGCAAGAGAGGCTAAATGCTTGTGCTGAAAATTTAAAATTTCTTTGCCATCCTTTGTGAACTTTGCAATGAACGTGATCATTTAAATCTCCAATGCAAATTGTTTCATGATCGAATCGTGTCCAAAAATTGTGATGACTTGATTTCCCTTGCTCATCATAATGAACTTAGTTTGCTTGCGGGTTATGAAGAAATGAAACGTATAACTAAGGATCTTCCAAATTTTGTCCTTGATAAAGTTCTTGATTTTGATCTAGAGGAAATTTATATGTATTGTGCAGTGAATTGCATTGAAAATCCTTATATTGCCAATTACATAAAGACAAGAAAAAAAATATAAGATGAAGAGAATACTAATGAAAGGGAAGAGACTTCCCAATATCCTCCTATTATTTCTTATGATGAATTAGGTAACGAGGATGAGCCTTCTATTCAACCAATCTTATTAATAAGGAGCTCCAAACAGAGGATTAAACCCACACATGATGTCAAGAAAAAAAAGAAAATACGGAGAAGCAAAGGTAAAAAGGTATCTCTCTCAAATGATGTTGCTCCTATTACTCATTGTGATGATGATAATTGCTATATTATCGGTGCTATCCATACTATTAATGATGAGAGTGATTATGCTTATGATATGCAAAGGCCCAGGCTTGGGGATGCAATGTTTGATGAGAATGACATGTTTGAGAATTTATTTGCTGCAATTAATGTTTGTCCCAAGCTTGGGGATGCTATGTTTAATGAAGATGATATTTTTAGTCTCCCAGGTTTTGATGAGCAAATTTATTATGATGATAGCATGCCTCCTGATGATTATATTAATGAAAGTGGGTTTGAAAGAGTGTCAACTTTAGGAAGTAATGATCCCACTATTTTGGAGGATGTTGAATCTTATTGTGATAATTATAAAAGTGGATTTGGAGAGGTCATGACTTTATTTAGTAATGATTCCACTATCTTGGAAGAGGTTTCAATTGATTATGATGAGAAAAAAGTTGCTACTTATGATGATTATTGTGATGATACTTATACTATAAAAAGTAGAGATGATTATATTTATAAAACTTGTCATGATTATGATTACCCTTTTTCTGAACATTACTCCTTTAACGTGGAAACAATTTATAGTATTCGAGTTTCTTATGATGCTCCCACTATTCCGAATGAGAATAATATTGCTTATGTGGAGAGTAATAAAAAATTTATGCTTGTGGCTCATGAAAAGAATGCTTTATGTGATAGTTATATTGTTGAATTCATTCATGATGCTACTGAAAATTATTATGAGGGAGGAATATATGCTTGTAGGAATTGCAATAATATCAAGTTTCCTCTCTACATGTTGAAAATCTTGAAGCTATGCTTGTTGTGCCTTCCTATGCTAGTTGATTATTGTTCCCATAAGTTGTTTGCTCACAAAATCACTATGCATAGGAAGTGAGTTAGACTTAAATGTGCTAGTCATATTCTTCATGATGCTCTCTTTATGCTTCAATTCTTATCTTTTATGTGAGCATCATTGAAATCATCATGCCTAGCCAGGGGCGTTAAATGATAGCGCTTGTTGGGAGGCAACCCAATTTTATTTTTGTTCTTTGCCTTTTGTTCCTGTTTAGTAATAAATAATTCATCTAGCCTCTGTTATGATTGTGTTTTTATCTTTTAATTAGTGTTTGTGCTAAGTAAAGCCTTTAGGATCTTCTTGGGTGATTATTGTTTGATCTTGCTGATAAAAACAGAAAGTATGCGCTCACGAAAATAATTTTCATTTTTTACCAGAGAGCGATAAAATACGAATTCCAACTACAGTAGATCAATATACAAATTGTCCTGGTTTTCCTATTGTTTCAGAATTTTTGGAGTTACAAAAGTATTTGAAACCTCCAGATTACTACAGACTGTTCTGTTTTTGACAGATTCTGTCTTCTATGTGTTGTTTGCTTATTTTGATGAATCTATGAGTAGTATCGGAGGGTATGAACTATAGAGAAGTTGAAATACATTAGATATTACACCAATATGAATTTATAATGAGTTCACAACAGTACAAAAAGTGGTGATTTATTTTCTTATACTAACGGAGCTTACGAGTTTTCTGTTAAGTTTTGTGTTATGAAGTTTTCAAGTTTTGGGTAAAGATTCGATGGACTGCGGAACAAGGAGTGGCAAGAGCCTAAGCTTGGGGATGCCCAAGGCACCCCAAGGTAATATTCAAGGACAACCAAGAGCCTAAGCTTGGGGATGCCCCGGAAGGCATCCCCTCTTTCGTCTTCGTTCATCGGTAACTTTACTTGAGGCTATATTTTTATTCACCACATGATATGTGTTTTGCTTGGAGCGTCATTTTATTTTATTTTGTTTTGCTTGCTGTTTGAATAAAATACCAAGATCTTAAATTCTTAAATATTAGAGAGTCTTCACATAGTTGCATAATTATTCGACTACTCATTGATCTTCGCTTACATCTTTTGGAGTAGTTTGTCGTTTGTGTTGGGGAACGCAGTAATTTCAAAAAAATTCCTACGCACACGCAAGATCATGGTGATGCATAGCAACGAGAGGGGAGAGTATTGTCTACGTACCCACGTAGATCATAAGCGGAAGTGTTATGACAACGCATTTGATGTAGTCGTACGTCTTCACGATCGACCAATCCTAGTACCGAAAGTACGACACCTCCGTGATCGGCACACGTTCGGCTCGGTGACGTCCCATGAACTCACGATCCAGCAGAGTGTCGAGGGAGAGCTTCGTCAGCACGACGGCGTGATGACGGTGATGATGATGCTACCGGAACAGGGCTTCACCTAAGCACCGCTAAGATATGACCGAGGTGGATTATGGTGGAGGGGGGCACCGCACACGGCTAAGAGATCAATGATCAACTTGTGTGTCTATGGGGTGCCTGTCAGTGTCAAAACCATAGGATCTCGGGTAGGGGGTCTTGAACTGTGCGTCTAAGGTCGATGGTAACATGAGACAGGGGACACAATGTTTTACCCAGGTTCGGGCCCTCTCTATGGAGGTAAAACCCTATGTCCTGCTTGATTGATCTTGATGAATATGAGTGTTATAAGAGTTGATCTACCACGAGATCATAATGGCTAAACCCTAGAGCCTAGCTTATATGGTTATGATGATGTCCCTCTCTCCGGACTAAGTCCTCCGGTTTATATAGACACTGGGAGGATCTAGGGTTACACAAGGTCGGTTACAAAGAAAGGAATCTACATATCCGGTCGCCAAGGTTGCCTTCCACACCAAGGAGAGTCCTGTCCGGACACGGGTGCAGTCTTCGGTCTTCGTATCTTCACAGCCCATCAGTCCGGCCCATGGCTAACAGGCCGGACACCCGAGGACCCCTTATTCGAGGACTCCCTCAGTAGCCCCTGAACCCGGCGTGTAGATCTGTCTTCGGCATTGCAAGTTGAGTTCCTCCCTCCGAACTCCAAGAAAGTCTTCGGACACATTTGAACGTGTCCGGACCTGTAACACACACCACACACAACTGTAGAGAGAATATAATTTTACACAAGTCCAATCTGCTGACAACTCTCTATAACATGACATCACATCTGTCTGGTCATAATTTCGAACCATTTTTCATTTGCCGCTCCACGTTTCGAGACGCAGTTGCCATTGGCATGTCTTGTCAAAGCATAGATCGTGTCCCCTTATTACGGGATTCCCATCAATACGAGCGTGGGTAACCCAACCGCCCTGCGGGAAAAATTCCATAGGAATAGGCAGGTTCCCAAGCTTAGGAGGAGGCGTTCAATACCCGCTGCCTTTATAAAGGAACCAAGGGCCGTCTTTCTTATGCCAAAACCTCTCCTCAGTCTCCCCAACCTCAAGTTCTAGCACCCAAGGTTCGACTTTATCGCTTCAAGCCTCCCCATCATGTCCGGACCCAGCCTTCAAGGCCGATGGTTGGCTTCCTCCGTCATAGAGAAGGATATTGCAAAGCTTCGGGCAGCCAGATACTTGACCATAGAGATTGTCGTGGAATTGTCACGACAGATGTCCTAGTGTGAGGACTTAGTCGTGAGGCCAACACATCTTTGTAGTAGCTTGAGAGGGGTTGAGCGGAATCGAGAGACGCAACACAAGAGAAGGATTTAGACAGCTTCGGGCCCCGGGAAACATCATCCGGTAATAGCCCTACATGCTGTTTGAGGCTACGTCTCATTATGATCACGAGAGAGTCGCCGGTAAACCGGCTCTTTGTGTCTAGCCCTAGAAATTGTTTCTTCTTCCTTCTCCCCCTTTGGGGAGCCCTGCCCCTCCTTATATATGTTGAAGGGGCGGTTTACATGACTAGTCTTAGTTGGATTAGGACTAGTCTATCTCTAATACAAACCAGATACAAGTCCACGTCTTAACTCCTTGTAAGACAAATATTCCTCACGCCTTTCCTCTTAAACCGGCCCACCATAACATGAACCAGCCTTCTGGGCCTTGGGCCTTATCATCCGTCTGTCCCGCCCGCCGCGTTACCAGTGAATCATAATGTTCAGTCAGGTTGCTTGTAAACCGTCTGGTCAGTGCGGGTCGCCGGTGAATCGCCAAGTCCGGCCAGGTTATACTTCCGGCCGGGTTACGCCATTGGGTATATCCCCGACATTAGCCCCCAAGTTTAGCTTGGATTTATCCATGGTAAACTTATCCTACAAAATAAACACAAGAACAAATTTGACAGGTTGTGCTCCGGGTTAAGAATTCTTGTAAACTGGCACCTGATCATCCTTAAGTCCTTGTCATTTCCTCTTTCTAGAAAATTCGAGTCAATAGACCAGCTTCATAATCAATTTGCTTGTAGAATAAATATTGTAAATAAAGAATCCATTTGAGTCGGCCTTCAATGCTCTGATTTAACAAAAATATTGGTCTTCAAATATTCAACTGATATTCAGCCGGTTTGAAAATGTAGAACTTGCCGGTTTATCATTGCCAAAATTGCCGGGTTATAAAAACTGATGATCCTAGGTCATGACCGTTTATAGACACCGGGTTATGATTGTTGACAACGCCGGGTCACACAATTAATCTTCCTGATTTGCCCAAAACTGAGAATTTGAAGATGTTCCTCCTTTATATGCATATTACCTGTAGCCCCCAAGTCTTAAGAGGAGAACATAGTGATAGCTTAAGACTTGTTTCAATATAAATGTTGCAACCCTGAAGAACTCCAGATTGTTCATCTCAGTCACTAGTCACAACTGAATATTCCACATATGTAGCCCCCAAGTGCCGGGTTGTCATGCTTGTAGCAACCTGGGACTTGTAATTGCTTGATGCTCAAAAAACTTCAACCAGTGTAGCCCCCAAGGGCCGGGTCATTATGCAATAATGAGTAGGGACTTTATAAATATAATCACGCTTCATTGAAAATAACATCATATGATGTAACTCCACCATGGGGCTTGAACCCACGTCCACAAGGTTAAGAGCTTTGTGTTTTACCAACTGAACATTGGACCTCTGAATATAACAGATTAAGACTTTTGTACCTTGAATCATTGATAGGAGCAATTGGTAGCCCCCAAGGGCCGGCTCATTATGATGTGATGAGTCGGGTCTTCAATAAGGCCAATAAAAATGGCTTTGCATTAGCCCCCAAGTGTCATGGTGCATGCTTGCAGCAACATGAGACTTGCATATTTGATATAATCTCCATTTGAATAATGTAGCCCCCAAGTGCCGGGTCCTAAGCCTGCAGCAACTCGGGACTATTCCCTCCATTGTAGAATAAATCGTATCCATTGATAATATGATAGCCATTGTGCTAAAGTGACTTTGAAAACCTTGATCATAATACTAGTTATTGATAACCATAATAAAATCCAGCCATGTTAGCTATTTGAAGATTTGAATAATATAATCCAATGATTTATGAGTGCATGATTCCAATGGCGCAATCCAAATATATACTGGCGACTTATAATTCCAAGCCATTCCGGGTTAATAAACACTGGATAATTTATCATCATACTGGCGACTTATAGTCGAAAGCCAGGCCGGGTTAATAAACGCCGGTGATTTATAATCATGCTTTATTCAACCTATTTCTGCATACAACAAATTTAATGTGTCCTGGCGGTTTACTGCCGGACGGGTCATAATGCCCAACATATAACCCGGGTTTATAACCAAGGCTGTAAAAAGGTAATCAAATATGAAAATAAATGATACATGTGACATTGAATCACATCGCTGGTTGAACAACTTTTGTAGTAAGGGCGATAACCCTAATCATGAGTACTGATAACTCCTTCCATATTGTGCCGGTTTATAATAAAACCGTACCGGGTTGTGATAAACACCGGATTATCCATATATAACACTGGCGACTTATAGTCAAAACCAGACCGGGTTAATAAGCGACGGATTATAAGTGATCATGTACAAACAACTTGCCGTTGAAAGTCAAGCCGGGTTAATGAACACCAGTATATCCATGCACATATGATACATGCTATGATGATGTAATGATGATGCAATGTATGATGCAATATATGATGATGTATATGTATGATCAAGAGGGTTTAAGCTATGGTTCGGATACGACTAGAGCCCCCATGTAGTCATAATTGTGGCATTGCGCCGATCAAAAGGTGTGGCTATGGTTTGAATACGACCAAGCCCCCAAGTGATTTCCCTGCCCATATGCCTATCAAGAGGTGTAACTATGGTTCAAACCCATAGCCCCCAAGTGATTTCCCAGGTGGCCTTATGCCTATCAAGAGGTGTAGCTATGGTTTAGATACGACCAAGCCCCCAAGTGATTTCCCTAGCGCCCTTATGCCTACCAAGAGGTGTGACTATGGTTCGGATACGACCAGAGCCCCCAAATGATTTCCCTGGTGGCCTTAAGCCTATCAAGAGGTGTGACTATGGTTCGAACATAGCCCCCAAGTGATATTGTGAGCTATGCTCAAGGGATACCCATGTTTGAGCTGTGTTGTGCAACAAACTCTCTTTGGCCCCTTGTGATAATATTGGCTTGATAGCCGGATTACCGAAGTAACCAGAGCTGTGGTCTTATGATAATATTGGCTTGATAGCCGGATCAATATGTAATCAGAACTCCGCTTTATAAACAGAAGCCCCCATGTGATCAATAATATGATATGCCAATAAGGCAGGATAACCCATGTTTGAACCGCGCATCATGGCAACAGGTCCTCTTCGGCGACCTTTAACTTTTCTGAGAACTCGAACTTCGCGAGAGATATTTCTTCTTGAACCGGATGTTAAACCGGATATTAAGAGCTTCAAAGCTTTATGGGAAACATCTTTCCCTTGAGCCGGATTTTGAGCAGGAATCTTCATTTTCAGTCGGAAATTTTCTGATGGCCTTTAAACTCGAAGTTGCGAGAAGTTAATTCCTTTTTGAACTGGACATTTCTAAACCGGATTTGAGAGCTTCAGAGCTTTGTGGGAGAACAGATTTCCCTTGAACCGGATTTTAAACCGAAATCCTTTCTGATGACCTGGAACTTCTTCATTGAGCCGGGATTTTGTAACTGTTATATAATTTGTAAGCCGGAAATTTTCTGATGACCTTTAAATTTTCATCAATATAACAGTAGCCTCCGGGACCGGGTTATCTTTCCCTCCATCGTCCTGGGGTTCTTAAATTTGCTGAAACTGGCAAGATTTGCTGAGTCATGTCATCGTAGCCCCCGAGTCTCAAGGTGACTCGAGGAGTTGGCTTGAGATTCTCCATATTTGACCGTGATATAAACCGGCATAAGTTGTATATCATTGGTGTTGATAGCACGATGTGAATCCACAGAAGGTTGAGGTGACTGCGGCGGGTTATAAATGATCCCTTATGAGCTGTGTCAGCAACTCAGCCAATGGTTCCTTCCAACTGGCTATTTGAAGTTAACCAAACTGCAGTGGCAGCGACTTGTGCGCCTGCTCATTGAGCCATCCAGTGCAAATGGTGGTTGATGATAATTTGCCTCCAAGTTGAAAGAAAACAGGGCTACCCGAGTAGTGACTGGCTTTATACTCAATAAACAGCTCATGTAAACAGATGCGGCCCGATGTGTTGATGTAGACTAAGCCTCGGGAGATGGACGACAAAGACGACCGTGGCTTCAGAGGCAGCACAGACACATGAATCGGCCGCAGCGTTGTAAACCGACATGGACGGGCGAGCTAGCCACGTCATATTGATGTAAAACGGTCTGCAGAATGGCGGCTTGCACATATATTCATCAATCTTGATGGCATGGTAAAATACTAGCGCATTATAGTGGTGGCGCGAGTTATACATCCATGACGCAACCATAGCTTTTGCAGTGAATAATTGTCCTGCATAACAATATTGCAGACCAAGGCAAAGATAAACTGATCTTTGACAAAAATAATATGTGCTAATAAAATATATTTTAGATGGACATCACCTGATGTGTTTAGGCCGAAAAATAATCCGCCATGAATATGATGATCACTAGGTGAAACTGAAATCCCTGGCCGGAACTTTTTGAGCCGGAACCTCTTGATAATCCGTTCGGAACTTTTGAACCGGAACCTCATGATAATCCGTCCGGAACTTTTGATAATCCGAAACTTTTGAACCGGAACATCTTGATAATCCTTCCGGAACTTTTGATAATCCGAAACTTTTGAACTGGAACCTCCTGATAATCCGGCTAAAACTTTTTTCATAATCTAGGTCAGAACTCTTTATCGACTCGGACGGAACCTTTCAGCGATTCGGCTTGAACCCATTGGGGATTCGGACAGAACTTTTCGACGAGGCGATCGGAACCTTTTGGTGATTCAGATGGAACCTTATGTCGAAGTGCTCGGAACTTTTCAATAATCCAGCTAGAACCTTCCAACGAGCCGGCGGAACTTTTCGGTGAGCCCGATGGAACTTTTTCGGCGAGCTAGCTGGAACTCTCCGACGAACCGGCCGAAACTTCTTCAATAAGCCAGACGGAGCTTCTCGATCCCTGGGATAGCGCCCTCCAAGAACTCAACACCATCGTGCGCGAGCCCCAAGAACTGTCGTGGAATTGTCACGGCAGATGTCCTAGTGTGAGGACTTAGTCGTGAGGCCAACGCATCTTTGTAGTAGCTTGAGAGGGGTTGAGCGGAATCGAGAGACGCAACACAAGACAAGGATTTAGACAGCTTCGGGCCCCGGGAAACATCATCTGGTAATAGCCCTACATGCTGTTTGAGGCTAGGTCTCATTATGATCACGAGAGAGTTGCCGGTAAACCGGCTCTTTGTGTCTAGCCCTAGAAATTGTTTCTTCTTCCTTCTCCCCCTTTGGGGAGCCCTGCCCCTCCTTATATATGTTGAAGGGGCGGTTTACATGACTAGTCTTAGTTGGATTAGGACTAGTCTATCTCTAATACAAACCGGATACAAGTCCAGGTCTTAACTCCTTGTAAGACAAATATTCCTCACACCTTTCCTCTTAAACCGGCCCAACATAACATGAACTGGCCTTCTGGGCCTTGGGCCTTGTCATCCGTCTGTCCCGCCCGTCGCGTTACTAGTGAATCATAATGTTCAGTCAGGTTGCTTGTAAACCGTCTGGTCAGTGCGGGTCACCGGTGAATCGCCAAGTCCGGCCGGGTTATACTTCCGGCCGGGTTACGCCGCGGGGTATATCCCCGACAGAGATCGACCACAGGCTTCCTGCTCAAGGACAGGTTATTCTGACCCCCCAGATCTGGCGAGAGGGTTGTATTTATCTCCCACTTCTTCCGAGGGCTAGGGTTCGCTCTTCACCCCTTCGTTCGGGGGCTAATGTTTTATTACGGACTAGATTTTCACGATCTAACTCCGGACTCTTTCCTCCATGTATCGGCATTTATCATTACATGCGAGGCCTTCCTCCGAATCCCCCCACACTTCGGCTTATGGCTCAAGACCTTTAGTGTGAAGCCGAAGGTATTTGACGGGGAACAGGTGGAGTGCGGTGGTGCTGTAGTGAGCAAGCTTACCAACAATCTCTGGCCAAAAGGCTCTTTCACTAAAACCTCCCAAAAATGGCAGCAAGAGTGGTTTTATGTCATGGAACCCCGTAGCACCAAGTGGGCCGCAATACCTGCGTTCCGTCCCGGCCCTCCGCCGCAACTTGCATCATGGATTAACAAGGGGCTAGACTGGGGTTCAGTTGATGAAGTACAGACTCTACAGAGCCACATCCGAACTCTCCTTGAGAGGGACATCGATCTCATCAACATGATTCAAGTGATGCTAGTTCGCCGAATCCTGCCATGCCAGCGCAAGCGTCGTTGCATGTGGGAGCTTAATCCGGAAGGACCACGAACCTCCAACACTTCTTCAGTACTACGCACGAAGGGATGTGGAAGTTGTTTTTTGGGAAGCGAAAACATTAGTCGGACACAACTGAGGACGCTGGCCTTGACGGCAACCGTCCGGATACCCCGGTAAGCACTTGTCTTCCAAACACTTTGTAGTTACGCATACCGTATTATGGTACTGAGAAAACTATCTTCTTCCAGGGCTGGATAAAGAAAGCGGAACTAATTATGTGTTCGCCCCCCCTACCCGAAGGCCAAGCGAATCCTATTCTAACAAGGATGTGCTGGCCCTAGCACCCTGCCAGATGCCTATAAAAGAGGGTAAGGCGGAGAGCGGGAGGACCAAAGATGGCCCTATCCCAAAGGTACATCAGACATTGTGTCCGGAGGAATCAAAATTCCCTCGTCCAAAGACAAAAGTGAAGGGGGAGCCAACGTCTCCTCCCCCCATGGAAACAAAAGGGCCGCCTCCGAAGATTGGGCGAAAAAGGCTTCCAAGCAAGGCAAGATGCCCCTGCCAGGTGGTTCGGGCTTGGAGGACGTCGACGCGTAGTCTTACGACGAGGACAAGCATCAGGCCAAATCGTAAGTGAACAAGGATGTTTTAAACATGTCCCGTTCTTTTCTTGTAATGCTTAGAATATATATGTTTTTTGCAGTCTGGCGCGCTATCTTCCTCAACAGTCTTCTTCCTCGGAGGACCTTCTCCCAGAAATGATGGAAAGCGAGACGCCCCACCAGTCTCTCCGCCCAATAGGGCGGACGACTTCGAGGTGTCGTCGCGGAGGGTCTCCCCCGACCAACAGGTGGTGCGATGGATGATGAAGACATTACCCGAAGGTGATACTTCGGTGGCCTAGGGTCCGGGGACTGCTACCTCTTGAGCACTTGCATTGGTTTTCCCTTGAAGAGGACAGGGTGGTGCAACAAAGTAGCATAAGTATTTCCCTCAGTTTTGAGAACCAAGGTATCAATCCAGTAGGAGGCTACGTGCGAGTCCCTCGCACCTACACAAAACAAATAAATCCTCGCAACCAACGCGATAAGGGGTTGTCAATCCCTACACGGTCACTTACGAGAGTGGATCTGATAGATATGATAAGATAATATTTTTGGTATTTTTATGATAAAGATGCAAAGTAAAATAAAAGGAATGAAAATAACTAAGTATTGGAAGATTTAATATGACGAAGATAGACCCGGGTCCATAGGTTTCACTAGTGGCTTCTCTCAAGAGCATAAATATTTTACGGTGGGTGAACAAATTACTGTTGAGCAATTGACAGAATTGAGCATAGTTATGAGAATATCTTGGTATGATCATGTATATAGGCATCACGTCCAAGACAAGTAGACCGACTCCTGCCTGCATCTACTACTATTACTCCACACATCGACCGCTATCCAGCATGCATATAGAGTATTAAGTTCAAGATAATAGAGTAACGCTTTAAGCAAGATGACATGATGTAGAGGGATAAATTCATGCAATATGATAAAAACTCCATCTTGTTATCCTCGATGGCAACAATACAATACGTGCATTGCTGCCCCTACTGTCACTGGGAAAGGACACCGCAAGATTGAACCCAAAGCTAAGCACTTCTCCCGTTGCAAGAAATATCAATCTAGTAGGCCAAACCAAACTGATAATTCGAAGAGACTTGCAAAGATAACCAATCATACATAAAAGAATTCAGAGAAGATTCAAATATTGTTCATAGATAAACTTGATCATAAACCCACAATTCATCAGTCTCAACAAACACACCGCAAAAGAAGATTACATCGAATAGATCTCCACAAGAGAGGGGGAGAACTTTGTATTGAGATCCAAAAAGAGAGAGGAAGCCATCTAGCTAATAACTATGGACCCGTAGGTCTGAAGTAAACTACTCACACTTCATCGGAGATGCTATGGTGTTGATGTAGAAGCTCTCCGTGATCGATGCCCCCTCCGGCGGTGCTCCGGAACAGGCCCCAAGATGGGATCTCATGGATACAGAAAGTTACGACGGTGGAATTAGGGTTTTGGCTCCGTATCAGATCGTTTGGGGGTACGTAGGTATATATAGGAGGAAGAAGCACGTCAGTGGAGCAATATGGGGCCCACGAGGGTGGAGAGCGCGCCTAGGGGGGCGGGGGGGGGGGGGGGGGTTAGGCGCGCCCCTACCTCGTGGCCTCCCTGTTGGTTGCTTGACGTAGGGTTCAAGGCTCCTGGGTCTTGTTCGTTCCAAAAATCACGTTCCCGAAGGTTTCATTCCGTTTGGACTCCATTTGATATTCCTTTTCTTCGAAACCCTAAAATAGGCAAAAAAACAACAATTCTGGGCTGGGCCTCCAGTTAGTAGGCTAGTCCCAAAAATAATATAAAAGTGTATAATAAAGCCCAATAATGTCCAAAATAGTAGATAATATAGCATGGAGCAATAAAAAATTATAGATACGTTGGAGATGTATCAAGCATCCCCAAGCTTAATTCCTACTCGTCCTCGAGTAGGTAAATGATAAAAATAGAATTTTGGATGTGGAATGCTACTTGGCATAATTTCAATGTAATTCTTCTTAAATGTGGTATGAATATACAGATCTGAAAGATTGAAGACAAAAGTTCAATATTGACATAGAAATAATAATACTTGAAGCATACTAGCTAAGCAATTATGTCTTCTCAAAATAACATGGCCAAAGAAAGTTATCCCTACAAAATCATATAGTCTGGCTATGCTCTATCTTCGCCACACAAAGTATTTAAATCATGCACAACCCCGATGACAAGCCAAGCAATTGTTTCATACTTTTGACATTCTCAAAACTTTTTCAATCTTCACACAATACATGAGCGTGAGCCATGGACATAGCACTTTAGGTGGAATAGAATGGTGGTTGTGGAGAAGACAAAAAGGGAGAAGATAGTCTCACATCAACTAGGCGTATCAACGGGCTATGCAGATGCCCATCAATAGATATCAATGTGAGTGAGTAGGGATTGCCATGCAACGGATGCACTAGAGCTATAAGTATATGAAAGCTCAAAAAGAAACTAAGTGGGTGTGCATCCAACTTGCTTCCTCACGAAGACCTAGGGCATTTTGAGGAAGCCCATCATTGGAATATTCAAGCCAAGTTCTATAATGAAAAATTCCCACTAGTATATGAAGGTGATAACATGGGAGACTCTCTACTATGAAGATCATGGTGCTACTTTGAAGCACAAGTGTGGTAAAAGGATAGTAGCATTGTCCCTTCTCTCTTTTTCTCTCATTTTTATTTGGGCCTTTTCTCTTCTTTTTTTATGGCCTCTTTTTTTCGTCCGGAGTCTCATCCCGACTTGTGGGGGAATCATAGTCTCCATCATCCTTTCCTCACTTGGGACAATGCTCTAATAATAGTGATCATCACACTTTTATTTTCTTACAACTCAAGAATTACAACTCGATACTTAGAACAAGATATGACTCTATGGGAATGCCTCCGGAGGTGTACCAGGATATGCAATGACTCATGAGTGACATGTATGAAAGAATTATGAACGGTGGCTTTGCCACAAATACAATGTCAACTACATGATCATGCAAAGCAATATGACAATGATGGAGCGTGTCATAATAAATGGAACGGTGGAAAATTGCATGGCAATAAATCTCGGAATGGCTATGGAAATTCCATGATAGGTAGGTATGGTGGCTGTTTTGAGGAAGGTATATGGTGGGTGTATGATACCGGCGAAAGGTGCGCGGTATTAGAGAGGCTAGCAATGGTGAGAGGGTGAGAGTGCGTATGATCCATGGACTCAACATTAGTCATAAAGAACTCATATACTTATTGCAAAAATCTACAAGTTATCAAAGCAAAGTATTACGCACATGCTCCTAGGGGGATAGATTGGTAGGAAAATACCATCGCTCGTCCCCGACCGCCACTCATAAGGAAGACAATCAATAAATAAATCATGCTCCGACTTCATCACATAACGGTTCACCGTACGTGCATGCTACGGGAATCACAAACTTCAACACAAGTATTTCTCAAATTCACAACTACTCAACTAGCATGACTCTAATATCACCATCTCCATATCTCAAAACAATTATCAAGTATCAAACTTCTCATAATATTCAACACACTCATAAGAGAATTAATCTTGTATACCTAGCACATTAGGATTATTTAAGCAAATTACCATGCTATTTAAGACTCTCAAAATAATCTAAGTGAAGCATGAGAGATCAATAGTTTCTATAAAACAAATCCACCACCATGCTCTAAAAGATATAAGTGAAGTACTAGAGCAAAACTATATAACTCAAAAGATATAAGTGAAGCACATAGAGTATTCTAATAATTTCCAAATCATGTGTGTCTCTCTCAAAATGTGTGTACAGCAAAGATGATTGTGGTAAAATAAAAAATAAAGACTCAAATCATACAAGACGCTCCAAGCAAAACACATATCATGTGGTGAATAAAAATATAGCTCCAAGTAAAGTTACCGATAGAAGGAGACGAAAGAGGGGATGCCTTCCGGGGCATCCCCAAGCTTTGGATTTTTGGTGTCCTTATATTATATTGTGGGTTCCATGGGCATCCCCAAGCTTAGGCTCTTGCCACTCCTTGTTCCATAATCCATCAAATCTTTACCCAAAACTTGAAAACTTCACAACACAAAACTTAAAGTAGAAAATCTCGTGGGCTCCGTTAGCGAAAGAAAACAAAATACCACTTCAAGGTACTGTAATGAACTCATTCTTTATTTATATTGTTGTTAAACCTACTGTATTACAACTTCTCTATGGTTTATAAACTATTTTACTGGCCATAGATTCATCAAAATAAGCAAACAACACACGAAAAACAGAATCTGTCAAAAACAGAACAGTCTGTAGTAATCTGTATCTAGCGCAAGATCTGGAACCCCAAAAATTATAAAATAAATTGCTGGACGTGAGGAATTTATCTATTAATAATATTCAAAAATAATTAACTAAATATCACTTTACAAATAAAAATGGAAGAAGTTCTCGTGAGCGCTAAAGTTTCTGTTTTTTACAGCAAGATTAACAAGACTTTCCCCAAGTCTTCCCAACGGTTCTACTTGGCACAAACACTAATTAAACAGAAAAAACACAACCAAAAAAGAGGCTAGATAAATTATTTATTACTAAACAGGAGCAAAAAGCAAGGCATAAAAATAAAATTGGGTTGCCACCCAACAAGCGCTATCGTTTAAAGCCCCTAGCTAGGCATAAAAATCAAGGATAGATCTAGGTATTGCCATCTCTGGTAGGCAATCCATAAGTGGCTCTCATAATAGATTCATAAGGTAATTTAATTTTATTTCTAAGAAAGTGTTCCATGCCTTTCCTTAATGGAAATTGGAATCTAATATTTCCTTCCTTCATATCAATAATTGCACCAATCGTTCTAAGGAAAGGTCTACCAAGAATAATAGCACATGAAGGATTGCAATCTATATCAAGAACGATAAAATCTACGGGCACATATTTCCTATTTGCAAAAATAAGAACAGCATTAATTCTTCCCATAGGTTTCTTAATAGTGGAATCCGCAAGGTGCATGTTTAGAGAGCAATCATCAAAATCACGGAAACCTAACAAATCACACAAAGTCTTTGGAATCATGGAAACACTAGCACCCAAATCACACAAAGCATAGCATTTATGATCTTTAATTTTAATTTTAATAGTTGGTTCCCACTCATCATAAAGTTTTCTAGGGATAGAAACTTCCAACTCAAGTTTTTCTTCATAAGATTGCATCAAAGCATCAATGATATGTTTGGTAAAAGCTTTATTTTGACTATAAGCATGAGGAGAATTTAGCACGGATTGCAACAAGGAAATACAATCTATCAAAGTGCAATTATCATAATTAAATTCCTTGAAATCCAAGATAGTGGGTTCATGAACATCTAGAGTTTTGAACTCTTCAATCCCACTATTATCAATTTTAGCATCAAGATCTAAAAACTCCGAATTTTTGGAACGCCTTCTAGGTAAAGGTGGATCATATTCAGTCCCATCATTATCAAGATTCATATTACAAAACAAAGATTTAATAGGGGACACATCAATAACTTTTAGATCTTCATCTTTATTATCATGGTAACTAGAAGAACACTGTCACAGCCCCAGTTCAGCCCTTGCCTGACTTTGCTTGTTCATTATGCCATCATGTTTAAATTCCAAAGAAACTTGAAATGGGGATTGTTGAAACCCTAGCACCAAATGAAATTCACTAGGTTCACCTAAAATATTTTCAGTAAATCCAAATGGCTTTCAAAAATGTTCATCATTTATGGAAAATGCTGTAAAACAGTACCAGAGGTGATGCACATTTTTCCATGATATATTTGGGCTCTGAATTAAATCATACCTTATTTGCATTTGGGAATTTAAATATTATATATTATTCTAAATGTCCAAATATTCATGAACTGAAATGTTTGCTGTTCGAAATAATCCAAACAGTGGCCATAAGAAGTATCATGATTTTTGAAAATGCTCTGGCATTTCTAATAAAGTCAAAACAAACAGACAGTAAATAGAAAACAAAAATAAAAGAGAGAGAGACTTACCTGGGCACTTACCTGGCAGCCCAGCTAGCCCAGCTCGCTGGCCCAGCCCACCAGGCCCGTTGCCAGTCATCTCCTAGCTCCTGCCAGGAGGACGACACCGTGTCGCCCGCGCACGCACCTGAGGATTCCACCTCCTGCTTCGTGCTGGCGACCTCCCCTTCGAGCCTCTCCGCGTCTGGAGATGCCCGTGACCCCCTGGACCCTCCCGCTCACTCTCTCGAGCTCCCTCCTCCTCTGGCTCTCTCGCACGCAAACCACCGAGCGCTGTCATCGCCGCCGATGAGCGCAACCGCGGCCATTGCCTTCCCCTTGCCTCTCCGTGATGTCCAGAGGCTCCGCCTCGACGCCACGGAGCCCCAGGACGAAGCGCGCGCCCGCGGAACGCCCTAAGCGACGCCATCATCCTCATCCTCGCTGTCGGACGCCGTAGATCCCTCTCGCCGCCCCGCTCGCTCCAGAACCTCCCCGAGCTCGCCGTTCGCGTCGTCGCAACCGCCGTGAGCTCCTGACCCAGCTTCCCCTCTCCGCTCCCTCTCTCGCAAGCCGTAGCTGCCGCACCGCGTCCACCCGCACGCGCCGCCACCTGTGCTCGCCGCCGACGTGCCCTCGGCCACTCAACGGCCCGGCCGTCGTGCCCCGCTTGATCCTCACTCCGCGTAGAGCCTGTTGATGCCTCGCACGCGCCGCCTCACTCGCCATAGCCTCGGCCCCGAGCTCACCCGAGCTTCGACTGCTACCAAAGTCGTCGCCGGTGATGACTCTGGCCACCACAGGCCCGGCCACCACCACCATCCGACGCACGCCGGCAAGGGCTCTCCAATGAGCCCATCCACACGACCTCTCGTCGCCGGAAACGGCCGGACGAGGACCTCCGCCGTGTCCTGCTTAGCGCCGGCGGCTAATCGCCGGTTAGCCGACGTGGCCGTCATTAGTTTAGGGGCTAACTAACCCTATTAAGTTAACACAAGACACTGACCAGTGGGACCCGCCTTGTTAGTTTACTGGATAACCAAAATAATTAGGTTAACTAATAAAATCAGTGGACCCACGCGTCAGCATTTACCGTGCTGACGTGGCCTTTGACCGGGCCCACATGTCTGTGAGCCTAGCCATCACTGTGAGACTGACCAGTGGGACCCACTGGTCAGGTTTGATCTGGACCTGGCATGTTGACCTACTGATGTCACACTGATGTCATGCCGACGCAATAATCTATTTTCTGGATTTATTTTTTATTCAGGAAATTCCAGAAAATGCCCAAAACTCCTAAAAATCATAGAAAATTATCTATAACTCCAAATAAGATAAATTATATATGAAAAATGATCAGAAAAATCCAATCTTTCCATCTGTACTAGTTTCATGCATGTTAGAACACTTTAACCTTGCTATTTAGGTGAAACAAGTTAATGCACTAATATAACTTCATAAAATGGGTTTGCATTTGAATCTTTGGTTCAAATGGACTCATTTCAATATGTTCTAGCTTGCATTAGCCGAAAACACACTCATATTGCCATGTCATAGCATGCATCATATATTTATGCATATCGTCAAGTGTTGATTGTGTTCTTTCTCAGTTGCCGGTGTTTGTCCCCCCTCAGTAGACGTTGATCCAGCGATGAATTCGATGACACCGATGAAGAACTATACTATCTTCAGAAGTGCCAGGCAAGCAAAACCCCCTTGTTCATTTCGATACAAACCCACACTCTCGCTCCTGCTCTCTTTTACTGCATTAGGACAACAACGATTCAACTATTACATGCTGCGGTAGTTGAACCCCTTTCCTTTGCATGACCTGTCATTGCCACAGTAAATAGATGAAACCCACTAGCATGAGTAGGAGTTGTTTGAGCCTTGATGTGCCTACTCATTCATGTTTGCTTGTCATTCCTGCTATTTCTTAGAGTTGTGTCAGGTCTAATTCATCGGGGATGAATTGGAAAGTTGTGAACATGTCCTACTGTGTGTGAGCTAAGTGTGTGAACACGATTTGGTAAAGGTAGCGGTGAGAGGCCATGTCGGAGTACATGGTGGGTTGTCTCATTGAAACCATTCTCAGGAACTGAGTTCTGTGTTTGTGATCCATGAAACAGCTACTACCACACATTGGGCCCTGAGATATGACCCCGCTCGACTTACTGACCCTCTCGTCCTCTGTCCAGGAGTTGCAACTAGTTTCTGGTGTTTATAGGATATGTGTTGGCAGTCGTGCATAGCGCTGTCCCTAGGGGTGGGCTATGATGCGGTAGATACACTGTGTCACGGTGTACCGGGCGCCCGTTTGGTGTCTCGGGAACCCTGCACACATCGTTTGGGGCTGTGAGCGAAACTCCGGCCGGATCTCCTCGCGGATGGAACCCGAATAGGCCATAAAACTGGACTAGAGACTTGTGTGGTTAGTCCGGTCGTGGTCTACACCCGCGTCGGCTTTCGCTTGAAGTCTGCCGAGCACATGTCGTGTGTAGACGCTAAGTGGTGGAAACATGTGTAACGAAGTACACCCCTGCAGGGTATAAAACTATTCGAATAGCCGCGTCCGCGGTAAAGGACTTCTGGGTTGCCTATAACAGTTCATAGACAAGTGAAAGTGAATACTCTAAAAATCGCAAGATAAGTGTGAGTGCTATGGATGGCCTTCTCATAGGGAGACGGGAGTGGATCCATAGTGGTGTATTGAATGGTGAATATGTGGACTCGTGTGCGCCACCTCAAAAGAGTTGCTTGCAGTCGTAGTTCAGGTTAGCCATTGAGTCAAAGCTGGCTTGCTGCAGTCAAACTCCACCACCCCCCCTTGTTGATACTGATGCATATGTAGCTAGTTCTGATGTAAGTCTTGCTGAGTACCTTTGTACTCACGTTTGCTTAATTTATGTTTTGCAGAGAGACTTCAGTCTCGCTAGTAGTTCCGCGTGGACTTCGACGTTTAGCTTGATACCTCAGCTACGATCTTGTGCCCTCGGCAGGATCTGGTAGATAGTCAGGCTTCTTAGCCTTTTTCATTTGTAGATGTCTGTACTCAGACATGTTAAGCTTCTGCTTGTGCCTTGATTTGTATGCTATGAGTGTTGGGTCATGAGACCCATGTTTGTAATATCTCACTCCTCGGAGCCTAATGAATAAATACTTGAGTTGTAGAGTTATGTTGTGATGCCATGTCGTATTTACACATATCGAGCATATTGTGTGTATGATTGAAATGCTTGGTATGTGTGGGATCCGACAATCTAGTTGTTTATCCTTGGCAGCCTCTCTTATGGGGAAATGTAGCCTAGTGCTTCCATGAGCCATAGTATTCCGCTGCAGCCCGGTTCAATGGAGTCCTGTTAGCCCACCACTACTGCTCAGGACACTTGACTGGCCGACATGTGTTTCACTTCGTTCCTGTGTCTGTCCCTTCGGGGAAATGTCACGCGGTGACATCTGAAGTCCTGCCTAGCCTGCTACAGCCCGGGTTCCTGGAGTCCTGTTAGCCCAGTGCTACAACCCGGATTCACACGCTGCTGACCGACATGCTCGATGTGATTCATGTATGCCTGTTCCCATAGGTTAGTGCCGCTTTGGGTTCACGACTAGCCATGTCGGCCCGGGTTCTCTGTCATATCGATGCTAGCGACACTATCATATACATGAGCCAAAAGGCGCAAACGGTCCCGGGTCTTGGTAAGGCGACACCTGTGGGGATACCGTGCGTGAGGCCGCTATGTGATATGAGGTGTTACCGGCTAGATCGATGTGACTTGGAATCGGGGTCCTGACAGCGTTGATATCAGAGCCTGACTGCCTGTAGGATTACCAAGGCAAACTGGTCAAAGTTGAGTCTAGAAATGCTTTAGTTATGTAAGGGAATTGATTGTGGGATGGGACGTAAGACTCTTTTTACTCCTTTACCTTATGTCCTTCTGATCTGAGTCAACCTCTTCTTTTCTACGAGGATTAAGAACTAGGCCTTCTCATCTATCTATCAGGATGACATGTTACTAAACCGTAGTTGCCTAGGATTGTTGAGTTTAAGCCCGAGTTCGGTTCCTACTACTTCTGGGTGTTGGCAGTTCATCTCAGAACTTTGATATTGTGATGTTAAGTGGTTATGCCACCATTTTGCAGGATGTCTCAAATCATTTTGAGCATTTACAGTCATTATGCTGTCCGAGTCATCCCACGTTTCTAAATAGTCTGATGCATTGCAAATCGCTTCTTTCCGTTCCTGATGTTCCTTTGGGCTAGTTCAACCACACTAATCTTTGAGTTGAGGTACTCTATTGCCTCGACATATATGTTGGAGCTATTATTATGTCCCTAGGTGTTTTAGGGAGTCACCTAGTAATCTAGCAATGCTTTGTGTTCCCGGTGTGATGATTCTGGCCACCATTCTCGAAAGGATCCCGTGATGCCACTTAGTAGTAGGCATTCTACTCCTGGGTTTTGAACCCGAGGTTCACCTATTTCATGTTGTTAGTATTTGCTAGTCCCTCAAGATATTAGTAACCCTGCGATAGTCCTCGAGGTCCATGGTATATCCTTCTTCTAATACCATGAGCCGTTAAGGCAGAAGTTCTTTGAACCAAAATATCACAATCAGAGTACTCTTGAGGAGTTCTCCATTCATAATTGTGATTCTGCCAGTTCTACCTTTCTACATGGGTTATCTGGAAGAAACCTGTTGAACTTGGTTCGACATATTAATCTATGAATCCACAACTCCGAAAGATATATGTCCTCTTGAGTTGTCCCTCTTCATTTTGTCAGGACCCCGATTCCAAGTCACATCGATCTAGCATGTAACACCTCATATGGCTTTGCGGCCTCACGCACGGTATTCCCACGGGTGTCGCCTTACTATGGCCCGGGACCGTTTGCGTCTTTTGGCTCACGTATATGATAGTGTCGCTAGCATCCATATGACAGAGAACCCGAGACGACATGGCTAGTCGTGAACCCAAAGCGGCACCAACCTATGGGGACAGGCATACATGTATCACATCGAGCATGTCGGTCAGCAGCGTGTGAATCCGGGCTATAGCACTGGGCTAACAGGACTACGGGAACCCGGGCTGTAGCAGTCTAGGCAGGACTCCAGATGTCACCGCGTGACATTTCCCCGAAGGGACAAACACAGGAACGAAGTGAAACACATGCCGACTAGTCAAGTGTCCTGAGCAGTAGTGCTGGGCTAGCAGGACTCCGGTGAACCGGGCTGTAGTGGACTACTATGGCTCATGGAAGCACAAGACTACATTTCCCCATAAGAGAGGCTACCAAGGATGAACAACTAGGATGTCGGATCCCACACATACCAAGCATTTCAATCATACACACAATATGCTCGATATGTGTAAATACAACATGGCATCACAACATAACTCTACGACTCAAGTATTTATTCATTAGGCTCCGAGGAGCCAAGTTTTACAAACATGGGTCTCATGACCCCAACATGCAGAGCATACAAGCAACAAGCACATGCGGAAGATTAACTTGTCTGAGTACAGACAACTACAAATGAAGAAGGCTGAGAAGCCAGACTATCTACAAGACCCTCCCAAGGGTACAAGATCGTAGCTGAGGCAGCAAGCTAAACGTCGAAGTCCAAGCGGAACTACTAGCGGGACTGAAGTCTCTCTGCAAAACATAAAATAAGCAAATGTGAGTACAAATGTACCCAGCAAGACTTACATCAGAACTAACTACATATGCATCGGTATCAACAAAGGGGGTGGTGGAGTTTAACTGCAGCAGGCCAGCTTTGACTCGGTGGCTCTCCTGAACTACGACTGCAAGTAACTCTTTGAGGTGGCGCACACGAGTCCACAAATTCACCATACCAATACACCACTATGGATCCGCTCCCGTCTCCCTGCGAGAACGCCATCCATAGCACTCACACTTATCTTGTGCATTTTAGAGTATCCACTTTCGCTTGTCTATGAACTATGCAAGGGGTCCAAGTTTCCATATCCGAGGAATCCGGCTATTCAAATAGATAATGATAACCCTGCAGGGGTGTACTTCTTCACACACGCTCTCGCCACTTATCGCCCTATACACATCATGTACCTCAGCAACCTTCAAGCGGAAGCCGAGCGAGGGAGTCGGCCACGACCTGACTAACCAACAAGTCTCTAGTCCAGGTTTATCGCCTATTCGAGTTCCATCTGCAAGGAGATCCGGCCGGGGTGTCGCTCACGGCCCCAAACGATGTGTGCAGGGTTCCCAAGCCCACCATCCGGGTGCCACTTGGTACACCGTGCCACTGTGCCTAGTCTGTCCCAAGCCCACCTGTACCGGGTGCCACTTGGTACACCGTGCCACTGTGCCTAGTCTGTCCCAAGCCCACCTGTACCGGGTGCCACTTGGTAGACTACTAACACTACCTACAAACACCAGAAACTAGTTGCAACTCCTGGACAGAGATCGAGTTGATTAATAAGCCGAGAGGGGCCGAGTTACCGGAACCCAATGTGTGGTAGTAACTATTCATGGATCACAAACACAGGACTCAGTTCCCGAGGATGGATGCAATGAGACAACCCACCATGTACTCCTACATGGCCTCTCACCGCTACCTTTACCAAATCGTGTTCACACACTTAGCTCTCAACGGTAGGACATGTTCACCACATTCCAATTCATTCCCGATGAATCAGACCGGACTCAACTCTAAGCAGTAGCAGGCATGACAACAAGCATGAATGAGCAGGCACATCAGGGCTCAAACAATTCCTAATCATGCTAGTGGGTTTCATCTATTTACCGTGGCAATGACAGGTCATGCAGAGGAAAGGGGTTCAGCTACCGCAGCATGTAACAGTTGAAATGGTGTTGTCCTAATGCAGTAAAAGAGAGCAGGAGCGAGAGAGTGGGATCATATCGGAATGAACAAGGGGGGTTTTGCTTGCCTGGCCCTTCTGAGGATAGTATAGTTCTTCATCGGTGTCATCGATCACATCGTCGGAACCACGTCTATCGAGAGGGAACAAACACCGACAACTGAGAAAGAACTCAATCAACACATGACGATATGCAACAATATGATGCATGCTATGACATGGCAATATGAATGTGTATTGGGCTAATGCAAGCTAGAACATATTGAAATGAGTCCAGTTGAACCAAGGATTCAAATGCAAACCCATTTTATGAAGTCATATTAGTGCATTAACTTGTTTCACCTAAACAGCAAGGTTAAAGTGTTCTAACATGCGTGAAACTAGCATAAATGGATAGATTGGATTTTTCTGATAATTTTTCATATATAATTTGTCTTATTTGGTGTTATAGATAATTTTCTATGATTTTTAGAAGTTTTGGGTGTTTTCTGGAATTTCCTGATTTATTTAAAATCCAGAAAGTCAATTACTGCGTCATGCCTGCGTTAGCAAGTCAACAACGCTGGCTGGAGTCAAACCTGACGTGTGGGGTCCACACGTCAGTGTCACAGAGTTAAACAAGTGTGTGTTTAGCCTAATTACAAGATTAGTGGGCACTGGGGCCCACAGTCAGTGGAAGTGAGGTGGCTAATTAGGGGGGATTAGCGCTAACGACCGCGCCACGTCAGCTCTCGCCGGAGTTCCGTCGGCGGCGACCAAAGCTACGGCGGAAGCTCGCCGGGGTTGCGCTATAGGCGGCGGGTGGACGCGCGAAGGCCACCAGAAGATAGCCCGCACATGCCCGCATCTAGCTAGCTGCTCGGGAGGCTGCGGGGTCGCCGGAAACGACGGCCACGACCATGGAGGCGGCGGCCGGAGTTCGGGCATCGACCAATTCGACACCTCAGAGCACGTTAGGAGCAGCGGTTGGGTGTTTTGAGCTCCTAGAGACGCGCTGTTCGCGTTGCTATGTTCCATCGTGAGGGGAAGAGCTCAGGAGCATGGGCCTGCCGGCCATGGCGGACGGCGGCGCGGGAGCTCGTGGGGTACTACACGGCGACACGAGGACGGCGAGGGGAGAAGGGGGAAAAGGGACCAGGGCTCACGACGAGGTGAAGGGTGCGGACAACGGGGCTGGGGACGACCCGGGTGGCGCGAATCGGCGCCGGCGATCTCGGTGGCCCGAGGTAGAAGACGGCAACGTCGAGGGAGTTGCAGTCCTTCCCAGCTCATGTGGCTCGGTGGAGTTGACGGGGACGGCGTGGCGGATCTCTGGAGCATGTCGGATGGGCGAGGGAGGGCCGGTGGCCATGGCAACAACGAGCGGCGGCGACGGCAGTGCTCGGTTCTCTTGGGGACGGGCGCTAGGGAGAGGGAGGCGTCCAGAGGAGAGAGGGGAGAGGGAGAGAGGGCTCTGGGCATCTCCCTGGCGAGGGAAGAGGGATGGGGGCGCGCTGGACAGCGTGAAGCAGGAGGTGGCATCGACGCGCGCGTGTCCAGAACGCAGCTGCTTCGGTCGACGGGGGTTGAAGACGACTGGCAAGCTACTGGTGGGTTGGGCCAGCCAGCTGGGCCGGTCAGGTAAGTGGCTGGGCTTCTCTCTCTGTTTGTCCTTTTCTATTTTCTTTCTATTTTCTTTCTGTCTTTTGCCACTGTTTTCAAATTCAAAACAGAATTCAAACAGTGCCAATAAACCTTTGAATATTTTTATGTTGCTAACTGGATTGTTCCTGATGCACATAAGATATTTCAAAGTTATTTGAATATATATATTCTATATATTAAGAATATAGATCCAAATTCAAATACAATATGATTTAAATTCAATGTCCCAAACTATTCCATAAAAATGTTCCAGAATTTTGGTTTGATGTATAGCTCTTTCCAAAATTACCAAAACTATTTTTAGGGCATTTTGGCTTCACTGAATGCATTTTCAGGGTTCTTGCCCTTTTTTGTGTGTTTTGGTTCCTGTTTTCTATTTCTGACATTTGTTTTAATTTGGTTTTTGAACCAAACTAATTTTTCTGCTTCTGACAATTTTTGCAGGGACTAAATGGCTTATTCCAAAGCCCCTCAACAATTATCAGAATTATTGGACATATAGTTAATATATCACCTATATAAATCCAATGCAAATAATTATTGGATTAACTCAAATTCCCAAAATAAATATTTCTATGACTCCAAAAATATTGGTTTGAATTTTACCTCTTGCCAATATTTTTATAGCTTTAACAGGAACATTTTCTTGGGTTTATTTGAAGCAATTTTTGATGTTGATCATTTTTTTTGAAATGATTTCTGAGGCTTTCAGCTTTCGCCTATTCAACTTTCAGAAATTTAAACATGATGCAAGCAAGATGCAAACACTAGGCAGCACCAGAAGCTAGGGATGTGACACATTTATATTCCGACCATCGTCTATCAATTGATAGTCAGGAGTAATTGTGCATCCGTGTTATCGATGTTTATTATTCTCATTGTCCATTAAGCCATTCTATTTTAGAATGATTAGGAGAAACAAACTCCAGTACCTCATCCATATCCAGGATTGGGTCAAAGTAGTTGTGTTCTGCAGATCAAATGCTAATCCAGCTTTTGCTCTGTTCTACCCTGGAGTATTACCCCCTTTATGTCAGGATTGTCATGAGAATTGCACCCTCTCTCATGAATTCTTGATGCAGTGATACTTCTTACCATCATTTTTCATTCCTCGGTTCCGTGTTGTCGCAACCGGAATGCCGGCAAGTGAACCATGATGTGTGAAATCAATACTCCTAGCAACTAGTTACTAGGTAGCTAATGGACAATAATTTCTTTCTTAGCGTGTTGGTTATTGAATCATCATCCTAAGATTGATCGTGCTACCTAGTCCATTTTTCCTGGTGCACTCTTCCATCAATGAGTTAGGATTGTGTCAGTCCCTCGCTCTCTTGATCATATCGTCTTGCTCTGAAAAGCAAGATTGTTCCCGAGCTTAGAAACATAACGGTGGTTCGTGATTTTTTGAATATTTCCTCGGAAGTATCACCAGGTTGCCCCCTGACTGTTATGTTGAGCTCGTGATCAAGTTGGTTTGTTGTAAACCACCCCTTCTCCAAGAATCTGTGTTGGATACCCTGAGCTAGTTGGTTAAGCTGAACAACAACTTGGAGAGTTGGAAAATGAAAGCTTGTCCGGCTCAGTTCATTCCAAAGGGATATCCTTGTGTGTTTGTGTGTGTGTTGAAGAAAGATGATATTTTCATCGATTGTTCCTCGGGATCGGTTGTTGAATCTATCGTCTTGTCCAAACCTTGATTTGAGTGTGGGCTATCGTTAAGTCAAATGAGAACTAACGATGTTCATAATGTTGTCTTACTCGTGGTTGTTTCCTCGAGCATACACCGTTATATCTTTTGGGTCTGACCAATGCTATCACCTTGTTCACATAATTATGGAATTCCATCTTCACGGAAATCTGGATGACCTGTTGTCGAGCCCATCGACAATATTTTCATCTTATCCATGATTCATGTTGAACATTAAGCTAGTGTTGGAAACTTTGAAAGCATTTCTTCATGCTAGCTCATGAAGCATATGTTTGGTATAAGAAGTTACTTCCTCTAGTTCACGTGTATTTGAAGCAAGTTGCCGCCATGAATTTGGGAAAGTTTGTCTCGCTTTCTCTGGAATCATCCCAAGTCAGTCATGCATACGTACGAAGTATTCTGTGGTCTGGAGACTTGCAACCTTCATTCTATATGAATCCCTAGCACACCAAGCCACTGATTGATTTGTTCAAGGAGAAGAAGTTTCTTCTTAAGAGCTAGGCTTACACAAGGACTTCGATATCTTCGATGATGGTTCCCCATCTGGACTCGGTAGTGTTTTATTACAAGACTACTATGTGGTCATGCTTGTCTGGGACAACGTGTTCACAGGTTTGTAGCAAAACCGGCTCATGTTTTGGAGCTTACTATCGTAGTTCATTTTCTGAGAATCTCGCAACGTCATCTCGTCGGTTTGTGTTGCAAACTTTTTTCTAGACATGCTGTCTGAAATATCCTATTACCAACCAGATCGGAATCTCAGGCAGACATGATGGTTGGAACTTTCCCAGGATCTATGATGTAGGTCCCGACAGGGTTGATGTTCTGGCCAACACACCTAGCCGGAAGATCTGTCATTATAGTATCTTTGCCCGTCTTTCCATGAGGATTTCGTGCGACTTATTATAGAAGTTGTTCCTTAGGGATCCTTGTGCTCTCAGTTTCTTCAATGATTCTATAACCATTGAAACATTGGAAACACTCTCGATTGTTGAGTTTTTCCCCAGTTACCAGAGTCATTCCCAGCATTTGCATTTTGTTCCCAACTTGCACCTCAGTAGTAGTTGTCCAGGATCATCTTCAAAAGTGGACTTACCGTGGGTCCCATCCGTCTCCGATGATAAGCAAATCATCCATTGCGTTGTCTCCAACAGGGTAGTCCACATCATTCATCCTAGTCCGAGTATGCAATTTCTTTGAGCTCTTTCAAACAATCAATTGAAAATTGCTTTAAGTTGGTATGAATATTTTCAATGATCTATGGATCAAAAGTAATTCTTTTTCCACTTAAGGGAACAATCCAACGAGTCACCTTTCCCAAGGTGCCCCGTTACGGGATCATGGCAATTATTTCCTCGCCACCTTGACACCATCCACCATCTTTCTAAGCGTGGAATTGTTGCCCACAAATCAAACCTCGTCGTTTGTTCATCCATCCCTCTCGATGTGTTTTGTGTCTCAACTCGAGATGTTTCAACATCTCATTCTGCGAGTGATATTGTATAGCTCGATCTTCGAGAAGACCAATCCTAGTAGGGTTTCTTTCCGTTGTCATCGCATGGATGAAGATCTCAAAAGCGAGGATGTCAAGATCAACGTATGCAACGAATCAACAACCTTATGAGGTGCAACCTGGATCGTGAAGATTATGTTAGCTTGTGTTCCCTCCTTCACCTTACCCTACTCTTGAATCTCGGGACGAGATTCTCGTTTAGTGGGGTGAGCTGTCACAGCCCCAGTTCAGCCCTTGCTTGACTTTGCTTGTTCATCATGCCATCATGTTTAAATTCCAAAGCAACTTAAAATGGGGATTGTTGAAACCCTAGCACCAAATGAAATTCACTAGGTTCACCTAAAATATTTTTCAGTAAATCCAAATGGCTTTCAAAAATGTTCATCATTTATGGAAAATGCTGTAAACAGTACCAAAGGTGATGCACATTTTTCCATGACATATTTGGGCTCTGAATTAAATCATACCTTATTTGCATTTGGGCATTTAAATATTATATATTATTCTAAATGTCCAAATATTCATGAACTGAAATATTTGCTGTTGGAAATAATCCAAAGAGTGGCCATAAGAAGTATCATGATTTTTGAAAATGCTCTGGCATTTTTAATAAAGTCAAAACAAACAGACAGAAAATAGAAAAAAAATAAAAGAGAGAGAGACTTACCTGGGCACCTACCTGGCAGCCCAGCTAGCCCAGCTCGCTGGCCCAGCCCACCAGGCTCGTTGCCAGTCATCTCCTAGCTCCTACCAGGAGGACGGCGCCGTGTCGCCCGCGCACGCACCTGAGAATTCCACCTCCTGCTTCGTGCTGGAGGCCTCCCCTTCGAGCCTATCCACGCCTGGAGACGCCCGCAACCCCCTGGACCCCCCCCCCCCGCTCACTCTCTCGAGATCCCCTCCTCCTTTGGCTCTCTCGCACGCAAACCACCAAGCACTGTCGTCGCCGCCGACGAGCGCAACCGCGGCCATCGCCTTCCCCTTGCCTCTCCGTGCTGTCCAGAGGCTCCGCCTCGACGCCACAGACCCCCAAGACGAAGCACGCGCCTGCGGAACACCCTAAGCGACGCCATCATCTTCATCCTCGCTGTCGGACGCCGGAGATCCCTCTCGCCGCCCCGCTCGCTCCAGAACCTCCCCGAGCTCGCCGTTCGCCTCGTCGCAACCGCCGTGAGCTCCTGACCCAGCTTCCCCTCTCCGCTCCCTCTCTCGCAAGCCGTAGCTGCCGCACCGCGTCCACCCGCACGTGCCGCCGCCTGTGCTTGCCGCCGACGTGCCCTCGACCACTCAACGGCCCGTCCGTCGTGCCCTGCTTGATCCCCGCTCCGCGTAGAGCCTGTTGATGCCTCACACGTGCCGCCTCGCTCGCCGTAGCCTAGGCCCCGAGCTCACCCGAGCTCCGGCTGCCGCCAAAGTCGTCACCGGCGATGACTCCGGCCACCACAGGCCCGGCCACCACCACCATCCGACGCGTGCCGGCAAGGGCTCTCCAACGAGCCCATCCGCACGACCTCTCGTCGCCGGAAACGGCCGGACGAGGACCTCCGCCGTGTCATGCTTAGCGCCAGTGGCTAATCGCCGGTTAGCCGACGTGGCCGTCATTAGTTTAGGGGCTAACTAACCCTATTAATTTAACACAAGACACTAACCAGTGGGACCCGCCTTGTTAGTTTACTAGATAACCAAAATAATTAGGTTAATTAATAAAATCAATGGACCCACACGTCAGCATTGACTGTGCTGACGTGGCCTTTGACCGGGCCCACATGTCTGTGAGCCTAGCCATCACTGTGAGACTGACCAGTGGGACCCACTAGTTAGGTTTGACCTGGACCTGGCATGTTGACCTGCTGATGTCACACTGATGTCATGCCGACGCAATAATCTATTTTCTGGATTTATTTTTTATTCAGGAAATTCCAGAAAATGCCCAAAACTTCTAAAAATCATAGAAAATTATCTATAACTCCAAATAAGATAAATTATATATGAAAAATGATCAGAAAAATCCAATCTTTCCATCTGTATAGTTTCATGCATGTTAGAACACTCTAACCTTGCTGTTTAGGTGAAACAAGTTAATGCACTAATATGACTTCATAAAATGGGTTTGCATTTGAATCTTTGGTTCAAATGGACTCATTTCAATATGTTCTAGCTTGCATTATCCCAAAACACATTCATATTGCCATGTCATAGCATGCATCATATTGTTGCATATCATCATTTGTTGATTGTGTTCTTTCTCAGTTGCCGGTGTTTGTCCCGCCTTAGTAGACATTGATCCAGCGATGAATTCGATGACACCGATGAAGAACTATACTATCTTCAGAAGTGCCAGGCAAGCAAAACCCCCTTGTTCATTCCGATACAAACCCACACTCTCGCTCCTACTCTCTTTTACTGCATTAGGACAACAACGATTCAACTGTTACATGCTGCGGTAGTTGAACCCCTTTCCTTTGCATGACCTGTCATTGCCACAGTAAATAGATGAAACCCACTAGCATGAGTAGGAGTTGTTTGAGCCCTGATGTGCCTACTCATTCATTTTTGCTTGTCATGCCTGCTATTGCTTAGAGTTGTGTCAGGTCTGATTCATCAGGGATGAATTGGAAAGTTGTGAACATGTCCTACTGTGTGACCTAAGTGTGTGAACACAATTTGGTAAAGGTAGCGGTGAGAGGCCATGTAGGAGTACATGGTGGGTTGTCTCATTGAAACCGTTCTTAGGAACTGAGTTCTGTGTTTGTGATCCATGAACCAGCTACTACCACACATTGGGCCCTGAGATATGACCCCGCTCGACTTACTGACCCTCTCGTCCTCTGTCCAGGAGTTGCAACTAGTTTCTGGTGTTTATAGGATATGTGTTGGCGGCCGTGCGTAGCGCTGTCCCTAGGGGTGGGCTATGATGCGGTAGATACACTATGGCACGGTGTATCGGGCGCCCGTTTGGTGTCTCAGGAACCCTGCACACATCGTTTGGGGCTGTGAGCGAAACTCCGGCCGGATCTCCTCGCGGATGGAACCCGAATAGGCGATAAACCTTGACTAGAGACTTGTGTGGTTAGTCTGGTCGTGGTCTACACCCACGTAGGCTTTCACTTGAAGTCTGCCGAGCACATGTCATGTGCAGACGCTAAGTGGTGGAAACATGTGAACATGTGTGACGAAGTACACCCCTGCAGGGTATAAAACTACTCGAATAGCCGCGTCCGCGGTAAAGGACTTCTGGGTTGCCTATAACAGTTCATAGACAAGTGAAAGTGGATACTCTAAAACTCGCAAGATAAGTGTGAGTGCTATGGATGGCCTTCTCGTAGGGAGACGGGAGCGGATCCATAGTGGTGTATTGAATGGTGAATATGTGGACTCGTGTGCGCCACCTCAAAAGAGTTGCTTACAGTCATAGTTCAGGTTAGCCACTGAGTCAAAGCTGGCTTGCTGCAGTCAAACTCCACCATCCCCCCTTGTTGATACCGATGCATATGTAGCTAGTTCTGTTGTAAGTCTTGCTGAGTACCTTTGTACTCACGTTTGCTTAATTTATGTTTTGTAGAGACTTCAGTCTCTCTAGTAGTTCCGCATGGACTTCGACGTTTATCTTGATACCTCAGCTATGATCTTGTGCCCTCGGCAGGATCTGGTAGATAGTCAGGCTTCTTAGCCTTTTTCATTTGTAGATGTCTGTACTCAGACATGTTAAGCTTCCGCTTGTGCCTTGATTTGTATGCTATGATTGTTGGGTCATGAGACCCATGTTTGTAATATCTCGCTCCTTGGAGCCTAATGAATAAATACTTGAGTTTTAGAGTTATGTTGTGATGCCATGTCGTATTTACACATATCGAGCATATTGTGTGTATGATAGAAATGCTTGGTATGTGTGGGATCCGATAATCTAGTTGTTTATCCTTGGCAGCCTCTCTTATGGGGAAATGTAGTCTAGTGCTTCCATGAGCCATAGTAGTCTGCTACAGCCCGGTTCACCGGAGTCCTGTTAGCCCAGCACTACTGCTCAGGAAACTTGACTGGCCGGCATGTGTTTCACTTCGTTCCCGTGTCTGTCCCTTCGGGGAAATGTCACGCGGTGACATCCGAAGTCCTGCCTAGCCTGCTACAGCTCGGGTTCCCGGAGTCCTGTTAGCCCAGTGCTACAGCCCGGATTCACACGCTGCTGACCGACATGCTCGATGTGATTCATGTATGCCTGTTCCCATAGGTTAGTGCCGCTTTGGGTTCACGACTAGCCATGTCGGCCCGGGTTATCTGTCATATCGATGCTAGCGACACTATCATATACATGAGCCAAAAGGCGCAAACGGTCCCGGGCCTTGGTAAGGCGACACCCGTGGGGATACCGTGCGTGAGGCCGCAATGTGATATGAGGTGTTACCGGCTAGATCAATGTGACTTGGAATCGGGGTCCTGACAAACACGCTTTTATAAAGGAATCTTTCTTAGCACGCATCTAGCTGTTCTTTCTTTGCACTCATCAATGGAAATTATCATGGCTTTGAGAGACTCATTGATATCATGCTTAGGTGGAATAGATCTAAGTTTCAAAGAATCAACATCAAGAGAAATTCTATCAACCTTCCTAGCCAACTCATCAATCTTAAGCAATCTTTCTTCAATCAAAGCATTGAAATTCTTTTACAAAGTAATAAATTCTTGAATATTAGATTCAAAATCAGAGGGCATCTTATTATAATTTCCATAAGAATTGTTGTAGGAATTACCATAATTATTAGAGGAATTACTAGGATAAGGCCTAGGATTAAAATTTCCTCTATACGCGTTGTTACCAAAATTGTTCCTACCAACAAAATTCACATCCATAGATTCATCAGTATTCTCAATCAAAGTAGACAAAGGCATATCATTAGGATCAGAAGAAACACTTTCATTAGCAAATAATTTCATAAATTCATCCATCTTTCCACTCAAAACATTAATTTCTTCTATCACATGTACTTTCTTATTAGTAGATCTTTCAGTGTGCCTGTCGGTGTCCAAACAGTCGGATCTCGGGTAGGGGGTCCCGAACTATGCGTCTAGGCCGGATGGTAACAGGAGGCAAGGGACACGAAGTTTTACCCAGGTTCGGGCCCTCTCGATGGAGGTAAAACCCTACGTCCTGCTTGATTAATATTGATGATATGGGTAGTATAAGAGTAGATCTACCACGAGATCAGAGAGGCTAAACCCTAGAAGCTAGCCTATGGTATGATTGTTGATGTGTATGTTGTATATCCTATCGACTAGCCTGGCCCTGGTTTATATAATGCACCAGAGGTCTAGGTTAACAAGAGTCCTAGCCGAATACGCCAGTGGGGAGGAGTCCTTGTCTTGATCACCAAGTTTTGTAGAATCTTCCATGTATGCGGCAGCTGTCCGAACTCGCCCATGAGTATACGGCCATGGGGGTCCTCGGCCCAATCTAACAGAGCGGGATATGATGTGGTGAGTACCACCTAGTCCAGGACACCGTCAGTAGCCCCCTGAACCGGTCTTCAAGTTAGAGACGCTCCTCGATTCTTCCGAACTGTTCTTCATTTTCGGTTGTCGGTCTTGGAAACTGGTTCAACAAATCTTCCCATATTCGATCTTGAGGATTGCCGAAATGCATTCGACGAGTTTACACGTCGGGTATCCGAGGAGCCCCTTTAAGTTTCCAGCCTTTATTAATGCTTTGTTATTTTTATGCCACACCTCGGGTTTGAAGTTGTTTCCAGGAGCCAGTGTTCTCTTGCGTCCGAGCTCTAACGCCGAATAGCATTCGAGGTATCTTTTGCAGCCGAGCACTAATGCCGAACTGCTTCCGAGCTCCAATGCCGAAATATATCCGAGCTCCAACGCCGGACTGTATCCGAGCTCCAACGCCGGACTATATCCGAGGTGTCGTAAATCACCTTGATTCAAAGAAGTTTGAAGGAGTTTAGCCGAGTTTAATTCCGGAAATGCCCTCTATGGAGCCAGCCACTAGCGCCCGAGCTTTATGCCGGGCTGCTTCCGAGGTGGTGCACCACCCCGAATGTGGGCCGATTTTTTGTGAATATTTTTTATTGGTGCAATTTATTCTCTGCCGAGATATATAGCCAGTAGCCCTCAAGGTGTATGTCGGTCTAAAACCCGAGATGCACCTGAAGGATGACGTAAGACCGCTGATCCCAGTAGTCGCTGAGACTCAGGTTGATTTGCAAAATCGGCCTGAGGATCAAGTCCAAGCTTGGCAGAATACTCCAGGACACTAAAAGCGGCATGCTCGGTCCTCGAGACTCAGGTTGGGTGCGGCCGACCAACCTGAGGATCAAAATCTCCTCAGAAACTATATTGCACATAAAATTTTCTGCATTGGACAAGCAATGCAGTAGCCCCCGAGACACTGGTCGGGTGGTAACACCAGATCAGGGGATCAATGTGCCCCTTTAATATTTGTAAATAGTAAGGCCGAAGCCCAGTAGCCCCGAGCCTTAATGCGGGCACGGGTGGCCGAATTAAGGATCAAAATCCATAGTAAAATCACAAATTATGTGTAATGACTCTATGTATCCAAGTACTTTACGTCATTAATGCTCGGATCCGCATTGTACAAAACTTTGTTAACCGACCATCGACTTCCACCTCCTCAGCCAGTAGCCAAGGAGTGTTTGTCTTACTTTATAAAGCCTTTATGAGGGCAAAGATTTACAACAAACGAGGCAATCTGGCCATACGGTTTTATAAACAAAGGTACGCAGAGAGTTATATTACTGTTTAACAGAAGAAATGTCTTCCAAAGAAAATAGTCCCGCTATCGGTTCCTTTCTTTGGGTTGTCATGCTAAGCATGATCATTAAACCTCAGCTCTAATGTAAGAGAAAAATATTGAGGATTTAGTTTGGGAGGACAGTTAATAGCCCCCGGTAGTGTTCGGCGACAGTCGGGGTCAAGCCGTAAACACTTCGGCCAATGTTATGAACGGCCCATCATTTAACATAGTCATCGGATCGCTGACCAGTTTACGCTTATTGTGAAAGTCAGTTTTTGGATTTCTCCACTGAGGTGCTTAACCATGTGAGCTGGAAGCACAATCGCAGTGGTTCTCCCTTTGCACACCTAGCCGAACAAAACAGAACGTAGGAAGCAAGTGCAGGAGCCGGGCAACCCAACTATTGACCAAAGACACAATTCGAAACCGATGCATATATAGCAATATCTGAGAATGTTTTTGCCGAATCCCTAAAGGTGTCCGGCGTTGCACTGCGAGACTAATGCTGGAAAAGCAAAAATAGTTTAAAAGTGCCAAAAAGCTTGGAAAACCAGGAAACATCAGTAAAAACATGACGTCCGAACAATATCAAGTGTTCGGTGCCAATCCGAAAGTTGGTCTTAGAAAAAAGAAGTGCTTCTGTCGTGCTTTAACATGATACATCCTATCTCAAGACTTCGAGCGGGTCAGCCTACGGCTTCAACCTCCTATCCCGAGGGCGGAGTACTTCTCATCAGGCCAGTTTAGAAAACTAAACTCTAGCGGCTTTGAGAGAGAAATTAGGCTCCCCGGCTAGTGACCGCACACTCGTGTCGAAAAAAAGGAGTTTTAAATAATAATAATAAAACTTGGCAATGACTAAGAAGAAGAACACTTATTATAAAACGGCTCAAGTAAACTTAAGAGCCCCCAAGTGACTTGGGTAGAAGAATGATTGCATGTACCGAAGTACTTATATCATATCTATGTTCAACCGAACTTTAAACGCGTCTTAACCGACCGTCAGCTTCTCCCTCTTCGGTCAAGGACCGAAAAGTGTTATGTACTCCATCGGTCGAGAATATCGACGGTGTTCCCAATAACCAGGCAATCAGGCCATAAGGCTGTAACAGACAAAGCGCGCTCAGGGAACTTATGCTATATTACCGTGAAGTGTAAGAAGCATCTTCGAAGAAAATAGTACCCCCACCGATACCTTTCTTCGGTGCTCATTGTTATTATGAGACTCGTGCAATAGATTTTTTGTACTCACGAGTTCCGTTGTGTGCTGACCATCATTGAAAACTATAAGAGCACTAGCTTTCGACTTCACCCAGTCTGAGGTCTGGCTCGGGTGACCCGATCGTGACAATCGCAGAGGTGATCCCTTTACTCCCTAGCCGAACAATATTGAACGTAGGGGTAAACACAGGAGCGAGGCAACCCAGCTTGCATATCGCTTAAGTCAATATGGTCCATATTGTGGCATAATACACGAACAGGGAACGAAACCGTACAAGTATAATCATATGCAAGTGGAAAAGCTTCATGAAGGATGCCCCCAAATGAATTGGGTATTTGAATTTATGCATCACAAACAAAGTTTGGACAAGGAAATTTTTTACAAGCAACTTTTTTCCAAAAAAGTATAATGCTTGGTCGAACCGAACACAAGTTAGAAATTAAAGCTTTGAGCATGAAAGCGACTTAGCTGGTTAATGTGTTCGGTATTGATGACGCGGTCCGAGCTTGATGTGGGGCAAGGTTCCATTCCCCAAGCTAGTCCCGAGGTGGCGAAGCGAAGAGCTCGACACGCCGAAGTGGTGACATAGCACGGTCAATGCAGACCGGCAGAGTGACGCCGAAGTCCCCGGATCATTTTCCTGTGCACAAAAAATAGTGCAAACCGGAGATAATAGTAATAATGATAATTAAAAAAATGTTGCATAATAAATAATTTATGCAAAGTGAGGAATAGAAGAAATATGGCCTGGCGCCGAAGTCAATGGCGATGCAGGGCGTCGGCGTGATGTAGTAAAGGCGTGGCAAAGCCTGAATTCACAGGTCGGTCCGAGCTCCGGATGCGGCGTTCGCCGGACTATGTACGAAAACTGATCGAACCACCACGCGACCGTCGTTAATGCGGTCACCAGTTGATAGACCTGTGTACATATCACGGACAAACCAGAGTAATAATTCCTTGGGAAAAATGAACCCAAACAAGCAAAAAATACTGGGATTAATAGCACCTGGTTTATTTGTTGTAGCAATCCGAAGGAAGGTGATTCCCAAAATTGGGACTCGCTCCGCACACCCATTGCCTGATGGGCGATAAAACGACAGCATGACAATGCTGGTAAAGGTTGACTCGCCAAGGCAAAGCCCTCGGCCCAGCTAATGTGACGGAGCTGGTCGGCTAGTGACGCCGAAGTGTCCGAAGTAGGTTGATGAAGAGATGGCAAAGCCCCCGGTCCAGCCGAGATGTCGAAGCCTCGACGTCAGCCGATGAGTCGAATTAGGTCAGCGTGATGGACACCAGTTTGAAGAAGCAATAGTGCGGCCCTGTCGATGCAGGTCGTGACGTGGTCGATGCCGGCTTGATGAAGCGACCGTGCGGCGATGCCGGTATGCCCGCTCCGTGTAATCCGTGGGGCGGCGATGTTGATGATGATTTATCCTTCGCGATGCCGGACTCTTGTTCGGCTTGCCGAGATGATGATCCGAAGAAGTTGAGCTCGGCTAAAGTGACGACGTGTCTAGCGCAGGTCAGCAGCCGCGGAGTAATATTGCCGGACTGGTTTGAAACCAGCATGATGTTGAAGATCATGTTCAAAAGATCTTAAATTTAGTGAGATGTGTTCGGGAACAAAACACAATACCCCATACAAAATTTCCTTCAAAAGGGATGTTCGAAATCCCGTTCATAAAAAAGATGAACTCGGGTCGGATTCATTTTCGTGCAGAAAACAGATCCGAAAAGTGATGCACTAATCGGAAGGTTCCCGGAGTTTGGACGGTCGGATCGAGCTGAAATTTTGAGAAGTGGTATATATAGGAATTCCGCAGCCGATCAACGGTTGGATCTTCCAAAGGACGTCCGAGCTAGAAGCTGGACACCACGCCCTAAACTCATCCAAATTCCCATCCAGATTTAACAGGGCTCCGGTATATCATGGATTGCCAGAGATTCCTCCATCGGAACTCGACGAAATTTTCTAGGGTTGTTATAGACTCAATTGCGCAAATTCCACCAAAGCAATCGTCAAAGCGATACTCGAGGAGGTGGTGGCGGCAGATACGAGTTTGCTGTCCAAAAAAAAACAACACGGTCGCTTGAGGGCAATGTTGACGTTGAGCCCCCGAGCTCCATAGATGATTCTTCCATGATCTTGATAGAGATCAGAGTTGATGTTTGATGAAGGCCCTCGTACGAACATGGTGATCCGAGCACGGGGCGCAATTCTTGGTCGAACCAAGGTGACCAGTCGAACTGGTGACGAAGACGCCGAAGTCGCAGATGATCAGCAGGCGAGCCATTGATCCTTTTGTCGATCACACAGCGGAACTCTCAATGAAAGCACCAATGTCGGTGTCAAAACTGGCGAATCTTGGGTAGGGGGTCCCGAACTGTGCATCTAGGCCGGATGGTAACAGGAGGCAAGGGACACGAAGTTTTACCCAGGTTCGGGCCCTCTCGATGGAGGTAAAACCCTACGTCCTGCTTGATTAATATTGATGATATGGGTAGTACAAGAGTAGATCTACCACGAGATTAGATATGCTAAACCCTAGAAGCTAGCCTATAGTATGATTATTGATGTGTATGTTGTATATCCTATCGACTAGCCTGGCCCTGGTTTATATAATGCACCAGAGGCCTAGATTAACAAGAGTCCTAGCCGAATACGCCGGTGGGGAGGAGTCCTTGTCTTGATCACCAAGTTTTGTAGAATCTTCCATGTATGCGGCAGCTGTCCGAACTCGCCCATGAGTATATGGCCATGGGGGTCCTCGGCCCAATCTAACAGATCGGGAGATGACGTGGTGAGTACCCCCGAGTCCAGGACACCGTCAGTGCCACTGAGAATAATTAACCATAATATTATCTAGGAGTTTAGTAGCTTCTCCTAAAGTGATCTCCATAAAAGTGCCTCCCGCGGCCGAATCTAAAAGATTTCTATAAGCAAAATTCAATCCAGCATAAATTTTTTGTATAATCATCCACAAATTCAAACTATGAGTAGGCCAATTACGTATCATTAATTTCATCCTCTCCCAAGCTTGTGCAACATGTTCATGATCAAGTTGCTTAAAATTCATAATATTATTTCTAAGAGAGATGATCTTAGCGGGAGGAAAATACTTAGAGATAAAAGCATCTTTGCACCTATTCCAAGAGTCAATACTATTTTTAGGCAAAGATGAAAACCAAGCTTTAGCACGATCTCTAAGTGAAAAAGGAAATAGCTTCAATTTAACAATATCATTGTGCACATCTTTCTTCTTTTGCATATCACACAAATCAACGAAGCTATTTAGATGGGTAGCGGCATCTTCACTAGGAAGGCCGGAAAACGGATCTTTCATGACAAGATTCAGCAAGGCAGCATTAATTTCACAAGATTCAGCATCGGTAAGAGGAGCAATCAGAGTGCTAATAAAATCATTATTGTTGGTATTGGTAAAGTCACACAATTTAGTGTTATCTTGAGCCATCGTGACAAGCAAGCAATCCAACACACAAGCAAACAAAAAACGGGCAAAAAGAGGCAAATAGAGAAGGAGGGGGAGGATAGAGAGAGAGAGAGGGCGAATAAAACAGCAATGGTGAAGTGGGGGAGAGGAAAACGAGAGGCAAATGGCAAATAATGTAATGCGGGAGATAAAGGTTGTGATGGGTACTTGGTATGTTGACTTTTGCGTAGACCTCCCCGGCAACGGCGCCAGAAATCCTTCTTGCTACCTCTTGAGCACTTGCGTTGGTTTTCCCTTGAAGAGGAAAGGGTGGTGCAGCAAAGTAGCGTAAGTATTTCCCTCAGTTTTTGAGAACCAAGGTATCAATCTAGTAGGAGGCTACGCGCGAGTCCCTCGCACCTACACAAAACAAATAAATCCTCGCAACCAATGCGATAAGGGGTTGTCAATCCCTACACGTTCACTTACGAGAGTGAGATCTGGTAGATATGATAAGATAATATTTTTATGATAAAGATGCAAAGTAAAATAAAAGCAATGAAAATAACTAAGTATTGGAAGATTTAATATGATGAAGATAGACCCGGGGGCCATAGATTTCACTAGTGGCTTCTCTCAAGAGCATAAATATTTTACGGTGGGTGAACAAATTACTGTTGACCAATTGACAAAATTGAGCATAGTTATGAGAATATCTAGGTATGATCATGTATATAGGCATCACGTCCAAGACAAGTAGACCGACTCCTGCCGGCATCTACTACTATTACTCCACACATCGACCGCTATCCAGCATGCATATAGAGTATTAAGTTCGAGAGAACAGAGTAACACTTTAAGCAAGATGACATGATGTAGAGGGATAAATTCATGCAATATGATAAAAACCCCATCTTGTTATCCTCGATGGCAATAATACAATACGTGCCTTGCTGCCCCTACGGTCACTGGGAAAGGACACCACAAGATTGAACCCAAAGCTAAGCATTTCTCCCATTGCAAGAAAGATCAATCTAGTAGGCCAAACCAAACTGATAATTCGAAGAGACTTGCAAAGATAACCAAACATACATAAAAGAATTCAGAGAAGATTCAAATATTTTTCATAGATAAACTTGATCATAAACCCACAATTCATCGGTCTCAACAAACACACTACAAAAGAAAATTACATTGAATAGATCTCCACAAGAGAGGGGGAGAACTTTGTATTGAGATCCAAAAAGAGAGAAGAAGCCATCTAGCTAATAACTATGGACACGTAGGTCTGAAGTAAACTACTCACACTTCATCGGAGAGGCTATGGTGTTGATGTAGAAGCCCTCCGTGATCGATGCCCCCTCCGGCGGAGCTCCGGAACAGACCCCAAGATGGGATCTCGTGGATACAGAAAGTTACGGCGGTGGAATTAGGGTTTTGGCTCCGTATCTGATCGTTTGGGGGTACGTAGGTATATATAGGAGGAAGAAGTACGTCGATGGAGCAACAGGGGGCCCACGAGGGTGGAGGGCGCGCTTGGGGGGGGGGGGGGGTAGGCGCACCCCCTACCTCGTGGCCTCCCTGTTGGTTGCTTGACGTAGGGTCCAAGTCTCCTGGGTCTTGTTCGTTCCAAAAATCACATTCCCGAAGGTTTCATTCCGTTTGGACTCCGTTTGATATTCCTTTTCTTCGAAACACTAAAATAGGCAAAAAAAACAACAATTTTGGGCTGGGCCTCCGGTTAGTAGGTTAGTCCCAAAAATAATATAAAAGTGTCTAGTAAAGCCCAATAATGTCCAAAACAGTAGATAATATAGCATGGAGCAATCAAAAATTATAGATACGTTGGAGACATATTAAGGACCAACATTGAAGGCCCCGAACAGTCCGGTCTACAGCCGGATATGAATAAACAGATCCCTTCAAAGGGAGGCCGTACTCCTACAGCAGCCTCCAGGGACCCGGAGGCGCCGAATATGTTGACGAACATGCCGTGACAGGCGTCCGTCTCAAAGGAACATCGTACCTTGATGGGCATGGTGATCAAAAAGGTCCTGTTCGCGAAAAGCGGATTGAATGAGGCCTTTGTGGGCCTGCTAAGAGGCTTCGAGGTTTCTACCGTAATATGTTCGATTATGTTTTATTCAAGAGTACACCTCTATATAGATAGTAGCCCCTGAGACTCTGATTGGTTTCCTGAGGGAGGCGATCAGAGGATCAAAAGATATGCCTAGGAAGTAATATGATTAATTGGAACATAGGCTGTGACCTCCCCGGAAACTGTCCGGACTGTAGAGGTTGCGGATTTACAACACAAGATTGATGAGGCAGGTACTGATATGGCGCTTATCAACAGGTGTCATGGGTTTGTCACGGTAGATGTCCTTGTGAAAGGACTTAGTCGTGGAGCCATCGCAACAGGTTAGCTTAAAGGGGTTAAACCGGTCAAGGGGACATGGGGAGTTTATACTAGTTCGGCCCCTTCAATGAAGGTAAAAGCCTACGTCTAGTTGTGATTAGTATTGCTAGGGTTTTGAAGGCCAGGGAGCGAATCCGCTTTGTCTGGCTCTAGAGTTGTTGTCTGTCTCTCAACCGCTGCCGGGTCGTCCCTTTATATACACAGGCTGACGCCCGCCGGTCTACAGAGTCCCGAAGCCGGATCATAAACGTGTCCGGTTCGGTCTCTACACTTCCTATCTTACAATGCAAGTTACATAATTAGGTCAGTTTACATCTACAGGCCTTAACTCGCCTCTGGACCTTGGGCCTTCATAAAGCGCCATCATTCTTCCATTTTCATGGGCTTCTAATCTTCGTAAAGCTAATCCGGCTACTCCTGGCCGGTTTACGTCCAGTAGTAATATCCCCAACATTAGGCCCCATATTGGTTTGAACTTGTTCATGTCAATCTTCAATAAAAATTCCTCCCCTGCATCTTCACCTTGATCTTGTAAACCGCCGTGACGTCATACTCCAGGATCATGATAAACTGCCCTGACGTCATCTATTCGTTGAAGCTGAGGATTACCTTCCTTAATGTGTATTCAGTCATCAAGGCGACACCATTATTAATTGTCCTTTTTTAGCTCCTCGATTCCCGCACTTGCCGTTTTATAAATAGGGGCAGAGACCCCTTTCTTTTCTTTCCGTTACCCCTTCATCCCTTCTTCTTCCTCGCGACGTCTCTGCACCTGAGCGCCGCCGCCATCGTCAAGCCTCGCCTCCGCCTCACCGTTGGCCGCTGCATCAACCTGTTCGTACCAGAGTTCCGCAGCACACCTCCGCTGCTTCCGCGGCCGCAGTAAGTCCTTTCCTCCTTCCTTTCTAGATCCATTAGGGTTTCCTTGTTCTTTGCGGTTCTTTGAAGTTCATTGGAGCTTCGGTGTTGTTCTTCCCTGTTCCTCCTTAGTCTATAGATGGACACTTCACACTTGATGTATCCTATGCCATGGCTAATCTTCTGTTACCACCACAAACCCTTATGCGCAAAAGACTGATCTAGTCCTTTATGAACTGTTTCGGGACCAACCCTTTTTTCCTTTTAGGTCTAAATCTTTTTCTTTTCCTGACTTGTGGTAGATCCAAAATGCCCCTGTGATCCTATGAAACCTGTTTTTACCTTACTTAACCCTCTTCGCCTTAGATCTGTATCCTCTTTACCATCTAGGCGGTTTACCTTTGTAAAAACAATCTAGCTCATATCATTAGTCCCCTAGTAAACCGGCAACCCTTCTACACGTTGATGGTAATAGTCCGGTTTAACAACACATGTATGCCCTTTATATGACCTTGTCATTCACTTTTATATTAGTCTCCGGTTTACGCAAATTCACATACCGGGATATGTTTATTCCATTGCATCTTTGCTCCTCCATGAACGACTCGTAACCCGACATTTCCTTTTCAGCTTTTCATTTCACAATGGCCAAACAGTTTGCCCCTTGCAACTGGGCCCGCTCCAGATCACCGAAGATCAATTGAACAAAATGGTTAGTATCGACACCTTGCCAAAGAAGACGGAGATCCGGTGGCGAGTTCCAGGAACAGAGAATCCTCCTACCCCGAGGCAGGGTGAGGTTGTGATCTTTGTCGACCACATAGGCCCTGGCTTCAAACCGCCAGGGTCAAAAAATTTCCGGGATGTTCTTGCCAGTTTCCAACTCCATCCTCAAGATATTGGACCCAACTCGGTGTCCAACATATGCAATTTCCAAGTTTTCTGTGAAGTGTACCTAAAAGAAGAGCCCACTGCTGAGCTGTTCTGGGACTTTTTTCATCTGAACCGGCATACAGAGTTTGTAAATGGCCCCAATACTGAACTTGGTGGTGTCTCAATTCAAAAATGGAAGGAACTTGAATTCCCTCATGCCAAACTGCACAGCCACCCTAAGGAATGGAACCAGACTTGGTTTTACTGCAGAGATACTTCTCCTGAAGATGAGAATCCCCTTCCGGGCTATCGTGATCACCGGCTTTCCAACACCCATCCAATGCCGCAACGCTTAAGTTTTGCAGAATGGGCCAAATATGCCCCTTAAGTCGCCAAGCTCCAGGCCTTTATGGCCAACGGTTTAACAGGCGTTGATTTTATGCGCTGTTGGATATCTTGGAGCGTCTTGCCGCTAAGCCGCCGCCCCGGTTTAATGTGTGAGTACACCGGTGATGTTGAAGACCCTCAACGCCATATCAACATTCAGGTGACTGATGAAGAGGTCCCTGAAAGCGTAAAGAAAATTTTGAATGAATCGGAATCAGTTTGTCGTCAAACCGGCTTGAACCCCTTCTATACTAAGAACAAACCGCCTGCTGTAAGCACTATACTTTCTTTTCATCTTTGATATCTTTAACTTGTTCGATTTGTAATCCTTCTTCTGTTTATGTATGAATAGGGTGATGATCCCTTCTGGAAACAGAAATCCATAGATAAAGCGGTAAAGCCAACCGGGGATAAAGCAGTCAAACCATCTCGTCCCAAAACCAAAGCCGTCAAGCGGACCTCAAAGCGGAAAACGGCTGACCGGATCAACATGGAACTTGATGAAGATGCTGATGATCCGAAAGATGAGGTAGAACTTGACTCACTTGGCTCCCTTTTCATGCACCTCATTAACAATTATCTTTATCAGGAGGACGTAGAAGGCAGCCAAGCTGATGATGTAGAGGTAATTACCCTTTCCTCCGGTTCAGACTCTATGCCAACACAAAAAACCTGTCAAGCAGTCTGGAAAGTAAGCTTTTCGCATCCTCTTGCTTACTTGGACCCAACATTTATTTTGAAGACACAGCAGCATGAAGCTCGCCGGACAACCCGTCACAGTGGCCAACAGCCACTTCGGCCGGTTTACCTGATACCCCTGTTCGGAAGCGCCGGTCTGAGGTCTCTTCCACTTCTGACCATTCTTATCCCAAGGCAGGTTATTTCAGACAACCTCTTAATCCGTCCGATTCAAATTATCAGGTGACACCTCCCTCATCCTCTGGCGAGTCGACAGCAACCCAACTCCCTCCTCTAAAAACTGTGGATGGGTAAGTTTTCAAAATCTTTCTTCCAATGCGTTACAAATCTTGAATAAGATGCTAACCCTCTTTTAATTTATTTGCAGAGCCAAAGCTAGACCCAGCAAAAAAGCTCGGGTCAACAATCCGTCAAAAGACCAGGAAGTTTTTGAAGAAGAGCAGAGAGGTGAACCGGACCAAACTCGTGAACCGGAGGGTCCTCATCCTGAAGCCGCCTCTGATGAACCGCCCCTTCAAGATCAGAATACTGATGAACCACCAGAAGCTGACCCTGCAGTGCCTGACACTGAACCGGCAGCTCCAAACTGGTCTAGTCCGATGAGAGATACTGAAACTCCGTCATCACCCGCAAAAACCACTGAAGGCCAAGGAGATGATGTTATCGTTACTGGCATGTGCCACAGCTCTCCTGGCCATCCCGTAATCTTGGCCCAACATAGAGCCAAAGAAGAGCATGCTGCTAGGGAAAAGAGCAAATGGAGTACTGACTTATCAAGTTATGCCCATCTCAACGCTGAAGAGCTTCACTCCAGTTTCTTAAACCGTCTGCACTCAAACTGTGATTATGAAGCCGGTTTGGTTAATTTGATGAAGGAACTCTATGAGGTATTTTCATCTCCTTTTACTTCTTGATTCCAAAGTTGAAATGCTAGCCCAAGTAGCCCCCAAGGGCCGTTTTAAGATGTTAATCGTAAACCGGGTCTTTGTAACACTTTAAGTCTCTCCCATTGACCCTCAAAATGTTAGGTCCTTAGTGAAAACCAAGGCCGATACTTTACCAATGTAATGATATAGCTTTCCTCAGCGTAACCCCCAAAGGCCGGTTTAGCTTTGCAAGGTACTCCGGGTTTTAATCCATGCGTCCGTTTTGAACAGATGTACATTAGCCCCCAAGTGTCAAGGATAATGTCACATCCCTAGCTTCTGGTGGTGCCTAGTGTTTGCATCTTGCTTGCATCATGTTTAAATTTCTAAAAGTTGAATTGAGGATAGTTGTAACCCTCACAAATCACTCCAGACATAATCAACAATAAAATCTCTTCAAAGAAGTCCAAGGAAATGTTCCTGTTACTCTGTGAAAATATTGGTAAGAGATAAAACTCAAACCAATATTTTTGGAATCACAGAAATATTTATTTGGGGCCTTTGAATTAAATCAATGACATATTTGAGTTGGATTTATTTCTGTTATATAAGAAATAAAGTTCAAATATTTTTGTAAGTTTGCTTGTGACCTTGGACTACCTCCCTGAGCTCACATAAAAATTTACAGAAAGTTTTAAAATGGTTTGGTTTGTAAATCAAATCAAAACAAAGAAAGAAAATAGAAAACAGAAACAAATAAAAGAGAGAGGGACTTATCTCGGCCTTACCTGGCTGACCCAGATCCTGTGCAGCCCAGCTGTGGCCCAGCACTGTAGCTGGCCCAGCCCAGCCGCCCCACCATCTTCAACCTCCTGCCAGTAGGCAGGAGGGCGTGTGCTCGTCGCGCATGCGCCACCTCCACCCTGCCTGGCTCTCCTCCCGTCGCCCTGGACCTTCCCTCGCGTCGCCACGCACCTCCCTCGACCCCCTGCGTCTCCCCCTCCCTCTCTCTCTGGAACCCCTCCCCTTCTCTGCTCGCTTTCGAATGGAGCTCGTCGACGCCGCTCGCCGTTGCCATGGCCACCGAGCCCCCCTCGCCTAGCTAGGATGCCCAGCAGCTCTGCCACCTCGCGCTACGCCTCTCCACAGAAGGAAGCCAGTCGGAGCGCCCCGTAACGCCGCCATCGCCGTCATGCCCTTCTTCGGCCACCGAAGATCTGCCTCGCCGTCCCAGCGTCGTCTGACCTTCCCCGAGCCCACCGAGACGTGTGCTGCAACCGCTGTGAGGCCGCCCATCTTTTCCCCCTACTCCCGTCGTCGGTTGCGTCCTCTAGCTGGTAGCCCCGCCGCATCCGTGAGCTCACCGCTGGCGACCCCGTTGCCGCCATCGTTCTAGCATGCATTAGACGCGCCTGAGCACATGGTCGTGTTCCTGAAGATGCCAGGAGTCCAGAGGACCCCTTTGGTTAGCCACTAGCGCCCTATAGCCGCGCTCGCTCGCACATCGAACTCCGACCGCCGCCCAAATGCTTGCCGTCGATGAACCCGGCCACCCCGCGACCTTCTGACACCTCCCTTGGATGCGGGAGAGCACGAGCTTGCCTCCGGTGCCCTCGGTGCGTCCAGCCGTGGCCGGAAACGGTTGGCCGGCGATCGCCGCCGCGCCGGATTAGCGCCGCCAGTTAGCCGCTGGTTAACCCCAGCGTTTGCACTAATTAACCCCCGCTCACGGGCAATGACAGCGGTCCCCACCACTGGTCAAACCAAGTCAACGCCAGGTTTTGACCGGGATTAGCCCTATGTCACTGATGTGTGGACCCCGTATGTCAGGTTTGACCCAGGTCTACCCAGTTGACCTGCTGACGCAATGCTGCTGTCATGCTGACGCAGTAATGGTTTTCTGGACTTAAAATAATTCAGAAAATTCCAGAAAATAGTATAAACTTCAAAAAATCATAGAAATTAATCTATAGCTCAGAATGAAATAAATTATATATGAAAAATTATCAGAAAAATGCAATCTATCCATTTATGCTACTTTAATGCATGTTAAACCAACTTACACCCACTGTTTAAGTGAAAACATGATAATGGCATTTTAAATGCTAAATATGGAGTTTGCATATGAACCCTTGGTCCATATGGACTTCATTTAAATTGTTGCTAGATGCATTAGTGCAAATCATAACATTATTGCCATGTCATGCTCATGCATCATATTGTGCATTGCATTGATCGTGTTTCTTCTCTGTTTGCTGGTGTTGTTCCCCCCTCGGTAGACGTTGTTCCGACGTTGTGATCGTTGACACTGATGAAGACTCAATGCTATCTTCAGAAGTGCCAGGCAAGAAAAACCCCCTTGTTCATTCCGATACAATCCCCCTCTCTCGCTCCTGCTCTCTTTTACTGCATTAGGACAACACCGATTCAACTGTTACATGCTGCAGTAGTTGAACCCCTTTCCTCTGCATGACCTGTCATTGCCACAGTAAATAGATGAAACCCACTAGCATGAGTAGGAGTTGTTTGAGCCATGATGTGCCTACTCATTCGTGCTTGTTTGTCATGCCTGCTACTGCTTAGAGTTGAGTCAGTTCCGATTCATCGGGGATGAATTGGAATGTGGTGAACATGTCCTACTGTTGAGAGCTAAGTGTGTGAACATGATTTGGTAAAGGTAGTGGTGAGAGGCCATGTAGTAGTACATGGTGGGTTGTCTCATTGCAGCCGTCCTCAGGAATTGAGTTCTGTGTTTGTTATCCATGAACAGTTACTACCACACATTGGGCTCCGGGCACTCCAAGCTCTCTCTACTTATTAATCAACCTGATCTCTGTCCAGGAGTTGCAACTAGTTTCTGGTGTTTGTAGGTAGTGTTAGTAGTCTACCAGGTGTCATATGATACAGGTGGGCTTGGGATAGACTAGGCACATTGGCCCGATGTACCAAGTGGCACCCGGATGGTGGGCTTGGGAACCCTGCTCACATCGTTTGGGGCCGTGAGCGACACCCCGGTCGGATCTCCTTGCTGATGGAACCCGAATAGGCGATAAACCTGGACTAGAGACTTGTGTGGTTAGTCAGGTCGTGGCCGACTCCCTCGCCAGGCTTCCGCTTGAAGGTTGCCGAGATACACGATGTGTACATGGTGGTAAGTGGCGAGAGCGTGTGTGAAGAAGTACACCCCTGCAGGGTTATCATTATCTATTCGAATAGCCGGATTCCTCGGATATGGAAACTTGGACCCCTTGCATAGTTCATAGACAAGTGAAAGTGGATACTCTAAAATGCGCAAGATAAGCATGAGTGCTATGGATGGCTTTATTGTAGGAAGACGGGAGCGAATCCATAGTGGTGTATTGGTATGGTGAATATGTGGACTCGTGTGCGCCACCTCAAAAGAGTTACTTGCAGTCGTAGTTCAGGATAGCCACCGAGTCAAAGCTGGCTTGCTGCAGTTAAACTCCACCACCCCTTTGTTGATACCGATGCATATGTAGATAGTTCCGATGTAAGTCTTGTTGGGTACATTTGTACTCACTTTTGCTTATTTTATGTTTTGCAGAGAGACTTCAGTCTCGCTAGTAGTTCCACGTGGACTTCGACGTTTAGCTTGCTGCCTCAGCTACGATCTTGTACCCTTGGGAGGGTCTTGTACATAGTCTGGCTTCTCAGCCTTCTTCATTTGTAGTTGTCTGTACTCAGACAAGTTAATCTTCCGCATGTGCTTGTTGCTTGTATGCTCTGCATGTTGGGGTCATGAGACCCATGTTTGTAAAACTTGGCTCCTCGGAGCCTAATGAATAAATACTTGAGTCGTAGAGTTATGTTGTGATGCCATGTTGTATTTACACATATCGAGCATATTGTGTGTATGATTGAAATGCTTGGTATGTGTGGGATCCGACATCCTAGTTGTTCATCCTTGGTAGCCTCTCTTATGGGGAAATGTAGTCTTGTGCTTCCATGAGCCATAGTAGTCCGCTACAGCCCGGTTCACCGGAGTCCTGCTAGCCCAGCACTACTGCTCCGGAACACTTAGACTGGCCGGCATGTGATTCACTTCGTTCCTGTGTCTGTCCCTTCGGGGAAATGTCACGCGGTGACATCCGGAGTCCTGCCTAGCCTGCTACAGCCCAGGTTCCCGGAGTCCTGTTAGCCCAGTGCTACAGCCCGGATTCACACGCTGCTGACCGACATGCTTGATGTTGATTCATGTATGCCTGTCCCCGTAAGTTAGTGCCACTTTAGGTTCACGACTAGTCATGTCGGCCCGGGTTCTATGTCATATGGATGCTAGCGACACTATCATATACGTGAGCCAAAAGGCGTAAATGGTCCCGGGCCATGGTACGGCGACACCCATGGGAATACCGTGCGTGAGGCCGCAAAGTGATATGAGGTGTTACCGGCTAGATCGATGTGACTTGGAATCGGGGTCCTGACAGCTTTGGTATCAGAGCCTGACTACCTGTAGGATTACCAAGCCAAGCTGGTCGAAGTCGTGTCTAGAAATGCTTTAGTTATATAAGGGAATTGATTGTGGAAGGGAACGTAAGGCTCTTTTTACTCCTTATACCCTATGTCCTTCTGATCTGAGTCATCCTCTTCTTTCTACGGGGGTTAAGAACTAGGCTTCTCTTCTATCTCTCAGGATGACGTGTTACTAAACCATAGTTGCCTAGGATTGTTGGGTTTAAGCCTCAGTTCAGTTCCTACTACTTCCGTATGTTGACCGTTGATCCCGGAACTTTGATTTTGTGATGTTGAGTGGTTATGCCACCATTTTGCAGGATGTCTCAAATCATTTTGAGCATTTACAGCCGTTATGCCGTCCGAGTAATCCTAGGTTTCTAAATAGTCTGATGCACTTGCAAATCTTTCCTCCATGTTCCCGTTGTATTTTTGGGCTAGATTAAGCACACTAATCGGTGTGTTGAGGTACTCCGTTGCCTTGACATGTATGTTGGAGTTAGTATTATGACCCTAGGTGTCCTCGAGAATTTAGCAATGCTTTCGTATCCCCAGTGTGATGATTCTGGCCATCATTCTTGAAAGCGTCCCGTGATGCCATTTAGTAGTAGGTATTCTACTCCTGTGTTCTTGACCCAAGAATCACTCTGTTCACTTCCTGTTGATATTGTTGCTAGTTCCTTTAGGATATTAGTAACCTTTGCGATAGTCCTCAAGGTCCGTGGTATTTCCTTCTTACAAATACCATGAACCATTAAGGCAAAAGTTCTTTGAACCAAAAGATCACCATTAGAGTACTCCTGAAGAGTTCTCCATTCATAATTGTGATTCTGCCAGTTCTACCTTTCTGCATGGGTTATCTGGAAGAAATATGTTGAACTCGTTCGACATACTAATCTATGCATCCACAACTCAGAAAGTTATATGTTCCTTTGAGTTGTCCCTCGTTAGTTATTTTCCGGCCCTCGTCTGTCAATTGATAGTTAAGAGTATGTGTGCATTCATGCTCATAGATACCTCATATTCTTGTGGTGTGTCAAGCCATTCTATTCTGGAATGACTAGGAGAAACAAACTCCAGTACCTTATCCATTTCTAGGATTGGGTCAAAGTAGTTGTATGCCATGGATCAAAATGCCAATCCAGCTTTTGCTCTGTTCTACCTTGGAGTGTTACCATCTTTATGTCAAGAATGTCTTGAGAATTACACCACCTCTTTTGAATTCTTGATGCAGTGATTCTTCTCACCATCATCATTCATTCCTCGGTCCTCGTGTTGTTGTAACCGGAATGCCGACAAGTGAATTGTGATGTGTGAAATCAATACTCTGAGCAACTCGTTGCTTGGTAGTAAATGGACAATATTCTCATTCTTAGCGTGTTGGTTATTGAACTACCATTCTAAGATTGATCTTGCTACCTAGTCCATATTTCCTGGTGCACTCTTCGATCAATGAGTTAGGATTGTGTCAATCCCTCGCTCCCTTGATCATATCGTCTTGCCCTGAAAAGCAAGATTGATCTTGAGCTTAGTAACATATTGGTGGTTCATGATTTTCCGAATATCTTCTCGGAAGTATTACCTGGTTATCACCTGACCGCTATGTTGACTTCGTGATCAAGTTGATTTTTCTATAAACCACTATTTCTCCAAGAATTTGTGTTGGATACCCTGAAATAGTCGGTTAAGCTAAATGACAACTTGGAGAGTTGGAATATGATAGCCTGTCCGACTTAGTTCATCCCAAAGGGATATCCTTGTGTTTTGATAGTTGTTGAAGCAAGATGATATCTTCATCAATTGGTCCTCATGATCAGTTGCTGGGTCTATCATCTTGTCAAAACTTTGACTTGAGTATGGGCTGTCGTCAAGTCAAATCAGAACCAACAATGTTTGTAATGTTGCCTTACTCGTGGTTGACCCCTCGAGCATACACCATTACATCTTTTGGTCTGACCAATGCTATCACCGTGTTCACATGATGGTGGAAGTCCAGTGATATGGAAATTCCGATGAGTTGCTGTTGAGCCCATCAGTAGCATTTTGTCTCCCCCATGATTCATGTTGAACATCAACCTAGTATTGGAAACTTTGTAAGCAATGCCTTTGTGTTCCGTTCATGAAGCTTATACTTGGATGGAAGAAGTGACTTCCTCAAATTCATGTGCATTTGGAGCAAGTTGCCGCCATGAGTTCGAGAAAGATTGTTTTGTTTCCTCTGGTACCATCCCAAATTAGTTATGCATGTGCGGATGTATTATATGGTTTGGTAGATTAATTACCTCCACTCCATATGTATTCCCTAGCACACCAAGCCACTGATTGATTTGTTCAAGGAGAAGAAGTTCCTTCTTAAGAGCATGCCTTATACAAGGACTTTTTTATCCTCGATGATGGTTCCCCACCTGAACTCGGTAGTGTTTTTATTATAAGACTACTACGTGGTCATGCTTGTCTGGGACAACATGTTCACATGTGTTAGCAGAACCAGATCATGTTTTGGAGCTTACTACCATAGTCCATTTCCCGAGAATCTCGCAACGCCATCTCGTCGATTTGTGTTGCAAACTTTCATTTTCCTCTAGACTCGATGGGTCTGGAATATCCTGTTACCAACCAGATCTGAATCTCAGGTAGATATGATGGTTGGAACTTTTCCAAGATCTATGATGTAGGTCCCTGACAAGGTTGATGTTCTGGCCGACACACCTAGCCAGAAGATCTATCATTGTAGTATCTTGATTGAGCTATTTGACCATCTTCTCCATGAGGATTTAGTGCGACTTATTCTTGAAGTTGTTCCTTAGGGATCCTTGTGCTCTTAGTTTCTTCGATGGTTCTATAACCATTGGAACATTGGAAACACTCTCGACTATTGAGTTCTTCCCCAGTTACCAGAATCATTCCCAACATTTGCATTTTGTTCCCAGCTTGCACCTCAGTAGTTGTTGTTCAGGATCATCTTTAATAGTGGACTTACCATGGGTCCCATCCACCTCCGATGATAAGCAAATCATCCGTTACGTTGTCTTCAACAAGGTAGTCCACATCATGCATTCTGGTATGAGTATGCCATTCTTTCGAATTCGTTCAAACGAACGCTTGTAAATTGCCTTAGGCTGGTAAGAAGAGTTCCAATGATCTCCGTATCAAAAGTAATTCTTTTTGCCACTTAAGGGAATAATTCACGAGTCACCTCCTCTAAGATGTCCAGTTATGGAATCATGGCAATTATCTCCTCACTACCTTGAAAACCATGCACCATCCTACTCCAACATGGAATTATCGCCTACCAATTTGAACCTTTGTCATATGTTCCTCTTCCATCATCTCTGATGCATGTTTTGCCTCTCAGCTCTAGAGATGTTTCCATGTCTCATTCCATGAGTTGATCTTGTGATCATTAAGATGATCCTAAGTTGCTCGAACCTCAGGAAGATCGTTTCTTCTTAAATTCTCCCTTTCTACTCGTTGTCATGTTGGATGTAGTTCTCAAAGCAAGATGTCGAGATCAAGGTGATGCAATGAATCAACATCCTCGAGAAGACATTTGGATCATGAAGATTGTGTGAGCTTGTGTCCCTCTGTCTTCTTACCTCACGACTTGAACCTCAGGACGAGATTCTTGTTTAGTAGGGGTGAGCTGTCACATCCCTAGCTTCTGGTGCTGCCTAGTGTATGCATCTTTCTTGCATCATGTTTAAATTTCTGAAAGTTGAATTGAGGATAGTTGAAACCCTCACAAATCACTCCAGAAATAATCAACAATAAAATCTCTTCAAAGAAGTCCAAGGAAATGTTCCTGATACTTTGTGAAAATATTGGTAAGAGTTAAAATTCAAACCAATATTTCTGGAATCACAGAAATATTTATTTGGGGCCTTTGAATTAAATCAATGACATATTTGAGTTTGATTTATTTCTGTTATATAAGAAATAAGGTTCAAATATTTTTGTAAGTTTGCTTATGACCTTGGACTACCTCCCTGAGCTCACATAAAAATTTACAGAAAGTTTTAAAATGGTTTGGTTTGTAAATCAAATCAAAACAAAGAAAGAAAATAGAAAACAGAAACAAATAAAAGAGAGAGGGACTTATCTGGGCCTTACCTGGCTGACCCAGATCCTGTGCAGCCCAGCTGTGGCCCAGCACTGTAGCTGGCCCAGCCCAGCCGCCCCACCGTCTTCAACCTCCTGCCAGTAGGCAGGAGGGCGTGTGCTCGCCATGCGCGCGCCACCTCCACCCTGCCTAGCTGTCCTCCCGTCGCCCTGGACCTTCCCTCGTGTCGCCACACACCTCCCTCGACCCCCTGCGTCTCCCCCTCTCTCTCAGGAACCCCTCCCCCTTCTCCGCTCGCTTCCGAATGGAGCTCGTCGACGCCGCTCGCCGTTGCCATGGCCACCGAGTCCCCCTCGCCTAGCTAGGATGCCCAGCAGCTCCGCCACCTCGCGCTACGCCTCTCCACAGAAGGAAGCCAGTCGGAGCGCCCCGTAACGCCGCCATCGCCGTCATCCCCTTCTCCGACCGGCGAAGATCCGCTTCGCCGTCCCGGCGTCATCCGACCTTCCCCAAGCCCACCGAGACGCGTGCTGCAACCGCTGTGAGGCCGCCCATCTTTTCCCCCTACTCTCGTCGTCGGTTGTGTCCTCTAGCTGGTAGCCCCGCCGCATCCGTGAGCTCACCATCGGCGACCCCGTCGCCGCCATCGTTCTAGCATGAATTAGACGCGCCCAAGCGCATGGTCGTGTTCCTGAAGATGCCAGGAGTCCAGAGGACCCCTTTGGTTAGCCACTAGCGCCCTATAGCCGCGCTCGTTCGCACACCGAACTCCGGCCGCCGCCCAAATGCTCACCGTCGACGAACCAGGCCACCCTGCGACCTCCTGACACCTCCCCTGGATGCGGGAGAGCACGTGCTTGCCTCCGGTGCTGTCGGTGCGTCCAGCCATGGCCGGAAACAGCCGGTCGGCGATCGCTGCCGCGCCGGATTAGCGCCGCCAGTTAGCCGCTGGTTAACCCCAGCGTTTGCACTAATTAACCCCCGCTCACAGGCAATGACAGCGGGCCCCACCATTGGTCAAACCAAGTCAATGCCAGGTTTTGACCGGGATTAGCCCTATGTCACTGACGTGTGGACCCCGTACGTCAGGTTTGACCCAGGTCAACCCAGTTGACCTGCTGACGCAATGTTGCTGTCATGCTGACGCAGTAATGGTTTTCTGGACTTAAAATAATTCAGAAAATTGCAGAAAATAGTATAAACTTCAAAAAATCATAGAAATTAATCTATAGCTCAAAATGAAATAAATTATATATGAAAAATTATTAGGAAAGTGCAATCTATCCATTTATGCTACTTCCATGCATGTTAAACCAACTTATACCCACTGTATAAGTGAAAACATGATAATGGCATTTTAAATGCTAAATATGGCGTGTGCATATGAACCCTTGGTCCATATGGACTTCATTTAAATTGTTGCTAGATGCATTAGTGCAAATCATAACATTATTGCCATGTCATGATCATGCATCATATTGTGCATTGCATTGATCGTGTTTCTTCTCTGTTTGCCGGTGTTGTTCCCCCCTCGGTAGACGTTGTTTCGACGTTGTGATCGTTGACACTAATGAAGACTCAATGCTATCTTCAGAAGTGCCAGGCAAGCAAAACCCCCTTGTTCATTCCGATAAAATCCCCCTCTCTCGTTCCTGCTCTCTTTTACTGCATTAGGACAACACCGATTCAACTGTTACATGCTGCGGTAGTTGAACCCCTTTCCTCTGCATAACCTGTCATTGCCACAGTAAATAGATGAAACCCACTAGCATGAGTAGGAGTTGTTTGAGCCCTGATGTGCCTACTCATTCATGCTTGTTTGTCATGCCTACTACTGCTTAGAGTTGAGTCAGGTCCGATTCATCGGGGATGAATTGGAATGTGGTGAACATGTCCTACTGTTGAGAGCTAAGTGTGTGAACACGATTTGGTAAAGGTAGTGGTGAGAGGCCATGTAGGAGTACATGGTGGGTTGTCTCATTGAAGCCGTCCTCAGGAACTGAGTTCTGTGTTTGTGATCCATGAATAGTTACTACCACACATTCGGCTCCGGGCGCTCCAAGCTCTCTCGACTTATTAATCAACCTGATATCTGTCCAGGAGTTGCAACTAGTTTCTGGTGTTTGTAGGTAGTGTTAGTAGTCTACCAGGTGGCACCCGGTACAGGTGGGCTTAGGACAGACTAGGCACAGTGGCCTGGTGTACCAAGTGGCACCCGGATGGTGGGCTTGGGAACCCTGCTCACATCATTTGGGGCCGTGAGCGACACCCTGGCCAGATCTCCTCTCGGATGGAACCCGAATAGGCGATAAACATGGACTAGAGACTTGTGTGGTTAGTCAGGTCATGGCCGACTCCCTCGCCAGGCTTCCGCTTGAAGGTTGTCGAGATATACGATGTGTACATGGTGGTAAGTGGCGAGAGCGTGTGTGAAGAAGTACACCCCTGCAGGGTTATCATTATCTATTCGAATAGCCGGATTCCTTGGATATGGAAACTTGGACCCCTTGCATAGTTCATAGACAAGTGAAAGTGGATACTCTAAAATGCGCAAGATAAGCGTGAGTGCTATGGATGGCGTTCTCGTAGGAAGACGGGAGTAGATCCATAGTGGTGTATTGGTATGGTGAATATGTGGACTCATGTGCACCACCTCAAAAGAGTTACTTGCAGTCATAGTTCAGGATAGCCACCGAGTCAAAGCTGGCTTGCTGCAGTTAAACTCCACCACCCCTTTGTTGATACCGATGCATATGTAGATAGTTCCGATGTAAGTCTTGCTGGGTACATTTGTACTCACGTTTGCTTATTTTATGTTTTGCAGAGAGACTTCAGTCTCGCTAGTAGTTCCGCGTGGACTTCGACGTTTAGCTTGCTGCCTCAGCTACGATCTTGTACCCTTGGGAGGGTCTTGTAGTTAGTCAGGCTTCTCAACCTTCTTCATTTGTAGTTGTCTCTACTCAGACAAGTTAAGCTTCCGCATGTGCTTGTTGCTTGTATGCGCTGCATGTTGGGGTCATGAGACCCATGTTTGTAATACTTGGCTCCTCGGAGCCTAATGAATAAATACTTAAGTCGTAGAGTTATGTTGTGATGCCATGTTGTATTTACACATATCGAGCATATTGTGTGTATGATTGAAATGCTTGGTATGTGTGGGATCCGACAACCTAGTTGTTCATCCTTGGTAGCCTCTCTTATGGGGAAATGTAGTCTTGTGCTTCCATGACCCATAGTAGTCAGCTACAGCCTAGTTCATCGGAGTCCTGCTAGCCCAGCACTACTGTTCCAGAACACTTAGACTGGCCGGCATGTGATTCACTTCTTTCCTGTGTCTGTCCCTTCTGGGAAATGTCACATGGTGACATCCGGAGTGCTGCCTAGCCTGCTACAGCCCGGGTTCCTGGAGTCCTGTTAGCCCAGTGCTACAACCCGGATTCGCACGCTGCTGACTGACATGCTCGATGTTGATTCATGTATGCCTGTCCCCGTAAGTTAGTGCCACTTTGGGTTCACGACTAGTCATGTCGGCCCGGGTTCTCTGTCATATGGATGCTAGCGACACTATCATATACGTGAGCCAAAAGGCGCAAACGGTCCCGGTCCATGGTAAGGCGACACCCGTGGGAATACCGTGCGTGAGGCCGCAAAGTGATATGAGGTGTTACTGGCTAGATCAATGTGACTTGGAATCGGGGTCATGACAGATAATGCTTGCATTTTTCTGGAGACTTTATAAAAGATGTAGTGAATCAGAGCAAATAGGCATTAGCCCCCAAGTACGAAGTGTATAACTTGTTATACGCTTTGTACTTAGAAAATATATATCCTGTTGTTGGACATTTCTGCACTGTTGTAGGCCGAACTAAGCAATAGAGATGCCCGGACTGCTGATTTGCAAGAGAACGTGAAGTCCCAACAAGCAGAAGCTGCGAAAGCCAAAGAGGAGCTAACCAAAGCCCTGGCAGCGATGGAGAAGCTGAAAGAGTCTTTTAACAAAGATCGTGCTGACTGGGAAACTGAGAAAACCGGTTTAACCAAAAGAGCTGAGGATGCCGAGGCAGCCCTGGAACCAGTTGTAGATGAACTAGCCGGCTTGAAATGGCAAATCAATGCCATGACTTCCGCTGTCTTTGGTAAGTATCTCCTTGTGCAGTTTGTCCAATTCATGGAACCTTATCGTTGACTAGAACACTGATTTTAAACCGTAACAGGCACTCGTATTGCTCATCTGGGCACATATATGCGAATGAAGCTTAAAGCGCACTAGTAGAAAACGGAGCTTTAAAACCGGTTCGTAAGGGCCTTTAGAGCCGGTTCCATAACCGGCACTAATTGGTGGGCACTAAAGCCCCCCCCCCTTTAGTACCGGTTCGGCACGAACCAGCACTAAAGTGCCACCACGTGGCGTGAGCTCGCGCCCAGGTATGGGGGACCTTTAGTACCGGTTGGTGTTACCAACCGGTACTAAAGGTTTTTTTTGAATTTTTTGGAAAAAAATTTTGATTATTTTTTTTTCGATTTTTAATTTTTCTGAATTATTTGGTGATTTAGTCTCTAATCACCTCTCTTAACTGCTCAAGTGTGGATCACTCATTCCAAATCATCTAACTTCCCGACCGGTCACCCATCCCTCTCACTACTCCAGCCCGAGCACGCTTAACCTTCGGGTTCTATTCTTCTTCGTTTCCAAGTCTGCACTTGTTGTTTTCCTGACAATAGTAAGATGTCAATCCTATTAACCCTCAGGAGTTTAGCTTGAGCATGAAGTCACACATTTCACTGTTTGAGTTTGAAACTATTATTCTAAAAAACAGTAATTATTTAGTAACACTAATATTTCTTGAATAAGTTTGACCATAGTTTGACCACAGTTTGACCACAGTTTGACCATAGTTTGACCAGATTTGACCAAAATTCAAAAAATTGAAATAATTATTTAGTAACACTAATATTCTTGAATAATTATGTAGTAACATTAATACTTCTTGAATAAGTAGTTTGACCAGATTTAACAATTTTTTTTAAAAACTTAAATTTGACCATATCTTTTTTTCCTTTTGGAATTTGAGGATTCTAAAAATTGCAAACAGGCCATAGGCCGTCTCCATCGGATGCGGATTTTCGTGCTGAATTTTTTGATATATTATACGTTTTTTTCCGACATCGTATGCAAAAGTTATAGCTGTTTTACATTTTCCCTACACTTTTTGCAAAACATGTCCAAATTTAAGTTTTCAAATTTTCCTAACGTGTAGATGTAGTAATATAACTACCTCTCGAAGGATTTTATTTTTTGAAGTTTTTATCATTTTCTTTTGATTTTTTCAAAACTGAAATGGCGATACACGGGGGTGGGGGGGGGGTAGAGTTTGAAAATTTCCCTATAGTGCCGGTTTGTGTCTTCAACCGGGACTATAGGTTAAGACTCTGTAGTGCCGGTTGGTGACACAAACCGGTACTGTAGGTTAGACCTTTAGTACCAGTTTGTGTCACAAACTGTCACTAAAGGGGCTCGTGGGGCCCTGGCCTGACGCCAGCCTGCCACCACCCCTTTAGTACCGGTTCGTGGCACGAACCGGTACTAAAGGTTCATTACGAACCGGCACTAATGCATAGCCATTCGAACCGGCACTATTGATCACATTAACCGCACTAATGTGCTTCACGTTTGACCCTTTTTCTACTAGTGGCGTCGTATACCTTGATTGAACAATTGTACTCTGGGTCCCAGCGGGCTATTTGCACTGCGGCTTACAACAAACCGGCACCATCACTGATAAAGGAAACTCTTGAGAAGCTGGCCATGTTACCAGCCTGGATTACCGAACTGAAGAAGGCAGCTGCAAGAGCAGGCGCATTAACCGCACTAATCCGAGCCAAGGCATGGATTGCAGATCTTGAAGCGGAGGACATCATTAAAGGATATCCAGGTGTAAAGGAGGACGATTCAAACTTCAACAATGATGACCTCCGAAGGCTGACCAAGGAAATGCGGCCAATAGCCAGCAAACTGGCAGAGGACACAGACTTGTCTCATTTCCAACCGGCTTATGACGCTGAAGGGAAGAGACAGCCTGCCAAAATCCATGAAGTCGAAGAACTTGTGCCTCCAATCCGTAAGCATACCTTTGCTCCTGATATTAACCCCTGCAACCTTATCCATGAAGAGGCCGTGTTTCAAGCTTTAACTAGAGTCGATTGGTCAACGGTTGATTTCCAACGTCTGGGGAGGGATGAAGAAGAAGTGGTCGCACCAATTGACCCTCAACCATCAAACCGTCCAGACGAAGCGTCTTAAACCGGCAGCCGGTTTACCAGATATTTGTATGCCAATGCCAAAAAACAATTATGCACTGTAGCCGCTTTGAAGCTTCTTGTAATAGGATAGAAAAAACCCAGGCAGGACTTGAGCCGGAGGCGGCGCAGAGCTTCCTGCCCCTGCCGGCGTGGCCGTTGTTGAACCAGAGAGTATTGCTACGGCAGCTGACGAATGAGGCGCCGACTGTGTACCGGCCATGAAGATAGCGGCCCGGTTTGGCAGATCAGGGAAGTCCGGAATACTTTTGCCCTCAGATCCTCCACTAATCCGGCCATCTTGCAACTGATAGAGCGATTCGGTCTCTCCAGAAGACTCGTCGTCGGAACAGACAACGGTTTCTCCATCGGACGCCGGTCCGTCCTCGTATTCTGCTCCATGGATGACGCCTACGAAAACATGCTTCGCCATGGGCTGAACCGGCGAAGGGCTTGCACGCTGAGCCGTCTCGATGATGTCGGTGCAGATGTCCGGCTCAGGGGCCGGTTCGCCAATCTTGCCGATGAAGACGTGAATCCCACCAAAGGGGACCCAGTACCCGTATTCGATTGAATCGGCCTCGGGACCCCATCCTGCATTGTCGATGTAGAGCTTGCCGCGACGACTCTTCATCATCCGGGCCATAGCGTAACCCTTGATTCCATCAAAGCTGCCCTTCAAGAACTCGAAACCATCATGCGATAGCCCTACGGTGGGCGCCAACTGTCGTTGGTTTGTCACGGCAGATGTCCTTGTGAAAGGACTTAGTCGTGGAGCCATCGCAACGGGTTAGCTTAAAGGGGTTAAACCGGACAAGGGGACACGGGGAGTTTATACTAGTTCGGCCCCTTCGATGAAGGTAAAAGCCTACGTCTAGTTGTGATTGGTATTGCTAGGGTTTCAAAGGCCAGGGAGCGAATCCGCTTTGTCTGGCTCTCGAGTTGTTGTCTGTCTCTCAACTGTTGCCGGGTCGTCCCTTTATATACACAGGTTTACGCCCGTCGGTTTATAGAGTCCCGAAGCCGGATCATAAACGTGTCCGGTTCGCTCTCTACACTTCCTATCTTACAATGCAAGTTACAGAATTAGGTCGGTTTACATCTACAGGCCTTAACTCGCCTCTGGGCCTTGGGCCTTCATAAAGCACCATCATTCTTCCATTTTCATGGGCTTCTAATCTTCGTAAAGCTAATCCGGCTACTCCTGGCCGGTTTACATCCAGTAGTAATATCCCCAACAACAGGCGTCTTGACGAGTCGCAAGGTACGTATTCGGATCAATCCTTAGATATATGTGTTTGTAACATAAGCGTGACGCTGAAAGTTGCATACTGGAATATGCATGGCTGCAGATGGTGCCACCGCCATTGAGATTCTTTGGGTGGAGTTGGCCCGGGCCAAGGAGCAGGCCCGGTTTAGTAATGCGGCTGCCGAAAAGGCATCGACCGAGTTAAAGGCCGAACGAGATGTTCGGCGCCAATGCGAGGAGAAAATATCCTCGATGGTGCTTGAACTGAAAGATGCTACTAGCCGCTGTGAATTCCCAGAGAAGGAGAATAAAGCCAAAGCGGCTTTGCTTGACAAGGCCTTGCAAGAGGCGAAAGAAGCACGGTCCAAATCTAGAGTGGCCCGTGAGGAGATCCGGCAAGCTGGGGAGATTGCGGCTGGTAAGCCCTTTTATTACAGACTAAGTTCGGCAATCCGAATTATGATCGGCTTAATCAAGTGTGGAGTTCTCCAGACGTATTTTTGGACCTGCCGAAGAGTTCATCCAATGTTGCGTGGTTTTACCAAGCGCAAGAGGGATATGCAATGAAGAAGCTTTTCTGGTCATAGTTCGACGCATAAAAATGCCCTCTACTGCTGAATGAACAGATGTCCCAATGGGCCGAACATCACAGGATGTCCGTCTCTACCATGAAGAATGTCATACTTCAACTGTGGCCGACTGAGCCGATTCCGGACAACTATTTTGGCTTGGTGCGGCGGCTTGCTGATGCGGTGCCGCGTATCAACTCCGTGAAGCGGTCAACGTGCATTGAAGGTGCACGGATGGCCTTTGCCCGAGTCAAGACATACTGGGGGAAGATGAAGGCCATCGATGTTGCAGCGCAGGGTCCACCCAAGGGCAAGGACCATCACGCACCACAGCACTACTTTAAGGAAGTCTTAGAGGTTGCCCGCTTGATAGAGGGTCAATGTTCGAAAGGCATAATATTCGAGTGAACTCTTTACGAATTGTAAAAGACAATTGTTATAATCAGTATATATTTTGATTTTTCCCAAAGGCTTTTGTTCCTCCTGTGTGGCCATTTGTATATAATCTGAAAGTTTTCCAGTCGTCGGCTTCAGCCCCCTCGTAGGAAGTACGGGGGTGTTCGCAAAAGCATATGATCACTCTTGACCCAACGTCTTGGTCGGTGAAGGAGGTGTCAATGGGTGAACCAGGCAACCAGACTATAGGGCGTTAACACTTTCACTTAGCCATAGGAGTTTTATGGTGGGTCTATGACATAGCCCCTGTTATGTAAGCGGCTTATTCATACGATGCGTTTACATATTTGACTGGAAAAGAGGTCCTTCATGTGACACGGAGGAATCGCTAAAGATTCCGATAAGTCATCGAGTGGTTGACCAGCTCTCGCCACACCATGACAGACAGTTTTCGGGTTTCTCTACTGAGGTGCTTAACCAGGTGAACCTGAAGCACAATCGCAGTAGTTCTCCCTTCACTACCCTAGCCGATAGAGCGGAACGTAGGATAGCAAGCACAGGAGCCGGGCAACCCAACTATTGACCCAAGACATGATTCGGAGCTGATGCATATAAGGCCAAACTTGCGACACCGAAGTATGCTATAGAGCTGTTCGGACTTGTTGGCAACTCGTTTGTTCCCATACCGAGCCCCTGGCAAGTTATGTCGAGGTGTATGTTTGAAACAACCGTAGGGGCAAAACTCGGTCCTTTAGGAAAGAATGGATTATTTTTACTGGGATCTGAGTGATGCGCCAATCGTTTATATAGATAACAAAGCCACAACCCCGGCTATTTGATATGCCAGGGGCCAAAGGCAGAGGAAAAAGCACTTTACAGGCTCGAAATAGAGAGTGCGGTCTACAAAAAGATATTTTGGACCTCCTGTCGCATGTCTGCGCCACCTGTCCTTAGTGAAGGGTCTCCTTGACGGAAATAGCCCTTGGGTGAGTGTACGAACCCGAACTCCGATAGAGTCCGTGGCCAGCCATTGAGCCACCTGTGGAGAGGAAAAAGAAAAAGGAAGAACAAAAAATAGTTAGAAAAAAGGAAGGTTATGGGAGTACTTGCAGGTCCATCCGTATTGTGCTTCCGCCGGCACACAGGGTATTTTGAGTGCATAGTTATGTATGCGCGGTACAGATTTCACAGGTATATGGGGGGGGGGGAGTGGCGGAAGCCAAACCGTTAGTCCTGCTCCAAAATTGATTGATCCCGTTGAATGGAGACCGGGGGCTTAATGGCCCACAGAATATGTGATTTAATGAGACCGCTCTGTACTTCGGCTGAGGTTGTCGTAGTGTTATCCTTAGTCCGGAGGAATTGTTTATCCTGCTCCCCTATAGAGTTGCGTGTCACGTATACCACGTTCACTTTTTTCACTTCGGGGGGAAATTGCTTATGAACCCCGGTATTTGGTTGGCAAGTTCCTTCGTCGTTGCTATCGCTGGGCGGCCTCTTTCCCTTGTGTTCGGCATTTAACTTGCCGGCCTGTTTGAAGACCCAACAACTTCTGCTAGTGTGACTAGCTGGTTTGTTGGGGTGGCCATGAATCTGGCAGGGCCTATCCAATATCTTATCTAAATTGGATGGTCCGTCTCTGCTTGCCGTGGATGGATTTTTCCATTGACCAGGTTTGGGCCTGCTGAATCCGGCGTTGGCTGTCGTGTCGTGCGTTCCCTCATTACTATTGCCACGTTTGAGTCATGGTTTCCCGTTGCCGTCTCGAACTTCGGAAGTGCCCGGGTCGCTGGCGCTATTCCTTCTACGAGCGAGCCAGCTATCTTCTCCCGCGCAAAAGTGGGTCATCAGAGCGGTAAGGGCTGACATGGATTTTAGTTTTTCCTGACTGAGGTGGTGGGCGAGCCACTCATCCCGGACACTGTGTTTAAAGGCTGCTAGGGCTTCTGCGTCCGGACAGTCTACGATTTGGTTCATTTTAACTAAGAACCTAGTCTAGAGCTTCCTTGCTGACTCTCCGGGCTGCTGGACGATGTGACTTAAGTCATCGGCGTCTGGTGGCCGTATATATGTACCTTGGAAGTTGTCGCGGAAGGCGTCTTCCAGATCCTCCCAGCTGCCGATAGAGTTTTTAGGCAGACTGTTTAACCAGTACCTTGCCGGTCCTTTGAGTTTTAGTGGGAGGTATTTGATGGCATGAAGGTTGTCTTTGCGAGCCATATGAATATGGAGAAGAAAATCCTCGATCCATACCGAGGGATCGGTTGTTCCATCATATGATTCGATATTCACGGGTTTAAACCCCTCTGGGAATTCATGCTTCATTACTTTGTCAGTGAAGCAGAGTGGGTGTGCGGCACTGATGTCTACTAAACAACCTTCTTCTTGTAGACGTTGTTGGGCCTCCAAGTGCAGAGGTTTGTAGGACAGTAGCAAATTTCCCTCAAGTGGATGACCTAAGGTTTATCAATCCGTAGGAGGCGTAGGATGAAGATGGTCTCTCTCAAGCAACCCTGCAACCAAATAACAAAGAGTCTCTTGTGTCCCCAACACACCCAATACAATGGTAAATTGTATAGGTGCACTAGTTCGGCGAAGAGATGGTGAAACAAGTGGTATATGGATGGTAGATAAAGGCATTTGTAATCTGAAATTATAAAAACAGCAAGGTAACTAATGATAAAAGTGAGCGTAAACGGTATTGCAATGCTAGGAAACAAGGCCTAGGGTTCATACTTTCACTAGTGTAAGTCCTCTCAATAATACTAACATAATTGGATCATAAAACTATCCCTCAACATGCAACAAAGAGTCACTCCAAAGTCACTAATAGCGAAGAACAAACGAAGAGATTATGGTAGGGTACGAAACCACCTCAAAGTTATTCTTTCCAATCAATTCGTTAGGCTATTCTTATAAGTGTCACAAACAGCCCTAGAGTTCGTACTAGAATAACACCTTAAGACACAAATCAATCAAAACCCTAATGTCACCTAGATACTTCAATGTCACCTCAAGTATCCGTGGGTATGATTATACGATATGCATCACACAATCTCAGATTCATCTATTCAACCAACACAAAGGACCTCAAAGAGTGCCCCAAAGTTCTACCGGAGAATCACGACGAAAACGTGTGCCAACCCCTATGCATAGGTTCATGGGGGGAACCCGCAAGTTGATCACCAAAACATACATCAAGTGAATCACGTGATATCCCATTGTCACCACAGATACGCACGGCAAGACATACATCAAGTGTTCTCAAATCTTTAAAGACTCAATCCGATAAGATTACTTCAAAGGGGAAACTCAATTCATTACAAGAGAGAAGAGGGGGAGGAGAAACATAAGATCCAACTATAATAGCAAAGCTCGCGATACATCAAGATCATGCCAAATCAAGAACACGAGAGAGAGAGAGATCAAACACATAGCTACTGGTACATACCCTCAGCCCCGAGGGAGAACTACTCCCTCCTCGTCATGGAGAGCACCGAGATGGTGAAGATGGCCACCGGAGAGGGATTGCTACCTCCGGCAGGGTGCCGGAACGGGTCTAGATTGGTTTTTGGTGGCTACGGAGGCTTCTGGTGGCGGAACTCCCGATTTAATCTCTGTTCTGGAAGTTTTAGGATACGTGGGTATGTATGGGTGAAAGGAGTACGTCGGTGGAACGAAGGGGGGGGCACAAGGCAGGGGGCGCGCCCCAGGAGGTGGGCGCGCCCCTACCCTCGTGAGCACCTCCTTCATCTTCTGACGTAGGGTCCAAGTCTATCCGGTAGGTTTCCTTCCAAAAATAACTCCTCTAGTTGATTTTGTTCCGTTTCAACTCCGTTTGATATTCCTTTTCTTCGAAACACTGAAATAGGCATAAAACAGCAAATCTGGGTTGGGCCTCCGGTTAATAGGTTAGTCCCAAAAATGATATAAAAGTGTATAATAAAGCCCATAAACATTCAAAACAGTAGATAATATAGCATGGAGCAATCAAAAATTATAGATACGTTGGAGACATATCAGCATCCCCAAGCTTAATTCCTGCTTGTTCTTGAGTAGGTAAATGATAAAAAGAGAATTTTTGATGCGGAGTGCTACTTGGCATAATTTCAATGTAATTCTTCTTAATTGTGGTATGAATATTCAGATCCTAAAGATTCAAGACAAAAGTTCAATATTGACATAAAAACAATAATACTTCAAGCATACTAACTAAGCAATCATGTCTTCTCAAAATAACATGGCCAAAGAAAGCTATCCCTACAAAATCATATAGTCTGGCTATGCTCTATCTTCACCACACAAAATATTTAAATCATGCACAACCCCGATGACAAGCCAAGCAATTGTTTCATACTTTTGATGTTCTCAAACTTTTTCAATCTTCACGCAATACATGAGCGTGAGCCATGGACATAGCACTATAGGTGGAATGGAATGGTGGTTGTGGAGAAGACAAAAAGGGAGAAGATAGTCTCACATCAACTAGGCATATCAATGGGCTATGGAGATGCCCATCAATAGATATCAATGTGAGTGAGTAGGGATTGCCATGCAACGGATGCACTAGAGCTATAAGTTTATGAAAGCTCAACAAAAGAAACTAAGTGGGTGTGCATCCAACTTGCTTGCTCACGAAGACCTAGGGAATTTTGAGGAAGCCCATCATTGGAATATACAAGCCAAGTTCTATAATGTAAGATTCCCACTAGTATATGAAAGTGACAACATAGGAGACTCTCTATCATGAAGATCATGGTGCTACTTTGAAGCACAAGTGTGGTAAAAGGATAGTAGCATTGTCCCTTCTCTCTTTTTCTCTCATTTTTTTATTTGGGCCTTCTCTTTTTTTGCCTCTTTTTTTCATTTGGGCTTCTTTGGCCTCTCTTTTTTCCTTCCGGAGTCTCATCCCGACTTGTGGGGGAATCATAGTCTCCATCATCCTTTCCTCACTGGGACAATGCTCTAATAATGATGATCATCACACTTTTATTTTCTTACAACACAAGAATTACAACTCGATACTTAGGACAAGATAGGACTCTATATGAATGCCTCCGGCGGTGTACCGGGATGTGCAATGACTCATGAGTGACATGTATGGAAGAATTATGAACGGTGGCTTTGCCACAAATACGATGTCAACCACATGATCATGCAAAGCAATATGACAATGATGAAGCATGTCATAATAACGGAACTGTGGAAAGTTGCATGGCAATATATCTCGGAATGGCTATGGAAATGCCATGATAGGTAGGTATGGTGGCTGTTTTGAGGAAGGATATGGTTGGTGTATGATACCGGCGAAAGGTGCGCGGTACTAGAGAGGCTAGTAAAGGTGGAAGGGTGAGAGTGTGTATAATCCATGGACTCAACATTAGTCATAAAGAACTCACATACTTATTGCAAAAATCTATTAGTTATCAAAACAAAGTACTACGCGCATGCTCCTAGGGGGATAGATTGGTAGGAAAAGACCATCGCTCGTCCCCGACCGCCACTCATAAGGAAGGCAATCAAAAAATAAATCATGCTCCGACTTCACCACATAATGGTTCACCATACGTGCATGCTACGGGAATCACAAGCTTCAACACAAGTATTTCCCAAATTCATAACCACTCAACTAGCATGACTCTAATATCACCATCTCCATATCTCAAAACAATTATCAAGTATCGAACTTCTCATAGTATTCAACACACTCATAAGAGAATTTTATTATTAATCTTGTATACCTAGCATATTAGGATTTTAAGAAAATTACCATGCTATTTAAGACTCTCAAAATAATATAAGTTAAGCATGAGAGATAAATAGTTTCTATAAAACAAATCTACCATCGTGCTCTAAAAGATATAAGTGAAGCACTAGAGCAAATGACAAACTACTCCGAAAGATATAAGTGAAGATCAATGAGTAGTCGAATAATTATGCAACTATGTGAAGACTCTCTAACATTTAATAATTTCAGATCTTGGTATTCTATTCAAACAGAAAGCAAAGCAAAATAAAGTGACATCTAAGAATAGCAAACATCATGTGAAGAAGCAAAAACTTAGGATCAACCGATACTAACCGATAGTTGTTGAAGAAGAAAGGTGGGATGCCAACCGGGGCATCCCCAAGCTTAGATGCTTGAGAATTCTTGAAATATTATCTTGGGGTGCCTTGGGCATCCCCAATCTTGAGCTTTTGTGTCTCCTTAATTCCTCTCATATCACGGTCTCCCTAAATCTCAAAAGCTTCATCCACACAAAACTCAACAAGGACTCGTGAGATAAGTTAGTATAAACCATTGCCAAAACCTTATCATACTCTACTGTAGCAAATCACTAAAATTATTATTTAACATTTCATACTAAATGCCTCTGCATATTTAATAGTCCTATCCTCAAATAGAATCATTAAAGAAGCAAACAAATGCAAACAATGCAAACATAACAGCAATCTGCCTAAACAGGATAGTCTGTAAAGAATGCTGCAACATCCATACTTCCCTAACTCCAAAAATTATGAAAGAAAATTCTCACTGTAGTAAATTTATCAGAGCTTAATATGCAAAAGGTTTCATGATTTTATCACATTCTGACTTTTCTAGGGAATTATTGCAACAGCGGTAAACTTTCTGTTTTCAAACAGCAACATGTATACTTGTAACATAGGCATAGTAAAGGCTATCAATGCCACTTTTATTGAAATAAAAGATGCAAAACATTGTTCTAAATAACATAAAGCAAATTCACACAAAATAAATTGACGCTCCAAGCAAAACACATATCATGTGGTGAATAAAAATATAGCTCCAAGTAAAGTTACCGATGAACGAAGACGAAAGAGGGGATGCCTTCCGGGGCATCCCCAAGCTTAGGACCTTGGTTGTCCTTGAATAGTACCTTTGGGTGCCTTGGGCATCCCCAATCTTAGGCTCTTTCCACTCCTTATTCCATAGTCCATTGAATCCTTACCCAAAACATGAAAACTTCACAACACAAAACTTAACAGAAAAATCATAAGCTCCGTTAGTATAAGAAAATAAATCACCACTTCATGGTACTGTAATGAACTCATTCTTTATTTATATTGGTGTTAAACCTACTGTATTCAAACTTCTCTATGGTTTATAAACTATTTTACTAGCCATAGATTCATCAAAATAAGTAAACAACACATGAAAAAACAGAATCTGTCAAAAACATAACTGTCTGTATTAATCTGGATCAAACGTATACTTATAGAACTCATAAAATTCTCAAATAAACTGCTGGACCTGAGGAATTTATATGTTAATCGTCTTCAAAAAGAATTAACTAAATAGCACTCTCCAAATAAAAATGGCAGCAGTTCTCGTGAGTGCTAAAGTTTCTGTTTTTTACAGCATGATCAACAAGACTTTCCCCAAGTCTTCCCAAAGGTTCTACTTGGCACAAACACTAATTAAAAGCATAAAACCACATCTAAACAGAGGCTAGATGAATTATTTATTACTAAACAGGAACAAGAAGCAAGGAACAAAAATAAAATTGGGTTGCCTCCCAACAAACGCTATCGTTTAATGCCCCTAGCTAGGCATGATGATTTCAATGATGCTCACATGAGGGCTAAGAATTGTAACATAAGGAGAGCATCATGAAGAATATGACTAGCACATTTAAGTCTAACCCACTTCCTATGCATAGGGATTTTGTGAGCAAACAACTTATGGGAACAATAATCAACTTGCATAGGAAAGAAAAACAAGCATAACTTCAAAACTTTAAGCACATAGAGAGGAAACTTGATATTATTGCAATTCCTACAAGGATATATTCCTCCCTCATAATAATTTTCAGTAGCATCATGAATGAATTAAACAATATAACCAGCACCTAAATAATTCTTTTCATGATCTACTTGCATAGAAAATTTACTACTCTCCACATAAGCAAAATTCTTCTCATTCGGAATAGTGGGAGTATCATAAGAGACTTGAATACTATAAATTGTTTCCATGTTAAAGGAGTAATGTTAAGAGAAAGGGTACTCATAATCATGACAAGTTTTATAAATATAATCATCACTACTCTTTATAGCATAAGTATCATCACAATAATCATCATAAGTAGGAGGCATGCTTCATCATTATAAACTTGCATATCAAAACTTGGGAGACTAAAAATATCATCTTCATTAATCATAGCTTCTCCAAGCTTGGGAGAAACATTAATTGCAGCAAATATATTATCAAATATGTCATCCTCATCAAACATAGCTTCCCAAGCTTGGGCCTTTTCATATCATAAGCATAACCACTCTCATCATTAATAGTATAGATAGCACCAATAGTATAGCGATTATAATATTCTTCCAAGTAAGTGCCAAAAAGATTTTCAAGATCATGAGAAGTGTCATTATCTTCCCAATCATAATCATCACAACAAGCAATAGGCATAACGAGATCATCATCAAGTGTATCATTTTCATGAGGCACAACAATAATAGGAGCAACTTTATTTGGGAGAGATACCTTTTTACCTCTCTTCCTTTTTCTTTTCTTCTTCTTCACCACATCATGTGTGGGTTCAATCCTCTTTTTGGAGCTCCTTATTAATGAGATTGGTTGAATAGGAGGCTCCTCCTCGTTACCTGATTCATCATAAGAAATAATAGGAGGATATTGGGAAGTCTCTTCCCTTTCATTAGTATTCTCTTCATACTCTATTTGTTTTCTTTTCTTTATGTAATTGGCAATATAAGGATTTTCAATGCAATTCACCGCACAATACATATAAATATTCTCTAGATCAAAATCAAGAACTCGATCAAGATTAAACTTTGGAATACCCTCAGTTATCGTTTCATTTCTTCATAACCCAAAAGAAGGCTAAGCTCTTTATGATGCTCAAGGGTAATCAAATTATCACAATGTTTGGACGCGACTTGATCATGAAACAAATAGCATTGGAGCTTTAAATGACCATGTTCATTGCAAAGTTCACAAGGGGCACGAAAAATATTGAATCTTTCGGCACATTCATCTAGCTCTTCTTGCAACAATTTAGTTTCTAAGTACTTATGCCTCTTGCAATATCAATCTTCCCTATTTGGTGTGTACTTGCAAACCCAATGCACTCCACAAAAATTGACATGTTTATAGGAGACATTTTCATCATAACTAGTGCAATCATCATTAGTATCATGGATATTCAAAGAATTCGTACTAACAACATTGAAATCATGCTCATCATTCAAATATTTAGTGCCAAACATTTTAGAGATCTCTTCTTCTAGCACTTGAGCACAATTATCCTTTCCGTCATACTCACGAAAGATATTAAAAAGGTGAAGCGTATGAGACAAACCCAATTCCATTTTTTATAGTTTTCTTTTATAAACTAAACTAGTGATAAAACAAGAAACTAAAAGACTCGATTGCAAGATCTAAAGATATACCTTCAAGCACTCACCTCCCCGGCAATGGCGCCAGAAAAGAGCTTGATGTCTACTACACAACCTTCTTCTTGTAGACGTTGTTGGGCCTCCAAGTGCAGAGGTTTGTAGGACAGTAGCAAATTTCCCTCAAGTGGATGACCTAAGGTTTATCAATCCGTAGGAGGCATAGGATGAAGATGGTCCCTCTCAGGCAACCCTGCAACCAAATAACAAAGAGTCTCTTGTGTCCCCAACACACCCAATACAATGGTAAATTGTATAGGTGCACTAGTTCGGCGAAGAGATGGTGAAACAAGTGGTATATGGATGGTAGATAAAGGTATTTGTAATCTGAAATTATAAAAACAGCAAGGTAACTAATGATAAAAGTGAGCGTAAACGGTATTGCAATGCTAGGAAACAAGGCCTAGGGTTCATACTTTCACTAGTGTAAGTCCTCTCAACAATACTAATATAATTGGATCATAAAACTATCCCTCAACATGCAACAAAGAGTCACTCCAAAGTCATTAATAGCGGAGAACAAACGAAGATATTATGGTAGGGTACGAAACCACCTCAAAGTTATTCTTTCCAATCAATCTGTTGGGCTATTCCTATAAGTGTCATAAACTGCCCTAGAGTTCGTACTAGAATAACACCTTAAGACACAAATCAATCAAAACCCTAATGTCACCTAGATACTCGAATGTCACCTCAAGTATCCGTGGTATGATTATACGATATGCATCACACAATCTCAGATTCATCTATTCAACCAACACAAAGGACCTCAAAGAGTGCCCCAAAGTTCTACCGGAGAATCATGATGAAAACGTGTGCCAACCCCTATGCATAGGTTCATGGGGGGAACCCGCAAGTTGATCACCAAAACATACATCAAGTGAATCACGTGATATCCCATTGTCACCACAGATACGCACGGCAAGACATACATCAAGTGTTCTCAAATCTTTAAAGACTCAATCCGATAAGATTACTTCAAAGGGGAAACTCAATTCATTACAAGAGAGAAGAGGGGGAGGAGAAACATAAGATCCAACTATAATAGCAAAGCTCGCGATACATCAAGATCATGCCAAATCAAGAACACGAGAGAGAGAGAGAGAGAGATCAAACACATAGCTACTGGTACATACCCTCAGCCCCGAGGGAGAACTACTCCCTCCTCGTCATGGAGAGCACCGAGATGGTGAAGATGGCCACCGGAGAGGGATTGCTACCGCCGGCAGGGTGCCGGAACGGGTCTAGATTGGTTTTTGGTGGCTACGGAGGCTTCTGGTGGCGGAACTCCCGATCTAATCTCCGTTCTGGAAGTTTTAGGATACGTGGGTATATATGGGTGAAAGGAGTACGTCGATGGACCGAAGGGGGGCCACGAGGCAGGGGGGCACGCCCCTGGGGGGTGGGCGCGCCCCTACCCTCGTGAGCACCTCCTTCATCTTCTGACGTAGGGTCCAAGTCTATCCGGTAGGTTTCCTTCCAAAAATAACTTCTCCAGTTGATTTCTGTAGCGACCAGACCTCAAACAATCTGATCTCTGTGCTCCGGTGTCATCCCTGGATCAGTAATGCTGACACCACACAGTACTCGGAGGATTTATAGCAGAGTAGCAATCACACACTTATTACATCGAGTGTCTCAGAAGAGAACTTATTACAATAAATATGGCTTAAGGCCATCTAGTGACGATAACAGCGGAAGGCTTGGAAGATAAGTGAGTCCATCAACTCCAACGGCATCACTGAGTATAGAACCACGACCTAAAACTCCTTAATCATCGTCTAAAAAAGTCTGCAACATTAACATTGCAGCCCGAAAACGGGTCAGCACATGGAATATGCTGGCAAGGTAACACATAGAGAATAATGGAATGCAACAGCTATACTATATGCATATTTGGCTGGTGGAAAGCTCTATGGTTACTGTTTTTGCGTAAAGCCAATTTTTCCCGACTTCAAAGGAATAAAATTAATTACTATCATGGTGGTTGTTAAACATTGATAATGGTTGACAGCATTCTCAATCCCAATTAAGTAACATCATTAAAATCCCACAAAATTAATTTAGAGTAACATGTTGAGATTCACATGAAAATCCAGGTACTAGATAATCAAGATGTCCATAACCGGGGATACGGCTAATCATGATTAGTTTATTACACTCTGCAGAGGTTTGCGCACTTTTCCCCACAAGACTCGATCGCCTCCGTTTGGTTTCTCTCACTACATGGTGTTTGAGAAGACGGATGACCGAGACATAGTCTTTCAGAAGCGCTAGCACCTTACGATCGGGTAGACCGTACCACCTACATCCCGTACATCTGCTAGTCCACCACTGTAAGAGTTCGCACAACTTAGTCAACTATGCCAGAGCCCATAATGGCTTGTGGCTGCACATAGAAGTTTCTAGTATGAATAATCTCATGATCCCTTTGAGCCTGGGTGGCGGTCCAAATAAAACAGGCAAGTCCTGGTAACCCCAGGTGCCTCAATCCACCCAGATGTGCGTTAGGTTGCCACCTTAGATAAACCATTAATTAACAATCTCACATCTGTCATGGATATCACTCACCCAATCCACGTCTACTAGCATAGCATGGCATAATAAGCAAACGTAGAAGTAACTCCCAAAGGTTTGATAATAAATAGGTAATAGGTACTACCTCATCTAATTCCCATCCCACAATTTAATTAGATCCTAATCATGCAATGTGTGAGGATTGATCTAATGCAATAAAACTGGGTTGTAGAAAAAGGTATGATCAAAGTGTTACTTGCCTTGCTGATGATCCGCGTAACCTAGAGATTCAACGTAACAGGCGGCGCACTCCGGGTATTCTATCGCAGACAAACAAACAAGCATACAATAAGTACTCATCTAATGCACAGGCAAAACTCAAATAGAAGATCTAACCAGAAAGTTCAACTTAGGAACCCTGGTTGGCAAAAGAATCAAATCGAACAAAGCAAAAGAGATCAAACGGCGAAAGAAAACAACTTCGTTCTAGTAATCCGGATCTAGGGCAAATTTTACAGTAGCAAAAACATGTTTAAGTTGATTATTTGGAAAGAGGGTTTCGAGGCGAAACTCCAGGCGCTTGAATCGCCTGATTCCGATAAATGAGCGAAAAGTTATACTAAAACAAAAATCGGATCAGAAATCACGATCAGAAAATAACCGCGGAAAATCCGACGAAAAAGAAAAATGATGAACAGATTTTTTTAAAAAAAACTGCACGGAAAACGAGGCGGCGGCGAACCTTGAAAGGCGCAGGGCTCCGGCGGCGGCGCCGGCGGGGCTGGGGCGGCTAGGCGCTAGGGTTCGGCGGGGTGGGCTGGCTCTCTCCCGGGCTGGCTCGGGCGCTATATAAAGGCCCCGGGCGGAGGTTTCCTGGCCGGGTACGGCCCGTAGTCGGTTTCCGTTTTTTATATAAATCCGCTCGGAAGAAAACTAAAAAAAATACTAAACGGACTCCAAAAATCACGAAATAAATTTTGCCGGGTTCCTAAAATCAAGCCCGATAAAGTGAACATTTATCTGGGCCCAAACTACAACTTTGAAAAACGTGCATTTTTTCTAAATTCAAATAAAAATACCGAAAAACTCCGAAATAAAACTTATTTGATTTTTTTTATTAAATCCTCAATATTTCTATATTTTGGGAAAGTCATTTTATTCCCTCTCTCATATTAATAGAAATAATTGATGATAAAATAAATAAAATCAAATGATCCTGTTTACATAATTTGAGAAAACTCAAATATGTAAATAACGAAATCCCCAACTCTCTCCGTAGGTCCTTGAGTTGCTTAGGATTTTCTAGGATCAACACCAAAAGCAAAAATAAAATATGATATGCATGATGATCTAATGTATAACATTCCAAATTGAAAATTTGGGATGTTACAAACCTACCCCCCTTAAGATGAATCTCGCCCTCGAGATTCGGGTTGGCTAGAAAATAGGTGAGGGTGGTCTTTGAGAAAATCTTCCTCTCGCTCCCAGGTGGCTTCATCCTCCGTGTGGTGGCTCCACTAAACTTTGCAAAACTTGATAATCTTGCTGCGAGTAACTCGGCTGGCAAACTCGAGAATCTTGACTGGTTTCTCCTCATAGGTCAAATTGTTTTCCAACTGAATTGCTTCTAATGGTACTGTGTCTTTCAAAGGTATGTCAGCCATCTCCGTGTGACACTTCTTCAACTGAGAAACGTGGAACACATCATGAACTCCTGTCAATCCTTCTGGCAATTCCAACTTGTAAGCCTCTTCTCCCATACACTCCAAAACTCGATATGGCCCTATAAATCGTGGTGCTAACTTCCCCTTAACTCCAAAACGCTTAATCCCTCGAAGGGGGGATACTCTAAGATAAACTCTGTCTCCAACTTCGTAAACTGTCTCCTTGCGTTTAGATTCTGCGTAGCTCTTCTGCCTGGACTGGGCTACCTTGAGCCTATCGCGAATCAACTTCACCTTCTGTTCAGACTCTTTAATCAGATCCAGTCCAAACAACTGACGGTCTCCAACTTCGTCCCATGACAACGGTGTCCTGCACCTCCTTCCGTACAGAGCTTCGAAAGGGGCCATCTTCAAACTGGTCTGATAGCTATTATTGTAAGAGAACTCTGCATATGGCAAATTATCGTCCCAACTAGATCCATAATCTAGCGCACAAACTCTCAGCATATCCTCCAAAATCTGATTGACTCTCTCGGTCTGTCCATCTGTCTGCGGATGAAAAGCTGTACTAAATTCTAGCCTAGTACCCAAAGTCTCATGCAACTGCTTCCAGAACTTTGAGGTAAACTGGGTTCCTCTATCTGATACGATACTCCTCGGAACTCCATGCAGACATACGATCCTGGTCATGTATATCTTCGCCAACTTAGCACTGGTGTAAGTGGTCTTTACTGTGATAAAATGAGCTACCTTCGTTAATCGATCAACTACGACCCAAATCGAGTCATAGCCTGAACGAGTCCTTGGTAATCTCATGATAAAATCCATGCCTAGCTTATCCCACTTCCATTCGGGTATCGGCAATGGTTGCAACAATCCTGCTGGCTTCTGATGCTCTGCCTTTACTCTCTGACATACATCACAAACTGCTACATACTCCGCAATATCCTTCTTCATTCCGGTCCACCAGAAAATATCCTTCAAATCCAAATACATCTTGGTATTTCCTGGGTGAATCGAATACGGTGAATCATGGGCCTCTTGCAAAATCAACTTTCTAATCTCCGGGTTATTGGGCACATAAACACGATCTTCAAACCATAGGGTGTCGTGCTCATCCTCACGAAATCCTTTAGCTTTTCCCTTGCTCAGTTTCTCCTTTATAGCGGCAATCTCCTTGTCAGTTTTCTGAGCTTCCCTGATTCTATCCATCAAAGTTGACTGAATCTCCAATGCTGCTACATAGCCTCTCGGAACTATTTCCAAACATAGCTCATGAAAATTTTCTGCTAACTCCTTGGGTATTTCTCCCGTCATTAACGTATTGACATGGCTCTTGCGGCTTAATGCATCAGCTACTACATTAGCCTTCCCGGGATGGTAATGCAATCTCATATCATAATCCTTGATAAGCTCCAACCATCTCCTTTGTCTGAGGTTCAACTCCTTCTGCGTGAAAATATACTTCAAACTCTTATGATCCGTGTACACCTCACAATGATTTCCAATGAGGAAATGTCTCCATGTCTTCAATGCATGCACTACGGCTGCTAACTCCAAATCATGCGTAGCATAATTCAATTCATGGGGCTTCAGTTGTCGTGAAGCATACGAAACAACTCTTCTTTCTTGCATAAGCACTGCTCCAAGTCCTCGACGTGAAGCGTCGCAATACACCTCATAATCCTTGGTTTGATCTGGCAAAATCAACACTGGTGAGGTAACCAAACGGTTCTTCAACTCCTGGAAACTTGCCTCACACTCCTCAGTCCATTTGAACTTGGTATCCTTCTTCAACAACTCCGTCATAGGTTTTGCAATCTTTGAGAAATTCTCAATAAATCTCCGGTAGTATCCTGCGAGTCCAAGAAAACTCCGGATCTCTCCAACAGTTGTTGGTGCTTCCCACATGGTCACGGTTTCAACTTTAGCGGGATCTACTGCTATACCTTCTCCAGATATAACGTGTCTGAGGAATCCTACTTCCTTCAACCAAAACTCACATTTGCTGAATTTGGCATATAACTGATGTTCTCTGAGCTTTCCAAATACCAACGCAAATGCTCCTTATGCTCCTCTTCATTCTTCGAATAAACCAGGATATCATCAATGAACACTACGACGAACTTATCCAAAAACTCCATAAACACTTTGTTCATCATGTTCATAAAATAGGCAGGCGCGTTAGTCAGTCCAAATGACATAACGGTATACTCATACAACCCATACCTGGTGGTAAAAGCTATCTTCGGAATATCCTATTCTCGAATCTTCAACTGGTGGTATCCTGATCGCAAATCGATCTTGGAAAACACTTTAGCTCCTTGCAATCGATCAAACAGATCGTTGATCATTGGTAGTGGGTACTTGTTCTTGATCGTTACTTCATTCAATCCTCGATAGTCAACAACCATCCTTAACGATCCATCCTTCTTCTCCACTAGAAGTACTGGTGATCCCCAAGGCGAAGAACTTGGGCGAATATATCCCTTATCCAGTAACTCCTTAATTTGCTTCTTAATTTCCACCAAATCCTTTGCTGGCATCCTATATGGTCTCTTCGATATTGGCCCAGTGCCTGGAAAAAGTTCAATCAAAAACTCAATATCTCTATCCGGTGGCATGCCTGGCAACTCTTCGGGAAATACATCAGAAAAATCCTTTACCACTGGTACTTCCTCCTGCACAACTCCTGTTAGGCAGTTTACTTGGGTCCTCTTTGGCACATGCCGGGATACATACTTGATCCTTCTCCCTTCTGGTGTGGTAAGCAAAATTGACTTACTAGCACACTCAATATTCCCTTTATACTTTGATAACCAATCCATGCCTAATATCACATCCAATCCTTGAGATTCCAATACTATTAGGTCTGAGGGAAAAACATAGTTACCAATCCTTAATGGTAACCGATCACACCATAGACTTGCCACATACTCTGCTCCTAGCGAGGTTACTAACATGGGTGACCTAAGGGCTTGGGTTGGTAGGTTATACTTATCCACAAATCCCCTTGAGATGTATGAATGCAATGCACTAGTATCAAAAAGAACGAGTGCAGTAAATGACTTAACCAAAAACTTACCTATTACTGCATCGGGCTGAGCTTCAACCTTCTCCACGCTAACGTGGTTCACCTGTCCCCTGTTGAAAGGGTTCGGCTTCTTCCCAGAACTTCCATTGCCGTTTTGGCCTTTAGGACAGTCATTTGCAAAATGTCCTGGCTTCGAACACTTATAGCAAGTGACGTGGCTCAAGTCCTTCTTGGCTGGGGTTGATGGGGTGCTGCGGTTCTGTCCATTACTTCCTCCATTCCCATTACCTTTCTTGGTGCCATTGTGATTGTGCGAGCTACCTACTCCATGGGTATGCTGAAAATGTCCTCCTGGCCTAGGGGTAAAACGAGGCTTCTGCTGAGCTCCTGAATTATACTTTCCTTGTCCATACTTCCTCTTGCGGTTCTCAATTTGCTGTTGCTTCCCTTCAATCATAAGAGCACGATCTACCAACTCCTGGTAGTTGTTGAAGGTGGCTACCATCAACTGCATACTCAACTCATCATTCAGTCCTTCCAGGAATTTCTCCTGCTTAGCTGCATCCGTAGCAACGTCATCTGGGGCATAACGTGCTAGCTTACTAAACTCCTCCACATACTGGCCAACTGTCCGTCCTCCTTGGCGCAAGTTACGAAACTCACGCTTCTTCATGGCCATTGCTCCTGCTGAGACATGGGCAGTACGAAAAGCCTGCTGGAACTGGTCCCATGTGACAGTGTCGACTGGGAAAGTGGCTGTGAAATTCTCCCACCAAGATGTTGCGGGTCCTTCTAACTGATGTGCGGCAAACTTAACCCTCTCCACATCTGTGCATCCTGCTGTGGTCAACTCCCTAGCTATCTTGCGGAGCCAATCATCTTCTACTATCGGCTCAGTGCTACTGGAAAACACCGGCGGATTCAGCCTAAGAAAACGGGCTAAGTGGTCAACAGGTGGTGGTGGTGGTGGATTGTTGTTGTTCCCTTGATTCTAATTCTGTACTAGCAACTGCATCAAGGTGTTCTGCTGCTGGATCAACTGGGTGAGCTCCGGCGGAAAGGCAAATCCGGGGTCACGTCTCGGAGGCATCTGAGGGTTTAGAAAAGATGAGATATAAGAATAGAGGGGGTCTAAAGGGAAAACACTACCCATATGCACATGAGGCAAAAGCACACAATTCACTTCAATCAATCAAACAAGGCATACAATCGATCTAGCTATCGCAAAAGTGCTCGGACTACTAAATTTACATGGGGGACTACTACTACTGATGAGGTGGTCTACTAGAAATATTCTACGGTTGTAGACTCCATGATATCTGCTCTTGCTTCATCCACATAGTCATCATCACTACTATCTTGTTCCGAATCGGTGGCGTCAATGATGATGTAGTCTTCCGGGCTAATCTCCTTGGGTTCTTCGTCTTCATCTACGGGCATAGGGCCTCCCATAAATACTGCTGTCTTCATAGTTAGGTCGGCATTCTTATCCACCAATACTTCAATTTCTTCTTCATAACCTTCGCGTGTAGCCTTGAGTTCTTCCTCCAGTTCCTTGATTCTAGTCTTAGCCTTCTTCAGATCTATCATGTCGGCGCACATCTGGTTCTCCTGTCGTCGAATGTGCTGGTTTAACTCCTGGATAAAAGCTGAATTGATCTATCTTTCCTGGTGCTGATCATCTCCCAGTGTTCATCTCGGCGTCCACAAATCTGGTAGATAGTATCCTTAAGATCCTTGCGGTAGACTTCTCCAATGCACCCCATGGCGATGTGAGCTGCCATGCTCTTTCCTAGACTCCAAGTTGGTGCATCAAAAGAAAACTCTATGGGCTTAGTGACTGGCATGAATGTCCTTCTTGGAACTTGAACTTGAATCATCCAGCGCTCTTCTTCAGGTAAGGTGGCGTTGTAGGTTCCCGTGAAACTTGGTATTCCTAAGTTCAGGTATCTAGTGACTTCCTTCAAGTGGCGTCCAAAGGGTGTATCTTCATCTGGTTGTGTGAACTTGTTCCTTGCATCCGCCATCCTAAAGAGTAGAAAATATGAGAAGTCAGAAGAGAAGAGAGTGAGTAGTGATCTAGGTCTTTAGCTTAGTGGTCGTGTCCTACAGTTAGCGTGTGCTCTGATACCATCTCTGTAGCGACCAGACCTCAAACAGTCTGATCTCTGTGCTCCGATGTCATCCCTGGATCAGTAATGCTGACACCACACAGTACTCGGAGGATTTATAGCAGAGTAGCAATCACACACTTATTACATCGAGTGTCTCAGAAGAGAACTTATTACAATAAATATGGCTTAAGGCCATCTAGTGACGATAACAGCGGAAGGCTTGGAAAGTGAGTCCATCAACTCCAACGGCATCACTGAGTATAGAACCATGACCTAAAACTCCTTAATCGTCGTCTGAAAAGTTTGCAACATTAACGTTGCAGCCCGGAAACGGGTCAGCACATGGAATATGCTGGCAAGGTAACACATAGAGAATAATGGAATGCAACAGCTATACTATATGCATATTTGGCTGGTGGAAAGCTCTATGGTTACTGTTTTTGCGTAAAGCCAATTTTTCCCTACTTCAAAGGAATAAAATTAATTACTATCATGGTGGTTGTTAAACATTGAGAATGGTTGACAACATTCTCAATCCCAATTAAGTAACATCATTAAAATCCCACAAAATTAATTTAGAGCAACATGTTGAGATTCACATGAAAATCCAGGTACTAGATACTCAAGATGTCCATAACCGGGGACACGGCTAATCATGATTAGTTTATTACACTCTGCAGAGGTTTGCGCACTTTTCCCCACAAGACTCAACCGCCTCCGTTTGGTTTCTCGCACTACATGGTGTTTGAGAAGACGGATGACCGAGACATAGTCTTTCAGAAGCACTAGCACCTTACGATCGGGTAGACCGTACCACCTACATCCCCTACATCTGCTAGTCCACCACTGTAAGAGTTCGCACAACTTAGTCAACTATGCCAGAGCCCATAATGGCTTGTGGCTGCACACGGAAGTTTCTAGTATGAATAATCTCATGATCCCTTTGAGCCTGGGTGGCGGTCCAAATAAAACAGGCAAGTCCTGGTAACCCCAGGTGCCTCAATCCACCCAGATGTGCGTTAGGTTGCCACCTTAGATAAACCATTAATTAACAATCTCACATCTGTCATGGATATCACTCACCCAATCCACGTCTACTAGCATAGCATGGCATAATAAGCAAACGTAGAAGTAACTCCCAAAGGTTTGATAATAAACAGGTAATAGGTACTACCTCATCTACTTCCCATCCCACAATTTAATTAGATCCTAATCATGCAATGTGTGAGGATTGATCTAATGCAATAAAACTGGGTTGTAGAAAAAGGTATGATCAAAGTGTTACTTGCCTTGCTGATGATCCGCGTAACCTAGAGATTCAACGTAACAGGCGGCGCACTCCAGGTATTCTATCACAGACAAACAAACAAGCATACAATAAGTACTCATCTAATGCACAGGCAAAACTCAAATAGAAGATCTAACCAGAAAGTTCAACTTAAGAACCCTGGTTGGCAAAAGAATCAAATCGAACGAAGCAAAAGAGATCAAACGGCGAAAGAAAACAACTTCGTTCTAGTAATACGGATCTAGGGCAAATTTTACAGTAGCAAAAACATGTTTAAGTTGATTATTCGGAAAGAGGGTTTCGAGACGAAACTCCAGGCGCTTGAATTGCCTGATTCCGATAAACGAGCGAAAAGTTATACTAAAATGAAAATCGGATTAGAAATCGCGATCAGAAAATAACCGCGGAAAATCCGACGAAAAAGAAAAACAACGAACAGATTTTTTGTTAAAAAAAACTGCACGGAAAACGAGGCGACGGCGAACCTCGAAAGGCGCGTGGCTCCGGCAGCGGCGGCGGCGGCGGGGCTGGGGCGGCTGGCCGCTAGGGTTCGGCGGGGTGGGCTGGCTCTCTCCCGGGCTGGCTCGGGCGCTATATAAAGGCCCCGGGCGGAGGTTTCCTGGCCGGGTACGGCCCGTAGTCGGTTTCCGTTTTTTTTATAAATCCGCTCGGAAGAAAAATAAAAAGAAATACTAAACGGACTCAAAAAATCACGAAATAAATTTTGCCGGGTTCCTAAAATCAAGCCCGATAAAGTGAACATTTATCTGGGCCCAAACTACAACTTTGAAAAACGCACATTTTTTCTAAATTCAAATAAAAATACCGAAAAACTCCAAAATAAAACTTATTTGATTTTTTTATTAAATCCTCAATATTTCTATATTTTGGGAAAGTCATTTTATTCCCTCTCTCATATTAATAGAAATAATTGATGATAAAATAAATAAAATCAAATGATCCTGTTTACATAATTTGAGAAAACTCAAATATGTAAATAACGAAATCCCCAACTCTCTCCGTAGGTCCTTGAGTTGCTTAGGATTTTCTAGGATCAACACCAAAAGCAAAAATAAAATATGATATGCATGATGATCTAATGTATAACATTCCAAATTGAAAATTTGGGATGTTACAATTCCGTTTCGACTCCGTTTGATATTCCTTTTCTTCGAAACACTGAAATAGGCATAAAACAGCAAATCTGGGTTGGGCCTCCGGTTAATAGGTTAGTCCCAAAAATGATATAGAAGTGTATAATAAAGCCCATAAACATTCAAAACAGTAGATAATATAGCATGGAGCAATCAAAAATTATAGATACGTTGGAGACGGATCAGGCACCTCTATGTTGGGCCACGTCGCGATGTAGCTTAGATGGAGTCCGTCTGCAGTTTTCGGCCCGGGCATGACTAGACTTGTCCCGTCCGAATAGGTAGCCGACGTCGCGTGTCGAGGCATGTCCTCGCGATCCGTAGATCGACCTGTTGTGTCGTACTCTACTGTCCAGGTTCTGCCGAGGGTCGTATGTATGACCCCGAGCTGTTTTTTCTCTGTTTTTTCTTTGGGGTGAGGCGGTCTGCTATTCGGCTTGAGCTGCCGCTTTATCCCGACTGCATAGTGGTCAGTTAGCCACATTGTCCCGACCGCACGGTACAAGTGCCCGCGCCTCCTCGTCAAACTGAGGTGGCAATCTGTGCCTCGGGTAACCCTTGGTTGTGTGCTTGGGGCTGTATTCTTCGGCCACTAGGATGTTTATCCATCTATTGTTGAGCAGGTCTTGGTTAGCTTGAAGCTGCTGCTGTTTCTTTTTCAGGCTCCTTGCCGTGGCTAATAGGCGGCGTTTAAAGCGCTCCTGCTCAAGAGGTTCCTCATGCACGATGAAATCCTCGTCGCCAAGGCTCTCCTCATCCTCGGAGAGCGGAAGGTAATTACTGTCCTCTAAGTCTTTGTGTATGGCCTGTTCATGCGGGCTATCGTGCCCGTCTTCCAGTTCATCCTGTTCAGATGTTTCCCCAACAGGGGCTTCATTGTCTTCGGCATCGTCCGGGGTGTTGTTTTCTCCGGTGCCGGTATTGCTGTCTTTTGCGTGACGTGACTTAGAGCGGCGCTGCTGACACCGGCGTCTGGGTTGTCTCTTAGGAGGTTTATCCTCAACTGGGTCTTCTTTGTCATCGTCGTTAGTTTCTTTAGGTGTATCCACCATGTACACGTCGTACAATGAAGTGACCGTTTCGCGTCTGGTGAGTGGCGGGTTTCGGCCCTGCTCCTCTTCGGCATCGTCATCTATACCGTCGAAGTCTTTGGAGCTGTAATCGAGCATGTCGGTTAAATCCTCGACAGTGGCTATGGAGTGGATGGCGGGTGGGAAGAACGATTCTCCATCATCAGCCCCTAGTTCGCACCGAGCATATTTCGACTGCGAGTCCCCCGCCAAGGACAGGTTTTTTAATGAGTTTAGAACGTCGCCCAAAGGCGAGTGCTGGAGGATGTCTGCAGTGCTGAACTCGAAGATCGATAAACGATCAAGTTCGGTGTCCGCGGGCTCACATGGTTCGGAACTTACAACCGGAGATGAGTCCGGAGTTCCGATGGCATCGGCATCATGTGAGATCAAGTCTATGAGCAGCTCCAACATCGGGGAATCTGTGGCCTCCGTGGCGGGGTTGAGCTTCCCGTCCTTGGGTGGCGCAGTCTGCTCCGGATCTAAGGCCAGAACGGTTACGGGAGTTGTCTCCTGGATGCAGTCCGATGACAGATTTAGGTCATGTTTCTCGGGGTGACCAGGAGTGGTAGCCACGGTCTCGAATGCAGCAAAGATCAAGTCTCCACGGATGTCCGCAACGTAGTTCAAGCTCCCAAATCTGACCTGATGGTCAGGGGCGTAGCTTTCGATCTGCTCCAGATGGCCAAACAAATTGGCCCGCAGTGCGAAGCCGCCGAACACAAAGATTTTTCCGGGGAGGAAAGTTTCTCCTTGGACAACGTCATTATTGATGATTGAAGGGGCCATCAAAACTTTTAGCGACAGCACAATGGAACTCTCAATGAAAGCACCAATGTCGGTGTCAAAACCGGCGGATCTCGGGTAGGGGGTCCCGAACTGTGCGTCTAAGGTCGATGGTAACAGGAGACATGGGACACAATGTTTTACCCAGGTTCGGGCCCTCTCTATGGAGGTAAAACCCTACGTCCTGCTTGATTAATCTTGATGAATATGAGTGTTACAAGAGTTGATCTACCACGAGATCGTAATGGCTAAACCCTAGAGGCCTAGCTTGTATGGTTATGATGATGTCCCTCCCTCCGGACTAAGTCCTCCGGTTTGTATAGACACCGGGAGGATCTAGGGTTAAACAAGGTTGGTTACAAAGAAAGGAATCTACATATCCAGTCGCCAAGCTTGCCTTCCATGCCAAGGAGAGTCCTGTCCGGACATAAGTGCAGTCTTTGGTCTTCGTATCTTCACAACCCATCAGTCTGCCCATGGCTAACAGGCCGAACGCCCGAGGACCCCTTAGTACAGGATTCCCTCAGTGCCCCTGGCAACGTATATAAACGATGGAGGGAGGAGGAGGCCGGCCCTCATAGGGCGCGCCCAAAGTGTGGAGTCCTACTAGGACTCCCTAGTCCTAGTAGGATTCCACCTCCTACATGGAATAGGAAAAAGGGAAGGGAGAAGGAGAAGGTAGGAAGGGGGCGCCCCCTTTCCCTAGTCCAATTTGGACCAATCCATGGGGAAGGGGCGCGGCCACCCTTGAGGCCTTTCTCTCCTTTCCCGTATGGCCCATTAAGGCCCAATACGAATTCCCGTAATTCTCGGGTACTCTAAAAAATACCCGAATCACTCGGAACCTCTCCGATGTCTGAATATAGCCTTCCAATATATTGATCTTTATGTCTCGAACATTTCAAGACTCCTCGTCATGTCCCTGATCTCATACGGGAATCTGAACAAACTTCGGTCATCAAATCACATAACTCATAATACAAATCGTCACGGAACGTTAAGCGTGTAGACCCTACGGGTTCGAGAACTATGTAGACATGACCGAGACACATCTCCGGTCAATAACCAATAGCGGAACCTTGATGCTCATATTGCCTCCTACATATTCTACGAAGATCTTTATCGGTCAAACCGCATAACAACATATGTTGTTCCCTTTGTCATCAGTATGTTACTTGCCCGATATTCGATCGTCGGTATCTCAAAACCTAGTTCAATCTCGTTACCGGCAAGTTTCTTTACTCGTTCCGTAATGCAACATCCCGTAACTAACTCATTAGTCACATTGCTTGCAAGGCTTATAGGGATGTGCATTACCGAGAGGGCCCAGAGATACCTCTTCGACAATCGGAGTGACAAATCCTAATCTCGATCTATGCCAACTCAACAAACACCATCGGAGGCACCTGTAGAGCACCTTTATAATCACCCAGTTACGTTGTGACGTTTGGTAGCACACAAAGTGTTCCTCCTGCATTCGGGAGTTTCATGATCTCATAGTCATAGGAACATGTATAAGTTATGGAGAAAGCAATAGCAACAAACTAAACGATCATCGTGCTAAGCTAACAGTTGGGTCAAGTCAATCACATCATTCTCTAATGATGTGATCTCGTTAATCAAATGACAACTCATGTCTATGGTTAGGAAACATAACCATCATTGATTCAACGAGCTAGTCAAGTAGAGGCATACTAGTGACATTCTGTTTGTCTATGTATTCACACATGTACTAAGTTTCCGGTTAATACAACTCTAGCATGAATAATAAACATTTATCATGATATAAGGAAATATAAATAAGAACTTTATTATTGCCTCTAGGTCATATTTCCTTCAGTCTCCCACTTGCACTAGAGTCAATAATCTAGTTTACATCATCATGTGATTTAACACCAATAGTTCACATCTTTATGTGATTAGTTCACATCTCCATGTGACTAACACCCAAAGGGTTTAGTAGAGTCAATCATCTAGTTCACATAGCTATGTGATTAACACCCAAAGAGTGATCATGTTTTTCTTGTGAGAAAATTTAGTCAACGGGCCTGCCATATTCATAGCCGTATGTATTTTGCAAATATTCTATGTCTACAATGCTTTGCACGGAGCTACTCTAGCCAATTGCTCCCACTTTCGATATGTATCTAGATCGAGACTTAGAGTCATCCAGATCGGTGTCAAAGCTTGCATTGATGTAACTCTTTACGACTAACTCTTTGTCACCTCCATAACTGAGAAACATTTCCTTACTCCACTAAGGATATTTTTTACCGCTGTCCAGTGATCCACTCTTGGATCACTATTGTACCCTCTTGCCAAACTTATGGTGAGGTACACAATAGATCTGGTACATAGCATATCATACTTTATAGAACCTATGGCTGAGGCATAGGGAATGACTTTTCACTCTCTTTCTATTTTCTTCCGTGGTCGGGTTTTGAGTCTTTACTCAACTTCACACCTTGCAACACAGGCAATAACTCCATCCATTTTGAACTACTTCAAAATCTTGTCAAGGTATGTACTCGTATCAAGCGTCTTGATCTATCTATATAGATCTTGATGCTCAATATGTAAGTAGCTTCATCAAGGTCTTTCTTTGAAAAACTCTATTCAAACACTCCTTTATGCTTTCCAAAAAATTCTACATTATTTTCGATCAACAATATGTCATTCACATATACTTATCAGAAATGCAGTAGTGCTCCCACTCACTTTCTTGTAAATACAGGCTTCACCGCAAGTCTGTTTAAAACCATATGCTTTGATCACTTTATCAAAATATATATTCCAACTCCGAGATGCTTGCACCGGTCCATAGATGGATCGCTGGAGCTTGCACACTTTGTTAGCACCTTTAGGATTGACAAAACCTTCTTGTTGCATCATATACAACTCTTTTTTAAGAAATCCATTAAGGATTGCAGTTTTGACATCCATTTTCTAGATTTCATAAAATGTGGCAATTGCTAACATGATTCAGACAGACTTAAGCATCGCTACGAGTGAGAAAATCTCATCATAGTCAACATCTTGAACTTGTCGAAAACATTTTGCGACAATTCGAGCTTTGTAGATAGTAACACTACTATCAGTGTCCGTCTTCCTCTTGAAAATCCATTTATTCTTAATGGCTCACCGATCAACGGGCAAGTCAATCAAAGTCCATACTTTGTTCTAATACATGGATCTCATCTCATATTTCATGGCTTCAAGCCTTCGCGGAATCTGGGCTCATCATCACTTCCTCATAGTTCGTAGGTTCGTCATGGTCAAGTAACATGACCTCCAGAACAGGATTACTGTACCACTCTGGTGCGAAACATATTCTGGTTGACCTACGAGGTTTGGTAGTAACTTGATCTGAAGTTTCATGATCATCATCATTAACTTCCTCACTAATTGGTGTAGGAATCACTAGAACTGATTTCTATGATGAACTACTTTCCAATTCGGGAGAAGGTATAATTATGTCATCAAGTTTTACATTCCTCCCAATCACTTCTTTCAAGAGAAACTTCTTCTCTAGAAAGGATCCATTCTTAGCAACGAATATCTTGCCATCGGATCTTTGATAGAAGGTGTACCCAACAGTTTCCTTTGGGTATCCTATGAAGACGCATTTTTCTGATTTGGGTTCGAGCTTATCAGGTTGAAACTTTTTCATATAAGCATCATAGCCCCAAACTTTAAGAAACGACAACTTAGGTTTCTTGCTAAACCACAGTTCATATGGTGTCGTCTCAACAGATTTAGATGGTGCCCAATTTAACGTGAATGCAGCTATCTCTAATGCATAACCCCAAAACAATAGTGCTAAATCGGTAAGAGACATCATAGATCGCACCATATCTAATAAAGTACGGTTATGAGATTCGGACATACCATTACGATGTGGTGTTCCAGGTGGCATGAGTTGCGAGACTATTCCGCATCATTTCAAATGAAGACCAAACTCGTAACTCAAATATTCTCCTCCATGATCAGATCACAGAAACTTTATTTTCTTGTTACGATGATTTCCACTTCACTCTGAAATTCTTTGAACTTCTCAAATGTTTCAGACTTATGTTTCATCAAGTAGATATACCCATATCTGCTCAAATCATCTGTGAAGATCAGAAAATAACGATACCCGCAGCGAGCATCAACACTCATCGGGTTGCATACATTAGTATGTACAATAAGTCAGTTGCTTGCTCCATTGTTTCGGAGAACGGAGTTTTAGTCATGTTTCCCACGAGGCATGGTTCGCAAGCATCATATGATTCAAAATCAAGTGATTCCAAAAGCCCATCAGCATGGAGTTTCTTCATGCGCTTTACACCAATATGACCTAAACGACAGTGCCACATATAAGTTGCACTATCATTATTAACTTTGCATCTTTTGGCTTCAATATTATGAATATGTGTATTACTACGATCGAGATTCAATAAACCATTCACCTTGGGTGTAGGACCTCAGAAGGTTTTATTCATGTAAGCAGAATAACAATTATCCTTGACTTAAATGAATAACCGTATTGCAATAAACATGATCCAATCATATTATGCTCTACGCAAACACCAAATAACATTTATTTTAGGTTCAACACTAATCCCGAAGGTAAAGGGAGTGTGCGATGGTGATCTTGTCAACCTTGGAATCACTTCCAACTCACATCACCACCTCGCCCTTAACTAGTCTCTGTTTATTTTGCAACTCCCATTTCGAGTTACTACTCTTAGTAACTGAACCAGTATCAAATATTGAGGTGTTGTTATAAACACAAGTAAAGTACACATCAATAACATGTATATCAAATATATACTTTTGTTCACTTTGCCATCCTTTTTATCCGCGAAGTATCTAGGGCAGTTCCACTTCCAATGACCATTTCCTTTGCAGTAGAAGCACTCAGTTCCAGGCTTGGGTCTAGCTTTGAGCTTCTTCATGGGAGCAGCAACTTGCTTGCTATTCTTCTTTGAAGTTCCTCTTTCTTTCCCTCTGCCATTTTCTTGAAACTAGTGGTCTTGTTAACCATCAACACTTGATGCTATTTCTTGATTTCTACCTTCGTCGACTTCTGCATCACGAAGAGCTTGGGAATTACTTTTATTATCCCTTGCATATTATAGTTCATCACTAAGTTCTAGTAACTTGGTGACAGTGACGAGAGAACTTTGTCAATTACTATCTTATCTGGAAGATTAACTCCCACTTGATTCAAGCAACTCTAGTACATAGACAATCTGAGCACATGTTCACTAGTTGAGCTATTCTCCTCCATCTTGTAGGCAAAGTATCGGTGTACAAAAAGAGGGGTACACTTTTTGTACCCCTATAACTGTGCACGGGAAGTCTGAGCCACGGGCACCACCACACCAAGGAAGGCAAGGGAGGTGAGCCAGGGTAAGACCGAAGCTCAAGAGAACTAGAACAACGCCAAGGCCAAGACCACGAAGAGCAAAGGGGACGAAGCGGACTCCCCCGGCAAGATCCTTGCCGGGAGACAGTTCTAGCAGCCCCAACAAGACCCTTGCCGCGGCAACTCGTCCCGCGCCTACGGAGCAAGTCACCCTTGAGTCCACTGCCCCCAAAGGGCAAGGATTCGGGAGACATCCCCGTGGAGGCATGCAGATCTTTGTGAAGACATTCAAGATCAAATATGCACTAAGGAGACGACAACCCTTGGCGAGATCCCAGCCGAGGAAGACCACAAGGCCCCCGGCAAGCGCCTTGCCGGGGATGACAGCAGGTGCCTCGACAAGACCCTTGCCGGGGCCCCGGCAAGGCCCTTACCGAGGACACCCGCAGGGCCACCATCAGGCCCACGCTGACTAAACCTCCACCACCGCATGCATGCAGCTGCCGACCCAACCAGCTGGGCAGGCACCTGCGTGGCGGCATGCAGATCTTCATGAAGACCCACCACTGCGCCACCTCAGCTGCCTGCCTACCTACATGGCATCGCAGGTGTCGCTGGCCAGGGCGCGTGTCGACACAAGAAGGTGCAGCGATGGACGAGACATGTTTCTCCCCCATCCCCGATAAAGCAAGGACACCTAAGCAAGACGCATTAAATGCGCCTTGTCATGTAATGCGAGGGATAACCTCGCATCACTGTACCCTTTCCACCTCCTGTGTGCCACTGTGGCAACCCCTTTTTCTATAAAAGGAGGCCCGAGGCGACCAGGAGAAGGATTTGGCTTTTTGGAGCTCCTCACGCCCCATAGCTAGCTCAAGAACACAGATATACAATCCACCAAAGCAGGAGTAGGGTTTTACGCATCCTCGCGGCCCGAACCTGGATAAACGAACCGTGTGCTACCTGTTAGATCTGCTCTTCTCACGACCCCGCGCCCAGCTAACCGTAGTAGGGATTCTTGTGATCCCATAGGTGTCGTTCCCACCGACATCTTTGGCGCGCCAGGTAGGGGGCGCAGTTGTGAGAATCGGCTTTAGTAGTTAGTTCGGTGCTTCTTCATCATCATGGCGCCCAAGAAGAAGACGACGGTGGCGGTTGGCCAGTCGGAAGCCGGACAGCCCGTCCCGACGCGGGCGAGCAGTGGACCGGTCGTAGAAAGGACCCGGGGCGCTGCTCGCGAACACCAACACCATCCCAGCAGCCGGAGTTTCGGAGGCGGTGTTGTTTGTGCGCCTGGTAACGGGCCACACGTCGCCAAATCCAAAGGCGGAGCCCATCCCTTCGTGGGTGTAGCGGGGCCTTCCATGGTCATCGCCGCCCTGCCCGAAGGCGACGGAAGGGCCTCCAAGACTCCCACGCCGATGCCAACAGCACGCTCCTCCCAGGCAGCGCGAGATGAACGGCGTAATCACGCCAAAGATCCCGGGCGTCGCCGTGGGAAGAGCCCCGAGCGCCACTCCCGGGACGTAGAAGACCTGCCCACTCGCCGAGGCGCTGGTGAAAACGGCATGCGACCGCGGGGTCGTGATAGAGCTCCTTCTGACATGGTCAGAAGTCGAAGCGCGTCGCGATCCGTGCAGGTTTCGCCGCCACCGACGCCAGCAGAGGCCCTGGCGTGGGCAGTTGCTCCTCGACTTTCCTCCCATTATGGGGAAACTCGACGAATGGAGAGCCACTATCTGAAGCCTTGTTGCGGTGGCCAACAAAGACGAACCAAGTCCGGTGGGGCCCCCGGGTCGACGCTCCAATGGAGTCCCACGGACCAGTGGTGGAAAAGCCAGCAGCGCCGCGACCATGGTGCATTCACCTCTTCCCCATCCGGTACCACGGACGCCGGCTCGTCGCGATGTCGCGGGCGACGCCATCTCCATAGCATCGTCTGACCCGCGGACCCACTGTGACCAGCGCCAAGTTCTTCGGGAACGAGCCCATGAAGACGCTCGAACCACTATCGAGCGTCCGCGCGGAGCGCGCCATCAGTCAGATAGGCGAGCAGGGCGTGCTGTGAACCACCCGGCCCCGGAGAGCCCTGGAGGCCTACGTTACGAGGTAGGCTGTCCGGCTTTTACCCGTGAGCTGCGGCAGTTCCAGTGGCCCACTCACCGTACCTTCAAACCCGACGTTGGCGAAAAGTACAGTGGCAAGACTCACCCGTCTGAGTTCCTCAGCATCTACACCATCGCGATGCAAGCCGCCGAAGCCCGCGGTGATAAGGTGCTTGCTAATTAGTTTCCATTGGCTCTTAAACCCAACGCCATGTCGTGGTTGATGCACTTGCCGGTAGACTCTATTTCCTCCTGGTCGGATTTGTGCCATGAGTTTGTGGGCGCCTTTACTGGAGGTCACCAAGCCCATGGCCAAGCAAGCGACCTGCATGTCATTCCCCAGAAGGGAGGCGAGAGTCTGCACAAGTATATACAGAGGTTCAGCCGGGTACAGTACAATACCCCTAATGTTCGCCCTGCCGCCATCATCAGCGGTTCCATCAGAACGTGCGTAACCACAAGATGCGCGAAGAACTGGCAATGAACAAGGTGAAAGATGTGGCAGAACTCTATGTTCTTGCTGACAGATGCGCCCGAGCTGAAGAGGGAAGGAAGTACCCCGACGAAGATGTCGGCGTGGAAACCGACTCCTCAGATGAGGATACTGCCGCCCCGGCGAAGAAAGGCCGGCGCCGCAATAGGAAGCGCAAAGGTAAAGCTGTGCTTGCCGTCGAGAGATCTGACGACGCCGGCTTCGCCAAGAAAACCAAGGCAGATGACCCCGGCAAGGAAATTGCCCGATGTGTCGCCTGCCGGGCCTTGGCGGCTGCCGAGAAGCCAGGAAACTCCGACAAGCAATACTGCAAGATCCATCGCACCAAAGGCCATGATCTCCAGAACTGTCGACAGGTTGAGCTCCTTGCTGAGAAGCAGAGGGCTGAATATGAGAGGTGGGACAAGGAGAAAGGCCGGGACGGTGCTGAGGGGTCCGACAAGAAGCATGACGGCCAGGTGGGCCGTCGCGGCAAAGATAAATAGCAGGAGAGGCCCGCCCGGGGCCGTGACAAAAAGCCAGAAGACGATGATCACGAAGAGGACGATGAGTCTGGTGACCAAGAATTTCAGAAAGCTACAGAGGCCATGTGCGTCGATGGCGGCGCCTCACTGCATACCTCTCACCGCCAGCTTAAACAGTGGGCGCGTGAGATTACAGCGGCGGAACCATCGTTTGATGCCCAAAGGCCGCTGAAGTGGTCTAGCACACCTATCATTTTTGACACTGTGGATCACCCTGTTTGCACTACTGCAGTCGGGTGCTTGCCATTGTTGGTTTCACCAACAATACACAACCTCAAGGTGACAAATATGCTAGTTGATGGCGGGGCCGGTCTGAACTTAATCTCGCCTGGCGTGATCGAGAAATTGCAGATCCCTGATGAAGACCTCGAAGAGACGGGCACGTTTCAGGGGTCAACCCGGGAAGAAGTCAACCAAAGAGAAAGGTCACGTTGCCCATGACTTCTGGGAGTGATCTGAACTACATGACAGAAAGGGTTGTGTTCGACGTTGCCAAGATCCCCTTGCCTTACAACGGGATCCTTGGCCGCCCAGCGCTGGCCAAGTTCATGGCGGTGTCACATTACGCCTACAACACCCTGAAGATGCCGGGGCCTGTGACAATCATCACCGTCCCATCAGACAGAAGGATGCGCTAATTTGCGCTGACCAACTCTACAAACAAGCAGTTGCAGCAGCCGCCACTGCTAAGGCGCTTGCTCCTGCCGCTGGAGCCCCGGGAAGGCAAAAGAAGAAGACCGGTGAGACCTCAGGCACCCACTCCGACAAGCGGACCTCTTCGGAGTGTAGCCTCCCGTCGAGGACGTGCCAGAGAGCTCCGCGACAGAAACAAGAAGTCCAGGGCCACACCGCCAGGAACCAAGAAGGTTTCTGTCAAGGAGGACGGCGCGGGAGGAGCTTTTTCCATAAGCTCCACCCTTGACGACAAATAGGAAGATGCGCCTGTCACCTTCCTGCGGGCGAATGTCGACGTGTTTGCATGGCAAGCATCCGACATCCCCGGCATTTCCAGGGAGGTGATTGAGCACCACCTTGCTGTCTGTCCTCATGCGCGGCCCGTCAAGCAGAAGGTCAGAAAGCAAGCTTTGGAACGACAAGAGTTCATCATAGAGGAGATCCGAAAACTGGAAGCAGTGGGTTTGGTAAGAGGAGTGCTCCATCCAACGTGGTTGGCCAATCTGGTGGTAGTGCGCAAGGCAAATGGGAAGTGGAGGTTGTGTATTGATTACACAGATATTAATAAGGCTTGTCCCAAAGACCCCTTCCCGTTGCCGCGCATCGACCAGATTGTTGACTCCACAGTTGGGTGCGATCTGTTGTCATTCCTCGATGCCTACTCCGGCTACCACCAGATCTTCATGACAAGGGAAGATGAAGAGAAAATGACATTCATCACCCCATGTGGTACGTATTGCTTTATACGGATGCCTTTCGGGTTGAAGAGTGCTGGTTCAACGTTTGCAAGGGCGGTCCAGATTGGTTTTGAACCCCAGCTCCATAGAAATATGGAAGCTTATATGGATGATATAGTGGTCAAAACCAAGAACAGGGCAACTGTCGGTGTCAAAACTGGCGGATCTCGGGTAGGGGGTCCCGAACTGTGCATCTAGGCCGGATGGTAACAGGAGGCAAGGGACACGAAGTTTTACCCAGGTTCGGGACCTCTTGATGGAGGTAAAACCCTACGTCCTGCTTGATTAATATTGATGATATGGGTAGTACAAGAGTAGATCTACCACGAGATCAGAGAGGCTAAACCCTAGAAGCTAGCCTATGGTATGATTGTTGTGTATGTTGTCCTGCGGACTAAAACTCTCCGGTTTATATAGACACCGAAGAGGGTTAGGGTTACACAAAGTCGGCTACAATGGTAGGAGATCTACATATCGCCAAGCTTGCCTTCCATGCCAAGGAAAGTCCCTTCCGGACACGGGATGAAGTCTTCAATATTGTATCTTCATAGTCCAGGAGTCCGACTGAAGGTATAGTCCGGCCATCCGGACACCCCCTAATCCAGGACTCCCTCAGTAGCCCCTGAACCAGGCGTCAATGACGACGAGTCCGGCGTGCAGATTGTCTTCGGCATTGCAAGGCGGGTTCCTCCTCCAAGTACTTCATAGAAGATTTTGAACACAAAGATAGTGTTCGGCTCTGCAAAATAAGTTTCCACATATTGCCATAGAGAGAATAATATTTACACAAATCTAATCTGCTGACGTATTCCGTAGTGTGACATCGCACCATGGCCAAGCCTTTATTCGAATCGTTTTATTGTCCCACCTCAGCGTGTTATGCAAGGCGGTTTCCATGGCACGTCTTGTTAAAGCAGAGATCGTGTCCCCTTATTCCAGGATTCTCATCAATACGGGCATGGGTAACCCAACCGCGCCATTGATTACGGTGCTTGGGAGATAAGCGAGTTTTACCAGGCTGGTGGGGACGCATAGTCATGTCCACCCATATAAGGGGATAAGGATCCACCTTTTCACCTATGCCTTCTTCCTCCTTTGCCTATCCATTTTCGCGCACTCGAGCTCTAGCGCCCAAGTCCGCACTCCCCATCTCAACCTTCTCCAGCCATGTCTGGAGCAGGAGGCAAGTGGATGGTCTCCTCCGTTACGGAGGGACACATCAAAAGACTAAGGAAGGCCGGATACTTGTCTAACGACATTGCGCACCGGCTTCCCGAAGAGGGGCAGCTCATCCCCACCCCTAGGCCTCATGAGAGGGTGGTGTTCCTCCCCCATTTCCTCCGCGGACTGGGCTTCCCTCTCCACCCATTTGTCCGGGGGCTCATGTTCTACTATGGCCTGGATTTCCACGATCTGGCCCCGAACTTTGTCCTCAACATCTCGGCGTTTATCGTTGTGTGCGAGGCTTTCCTCCACATCCGCCCCCATTTCGGCCTATGGCTCAAGACTTTCAATGTCAAGCCGAAGGTGGTGTGCGGCAACTAGGCGGAGTGCGGAGGCGCCATGGTGGGCAAGATGCCCAACGTCTTATGGCTCGAGGGCTCCTTTGTGGAGACCCTGAAGGGGTGGCAATCGGGGTGGTTTTACATCAGCGAGCCATGCGACCCTATGTGGGTCGCAGCCCCCGAGTTCCGGTCCGGACCCCCAACACGGCTCACGTCCTGGAAAGAGACGGGCCTGTCGTGGGGTAAAAAAGGAGAGCTGACCGGACTCCAAACATGCGTCCAAACCCTGGTGGACAAGAAGCTCAAACTTGTCAACGTAGTCCAGGTTATGCTCATCCGCCGGATCCTCCCATGTCAACAACGGGCTTTCAACCTGTGGGAGTTCGACCCAGCGCGGCACGAACTCTTAGCAGGCTCTTCGACACGACGTACGAAGATGCCTGTAAGGTGCTTTTCAAGGGCGCCGAGGCCCCCGCATCCGCTACCGAGGATCGCGGATTCAGCACGTAGCATAACGCTCGTGCGGTAAGCTGTTTTTACCTTTTACAGGGTATTAGTTTTTCATAGTTTGACTCCATGCGGGATCTAAGCTCCCTTACCTTTGACAGGATTGGCAGGAGACGTCCGGACAGATCAACTGTCCGGCTCCTTTGCCCGAAGGCCCAGCGGACGCTCGTTTGGCGAAGCTGCTGGTCCTGGCACCCTATGTGGTGCCAGAGAAGAAGGCCAAGAAGAAGGCCACGGGGACTCGAAAGAGTGCCCAGCGCCCGAAGGTGTCGGATTCATCATCCGACGACTCCAAGACGCACTCCTCCCACGAAGACGAGGAGGAGGAAGAAGAGACCTCTCCCCCTCCAGCGGGGGAAGGGAAGAAAAGGAAGGCCGCCCCAACTGGGGAGGCCGAAGGGTCCAAGAAGGGGAGAACCCTTCCTCCGGACTACTCCACCAATGCCGACGACGGCGAAGAGGAGTGGCCGCCCAGGGCCAAGCCCCTGGTGAAATCGTAAGTATCCGGATACCAGAGTGATTCATAGTATTCCTTTATTGCACCGCTTTCCCTTATGTCGAATATGATTATACAGACCCCCCAAGGCCGGGCTCGACGAGTCATCGAGCGGCTCCCTGGATTCGTCGGACGTGAATTCACTTCCGCCCGCTACCTCCCCCCACCCTATGGACGACGCCGAGGTGCTGTCCCAACAGGTTCCAAGCCAGGAGGAGGTGGTCCTGGAGGCGCCGCAAGGCGACCTCCCGGACTCCAGAAGTAAAGGGGATAACGTCCCCCAGGGCTCCAAGTCTGGCTCTAGGCCGGACACCGCTCCAGAACTTTCAAAGGTTGCAGAGTCTGGCGGGCGACCTCCTTCCAAGAGGAGCAAGCCCTCCGTGCCGGTGACCCCCGTCCAACCGGAGGCGCCGGACAATCTGTTGGAGGCGCTCCAAGGCGCCTCCATCGACGAGGAGCACCGCACCATTATGAGTGCGGTGATCCAGAAGGTTCAGTCCACCAAGAGCGGACCGACTGAAGCTTGTGCTAGCCTTTTAACAGGCTTTGAGGTAAGTAAAGAATGTGTAAATAATATTACCGCATAGACAGTAGCCCCTGATGCTCTGTTTGGCGTTCAGGAAGAAAAGCCGAATAGAGGATCAAATAAAATTCACAGGAGTCTAACAAAAAGGAGTCAATATGCGTATGCAGGCTTCTCTGCTGGCGTCCGCCACACTGACTGAGGAGGTGGACACGCTAAAGCAGAACCTCGAGCAGTCCGAGCAAGAGCTCGGGCGTGCCAAGAAGCAGCTCGCTGACGAGGAAGGTAAGAAATACCTTGTTAAAATATATATATAAAAAGTGCAATTACAAAAAATGACAGGATTATCGTGGCTATTGTAGGGGCCACGTCTGAGGTGGCGACCCTCAAGCAAGCGCTGCTCGAGGCCGAGAAGAGGGCGGCCACGGAGCGCACCGAGCGGGAGAAGTATGAGGCCGAGGTTGGCAAGGTGCGAAAAGAGCTCTAGGCTCTCATGGAAAAACATGAGAGTTTGGAGCTTGACTCAAAGACGCGAACGTCCGAGCTCGCGGTGGCTATTGAAAATGCCAAGTCTGCCAAGGCCGAATCCCAGAAGACCCTCCAGGAGTTGGATGAGGTGAAAAAGATAGCGGCGGGTAAGGCATTCTTTATGCAAAGCAAACACATAAACGTGAGTTACTTGTTACTTACCCAAATCCGGAGCTCTCCAGGAGCGTTCGCAGATCTTCCCTGTAGCGTGTCCGATGCCGCTGCATTCTATCGAGCTGAGGAGGGTAGCTCGACAGAGAAGGTGTTCTGGTCTCAGTATGCTGAGGTCGGACACCCCGTGCCCCTGAGCGACCAGCTGAAGCAACTGGTCGAGCTCCACAAGGCGGCCGAACAGGCCATGAACGGCTTCATAGTTCGGCTGTGGCCTGGAGAGGCTCTGCCTGGGAGCTATTTTGGGCTGGTGCGGCGGCTGGTGGGGGCCTGTCCAAGCCTCGAAGTCATCAAGCGCTCCGTCTGCATTGAAGGTGCCCGTAGGGCCCTTGCCCGTGCTAAGGTGCACTGGGCAAGCTGGATACTGAGAAGCTTGTGAAGGACGGGCCACCGCCGGGGAAAGAGAATCGCAAGCCCGAGAATTATTATAAGGATGTTCTGAAGGGTGCCCGCCTTATGGCGGATGAATGTTCCAGGGATATAATTTTTGAGTAAAACTCGCTCGTTTTGTCCTGTGCGCTGAAAACTTGTTCCTATGCGCTAAGCAATGCTGTTGGAATTTAAAATATTACCTTCTATGCGGCTGTTTATCAATTCTGAGAGATGGTGAGTCGTCAGCTTCTGCCCCCGTGCCGCTAGTGCTGGGGTGTTCAGGGATAAACCTGAGCGCTCTTTTTCCCATGTTTGGGTCCTTCGAGGGAGGCGCTCAGCACAACGAACAAGGCAATCGGACTATAATGCTTGAACACTCTCACTTAGCCATAGAATTCTATAAATTTAAATTTCGGCGAAGCCCCTGGTATTCGGAAGACCGAGTTCGGGGCGCTATCCATGCCTTGGCCGGACAGAGCCGACTCCTCGCTCTAAGCGGAATAAGTCTTTAGGGACTCGAAAAACCTCTCGAACAGCGACCAGCTCTCGCTTCATCATGACATTCAGTTTTAGCTTTCTCTACCGAGGTGCTCGACCCAGCTCAACTGGGGCACAATCGCAGTAGTTCTCCTAGTGCTACCTTAGCCGATATAGCGGAATGTAAGGCACCAAAACATAGGAGCCGGGCAAACCTAACTATTGACCCAAGACATGATTCGGAGCCGATGCATATAATGCTATAAGTTCGAGGTGCCGCACTTGTTAAAGTGTTCGGACTTTTCACACCATATTGAGGGGTACTAAAGCCCCTGGCATATTTTGGCCGTACCAAAGTGTACGGGTGCAACATGTCGTTAAGGAACATATATTTGTAAAAAAAGTAATGCAAAAATAGACAAAAGCTATGCATTGTTTATTAAAAAGGGCTGCGATCAAAGCAGAACGATACAAATAATGCGGTAAGCAAAAGGTTGGACTATTTAACATGTCCGTTCCAGGGGCAGGCTGCGGAATAGTATGCGAAACAGGTATACTGCTCGTGATAGAGACCACCTAGGAGTTCCGTAATGCGGCATGGCTTGTCTGCTTCCCTGGTTCTTGCATCGTTTGTGCGGTAATTGAACTGCCAAACAGGCCTTCCGAAGAATGGAGTACTGAAAGTAAGAGAAAATTAAAAAATTGGCAGCCCCTAGTGTGGTTTAAGCCGTGTTTCGGGCATGCCGTGATGGTGCCCCTCCCCCTGTACCCATGGTATTTCTAGAGTGTAGTTATGTACACGAAGCATTGGTGTCGCATTTTTGCGAGGGCTGGGGTTGGGGCCGCATTGCTACGCCTGCTCGGAACGTGCCAGGTGGTCTTGTTGTAGGTTACTCTGGGTGCACTTGACGGTGTCCGGACGTTTAATGACCGGACTGGAGAATTGCCTAGAGATGCTGCTTTGTGCTTCCGCTGCAAGGGCCGCCATGTGCTCCTCCGTTCGGAGGGAGCGTTCGGTGTTTCCATTGACCGTAATTACTCCTCGAGGGCCTGGAATCTTGGGCTTAAGGTATGCGTAGTGCGGTACCGCATTGAACTTGGCAAATGCGGTTCGCCCGAGCAGTGCGTGATAGCCACTGCGGAATGGGACTATGTCGAACATTAACTCCTCGCTTCGGAAATTATCCGGAGATCCGAAGACCACTTCAAGTGTGACTGAGCCTGTACAGTTGGCCTCTACACCTGGTATTACGCCTCTAAAGGTCGTTTTGGTGGGCTTAATCCTCGAGGGATCTATGCCCATTTTCCGCACTGTATCCTGGTAAAGCAGGTTCAGGCTGCCGCCGCCGTCCATAAGGACTCTAGTGAGATGAAATCCGTCAATAATTGGGTCTAAAACCAATGCGGCGAATCCACCATGACGGGTTCTAGTGGGATGGTCCCTTCGATCAAAGGTGATTGGGCAGGAGGACCATGGGTTGAACTTTGGGGCGACTGGCTCTACCGCGTATACGTCCCTTAACGCGCGCTTCCGCTCCCTCTTGGGGATGTGGGTTGCGTATATCATGTTCACTGTCCGCACTTGTGGGGGAAAACCCTTCTGTCCACTTTTGTTCGGCGGCCGGGGCTCTTCGTCGTCATCGCTATGCAGCCCCTTGTCTTTATTTTCGGCATTTAACTTGCCTGCCTGCTTGAACACCCAACAATCCCTGTTGGTGTGATTGGCCGGCTTTTCGGGGGTGCCATGTATCTGGCACAAGCGGTCGAGTATTCGGTCCAAACTGGACGGGCCCCTAGGATTTCCTTTGAATGGCTTTTTCCGCTGACTGGATTTATAGCCTCTGAATCCGGCATTAACTGCCGTATCCTCAGCATTGTCGCCGTTAATGCGGCGCTTCTGCTTGTTGCGACGCGACCTGCCACTACTGTCCCTGGTATCCAAATTGCCAGGGTTCTTGGTCATATTGTTGCTACGAGCAAGCCAGCTGTCTTCTCCCGCGCAAAAGCGGGTCATGAGTGTCGTGAGTGCTGCCATAGATTTCGGCTTTTCCTGTCCAAGGTGCCGGGCAAGCCACTCGTCACAGATATTGTGCTTGAAGGCTTCTAGGGCCTCTGCGTCCGGACAGTCCACTATTTGATTTTTCTTTGTTAGGAATCGTGTCCAGAATTGCCTGGCCGATTCCTCTGGCTGCTGAATTACGTTGCTTAGGTCATCGGCATCTGGTGGTCGCACATAAGTGCCCTGGAAATTGTCGAGGAATGCGGCTTCCAGGTCCTCCCAACAACTGATTGATCCTGTTGGCAAGCTGTTAAGCCAATGCCGAGATGGTCCTTTAAGCTTGAGTGGGAGGTATTTGATGGCGTGGAGATCATCACCGCGGGCCATGTGGATATGAAGGAGATAATCCTCGATCCATACTGCAGGATCTGTTGTGCCATCATATGATTCGATGTTTACGGGTTTGAAACCCTCGGGGATTTGATGATCCATTACTTCGTCTGTGAAGCATAGTGGGTGTGCGGCGCCTCTATACTGGGCTATATCACGACGTAGCTCCAATGAGCTTTGTCTACTGTGTTCGGCCCTACCGGATTTGTGTCCGGCGTGACGGTTATCGTCTCGAGTCGTGGGGCACCCACGCGATCCATAGATCGATCTTGTTTGCCTTGCCTTGTCCTCCAACATATCTCGCAGGTCTGGCGCATTTTCCCGTGCCTTGGTACGAGGTGCGGCTTGAGTGGAGGGCCGAGAGGCCTCTCTGTCACGACCACGAGGTGGCCGGTCGGCCGTATCAAGTGCTGGTGATGTAGGTTTAAGTGCTTCCTCCTCTAATCGGGGTAGCAACCTGTGCTTTGGGTAGCTCTTGGAGGGGCGTTCGAGTTTATGCTCTTCGGCCGCAAGGACTTCAGTCCATCTGTCGACTAGCAAATCTTGATCAGCTCTAAGTTGTTGCTGTTTTTTCTTCAGGCTTCTTGCCATGGCTGTAAGCCTGCGTTGAAAACGCTCTTGCTCGACGGGATCCTCTGGCACGACGAATTCGTCATCGTCGAGGCTTGCCTCGTCTTCGGAGGGAGGCATATAATTATCGTCCTTGACCTCTCTGTCTGCCGCTCTCTTATGAGGGCTGGCATCTCCATCCTCCTGTGCTGAATCTTGCTGGAGAGGGTTTTCTTCGGCACTCTCCGGAGTATTATTATCTCCCGTGCTGGAATCACCATATTTGCTTTGGCGGGATTTTGAGCGGCGCCGCTGACGCCGGCGCTTAGGCTATTTCTTGGAGGGGTCATCCTCCGCTGTTCCATCGCCATCCCCTTCTTTTGGGGTGTCCACCATGTATATGGCGTATGCCGAGGTGGCTTTCCAGGGCCCAATAGACGCTGGTTCTTCATCGTCTCCTACATCGGCGTCCATACCATTGATGTCTTCGAAGTCGAAGTCGAGCATGTCGGTTAAATCGTCGACAGTGGCTACAAAGTGGGTGGTGGGTGGGCTTTGAATTTCTTCATCGTCCGTACCCCAACCTTGCTGACCGTAGTCCGTCCAGGGCTCTCCTGATAAAGAGAAAGACTTTAGTGTCTTTAGAATATCGCCGAAAGGCGAGTGCTGAAAGATGTCCGCGGCAGTAAACTCCATGATCGGCGCCCAATCGGATTCGATCGGCAGGGGCGCGGAGGGTTCGGAGTCCGGCTCCTTGGAGTCACGAGTCTTGCGGAGTGCGGGGCTGGTGTTCGGCTCGATCGCCGTTGGGATCGCAGCCCCCGAGGCGGTGTCCATCCACCCATCCTCGATCGGCGCAGTTGGCTCCGAATTAAGGGTCGAAAATGATGCGTGTGCGGCCTCCAGGGCACTGTTCGGCGGCAGAGCTAGATCATGCTCGTCGTGACAGTGCGGCGCGCTCGGCAGTGGCTCGAATCCGTCGAGGATCAAGTCCCCGCGGATGTCAGCCTTGTAGTTTAAACTTCCAAATCTGACCTGACGGCCAGGGGCATAGCTTTCGATCTGCTCCAGATGGCCAAGTGAATTGGCCCGTAGTGTGAAGCCGCCGAAGACGAAGATCTGTCCGGGGAGGAAGGTCTCACCCTGGACTGCGTCGCCAGTGATGATTGTAGGAGCCATCAAGCCTAACGACGACGACACAGAGGAACTCTCAATGAAAGCACCAATGTCGGTGTCAAAACCGGCGGATCTCGGGTAGGGGGTCCCGAACTATGCGTCTAGGACGGATGGTAACAGGAGGCAAGGGACACGAAGTTTTACCCTGGTTCGGGCCCTCTTGATGCAGGTAAAACCCTACGTCCTTCTTGATTAATATTGATGATATGGGTAGTACAAGAGTAGATCTAGCACGAGATCAGAGAGGCTAAACCCTAGAAGCTAGCCTATGGTATGATTGTTGTGTATGTTGTCCTACGGACTAAAACCCTCCGGTTTATATAGACACCGGAGAGGGTTAGGGTTACAAAAAGTCAGTTACAATGGTAGGAGATCTACATATCCGTATCGCCAAGCTTGCCGTCCACGCCAAGGAAAGTCCCTTCCGGACACGGGACAAAGTCTTCAATCTTGTATCTTCATAGTCCAGGAGTCCGGCTGAAGGTATAGTCCGGCCATACGGACACCCCCTAATCCAGGACTCCCTCAGCAACCCTCATATCAGATTTACAAGAAACATTTGCAAACCTACGCAAGATCAATCTCAAGCTGAACCCTGAGAAGTGCGTCTTCGGTGTCCCGTCTGGCAAGCTTCTCGGGTTCTTTGTGTCACAACGTGGGATAGAGGCCAATCCGGATAAGATCAAAGCTATAGAGCAGATTGAAGCGCCCAAGCGAGTCAAGGATGTGCGTCGGCTTGCTGGTTGCGTTGCCGCCATGAGCAGGTTCATTTCCAAGTCCGCCGAGCGCGCCCTTCCCTTTTTCAAGATTTTGAAAAAGGCGGGCCTGATGGAGTGGACGCCAGAAGCCGAAGCAGCATTGCAAGATTTGAAGAGGTACCTCTCCTCCGCGCCAATACTGGTTGCGCCTAGGCCACAGGAACCGTTGCTGCTGTACCTGGCGGCAACGAACCAGGTGGTCAGCGCCGCACTAGTGGCGCAGAGAGAAATTGATGATGAGGTAATAGCAGCGACGGAGCCCGATGCCACCGATGCCAAGACGACGCAGCCAATTGAAGTGCCGCCGAAGAAGAAAATGATGCAGCACCCGGTCTACTTTGTTAGTTCCCTCCTGCAGGGGGCTAGATTGAGGTACTCTGGTGTGTAGAAACTGCTCTTCGGCCTTCTTATGGCCTCGAGGAAGCTGCGTCACTACTTCCAGGCGCACGAAATCACTGTCGTCACTCGCCTCCCTCTGTAACGGATATTGCACAATCCAGACGCAACGGGAAGGATCGTAGAGTGGGCACTGGAACTATCCAGCTTTGGCCTCAAGTTTGAGAGTACCTCGACGATTCAAAGCCGAGTCCTGGCGGAGTTTGTTGCAGAATGGACTGCGACGCCCGATGAAGAAACCCAAGAGACTACTCTCCCCGGCAAGGAGGCAAGTTGCGACTGGATCATGTACTTTGATGGAGCTTTCTCCTTACAGGGCGCCGGGGCTGGCGTACTGCTTGTCGCGCCTACCGGAGAGCACCTCAAGTACGTGATCCAGATGCACTTCCCCAGGGAGGTGTCAACAAACAATACAGCTGAGTACGAAGGGCTGCTTGCCGGTCTTAGGATCGCGGCAGACCTCGGAATCAAGAAACTCATCGTCAGGGGCGACTCGCAACTTGTCATCAAACAAGTCAACAAAGATTACCAAAGCCCGTTGATGAAGGCCTACGTCGATGAAGTGAGAAAGCTGGAAGAGCGTTTTGATGGTATACAGGCGGAGCACGTTCCCCGAGCAGAGAACGACATCGCCGATTACCTGTCAAAGCGCGCTGCCCTCAAGCTACTTGTGGAACCAGGTACCTTTGTGCTTCAGCTAACTCAACCATCCGTTGATCCATCAACAGAGCAAAACAAGAGGAGGAAATCAGGGCCGGCAAGTACTTTCCCGCCGAGCTCCCCGGAGCCGCCGGCAAGGATGTTGCCGGAGATACTGTGCCCGCCACGGGACGGCTAGCTCCGGCGGAGCATCAAGCTCTTGCCGTCGAGACAGCCGCTCCTGTAGCGGAGGAAACGCCTTTAGTCCTCGCCGTCGAGCCCCAGGCTCTAGCGTGGGCATAGCATACCGTCCGATTCCTCCAAACAGGGGAACTTCCTGAGGAGCAGGAAGAAGCGGAAAAAGTAGCCCGTCGCTCTACTATGTACCAGTTCGTCGATGACGTCCTGTACAGAAAGAGGCCGAACGGCGTGAAATTGAAGTGTATCCCTCGAGAGGAAGGACTAGGGCTGTTGGTAGAGATACATGGAGGCATATGTGGATCCCACATCGGGTCAAGGGCCCTTGCCGGCAAAGCGTTTCGGCAAGGCTTCTTCTGGCCCACCGCCCTCCAGGATGCGACGACACTAGTCACCAGGTGTGAAGCGTGTCAGTTCCATTCAAAGAAGCTTCATCAGCCAGCTCAAGCCCTTCAAATCATTCCTCTCTCCTGGCCTTTCTCGGTCTAGGGGCTCGACATACTGGGCCCTTTCCCCCGCGCTGTCAGGGGCTTTGAGTACTTGTACGTTGCAATCGACAAGTTCACAAAGTTGCCAGAAGTGGAAGCAGTGAGGAAGGTCACAGCATAGTCAGCCGTCAAGTTCTTCAAAGGACTGGTGTGCCGTTTTGGTGTACCCAATAGGGTTATCACCGACAACGGCACGCAGTTCACAAGCCACACCTTCATGCAATATATTCAAGACCTCGGCAGCAAGGTCTGTTTCGCTTCCGTTGCTCACCCACGAAGCAATGGTCAAGCTGAGAGGGCAAATGCTGAAGTACCGCGAGGCTTGAGGACAAAGACCTTTGACAGACTACACAAGAGTGGAAGCCGCTGGATTGATGAATTGCCGGCGGTTCTTTGGTCAATCAAAACGACACCAAATCGAGCCACCGGCTAGACACCCTTTGCCCTGGTATATGGGGCAGAAGCAGTTCTCCCCATGGAACTCATATACGGGTCACCTCGAGTACTCGCTTATGACGAGCTTGAGCAAGAGCAATTGCGGCAAGATGACGCAGCGCTCCTTGAGGAAGATCGTCTTCGGGCGGCTGTGAGAGCAGCGCGCTACCATCAAGCCTTGCGCCGCTACCATAGCCGCAAGGTTCATGCCCGAAGCTTTGAGGAAGGCGACCTTGTTCTTCGGCGTGATCAATCGACCAAGAATTCCAACAAGTTGATGCCAAAGTGGGAAGGCCCTTATCGAGTAATATGAGTCACCAGGCCCGGCGCAGTCCGCCTGGCGACCGAAGATGCCGTTCCGGTGAGTAACTCCTGGAACATTGAGCATCTTCGCAAGTTTTACCCGTGAGGCGCGGCTTGCCGGGCCCCCCGGCAAGCCACCTTTTGTACGAGCCTTGCCGATGACGCATGTAACCCTTTATACAAAGCCAGGCGCAGACCCTGAGCATAAATGAAGCGCTGGCGCCCTAAGTTATAGCATGCATGCTAGGTCGAGTCTCGTCCTTGGTTAGGGTTGATAGTGCTTAGTGGCGACTAACCCCTACTTAGGGGTCGAGTGTGCGTCTCTTTGTCTTTCTTTTGTCTTCTTTGGTTCACAGGACACAAAGATATCCATGCCGAACCACTTGGGGAGAAAAAAAGAAGAACAGACCAGCATCTAGCCCCCGGCAAGCCAGTATTGCTGGGGGCTGCAAGAGCAAAGATTCACCCACGACGAACCAGGGTTGCTGGGGACTGCAGCTTCAGATAAGTTCTTCATCCCTTATCATGCATTCCATTATGGACTGAGGTATGTGAAACCTCGTTTTCCCCTAAGCTACCGTGCTCCCCTAACTCTAGGCCCCAGGGCTCGTTCCTGGTGCCAAGTTTGGTCGTAGTCGCGACAGTGAAAGGATGAAACAAGGAGCCTGAACCCGCCTCATCCCTGCCTCCGCCAAAGGCGTGAGGAAGGTCGAGCGAAGTGGGGAGACGACAAGGCCTGCTGCCGGGCAAGGAAATGTTTATCTTGAAGATACCAAGGATTTACTCCTTGTCGTGGGTTCCACTCGCAAACAAATGACCCGGCAAGCATCCCCTTTTTCATTAAAAACATTCCACTCGGGTACAGTCCATAGGGAATGAAAAACATGAATGATGGGATTACAAGTTTTAAATTCAACAAAGGCCCAAAGGCTTACAAACTAAAAAAGAGATAAGGTGCCCATAATCCCTTTCTTGTCCCTCTCCTCAGGAGGCAGGTCAAGGAGGCGAAAAGGACAAAAGGAGCGCCTAGGAGAGCTACGGGTGGCAGAAGACACCAAGAGAACATCTTGGTGGCCGTCCAAAGGCTGGATGGTGATGGCGGCGCCGGAAGCAGAGCTCGAAGATGAGGCGGCAGGACGTCAGCACGCGTCGAAGGCGTCGGTGCCCGCGTACTCCGACTTGACGGCCTTGCCGCCCGCCCTCTTCCTCTCCCGCAGCCTCCCAACGCCAGCCGCCCAAGGAGACGACCCCAAGAAGTTCAGGGAGCCGGTGACACGGATGATGGGGTCGCCGGTGCCGCACGGAGCGGCACCCGACACCTAATCGGACCCGTCATCCTGCCGCCTACTACCCTCGTCGTTGCTGCCGCTGTCCTCCTCGTCACTCCCGCCCGAGGAGGAGTCTTCACTATCAGAAGAGCTCTTCACGCAACACCTTGCACGAGTCCCAAAGTACCTGAAGACCTTGACGGAGAGAAGGCCACCCTCCATCAGCTTAAAATGGAGAGTGAGCCCCTCCGTCAAGTGGTGGATATGAGCAAATGTCTTCCATCCCCGACAAAGATACAACACGTGAGGGGCAGGGAAGTCGACGCGGACCCGCATGCCACTGATCCCGCAGCCCCTCATGTGCAGCCGCAACAACTCCGGTGGATCCAGCTCCATCTCCCGCGCAAATGGAGTCGGGAGATGAAGGCGACGGCGGGGCGGCCGACGCAGCCTGACGAAGAACTCATAAGGGTCATCCCCAGCATTGCCCTCCATTGGAGGAGGAGCTGTTGGCGGAGGCGAGGCCAGCGCGCCACCCCGTCCTCCTCTTCCCCGAGTGCCCCGGCCTTGCCCATGACCTCGCCCCCTCCCCCTTCCCCTCGCGGCTGGCTCTGCCACCGCAGGCGCAGGGGAAGGAGGGGTGCGCTGTCGAGCGGTGACCCTCGCCGCCACTGTTGAAGGACCGGGATTCCCTCTCTCCATGACGGATGGAAGGGAGGAGCAGGAGCTGAAGGAAGAAGAAGATGAAAGAATGCGGGACGCGATCCCCCCTCCCGCTCTTTATAAAGGATCGGGGTTGGGGCTCGACCGCCCCGCTCGGCCAATCAAGATACGGAAGGCGCAGGGAGCCAGGGACCGACCCGCCGCCCCAACCAGCGACGGCCCGGTTTCCCGCCTCCACCGTTTGCCACCCCAGGCGCATGGGAGACACATGGAGAACCGAGGGGACGGGTGAGACGACCACTCCCTACCCCGTGATCATGGGGAGTGGACACCTTGAAGACCGCGCCTCAACCCCATTCAGTAAATGGGCCGTGCCTCCACGCCTCCCTCCATTTATGGGGAAGGTGCCAACCGCCCCTTTACTACGATGTGACACATGCCTGTGGGAACAAACCCCACGCATGCTGCCCATGTCACACGCGCCTTCCCACGCCGCGCCACGCGCGGGAATCGTGGGAAGCGCAACACGCGAATAATCTTACCGCGGTAAAAACTGCCTCGCCTGCCCGCGCACCGTTTTTGGGCCTAGCCCAACAACGCGTTGCGCTTATGTGTGGCCCAGGCCTGGGGGCTCCTGTCGGTGTACAAAAAGAGGGGTACACTTTTTGTACCCCTATAACTGTGCACGGGCAGTCTGAGCCACGGGCACCACCACACCATGCAAGGCAAGGGAGGTGAGCCAGGGTAAGACCAAAGCTCAAGAGAACTAGAACAACGCCAAGGCCAAGACCACGAAGAGCAAAGGGGATGAAGCGGACTCCCCCGGCAAGATCCTTGCCGGGAGACAGTTCTAGCAGCCCCGGCAGGACCCTTGCCGCGGCGACTCGTCCCGCGCCTACGGAGCAAGTCACCCTTGAGTCCACTGCCCCAAAGGGCAAGGATTCGGGAGACATCCCCGTGGCGGCATGCAGATCTTTGTGAAGACATTCAAGATCAGATATGCACTAAGGGGACGACAACCCTTGGCGGGATCCCAGCCGAGGAAGACCACAAGGCCCCCGGCAAGCACCTTGCCGGGGATGACAGCAGGCGCCTCGACAAGACCCTTGCCGGGGCCCCGGCAAGGCCCTTACCGAGGACACCCGCAGGGCCACCATCAGGCCCACGCCGACTAAACCTCCACCACCGCATGCATGCAGCTGCCGACCCAACCAGCTGGGCAGGCACCTGCATGGCGGCACGCAGATCTTCGTGAAGACCCACCACTGCGCCACCTCAGCTGCCTTCCTACCTACGTGGCATCGCAGGCATCGCTGGCCAGGGCGCGTGTCGACACAAGAAGGAGCGGCGACGGACGACACAGGTTTCTCCCCCGTCCCCGATAAAGCAAGGACACCTAAGCAAGACGCATTAAATGCGCCTTGTCATGTAATGCGAGGGATAACCTCGCATCACTGTACCCTTTCCACCTCCTGTGTGCCACTGTGGCAACCCCTTTTTCTATAAAAGGAGGCCCGAGGCGACCAGGAGAAGGATTCGGCTTTTTGGAGCTCCTCACACCCCATAGCTAGCTCAAGAACACAGATATACAATCCACCAAAGCAGGAGTAGGGTTTTACGCATCCTCGCGGCCCGAACCTGGATAAACGAACCGTGCGCTACCTGTTAGATCCGCTCTTCTCACGACCCCGCGCCCCACTAACCGTAGTGGGGATTCTTGTGATCCCATAGGTGTCGTTCCCACCGACACAAAGTACTGTCAGAGGTCTTCTACATCTTGACACGGGCATGAGTATGAAATACCAATTTCAACACTTAGAACATCTTATATGCTTTGTGGCGTTCAAAACATTTTTGAAGTCCCGGTTCTAAGCCGTAAAGCATGGTGCACTAAACTATCAAGTAGTCATCATACCGAGCTTTACCAAATGTTCATAACGTCTATATCTGCTGCTGCAATAGGTCCACCACCTAGTGGTGCATCAAGGACATAATTCTTCTATGCAGCAATGAGGATAATCCTCAGATCACGGACCTAGTCCTCATCATTGCTACTATCATCTTTGAACATATTTTTTCTCTAGGAACATATCAAAAATAAACGGGGAGCTACATCGTGAGCTATTGATCTACAACATAGTTATGCAAATACTATCAGGACTAAGTTCATGATAAATTGAAGTTCAATTAATCATATTACTTAAGAACTCCCACTTAGATAGTGATGCGGAGCATCCCAAGGTCGTCCCCATGGACCTACCATCGTCTCATCAAGTGCCTACTGGACCCATGACTCGATCACGTGCAAGAGCCTTTGAAACCGAGGTGACATCTCTCCTCTCACAATTCCACTTCGATGCGCATGAAGCATGGCTACTACCTTATATGGATACTTTGTGCATACTCAGGTACAATGGAGAAGCTAAGGAGCAAGGACAAGAAGAAGAGGAAGATGGACGAGAAGACGGAGAAGAAGAAGAAGAGACAGGCGTCAACTCTCTGGACAGCCCGGAACTTCCGTCCAGAGCCCGGAACTTCCAGCCCCCGGACCTTCCGGCCGACCCGGAACTTCCGGCCTCCGACGACTCCGACCAGCCCAGGCGTGCCAACTCTCAGGTTAGCCCGGACCCCGCCCCGGACCTTCTGGCGCCCGGAACTTCCGGCGTGCCCGGACCTTCCGGCCCCCGGATGCCAGCACAGCTCCACCGCGCCAACTCTCTGGTTAGGCCGGAACCTCCCTGGAACCTCCGGCGCCCGGAACTTCCGGCCTATCCCGGAACTTCCGGCACTGCCTGCGCGCAGCCACTCGGGCCTGAGGCCCATGTACCCCTTCAGTTCGCCCCTTTTGCACTTAGACTATAAATAGACCCCCCATTCACCCTAGCTAGGGCAGCGTTGGTTTAGCTCATACTACGAGATAGAGCTTCGCTCATCCATACCGATCTCCTCCTCGAGAGAGACTGCGGCCCCTCTTCGGAGAAGATTAACTTGGATTCAAGACCCCCCTTTGGGCGGCCCCCATCAAGACCTCCTTCTAGGAGAAGAACCGGTTACTTGTATCGTCCTTTGTTGACCTTGGATCATCGTGTATTTCTTTGTGTTTCGAGGATCTAGCACATGTGTAATCGAATCTTGTTGGTTTGAGTGTTTCTCTTGTGTTTTCCCTCGTGAATCCCCCTTGTGTTCTTCGTGTTTCTCTTTGGGATCCGCTTCTTTCGTGAAAGATCGGCCATCTAGGGTTCCACCCTACATCATCTTGGTATCATGAGCATGGTTGATCACGATTTCAGAGCCCCCCTATTCGTTTTTCTAGCTTGATTTTGTTGTTTTTCGTCCTAATCCGAAAATCCCCACAAAAATAGCCCCAATTTTTTTTTGTGATATGTTCGTGTGTTGAGATTTTTTTGGTTTTGATCCGTGAAGTTTTGTGTGTGGCTCGTAGATCTAGCCTCCCCACCTTATTTTTCTCCATTTTCTTCTTCTTCTTCCCCTTCGGATTTGGGCTTTTCCCCCAAGTTTTTCCGCCCAAATCCACGAACCCTAAGTACCTGTTCTTGGAAGAATCCCGAACCCCGGAACTTCCGGTCCAGCCCGGACATTCCGGCCCCTGGACCTTCCGGCCTCCCCGGAACCTCCGGACCCCGGAACCTCCGTCTTGCCTGGAACTTCCGGCTTCGACAAAAAGTTTGCACATCTCAACCCAATTTTCCACCAAATTTTGCTCCGGTGCTCACTATATACCATATATACTTCCGCATACCTCCACCATTTCCGCACAACCGTCCCAATATCCCTACCCACACCACCACCTAACCGCCACCTACTCCGATGATTTTGGTCGCCTTTGGTTTTGAGATTTTGAGTTGCGGTACCGTATCCTTTTGTGTTTCGGCTATCTAGGTACGGTTCGACATCGACATCACCACCGCTCATTTTCGCCACGGATGCGTCATCAACACCGGTCATCAACAATGACCACCCCACCTATGACTTGGTACTCGTGCCACCATTTTGACACCATACCGGAAGCAAGACCGGTAACCTCATCTTGGTATTGGACATATCACTCTTGCCATTACATTGATAGCCATCATAGCCTTACTCCTTTGCGTTGCTTACCCATCGAGACTAGCCATTGAGTATTGCCGTCAACGAGACTTGTGCACATTAGTGATCATACTTCCCATAGCATACATACCATCACCGTGTTGCATGTCTTGGTATCATCTCTTGTGTCACAAAGTTGTCATCGCATACTCACTTGCTATATGGTTTCGTCAAGCATTGCATGAGAAAAGAGCTCAAACATCAAAGAGCCAAACAAGCTTTTAAGCAAAGAGGAAAGATAATCAAAGAGCTTTTAAGCAAAGAACCATAGCATCATACAACATTAAGATTGCCATAATCGATCATCTTGGATCATATCATAGCAACACCTTGCATAAAACATATTTGGGATAGAAGTCGTTGCATTTTTGCTAAGTAGGTTGTGCACAAGTTCTTGTATCCGCCTATCGTGCAGTCGTGCTACCGTCTCTCTAGTGTTGTGCAACAAGAGCATTTTCGTGTATTCCACATTTTGGCTCACCCTTGGTTGCACAACCCCATCTTATCTTTTTGCGTGTGTGTTTCCGTGTACCTTATATGCTTGGTCTACTTGTTACATTACATCTTGCGAATCTTTTCCAACATTATTGAAGCTCACTTACAATTACATCAAATTTTGTGCCACCATCCTAACCAAGCTCCACCAAAAGCTTTTACTTGTGTAGGTGTGAGAACCGACAAGAATTGGTACCAATTGTGCTATTTCCTTGTTACACATTGGAGTCATCTTTGATCCATTGTCAACATCGGTTAAGGTACATTTGATATTGGTTCTTCCCTTTCTTCCACTCACACTTGTCTTGGAATGATGGATAGGCCAAGTACTTCTACCAACCCGCTCTTCATGGAGCAAGACGACGACATGAACTCCTTTGTCACCAAGAGTCACCTCTTTGGTGCACAACGTGCTTTACATCAAGAGCAACAAGCTATGAGTGAACGCATCGACAACCTTGCCGCCGACTTACGACTTTCCGAGCAACATACAAGAGACTACTTTGACAACAAGCTCAATGATCAAAAGCAAGAAAATGACGCAAGGATGGACGAGATTCGCGCTTTGTTGCTCAACCGCTCTTCTTCCACTTCAAGAAGGAGCCGTTCAAGTCGACACTCCGACGACACCATCTCCGGTTCAAGTACACCGTCATCGACACGCTCCGTCGAGCCGCGCGCAACGAGTGTCAAGCAAACCTCAATCCACTTAGAGACACCGACTCGCAATAACATCGACGACGTCAAGCCGAAGAAGCCTTTGCGCTAGCTCAGGAACGGCAACGCCAACGTCAACACGAACAAGAGGAGCGAGCGCGACAACATCAAGATGCACAAGACGCCGAGGCGGAACGCCAAGAACAACAACTATGTGAAGCTCAAGCACTTGAAGCGCGACGTGCCCTTCATGAATCAAGTCATGCCGTAGCCGACCGAGGCTGACAAGCTCGACTACATCAAGAAGCACTTCGCTATGAAGCTCAAGAAAGAATTTATCAAAGACCTGTGCGTCAACAAGCTCCTCGTCCAGATAGACAAGCGCCTCGTCAAGATAGACAAGCTCCCCCTCAAGTGAGACAAGAACATCAAGTCCATCGAGAACAAGAAGACAATGGACCCAATCCTCGCCAAGAGCAACATGAGGAAGACTTCCAACTTCGTCAAGAGCACCACGAGTTGGACAATCATCTACAACATGGGCGTCATCATCCCCGACCCCAACACAATGAAGAGCAACGCTACGACAAGCTCAAGTTCACCATGCCCAAGTTCAACGGAAGCAACGATCCCGAAGAATACCTTTCATGGGCATTGAAAGTTGACAAGATATTCCGTTTACACAATTATGAAGAAGAGAAGAAGATCGCGATGGCATCCCTTGAGTTCCAAGACTATGTCCTCATTTGGTGGGAACAAGTCATTGAGCGCCACGAGGCAAGAGGTGAACCACCCATCACTACTTGGGCACAAATGAAGGATGTCATGAGAGCACGATTCGTGCCAAACTACTACAACTGCGACCTCTTCAAGAAACTTCAACAACTCAAGCAAGGAACCAAGAGCGTTGAAGAGTACTACAAGGAAATGGAGATTGCCATGATACGAGCCAATGTCAAAGAAGATGATGAGCAAACTATGGCAAGGTTCTTGAATGGACTCAATCATCCTATCAAGAAGATCGCTGACTTCCAACCATACTCGAACCTCATCGAGCTAGTGCACCAAGCTACCAAAGCGGAACGCCAAGTGCAAGATGATTTCAAGTACGCCAAGTTCTCATCCAAGTCCTACGGCTTCTCCAACGATCAAGCTTCGATGACTCCAACACCTTCTACCTCAACCAAGCCTTCTACAAGCAACGACGACAAGTCAAATTACAAGAAAGCTTCAACAAGCTCAAGTCGTCCTCCTACTACAAGCAACTTCAAGAAAGCTCCACCATCATCTACTCCACCCGATGAGACCATCAAGACAAGTTCTATCAAATGCTTCACATGCGGCGGCCGAGGCCACAAGTCCTTCGAGTGCACAAACAAGCACACAATGATCCTCAACGACGACGGAACCTATGACTCCATGAGTAAAGGAGAAATGGAAGCTCTTGATCAAGTGGCCATGCACCGACAAGTGAACAATGAAGAGGAAGCTGACCAAGTCTTTTGCGATGAAGATTCAAGCCCCGCTCTTGTTGTCTCCAAGGTCTTGACTCTTCAACATCACCAAGACGAAGATCAAAGATGCCATATCTTTCACACCAAGGCCGGCATCAATGGACGATCCGTCAAGGTCATCATCGATGGAGGGAGTTGCCACAACTTAGCAAGTGAAGAACTATGCTCCAAGCTCCAATTGGTCAAGATGAAGCACCCTCACACCTACAAGGTTCAATGGCTAAGCGACACCGGCACCATACAAGTCGAGCGTAGAGTACAAGTCTCTTTCAAGATCGGTGCCTATGAAGACACATTGGAATGTGATGTCCTTCCGATGACCGTTTTCCACCTCCTCCTTGGACGGCCATGGCAATTTGACCGAGGTGTCATTCAAAATGGGCGTACAAATCACTATAGCTTCAAGATGAAAGGGAAAGAGTTCGTGCTATGTCCTATGTCTCCAAGCCAAGTGCTCGCTGACAAGCAAGCCACCCATCGTGGAGAAAATAGTGAGAGAGCGATCCACCAAAAAGAGAGTGAGCGCCACAAGCCCAAATTGAGTGACTCCATGATGAGCGACAGGAAAAACATAGTTCTCTTTGCCACCAAACGTGATATGAGAGGAAGTGTGTGAGAACCCATCAAGTGTCCTACACTATGTCCTATTGTGCAAGGACGAGGTCACACAAACTAACAACTCTCATGATCTACCTTTGGTGTTATCTTCTCTATTGTAGGAATTCCAAGATGTTTTTCCCGATGAGCTACCTCCGGGTCTACCTCCACTACGAGGCATTGAGCACCGAATTGATCTCATCCCTGGAGCGCCGCTTCCCAACGAAGCTCCATACCGCGTCAACCCCGAAGAAACCAAAGAAATACAAAGGCAAGTAAAGCATCTTATAGACCATGGTCATGTGCGTGAAAGTTTGAGCCCTTGTGCCGTACCGGTCATTCTTGTGCCAAAATGTGACGGTAGCTTTCGCATGTGCTCCAATTGTAGACCTATCAATGCTATCACCGTTAGATATAGGTACCCCATTACACGCCTTGATGATATGCTTGATGAACTTAGCGGTGCCACTATATTTTCCAAAATTGATCTTAAGAGTGGTTACTATCAAATCCGCATACAAGAGGGAGATGAATGGAAAACCGCATTCAAAACCAAGTTTGGTTTGTATGAGTGGTTAGTCATGCCTATGGGTCTCTCGGAAGCACCGGGCACTTTTATGCGCCTTATGAATCATGTCTTTCGCCCTTACATTGGTATATTTGTTGTGGTTTACTTCGATGACATTCTTGTGTTTAGCAAATCTATCCAAGAGCATGTCACCCATGTCCGCACTGTTTTGCAAACTCTTAGGAAAGAGCGTCTCTATGCTAATATGGAGAAATGCCTTTTTGGTGTTGATAAGCTCGTTTTCTTAGGATTTGTTCTCTCTTCTAAGGGTGTTCATGTAGATGAGTCCAAGATCAATGCTATTCAAACTGGCCCCAACCAACCAATTTGCAACAAGTGCGTAGTTTTCTTGGTTTAGCCAGTTTCTAACGTAGATTTGTGAAGTATTTTAGCACCATTGCCTCACCTTTGCATGCTTTGAGAAAGAAGAACACGCCTTTTGTTTGGGGACCATCTCAATATATTGCTTTCAATGAGCTTAAGAATTTGCTTACTCATGCTCCCGTGCTTGCTTTACCCCAACTTCAACAAGCCTTTTGAGATTCATTGCGATGCTAGCGGTAATGGCATCGGAGGTGTGTTAACGCAAGAGAAGCGCCCCATAGCTTACTTTAGTGAGAAACTTTCCGGAGCGCAACTCAACTATCCGATCTACGACAAAGAGCTATATGCTTTAGTCAGCGTTTTGCATGAATGGGAACATTACCTTTGTCCCCATGAGTTTATCATTCATACTGATCATGAGACCCTCAAGTATCTCAAGGGTCAAACTAAGTTGAACAAGCGTCATGCTAAATGGAGTGAATTCATTGAGTCCTTTCCCTATGTCATCAAGTACATCAAGGGTAAAGAAAACATCGTCGCGGATGCTTTTTCCCGCATATGTATGCTAGTCACCCAACTTGAGTTAGATGTCATTGGCTTCCAGCATATCAAAGAATTGTATGCGCATGATGAGACTTTTGCCATTCCTTATGCCTAGTGTTTGTCGCATACATCGTGGGAACGCTATTACATCAAAGACAGCTATCTTATGAGAGCTAACAAACTATGCATCCCCAAGTCGTCCCTTCGCTTATTGCTTTTGCAGGAATCGCATGGAGGAGGATTAATGGGACACTTTGGACGCGATAAGACATTCGCCACACTTCGAAGAGCTACTTTTGGCCAAAGATCTTTCGCGACGTCAATCGTTTCACCAACCAATGTTCGACATGCCACAAAGCTAAGTCCAAAGCTCAATCTCATGGTCTCTATATGCCTTTACCAATTCCATACCAACCTTGGGAGGACATAAGCATGGACTTTGTACTTGGTTTGCCAAAAACTCGCAATGGGAAATATTCCATATTTGTCGTTGTGGACCGTTTCTCCAAAATGGCACATTTTATTCCTTGTCACAAGATAGACGATGCTTCACATGTTGCTAACCTCTTTTGTAGGGAAATATTGCGTCTCCATGGTGTGCCAAAGACAATTGTCTCAGACCGCGACGTCAAGTTCCTTAGCTACTTTTGGAAGACCCTATGCGCCAAGCTCGGAATCAAGCTACTCTTCTCCACGGCATACCATCCTCAAACCGACGGCCAAACGGGGGTGACAAACCGCACACTCTCCGCTCTACTTCGATTACTCATCAAGAAGAACATCAAGGAGTGGGAGGAGTGTCTACCCATCGCCGAGTACGCCTACAACAGAGCAAGACATTCGACTACCGGCAAGTCCCCCTTCGATGTCGTCTATGGCTTCAACCCATTGTCCCCATTGGACATTCTACCTCTACCTCTTCAAGAGCGCACAAACTTGGACGCGAGTGCCCGAGCCAACTTCATCAAGAAGATGCATGAAGATACAAGAAACACCATCGAGCACCAAGTTCAACGCCTTGCAACCAAGCTCAACTTCAACAAACAACCTATGGTCTTCAACATTGGTGATCGAGTGTGGCTACACCTTCGCAAGGACCGCTTTCCACAAGAACGCAAATCCAAACTTCGCCCACGAGCGGATGGACCCTTCAAGGTGCTTGCATGCTACAACAACAACGCTTACAAGATCGACCTTCCACGCGACAAGTACAACATGAGCGACATCTTCAACATCAAAGATCTCTCTCCTTTCCATGGTGATGAAGATTTCGATCCGAGGACGGATCTTCTCCAAGGGAGGGGAGATAATGTGGAGCATCCCAAGGTCATCCCCATGGACCTACCATCATCTCATCAAGTGCCTACTAGACCCATGACTCGATCCCGTGCAAGAGCCTTTGAAACCGAGGTGACATCTATCCTCTCACAATTCCACTTCGATGCGCACAAAGCATGGCTACTACCTTATATGGATACTTTGTGCATACTCAGGTACAATGGAGAAGCTAAGGAGCAACGACAAGAAGAAGAGGAAGATGGACGAGAAGATGGAGAAGAAGAAGAAGAAGAGACAGGCGTCAACTCTCTGGATAGCCCGGAACTTCCGGCCAGAGCCCGGAACTTCCGGCCCCCGGACCTTCCGGCCGACCTGGAACTTCCAGCCTCCGATGACTCTGACCAGCCCAGGCGTGCCAACTCTCGGGTTAGCCCGGACCCCGCCCCGGACCTTCCAGCGCCTGGAACTTCCGGCCTGCCCGGACCTTCCGGCCCCCGGATGCCAGCACAACTCCACCGCACCAACTCTCTGGTTAGGCCGGAACCTCTGGTGCCCGGAACTTCCGGCCTAGCCCGGAAATTCCAGCCCTGCCTGCGCGCAGCCACTCGGGCCTAAGGCCCATGTACCCCTTCACTTCGCCCCCTTTTGCACTTAGACTATAAATAGACCCCCATTCACCCTAGCTAGGGCAGCGTTGGTTTAGCTCATACTACGAGATAGATCTTCGCTCATCCATACCGATCTCCTCCTCAAGAGAGACTGTGGCCCCTCTTCGGAGAAGATCAACTTGGATTCAAGACCTCCCTTTGGGCGGACCCCATCAAGACCTCCTTCTAGGAGAAGAACCGGTTACTTGTATCGTCCTTTGTTGACCTTGGATCATCGTGTATCTCTTTGTGTTTCGAGGATCTAGCACATGTGTAATCGAATCTTGTTGGTTTGAGTGTTTCTCTTGTGTTTTCCCTCGTGAATCCCCCTCGTGTTCTTCGTGTTTCTCTTTGGGATCCGCTCCTTTCGTGAAAGATCGGCCATCTAGGGTTCCACCCTACATCAAATAGACATCCCTCTAGTCATCTAAATGATCACATGATCCAAATCAACTAAACCATGTCTGATCATCACGTGAGATGGAGTAGTTTTCAATGGTGAACATCACTATGTTGATCATATATACTATATGATTCACGCTCGACCTTTCGGTCTCCAGTGTTCCGAGGCCATATCTGCATATGCTAGGCTCATCAAGTTTAACCCGAGTATTCCACGTGTGCAAAACTGGCTTGCACCCGTTGTATGTGAACGTAGAGGTTATCGCACCCGATCATCATGTGGTGTCTCGGCACGACGAACTATCGCAACGGTGCATACTCAGGGAGAACACTTATACCTTGAAATTTAGTGAGAGATCATCTTATAATGCTACCGCCGAACTAAACAAAATAAGATACATAAAGGATAAACATCACATGCAATAAAAATATGTGACATGATATGGCCATCATCATCTTGTGCCTTTGATCTCCATCTCCAAAACACCGTCAAGATCTCTATCGTCACCAGCATGACACCATGATATTCATCATCTTGATCTCTATCAACGTGTCGTCACATGGTCATCTCACCAACTATTGCTTTTACAACTATTGCTATCACATAACCATAAGTCTCCTGCCAGTTGCCGATAACTTTAACAAAATATGATCATCTCTTACAACAATTTATATCTCATCACGTCTTGACCATATCACATCACAACATGCCCTGCAAAAACAAGTTAGACGTCCTCTACTTTGTTGTTGCAAGTTTTACGTGGCTGCTACGGTCTGAGCAAGAACCGTTCTTACCTACGCATCAAAAACCACAATGCGGTATAGTGATTGCATTTTGATCTTCAGAAAGAACCCTTTCATTGAATCCGATTCAACTAAAGTTGGAGAAACAGACACCCACTAGCCACCTGTGTGCGAAGCACGTCGGTAGAACCAGTCTCGCGTATGCGTACGCGTAATGTCGGTCTGAGCCGCTTCATCCAACAATACTGCCGAATCAAGAATCAACTAGTGACAGCAAGCAATATGTATATACCCACGCCCACAACTCCTTTGTGTTCTACTCGTGCATATAACATCTATGCATAGACCTAGCTCGGATACCACTATTGGGGAACGTGGTAATTTTAAAAAAATCCTATGCACACGCAAGATCATGTTGATGCATAGCAACGAGAGGGGAGAGTATTGTCTATGTACCCTCGTAGACCGTAAGTGGAAGCGTTATGACAACGCAGTTGATGTAGTTGTACGTCTTCACGATCGACCGATCCTAGTACCAAAAGTACGACACCTCCGCGATCTGCACACGTTCGGCTTGGTGATGTCCCACGAACTCACAATCCAGCAGAGTGTCGAGGCAGAGCTTTGTTAGCATGACGGCGTGATGACGGTGATGATGATGCTACCGGAACGTGGCTTCTCCTAAGCACCGCTATGATATGACCGAGGTGGATTATGGTGGAGGCGGGCACCACACACAGCTAAGAGATCAATGATCAACTTGTGTGTCTATGGGGTGCCCCCTGGCCACGTATATAAAGGATGGAGGGAGGAGGAGGCCGGCCCTCATAGGGCGTGCCCATAGTGTGGAGTCCCACTAGGACTCCCTAGTCCTAGTAGGATTCCACCTCCTACATGGAATAGGAAAAAGGGAAGGGATAAGGAGAAGGAAGGAAGGGGGTGCCCCCTTTCCCTAGTCCAATTCGGACCAGTCCATGGGGAAGGGGTGCGGCCACCCTTGAGGCCTTTCTCTCCTTTCCCGTATGGCCCATTAATGCCCAATACGAATTCTCGTAATTCTTCGGTACTCTGAAAAATACCTGAATCACTTGGAACCTTTCCGATGTCCGAATATAGCCTTCCAATATATCGATCTTTACGTCTCGACCATTTCGAGACTCCTCGTCATGTCCCTGATCTCATACGGGACTCCAAACAAACTTCGGTCATCAAATCACATAACTCGTAATACAAATCGTCACGGAACGTTAAGCATGCGGACTCTATGGGTTCGAGAAATATGTAGACATGACCGAGACACATCTCCGGTCAATAACAAATAGCGGAACCTGGATGCTTATATTGTCTCCTACATATTCTATAAAGATCTTTATCGGTCAAACTGCATAACAACATACGTTGTTCCCTTTGTCATCGGTATGTTACTTGCCTGAGATTCGATCGTCGGTATCTCAATACCTAGTTCAATCTCGTTACCGGCAAGTTTTTTACTTGTTCTGTAATGCAACATCCCGTAACTAACTCATTAGTCACATTGCTTGCAAGGCTTATAGTGATGTGCATTACCGAGAGGGCCCAGAGATACCTCTCCGACAATCGGAGTGACAAATCCTAATCTCAATCTATGCCAACTCAACAAACACCATCGGAGACACCTGTAGAGCACCTTTATAATAACCCAATTACGTTGTGACATTTGGTAGCACACAAAGTGTTCCTTCGGCATTCGGGAGTTGCATGATCTCATAGTCATAGGAACATGTATAAGTTATGGAGAAAGCAATAGCAACAAACTAAACGATCATCATGCTAAGCTAACGGTTGGGTGAATTCAATCACATCATTCTCTATTGATGTGATCTCGTTAATCAAATGACAACTCATGTCTATGGTTAGGAAACATAACCATCATTGATTCAACGAGCTAGTCAAGTAGAGGCATACTAGTGACATTCTGTTTGTCTATGTATTCACACATGTACTAAGTTTCCGGTTAATACAATTCTAGCATGAATAATAAACATTTATCATGATATAAGGAAATATAAATAACAAATTTATTATTGCCTTTAGGGCATATTTCATTCAGTTTGCTCTAGTGCTTCACTTATATCTTTTTAGAGCACGACGACGGTTTTATTTTGAAGAAATAGATGAACTCTCATGCTTCACTTATATTATTTTGAGAGTCTTTAGAACAGCATGGTAATTTGCGTTGGTTATGAATTTAGTCCTAATATGATAGGCATCCAAGAGGGATATAATAAAAACTTTCATATAGAGTGCATTGAATACTATGAGAAATTTGATACTTGATAATTGTTTTGAGATATAAAGATGGTGATATTAGAGTCGTGCTAGTTGAGTAATTGTGAAATTGAGAAATACTTGTGTTGAGGTTTGCAAGTCCCGTAGTATGCACGTATGGTAACGGTTGTGTGACAAATTTGAAGCGTGAGGTGTTCTTTGATTGCCTTCCTTATGAGTGGTGGTCGGGGATGAGCGATGGTCTTTTCCTACCGATCTATCCCCCTAGGAGCATGCGCGTAGTGCTTGGTTTTGATGACTTGTTGATTTTTGCAATAAGTATGTGAGTTCTTTATGACTAATGTTGAGTCCATGGATTATACGCACTCTCACCCTTCCATCATTGCTAGCCTCTTCGGTACCGTGCATTGCCCTTTCTCACCTTGAGAGTCGGTGCAAACTTCGCTGGTGCATCCAAAACCCGTGATATGATACGCTCTATCACACATAAGTGTAGCGATCCGACCTCAAACAGTCAAATCTCTGTGCATAAGTGTCATCCCTGGATCGGTACTGCTGACACGCACAGTACTTGAAGGATTTATAACAGAATGCAATCACACACTTATTAGATCGAATGTCTCAAAAGAGAACTTATTACAATAATATGGCTTAAGGCCATCTAAATAAGATAACTACGGAAGTATCAAAGTAAATGAGTCCATCAACTCCAACGGCATAGCCGAGTGCACGACAACGACCTAGCGCACCTTACTCTTCATCTGAAAAGTCTGCAACATAATATGTTGCAGCCCGAAACGGATCAGCACATGGAATATGCTAGCAAAATAACACTATAAAGCAATGAACAAGGTAAATGCTAACACTACATGCATATATGGCTAGTGGAGGCTCTAAGGTTAATGTTTTTGCGAAAAGCCATTTTTCCTACAACAAAGGAATAAATTTTATTTAACTATAAAGTTGGTTGATAAACATTGAGAATGGACACCCCATCCCAATCCCAATTAAATAGTAATTAACAACCCAACAAAATTAATTAAGAGTGTTGAGATCACATCAATAATTCAAGAACCAGATACTCAAGATGTCCATAACCGGGGACACGGCTAACCATGATTATTTTGTACACTCTGTAGAGGTTTGCGCACTTTTCCTCACAAGACTCGATCTCCTCCGTTGTATTTCTCGCACTGCATGATGTTTGAGAAACGGATGACCGAGACACAGTTTTTCCAAAGAGGTCCCCTTAACCGATAGATAGGCTGGTACACCTACAATCCCCTACATCTGCTAGCCCATCATGGAAAGTATTCCCACAACTTACTCAACTATGCCAGAGCCCATAATGGCTTGTGGCTGCACATGGAAGTTTCTAGCATGGATGATCTTATGATCCCTTTGAGCCTGGGTGGCAAACCATAGGATGATCACACGGATTCCCTGGGATCTCCTTGGACAACACTAGATTCCCCAGGTGCCCACAAACAATCCACCTAGATGTGTGTTAAAGTAGCCACCTTAGATAAACCCTTAGTTCATAATAATTCTCACAACTATCATGAATCTCTCAAACCAAACCACGTCTACGAGCATAGCATAGCAGTATAAGCATAACGTAGTAACTCCCAGGGTTTAAATAAAGGACAATAGGTTCTACCTCATCAACTACTTGCCAATACCCACATGTTATCAAATCCTAACCATGCAGTGTTTCAGGATTGATACTAATGCATAAAAATTGGGTAATAAAGGGATATGATCAAAGTGTTACTTGCCTTGCTGACGATCTGCAAACCCTAGAGACTCGTAGTAGCACGCTTCGCACTCCGAAAATTCTATCACAAGCAAACAATAGCATACATAAGCACTCAGGCATAGATGCAAGGGTAAAACTCATATGAGAATGTCCAAATTGAAATTTCAACTAAAGTGCTTCGATTTGCAAAAAGAATCAATCAAATCGAAGCTACGAAACTCAAACTACGATCAAAAGAGGCTCGAATTCAAATCTGCTTGAAACCAAATTTTAAATTGTCAAAATCTTGTTCAGGTTGGTTAAATGGAAAGAGGGGTTCGAGACGAAGATTTTGGCGTTGGTTTCACTAGATTTGGACGAACGGTTAAAAAGTTATGAGGGATTCAAAATCAGGGGCTAATCTGCGATAAAAATAATCGTGGATAGGTCCTTGGCCGAAAATAAAATAAAAAGAAAAGACTAACGAACGAACGTTCGTTATCAAAGACGAACGTACGCATTCGCGAATAGATGCGTTCGGGCGAATGTTCGCTAAATAGAGGAACCGATAAAAAAACAATCTAACCGATCCAAAAAAATCGGGCGACGGTGGCGGTTTTTACCGGTTCTTCGAACACGACCAACGGCGGCGTAGCGACGAGATCCAGCCAGTGGGGCTCCGAGGCTGCGGCGACGGGGTCGACGGGGTGGGGCGACAGCGCGGCTGCGGTGGCGGGCGGTAGTGGTGAGGGAAAAGGGGCCAGGGGGTCCGGCTTTTAAAGCCTCGGGGAGGGGGGGACATGGGTAAGGGGCGGCGGCGAGAGGAGTCCGTCGGCGGCACGACGGCGCGGGCCGGCCGGCTTGCTCAGCTGGGCCTCCGGCCCAGTCGGGCGGGAACTCTTTTCTTAAAATAAATTCCACCAAAAACAAAAAAAATCCTAATAAAATATAAAAAATATAAAAATGCCAAAAACAATTTTCACCATCTAAATAAAATATTTAGAACAAGGTGAACAATTTTCTGGCCTAAAATGCAATTTTTGAAAAATGCATATTTTTCTAATTCAAATAAAATAGCAATAAAATTCCAAATAAAATATTTATTTGATTTTAACATTTTTCCTCCAATATTCCCCTCTTATTTTGGAGAAGTCATTTTATCTCCTCTCATTTATTTTAATATTGGAAATATTTTGGAGAGAAAATTATTAAAATCAAAATGATACTCTTTTCAAATTTGAGAAAATTCAAATATGAAAATAAATGAAATCCCCAACTCTCTCTGTGGGTCCTTGAGTTTCTTAGGTTTTCTAGGATCACGAACAAAAAGCAAGTAAAATATGATATGCATATGATAACCTATGTATAACATCCAAATTGAAAATTTGGGATGTTACAAACCTACCCCCCCTTAAGATGAATCTCGTCCTCAAGATTCGGATTGGCTAGAAAATAGGTGCGGGTGGTCTTTCCGTAGGTCTTCCTCTCGTTCCTAGGTGGATTCATCCTCGGTATGGTGGCTCCACTGAACTTTGCAAAACTTGATAACCTTGTTGCGCGTAACTCGGCTGGCAAAATCGAGAATCTTGATGGGTTTCTCCTCGTAGGTAGATCACTGTCTAACTGAATTGCTTCCAGGGGCACTGTATCTCTTAGAGGAATATCAACCATCTCTACATAGCACTTCTTCAACTGGAAAACGTGAAACACATCATGAACTCCGGACAGTCCTTCGGGTAACTCCAACTTGTAGGCCACTTCTCCCATACGTTGCAATACTCGGTACGGTCCTACAAATCTCGGGGCAAACTTTCCCTTAACTCCAAATTGTTTAAGTCCTCGCAGAGGTGACACACGAAGAGAAGCTCTATCTCCGATCTCATAGACTACCTCCTTGCGTTTGGAGTCTGCACAACTCTTCTGCTTGGACTGAGCTACCTTTAGTCTATCTCGAATCAACTTAACCTTCTCTTCAGACTCTTTGATCAGATCCGGTGGAAACAACTAGCAGTCTCCAACTTCATCCCACATCAATGGTGTTCTGCACCTAATCCCATACAAAGCTTCGAAAGGTGCCATGATAATCCCCAGGTGTAGGGAATCATCGTAGCAATTCCCAAAGGTGGAAGTGATAAGTATGGAGTGTTGAACCCACAAGGAGCTAAAGGTAAGATGAATATTCTCTCAAGTTCTATTTGCCACTGATACGACTCTACATACACCGAACGTTTGCTTCCAACTAGAAACGAGAAATAAAACTACGTTGTGGGTATGGAGAGGATAACTTTGCATGATATCAGAGAGCTAAAATATAAAAGTAGGTGTTGTTATCATAAAGTTAGAACATATTACTAAATATTATAAATAGCAAGTGTGGAATAATGGTGGATCGGTGTGCAGAATTGTCTTATGCAATTGTTAACAAGACCGGTGGTCGTCATTGCAATTTCATATGAGGGAAAGGCATAAGCTAACATACTTTCTCTTTTTGGATCATATGCACTTATGATTGGAACTCTAGCAAGCATCCGCAACTACTAAAGATCATTAAGGTAAAACCAAACCACAGCATTAAAGCATCAAGTCCCCGTTATCCCATATACAACAACCCCCTTACTCGAGTTTATGCTTCTGTCACTCAAGCAACCCACTATAAGCGAATCATGAATGTATTGCAACACCCTACAGCGAGAATCCCTCACGCTTGCGCGACACAGAGGGTGCAATAGGACAACACCAAAATAAAACATACAACTCATACCAATCTAGATCGTCAATCAACCCAAAGACAAAGGATATCTACTCAAAACATCATAGGATGGCAACACATCATTGGATCATAGTATGTGGCATAAAGCACCATGCTCAAGTAGGGATTACAGTGGGGTGCGGGAGAGTGGACCATGTAAAAGAGATGAGGATGGTGATGATGATGGTGATGTTGATGAAGACGATCACCGCGGCGATGATTCCCCTCCCGATGGCACTCCGGTGCCACCGAGAGAGAGGAGGAGCGGTTCTCCCCCTTGTGCTTCCTCCTCCATGGCCTCTCCCCTGGATGGGGAGAGGTTCTCCCTCTGGTCCTTGGCCTTCATGGTGATTATGGCTCCTCCGGGATCCTCCTGCATGCCCTCCGGTGATGATGGCCCCCTCCGACAGGGTGCCAGAGAGGGCCTAGATTGATTTCTCGTGGCTACAGAGGCTTGTGGCGGCGGAACTTCTGATCTAGGTTATTTTCTGGGGGTTTCGGTATTTATAGGAATTTTTTGCGTCGGTTTCACGTCAGGGGGGGTCTACGAGTCGTCCACGAGATAGGGGGCCTCGCCCAGGGGGTGGGGCGCGCCCCCCACCCTTATGGACGGCTCGGGACTCTTCTGGCCCAACTCTTTTACTCCGGGGGCTTCTTTTGGTCCATAAAAAACATCAAAAATTGGCACGTCAATTGGACTCCGTTTGGTATTCTTTTTCTGCAATACTCAAAAACAAGGGAAAAACATAAACTGGCACTGGGCTCTAGGTTAATAGGTTAGTCCCAAAAATCATATAAAGTAGCATATAAAACATCTAAGATGGATAATAAAATAGCACGAATACTTCATAAATTATAGATACGTTGGAGACGTATCGGCATCCCCAAGCTTAATTCCTGCCCGTCCTCGAGTAGGTAAATGATAAAAGAAATAATTTATGAAGTGTGAATGCTAGCAAGTGCATAAGTTTGATCGATGATAGTTCCAATCACTTTTTCTAGCATCATTATATATCATAATAGTAGCTCAACTCATGAAACTTCTCATGATCAAGTAACAAGCTATTCACATGTTAAAGTATAGATCATAAACTTTCTTGAAAACTAACAAACCGTGCTCTTAGTCATCAAACAATTGCAACTCATCTTATTTTCGGGAAGGGTCTATGTAAGAGCTTTGATTCTGCAAACTCTACATACTCAACTATCATTTAATCTTTCACAATTGCTAACACTCATGTGATATTTATGGGTTCAAAGTTTTAATCGGACATAGAGAAAGATATGGGCTTATAGTTTCGCCTCCCAACCTTTTACCTCAAGGGTAATGTCAACAATAATAATTTATGAAAACGTACATCCAAGTGGATATATATATCCGGATCGCTCCAACACAAAGTGCTTCCCAAAGGAAAACGTGTAAAAAGGAAAGGTGAGGACCACCATGACTCTTGTATATGGGTAGAAGATAAAAGTAAAAGATAGGCCCTTCGCAGAGGGAAGCAGAGGTTGTCATGCGCTTTTATGGTTGGATGCACAAAATCTTAATGCAAAAGAACGTCACTTTATATTTCCACTTGTGATATGGACCTTTATTATGCAGTCCGTCGCTTTTATTTCTTCCACATCACAAGATCGTATAAAGCTTATTTTCTCCACATTAATAGATCATACATATTTAGAGAGCAATTTTTATTGCTTGCAACAATGACAACTTACTTGAAGGATCTTACTCAATCCATAGGTAGATATGGTGGACTCTCATGGCAAAACTGGGTTTAAGGATATTCGGAAGCACAAGTAGTATCTCTACTTGGTGCAAAGAATTTGGCTAGCATGAGGGGGAAAGGCAAGCTCAACGTGTTGGATGATCCAAGACAATATAACGTTTCGAATATAGGAAAACATAACCCATTAAGTTGTCTTCGTTGTCCAACATCAACCTTTTAGCATGTCATATTTTAATGAGTGCTCACTATTACAAAAGATGTCCAAGATAGTATATTTACATGTGAAATCTCTCTTCCTTCAATATTCTTTCATGAATTGTTCAAGTGACCAATTCTGCGTTTGCTAACTTCCAATAAGTTTACTACCTATACTTATTATGTGTGAAGTCATTACTCCCCATGTTGTAAGCATATGAAACGTATATAAATTCAAATTTATGATATTCAATTCATTCAACCATTTACTCATAGGATATATGTGAAGCACGTGAGTAAATGACAAAGTACTCCAAAAAGATATAAGTGAAGAATACTGAGTAGTCAAATAATTAAATAGCCATAGGAGGATTCTTATTCATTCAAGATTTCAGATCCAATCATTTTATTCAAACAGCAAGTAAAATTGAAAATACGCTCCAAGCAAGACACATATCATGTGACGAATAAAAATATAGCTCTGAGTAAGGTATACCGATAGTTTTGAAGACGAAAGAGGGGATGCCTTCCGGGGCATCCCCAAGCTTAGGCGCTTGAGTCTTCCTTGAATATTACCTTGGGGTGCCTTGGGCATCCCCAAGCTTAGGGTCTTTCCACTCCTTATTCTCCTCATATCGATATCTCACCCAAAGGTTGAAAACTTCAATCACACAAAACTTAACGGAACTTTGTGAGATAGGTTAGTATGATAAAGAGTAAACCATTCACTTTTGTAATGTCAAAGACAAGGTTCATAATTTTCTTCACACAATGCCTACTGTACCATATCATTTCTACAATTTATATTGAGAAATATAAGCCATGGAAACTAGAAAACAAGCAAACTATGCGATGAAAACAGAATCTGCCAGAAATAGAACAGTCTGTAATGATCTGAACACCAACCATACTTGTGCTACTCCAAAAATTATGAAATAAATTGTTGGATGTGAGGAATTTGTCTATTAATCTTCTGAAAAAAGAATCAACTCAATCTCACTCTTCTGCCAAAAATTACAGCTAATCTCGTGAGCGCAAAGTTTCTGTTTTTTACAGCAAGATCACATTAACTTTCACCCAAGTCTTCCCAAAGGTCTTACTTGGCACTTTATTGAAACAAAAGCTATAATACATGATTACTACAGTATCTTAATCATGAGAACACACAAAATAGTAAGGGTAAATATTGGGTTGTCTCCCAACAAGCGCCTTTCTTTAATGCCTTTTAGCTACGCATGATGATTTCAATGATGCTCACATAAAAGATAAGAATTGAAACATAAAGAGAGCATCATGAAGAATATGACTAGCACATTTAAACCTAACCCACTTCCTATGCCTAGGGATTTTGTGAGCACACAATTTATGGGAACAAGAAACAACTAGCATAGGAAGGAAAAACAAGTATAACTTCAAAACTTTAAGCATATAGAGAGGAAACTTGATATTATTGCAACTCCTACAAACATGTATTCCTCCCTCATAATAATTTTCAGTAGCATCATGAATGAGTTTAACAATATAACCATCACATAAAGCATACTTTTCATGATCTACGAGCATAGAAATTTTACTACTCTCCACATAAGCAAAATTATCCTCATTCGGAATAGTGGGAGAAAACTTCTTCTAAGTCCACTTTAGATGATAGTATTATTCATACTCCAAAATATATAAGTGAAGTTCATGGGGCATTCTTGTCAGGACCCCGATTCCAAGTCACATCGATCTAGCCAGTAACACCTCATATCATATTGCGGCCTCACGCATGGTATCCCCACGGGTGTCGCCTTACCATGGCCCGGGACCGTTTGCGCCTTTTGGCTCACGTATATGATAGTGTCGCTAGCATCCATATGACAGAGAACCCGGGCCGACATGGCTAGTCGCGAACCCAAAGTGGCCAAACCTATGGAGATAGGCATACGTGAATCACATCGAGCATGTCGGTCACCAGTGTGTGAATCCGGGCTGTAGCACTGGGCTAACAGGACTCCGGGGAACCCGGGCTGTAGTAGGCTAGGCAGGACTCCGGAAGTCACCGCGTGACATTTCCTCGAAGGGACAGACATAGGAACAAAGTGAAACACATGCCGGCCAGTCAAGTGTCCTGAGCAGTAGTGCTAGGCTAGCAGGACTCCGGTGAACCGGGCTTTAGCAGACTACTATGGCTCGAGGAGCACTAGACTACATTTCCCCATAAGAAAGGCTGCCAAGGATAAACAACTAGATTGTCGGATCCCACACATACCAAGCATTTCAATCATACACACAATATGATCGATATGTGCAAATACAACATGGCATCACAACAAAACTCTACAACTCAAGTACTTTATTTAAAGGCTCCAAAGAGCCATACATAACATGTTCATACAAGTAGGGGTCACATGACCCGACACTCAAGTCACACAAGCATACAAGCACATGCGGAAGCAAATAGTCTGAGTACAGACACTAAAAAGCAAGAAGGCTTCTCGAAGCCTGTCTATCTACATAGGGCCCTCCATGGCCAGGATCAACATCTGGGTGGCAAGTCACTCATCGACATCGAGATCTACATAAAACCCATCGGAGGGGGCGGTGTTGTTGTCTGAAAACAGTAATTAAGCAAACATGAGTACAAAGGTAGTCAGCAAGTCTTACATCAGAACCTACTATACATGCTCATTCTCAAGAAGGTGGTGGAGTTATTGCAGCAAGCCAGCTTTGACTTGGCTAAGCTATCCTACGGAACACCACTAATAAAATAGTTTTCGCACACGAGTCCACTACTCACCAACACAATACTCCACCGGGGGTCCTCCCTCGTCATCCTACGAGAGGGCCATCCTCGGTACTCACACTTATCTTGAGTCTTTTAGTAGTATCAATTAACTTGTCTATGAACTGTATAGGCAACCAAGTAGTCCTTTACCGCGGACGCGGCTATTCGAATAGATGATGTTAACCCTGCAGGGGTGTACTCCTTCATACATGCTCCCACCACTTACCGTCGTCTACACAACATGTACTCGGCAACCTTCAAGCGGAAGCCCAACGAGGGTGTCGGCCACGGCCTACCTAAACACTCAAGCCTCTAGTCCAGGTTTATCACCTATCCAGGTTCCATCCGCAGGGAGTCCGGCCGAGGTTTCCACATACGGCCCCGAACGATGTGAACAGGGTTCCCGAGGCACCAAACGGGTGACTCGGTACACCGTGCCACGGTGTATCTACCACAACATAGCCCACCCCTAGGGTCAGCGCTACACACGGCCGCCAACACATAACCTACAAACACCAAAAACTAATTGCAACTCCTGGACAGAGTACTAGGGTGATTAAGAAGCCAAGAGGGTCAATTAAGGATCCCAATGCATGGTAGTAGCTGATTCTTGAAATCACACATACAGATCTCAGTTCTTAGGGACGGCCTCAATGAAACAACCCACCATGTACTCCTACATGGCCTCTCATCGATACCTTTACCAAATCAAGTTCAACACATCCCTCACATTACCGACATAATCATTTCACTCTAGCCCATCACCCAGATGAACCAGACCTAACACAACTCTAAGCATAGCAGGCATAGCAAGGTAGGAAACACATACATGGCTCAATCAACTCCTACACATGCTAGTGGGTTTCATCTAGTTACTGTGGCAATGACAGGTCATGGAGAGGATAAGGGTTCAACTACCGTAGCACATAGCAGTTTGAATCGCGTCGTCTTAATGCAGTAAACAAGAGCAGAAGCGAGAACATGGGTTTGTATCGGAATGATCAATGGGTTGCTTGCCTGATGGAGTGGTAGTAGGGTACTGCCCTTCAGTTGGATACTCGGAGATATCTTCGGAGGCAGAACCTACCACGAAGGACGCACAGAACATAATCAACACATGACAATATGCAACAATATGATGCATACTATGACATGGCAAAATGATGTGTCCTGCCTAATGCAATGTGAAACAAGTTGAAATGGGTCCATTTGAATCAAAGATTCAAATGAAGGTTAAAGTTCTTATGCATAAAAAGTGTATTAGCTTGTTTCACCTAAACAGCAAGGTTAAAGTGTTTTTCATGCATGAAACCATTACAGGTGGATAGATTGTATTTTTCTGATCATTTTTCATATATAATTTGTTTGATTTGGAGCTATGGTTGATTTTCTATGATTTTTAGAAGTTTTGGCTATTTTCTGGAATTTCCTATATAAAAATCAATCCAGAAAATGAATAATTGCGTCAGCACTACGTCACTGTGACGTCAGCGAATCAAAGGCGCCAGGGCCAGTCAAACCTGACTGGTGGGCCCTGTCTGTCAGTGACTCAGCTAATGAACAGGGTGAAGTTAGTACTAATTAACTGTTAGTGGGGCCTGGGCCCACATGTCAGTGACTAAACTAATTATAATTAGTTAGCATTAATCCTAAACTAATCAACAGGCCGGCCCCACCTGTCATAGGCTCAGGGGGGAAGTCAACCTGGCCCACAAGTTAGTCCATGGGTCAAAACGTGGTCAACTCATCGGCAGCTTGACACCGGCGACGACAGACGTGGCGGAGGGGCTCGGGTTTTGCCCACAGTCGACTGCGGTTTGGTCCTACGCGTAGCTGGGGGCAAGCCGTGGCGTTTGGTGGTGGAATTGGAGCTCGGGGAGGCCGGAAACGACGCCAGTGAGCACGTCTGCGGCGGCAAACATGCTAGGTTGCACAACAGGACGTGGGGGTGGCCGCGTTCGACTCGTGGGGATGTACTGAGTGCAGTGGTGAGCTCGAGTGCAAGCTTGCACGGCCGTGGCCACGGTGGCGACATGGCCGGCGGCGAGGAGCTATTGGCTCCGATGGCCATGGTGGTTAGAGGACGCAGACGAGCGCGGGGAGAGGGGGAAACGGTGGCGGAGCTCACAACGATCACGAAGAGGGGCTCGGCTTGCTCGGAGACGGCTTGGCGACGGCGAATCCGTCGATGGAGTCCGGCGGCCGTGCTCGGGGAAGACGACTCGTGGCGGCGATGTGGGGCTCCCGCGGTGGCATGGCTTGGGGTGGGAGGAAGAGGGGGTCGAGGCGGAGCCTCTGAGCCGGTCAGAGAAGCGAGGGAGACGCGGTGGCCGCGGTGGTGCTTGTCGGCGGCGACGGCTGCACTCAGCAGGGGATGGGGAGAGAGCCAGAGGAGGGAGAGGGGCACGGGGAGAGTGGGGAAAGTGAGAGGGGGACGAGGGGGAGTGCGTGGCACTCGTAGACGACGTCCTGGGCGTCGGCAGAAGCAGGAGGTGGCCGGCGTGTGGCTGCGGGTGCCGGCCACGCGCCTCTCGTCCTCCTGGCGAGAGGAGGAGGATGACTGGCAGTAGCCAGTGGGCTGGGCCGAGCTGGGCCAGGCCAGGGCGACAGGTAAGTCCTCTAACTCTCTCTCTCTCTTTTTGTTTGCTTTTATTTATTTCCTGCTATGTGTATTGAAATAGAATAAATACTATTTCATTTCCAAAAACTCTGGAAATATTCAGAGGCACATTTGGGAATATTCTCAACTGCCTAAAAATGCTTCCAAGATTATTTGAGCACTTTAAAATATTTATAGCATTTAAAATGCCCAAATTTAAATACTTATGGCTTGTTCAAAAAATCCAGAATGGCTCCATAAATTGCAAGACCATTTTTGGTAGAGGTTTTAGTCAAGACCAAAAATGGTGGGCTTTTATGAAGGGCATTTTGGGTTCATTGACATTCTAATTGTTGGAAATTAGCATTTTCAGGGGGGTGTTAGGGTTGGTTAGGCCCCACTTCAAGTTTAAAATAAATTTAAACATGATGCACATGTTCATCCAATCCTAATGCATGACTAAAAGTAGGGATGTGACAATTCTACAATTAATATAGACTAACCAATATCCAAGCTCAAAATATATAAGTGAAGCACATGAAGCATTCTATAAAACCATACTCAAAAGTTTTAAGTGAAGCACAAACAGCAATTCTATAAGATCATACTTAAAAGATATAAGTGAAGCACATGAAGTATTCTACTCCCTCCGTTCCAAAATAGATGACCCAACTTTATACTAACTTTGTACAAAGTTGAGTCATCTATTTTGGAACGGATGAAGTATAAATCAATAAAGGGCTATCTCATACTAGCATGGTCTTTAAAGGAAAAACAAAAACACAAAGGACACAATATCATGTGAATAAAACAAACACCGAGGTATACCGATAATTGTTGAAGAAGAAAGATGGGATGCCAACCGGGGCATCCCCAAGCTTAGATGCTTGAGTATCCTTAGAATATTTACTTGGGGTGCCTTGGGCATCCCCAAGCTTTAGCTCTTGCCTCTCTTTATTCTTCTCACATTGGTAACTCCTCGTTCTTCGAACACTTCATCCACACAAAACTTTAACAAAAACTTTGTGAGATCCGTTAGTATAATAAAGCAAATCACTACATTTAAGTACTGTTGCAAAATCATTCCAATTTCATATTAGAAATATATCTACTGTATTCCAACTTCACCATGGTCCATACCCCCCGTTACTACCCATAGATTCATCAAAATAAGCGATCAACACATAGAAAACAGAATCTGTCAAAAACAGGACAGTCTGTAGTAATCTGGAAGTTTAGTAAACTTCTGTAACTCCAAAAAATTCTAAAAATATATGAAAATTTAAACAATTTGTACATAAGTAACAGCAAAAAGTTTCAGACCCATTTGACTTTCTAGTAAAAAATGTAAAATCACGGGCTACAGCCAAAGTTTCTGTTTTTGAACTGAACATAGTAAACAAGCAATCTAATCATCCTAAAACCGAAGCTTGGCACATTATTTTTATAATACAATGGATATATACAAGGGGATAATTATTTTCAGAGAAGCTTCCATGAAATTTTTTACATTGTTTCCATGAGCATGAACACAAGTGCTCAAGGTCGACCCTCATTTCTTCAATGCATAATCTTCCAATCACTTCTCTTATTGAAAAACTTTTTAGGCATGAGAGGCAAGTAATTTTTTTTTGTATTTTCATTCTTAAATTTTTTTGTATGTTTCACCCACAACTAAACAGAAACAAAAAAGGAAAAACAAAATCTACTTAGTGAAGAAAGCAAACAAGCACACACGAGAATATCATCCCCACGCTATTGCTCCCCGGCAACGGCGCGAGAAAAGAGCTTGATAATCCCCAAGTGCAGGGAATCATGGTAGAAATTCCAAAAGGTGGAAGTGATAAGTATGGAGTGTCGAACCCACAAGGAGCTAAAGGTAAGATCAATATTCTCTCAAGTCCTATCTGCCACTAATATGACTTTATGTACATCGAACGTTTGCTTCCAACTGGAAACGAGAAATAAAACTACATTGTGGGTATGAAGAGGATAACTTTGCATGATATCGGGGAGCTAAAATATAAAAGTAGGTGCTATTATCATAAAGTTAGAATATATTACTAAATATTATAAATAGAGAGTGTGGAATAATGGTGGATCGGTGTGCAGAATTGTCTTAGGCAATTGTTAACAATACCAGTTGTTGGGGATATTACTACTAGACGTAAACCGGCCAGGAGTGGCTGGGTTAAATCTATAAGAATTAGAAGCCCAAAAGATAAAGGATGATGGCGCTTCATGAAGGCCCAAGGCCCTAAGGCGGGTTAAGGTCTGTAGACATAAACCAACATTGTCATGTAACTTGTATTGCAAGATAGGAGGAATAGAGACTGAGTTGGACACAATGATGATCCGGTCTCGGGACTCTTTAAACCGATAGGCATCGACCTGTGTATATAAAGGGACGACCCGGCGATGGTTTAGGGACAACACACAACAACTCGAGAGCCAGGCAAAGCGGATTCGCTCCCTGGTTATCAAAACCCTATCAATACCATCACAACTGGAGTAGGCCTTTACCTTCATCGAAAGGGGCCGAACTAGTATAAACTCTTGCGTCCCTTGTCCTCTTTAACCCCTTTAAGCTAACCCATAGCGATGGCTCCACGACTAAGTCCTATCACGAGGACATCTTCCGTGACAACTCCACAACAGTTGGCGCCCACCGTGGGGCTATCGCACGATGGTTTCGAGTTCTTCAACTGGAGAGACCGAGTCGCTATACCAGCTGCAGGATGGCCGGGTTGGCGGAGGTTCCGATGGCAACAGTATTTCGGACCCCCTTGATCTGCCAAACTGGGTCGCAGTCTTCATGGACGGTACATAGCCAGCACAACACTCTTCTACCGCTGCGGCAATGATCTCCGGTTCGGCAACAGCAACACCAGCAGGGGCAGGGGGCTCTGCGCCGTCTCCGGCTCTGGTTTGTCTGATTTATTCGACGCTTTAGCAATGTTGCTGGCAGCGGAAGTGGATGTGGCAAACCGGGATCAGCACAACGCGGAGATTGCAAAGGTGAAGGATCAGATAACTCAGGCTAAGGCGGACCTGGTAGCAGAAAACGCTAGGATAGCTACAGAACGGGCCGATTTAGAGGCTCAGGCCTACCGGTTTAGGCTGGATCAGAGTGCCTCAGATGAGGTCATGAGGAGGAGATACCGGTCGCACCTCCCGCTAGGTTATGAGCCAAGAAATCTCTTCAACACGCCACGAGCAGGAACCAGTAACCAGCCAATGGTAAACCGGACGGAGGCACCGGTAATAGGAGCGCCGGTTCACCCGCGCACGATGGACCCGCCTCGTCAAAACAACATTTTGTCACAGCGTGTTCCGACGCCCCCGGGGATTACTCCAACCCGTTGGATAACATTGTGGCCGCCGCTTCATGATTGGCAGCTCTCCCGATAGAAGGCGAGACACCGGTGGCGGCTGAGACACGACGAGCTAGGGAACTCCTCCAAACGGCTTTAACCCAGCAGCAGGCTTATTCGCATAGTCGTGGGAGGATCCATTCCACCCCCCGTCCAAGCCGGAGTTACAGCAGGCATATTGATGAACTGACTATGTCAAGCAGTGCGCGGCACCATAACCCGGCGGGTGGTGGTGGTAATGCACAAGATGTGGTGGATCATGGCCGAGCACGTCGAGAGGCCGAGTTAGCAGCTCAGCACACAACTCGTCAGCCTACTCCGGTTCGCCCGACCACCTCAGTGGAGCCGGGTGTGGTCTTCAGTTCTTTGAGGGTACCATGCCTCACCCCGGCCTTGCGTAATGTGCGACTGCCCAAGGATTTTAAAGGCCCTCGTAAGGTGCCCAATTACACTGCCGATTTGCCCCCTGAATCATGGGTTGAGAGTTATGAGATGGCAATGGAGATGCTGGATGTGGATGAAGCGGTGTGTGCTAAGTATTTCACCATGATGTTGGAAGGAATGGCCCGTACCTGGTTAAAGAGTCTACCAGCTAATTCCATTGCATCATGGGCCGAGTTAAAGGGCCAGTTTATCCAGAATTTCAAGGATACATGTAAGCAACCCACGTCAATTGTGGACCTAGCCGCTTGTGTTCAAGAGGATGGGGAGTCTACGGCCCATTGGGTGAAGCGAGTCTCAGCTATTTTGCATTCATCAGACCGCATCAATGCAGATATAGCAGTTTTGATGTTGGAGGGCAACTGCCGGTTCATGCCATTAAAACTGAAGTTGGGAAGGCTCAAACGTCATTGTAATGACATGTCAACGCTTATGGCCGCTTTGGTTAAGTATGCTGATTCAGATAGTACCAAGGACCCTGATTCTGAAGAGGACAAACCAGGGAAAGGGAAAAAGAACGGCAGTGCCAAGGGGCAGCAACATAACCTAGCAGGTCATGGGAACAATGGTAAGCGCAAAGCAGACAATAGCCTAGACTTTGTGGCTAACACCAGCATCGTAAGGGCAAACCGCCCCAGAGGGGCGGAGGGTCAGGCCCCAATCTGGAGCGCCTGTTAAATCAACCTTGTCCAAAGCACGGATCGAAGGAGAAGCCAGCTTCGCATCTTTGGAAGGGTTGCTTCATCATGCGAGAGTTCAAAAATTCTAATATGTTTCAATACGACAATGGCCTGGCCGACTGTTCTGGAGGCAGTTTTCATGGGTCGGGTTATGGAGGCGGCAGCTCCGGTTCAGGATTCCAAGGTAATCAAGCCAGACATGGTAATCAGGGCAATCAAGGAGGTTATAACCATCAGGGGAATCAACAGAGGCATCAATCGGGTTGTCAGAGCAATCCGAAGCAGTTGAATAGCAGGCAGTATCATGTCTTTACCACTAGCTTGTGTAAGTGCGATCAGAACCTTCACAAAAGGGTCATGAACTCCGTTGAACCGGCGGTGCCTCAGTATTTGCGCTGGTCTGAACAACCCATTTTGTGGAGTTGGGAGGATCATCCGCCCCGGGTTGATAATCTGGGTCATCTCGCCTTAGTGGTGGCTCCTCAAGTCGGGGGCTACAAATTCACCAAAGTACTTATGGATGGAGGGAGCAGTATCAATATCCTTTACTATGATACCTTCCGTCGCATGGGGTTGACAGACAAAAGTCTTAAACCGTCGAACATCGTCTTTCATGGAGTGGTGTCTGGTAAATCAGCGTACCCAGTTGGCAAGATAGCCCTGGAGGTGGCTTTTGGAGATGATCATGATTCAAGATCAGAAACTTTGACTTTTGAAGTGGTGAAAATCAAGAGTCCATATCATGCCTTATTCGGAAGGCCGACTTGTGCTAAGTTCATGGTGAGGCCATGTTATGTTTATCTGCAGCTTAAGATGCCGGGTCATAAGGGGACCAACACGGTACATGGGAGCAGGAAGATTTCTTTAGAATGTGAAGAAGGGGATGGGGCTTATGCTGAGTCGGTTTGTACCACAGAGGAGCTGAAATTTTATAAGGACAATGTCGATCCGGCAGATATGACTTCTCTAAAAAAGCCAACTACAGAGCATGATCCGGCGTTGAAATTTAAATCCGCTACAGACACTAAAACGGTTGATTTTGTTCCTGGCGATTCATCTCAGCAGTTCAGCATTAGCGCTAACCTGGATCCGAAATAGGAAAGCGCACTCATCGAGTTCATCCATGAGAACCGGGACATCTTTGCATGGAAGCCTTCTGACATGCCAGGTGTACCGAGGGAACTCGCTGAGCACACCCTTAATATAGATCCTAAGTTCAAACCGGTCAGGTAGTTTCTCCGCCGCTTCAATGAAGAGAGGTGTAAGGCTATTGGTGAGGAGGTAGCCCGGCTTTTGGCAGCAGGGTTTATAGTGGAGGTTTTTCACCCTGAGTGGCTAGCTAATCCGGTGCTGGTACTTAAGAAAAACGACACTTGGTGTATGTGTGTGGATTACACAGACTTGAACAAGGCCTGTCCGGCTCATCCCTTTGCTCTCCCGCATATTGATTAGATTATTGACGCTACAGCGGGTTGTGACCGTCTGTGTTTTCTGGATGCTTATTCTGGTTATCATCAGATTAAAATGGCAGTTAAGGACCAGGAGAAGACAACTTTCATAACTCCCTTTGGAGCCTTCTGCTATGTGCCTATGCCTTTCGGGCTCAAGAGTGCCCAGGCAACTTATCAGCGTTGTGTTCAGAATTGTCTTCATAAACAGATTGGGCCCAATGTTCATGCTTATGTGGATGATATTGTGGTGAAATCTAGGAAGGAGGAAACATTGATATAGGACCTGAGGGAGACTTTTGATAACCTCCGGGTCTATAAGATGATGCTTAATCTGGCTAAATGTGTCTTTGGTGTTCCGGCAGGCAAACTCTTGGGTTTTCTGGTGTCCAACAGAGGCATTGAGGCTAACCCGGAGAAGATCTCGGCTATCACGTCCCTGGCTAAACCGGCATGTATCAATGATGTTCAGCGTTTGGTGGGCCGGATTACAGCTTTAAGCCAGTTTATCAGCCGCCTTGGGGAGAAGGCTATTCCTTTGTATAAATGCTAAAGAAAACGGATGATTTCGTCTGGAGTGACGCGGCTGATAAAGCGTATGAAGACTTGAAGAGACAGTTGGTCGAGCCACCTGTCCTTGCGGCTCCGGTTGATAAAGAGCACTTATTGCTATATGTGGCTGCTAATGCTTGGGCTGTTAGTGTGGCTATTGTGGTGGAGCGTAAGGAGGCCGGAAAGGATTATCCGGTTCAACGGCCGGTTTATTACATCACTAAGGTGCTTATTGAATCAAAGCAGAGGTACCCGCATTGGCAGAAGTTGGTGTATGGAGTTTTCATGGCAAGCCAGAAGCTCAAGTATTATTTTCAAGTTCATCCTATCACCATGGTTAGTTCAGCCCCTCTGGGAGATATCATCCAAAACAGAGACGCGACTGGCCGGATTGCCAAGTGGGCCATTGAGCTTGGACATCACGGGATAAAGTATACGCCTTGCACAACAATCAAATCACAAGCACTTGTGGACTTCATTAATGATTCGACAGAGTTGCAGGCACCAGCGGAAAAGCCAGATAACACGTATTGGACTATTCATTTTGATGGGTCCAGACAACTAGAGGGCTCGGGGGCTGGAGTCATACTAACTTCCCCACGAGGTGACAAGTTTTGCTATGTTGTCCGCCTGATGTTTCCTTGTACTAACAATGCATCTGAATATGATGCCTTGCTCCATGGTCTTCGGATGGTTAAGGAGATGAATTTAAGCCGGGTTAAGTGCTTCGGTGATTCAGACCTCGTGGCTCAGTAGGTGTCTGGCACATGGGATTCCAAGGATCCGCTCATGGCAGCATATCGACGAGAGGTGGATGTAGTGGCTGGTCATTTCAAGGGTTATCAAGTTGACCATATAGACCGGAGAAAGAATGAAGCGGCGGATGTCGTGGTTCTAACTCTGACAGTAATGTAGGGGGGTAAGTATGGAGAGGTGAGGTCTTAGCTATGGAGAGGTTGTAAGGACGCAAGGTTTACGAGTTCAGGCCCTTCTCGGAGGAAGTAAAAGCCCTACGTCTCGGAGCCCGAAGGCGGTCGACTGGATTATGTGTGTATGAGTTACAGAGGTGCGAACCCTTGTCTCAAAGGAGGGGGTGGCTTATATAAAGTGCGCCAGGACCCCGGCCAGCCCACGTTACGAAGGGTTGAATGTACATTAAGGCAGGGCGTTTCTGGTAACGCTAGTAATAAAGTGCTATGATGACCATAAAAGCTAATTAATGACCGACCGTTAGAGTGCGGGGCGCCTTTAGGTCTCCTGGCCGTCGAGTGGTTGGGTCTTGGTCGAGTGATTGCTTCTTGGTCGAGTGTCTTCGAGTCTGTCGAGTGGGACACCTTCAAGTCGATTGAAAGGTGATTTCTTCTAGAGATGTCCTTGGGTAGGGCAGTTAGGGCAAGTCCATGACCCTACCCTAGGTTCATAGCTTCATCAGCGGACGCTTTAAGTCGTCTAGGCTCTCAACGTAAACCGGTGCCACCTAATGTCTTCCTCGACGTACTTCATAATCCGGCGGTCAAGATATCCACAGAGGAGGAGTTGGCTATTCCTGACCCGGAGGCCCAGTTGGTAGCGGCTCTTGATGTTATACCGGATTAGACAGTCCCATACCTGGCCTATATGAACCGGGGTAAGTTACCAGGCGATGAAACCTTGGCCCGACAGATAATCCGGCGATCCAAGTCAATGACCATATCAATGGGGAGTTACATCGTTACAGCGTGACAGGGGCGATTCCGCGTTGTGTGTCCCCTCAAGAAGTTTGTGAGATTTTGCGAGAGATCCACGAAGGAGATTGTGGTCACCACGCCAGTTCAAAATCCTTGGTGGCTAAGGCTTTTCGTCACGGCTTCTATTGGTTGACGGCTCATGCTGATGCTGAGGATTTAGTAAAAAGGTGTGACGGTTGTCAGAAATTTGCACGCCGTGCTCATGTTCCGGATCAGGAGTTGAGAATGATTCCAATCACTTGGCCGTTTGCAACTTGGGGGCTATATATGGTTGGACCCTTTAAGAGGTCCAAGGACAAAAAGACCCACCTGTTGGTGGCGGTTGATAAGTTTACCAAGTGGGTAGAGGCAGAGCCAGTCAGTAAGTGTGATGCAGCCATGGCGGTCCAATTCATCAAAAAGGTGATATTCCAGTTTGGTTTTCCACACAGCATTATAACTGATAATGGTACTAATCTGTCCAAGGGTGCTATGGAGGAATTTTGTCAATGAGAGCACATTTAGCTTGATGTGGCGTCAGTGGCTCACGCCCAGTCTAATGGTCAAGCATAAAGAGCAAATCAGGAGATTTTGAGAGGTATTAAACCCCGGCTTATGGTTCCTTTAAAATGGACGTCGGGTTGTTGGGTGGAGGAGTTACCTTCCGTGTTATGGAGTATCAACACCACACCAAACAGATCTATGGGTTACTCGCCTTTCTTCATGGTTTATGGAGCAGAGGCGGTTCTCCCTAGTGTTATCCGTCATGACTCACCCCATGTGGCGGCTTACGTTGAAGCTGAGAATGAGAAAGCATGGTAGGACTCACTGGACCTGTTAGATGAGGAGCGTGATCTAGCAGCGGCGCGTTCGGCAATTTATCAACAAGATCTCCGACGTTATCACAACCGCCGGGTTAAGACCAGAACTTTCCAAGAGGGCGATCTGGTGCTCTGGTCATACAGGATCAGACTGATATGCACAAGTTATCCCCACCTTGGGAAGGACCTTTTGTGGTCAGCAAAAATTTGCACAATGGATCATACTACCTTATCGATGTTCGAGAGCACAAAGACTCACGCAAATCGGAGGAGGAGACCCAGCGGCCATGGAATATATCTCTTCTTCGGCCTTATTATACTTGAGCCACAGGCTCTTTTTATGTACATCTTATGACAATGTATATATTATATAATAAACCGGAGCCTCGGCTAAAGCGGGGTATCTGTTGTTTTTTACATCGTGTGTGGTTACATGGGGGCTTACTTATAAAGCAAAGTTCTACTAACCCGTCTTATAAAGCCACACAGATATAAAGGAAATCACTAGGGGGTTTGGTCGTATTCGAACCATAGCTACGCCTCTTCATCAGCTTAAAGCCAAACAAGGAAATCACTAGGGGACTTGGTTGTATTTACACCATAGCTACACCTCTTGATATGCTTAAATCCAAAAAGGAAATTATGTGGAACCAAAGAGAGTCTGTTGCACAAAGCACAACTCAAACATAGGTACCCACTAAGCACAGCTCAAATATTACTTGGGGGCTCCTTGCTTCTCAAAGAACAACGAGCTTGCACCCTTGTAATAGGCTATCAAGCCAAGCTTGGAAGCCAGGTGTATTCACCTAAAACCCCGGGTTATCCTGCCTCTTTAAGTAAGCCACTCCGTCCAGGTAAACCTGGTATGACCCATCGAACGTTTGACAAGTCAATCTCATAGACGTTGAACTTGTCAAAGTTAAAATGATGATTGCTTAAAGATTGAGGTCCATCTTAAAAGGCTTTGAAAAATGGTTTAACTCAGTGGCCTGGCAGCCCATGAAAAGCCTTGCATATTTTTCTTGTATTTGTTGCAAATGTTTTAACCTCTTTTGATAAGGGATTTATGAATATTTTTTGGTAAACCGGTGTATATTACAACCCGGCATGGCTTTCAACGCTCAGTTGTCAGTACATGATCAGTTCTAAACCGGCAATAATTTGATCCGGTCTGGTTTTGACTAGAAGTCACCAGAATTATATGAGTAAACTAGTGTTTCTCGTAACCCGGTATGGTTTTGATATGAACCGACAAGAATGAAAGGAGTCATCTATACTCCAGATTGGTGTTATCACCCTTATTATCCCAACAGTTGGACAGCCAACAAGATATATCATAGGTATCATCTATTTTATATCTGGTTATTACAGTCTTGGTTATACACCTAAGCTTTTATATATATATATATATTTGGGCATCATGACCCATCCAGTGGTAAACCACTAGGACACTTTCAAGTTCTTATATGCAGGAACGCGTTAAATAAAAGCCACAATGGACTATGCATATAATAGATCCCAAAGGCATGGCGAGTTATCAGTATCAAGCAAAATAAATATGCTCGATGGAATAACAAGTGAGTGTTTGAACTAGCCTATTACAAGGCATTTTAAATGCCCACCGAGAATATTTGTTTCAATAACAAGTGGCAGACTACGACAGCTAAACTGGCCTCCGGTTCAAGATTCATCACTAAGATGACTTGAAGATTGTGGATCATCTAGAGTTGGTGTATCTTCCTCCTCTCTACCCAGTAGCTGGAAATCAATTATTGTCCAATCGATTCCAGTTAACGCTTGGAATATAGCTTCTTCACTTATAAGAGGGGAAGGATCAATGTCAGGAGCATGAGTGTGGTTACGGATTGACGGAACAAGATCCTCTGCATCATGAATTGGTGCGGGATATCTTTTCTGATCAAAATCATAAACCGGTTGATAATGAGATAGATCTGTGTCATCCGCCAATTTGCTTGCTATAGGCCGCATTTCCTTTGTCAGCCTTCGGAGATCGTCATTGTTGAATTCGGTGCCATCTTCCTTCATGCTTGGGTAGCCTTGGCTGATCTCTGCCGGTTCGAGATCTGGAATCCATGCCTTGGACTGGATTAGCGCAGTCAATGCGCCTGACCTTGCAGCTGATTTTTTAAGTTCCTCCAGCCGGGCAGGCAACATGGACAGCTTCTCGATGGTCTCTTTTATCAACGATGGAGGAGGCTTGTTGTACGCAACAGTGCAGATAGCCCGTTGGGATCCGGAATACAATTGTTCTATCAAGGTGTAGGCTGCTTTCAGCTTCATCCGCATATCGGAGCCCAGATGGGTAATGCGGGTCCCTATAGCATTGCGAGCATCAGTAAACTCGTGACTGCTAAGGTAAAGGGGACTTGAAACATACCAGATGGGGGCGCTTACCAAATACGGCAGAGGTCATAGCGTTTATTTGCCGCTTTAAACCGGCCAGTTCCTCAACCACTGGTTTAAGGGCTGCTTCTGTGTCTTCGGCTTTCTTTGCCAAAGTGGCCTTCTAGGCATCCCAATCTGCACGCTCCTTCTTAAAATTTTCCTTCAGCTTTTCCATGGCTCCTAAGGCTTTAGTCAGTTCCTCCTTGGCTTTGGAAGCCTCCGCTTGCTAAGATTCGATGTTTTCTTGAAGATCAGCGGTTTGGGAATCCTTTTTGCTCAGCTCATCGTGTAAAGGAATGACATATCATCAGTGGGATGTATATATTTGAAGTACCAATCACATAACAAGTTATGCACTTTGTACTTGGGGGCTAATGCCTATTTGCTTTGTTATCATAAATTTTTGCAAGTCCCAAATACAATGCAAACATTATCTTTGGCACTTGGGGGCTAATGTACATTTGTTCAAATCGAAGCATTGGTTAAAATCCCGGTTCACCTTGGAACGATAAACCGGCCCTTGGGGATTACACAGATGAAAACTATAGGAATACAACGATAAAGTACCGGTTTATTTCAAAGGATCACCTGACATATGGAGGATAAGTATGCAAGGGTTGAGATATTACAAAGTCCCGATTAATGATTGCTATCATAAACCGGCCCTTGGGGGCTACTAGAGTTGGTATTTGCAATTGGACTTAAGAAAGGCAAAGTTATGTCATTACCTCATAGCGCTCCTTCATCAGATTCACCAAACCGGCTTCATAGTCACGGTTTGTGTGCGGATGGTTTGGAAAGCCAGAGTGGAGTTCTTGAGCACTGAAGTGGGCGTAGCTTGATAAATCGGTGCTCCACTTGCCTTTCTCCATGGCAGCATGTTCTTCTTTGGCACTATGTTTCGCTAATACAACAGGATGGCTAGGAGAGGTGTGGCCAATACCGGTAATGATAGCCTCATCTTCTTTATCTCCAGCAGCCTTTTCTGGAGTTGATGGAGTGTCAGTAGTCTTCACTGGAATAGAAGGTCCGTCATCAGCCTGGATTGGACTTGCCGGTTTATCATCTGGCATAGCGGTGTCAACTTCTGCTTGTTCATCAACATTATGATCTTGAGGGGGCGGTTCATCAAATGTGGCCTCAGTATTTGGATCTTCCGGTTCCGTAGTCAGCTCCGGTTCAATCACCACATGATCATCAGACAGGTTATTCACCCGGGCCTTCTTACTGGGTCTGGCCTTGGCTCTAAAAAAGAACAAATGCAAAGGTTAGCATAGCATATAAAGTGTGAAACATCAAATGATTGGGTTGAAATGCTTACCCAGCCACGGTTTTAAGAGGAGGAAGTTGTGTGGCCATGGATTCGTTGGATGAAGGAGGTGTCACCTGATAATTCGAATCGGATGGATTAAGAGGTTGTCGGAAAAATCCTTCCTTGGGATAAAAAGTGTCAGAAGTGGGTGAGACCTCGGGTCGGTGTTTTTGAACCAAGGTGTTCGGTAAACCGGTCGAGGTGACCGTTTGGCCACTGTGCCGGGTTGTGCGGCGAGCCTCATGCTGTTGCTTCTTTAAAAGAAATTTTGGGTCCAAATGAGCGAGAGGGTGAGAAAATCTTACTTTCCAGACTGCTTGACGGATTTTTTGTGTTGGCAGAGAGTCTGAACCGGAGGAAAGTATAATTACCTCTGCATCGTCAGCTTGGCTGCCCTCCACGTCCTCCTGATAAATATCATTGTCAATGAGATGCATGAAAAGTGAACCAAGTGAATCAAGTTCTACCTCTGCTTCTGGTTCATCCGGGTCGTCATCAAGCTTTACCGATGGGTTCAGGTGCCTTCCTTTTTGTGGTTTTCTTGACGACTTTCGTTTTAGGATGAGAAGGCTTCACCGATTTCTCCTGAGGTTTATTTTTCCAGAACGGATCATCACCCTGTTTAAAAATGGGCAGAGGGTATTCAAAATTGCACAGTCCAAAAATATCAGGTGTAAAGCGGAAGCACAGACAATACTTACAGTGGGCGGTTTGTTTTGTGTGTAAAAGGGGCTTAACCCCGTCTTTCTACAGACGGCTTCTGGTTCTTTCAGCATTTTCTTGACAGATTCAGTGACTTCCTCATCTGTTAGCTGAATATTGATATGATGTTGGGAGTCTTGTACGTCACCAGTATACTCACACATTAAGCCGGAGCAGCGACTTAACGGCAAAATGCTCCAGGATATCCAGCAACGGACGAAGTCCACGCCTGTTAAACCGTTGGCCATGAAAGCTCTAAGTTTAGCGAGTTGTGGGGCTATGAGGCCCGTTCCTTGGCACTTAGTCGTTGCGGAAGCAGATGAGTATTAGCAAGCCGGTGAGCACGATAACCAGGCAGAGGGTTCTCATCTTCAGGAGAGGTGTTTCTGCAATAGAACCAAGTTTGATTCCACTCCTTTGGGTGGCTGTGAAGTGTGTCATGAGCAAACTCAACCTCTTTCCTTTTCTGAATAGAGACGCCGCCCAGTTCAGTATTGGGTCCGTCTACAAATTCAGTGCAACGGTTTAAATGGAAGAAATCCCAGAACAGCTCGACAGTTGGTTCTTCTTGTAGATACACTTCACAAAAAACCTAAAAGTTGCAGATGTTGGATAAGGAGTTGGGCCCAATATCCTGAGGGTGGATCTGAAAGCTGGCAAGTACATCCCGGAAAAACTTGGATCCAGGCGGTTTAAAACCACGGCCTATACGATCAGCCAACACCACTACTTCACCCTCTCCAGGGGTAGAAGGGCTTTCCGGTCCAGGAACTCGCCACCAGATCTCATTCTTCTTCGGTAAGGTACTGATTTTGACCATTCCGTTCAGTTGCTCCTCAGTAACTCGGGAAGGGACCCAGTTATAGGAATAGAACTGTTTGGCCATTGCAAGTGAATAGCTGGGAAGAAAATAATGCCAGTTTTAATGGTGATGCATAAGGTACAACAGGTTGAGGGAAAAGGAATCCAAGCATGTGAAATTGATTAATCGGAGGAAGTTATAAACCGCCTACGACAGAGTGTTTATGAATGGTAAAGCAATGAACAGAAGCAGAGGTATATGCATATTGTTAAACCGGAGTATAAATGAATCGGTGGTTTAAAAGGGGACTAATGGTACCTGCCGGATTATCATACTTCAAAAAGTTAAACCGCCTATATTGGTGTGAGGAGTACAAATCTAAAAATACCTAAGTAAGGAGAAACAGGTTTCACATATTTATATGAAAATTTTGGATCTGAGGTGTGACAGAAACTGGAATATATTCAGGTTTAAACTTCAGGTGCTTAAGCAGTTCAGCAGATCCAGATAAGTTGTTCTCTATATAAAGGGGGAGTCTAATGAGGAAAATACGATTATGGCTACGGTCGTGCGAGAATAACAGGACCAAACTAGCCTTTGATGCTACGGAGAAGAAAAGAGAAGAATAGCACTGGAGTTTCGATGAACTCTGACGAACAGTGAAACCCTAAAGACAAGATCTAGGGTGGAAGTAAAGAAGGCTTACCGGTGTCATAGGAATGGCGGAGAGATGCCGCGGCTTTGTGGTTCGATCAGGGTGATGCAGCGGCCAACGATGAGGCAGGGGCGAAGTTCGACGACGACAGCAGCGCTCGGGTGCAGGGACGTCGCGAGGAGGAAGAGGAGACGAAGAGGTAGCGGAGGAAATGGAAAAGGGGCCTCAGCCCAATTTATAAGGCGAAGAGATAAGCGATAGGCGCGAGAATTGAGGATGTCAAAAATGGATGTTTAATAAGGTTGTCGCCTTGATGGTTGGGTGCTCATTAATAAAAGGCATCTTCGGCTTCAATGAATAAATGACATCACGACAATTTACCACAAATCCGAAGGATGACGTCAGGGTGGTTTACAAGATCCGTGCGAAGGTGCAAGAGGAGGAATTTTTCTAAGTGTTGAAGATTGACATGAATAAATTCAAATCAATCTAGGGCCTAATGTTGGGGATATTACTACTGGACGTAAACCGGCTAGGAGTGGCCGGGTTAACTCTATAAGAATTAGAGGCCCAGAAGATAAAGGATTATGGCACTTCATGAAGGCCCAAGGCCCTAAGGCAGGTTAAGGCATGTCGACATAAATCGACATTGTCATGTAACTTGTATTGTAAGATAGGAGGAATAGAGACCGAGTTGGACACAATGATGGTCCGGTCTCGGGACTCTGTAAACCGGCGGGCGTCAACCTGTGTATATAAAGGGATGACCCGGTGGCGGTTTAGGGACAACACACAACAACTCGAGAGCCAGGAAAAGCGGATTCGCTCCCTGGTTATCGAAACCCTAGAAATACCATCACAACTGGGGTAGGCCTTTACCTTCATCGAAAGGGGCCGAACCAGTATAAACTCTTGCGTCCCTTGTTCACTTTAACCCCTTTAAGCTAACCCGTAGCGATGGCTCCAACTAAGTCCTATCACGAGGACATCTTCCGTGACAACTCCACGACACCGGTGGTCGTCATTGCAATTTCATATGTGGGAGAGGCATAAGCTAACATACTTTCTCTTCTTGGATCATATGCACTTATGATTGGAACTCAAGCAAGCATCCGCAACTATTAAAGATCATTAAGGTAAAACCCAACCATAGCATTAAAGCATCAAGACCCCTTTATCCCATACACGACAACCCCCCTTACTCGAGTTTATGCTTCTATCACTCAAGCAACCCACTATAAGCGAATCACGAATGTATTGCAACACCCTACAGCAGGAATCCCTCACGCTTGCGCGACATAGATGGCGCAATAGGACAACACCTAAATAAAACATACAACTCATACCAATCTAGATCATCAATCAACCCAAAGACAAAGGATATCTACTCAAAACATCATATGATGGCAACACATCATTGGATCATAGTATGTGGCATAAAGCACCATGTTCAAGTAGGGATTACAGCGGGTTGTGGGAGAGTGGACCGCGTAAAAGAGATGAGGATGGTGATGATGATGGTGATGTTGATGAAGACGATCACCACGGCGATGATTCCCCTCCCGATGGCACTCCGGTGCCGCCGAGAGAGGGGAGGAGAGGTTCTCCCCCTTGTGCTTCCTCCTCCATGCCCCCCTGGATGGGAAGAGGTTCTCCCTCTGGTCCTTGGCCTTCATGGTGATGATGGCCCCTCCGGGATCCTCCTCCATGCCCTCTGGTGATGATGGCCCCCTCCGGTAGGGTGCCAGAGAGGGCCTAGATTGATTTCTCGTGGCTACAGAGGCTTGCGGCGGTGGAACTTCCGATCTAGGTTATTTTCTGGGGGCTTCTGTATTTATAGGAATTTTTGGCGTCGGTTTCATGTCAGGGGGTCTCCAAGTCATCCACGAGATAGGGGCCCACGCCCAAGGGGGTGGGGCGCGCCCCCCACCCTCGTGGACGGCTCGGGACTCTTCTAGCCCAACTCTTTTACTCCGGGGGCTTCTTTTGGTCCATAAAAAATCATAAAAAATTAGCACGTCAATTGGACTCCGTTTGGTATTCCTTTTTTGCAATACTCAAAAACAAGGGGAAAACAGAAACTGGCATTGGGCTCTAGGTTAATAGGTTAGTCCCAAAAATCATATAAAATAGCATATAAATGCATATAAAACATCTAAGATGGATAATATAATAGCATGAATACTTCATAAATTATAGATACGTTGGAGACGTATCATGCCATCTTCAAACTAGCTTGATAATTGTTGTTCTACGAGAACTTTGCGTAAGGTAAATTATAATCCCAACTAGATCCATAATCTAATGCACAGGCTCTCAACATGTCCTCCAGAATCTGATTGACTCTCTCTGTCTGTCCATCTGTCTGCGGATGAAAGGTTGTACTAAACTCTAGCCTGGTACCCAAAGTTTGGTGCAACTAGTTCCAAAACTTCGAGGTAAATTGTGTCCCTCTATCTGATACGATGGTCCTCGGAACTCCATGCAGACATATGATTCTGTTCATATATATCTTGGCCAACTTCGCAGTTGTATAGGTCGTTTTCACTGGAATAAAGTGAGCCACCTTGGTCAAACGATCCACTACTACCCAGATAGAATCATATATTGATCGGGTCATGGGTAATCCGATGATAAAATCCATGCCGAGCTTGTCCCACTTCCATTCGGGTATCAGCAGGGGCTGCAGTAATCCCGTTGGCTTCTGATGTTCTGCCTTCACTCTTTGACATACATCACACATGGCTACATACTCGGCAATATCCTTCTTCATATACCAGTCCACCAAAAACGCTCCTTCAAATCCAAATACATCTTGGTGTTTCCGGGGTGTATCGAGTATGGCGAGTCATGAGCTTCCTGAAGTATTAACTCTCTGATATCTGCATTATTGGGTACGTATACACGGTCCTCAAACCATAAGGTTTCGTGCTCATCCTCTCGAAAACCCTTGGCTTTTCCTTTACTAATTTTCTCCTTTATCTCAGCAATTTCTTTGTCATCCTTCTGAGCTTCTTGAATCTTTCCCAATAATGTTGACTGAACCTCCATTGTTGCGACAAAACCTATTGGAACTATCTCCAAGAGAAGTTCCTTGAGATCGTCAACTAATTCCTGCGGTAATCCGCCGCTTACGAGGGTATTGACATAACTCTTCCGGCTCAAAGCGTCTAATATGACATTGGCCTTTCCTGGATGATAATGCAACTTCATATCATAATCCTTTATAAGATCCAACCATCTCCTCTGTCTGACATTTAGCTCCTTCTGAGTGAAAATGTACTTCAAACTCTTATGATCCATGTACACATCACAGCGGTTTCCAATAAGAAAATGTCTCCAGGTCTTGAGCGCATGTACTACGGCTGCTAACTCAAAGTCATGCGTGGCATAATTGAACTCATGCGGTAGAAGCTGTCGTGAGGCATATGAAAGAACTCTTCCGTCCTGCATAAGTACTCCTCCAAGTCCTAAGCGAGAAGTGTCGCAATACACTTGGAAATCCTTGTGTATATCCGGAAGAATCAGCACTAGGGCTGTAACCAAACGTTTCTTCAACTCCTGAAAACTGGCCTCACATTCCTCGGTCCATTTGAACTTGGTGTCCTTCTTCAACAACTCTATCATGGGTTTCGCAATCTTGGAAAAATTCTCAATGAATCTCCTATAATATCCTTCGAGTCCCAGAAAACTACGGATCTCTCCAACTGAGGTGGGTGCCAACCACTCAGTGACAGATTGAACCTTGGTAGGTTCTACAGCTATACCTTCTCCTGATATAACATGTCCAAGAAATCCAACTTCCTTCAAACAAAACTCACACTTGCTAAACTTGGCATACAGCTGGTGTTCCCAGAGCTTCTCGAGAACTCAACGCAAATGCTCCTTATGCTCCTCTTCATTCTTCGAGTATACCAAAATATCATCAATGAATACCCCAACAAACTTGTCCAAAAACTCCATGAACACTTTATTCATCATACTCATGAAATAGGCAGGGGCATTTGTCAATCCAAATGACATGAATGTATACTCATATAGCCCGTACCTTGTGGTGAAAGCTGTCTTAGGTATATCCTATTCTCGGATCTTCAGCTGGTGGTATCCTGATCGCAGATCGATCTTGGAGAATACTTTAGCTCCTTGTAGTTGGTCAAACAAATCGTTGATCATTGGTAGTGGGTACTTGTTCTTGATCGTTACTTCATTCAATGCACGATAATCAACAACCATTCTCAAGGATCCATCCTTCTTCTCAACCAAGAGCACTGGGGCTCCCCACGGTGACGAACTTCGTCGAATGTAACCTTTCTCCAATAGCTTCTTAATCTTCTTCTTAATTTCCTCTAGATCATTTGCGGGCATCCGGTATGGTCTCTTTGATATCGGTCCGGTGCCTGGCAACAACTATATCAGAAAATCAATGCCTCGATCTGGCGGCATGCCTGGTAGTTCCTCAGGAAATACATCCGGGTAATCCTTCACTACAGGCAGTTCCTCCTGAACAACTCCTGAGAGGGAATTCACTTGGGTCCTCTTCAGCGCATGCCGTGACACATACTTAATCCGTTTACCCTCTAGGGTGGTGAGAAAAATTGACTTGCTGGCGCAATCAATGTTCCCTCCATACATCGATATCCAATCCATGCCTAGTATCACATCCAATCCTTGTGACTCCAGAATTATTAGGTCTGAGGGGAAAACATGCCTACCTATGGTCAATGGTATCTGAAAACATCCTTGGCTTGCCATATACTCCGCTCCTGGCGAGCTTACTAACATAGGTGTCTTAAGAACTTTGGTGGGCAACTTATACTTATCCACAAACCCCCTCTAAATGTATGAACGTGATGCACTAGTATCGAAAAGAATGATTGCAGTAATTGACTTAACCAAGAACTTACCTATAACTGCATCTGGCTGCTCTTCAACCTGCTCCACGCTAACATGGTTCACCTGTCCCCTGTTGAAAGGGTTGGTCTTCTTCCCAGAGCTTCCATTTCCGTTGTCATTCTTCAACTCAAAACAATCATTGGCGTAGTGCTCAGTCTTCCCGCACTTGTAACAGGTGACATGACTCAGATCCTTTTTAGCGGGTGTTGCTGGGTTGGAACGATTCTGGTTGCTTCTTGCTCCATTCCCATTTCCATTCTTGGGGCCACTGTCATTATGCGAACTTCCTCCATTGTGGGTGTGGCCTCCATGGTTATGGGTATATCCTCCCGAGTTCGGGGTAAAACGAGGCTTCTGCGACGCTCTAGAATTATACTTCCCTTGTCCATATTTTCTTTTGCGGCTCTCTATCTGCTGCTGCTTCCCTTCAATCATAAGAGCCCTGTCTACCAAATCCTGGTAGTTATTGAATGTTGCCACCATCAACTGCGTGCTCAGCTCGTCATTCAACCCTTCCATAAACTTCTCCTGCTTCGCAGCATCTGTGGCCACATCATCCGGGGTATAGCGAGCTAACTTACTAAAATCATCCACGTACTGTCCTACAGTACGGTTTCCCTGGCGTAGGTTGCGAAACTCACGCTTCTTCATGCTCATAGCTCCAGGTGAGACATGTGCAGTGCAGAATGCTTGCTGAAATTGATCCCAAGTAATATTGGCTATGGGGAACGTGGTTGTGTAATTCTCCCACCATGAGGCTGTGGGTCCATCCAGTTGGTGTGCGGCAAAGCGCACCTTCTCAGCATCTATGCAACCTGCGGTGGTCAACTCCCTTCCAATCCCGCGTAGCCAGTCATCAGCAACAATCGGCTCGGTGCTACTAGAAAACACTGGCGGATTCAACCTCAGAAAACGGGCTAAGTTGTCAACTGGAGGTGGTGGCGGCGGGTTGTTGTTGTTGTTGTTGTTGTTGTTGTTGTTATTGTTGTTGTTGTTGTTGTTGTTGTTGTTGTTGTTGTTGTTGTTGTTTTTGTTGTTGTTGTTGTTGTTGCCTTGGTTCTGAACTAGTAGCTGCATCAAAGCATTCTGTTGTTGGATCAACTAAGTGAGCTCTGGTGGAAAGACAAATCCAGGGTCACGTCTCGGAGGCATCTGATGGGTTTAGATGGAAGAGATTAGAATAGAATGAGGTCTAAAGAGAAAGCACTACCCATATGCACATGATACAAACACATTCATATCACTCCACTCAATTCAAACAAGGGCAAACAAACGATCTAACTACCGTTACAAAGTGCTCGAACTACTGCTATATACATGAGGAAATACTACTGATAATATGGTGGTCATCTAGAAATTTTGATCGGTGGAAGACTCCATGATATCTGCTCCAGCTTCATCCTCGTAATCATCATCACTACTATCGGGGTCGGAGTTGGTGTCGTCGATGATGATGTAGTCCTCGGGATGGTCGTCATCTCCTCCTGGCATGGGGTCTCCCATGAATACTCCTAGCTTCTTCTTCAGGTCTTCATTCTTCTCTAGTAGCACTGCGATTTCCTCCTCATAACCATCGCGTGTAGACTTGAGTTCCTCTTCAAGCTCCATGTTCTTGGTCATCACCTTCTTCAGACCTATCATGCTAGCGCACATTTGGTTCTCCTGGCGGCGAATGTGCTGATTTAACTCCTGGATAAAGGCTGCAATGGACTTGTCCCTCCTGGTGCTGATCATCTCCCATTGCTCATCTGGGCGACCACATATCTGGTAGATGGTGTCCTTAAGATCCTTGTGGTATACTTCGCCGATGCGTCCCATGGCGATGTGGGCTGCCATGCTATTTCCTAGACTCCAGATTAGTGCATCAAAGGAAAACTCTATGGACTCAGTAACTGGCATGAATGTCCTTCCTGGAACATCAACTCGAATGATCGAACACTCCTCTTCTGGTAAAGTGGCGGTGTAGGTCCCGGTGAAGCTTGGTATTCCAATGTTCAGGTACCTAGTGACTTCCTTCAAGTGTCGTCCAAAAGGGGTGTCTTCATCTGGTTGAGCAAACTTGTTCCTTGGGTCCGCCATCTATAGAGTGGAAAATGGAGAGAAGTCAGAAATGAGTAGAGAAGAGTGACCTATGGCTTGTCTTAGTGGTCGTGTCCTACAGTCAGCGTGTGCTCTGATACCATCTTGTAGCGATCCAACCTCAAACGGTCAAATCTGTGTGCATAAGTGTCATCCCTAGATCGGTAATGCTGACACACATAGTACTTGAAGAATTTATAACAGAGTGCAATCACACACTTGTTACATCGAATGTCTCAAAAGAGAACTTATTACAATAATATGGCTTAAGGTCGTCTAAATAAGATAATTGCAGAAGCATCAAAGGTAAATGACTCCATCAACTCCAACGGCATAGCTGAGTGCACGACAATGACCTAGCACACCTTACTCTTCGTCTGAAAAGTCTGCAACATAATGCGTTGCAGCCCGAAACGAGTCAGCACATGGAATATGCTGGCAAAATAACACTGTAAAGCAATGAACAAGGTAAATGCTAACACTACATGCATATATGGCTGGTGGAGGCTCTAAGGTTAATGTTTTGCGAAAAGCCAGTTTTTCCCTACAACAAAGCAATAAATTTTATTTAACTACAAAGTTGGTTGATAAACATTGAGAATGGAAACCCCATCTCAATCCCAATTAAATAGCAATTAACAACCCAACAAAATTAAATAAGAGTGTTGAGATCACATCAATAATTCAAGAACCAGATACTCAAGATGTCCATAACCGGGGACATGGCTAACCTTGATTAGTTTGTACACTCTGCAGAGGTTTGCACACTTTTCCCCACAAGACTCGATCTGCTCCCTTGTATTTCTCGCACTGCATGATGTTTGAGAAACGGATGACCGAGACATAGTTTTTCCGAAGAGGTCCCCTTAACCGATAGATAGGCTGGTACACCTACAATCCCCTACATCTGCTAGACCATCATGGAAAGGATTCCCACAACTTACTCAACTATGCCAGAGCCCATAATGGCTTGTGGATGCACACAGAAGTTTCTATCATGAATGATCTTATGATCCCTTTGAGCCTGGGTGGCGAACCATAGGATGATCACAGGGATTCCCCGGGATCTCCTTGGACAACATTGGATTCCCTAGGTGCCCACAAACAATCCACCCAGATGTGTGTTAAAGTAGCCACCTTAGATAAACCCTTAGTTCATAATAGTTCTCACAACTGTCATGAATCTCTCAAGCCAAACCACGTCTACGAGCATAACATAGCAGTATAAGCATAACGTAGTAACTCCCAGGGTTTTAAATAAAGGACAATAGGTTCTACCCCATCAACTACTTCCCAATACCCACATGTTATCAAATCCTAACCATGCAGTGTTTGAGGATTGATACTAATGCATAAAAACCGGGTAATAAAGGGATATGATCAAAGTGTTACTTGCCTTGCTAATGATCTGCAAACCCTGGAGACTCGTAGTAGCACGCTTCGGACTCCAGAAATTCTATCACAAGCAAACAATAGCATACATAAGCACTCAAGCATAGATGCAAGGTAAAACTCAGATGAGAAAGTCCAAACTGAAAGTTCAACTGAACTGCTTCGATTTGCAAAAAGAATCAATCAAATCGGAGCTACGAAACTCAAACTACGATCAAAAGAAGCTCGAATTCAAATCTGCTTGAAACCAAATTTTAAATTTTCAAAATCTTGTTCAGATTGGTTAAATAGAAAGAGGGGTTCGAGACGAAGATTTTGGCGTTGTTTTCACTGCACTTGGACGAACGGTTAAAAAGTTACGAGGGATTTAAGATCAGGGGCTAATCTGTGATAAAAATAATCGCAGATAGGTCTCTGGCCAAAAATCAAATAAAAAGAAAAGACTAACGAACAAACTTTCATTATCAGAGACGAACGAACGAACGCGTTTGCTAACAGATGCATTCAGGAAAACATTCGCTAAATAGCGGAATCGATAAAAAAACCGATCTAACCGATCCAAAAGAAAATTCAAAAGAAAAACGAGGGACGGCGACAGTTTTTACCAGTTCTTCGAACAAGACCGGCGGCGGCGCGGCGACGAGATCCGGCAGGCGGGGTTGCGGCGCGAGGTCGGCGGGGTGGGGCGATAGCGCGGCGGCGGCACGGGGCTGCGGCGGCGGCGGTGGAGGCAGCGGGCGGCGGTGGTGAGGGAAGAGGGGCTAGGGGGTTCGGCTTTTAAAGCCTCCGGGGGCGACTTGGGCAAGGGGCGGCAGCGAGAGGAGTCCGGCTCGGACTCCTGTTGGAGTTCGCCGGCGGCACGGCGGCGCGGGCGGGCCGGCCTGCTTGGCTAGGCCTCCGGCCTAGTCGGGCGGGAACTCTTTTTTTTCAATAAATTCCGCCGAAAACAAAAAAATCATAATAAAATATAAAAAATTCTAAAAATGCCAAAAACAATTTTCACCATCTAAATAAAATATTTAGAACAAGGTGAACATTTTTCTGGCCTAAAATGCAATTTTTGAAAAATGCATAATTTTCTAATTAAAATAAAATAACAATAAAATTCCAAATAAAATATTTATTTGATTTTAACATTTTTCCTCCAATATTCCCCTCTTATTTTGGAGAAGTCATTTTATCTCCTCTCATTTATTTTAATATTGGAAATATTTTGGAGAGAAAATTATTAAAATCAAAATGATCCTCTTTTCAAATTTGAGAAAATTCAAATATGAATATAAATGAAATCCCCAACTCTCTCCGTGGGTCCTTGAGTTGCTTAGGATTTCTAGGATCACGAACAAAAAGCAAGTAAAATATGATATGCATATGATGACCTATGTATAACATCCAAATTGAAAATTTGGGATGTTACAATAAGCCTCCTTATATCTTCCTCAAAACAGCCACCATACCTACCTATTATGACATTTCCATAGCCATTCTGAGATATATTGCCATGCAACATTCCATCGTTTCGTTCATTATGACACGCTTCATCATTGTCATATTGCCTTGCATGATCATGTAGTTGACATCGTATTTGTGGCAAAGCCACCGATCATATTTTTTTATACATATCACTCTTGAATCATTGCATATCCCGGTACACCGCCGGAGGCATTCATATAGAGTCATATTTTGTTCTAGTATCGAGTTGTAATTTTTTTAGTTGTAAATAAATATAAGTGTGATGATCATCATTATTAGAGCATTGTCCCGTGTGAGGAAATAGAAAAAGGAGAAAGGCCAAAAAAAGAGAGAAGGCCCAAAAAATGAGAGAAAAAGAGAGAAGGGGTGATGCTACTATCCTTTTACCATACTTGTGCTTCAAAGTAGCACCATGGTCTTCATGATAGAGAGTCTCTTATTCTGTCACTTACATATACTAGTGGAAATTTTCATTATAGAACTTGGCCTGTATATTCCAACAATGGGCTTCCTCAAATGCCCTAGGTCTTCGTGAGGAAGCAAGTTGGATGCACACCCGCTTAGTTTCTTTTGTTGAACTTTCATACATTTATAGCTCTAGTGCATCCGTTGCATGGCAATCCCTACTCCTCGCATTGACATCAATTGATGGGCATCTCCATAGCCCGTTGATTAGCCGCATCAATGTGAGACTTTCTCCTTTTTTGTCTTCTCCACACAACCTCCATCATCATATTCTATTCCACTCATAGTGCTATGTCCATGGCTCGCACTCATGTATTTGCGTGAAAGTTGAAAAAGTTTGAGAATACTAAAGTATGAAACAATTGCTTGGCTTGTCATCGGGGTTGTGCATGATGGGAGCATTTTGTGTGACGAAAATGAAGCATGGCCAAACTATATGATTTTGTAGGGATGAGCTTTCTTTGGCTATGTTATTTTGAGAAGACCTAATTTCTTGGTTAGTATGCTTGAAGTATAATTGTTTTTATATCAATATTAAACTTTTGTCTTGAATCTTCTGGGTCTGAATATTCATGCCACAATAAAGAAAATTACATTGAAAATTATGTTAGGTAGCATTCCACATCAAAAATTCTGTTTTTATCATTTACCTACTCGAGGACGAGCAGGAATTAAGCTTGGGGATGCTTGATACATCTCCAATGTATCTATAATTTTTGATTGTTCCATGCTATTATATTATCCATCTAGGATGTTTTATATGCATTTATATGCTATTTTATATTATTTTTGGGACTAACCTATTAACCTAGAGCCTAGTGCCAGTTTCTGTTTTTCCTTGTTTTTGAGTTTTACAGAAAAGGAATACCAAACGGAGTCCAATGGACGTGCCAATTTTTGACAATTTTTTATGGACCAAAAGAAGCCCCTGGAGTAAAAGAGTTGGGACAAAAGAGTCTCGGGCCGTCCACGAGGGCGGGGGGCGCGCCCTACCCCCCGGGCGCGCTGCTCTATCTCATGGACGACTCGGGGAACCCCCTGACTTGTTCCCGACGCCAAAAATTTCTATAAATACAGAAACCTCCAGAAAATAACCTAGATCGGGAGTTCCGCCGCCGCAAGCCTCCGTAGCCACCGAAAACTAATCTAGTCCCATTTCGGCACCCTGTCGGAGGGGGGAATCCCTCTCCGGTGGCCATCTTCATCATCCCGGCACTCTCCATGATGAGGAGGGAGTAGTTCACCCTCGGGGCTGAGGGTATGTACTAGTAGCTTTGTTTTTGATCTCTCTCTCTCTCTCTCGTGTTCTTGATTCGACATGATCTTGATGTATCAAGAGCTTTGCTATTATAGTTGTATCTTATGATGTTTCTCCCCCTCTACTCTGTTGTAATGGATTGAGTTTTCCCTTTGAAGTTATCTTATCGGATTGAGTCTTTAAGGATTTGAGGACACTTGATGTATATCTTGCATGTGCTTATCTATGGTGACAATGGGATATTCACGTGATCCACTTGATGTATGTTTTGGTTATCAACTTGCGAGTTTTGTGACCTTGTGAACTTATGCATAGGGGTTGGCACATGTTTTTGTCTTGACTCTTCGGTAGAAACTTTGGGCACTCTTTGAAGTTCTTTGTGTTGGTTGAATAGATGAATATGAGATTGTGTGATGCATATCGTGTAATCATACCCACGGATACTTGAGGTGACATTGGAGTATCTAGGTGACATTAGGGTTTTTGTTGGTTTGTGTCTTAAGGTGTTATTCCAGTGCGAACTCTAGGATAGATCAAACGGAAAGATTAGCTTCGTGTTATTTTACTACGGACTCTTGAATAGATCGATCAGAAAGGATAACTTTGAGGTGGTTTCATACCCTACAATAATCTCTTCGTTTGTTCTCCGCTATTAGTGACTTTGGAGTGACTCTGTGTTGCATGTTCAGGGATAGTTATATGATCCAATTATGTTATTATTGTTGAGAGAACTTGCACTAGTGAAAGTATGAACCCTAGTCCTTGTTTGAACGCATTGCAATACCATTTATGCTCATTTTTATCATTATTTACCTTGCTGTTTTTATATTTTCAGATTACAAAAACCTATATCTACCATCCATATTGCACTTGTATCACCATCTCTTCGCCGAACTAGTGCACCTATACAATTTACCATTGTATTAGGTGTGTTGGGGACACAAGAGACTCTTTGTTATTTGGTTGTAGGGTTGTTTGAGAGAGACCATCTTCATCCTACGCCTCCCACGGATTGATAAAGCTTATGTCATCCACTTGAGGGAAATTTGCTACTATCCTACAAACCTCTGCACTTGGAGGCCCAACAATGTCTACAAGAAGAAGGTTGTGTAGTAGACATCAACTGATAACCGAAAAATGCTTAAAGGCTCTCCCAACCAGGCAAGCAAATCCTCCTGATTGTGAATTAACGTTGTGATCTTCAGAATGGCATCGGAATCGAGGGGAAAGTTGTTTTTGACCAACACACTATCCCAATTCATATGCACATTCAACAATTCTAAGTCCCCACTTCAAGCAATAACACCCCTTTCTAGAAATAATTTTGGGAGAAGGTTTTCCCGAGACCCATCTGTAATGTGGACTTGAGTTCCATAAGCCATTTCTTCAACAATCAGGACCATGAGTAGTGCATTGCCATGATGGAGAGGGATTATCTGAGAAAATGTATCTTCCATCCTACCAATAGGATAGTCCTTTGCACGTAGTACACGGGCACACAAGCTATCCATAGTTAGCAATATCCAAACTCATTGTGCAAGCAACGCTAGATTTAAATAATCTAAAGTCACAAAAACCAATACCCCCATGCACTTTGGTGTAATAACTAAGGATTCCATGCAAAATTTTGGTTTGGCATGTGGGAGAGATGATGAAGTGGGTTTTTAATAATGTGGTATTCTGATGGGCTCTTTCGGGTATAATTATGTGTTATTTGCAAATTAATCCACACGTATGTCGATAAGTTTTTTGCATCGGTGACCACATGTATTATACTGGTGCTACAATGTCACATGTTGGCATTCATTTTTTTGGTCAGGTGATAAGAGGGTGCGCGAGACTAATGTATTTTTATAAGCTGGTTGTTGCTGATTGATTTGAGAAATCATTGACTAGTAAATCGTGAACCAAATTCAAAATTAAACACCTCACTCATGAAAAAGCTCCTTGAGAATTGTAAAATCAATCCAAAACCCATGTCCCAATTGAATAAGAGGTCTCCAATCCTAGGGAGAATAGTGATATAGTAGTTGTCATCCTAACTTCTCCAATGGACCTTCCTCTTGCATTCGCCGACCCCCACCAATAATTTCTACTCATCCGATTTAGGTCATCACATAAAACTAAATGAAGTTTGAAAACATTCATTCAATGTTGGGGATATCACTTATGGGGACTTATTGGTCGACCCAAGATAAGGGGTAAATCGACCGGCTTATCAACATATCGCCCGATTTATCTTATCGGTCAGACACCGGTAAGTGATAAATCGGCCGGTTTTATCAAAATATCGGAACGGTGGACTCATTATGTACGTGGGTATAAACTGCACAATTGTGTTTGCCACCTTGTGAAGGTAGCCCAATAAAAACAGTATTTTGGTTAGCTTCACATGCATATTCTGGAAATTCTCCTTTGACACATGACCATATGGGGGTGGGGAGACCTAAATTTGTTTCCTCGGAATTTACATTATCAACCTCGAGCACATTACGATCATCCATCTTCTGTAGAATGGGATGTTTTTAACTAAATAGAATTGAGCACTTAGTTGATTTATTAGTCGACCCATTGTAGAAGGATAAGTGTTCAACCATTTTTTCACATGGTGAGCCTGAATTTGATTGGCTTCAAAAAAAGTATTATCTGCATACAATAGATGGGAAATCTCCGAGGTTCTTTGACAAATTTTTATAGGAGCATTAGTTCCACTTCCACTTGAAACAACACAATCAAGTAAAGCAGATAAACCATCGGCCACAAACATAAACATAAAGGGATAGTGGATCACCTTGCTGTTTCCCAGCGGTGCAAACAAATCCAAGATTGTTCCATTTAATTTTATGGAATATCTGCTAGTGGTGACACATGTCGTAATCCACTCAAACCATCTGTGATTGAAACCAATATTTTGCCTCTGCCTAAGGTAGTTTTAGTCCACTCTATTATAAGCTTTTGACAAATCCAGCTTATAGACATAATAACTCTTTATGGGGTCCTTCTCTTGCTTTATGTGATGGATACACTCGAACGCCATTAGCGCTTTATCAGTGATAATCCTTTCTAGAATAAAATCACTTTGAGTGGGCCGGATACGTCTCCAACGTATCTATAATTTTTGATTGTTCCATGCTGTTATATTATCAATCTTGGATGTTTTATAATCATTTTATATCATTTTTTGGTACTAACCTATTGACATAGTGCCAAGTGCTAGTTGCTATTTTTTGCATGTTTTTTACATCACAGAAAATCAATACCAAACAGAGTCCAAATGCAACGAAACTTTACGAAGATTTTCTATGGACCAGAAGACACCAAATGGACCAAGGCTGCGCCTGGGGGGTGTTTCGAGGGGAGCACAACCCACCAGGGTGCGCTTGGAGGCCCAGGCGCGCCCTGGTGGGTTCTGCCCACCTTGGGTGTCCCTCGGAATGCCTCTTTGCTCTATAACTACCCCAATATTCCAGAAACCCTAGGGGAGTCGACGAAAATCAATTCCAACCGTCGCAGAGTCCAGAACAACCAGATCCAATCTAGACACCATCACGGAGGGGTTCACCACTTCCATTTGTGCCTCTCCGATGATGCGTGAGTAGTTCTTTGTAGACCTTTGGGTATGTAGTTAGTAGCTACATCGCTTCCTCTCTCTTGTTTTATTCTCAATACAATGGTCTCTTGGAGATCCATATGATGTAACTCTTTTTGTGATGTGTTTGTTGGGATCGGATGAACTTTGAGTTTATGATCAGATCTATCTTTTTATATCCATGAAAGTTATTTGAGTTTCTTTGATCTCTTATATGCATGATTGCTTCTAGCCTCGTATTTCTTCTCCGATATTTGGGGTTTGTTTGGCCAACTTGATCTATTTATGTTGCAATGGGAAGAGGTGCTTTGTAATGGGATCGGTATTATGGTGCTTGATTCCAGTGATAGAAAGGGAACCGACATGTATGTATCGTTGCTACTAAGGATAAAATGATGGGGTCTATCTCTACATAGATAGATCTTGTCTACATCATGTCATCGTTCTTATTGCATTACTCCGTTTCTCCATGAACTTAATAAACTAGATGCATGCTGGATAGCGGTCGATGTGTGGAGTAATAGTAGTAGATGCAGGAAGGAGTCGGTCTACTAATCTTGGACGTGATGCCTATGTAATGATCATTGCCTGGATATCATCATGATTATTCGAAGTTCTATAAATTGCCCAACAGTAATTTGTTTACCCACCATTTGCTATTTTTCTCAAGAGAAGCCACTAGTGAAACCTACGGCCCCCGGGTCTCTTTCTCATATTATTTGCCTTTGCGATCTATTTTATTTTCCTTTTATTTTCAGATCTACTAAACCAAAAATACAAAAATACCTTGCTGCAATTTATTTTATTTGGAGTTCGATCTATCAATATTACAACTATCTCACGTCTGTTTGCCAATTTCTGGCGCCGTTACCCGAAAGGGATTTACAACCCCTTTAATTTAATATGCCGGGTTGCGAGTATTTGTTATTTGTGTGCAGTTGTTGTTTACGTTGTGTTGCCTGGTTCTCCTACTAGTTCGACAACCTTGGTTTCATATCTGAGGGAAATACCTACCGCCGCTGTGCTGCATCATCCCTTCCTCTTTGGGGAAATACCGACAAAGCTTCAGGTGACATCAAAAGGAATTTCTGGCGCCATTGCCAGGGAGGATATTCAACATATACCAGGATCCTAATCACAAATCTCATCTCCTCGCCATTTACATTATTTGCCATTTGCCTCTTTTTTTCTCTTCCCCACTTCACAAGAATTTGCCGTTTTATTCGTCCTCTTTTTCATTTGTCGTTTCTCATCAGATCTGTTTTTGTGTGCAATCTTGTTTGGTACCTTTGCTTATGTTACCAGGTGCCTTCTATTTGCTTGCATCTTCGCTTGCTAAAAATCTATTGATATGGATCCTCATCCACTTGCTAATCTTTTCGAAAGATCTGATTATGTTGAACCAATTGCTAGTGAGTTGAGTGCACTTGATTATCTTTATGAAATTTTTCTTGGGATTCGTGAATCTGAAAATTGTGATGAAGAAATTTAGGAAGTGATTCATGATAGCTCCTTGAATGAAAAGCATGATCGCAATGATTTTACTGTAAATTCTATTAATGCCAATTGTGCTAATAATATGCAAAACCCCAAGCTTGGGGATGCTAATTTTGATATGCCCACTACTTATTGCAATGATCATGATTGGGGTGATTCTGATTATGATCTTGAAAATTTATTTAAGCCTCATGATGGACGTTTTTGCAATAATATTGAAAGTGGGTTTGGGAGAGTGTCAACTCTAGGTAATAACGATCCCACTACTTTGGAGTATGGTTAATCTTATGAAATTTTTGATAAAAGTGGGCTTGGAGAGGTCATGACTTTATTTGATAGTCCCACTATTTTGGAAGAGTGTCTACTTAGCATGCATGTGGATCACGAAGGGAATATTTTATGTGATAGTTATATTGTTGAATTTGAATATGATCCCACATGTAATTATTATGAGAAAGGGAAATATAGTTGTAGAAATTTGCCTGTTATTGAATTTCCTCTTGTTATGTTGAGATTGTCAATGTTTTATTTCTTTCCTTTGCATATGTTAGATATTTCTTGTCTTGATAATTCGTTTGCTTATAAAATTCCTATGCATAGGAAGTATGTTAGACTTAAATGTGTTAGGCACATGTTTCATGATGCTCTCTCTTTGTGCTTCAACTATTATCTTTCGTGTGAGCATCATTGAAATTTTATGCCTAGCTAGGGGCATAAAAACGATAGCACTTGTTGGGAGGCAACCCAATGAATAAAATTTATTTTTGCCTTTTGCTTTCTGTTCTTGAGTGTTAGCACAATTATGCTACTGTTATGATTGTGTTTCTTGTGTTTTAGTTAGTGTTTGTGCCAAGTAAAGCCTTTAAGATCTTCTTGGGTGATAGTTGTTTGGTCTTGCTGAAAAAACAGAAACTTGTGCACCCACGAAAACAATTTGCATTTTTAACCAGAGAGCGATAAAATACCAATTCCTTTTTCAGTAGATTAATATACAAATTTCCCAGGTCGTCCTAAGGTTTCAGAGTTTTTGGAGTTACAGAAGTATCCGAATTACCCAGATTGCTACAGGCTGTTCTGGTTTTGACAGATTCTGTTTTCTTTGCATTGTGTGCTTCTTTTCATGGCTCTATGGTTTTGTTTGATGAGTTTTTGCCATAGAAAAGTTGGAATATAGTAGATATAATGCAAGAAAAAAATATACGAATTGGTTAACTCAAATACTTATAGTAGTGATTTGCTTTTTTCTTATACTAACGGATCTCACGAAGGCTTTTGTTGAGTTTTGTGTGATTGAAGTTTTCAAGTTTTGGGTTATCTTACGATGGATGAAGGAATAAGGAGTAAGAAGAGCTTAAGCTTGGGGATGCCCCGGCATCCCAAGCTATTATCCAAAAGAGAGCAAGTAACTAAGCTTGGGGAGACAGCAAGCAACTAAGCTATGCTTGGGGATGCCCCCGACTGGCATCCCCTCTTTCTTCTAACGATCATCGGTATTTTACTTGAAGCTATATTTTTATTCGTCACATACTATGAGTTTGGCTTGGAGCGTCTTGTATGATATGTGTCTTTGCTTATTTTATTTCGTGTTTTAAGTCTTGATTCCTTGCTGGACACACCTATTTGAGCGAGCCAAAATTATGTCATGACTTGTTAGAATTGCTCTCTATGCTTCACGTAAACTTTTATGAGCTATGGACTTGCTCTAGTGCTTCACTTATATCTTTTTGAGCACGGTGTGCTTTAATATTTTTGAAGAAATGCTCTCTTGCTTCACTTAGATTTATTTGAGAGTTAGTAATTTTTTTAAGAAATTCTCTCTTGCTTCACTTAAATTAATTTGAGAGAAAGAAAATTTATGCTCATGATCTTCACTTATATTTGTTTGAGTTTATCAAAAGCAACACATGAAAATTAGTCCCAAAGTGATAGATATCCAAGACAGATATAATTAAAACTTTCATGAAGATCACTGGACAAAATAAACTTGATTATTAGTAATAGTTTTGAGATATGATGATGTGATATGTGAGTCATCTTGATGAGTAATTATGCTTTAGTAAGAATATTGGTGTTAAGGTTTGTGATTCCCTATGCAAGCACGAAAGTCAATAATTATGAAATGAAATTATATCCTACTTGTGGTGCATTATTCGGTGTTAATTATGCTTAATGCTCGCTTATGAGATTATTTGTTTCTTGGTTGGTCGCTTCTTAATCTTTTGCTAGCCCTCATTTTGCACTAAGTATGATCACTACTTGTGCATCCAAAAACAATTAACCTATATGCGGTATTATTTTTCCGTTCTAAGCAAATTTGTACGTTCCATCTTTAATTTTCAAAATAAACTTCTCTTTTGTGTGTTCGTACCGCTCACAGAGCAGTGAGGGGTGGCTAATATTTTCCATGCTAGATGTGTTATTCTCACGGTGAGTGTTTATTCACTTGTTATTGCACAAGAGTAAGGCAAAGGTATTAGGGATGCCCAGTCCTGAAATGAAAAATGAATTTACTTTATGTTGTCAAAAAATAAATTCCTTGGAAAGTGTTGGTATGGAAGGCACCCGTGGATACGGTTAGCCATGGAAAGTGAAAGGATGGTGGAAAAAGGAATAAACTTTATTTTCTGTTTGGGAACCGCCTATGATATATCTAGCATGGAAAGTGTTGGGAACTCTAAGTCATTTTCGTTGGCGGGAAGGACACACCTCCAAAAATGTTTTTATCTCTAAGCTTTTCGCTTTGAGCTCTGGTGCCTCTATAAATCCCTACTTCCCTCTACGAAGGGCCTTTCTTTTACTTTATGCAATTTTTATTTTTGAATTTGAGTCTCCATCTTCTCTTATAAAAGCACCAACTAGGAGGCACTATGATCGTACTTGAGCATTGGGTGTAGTTAATATGCGAGTGTGTTTCATGAATGGATCAATGATTGAGCATGATGGGCTAGGGATAGCTTATTTTAGCGTTGATAATTTGAAAGACATGGTTGCTTGTTGATATGCTTGAGTATTTAAGTTATCATGTCAAAACTAGACTATTGCTTTGAACAATATAAAAGTCCAAATGTCCATGCTATAAAGAAAAGAATATGATATGACATGTTAGGCAGCATTGCACATCAAAAATTCTGTTTTTATCACTTACCTACTCGAGGACGAGTAGGAGTTAAGCTTGGGGATGCTGATACGTCTCCAACGTATCTATAATTTTTGATTGTTCCATGTTATTATATTATCAATCTTGGATGTTTTATAATAATTTTATAGTCATTTCATATCATTTTTTGGTACTAACCTATTGACATAGTGCCACGTGCCAGTTGCTGTTTTTTTGCATGTTTTTTTACATCACAAAAAATCAATAACAAACGGAGTCTAAATGCAACGAAACTTTACGGAGATTTTTTATGGACCAGAAGACACCAAATGGGCCAAGGTTGCACCTAAGGGGTGCTCTGATGGGAGCACAACCCACCAGGGCACGCCTAGAGGCCCAAGCGTGTCCTGGTGGGTTGTGCCCACCTCAGGTGCCCCCGGACCACCTCTTTGCTCTATAAATACCCCAATATTCCAGAAACCCTAGGGGAGTCGATGAAAATCAGTTCTAGCCGCCGCAGAGTCCAGAACCGCCAGATCCAATCTAGACATCATCACGGAGGGGGTTCACCACTTCCATCGGTGCCTCTCCGATGATGCGTGAGTTGTTCTTTGTAGACCTTCAGCTCCGTAGCTAGATTGCTTCCTCTCTCTCATTTGATTCTCAATACAATGGTCTCTCGGAGATCCATATGATGTAAATCTTTTTGTGGTGTATTTGTTGGGATCAGATGAACTTCAGATCTATCTTTTTATATCCATGAAAGTTATTTGAGTTTCCTTGATCTCTTATATGCATGATTACTTATAGCCTCGTATTTCTACTTAGATATTTTGGTTTTGTTTGGCCAACTTGATGTATTTATCTTGCAATGGGAAGAGGTGCTTTGTAGTGGGTTCGATCTTACGGTGCTTGATCCCAGTGACAGAAAGGAAACCGACACATATGTATCATTCCTACTAAGGATAAAACGATGGGATCTATCTCTACATAGATAGATCTTGTCTACATCATGTCATCATTCTTATTGCATTAGTCCATTTCTCCATGAACTTAATACACTAGATGCATGCTGGATAGCGGTCGATGTGTGGAGTAATAGTAGTAGATGCAGGCAGGAGTCGGTCTACTAATCTTGGACGTGATGCCTATGTAATGATCATTGCCTGGATATCGTCATGATTATTTGAAGTTCTATCAATTGCCCAACAGTAATTTGTTTACCCACCGTTTGCTATTTTTCTCAAGAGAAGCCACTAGTGAAACCTACACCCCCCGGGTCTCTTTCTCACATTATTTGCCTTTGCGATCTATTTTATTTTCCTTTTATTTTTAGATCTACTAAACCAAAAATACAAAAATACGTTGCTGCAATTTAATTTATTTGGTGTTTGATCGATCAATATTACAACTATCTCATGTCCGTTTGCCAATTTCTGGCGCCGTTACTTGAAAGGGATTGACAACCCCTTTTACACGTCGGGTTGCAAGTATTTGTTATTTGTGTGCAGGTGTGCTACCTCTTGAGCACTGCGTTGGTTTTCCATTGAAGAGGAAAGGGTGATGCAGGAAAGTAGCGTAATTATTTCCCTCAGTTTTTGAGAAACAAGGTATCAATCCAGTAGGAGGCCACACGCAAGTCCCTTGTACCTACACAAACAAATAAGAACCTCACAACCAACGCGATAAAGGGGTTGTCAATCCCTTCACGGTCACTTACGAGAGTGAGATCTGATAGATATGATAAGATAATATTTTTGGTATTTTTATGATAAAGATAAAAAGTAAAGGTTGCAAAAATAAACGGTGCAAGGAATAACTTGGTAACGAGAGATTAATATGATGGAGAATAGACCCGGGGGCCATAGGTTTCACTAGTGGCTTCTCTCAAGAGCATAGGTCTTATAGTGGGTGAACAAATTACTGTCGAGCAATTGATAGAATTGAGCATAGTTATGAGAATATCTAGGTATGATCATGAATATAGGCATCACGTCCGTGACAAGTAGACCGACTCCTGCCTGCATCTACTACTATTACTCCACACATCGACCGCTATCCAGCATGCATCTAGAGTATTAAGTTCATAAGAATAGAGTAACGCATTAGGAAAGATGACATGATGTAGAGGGATAAACTCATGCAATATGATATAAACCCCATCTTTTTATCCACGATGGCAATAATACAATACGCGTCATTTCCCTTTCTGTCACTGGGATCGAGCACCGCAAGATTGAACCGTAAGCTAAGCACTTCTCCCATTGCAAGAAAGAACAATCTAGTAGGCCAAACCAAACCGATAATTCGAAGAGACTTGCAAAGATAACCAATCATACATAAAACAATTCAGAGAAGATTCAAATATTGTTCATAGATAAACTTGATCATATACCCACAATTCATCGGATCTCGACAAACACACCGCAAAAGAAGATTACATCGAATAGATTTTCAAGAGAATCAAGGAGAACTTTGAATTGAGATCCAATGAGAGAGAAGAAGCCATCTAGCTAATAACTCTGGACCCGAAGGTCTGAAGTAAACTACTCACACATCATCGGAGAGGCTATGGTGTTGATGTAGAAGCCATCCTTGATCAATGCCCTGATAACCCACAAGTATAGGGGATCGCAACAGTTTTCGAGGGTAGAGTATTCAACCCAAATATATTGATTCGACACAAGGGGAGCCAAAGAATATTCTCAAGTATTAGTAGCTGAGTTGTCAATTCAACCACACCTAGAAACTTAATATCTGCAGCAAAGTATTTAGTAGCAAAGTAATATGATAGTAGTGATAACGATAGCAAAAGGTAATGGTAACAAAAGTAATGTTTTTGGTATTTTGTAGTGATTGTAACAGTAGCAACGGAAAAGTAAATAAGCGAAGAACAATATATATATGGAAAGCTCGTAGGCAATGGATCAGTGATAGAGAATTATGCCGGATGTGGTTCATCATGTAACAGTCATAACCTAGGGTGACACAAAACTAGCTCCAATTCATCAATGTAATGTAGGCATGTATTCCGAATATAGGAATACGTGCTTATGGAAAAGAACTTGCATGACATCTTTTGTCCTACCCTCCTGTGGCAGCGGGGTCCTAGCGGAAACTAAGGGATATTAAGGCCTCCTTTTAATAGAGTACCGGACCAAAGCATTAACACATAGTGAATACATGAACTCCTAAAACTACGGTCATCACCGGGAGTGGTCCCGATTATTGTCACTTCGGGGTTGCCGGATCATAACACATAGTAGGTGACTATAGACTTGCAAGATAGGATCAAGAACTCTCATATATTGATGAAAACATAATAGGTTCAGATCTGAACTCATGGCACTCGGGCCCTAGTGACAAGCATTAAGCATAGCAAAGTCATAGCAACATCAATCTCAGAACATAGTGGATACTAGGGATCAAACCCTAACAAAACTAACTCGATTACATAATAAATCTCATCCAACCCATCACCGTCCAGCAAGCCTACGATGGAATTACTCACGCACGGCGGTGAGCATCATGAAACTGGTGATGGAGGAAGGTTGATGATGACGATGGAAACGGATTCCCCTCTCCGGAGCCCCGAACGGACTCCAGATCAGCCCTCCCGAGAGGTTTTAGGGCTTGGCGGCGGCTCCGTATTGTAAAATGTGACGAATCCTTCCTCTCTATTTTTTTTCTCCTCGAAAGCAAATATATAGAGTTGGAGTTGAGGTCAGAGGAGCTCCAGGGGGGCCACGAGGTAGGGGGGCGCGCCCAGGGGGGCAGGCGCGCCCCCACCCTCGTGTCTAGGGTGTGGGCCCCTGGTCTTCATCTTTTGCAAGGATTTTTTATTATTTCCAAAAAGACATTCCGTGAAGTTTTAGGTCATTCCGAGAACTTTTGTTTTTGCACATAAATAACACCATGGCAATTCTGCTGAAAACAACGTCTGTCCAGGTTAGTTCCATTCAAATTATGCAAGTTAGAGTCTAAAACAAGGGAAAAGTGTTTGGAAAAGTAGATACGACGGAGACGTATCAACTCCCCCAAGCTTAAACCTTTGGTTGTCCTCAAGCAATTTAGTTGATAAACTGAAAGTGATAAATAAAATCTTTTACAAACTCTATTTGCTCTTGTTGTTGTAAATATGTAAAGCTAGCATTCAAGTTTTCAGCAAAGATTATAGACTAACCATATTCACAATAATGCATAGGTCTCATGTTTACTCATATCAATGGCATAATCAACTAGCGAGCAAATAATAATAAATATCGGATGACAACACTTTCTCAAAACAATCATAATATGATATAACAAGATGGTATCTCGCTAGCCCTTTCTGAGACCGCAAAACATAAATGCAGAGCACTTTAAAGATCAAGGACTGACTAGACATTGTAATTCATGGTTAAAGAGATCCAGTCAAGTCATACTCAATGTAAACTAACATTAATGAATGCAAATGACAGCGGTGCTCTCCAACTGGTGCATTTTAATAAGAGGATGATGACTCAACATAAAAGTAAATAGATAGGCCCTTCGCAGAGGGAAGCAGGGATTTTTAGAGGTGCCAGAGCTCGGTTTTGAAATAGAGGTGAATAATATTTTGAGCGGTATACTTTCATTGTCAACATAACAACCAAGAGATGGCGATATCTTCCATGCTACACACATTATAGGTGGTTCCCAAACAGAATGGTAAAGTTTATACTCCCCCTCCACCAACAAGCATCAATCCATGGCTTGCTCAAAACAACGAGTGCCTCCAACTAACAAGAGTCCCCGGGGGAGTTTTGTTTGCAATTATTTTGATTTGATTTGCATAAAGCATGGGACTGGGCATCCCGGTGACCAGCCATTTTCTCGTGAGTGAGGAGCGGAGTCCACTCCTCTTGAGAATAACCCGCCTAACATGGAAGATACAGACAACCCTAGTTGATACATGAGCTGTTCGAGCATAGAAAACAGGATATTTATTTGAAGGTTTAGAGTTTGGCACATATAAATTTACTTGGAACGGTAGGTAGATACCGTAAATAGGTAGGTCTGGTGGACTCATAGGGCATAACTTTGGGGTTTATGGGATTGGATGCACAAGCAGTATTCCCGCTTAGTACAGGTGAAGGCTAGAAAAAGGCTGGGAAGCGACCAACTAGAGAGCAACAACAGTCATGAACATGCATTAAAGTTAATGAACATTGAGTGCAAGCATGAGTAGGATATAATCCACCATGAACATAAATATCATGAAGGCTATGTTGATTTTGTTTCAACTACATGCGTGAACATGTGCCAAGTCAAGTCACTTAAATCATTCATAGGAGGATACCACCCTATCATACCACATCACAACCATTTTATAGTATGTTGGCACGCAAGGTAAACCATTATAAGCCCCTAGCTAATTAAGCATGGCATAAGAAACTATGATCTCTAATTGTCATCGCAAACATGTTTATTCATAATAGGCTGAATCAGGAACAATGAACTAATCATATTTACAAAAACAAGAGATGTCGAGTTCACACCAGCTTCTCCCATCTCAATCAGTCCATCATATATCATCATAATTGCCTTTCACTTGCACGACCGAACAATGTGGATACTAATAATAGTGCACGTGCATTGGACTAAGCTGGAATTTGCAAGCATTCAATAAACATGAGAAGACAAGGCAATATGGGCTCTTTTTTCAGATCAACAATAATGCATATAAGAGGCACTTTAACAATTTAATTATGGTCTTCTCCTATCGACCCCCAAAGAAAAGAAATAAAACTATTTACACGAGAAAGCTCCGAACAAGCAAAAGAAGAACAGGAAATCTTTTTGGGTTTTCTTTTTAATTACTACTACAAGCATGGAAATTAAAACTAGCTAAAAGCTACAACTTTTTTTGTTTTTCTTAAGGTTTATTAAACACACAAGATGAAAGCATAAAAAGGAAATAAACTAGCACAGATGATACAATGAAAAAGTATGAGCACCGACATCTAGCAATGAGTGTGTGAACATAAATGTAATGTCAGTGAGAAATACTTACTCCCCCAAGCTTAGGCTTTTGGCCTAAGTTGGTCTATGGCCACGGCTGTCCTGGCGGATATCCATAATAATAGTTGGGGTCGTACTGTGAAGAAAAAGACTCCGATTGCCACTGGTTGGCAATCATCTCCGGATCCCACTAGCAATTAGACTGTCATGGAGGATCAACTTGTGGTTCCGATTCTGGCTCTATGGCTGATGTAGGGTTCCGGTAGGCGTGAATAGCCTCTAACGGAACAAGGTACTTGCCTACAAAAAAATCAAACAAGGAAAGAGCAGGCAGGGTAATAGTCTCAGGATGATGTTTATCAAAGAACAATTTGTATTTAAGCTCCCCTTCCCTATTCTTAACAATAAAATCGTGTGCCACCATACTCTTATAATCTAAATAAATAGGAGGCAAAAAAATTTCTTCCTTCTCATAATGCCTAATAGGTATGTTAAAATGTGCAGCTAGGCATGAAGCATAGATGCCTCCAAAGATGGGGCCCTTTGTACGGTTCAGACTTAACCGTTTAGCAATAATACCGCCCATACTAACAGAGTTATCACAGAATAAACCGTGGAACAAAATAATAATATCAGGAACACTAAGGTTTCCACAGTTTCCGCGGCCAATTAAGCAATGGCTAGCAAATATTACAAAGTAGCGTAAAACAGGAAAATGTATGCTAGTGATTCGTGCATCGGAAACCTTCCTCGTTTCCCCTACAGCGATGGTATCAATAAACCCATCCACATCGCCGCGATGTGGTTCCTCTATTGTGCCCTCAAAAGGGATCAAACAAACCCGACAAAAATCATAAACTCATCATATAAATAAAACTCCACCGTAGGTGGTGAGCTCCTAGCATGGAAATGGAAGTTTTGCACAAAGATATTGGTGAGTAAGATATACTGTTCGCGTTGGTCGTGGAGGAAGGCGGTGAGGCCTGCATTCTCAGCCAATTCATAAAAATCATCATAAATCCCGGATGCTCTCAAGAAATCATCGGAAGGCCATTCACACGGCCAAACCTCCGCGGTGCGAGGCAGATTATATTTGGGCCTCTCTGCTTTTTCATTTTGCTTTTCCTTCGAGCTTCGGCTCGATGAGCCCCTCAAAAATCTCTTCATTATTTTCTGAAAAATTCTGAAATTTTTAGTAACTTCAAATAAAAGTGAGCCAAGCTCAACAAAATTGATAGCAACTACTCCTACAAGTGCCTAGAGCCTATATCATGCATCAAAATTACTTGGAACCATATAAATTTGACATGCAAGCTCAAGAACATGGTCACCCAGGCAGCACAAATTTTCAATGAATAAAGCACTAGAACAAAAACTAATTGGGCCAATGGAGGAGTCACATACCAAGGAACAATCCCCCCAAGCAGTTTTGTGAGAGGTGCTTTGAGCAAGGAGATAAAAATGGCAGCAAAATGAGCTTGGACTCGGGTTTGAACTGGATAATCGTGTTTGTGGGAGGAAGGAGTGTGTGGGTGCAGGAATAAGTGGAGGAGGGCCACCGTGGGCCCATGAGGCAGGGGGGCGCGCCCTCCACCCTCGTGGCCAGGTGGATGCCCCCCCCCCCGTGCTGTGTTCTTAGTGCCAAATATTCTCAAATATTCCAGAAAAATCATATTTAAATTTCAGGGCATTTGGAGAAATTTTATTTTCGGGGTATTTTTATATTGCATGGATAATTCAGATAACAAACGGAAAATACTATTTTATTTTATTTAATATAAATAACAGAAAGTAAAAGGAGGGTATAGACAGTTGTGTTTTCTAAATTCATCCATCTCATGATCATCAAAAGGAATCCATTAACAAGGTTGATCAAGTCTTGTTAACAAACTCATTCCGAATAACATGGAACCGGAGAATTTTCGAATAACACTAGGTTACCTCAACGGGGATATGCACATCCCCAACAATAAGAATATCATATTTCTTCTTGACAGTAGGAAGAGGAAATTCAAAACCTTCAAAAATAATCGATGGAATTTTTCCAATAGAATTGATACTGTGGACTTGAGGTTGTTTCCTCGAAAAGTGTACCGTGTGCCCATTACTATTAACATGAAAAGTGACATTGCCTTTGTTGCAATCAATAACAGCCCCTGCAGTATTCAAAAAGGGTCTTCCAAAAATAATAGACATACTATCATCCTCGGGAATATCAAGAATAACAAAGTCCGTTAAAATAGTAACGTTTGCAACCACAACAGGCACATCCTCACAAATACCGACAGGTATAGCAGTTGATTTATCAGCCATTTGCAAGGATATTTCAGTAGGTGTCAACTTATTCAAATCAAGTGTATGATATAAAGAGAGAGGCATAACACTAACACCGGCTCCAAGATCACATAACGCAGTTTTAACATAGTTTCTTTTAATGGAGCATGGTATAGTGGGTACTCCTGGATCTCCAAGTTTCTTTGGTATTCCACCCTTAAAAGTATAATTAGAAAGCATGGTGGAAATTTCAGCTGCCGGTACCTTTCTTTTATCAGTAACAATTTCTTTCATGTACTTAGCATAAGGATTCATTTTAAGCATATTAGTTAATCGCATACGCAAAAAGATAGGTCTAATCATTTCAGCAAAGCGCTCAGAATCCTCATCATCCTTTTTCTTGTATGATTTGGGAGGGAAAGGCATGGGTTTCTGAACCCATGGTTCTCTTTGTTTACCATGTTTCATAGCAACAAAGTCTTTCTTATCATAACGTTGATTCTTTGATTGTGGGTTATCAAGATCAACAGCAGGTTCAATTTCTATATCATTATCATTACTAGGTTGAGCATCAACATGAACATTATCATTAACATTATAACTAGTTTCAGGTTCATTACCAGATTGTGTTTCAGCATCAGAAATAGAAATACCATTATTCTTTTTCTTCTTTTTAGAAGTACTAGGTGCAAAGTCCTATCATTATTCTTTTTCTTCTTTTTAGAAGTACTAGGTGCATCTACATTATTTCTTTGAGAATCTTGCTCAATTCTCTTAGGGTGGCCTTCAGGATACAAAGGTTCCTGAGTCATTCTACCAGTTCTAGTAGCCACTCTAACAGCATAATCATTATTCTTACTATTCAATTCATTGAGCAAATCATTTTGAGCCTTAAGTACTTGTTCTACTTGAGTGGTAACCATAGAAGCATGTTTACTAATAAGTTTAAGTTCACCTTTAACATTAGCCATATAATGACCCAAGTGTTCAAGCATATCCGCACTGCAAATTAGTTCTCTACCAAAATAAGCTTTGAAGTCTTCTTGCTTAACCATAAATTTATCAAACTCATCTAAGCATGGGCTAGCAAACTTAGTAAATGGGATTTCAGCTTTATCATATCTATAGAGAGAATTTACCTTTACTACCTGTGTTGGGTTATCAAGACCATGTATTTCTTCAATAGGAGATGGATTAAAATTATGCATTTCTTCGACAGGCGGTAAATTAAGACCATGTATTTCTTCAAGAGGAGGTAAATTCTTAACATCTTTAGCTTTAATACCCTTTTCTTTCATTGATTTCTTTGCCTCTTGCATATCTTCAGGACTGAGAAATAGAACACCCCTTTTCTTCGGAGTTGGTTTAGGAATAGGCTCAGGAAGTGTCCAATTATTTTCATTAGTCAACATATTATTCAATAGAATTTCAGCTTCATCCGGTGTTCTTTACCTGAAAACAGAACCAACACAACTATCCAAGTAATCTCTAGAAGCATCGGTTAGTCCATTATAAAAGATATCAAGTATTTCATTTTTCTTAAGAGGATGATCACGCAAAGCATTAAGTAATTGGAGAAGCCTCCCCCAAGCTTGTGGGAGACTCTCTTCTTCAAGTTGCACAAAATTATGTATATCCCTTAAAGCAGCTTGTTTCTTATGAGCAGGGAAATATTTAGCAGAGAAGTAATAAATCATATCCTAGGGATTACGCACACAACCAGGATCAAGAGAATTAAACCATATATTAGCATCACCCTTTAATGAGAACGGAAATATTTTAAGGATATAAAATTAGCGAGTTCTCTCATCTTTAGTGAATAGGGTGGCTATATTATTTAATTTAGTAAGATGTGCCACAATAGTTTTAGATTCATAGCCATAAAAAGGATCAGATTCAACCAAAGTAATTATATCAGGATCAACAAAGAATTCATAATCCTTATCAGTAACGCAGATAGGTGATGTAGCAAAAGCAGGGTCAGGTTTCATTCTAGCATTAAGGGATTGCTGCTTCCGTTTAGCTAATAACCTCTTTAGATCATATCTTTCACTGCAAGCTAAAATAGCTCTAGCAGATTCTTCATCCAGAACATAACCCTCAGGAACAACAGGCAATTCATATTTATTAGGGGGAGAGTCTTCATCATCACTTTCGTCAATATTATCAGTTTCAATAATTTCATTCTCTCTAATCCTAGCAAGTTGTTCATCAAGAAATTCACCAAGTGGCATAGTAGTATCAAGCGTACAAGTAGTTTCATCATAAGTATCATACATAGCAGAAGTGGCATCATCAATAACATGCGACATATCAGAATGAATAGCAGAAGAAGGTTTAGGTATCGCAAGCTTACTCAAAACAGAAGATGAATCAAGTGCAGAGCTAGATGGCAGTTCCTTACCTCCCCTCGTAGTTGAGGGATAAATCTTGGTTTTTGGACCTCTCAAGTTCTTCATAATGATAAGCAGATATAAATCCCAAGTGACTCAAATAATAGAGCTATGGTCCCCGGCAACGGCGCCAGAAAATAGTCTTGATAACCCACAAGTATAGGGGATCGCAACAGTTTTTGAGGGTAGAGTATTCAACCCAAATTTATTGATTCGACACAAGGGGAGCCAAAGAATATTCTCAAGTATTAGCAGCTGAGTTGTCAACAACCACACCTACAAACTTAATATCTGCAACAAAGTATTTAGTAGCAAAGTAATACGATAGTAGTGGTAACGATAGCAAAAGGTAATGGTAACAAAAGTAATGTTTTTGGTATTTTGTAGTGATTGTAACACTAGCAACGGAAAAGTAAATAAGCGAAGAACAATATATGGAAAGCTCGTAGGCAATGGATCGGTGATAGAGAATTATGCCGGATGTGGTTTATCATGTAACAGTCATAACCTAGGGTGACACAGAACTAGCTCCAATTCATCAATGTAATGTAGGCATGTATTCCGAATATAGTCATACGTGCTTATGGAAAAGAACTTGCATGACATCTTTTGTCCTACCCTCCCGTGGCAGCGGGGTCCTAGCGGAAACTAAGGGATATTAAGGCCTCCTTTTAATAGAGTACCGAAAGAAAGCATTAACACATAGTAAATACATGAACTCCTCAAACTACGATCATCACCAGGAGTGGTCCGGATTATTGTCACTCCGGGGTTGCCGGATCATAAGACATAGAAGGTGAATATAGACTTGCAAGATAGGATCTAGAACTCTCATATATTGATGAAAACATAATAGGTTCAGATCTGAAATCATGGCACTCGGGCCCTAGTGACAAGCATTAAGCATAGCAAAGTCATAGCAACATCAATCTCAGAACATAGTGGATACTAGGGATCAAACCCTAACAAAACTAACTCGATTACATGATAAATCTCATCCAACCCATCACTGTCCAGCAAGCCTATGATGGAATTACTCACGCACGGCGGTGCGCATCATGAAATTGGTGATGGAGGAAGGTTGATGACGATGGCGATGGATTCCCCTCTACGGAGCCCCGAACAGACTCCAGATCAGCCCTCTCGAGAGGATTTAGGGCTTGGCGACGGCTCCGTATCGTAAAATGCGCTGAATCCTTCCTCTCTATTTTTTCTCCCCAAAATCAAATATATAGAGTTGGAGTTGAGGTCGGAGGAGATCCAGGGGGCCCACGAGGTAGGGGGGCGCGCCCCCACCCTCGTGGCTAGGCTGTGGGCCCCCTGGTCTTCATCTTTTGCAAGGATTTTTTATTATTTCCAAAAAGACGTTCCATGAAGTTTCAGGTCATTCCGAGAACTTTTGTTTCTGCACATAAATAACACCATGGCAATTTTGCTGAAAACAGTGTCAGTCTGGGTTAGTTCCATTCAAATCATGCAAGTTAGAGTCCAAAACAAGGGCAAAAGTGTTTGGAAAAGTAGATACGACGGAGACGTATCATGCCGCCTCCAGTGGAGCACCGAAAAAGGCCCCAAGATGGGATCTCACAAGTACAGAAGGTTGCGGCGGTGGAATTAGGTTTTCATGGTGCTCCTAGATGGTTTCGGGGTACGTAGGTATATATAGGTGGAAGAAGTAGGTCGGTGGAGCCACGAGGGTCCCACGAGGGTGGAGGGCACGCCCCTGCCTCGTAGCCTCCTCGTTGATTGCTTGAAGTCCACTCCAAGTCCTCTGGATCACGTTTCTTCAGAAAATCACGTTCCCGAAGGTTTCATTCCGTTTGGACTCCGTTTGATATTCCTTTTCTGCAAAACACTGAAATAGGCAAAAAACAACAATTTGGGCTGGGCCTCCGGTTAATAGGTTAGTCCAAAAAATAATATAAAAGTGTATAATAAAGCCCATTAACATCCAAAACAAATAATATAATAGCATGGAACAATCAAAAATTATAGATACGTTGGAGACGTATCAAGCATCCCCAAGCTTAATTCCTGCTTGTCCTCGAGTAGGTAAATGATAAAAACAAATTTTTTGATGTGGAATGCTACTTAGCATATTCTTCAATGTATTTCTCTTTATTGTGGCATGAATGTTTAGATCCGAAAGATTCAAGATAAAAGTTTAATATTGACATAAAAATAATAATACTTCAAGCATACTAACAAAGCAATCATGTCTTCTCAAAATAACATGACCAAAGAAAGTTATCCCTAAAAAATCATATAGTCTGGCTATGCTCTATCTTCATCACACAAAGTATTTAAATCATGCACAATCCCGATGACAAGCCAAGCAATTGTTTCATACTTTTCATGTTCTCAAACTTTTTCGATCTTCACGCATTATATGAGCGTGAGCCATGGACATAGCACTATAGGTGGAATAGAATGGTGGTTGTGGAGAAGTCAAAAAGGAGAAGATAGTCTCACATCAACTAGGCGTATCAACGGGCTATGGAGATGCCCATCAATAGATATCAATGTGAGTGAGTAGGGATTGCCATGCAACGGATGCACTAGAGCTATAAGTGTATGAAAGCTCAACAAAAGAAACTAAGTGGGTGTGCATCCAACTTGCTTGCTCATGAAGACCTAGCGAATTTTGAGGAATCCCATCATTGGAATATACAAGCGAAGTTCTACAATGTAAAATTCCCACTAGTATATGAAAGTGACAACATAGGAGACTCTCTATCATGAAGATCATGGTGCTACTTTGAAGCACAAGTGTGGAAAAAGGGTAGTAACATTGTCCCTTCTCTCTTTTTCTCTCATTTTTCATTTTTTTCCTTTTTTTATTTGGGGCTTTTCTCTTTTTTTGATCTCTTTTTTTCTTTTTTATTTTTCATCCGGAGTCTCATCCCGACTTGTGGGGGAATCATTGTCTCCGTCATCCTTTCCTCACTTGGGACAATGCTCTAATAATGATGATCATCACACTTTTATTACTTACAACTCAATACTTAGAACAAAATGTGACTCTATGTGAATGCCTCCGGCGGTGTACCGGGATTTGCAGTGACTCATGAGTGACATGCATGAAACAATTATGAATAGTGGCTTTGCCACAAATACGATGTCAACTACATGATCATGCAAAGCAATATGACAATGATGAAGCGTGTCATAATAAACGGAACAGTGGTAAGTTGCATGGCAATATATCTCGGAATGGCTATGGAAAGTCCATAATAGGTAGGTATGGTGGCTGTTTTGAGGAAGTATATGTTGGGTTTAAGGTACCAGCGAAAGTTGCGCGATACTAGAGAGGCTAGCAACGGTGGAAGGGTGAGAGTGCGCATAATCCATGGACTTAACATTAGTCATAAAGAACTCACATACTTATTGCAAAAATCTATTAGTTATCAAAACGAAGTACTACGCGCATGCTCCTAGGGGCATAGATTGGTAGGAAAAGACCAATGCTCGTCCCCGACCACCACTCATAAGGAAGACAATCAATAAATAAATCACGCTCCGACCTCATCACATAACGGTTCATGCTACCTCTTGAGCACTGCGTTGGTTTTCCCTTGAAGAGGAAAGGGTGATGCAATAAAGCAGCGTAAGTATTTCCCTCAGTTTTTGAGAACCAAGGTATCAATCCAGTAGGAGGCCACGCACGAGTCCCTCGCACCTACACAAACAAATAAAATCCTCTCAACCAACACAATAAAGGGGTTGTCAATCCCTTCACGGTCACTTATGAAAGTGAGATCTGATAGATATGATAAGATAATATTTTTCGTATTTTTATGATAAAGATGCAAAGTAAAGAAAGCAAAATAAACAGCAAATGAAATAGCTTTGTTGACGGGAGATTAATATGATATTAAATAGACCCGGGGGCCATATGTTTCACTAGTGGCTTCTCTCGAGAGCAAAAGTATTACGGTGGGTAAACAAATTACTGTTGAACAATTGACAGAATTGAGCATAGTTATGAGAATATCTAGGTATGATCATGTATATAGGCATCACGTCCGCAACAAGTAGACCGACTCCTGCCTGCATCTACTACTATTACTCCACACATCGACCGCTATCCAGCATGAATCTAGAGTATTAAGTTCAAAAGAACAGAGTAACGCTTTAAGTAAGATGACATGATGTAGAGGGATAAACTCATGCAATATGATATAAACCCCATCTTGTTATCCTCGGTGGCAACAATACAATACGTGCCTTGCTGCCCCTACTGTCACTGGGAAAGGACACCGCAAGACTGAACCCAAAGCTAAGCACTTCTCCCGTTGCAAGAAAGATCAATCTAGTAGGCCAAACCAAGCTGATAATTCGAAGAGACTTGCAAATATAAACCAATCATACATAAAAGAATTCAGAGAAGATTCAAATATTGTTCATAGATAGACTTGATCATAAACCCACAATTCATCGGATCACGACAAACACACCGCAAAAGAAGATTACATCGAATAGATCTCCACGAGAGAGGGGGAGAACATTGTATTGAGATCCAAAAAGAGAGAAGAAGCCATCTAGCTAATAACTATGGACCCGAAGGTCTGAGGTAAACTACTCACACATCATCGGAGAGGCTATGGTGTTAATGTAGAAGCCCTCCGTGATCGATGCCCCCTCCGGTGGAGCTCCGGAAAAGGCCCCAAGATGGGATCTCGCGGGTACAAAAGGTTCGGCGGTGGAATTAGGTTTTTGGCTCCGTATCTGGTAGTTTGGCGGTACGTAGGTATATATAGGAGGAATAAGTACGTCGGTGGAGCAACATGGGCCCCACGAGGGTGGAGGGTGCGCCTACGGGGGGGGAGGGGTAGGCGCGCCCCTACCTCGTGCCTTCTTGGTTGCTTTGTTGACGTAGGGTTCAAGTCCTCTGGATCACGTTCGTTCCAAAAATCACGTCCCCGAAGATTTCATTCCGTTTGGACTCCGTTTGATATTCTTTTTCGGCGAAACTCTGAAATAAGCAAAAAAAACAGCAATTCTGGGCTGGGCCTCCGGTTAATAGGTTAGTCCCAAAAATAATATTAAAGTGTATAATAAAGCCCAATAATGTTCAAAACAGAATATAATATAGCATGGAACAATCAAAAATTATAGATACGTTGGAGACGTATCAAGCATCCCCAAGCTTAACTCCTGCTCGTCCTTGAGTAGGTAAATGATAAAAGCAGAATTTTTGATGTGGAATGCCACTTGGCATAATTTCAATGTAATTCTATTAATTGTGGTATGAATATTAAGATCCGAAAGATTGAAGACAAAAGTTTAATGTTGACATAAAAATAATAATAATTCAAGCATACTAACTAAGCAATTATGTCTTCTCAAAATAACATGGCCAAAGAAAGTTATCCCTGCAAAATCATATAGTCTGGCTATGGTCTATCTTCACCACACAAAGTATTTAAATCATGCACAACCCCGATGACAAGCCAAGCAATTGTTTCATACTTTTGGTGTTCTCAAACTTTTTAAATCTTCACGCAATACATGAGCGTGATCCATGGATATATAACTATATGTGGAATAGAATGGTGGTTGTGGAGAAGACAAAAAGGAGAAGATAGTCTCACATCAACAAGGCGTATCAACGGGCCATGGAGATGCCCATTAATAGATATCAATGTGAGTGAGTAGGGATTGCCATGCAACAGATGCACTAGAGTTATAAGTGTATCAAAGCTCAACAAAAGAAACTAAGTGGGTGTGCATCCAACTCGCTTGCTCACGAAGACCTAGGGAATTTTGAGGAAGCCCATCATTGGAATATACAAGCCAAGTTCTATAATGAAAAATTCCCATTAGTATATGAAAGTGACAACATAGGAGACTCTCTATCATGAAGATCATGGTTCTACTTTGAAGCACAAGTGTGGTAAAAGGATAGTAGCATTGTCCATTTTCTCATTTTCTCTCATTTTTGTTTTTTATTTGGGCCTTTCCTCTTTTTTATGGCCTCTTTTTTTTAGTCCGGAGTCTCATCCCGACTTGTGGGGGAATCATAGTCTCCATCATCCTTTCCTCACTTGGGACAATGCTCTAAAAATGACGATCATCACACTTTTATTTACTTACAACTCAACAATTACAACTCAATACTTAGAACAAAATATGACTCTATGTGAATGCCTCCGGCGGTGTACTGGGATATGCAATGAATCGAGAGTGACATGTATGAAAGAATTATGACCGGTGGCTTTGCCCACAAATACAATGTCAACTACATGATCATGCAAATAAATATGACAATGATGGAGCATGTCATAAAAACGAAACGGTGGTAAGTTGCATGGCAATATATCTCGGAATGGCTATGGAAATGCCATGATAGGTAGGTATGGTGACTGTTTTGAGGAAGGTATATGGTGGGTGTATGATACCGGCAAAAAGTGTGTGGTATTAGAGAGGCGAGAAATGGTGGAAGGAAGAAAGTGTGTATGATCCATGGACTCTACATTAGTCATAAAGAACTCATATACTTATTTAAAAAATCTACAAGTTATCAAAGCAAAGTATTACACACATTCTCCTAGGGGAATAGATTGGTAGGAAAAGACCATCGCTCGTCCCCGACCGCCACTCATAAGGAAGACATTCAATAAATAAATCATGCTCCGACTTCATCACATAACGGTTCACCATATGTGCATGCTACGGGAATCACAAACTTTAACACAAGTATTTATCAAATTCAAAACTACTCAACTAGCATGACTCTAATATCACGATCTCCATATCTCTAAACAATTATCTAGTATCAAACTTCTCATAGTATTCAACACACTCATAAGATTTTTTTACTAATCTTGAATGCCTAACATAATTAAAGCAAATTACCACGCTGTTTTGTAGGACTCTCAAAATAATCTAAGTGAAGCATGAGAGAATAATAGTTTCTATAAAACAAATCCATCACCGTGCTCTAAAAGATATAAGTGAAGCACTAGAGCAAAAACTATATAACTCAAAAGGTATAAGTTAAGCACATAGAGTATTGTAACAATTTCCGAATCATGTGTGTCTCCCTCAAAAGGTGTGTACAGGAAGTATGATTGTGGCAAACTAAAAAATAAAGACTCAAATAATACAAAATGCTCCAAGCAAAACACATATCATGTGGTGAATAAAAATATAGCTCCAAGTGAAGTTACCGATGGAAGTAGACGAAAGGAGGGGCTGCCTTCCGGGGCATCCCCAAGCTTTGGCTTTTAGGTGTCCTTATATTATCTTGGGGTGCCATGGGTATCCCCAAGATTAGGCTCTTGCCAATCCTTGTTTCATAATCCATCAAATCTTTTACCCAAAACTTGAAAACTTCACAACACAAAACTTAACAGAAAATCTCATGAGCACCGTTAGCGAAAGAAAACAAAACACCACTTCAAGTACTGTAATGAAATCATTATTTATTTATATTAGTGTTAAACCTACTGTATTCCAACTTGTCTATGGTTTATAAACTATTTTACTAGCCATAGATTCATCAAAATAAGCAAACAACACACGAAAAACAGAATCTGTCAAAAACAGAACAGTCTGTAGTAATCTGTAAGTAACGCAAACTTCTGGAACCCCAAAAATTATAAAATAAATTTATGGAAGTGAGGAATTTATATATTAATCATATGCAAAAAGAATTAACTAAATATCACTGTCCAAATAAAAATGGCAGCAGTTCTCGTGAGCGCTAAAGTTTCTGTTTTCTACAGCAAGATTAAAAAGACTTTCCTCAAGTCTTCCCAACGGTTCTACTTGGCACAAACACTAATTAAACACAAAAAACACAACCAAAACAGAGGCTAGGTAAATTATTTATTACTAAACAGGAGCAAAAATCAGGGAATAAAAATAAAATTGGGTTGCCTCCCAACAAGCTCAATCATTTAACGCCCCTAGCTAGGCATAATGGCAATGATAGATCTAGGTATTGCCATCTTTGGTAGGCAATCCATAAGTGGCTCTCATAATAGATTCATAATGTAATTTTATTTCCTTTCTAGGGAAGTGTTCCATGCCTTTCCTTAACTGAAATTGGAATCTAATATTCCCTTCCTTCATATCAATAATTGCACCCATCGTTCTAAGGAAAGGTCTACCAAGAATAATAGGACATGAAGAACAATAAAATCTATGGGCACATAATTCTTATTTGCAACAATAAGAACATCATTAATTCTTCCCATAGGTTTCTTAATGGTGGAATCCATGGAAACACTAGCAAATCATCAAAATCACGAAAACCTAGCAAATCACACAAAGTCTTTGGAATCGTGGAAACACTAGCACCCAAATCACACAAAGCATAGAATTCATGATCTTTAATTTTAATTTTAATAGTAGGTTCCCACTAATCATAAAGTTTAATAGGGATAGAAACTTCTAACTCAAGTTTTTCTTCATAAGATTGCATCAAAGCATCAACGATATGTTTAGTAAAAGCTTTATTTTGACTATAAGCATGTGGAGAATTTAGCACGGATTGCAACAAGGAAATACAATCTATCAAAGAACAATTATCATAATTAAATTCCTTGAAATCCAAAATAGTGGGTTCATTGATATTTAAAGTTTTGACCACTTCAATCCCACTTTTAACAATTTTTGCATCAAGATCTAAAGACTCCGAATTTTTGGAACGCCTTCTAGGTAAAGGTGGATCATATTCAGTCCCATCATTATCAAGATTCATATTGAAAAACAAAGATTTAATTGGGGACACATCAATAATTTTTAGATCTTCATCTCTGTTTTCCAAAAAAAATCCGGCTTAGCGGCCATCTTATTAACTAAGGTGGCCTGTTTATCCGAAACTTCAGCTATTAACTTCTCAAGATGAGCAATCTGAGATTTCAAACCATCAAATTCTTTAGAAAAATCATCGAGCTCTTTATTCATATAACCCATAAAGCTTTTTTGTTCCTTAAGCTCGTTCCTAAGAAATAATTATGCTCAAATTGTAAGACCATAAAACTCCTGACGTTGCATTCGATCTCTTCTAACCTTTTAAGGTGAAGATCACCAAATCTAGGTAGAGCCATCATGACAAGCAAGCGATCCAACACACAAGCAACCAAGAAAGGGGCAAAAGAGGCAAATAGGGAAAGAGAAGGAGGACGGAGAGAGAGGGCGAATAAAGCGGCAAGGGTGAAGTGGGGGAGAGGAAAATGAGAGGCAAATGGCAAATAATGTGATGCGGGAGTTAAGGGTTTGTGATGGGTACTTGGTATGTTGACTTTTGCGTAGACTCCCCGGCAACGGCGCCAGAAATCCTTCTTGCTACCTCTTGAGCACTGCGTTGGTTTTCCCTTGAAGAGGAAAGGGTGATGCAGTAAAGCAGCGTAAGTATTTCCCTCAGTTTTTGAGAACCAAGGTATCAATCCAATAGGAGGCCACACACGAGTCCCTCGCACCTATACAAACAAATAAAATCCTCGCAACCAACGCAATAAAGGGGTTGTCAATCCCTTCATGGTCACTTACGAAAGTGAGATCTGATAGATACGATAAGATAATATTTTTGGTATTTTTATGATAAAGCTGCAAAGTAAAGAAAGCAAAAGAAATAGCAAAAGAAATAGCTTTGTTGACGGGAGATTAATATGATAGAAAATAGACCCGGGGGCCATAGGTTTCACTAGTGGATTCTCTCGAGAGCATAAGTATTACGATGGGTAAACAAATTACTGTTGAGCAATTGACAGAAATGAGCATAGTTATGAGAATATCTAGGTATGATCATGTATATAGGCATCACATCCGCGACAAGTAGACCGACTCCTGCCTGCATCTACTACTATTACTCCACACATCGACCGCTATCCAGCATGCATCTAGAGTATTAAGTTCAAAAGAACAGAGTAACGCTTTAAGTAAGATGACATGATGTAGAGGGATAAACTCATGCAATATGATATAAACCCCATCTTGTTATCCTCGATGGCAACAATACAATACGTGCGTTGCTGCCCCTACTGTCACTGGGAAAGGACACCGCAAGATTGAACCCAAAGCTAAGCACTTGTCCCGTTGCAAGAAAGATCAATCTAGTAGGCCAAACCAAACTGATAATTCGAAGAGACTTGCAAAGATAAACCAATCATACATAAAAGAATTCAGAGAAAATTCAAATATTGTTCATAGATAAACTTGATCATAAACCCACAATTCATCGGTCTCAACAAACACACCACAAAAGAAGATTACATTGAATAGATCTCCATGAGAGAGGGGGAGAACATTGTATTGAGATCGAAAAAGAGATAAGAAGCCATCTAGCTAATAACTATGGAACCGAAGGTCTGAGGTAAACTACTCAGACATCATCGGAGAGGCTATGGTGTCGATGTAGAAGCCCTCCGTGATTGATGCCCCCTCCATCGGAGCTCCGGAAAAGGCCCCAAGATGGGATCTCACGGGTACAGAAGGTTGCGGCGGTGGAATTAGGTTTTTGGCTCCGTATTTGGTTGTTTGGGCGTACGTAGGTATATATAGGAGGAAGAAGTACGTCGGTGGAGCAACGTGGGCCCCACGAGGGTGGAGGGCGCGCCTGGGGGGGGGGGGGGGGGGTAGGCGCGCCGCCTACCTCATGCCTTCCTGGTTTCTTTCTTGACCTAGGGTCCAAGTCCTCTGGATCACGTTCGTTCCAAAAATCACGTTCCCGAAGGTTTCATTCCATTTGGACTCCTTTGATATTCTTTTTCTGTGAAACTCGGAAATAAGCAAAAACAAGAATTCTGGGTTGGGCCTCCTGTTAATAGGTTAGTCCCAAAAATAATATAAAATTGTATTATAATGCCCAATAATGTCCAAAACAGAATATAATATAGCATGGAAGAATGAAAAATTATAGATACGTTGGAGACATATCAGTTCACCATATGTGCATGCTATGGGAATCACAAACTTTAGAACAAGTACTTCTCAAATTCACAACTACTCAACTAGCATGACTCTAATATCACCATCTTCATATCTCAAAACAATTATCAAGTATCAAACATCTCTTAGTATTCAGTGCACTTTATAATTTTCATCTTGGATGCCTATCATATTAGGACTAATTTCACAATTAAAGCAAATAGCCATGCTGTTCAAGACTCTCAAAGTAATATAAGTGAAGCATGAGAGATCAATAATTTCTATAAAATATAACCACCACCGTGCTCTAAAAGATATAAGTGAAGCACTAGAGCAAAAACTATATAGCTCAAAAGATATAAGTGAAGCACATAGAGTATTCTAACAAATTCTGAATCATGTGTGTCTCTCTCAAAAGGTGTGTACAACAAGGATGATTGTGGTAACTAAAAAGCAAAGACTCAAATCATACAAGACGCTCCAAGAAAAACACATATCATGTGGTGAATAAAAATATAGCTCTGAGTAAAGTTACCGATAGACGAAGACGAAACAGGGGATGCCTTCCGGGGCATCTCCAAGCTTAGGCTTTTGGTTGTCCTTGCATTTTACCGTGGGGTGCCTTGGGCATCCCCAAGCTTAGGCTCTTGCCAATCCTTGTTCCATAATCCATCAAATATTTACCCAAAACTTGAAAACTTCACAACACAAAACTCAAATAGAAAATCTCATGAGCTCCGTTAGTAAAAGAAAACAAACCACCACTTCAAGGTACTGTAATGAACTCATTCTTTATTTATATTTGTGTTAAACCTACTGTATTCCAACTTCTCTATGGTTTATAAACTCTTTTACTAGCCATAGATTCATCAAAATAAGCAAACAACACACGAAAAACAGAATCTGTCAAAAATAGAACAGTCTGTAGTAATCTGTAGGTTTAGACTACTTGTGGAACCCCCAAAATTCTAAAATAAATTGCTGGTGAGGAATTTATCTATTAATCATCTTCAATAAGAATTAACTAAATAGCACTCTCCAGTAAAAAAAATGGCAGCAAATCTCGTGAGCGCTAAAGTTTCTGTTTTTTACAGCAAGATCGCAAAGACTTTCCCCAAGTCTTCCCAAAGGTTCTATTTGGAACAAATACTAACTAAAAGCATAAAACCACATCTAAACAAAGGCTAGATGAATTATTTATTGAATAACAACAAGGAAAAATATTGGGTTGTCTCCCAACAAGCGCTTTTCTTTAAAGCCTTTTAGCTAGGCATAAGATTTCAATGATGCTCACATGAAAGACAAGAATTGGAGCACAAAGAGAGCATCATAAAACATGTGACAAACACATCTAAGTCTAACATACTCCCTATGCATAGGCATCTTATAGGCAAACAAATTATTAAGGAAAGCAAAAACTAGCATATGCAAGGAAGCGGAAAGAAACAATAGCAATCTCAACATAACGAGAGGTAATTTAGTAACATGAAAATTTCTACAACCATATTTTCCTCTCTTAGAATAATTACATGTAGGATCATAAGAAAATTCAACAATATAGCTATCACAAAACATACTCTTACCACGATCCACATGTATGCAAAGTTGACACTCTTCCAAAATAGTGGGATTAAAATTAACTAAAGTCATGACCTCTCCAAACCCACATTTATCAAAAAATTCACAAGATTTAACATTCTTCAAATATGTGGGATCTAAAGTCGACACTCTTCCAAACCCACTTTCAATATTATTACAGCCATTATTATCAATTTCATATTCATCATGGGGCTTAAATAAATTTTCAAGATCATAAGAAGAATCACCCCAATCATGATCATTGCAACAAGTAGTAGACATAGCAAAACTAGCATCCCCAAGCTTAGGGTTTTGCATATTATGAGCACAATTGACATTAATAGAATTTATACTATCATCATTGCAATCATGCTTTTCATTCAAACATCTATCGTGAATCACTTCATAAAGTACTTCATCGCAATTTTTAGATTGACGAATTTCAAGCAAAACTTCTAAAGATAATCTAGTGCACAAAGCTCAGTAGCAATTGGTTCATCAAAATTGGATCTCTTAAAAAGATTAGCAAGCGGATGAGGATCCATAGATCTTAGGTTCTCAGTTTAGCAATAAATAAACAACTATTCCAACCAAACGAGCAAACGAGCCAAGTAAGACATCAAAGCAAATGGAAAGACGAGCAGAAGAAGGGCGAATAAAACGGCAAGGGTGAAGTGGGGGAGAGGAAAACGAGAGGCAAATGGCAAATAATGTAATGTGAGGGATAAGAGTTTGTGATGGGTACTTGGTATGTCTTGACTTGTGCGTAGACTCCCCGGCAACGGCGCCAGAAATACTTCTTGCTACCTCTTGAGCACTGCGTTGGTTCTCCCTTGAAGAGGAAAGGGTGATGCAGCAAAGTAGCATAAGTATTTCCCTCAGTTTTTGAGAACCAAGGTATCAATCCAGTAGGAGGCCACACGCAAGTCCCTCGTACCTACGCAAACAAATAAGAACCTCGCTACCAATGCGATAAAGGAGTTGTCAATCCCTTCACGGTCACTTATGAGAGTGAGATCTGGTAGATATGATAAGATAATATTTTTGGTATTTTTATGATAAAGATAAAAAGTAAAGATTGCAAAAATAAACGGTGCAAGGAATAACTTGGTAACGAGAGATTAATATGGTGGAGAATAGACCCGGGGGCCATAGGTTTCACTTGTGGCTTCTCTCAAGAGCATAAGTATTACAGTGGGTGAACAAATTGGTGTCGAGCAATTGATAGAATTGAGCATAGTTATGAGAATATCTAGGTATGATCATGAATATAGGCATCACGTCCGTGAAAAGTAGACCGACTCATGCCTGCATCTACTACTATTACTCCACACATCGACCGCTATCCAGCATGCATCTAGAGTATTAAGTTCATAAGAATAGAGTAACGCATTAGGCAAGATGACATGATGTAGAGGGTTAAACTCATGCAATATGATATAAAACCCATCTTTTTATCCTCGATGGCAACAATACAATATGGATCATTTCCCTATCTGTCACTGGGATCGAGCACCGCAAGATTGAACCCAAAGCTAAGCACTTCTCCCATTGCAAGAAAGATCAATCTAGTAGGCCAAACCAAACCGATAATTCGAAGAGACTTGCAAAGATAACCAATCATACATAAAAGAATTTAGAGAAGATTCAAATATTGTTCATAGATAAACTTGATCATAAACCCACAATTCATCGGATCTCGACAAACACACCGCAAAACAAGATTACATCGAATAGATCTCCAAGAGAATCGAGGAGAACTTTGTATTGAGATACAAAGAGAGAGAATAAGCCATCTAGTAATAACTATGGACGTGAAGGTCTGAAGTAAACTACTAACACATCATCGGAGAGGCTATGGTGTTGATGTAGAAGCCCTCTGTGATCAATGCCCCCTCCGGCGGAGTGCCGGAAAAGGCCCAAGATGATCTCACGGGTACAAAAGGTTGCGGCGGTGGAATTAGAGTTTTCGTGGTGCTCCAGGAGGGTTTCGGGGTACGTAGGTATATATAGGAGGAAGAAGTAGGTCGGTGGAGCCACGAGGGGCCCACGAGGGTGGAGGGGCGCCCAGGGGGGTAGGCGCGCCCCCTGCCTCGTGGACTCCTTGTTGATTGCTTGACGTCCACTCCAAGTCCTCTGGATCATGTTTGTTCAGGAAATCACGTTCCCGAAGGTTTCATTCCGTTTGGACTCCATTTGATATTCCTTTTCTGCGAAACACTGAAATAGGCAAAAAACAACAATTTGGGCTGGGCCTCCGGTTAATAGGTTAGTCCCAAAAATAATATAAAAGTGTATAATAAAGCCCATTAACATCCAAAATAGATAATATAATAGCATGGAACAATCAAAAATTATAGATACATTGGAGACGTATCAAGGTGTTGTTTATGTTGTGTTGCTTGGTTCTCCTACTGGTTCGATAACCTTGGTTTCACATCTGAGGGAAATACCTACCGCGCTGTGCTCCATCATCCCTTCCTATTTGGATAAATACCGATGTAGCTTCAAGCGACATCATCGCCGTGCCCACAACCGTCGGGTGGGTTTGCCCGCCCCGCGCGCCCCTGGGCGTGCGCCCGCTCAAGCTAAGCCCCGCACCCGGCGCTTGTTAAGGCTCCCTCTGGGTCAATGACCAGTGGGGACCCGCCCGTGATAACGTTATAAAAAAAGAGAAAGAAAAACAATAATTAAATTAATTAATTAACTTAATTAATTCTGTTAGCAAACTAATTAAACCTAATTAACCTGCTAACTAATCTAATTAATCTATTAGTTAGTTAGACAGACAATGATGAATGGGCCCCATGTGTCAGTTTGACCAGTCAACGGTCAGAGTTGCCCGTTGATGTCATGCTGACATCATAAATGCTTTTGATTAAATCAATCTGTTAATTCTTGAAAATGATTAAATCTTTATAAATTAATATAAAATAATCCGTAGTTCAGATGAAAATACTTTGTACATGAAAGTTGCTCAGAACGATGAGACAAATCCGAATACGCATTCTGTTCATCCACCACGCATCCCTAGCATAGCGAACATGCAACAATCCACCTCCGGTTCATCTGTCTGAAAACGTCAAACACCGGGAATACTTTCTCGGATGTTTCCCCCCTTTGCCGATATCACCTACTACCGCGTTACGGCACACCTAGCACCGCTTGTCATGTCAAGGATCGCCATGCATATGTTTGCATTATATTTATTGTTTCTTCCCCCTCTTCTCTCGTTAGACACCGAGACCGACGCCGCTACTACCCAGTACGACTACGGTGTTGATGACCCCTCTTCTTGACTGAGCTTCCACGCAAGCAAACCCCCCTTGGTCATCCCGACATCGCCTATTCCTTCTCTCTACCGCTTGCATTGAAGTAGTGTAGCATGTTACTGCTTTCTGTTAATCCTATTCTGCTGCATAGCCTGTCTTTGCTACTACTGTTGTTACCTTTACCCGCAATCCTACATGCTTAGTATAGGTTGCTAGTTTATCATCAGTGGCCCTACATTCTTGTCCGTCTGGCATGCTATACTATCGGGTCATGATCACCCAGGAGGTGATCACGGGTATATACTTACATACATATTATATGATACATGTGGTGACTAAAGTCGGGTCATCTCGTAGAGTACCCACGAGTGATTCACGGATTGGGGGCTGAAAGGACAATTGTCCCGACGGCCCTCTGAGTGGATATTTGTGGCGGAGCGACAGGGCAGGTTGAGACCACCTAGGTGAGAGGTGGGCCTGGCCCCTGGTCGGCGTCCGCGGTTACGTCAATTAACATGCTTAACGAGATTGGGTATTTGATCTGAGTCTGGCTACGAGCCTATATGCACTAATCACCACCCGGGAACAGTTATGGGCACTCGACGTCATGGTATCAGCCGAAGCCTTCTAGACGTCAGCGACGGAGAGGTGCGCGTCGGGTTGGACCGCGTAACGCAACTTACTTTGTAATGGAGGTTGCTAGGTTTGTTCACTGGCCGCATTCGCAACGGGTGATAGGCCCAGACCCTGCGCGCTTAAGATTTAGACCGGTGTGTTGACCTCTCTATTAGGCCTAGGTGGGGTTGTGATGTGTTGATCTTCCGAGGCCGGGCATGACCAGGAAAGTGTGTCCGGCCAGAGTGATCGAACGTGTTGGGTAATGTGGTGCACCCCTGCAGGGAAGTTTATCTATTCAAATAGCAGTGTCCCTCGGTAAAAGGATGACCCAGAGTTGTACTATGACCTTATGAAAACTAGAACCGGATACTTAATAAAACACGTCCAGACAAGTTCCAGAGACAACCCGGTGATCGCTCTCTCACAGGGCGATGAGGAGAGGATCGTTGTGTAGGATTATGCTATACGATGATACTTGGTGAACTTACCAACTACTCTCTTCTATATGCTTCAAGATGGAGGCTGCTAGAAGCGTAGTCTTCGATAGGACTATCTATCCACCCTTATTCTGGCATTCTACAGTTCAGTCCACAGATACTAACCATTTCATTGATACCATTGCATATGTAGTGTAGATCCTTGCTTGCGAGTACTTTGGATGAGTACTCACGGTTGCTTTGCTCCCTCTTTCCCCCCTTTCCATTCTTCCCGGTTGTCGCAATCAGATGTTGGAGCCTCGGAGCCAGACGCCACTGATGATGACTCCTACTACACCGGAGGTGCCTACTACTACGTGCAGGCCGCCGCCGATGACCAGGAGTAGTTTAGGAGGATCCCGGGCAGGAGGCATGCGCCTCTTTCGATCTGTATCCCAGTTTGTGCTACCATCTTATGGCACCTTGTTTAACTTATGTCTGTACTCAGATATTGTTGCTTCCGTTAACTCATCTATGATCGAGCACTTGTATTCGAGCCCTCGAGGCCCCTGGCTTGTATTATGATGCTTGTATGACTTATTTGTTTTTAGAGTTGTGTTGTGATATCTTCCTGTGAGTCCCTGATATTGATCGTACATGTTTGCGTGTATGATTAGTGTATGATTGAATCGGGGGCGTCACAAGTTGGTAGCAGAGCCGACTGCCTGTAGGAATCCCCCTTCCACACTCCTTGGCCGAAGTCGTGTCTAGTCACTACAAAACTTTTACTAACATGGCTGTGTGTCCTACAGGCCCACGTCGCCATTTGGGTAGTACTAGGATCTTTTACTCCTCGTCTATACTCAGGGACTCTGATCTCTCTTCTACTCGGGTTAAACGGATTTACTAACTCTGACATTAGGATCCCATGGACACATTCACCCCAAAGTTGGATAAGCCATAGTTATTCCTTAGAATAGTGTTTTGAATAACACCCACACTGTCATTTTACTCTTTTGAAACATCTTTGTTTTCAGATGGAACCAACGAGGCAAGTCGTGCGCCACACGATGGCCATTGGAGTCTCAGGATCACCTGTTGTGCTAGCTGAGATGATGAACTATCTAGGGAATCGTTGGCATCCTGAGTACATCTTGTACGAGCAGTACCAGGACTTTAACCAGGAGCAGTACCGTGCCATCTTCCACCTCTACTCTCGGGAGTATGACTTCACTACTATGTTGCACACTGCTCATGGTGTTGGAGTGACCGTCGATATGGCAGTCCATGATGCTGCTTACGCTGCTCTGACATGTCTTTGTGGAGAGTATCGGGTGTTGGACACTTACCCTTTCAGGAACATTATTGCTATCGCATCCGACGATGGTGAGGAGGGACACAACACTGCTGCCTACTCCACCATCACCAGCGAGCCCTTCCACCATCAGAACATTGTTCTGCATGCTGATGGGCTAGATTAAGCTAACCGAGCTCTTCGCGATGAGTTGTACACCACCCGTCGGCACCTTTACAGTGCTCTGACGCTATTGCACCCCTTTGTACGATCTGGAGAGCTGCCCCATTCTACAATTGAAACACCCCCAGTGTCATGCTACAGTAATACCCTGTTGATGGTGCCATGTCATCACACTACTATTGCTAATCTTCACTTGATCCAAATCACAATTCAAATTCAAATCCACTCCGAAGTGAAAAATCCATATTTGTCAGAGATGAAAACTAAAATGTTCATCATGTGGCAAATAATCATTTGTTAATATTGGTGGTGAACCAACATTTTGCAAGGTGTTTAAATGGCCTAAACCAATTAAAGCAGTGGCTAAAACAATAGGTTAAATGGCTTTTTAATTTATAAAAAATGCAAACTATTTCAAAAGCTTCACAATCTTTTTGTGGCAATGCCAACCATTGCATTATATTTATGTGGACAACCCATATCTTACAAAAATCGTTTTGGCACCCCAAATATTACAAAACCCTTTCTGCAAAATAAAAAGAAAAAGAAAAGGGCCAGAGCCCCTGGCCTCCCATTGGGCCTTAGCCCACTCCAGCTGGCCATCCCACTCCCCCTCCCCGGTCGTCTCCCTCCCCACTGTTCCAATGACCGGGGCGCCCGCGTTCGTCCCCGACCACCACGCCGCCCCGCGTCGCTACAGGCCCCGGAGGGGATAAGGACGCCGACGCCGCGCCCCCTCGATCGCCTCTCCCACTCCATCCACTTCTCCCCCTCCTTCTCGCGCCTCTTCCCTCTCTCTCGCGAACAATCGCATCGTGGTCGCCATGGACCTCGTCGATCCCGTGGCCACCGGCCTTCCCGTCGCCGGCTAGCATGCCCAGGAGCTTCCCCGCGGTCGTCCCCTTTGACTACACCAAAGAACCCGCACCGGAGCGCCTGCATCATCGTCTTCTTCCTCCTCTGCCTCGTCGGACTCCATCGACTACTTCGGCTCTGACAGGCCTCCCCGAGCACGCTGCCATCCCCTATCGCCCCGCCATGAGCACCGCATCGATTCCCTTCTCTTCCTCCTCTCGTTTAGCCGCCGAAGGCACCGCCTGGGACCTCCCGCAGCCCGCGTTGCCCGTGCATGCGCTTTCCGTGCCCACAGCCTCCATGCTCCTGCTGCTCCGGCCACCGCGCCGTCATGCGCCTGCAGCCGCACGTACCCCCCTTGCAGCCCCCTCACTCCGCCGCCTGCAACCCGCCTCCGCCCGGCCCATGCCTCGCCCCTCCCCTGCTCGACCCCGCCGGCCGCACTAGGCCGCTTGCCCCGCCCCTGCGCCTACCTCCGCCCACAGCCACCACAGCCAGCTGCTACCTTGGCGCCTCACCGCTGATGTCGCCATGTTCCTGCACCAGCCCATAACCCTGCAGCTGCCAGCGCCCTCCCGCATGCTGACTGCACCACCGCGCTCGTCCGCGCGCCAGACTACGCAAGCGCCCGTGCTGCTTGCCGCCCCTTCCTCCCGCATGGCACGGCCTCCAGCCGACCCCACGGTGCTGCCGTCGCTCGCCCTTGCCGCTGCTTGCTCACTTGGCGGAGCTGTTGTGGCCCCGCACGCGCTCGCCGTAGCCCCCCGTGTCGGCTGCCCCGTTTGGCCGCGCCCGCCGTGAACGCCTTCCGTCCCTGGCCGCCGGCGCCTTGCTTCGCCCGGCCATGGATGCCGGCCTCCCCGCGCCTGGCGGCGGTTGTGCCGCTGGCAGCGCCTAGAGCTGCCCCGCCCGCGGCCCGTTAACCCATGCCCAATAAGCCGCCCGAGCCCATCGCCGCGAACAGGGCTCGTCGGAGCTCCCTCCGGTGCCGGTCCGACGTGGCCCTGCCACTGAACCCTCTAAGTCACTGGCAGCTGGGTCCCACGGGCCCAGTTGACTGAGTCAACTTGTTGACTAGACTTGGTCCAGTCATTGACCAGTGTCCCCCACAGCTTCTTAATTAACTAAATTAGTTAAAACTATTTAATTAAGCTAATTAATCAATGGCTAGTGGGCCCAGCCTATTAATTAACTAATCTGATTAAGTTAGACCCTCTGTTAACCCTCTGCCCATGACAGGTGGGTCCTAGGCATCAGCTTGACCAGTCAAACTGGCTGGTTGGCTGCTGATGTCAGGGTGACGTCATGCTGACGTAGTAACCCTTTTTGGAATTAAAGATATTTGCATAATATTGTTTAAATCTTTAGAAATTCATAGAAAATAAACCGTAACTTCGATGAAAATGTTTTCTATATGAAAGTTGCTCAAAAAAATCCCACGAATCCGAATGCGCGGTCCTTTCACTTGTCACATGCCCCTAGCATGCTGAACATGGAACCGTCCCCTCTCTTTCATCTGTCTGGAATTCTTCTAACGCCGGGGATTCATCCTCGGATGTTTATTCCCTCCGTCTGCAACATGTAGTACTACGTTACGACAACCCTAGCTCTGCCCGTCGTGATGTAATGCTTAGTGATGCATCTGTTTGCTTTGTATTTACTGTTTCTTCCTCCTCTTCTCTCCGGTAGACCCTGAGACCGCTGATGATGCCCCATTGATCGACTACCTCGACGACGACACTTCTTCTTTTTCAGCAGAGCTTCCAGGCAAGCAAACCCCCCTTGAGCATTCCGATATCGCCCATTTCTTTCCCTCTCATGCTTGCATTAGAATTGCTACTGGTTTCTGTATGATCCTACTCTGATGCATAGCCTGTTTTTGTTACCTGCTTTCATACATTACCTACTTATCCTAAACTGCTTAGTATAGGTTGGTTAGAGATCCATCAGTGACCCCACTTGTCACAGTTGCCTCGCTTTATGTTCGATGAATCGATCAACGTGATCGACGTCCATGCCCCGGCACCGCACATCACCCCCTAGTTGTACGACTCTGCAGAGTTACCATCGAGTGCCGAGGGTGGAACCTCTTACATCACTCTTGATGGGACCTCTGGAGTGTAGCTATACGGTCGAGGTAATCGAGGGTGATTTCCTCCTTAACCACTTCCATTACAGCTCTGTCGTGCAACCCCTCAAGTGTGAACCTCGAGGGTGGATCCTCTTACGCTCACCTTGATAATAACATCGAGTGGAATTCACCGGGGGTGATTCCTCGGGTTTCCCCTTTGGTGTTAGACACACAGTTACTAAGGTTACTATGACTTTACACTGAACCATGTTACTAAAGACGGGTCGGCCCTTAGGGGTACTCGCGCGAGCTTAATAGCGAGTGATGTGGAGTCGGGTTGACCTGGAAGGTGCCCGCGAGATAACTGCGAGGCGTGGCCAGGCATTCTTAGCCCTTGCCGCAAGTACTCGAGACGGGGCGACGGGGTCACATCGATCGGGTTTTCTGCTCGTTACCACGTGCTCCTAATCCACTACAATTTGGATATTTGATTCGACGGGCCTCTGGCCTGATAGCACTAACCATCACGTGGGCATTGTATGGGCGTTCTGTGTCGTATGCATCAGCCAAAGCTTAATAGATGTCAGCGACTGAGCGGTGCGCGCCGGGTTGGACTGGTAAGCTCCTGCCTTTTTAAGGAGGTAGCTAGGTCTGCTCACCGGCCGCCCACACAACGTGCAGGAGTTCCTGGGGCGATGGCCCAAGAACCCTGGGGGCATAGGTTTAGTCTGGCGTGCTGACCTCTCTATTAAGCCTAGGTCGGGTTGCGGCGTATTGTTTGGCCGAGGCCGGGCATGACCCAGGAAAGTGTGTCCGGCCGGAGTTAATCGAGCGTGGTGGGTAAGTTGGTGCACCCCGGCAGGGAAGAAAACATCTATCGTTAGCATGTCCTACGGTAACAGACACTTGGAGTTGTATCCCGATCGATACAACTAGAACTAGATACTTGTGATGAGAAATGGATAGTATGGCTGTGGGGTTGCTTTCGCGCAGGGAGTCAAGAAAGGATCTCTGGCCGAGGTTGATAACACTACTACTTTACATTATGTTGATATGTACTCTTCTAAATGCTGCAAGATGCTTGAAGATGCTAGTCTTTGATAGGCTAGGCTTTCCCCTTCTCTTCTGGCATTCCGTAGTTTAGTCCACAAATACAGCCCATTTCCTTTGATATAGATGCATACTTAGTTTAGATCTGATGTAAGTCTGGCGAGTACTTTGCATGAGTACTCACGGTTTCTTTGCTTCCTCCTTTTCCCCTATACCCGATTATTGCGACCAGATGACAGATCCCAGGAGCCAGACGACACCACTGATGACTACTACTACCCCGAGGATGCCTACTACTACGTGATAGCCGCTGACGACTTCGAGTAGTTAGGAGGCTCCCATGCAGGAGGCCTTGCCTTTTCGATCAATGTTGCTTTTGTGCTAGCCTTCTTAAGGCAAAACTTGTCTAACTTATGTCTGTACTCAGATATTGTTGCTTCTGCTGACTCTTGTGTATTTGAGCCCTCGAGGCCCCTGGCATGTAATATAAAGCTTGTATTATTTTAATTTGTGTCTAGAGTTGTGTTGTGATATCTTCCCGTGAGTCCTTGATCTTGATTGTACACGTTTGCGTGTATGATTAGTGTACGATTGAATCGAGGGCGTCACAAGTTAGTATCAGATCCGACTGCCTGTAGGATCCCCCTTTCCAACTCATTGACCGAAGTTGAGTCTAGTCACTGAAAAACTTTTACTAACATTGGCTGTGTGTCTTACGGGCCCATGTCGCCATTGGGTGGTATTAGGATCTTTTATTCCTCGTCTATACTCTGGGACTCTGATCTCTCTTCTATTCGGGTTAAATGAATTCTTCTAAATCTAACATTAGGATCTCGTGATCACTTTCACCCAGAGAGCACCTTATTACCGACGATCGTCTACTACACCATAAGTTTCTGAGGTTACTGTAAGTGCATCTAGTGCCACCCCTAGATGGTTTTGGAGTATTGACGAGAAACCTGGTTGAGGGACTAATGTGTTTGTGAGAATTGCAGGATAACACAGGTAGAAGTCCCTCATTGATTCAGTTTTCCTACCGAAGATGACCCCTAAAAATGAATGAAGACATTGAAGTCAAAGGTGGTATGTGAAGACATTCACATTGAGGACTATGACAAGAGAAGACATCGCATGAAGACTATGGAGCGCGAAGACTTAGTTGTTTCGTCGTTCGTTTTCCTCTTTGTTGAGTCATAGGAGCCACCATAATGTTAGGTGGGGTCCAAGTGAACAAGTCAGAATGACTGAAGTGATGCTAAACCAAATCCTATGTCTTTGAGTGAAGACTATGAGAGCAAATCTTGTCCAGAGTTGGATAAGTCAGCTTTGCTTGTAGCCCAAGTAAAGTTGCCGTGTGTGTTTGAAATCTGACCATTGGAACACGTGTCAGTTCCTTAGTGACCAAGGGTCATTTCGGATAAATCAGGTCGGGTTGCCTAGTAGCTATAAATAGCCCACCCCCTACAACCATAAACAGTTGGCTGCTCAGAGTTAGTGCACGGCTTTTGTCGTTTGAGAGCAACCCACCTCGAAGCCTTTGAGAGAGAATTCCTTGCGAGGATAAAGCCCTAAACACCCAGAGCCAAAGAGTGTTAGGCATCACTTAAGTCTAACTGTCTGTGTGATCTGAAGACTTGTTACACTTGAGGACTGTGAATCCTCCAGCCGGTTAGGCGTCGCGTTCTGAGAATCCAAGAGTCATTGTGGATCGCCGGTGAACGAAGCCTGTGAAGGTTTGGAAGTCTATCTTGAAGACTTACCAGAGTGATTGGGCGAGGACTGGGTGTCCTTAGCTCAAGGGGAATAAGGTGAAGACGAGGTCTTCTGAGTTGAATCTCAACCTCCCTAACCAGACGTACAGTTGTCACAGCAACTGGAACTGGTCCAACAAATCATTTTCTTCAACGAGTCACTGGTTTCATCCTTCCCTTCCCTTTACTTACTGTTGGTGCTTGTGAAGTCATTGTATGATTGCTTTATCTTTTGTCTTCACTGAGTGACTGCTTGTTCTGATTGGCTTCACAATATCTTCCTACCTGATCTTTACTGCCTAGCTGCTATTTGTCATTGTGCTTTCACTCCATTGAATACTTGACTATAGTTTGCCTAGTGTAGTCTACCTTCTGCTGCATGGTAATAGGTTTATTTCTATCGTTTGTCTTCGAAACTTCCATGTTTTGAAGACTTTCATAAAAATCGCCTATTCACCCCTGTCTAGTCGATCACTAGCACTTTCAATTGGTATCAGAGCAAGGTACTCCCTTGTTCTGTGTGATTCGGTTTAACCACCTGGAGTTTTAGCTATGTCGACTGCAGGGATAATTAAAGTCTCTGCTACGTGCCCCGTCTTCGATGGAACTGAATATCCGTACTGGAAGAATAAGATGCTCATGCATCTTGAAGCCATTGATGTCGACCTATGCTATGTCGTCAAGAATGGCATTCCCAAGGCCGGTGAAGGTGTCACCGCTGCTGATGTCAAGAAGTTCATTCAATTAGACTCCACTGCCAAGCACATCATCTGTGGTCACCTGAACAAAGGACAGTATGGCTCTCCAAGGTCAATGAAGGCGTCTCAACCCAGAGAGATCAGAGAATCAGTGTCCTTCACAACCTCTTCAACCGCTTCAAGAGAAATGACAATGAGAATGTTCAGCTCACGTTTGATCGACTCACTGACATCACAAATGAGCTTCAAGCCCTCGGCGCCACTGAGATCACCAAGCATGAAGTCGTCAAGACACTCCTGAGATCACTTGACAGCTTGTTTGACATCCTAGCCCTGATGATTCAAGAACGTCCTGACTTCAAAACACTCGATCCGTCTGACATACTTGAGAGGCTCAACACACACGAGTTTCAGCTTTCTGAGAAAAGAGACATCTACGGTCCCAACTATGGGCGAACTCGTGCCTTGAAGGCAAAAGCTGTCTCCTCATCTGAAGAAGAGTCTGACAGCAATTCTGATGATCCTGAAGACATTGGAAAGGAGCTTGCTATGCTTGTGAAGAAGTTCCAAAAATTCAGCAAGAATAAACGCTTCAGAAAGTCCTCACGATCAAGCTCAAGGAATGATGAACCTTCTGCTCATGACTACAAGAAAAGAACATGCCACAAGTGCAAGAAACCTGGCCACTACATCTCTGAGTGTCCGCAGTGGGACAATGAGAACAAGAAGAAAAAGAAGAGTAAAGAGTATGATTCTGACGACAAGAAGAAGAAGAAATACTCAAAGTCTTCTTCCAAGTCCTCCTCAAAGTCTTCATCACACAAGAAGAGCTCATCTGGCAAGGCACGTGTGTTTGTTGGCAAGGAAATGGATTAAGAGGAGGAGTCCGCTTTTGAGGAGGCGGAGGTGGAGTCTGAGGAGGAGTCCGATTCTGGCGTTGCGAGTCTGGCTGTGGCATACGTTGCCAAGTCCATCTTCAACACTGAAGACAATGATTTCGTCACCGACACCGATGCAAATGACAAGGACTACTCCGCTCCTACCTACTGCTTCATGGCACGCGGTGCCAAGGTAAACACATGCACTACTCACTATCAAACTTCCAGTGAAGATGACTCTGATTGTGGTTCCAAACCCAGCTACAAAACACTTGCTAAAATTGCAACTGAACAACAGAAAGCTATGGAACATATTCAAAAACTGTTAGACAAAATCGATGACCTGTTAGACGCTGAAATGACTCGATCTCAGTCCTTAATTGAAGACATAAAAAATCTTCACGTTAAGTATGAGGAACTTGAAAGTCGTCATGAAACACTCTCAACAAGTCATGAAAAACTTTCCTATGATTATCCTCAAAGGAAGCAAGATCTTGAGAAATTGAGAGCGGCTCATGAAGATCTTCAAAAGGAAAACGAGTCACTTCGCGCCAAACAGATCAGTTCCGCTCAGGAAGGATTTGAACCACCATGTCTTAAATGTATTGAGCGTGACAACGCTACTTCTGTTGCTGGTTGTTCTACTTCTGCTACTATTGCAATATCTTCAACTGCTGCTGTGCCAACTAACCCCTCTGCTGAGGATGCCACTGCAATTGCTGATGAGAATGCTAGGTTGAAGACATTGCTTGAAACAGGGATGTTTAAGAGCCTCAAAGGGCATCAGACACTATGTGATGTCCTCAAAAGGCAGATCCTGAACCGAAACCCTAGGAAAGAGGGTGTTGGGTTCAAAAGGAAAATGAATGCTGATGGCTCTTACTGGAAACCTGAGCAGTACCCCAAAACCACATGGGTTGCTGCAAAGGGACCTTCAGTGGATCCATCCACCCTATCTGCCTTCACTTGTGCTAATCCCATTGTTATTGATGAATCCTTTGATGCAAACTATAAACTGTTTAAGAATCAGAATGGTGAAGTGTTTGCCAGGTATATTGGTACTAACTGCAGGAATGGGCCGCCTATGAAGAAGGTCTGGGTGCCGAAAATGTGTTTGGAGAATCTTCCTGTGAATGTCGTCATGACACCACAAGTGAAGAAGACAAACCCCAGACCACAGGCTTCATATGGTCCAAAGGCTTCATACAGACAGAGGACTCACCTGAGTCGCACTAACGCAAATGTTTTGCAGGGAAACCTTACTCAGGCCTATGAATATGAGCGCGTTTCATCAAACCGCCATGTTCATAAGACCAAAAACTATTCTGCTTATTCTTACGAGTACTATTATTCACCTGCCAGACTTTTTGCTAGGGCTCCAAAGCCAAAGTTCTCAGATGCTGCACTTAGACTCATTGCTTCGAAGCCACCCTTGAAGATGTGGGTGACTAAGAAAGCTTAACTCTCTTTTGCAGGGAAAGGTCTCCAGCCGAAACCAAAATCATCTGAAGCTATTGCTGGGGATCTTAAACATCTTGTACGGTGCAAGATCAAATGCCCAAATGGTCTTATTATGTATTTTGTTCCTAAGTCGCTTGCTACTTGCCCTATCAGTCCTAACCTCGATCTAAGCTTTCATAATCCACTTGCTCGTCAAATGTTTTTGCTTCACAATTCTCTTCATGAAGCCTATCCCCCTAACTGCACTGTAGGGTACAACACCAGCTGCTTCAGAATGGATTATTGATAGTGGGTGTACTAGTCACATGACTGGTAAGCGAAGCCTTCTTATGGACTCAACCTTACGTCCATCTGACAAAAGTCACATCACATTTGCTGACGCTGGTAAAAGTAAGGTATTGGGTCTAGGTAGAGTTGCAATCTCAAAGGATCAACACATGGATAAAGTCATGCTTGTTGAATCCCTTGGTTTCAACTTAATGTCTGTCTTAATGCTTTGCGATTTAAACATGATTGTGATGTTTGGAAAATATCGCTGCCTTGTTCTAATGGAATCTGACAAGTCTCTAGTGTTTGAAGGGTATCGGAAAGATGATTTGTACGTGGTAGATTTCTCAGCAGGACCACAACTTGTCGTATGTCTTCTAGCAAAAGCTTCAGAATGCTGGCTCTGGCATAGGAGGCTAGGGCATGCTGGCATGAGGAACTTGCACACTCTTACAAGAAAGAAGCATGTCATAGGCATCGAGGGCCTCAAGTTAAAGAAGGATCACTTATGCGGTGCCTGTGAAGCAGGAAAGATGACGAGGGCCAAGCATCCCTCGAAGACAATCATGACAACGACTCAACCCTTCGAACTGCTCCACATGGACCTTTTCAGTCCCACTCATTACTCAACTCTTACTACTACTGCTTGTCTCTATGGCTTTGTCATTGTTGATGATTATTCAAGATATACTTGGGTGCATATAATCCTCTATAAGACTGAAGTGCAGGATGTCTTCAGACGCTTCGCCAATCGAGCCATGAACAACTCTGGCGTCAAGATAAAGCACATCAGAAGTGACAATGGCACTGAATTCAAGAACACTGGGCTAGATACATATATTGATACTTTGGGCATCACACATGAATTCTCAGCTCCGTACACGCCACAGCAGAATGGCGTCGTCGAACGCAAGAACAGAACACTTATTGAGATGGCTCGGACGATGCTTGATGAATACAAGACTCCAAGAAAATTCTGGCCTGAAGCCATTGATACTGCATGCCATATCATCAACCGTGTTTATCTTCACAAGCTTCTTAACAAGACATCCTATGATCTCCTTACTGGCAAGAAGCCAAATGTCAGTTACTTCGGAGTCTTTGGCGCCAGGTGCTGGATCAAGGATCCACATCACACTTCAAAATTTGCACCGAAAGCACATGAAGGTTTTATGCTTGGATATGGAAAGGATTCACACTCCTACAGAGTCTTCAACCTCTTTCACTATAAAGTGGTTGAAACTGTGGATGTGCGGTTCGATGAGACTAACGGCTCGCAAAGAGAGAACCTGCCAAATGTGCTAGATGAAGTTCCATCTAGTGAATCAATCAAACTTATGGGAACTGGAGAAATCATACCATCTGAAGCTCAGCCTAAAGAGGAACTTATCATCTCTGCACCTGATCAACCTGAAGACAATGCTCAGCCCTCCAACGATGACAATGATCAGCAAGAGCAAAATCTTCGTCATGTACATCCTCGTGTTGCAAATGAAGTACAGATTGAGAGAATAATTGATAGCATCAATGCACTAGGTCCACTCACTCGTTCAAGGGCAACACAACTAGCAAATTTCTGTGGGCACTTTGCATTCGTTTCAATATCTGAACCCAAGAAAGTTGATGAAGCCTTCATGGAACCTGAATGGATTCAAGCTATGCAAGAAGGGCTTCAACAGTTTGAGCTGAGTAATGTATGGGAACTAGTTAAGCGTCCTGATCCTCGCAAGCGCAATATAATAGGCACCAAATGGATATATCGCAACAAGCAAGATGAGCATGGTCAAGTTGTCAGAAACAAAGGTCGTCTCGTTGCTCAAGGATACACTCAAGTTGAAGGAATTGACTTCGATGAAACATTTGTTCCTGTGGCTGGACTTGAAGCCATACGCATACTGCTGGCCTATGCAAATCATCATAACATTCTTCTACATCAAATGGATGTGAAGAGTGCTTTTCTCAATGGCAATATTGAAGAAGAAGTGTATGTTGCACAACCGCCTGGCTTTGAAGATCCAAAACATCCTGACATGGTGTACAAGCTCAACAAGGCATTGTATGGCCTCAAACAAGCCCCTCGGGCTTGGTTTGACACACTCAAAGACTTCCTGAAGAGCAAAGGCTTCAAACCTGGTTCTCTCGACCCTACTCTCTTCACGAAGACATATGATGGTGAACTATTTGTGTGCCAAATATATGTGGATGACATTATCTTCGGCTGCACCAATCAGAAATACACTGACGAGTTTGGATATATGATGCAAGAGCAATATCAGATGTCCATGATGGGTGAGATGAAGTTCTTCCTTGGTCTTCAAATACGTCAGCAACGCAACGGCATCTTTATATATCAAGAGAAATACCTCAAAGATTGCCTGAAGAAATTTGGAATGCAAGATTGCAAAGGCTTCACGACGCCAATGCCAGCCAAACATCATCTGGGTCCCGACGACAATGGTAAAGAGTTTGATCAAAAGTTATATCGCTCCATGATTGCTTCCTTGCTTTATTTATGTGCATCTAGGCCAGATATCATGCTTAGTGTTTGCATGTGCGCCCGGTTCCAAGCGGCACCAAAGGAATCGCATCACTTAGCTGTGAAGCGAATTCTCAGATATTTGGCTCACACCCCAACACTAGGATTATGGTATCCAAAGGGCTCAGAGTTTGATCTAGTTGGATTCTCGGATGTTGATTATGCTGGTGACAAGGTGGATCGCAAGTCTACATCAGACACATGTCATTTTCTGGGACGATCACTTATATGTTGGTCTTCAAAGAAGCAGAACTGTGTATCTCTCTCCATTGCTGAATCTGAATACATTGCTGCTGGATCTTGCTGCGCTCAGCTTCTCTGGATGAAGCAAACACTCAAAGACTATGGCATTCATCTGAAGCAAGTGCCACTCTACCGCGACAACGAAAGCGCCATCAAGATTGCCAACAACCCAGTTCAGCACTCAATGACAAAGCACATTGAAATTCGTCATCACTTTCTCAGAGATCATGTTATGAAGGAAGATATTGATATCATACACGTCAACACTGAAGAGAAATTGGCAGATATCTTCACCAAGCCCTTGGATGAGAAGAGGTTTTGCAAGTTACGGTGTGAGCTAAATATCTTGGAATCCTCAAATGTCCTGTGATTAGGCACACATCCTAACACTTATGTATGTTGATGACTTAGATGTGCAACACACGAAGTAAAGTATATCTTCAATCAATGAAGACTTACATTCTGAGTGTGAATACATTAATCTGTAATTTGACTTCGGAGCGCCACGATAATTGTGCGCCGTGTCTGGGTCTAATACTTCCTATACGGTGGGTAACGCCACCACCAAATTCTTCTGTTTGAAGTGTTAAACCCATGGCGTTACATTTGCTATGTCTTCACATTTGGTTTGTCTTCAATTTCAACTTGTCTTCATGATTATCTTCACTATGTTGACTTGATTGCCTTCTGATATATACATAGTAGTGTTCTGTCCTCTACAACATTCACTTATAGCTACGTCTTCCTTGTTGAATCTTTTGAACTAAGTGAATGTGATCGGACCCTAATCTCTCTATGCTTTCTGTCTCAAACTCTATCTATCCAAATCATATGCATTCTATTGAAACTGTTGAATGTCTTCTCTGCGTCCTTGTCAGCAGAAGATACAGAGACAAACATCAAGTCCGTTTTCAATGCTAATTCCTTCACCTGAAACCCGGAGAAGTGGGAACGACCACCCGACAATCCAGGCATGCGTGGGAACGTGGAACAACCTCCGATGTGTTGCATGATAGCCACGTGTCCCTCAGATGCGAATCGCCAGGGGCACCTGTGTAATAACACTGTGCCGTCCCTATCCCTATAAATACACGCCTCACCACAGTCATTATCCCTTCTTCCACTCTCGCACAAACCCTAGCGCCATCGCTAGCCCTCGACGACGCCGGCAACGAAGCGCTTAGCTACCGCGACCTCACCGACGCCGTCTTCACGATGGCCGCGGACATCGTCTTCTCCGCTGTCGTCGTAGGTGTCCTCCGTCGCCAAGTTAGGGCACGGACGATCGAACTGCTCGGCCTCCTCTCCCACTCCGTCTAGCAGTTCTTCGTGTGGTAAATAAAACTTCCTTTTTATAGCCCCTTTGATCCTATAGATTCATCACTTTCTACCACAAGCAGTTTCTGTTCACACAAGTTGGATCTATTTCATACTGCATCTCATAATATGCCTAGTATGTTCACTTATGCTTCACAAAGTAGTTAGATTCCTCACTTGTACTTATTGGAGGATTCGTACAAATCTGGAACCAACTCTCTATCTATGAGTGAATGTCTTTGCACTATGAGGTCAATGTCTTCTAAACTGATTTATCTTCAAAATCTTCTGAGAATGCATATGACCTCCTCCCCTTCCCTCGCACCTTAATGCTGTCACAGGTACATGTCCATGGGAGAATCCCTTGGTTCTCATAGTCTGCATTCATTTGCAGAATTCTTACAACATCATATAAATTCTCCCGAAGCCAGTTCCTGTTTGACCAGCAAGCGAAAGCCTTTGAAACCTTTGAATGTGCTGAAGCCATTTAGTTTGAAGTTCATGGCACCAGAGAAACCTACAAGAAAGGGTGGCAGACAGCGTCGTGGTAACACCTCAAGAGATTTGCCTCCTGACCTCTATGAGCTGTACAAGACAGATCCAGAGGAGGACTACAATCAGCGAAAAACTCGAATCCAATAGATTCGAAGATATTGGGCAGAACAGTGGTTCAAGTACAGGTTCGTGACCCAGGAGTATGCTGAGAAGAATGTCATCAAACGACCATGGGGAGACATTCTATACAAAAATCTTCAACCCAAGTCCAGAGCTGAAGCCATTGAACAAGGCTTCTATCCTTGCATGGTCCATGGACCGCAGCCTGCGGATGCAGGTCCATCTTCATTACTGTGGTGCCGCGATGATAATCTGTTCAAGCGCAACCTTTAGTTTAACAGGAACTCGGCCAAAGAGAACAAGAAGTCACGAGGCTTAGACTTCAATCCAGGCCCCTCTGCTCCTCATGCTGATGGCACACGCGAAGCTGAACCCAATCTTGTTGGGCCCTTCTACAACCTAGAAGGTCTCATCACTCATATCATGGTTCAAGGGACAACCGTGGATGAGCCTGCAGATGACGCTGAATCTGATGAAGTGCCTGCACCGCCGAAGTCAAAGAAACTAAAGAAGCCTAAAGCTTCAAAGCCTGCTCCTGCACCAAAGGTCCTACAGGAGAAGCCTCTGGCCACTGCACCTCCTGAACACAGTGTGCAGTCTGAAGATTTGTCACACATCTCCAAGCCCTCCAGAGTGAAGATGCCCTTGCAACCCACTAACCAAGAACTGACTGCTGCTGCTATTCTGTGCAATGACGCCATTGATCTGTCCAGCGATGAAGATCTTGTAGATGACGCTCTTGAGCAACTGATTAAGAGCAAGGAAGAAGCAGAAATCTTCAATGATTTGCCTCTCTTTGACGTGGCAATCATCCACAACTTCATTGATGAGTGGTTTGAAACCCCCAATCTCAGCTTTGATGATCTGCAACTTCCAATTGGCCTCAGCGTTGCTTTCACTGGCGCCATTGCTTCTGAGCTAGCTCTAGCTCAGCGCATTGTTGAACTGAAGCAAAAGATCGACTATGAAAAAGCTCAGTTCAAGCAGCACATGGCAAAGCTCAGCGTGCAAGATGTCAAGAACTTCAAGATTATGCTGCACGAGCTCAAGGAAGCCTTTCTCAAGAAAGGCGAAGAAGCTAAAGGTTCTCGTGAGCGCATGAAGAGTCTGGCTGACAAGTGCGTGCAAGCCTATAATGAAGATGAAAAGCGCAAGGCTCTTGGGCGTCCTGGCATCTATCCCAGGATGGCTGCAAAGAAGAAGAAGAAGCCAGCTGTGGCTGAACCCGAAGCAAGAAGGCAGGAAGCACATCCCATTGTCTTCCCAGCCAGTATGACAGGCTCGAAGCCTAAGGTCCCCACAGTGGCTTCAGAACTAAAGAAGACAAGGGCTGCCAAGGCTGAAGCCAGAAAGAGGAAAAATCCGGAAGCTTCTGATGCCGCTCCCTCCAAGAAGAAGCGCAAAACCAAGAAAGATTAGGCTGCTCCCACAGAGCCCCTTGTTGTTGAGCCCATGTCGGTTGCTCGTCCTGCCTCTTCGCATCAAGAACGACGGATGGTAATTCATGAGCCTACTTCCACAGAGGCTCCTGAAGCTGAAGACATTCCAGCAGTTGACCCCACGCTGCTGAAGACATTGGTCACCATGACAATGTTGAAGATGATGAAGTCCTTCCTCAGATCGAGCACCAATTGGTATCATCGCCTGTGCTTACGCACAGTGAACTCATCAGCATTGGTCGTCCTCTGACGCCAACTACTCAGGATGCATCGTGGGCTGATCACCCACAGAGACAAGACACTCCAAGCTCTCCCCAACTGCAAGCTACTCCATCAGTGCAAGATACTGATGACTTTGAGGCCCAACACACTCCATCTCCACAAGCGTCGCCCGCATTACGCAGGCTTCACAAAGGGGCCCCAAGTCACTCCCACAATGCACATGTCTGAACCCGAAGCCAAAATGGCTGAAGACATTCCGGCTGCATCGGTCGATGAAGAAGAAGATGAAGAAGAAGCCCCAAGAGATACAAGAGTTGCTACACCCCCGTCTCACCAAGATGTTGTTCTCGAGGAGAACGTGACCGACCCTCCAGCTTATGAAGTGGAGGTTAACAACCCTGAGGCGGCCACCAATATCGCCGCTGACGCTAATGACGTTGTCATGGCTGAAGCCAGTACGGCGCCAGAAGCCAATGTGGCACCAGAAGTCAATGTAGCACCTGAAGTCCAAACACCTGAAGCACATGTGGCCCCTGAAGCCCATGAAGACAATGCCAATGCCCCGGTTCCCCCTCCAAGACCTCACACAATGGAGCTGGCATTTGATCGTGGTTAGCCAGTTATGGTTCACTGGCCCATTCTAACTCCTCCGCCTGCTGCTCCTCCACAATTTGAGTACCACGTCGAGCACATGCCTCAAGTTCAAAAGCCCAAGCCAAGACTTCCACGATTCCCAGGCACTGCTAGTTCACCTGGGGTCTTCAATGCAAATGGCTTCGTGGCACATAATACCTTCTTCAACAGCTCCAAGAACCCCTATACAAGACCGCGCATTTCCTCAGATCGGTTCTGGAGCTATCAGCAGCGAAGCTACTATTCCTGTGTCCTATACAATCAAGGGCGCATATTTCCACATATACGCCTCGACTCTGGAGCTATAGCTGGTCTGCCATGCCTCGAAGAAGCATTGGACTGTTTCCGAGACGCTGGTCTGTTGCAGTTCGTCACTGACAAGGAGCACTAGGACGAAGAATTGTTGCTTCAATTCTATGCCACTCTTCATATTCGAGGCTACAACAGGGATCCGAAGACTTGGGCTCCTGGTGAATACTATGAACCATTGAGCACACTCCTGGTGAATACTATGAACCAGGTTGTCAACAACATCAAAATGCCTTGGAAAGCATCTTTCAGAAGCCAGAACCGAACATGAGTCAAATGCTGAGCATGATGAAGCCTCTGCATCACGACGCTGAATACCCATCTGAGTTCTTTGTTGAAGACCTAGAGTACCTGCCTCGCACCATTTACCACATCATCAGGAAGACTCTATGGCCTGTCAAAGGACACTCATCTGCAGCGAAGCTTGAAGGAGCAATGAAGACTTTGGTTTTCTATATCTTCAATGGCATCAACTTCAATGCTCAAGACTTCTTCATCAGGCAGTTGGTTGCGTCTGGCTCTGACATCTTTGGGTTGAAATTCTATGCTCCATGGGTCATGCGTCTGATCAAGCGTCACTCAGCCTTCAACTATCAGCCGTTTGCGTGCAATCATCTTATATTCTTGCCCGAGGTTGATCTGTCAGTTGAAGCCATTTACCCAGAGCCTGCTAAGGATCCTATTTATCTTCAAAATGCTGATCACCAAAGCTTCACCCAGCCCATTGAAGGAATTCTAGCAGTGTCTCGTGTTTATCCCCTTGCTGGAAACACACGTGCCCCTCGTGCGCAAACTGATGCCACTGGTAGCACCATTGCGCAAAGGCCTCGACGACGATCTCGTGTCCTAAATGACCGAGAGCTTCTAGTCGCGCTGCATCAGAAACAGGACAAACATCACGACTGGCTTAAGCGTCAAATGCAAAGCCTCTTGGTGGATGTCAACCGCATTTCCAATCTTGCCACCAAGAATGCCTTTTATCACTCATGAAACCTGTCGGAGGTCGTGGAAGAGTTTTACCCTACTTAGTGCTGAAGCTGATCTGCATGATGATGGCTTCACCGAACGCTTCAAGTTTGACTCAACTCCTCCCACAAATGCTCACTTGCGTCAGACTCCGTCACTTGAAAACTCTGAATACTCGTCCTCAGCTGCGACCGTAAATGCCAGAGTCATCGATGACCAAGATGATGCAACTTCACCACCTCCAACTTCAGCGTGTGTCGACACTTCACCAAGTTCCTCTGCACCACCGAATCTCAACGACGACCCTGCTGCCTCGCCTGCACCTCATGGGAACGAGTAGGCGCTCTATGTCTTCAAACCTTTTTGGTCCTCACTGACAAAAGGGGGAGAAGCATATGAGTTGATAGTCTTCAAGCGGGTCCATATGGTGGTTAATTCACTTTTTGCTACTTTTGCCAAGTGCTTACAACTCTCGTTTTCGAGACATTTGGTTCTTTGAGTTGTAACACTTAAACTCGATGGTCGTCTGCTACTTATTTGCTATTCTGTGATGCGATGATAAATTCCGCATGTGCGACGATAAATTCCGCACTTACATCATTTTGCAGACGTCCATTTCTCATTATGCATGTCATTATCTTCGTTACATCATATCTTGCATAATGACTTGTCATCATAAGTTGAAGAGGATCTCCACAAGTACAACCTGCCATGTGCATTTGCATTCCAAAAGCAAATTACTTATATGCACATCTTCAGGGGGAGCCCTTGCAACTTATTAAGACAATACCCTATCCTTTACAATTTCACATATTTTATTCCCCGTTGAAAACTTCAACCAGTTTGTCATCAATCACCAAAAAGGGGGAGATTGTAAGTGCATCTAGTGCCACCCCTAGTTGGTTTTGGAGTATTGACGACAAACCTGGTTGAGGGACTAATGTGTTTGTGAGAATTGCAGGATAACACAGGTAGAAGTCCCTCATTGATTCGGTTTTCCTACCAGAGATGACCCCTAAAAATGAATGAAGACATTGAAGTCAAAGGTGGTATGTGAAGACATTCACATTGAAGACTATGACAAGTGAAGACATCGCATGAAGACTATGGAGCGCGAAGACTTAGTTGTTTCGTCGTTGGTTTTCCTCTTTGTTGAGTCATAGGAACCACCGTACTGTTAAGTGGGGTCCAAGTGAACAAGTCAGAATGACTGAAGTGATGCTAAACCAAATCCTATGTCTTTGAGTGAAGACTATGAGAGCAAATCTTGTCCAGAGTTGGATAAGTCAGCTTTGCTTGTAGCCCAAGTAAAGTTGTCGTGTGTGTTTGAAATCTGACCGTTGGAACACGTGTCAGTTCCTTAGTGACCAAGGGTCATTTTGGACAAATCAGGTCGGGTTGCCTAGTGGCTATAAATAGCCCACCCCCTACAACCATAAACTGTTGGCTGCTCAGAGTTAGTGCACGGCTTTTGTCGTTTGAGAGCAACCCACCTCGAAGCCTTTAAGAGAGAATTCCTTGCGAGGGTAAAGCCCTAAACACCCAGAGCCAAAGAGTGTTAGGCATCACTTAAGTCTTCCTGTCTGTGTGATCTGAAGACTTATTACACTTGAGGACTGTGAATCCTCCAGCCGGTTAGGCGTCGCGTTCTGAGCATCCAAGAGTCATTGTGGATCGCCGGTGAACAAAGTCTGTGAAGGTTTGGAAGTCTACCTTGAAGACTTACCAGAGTGATTGGGCGAGGACTAGGTGTCCTTAGCTCAAGGGGAATAAGGTGAAGACGAGGTCTTCTGAGTTGAATCTCAACCTCCCTAACCAGACGTACAGTTGTCACAGCAACTGGAACTGGTCCAACAAATCATTGTCTTCAACGAGTCACTGGTTTCATCCTTCCCTTGCCTTTACTTACTGTTGGTCCTTGTGAAGTCATTGTATGATTGCTTTATCTTTTGTCTTCACTGAGTGACTGCTTGTTCTGATTGGCTTCACAATATCTTCCTACCTGATCTTTACTGCCTAGCTGCTATTAGTCATTGTGCTTTCACTCCATTGAATACTTGACTATAGTTTGCCTAGTGTAGTCTACCTTCCGCTGCATGGTAGTAGGTTTATTTCTATCATTTGTCTTCGAAACTTCCATGTTTTGAAGACTTTCATAAAAATCGTCTATTCACCCGCCCCTCTAGTCGATCACTAGCACTTTCAGTTACTCTACGATGTTCTCCCGAGACACTCGTACCCACCGCCTTTGCAAATTCCCTACCACTGTTATATCCCTATTGATAACTGCTTACACTTGCTATTCTTACATTCAATCCCATTGATCTTGTTATTACAAGATGCCCTGAACTTCTCTCCGTTGTTCCGAGAATCCCCTGAGCTTGCTGCCTTGCAGTTCCTTGTCAACTGAATACCCCTACGGATAACTTTGTGCACCTATCGAGTATCCGCTCATCCTCAGTTGATTCATGTACTTCACAAAAGTCTTCGTAATACCATTCGTTCTTGTGAAAATCCTCAACAGCCTATTGTTCTTGAATTTCTTGCTTTCTTGCATTATGGTTAATACCATAAGTCTAGTAATCTTATTGTCATCCTTTGTCTCTATCATTTTGAGTCCGTTGATACAATATGTTGCGAATGCTCGCAATCCTCAATCAGATCCTAGAATTCATCCTTCCGCCTCAGACATCATTTTAACATGTACTGGATCTTGACCAATCAAATCGCCATCGATTGTACCCCTAAGGCTATTCTACCTATCCATCCCTAATCAGAGCATTGCTTCTGATCCCTTGTCTTGGAATTCATAATTCCTTTACAATTGAGCTTTGAGTTAGTCAATTGTTTCTATAATTTGATCTCCTTGCATTCTTTCTTCCTCTAGTTGAGTACTGATGCTCACATCAGATCCCTTGTGGACCATCAGTTATCCGACAACGTCCTTCATATTCAATAAGCTTGTGAGCCTTTCCTCGGATACATAATGCTTTTGGTAAATTGTATCCTCTGCTTTCTCAAGCATGCTCTACTACCGATATTGTGTTATTTATTCTTGAAATTTATGATATATGTTCCTAAGATGCCCCGATGGGTTGAACCTATGCCTTCCCTAATCAGTGTGAACTCGAAAGTTATGCGGGTTTTACTCTACTGGCTTTTCGTTACATAAAATTTCAACACTACAGCTTCATCAAGAGCAAGAAGTAAAATGAAAGGTTATGCATTGTATAAGTGGGAGTTGACCCTGAACCTTTGTGTTCATGCCCATAGACATGATGTGGAACTTATCATGAAAGCTTCTTGCAAGGATATTTAATCATTTGAATAATTCTTCCGGTATCGTAAATTGGATCCCTTGCAGTTATGGTCCCGACCATATTTCCTCCTTGATCCCATTTACTGCGTAAGTTAAAATTAATTATCCTCTGCAAATCATTTCCCCCGTCCAACCTCTACTCCAATTTACCTTCTGGCATTACAGCTAGTACTTGATACTGGGAAGCTTTATACCCCATCACATCATTCCTAGCCTGATCAGCTATATTTTTATCATGTCAACTTTTTAACTGTGCTACCTGGTCCTTATGCCCGGAGCAATTGCCGATGATGAGCTAAGCTTACGTCGATCTTCCTCATCTTATCATTTCACCTCGAACAACAAGCTTGACTTTGAGATTGTGTTGAATCCGTGGTTCTCATAGCCTTTCACTTCATCCTTCCTTCTCTGCTCAATGGAATCTTCATAGAGTCTCTCGACAAAATTTGTCTTGATCACCGTCGACACTTTGGCTTCTTCAGATATGTCAATTGAATTCATGGCTAGAAATACCATCCTTGCCTCTCGATGATTTGTGTCAGCATCAACAACATTCTTGTCTTCCCTCCAACACAAACTTGATCATATTAATTTTGGGAATACATCCTTTTTGACATGTCGATGGATTGCTACTGAACCCATCGGCCACCTCCTCATCTTTTCCCTGATAAAATAACATGATATGCTCTAGAAATTCCCGATGGATCCATTGTGAATCCAAGGCCCAACCTTTACCTGATGACCATGTCAATGCTATCCCAAAGCATGATTGTGGTACTCAAACATCAACAAGAACATTGGAAGCATAATGATAAATGTTTCTTGTTCATTTATCCAAACACCGTTGTACGTGTAACATCATGAATTCCCTCACCCCTTTACCTAATTGGTTATCTGCTTACTATCTTGTCATGGATATCATCCTCTGCTTGTCCTTGGGAAGGATATACTCCTGATAATTGTGTTTAAACACATTTTTCCTTTCCATTCTCTTGTTTAACCTTTCCGGTAAACTAACTTATCTCAGTAGAGATAATTTCCTGCTTAGGTAAACACCTCAATGTATAACTCTGTCAGTAAAGACCCTGTTACTATTGTTGTTGACATTCTGGTAGCCACCGATGGATGAGAACTTTGCCTATTGGTCCGCCTCGTTCAACGAGCAGGAAAATGGTTCTCTTCATCCCTCGCCCTTGGTACCAATGTTGTTGCCGACATAACTGACATACTATCCTCTAACATGCCTTGCTATCATAACCGTGCAACATGCCAGCACCCTTCCTACTTTTAACCCACATGGTGGGCCCATAACCGACAATTCCACAGGATCGAACCTGACTCTCATGTACCCCCTATTTCTAAGGTTATTCCTCACGCTTGGCTTCGTATCATGCCACGATCCACCTTTCGAGAGATGATCTATTCCTGATGCTCTGAACCCCTTTCTCACACTCGGTTCAGGTATCAATCCTTTGTCCAGCCGCTTGAAACTTCCTAGTGTACCTTCATACTTTGCTCTCGATGTTTTATTAAGTTTCAACTCGAGAGATACTTCTACCTCATTCCCTGAATTGTTCAACAGATAATTAACCCTATAAGGGTCAGTTCTCTTGAAGTTACTCTTTACTTCCCCACTTAAATCTCAGGACGAGATTTCTTGTAGTGGAAGAGATTTGTAACACCCCAGTGTCATGCTACAGTAATCCCCTGTTGATGGTGCCATGTCATCACACTACTATTGCTAATCTTCACTTGATCCAAATCACAATTCAAATTCAAATCCCATTTGAAGTCAAAAATCCATATTTGTTAGACATGAAAACTAAAATGTTCATCATGTGGCAAATAATCATGTGTTAATATTGGTAGTGAACCAACATTTTGCAAGGTGTTTAAATGGCCTAAACCAATTAAAGCAGTGGCTAAAACAATAGGTTAAATGGCTTTTTAATTTATAAAAATTGCAAACTATTTCAAAGGCTTCACAATCTTTTTGTGGCAATGCCAACCATTGCATTGTATTTATGTGGACAATTCCCATATGTTACAAAAATCGTTTTGGCACCCCAAATATTACAAAACCCTTTCTGTAAAAGAAAAGGCCAGAGCCCCTGGCCTCCCATTGGGCCTCAGCGCACTCCAGCTGGCCAGCCCACTCCCCCTCCCCGGTCGTCTCCCTCCCCACCGTTCCAACGACCGGGGCGCCCACGTTCGTCCTCGACCACCTCGTTGCCCCGCGTCGCTACAGGCCCTGGAGGGGATAAGGACGCCGACGTCGCGCCCCCTCGATCGCCTCTCCCACTCCATCCACTTCTCCCCCTCCTCCTCGCGCCTCTTCCCTCTCTCCCGCGAACAACCGCATCGTGGTAGCCATGGACCTCGTCGATCCCGCGGCCACCGGCCTTCCCGTCGTCGGCTAGCATGCCCAGGAGCATCCCCGCGGTCGTCCCCTTTGACTACACCGAAGAACCCGCACCGGAGCGCCTGCATCGCCGTCTTCTTACTCCTCTGCCTCATCGGACTCCATCGAGTACTTCGGCTCCGACAGGCCTCCCCGAGCACGCTGCCATCCCCTATCGCCCCGCCGTGAGCACGACATCGATTCCCCTCTATGCCTCTTCTTGTTTAGCCACCGAAGGCACCGCCCGTGACCTCCCGCAGCCCGCGTTGCCCGCGCATGCGCGTGCCGTGCCCACGGCCTCCATGCTCCTGCTGCTCCGGCCACCGCGCCGTCACGTGCCCGCAGCCACACGTACCCCCCTTGCAGCCCCCTCACTCCGTCACCTGCGACCCGCCTCCGCCCGGCCCGTGCCTCGCTCCTCCCCTGCTCGACCCCGCCGTCCACACTAGGCCGCTGGCCCCGCCCCTGCACCTACCTCCGCCCACGGCCACCGCAGCCAGTTGCTACCTTGGCGCCTCGCCGCTGCTATTGCCGAGTCCCTGCACCAGCCCATAACCCTGCAGCCGCCAGCGCCCACCCACTCACTGGCTGCACCACCGCGTGCGTCCGCGCGCCCGACTACACAAGCGCCCGCACTGCTTGCCACTGCGTGCCGCCCCGTCCTCCCGCCCGGCACGGCCTCCGTCCGACCCCGCGGTGCTACCCTCGCTCACCCTTGCCGCTGCTTGCTCACTCGTCGGAACTGCTGCGGCCCCGCCCACGCTCGCTGTAGCCCCCCGTGTCGGCTGCCCCGTTCAGCAGCGCCCTCCATGAACGCTTTCCGTCCCTGGCCGCCGGCGCCTTGCCTCGCCCGGCCATGGATGCCGGCCTTCCCGCGCCTGGCGGCGGTTGTGCCGCTGGCAGCGCCCGGAGCTACCCCGCCCGCGGCTAGTTAACCCGTTCCCAATAAGCCGCCCGAGCCCACCGCCGCGAACAGGGCTCGCCGAAGCTCACTCCGGTGCCGGTCCGACATGGCCCTGCCACTGGACCCTCTAAGTCACTGGCAGTTGGGTCCCACGGGCCTAGTTGACCGAGTCAACTTGCTGACTAGACTTGGTCTAGTCATTAACCAGTGGGCCCCATCGCTTCTTAATTAACTAAATTAGTTAAAACTATTTAATTAAGCTAACTAATCAATGGGTGGTGGGCCCAGCCTATTAATTAACTAATCTGATTAAGTTAGACCCCCTGTTAACCCTCTGCCCATGACAGGTGGGTCCCAGGCGTCATCTTGACCAGTCAAACTGGCTGGTTGGCTGCTGATGTCAGGGTGACGTCGTGCTGACGCAGTAACCCTTTTTTGAATTAAAGATATTTGCATAATATTGTTTAAATCTTTTGAAATTCATAGAAAATAAACCGTAACTTCGATGAAAATGTTTTCTATACGAAAGTTGCTCGGAAAAATCCCACGAATCCGAATGCCCGGTCCTTTCACCTGTCACATGCCCCTAGCATGGTAAACATGGAACCGTCCCCTCTCTTTCATCTGTCCGGAATTCGTCTAACGCAGGGGATTCATCCTCGGATGTTTATCCCCTCCATCTACAACATCTAGTACTACATTAGGACAACCCTAGCTCTGCCTGTCGTCATGTAATGCTTAGTGATGCATCTGTTTGCTCTGTATTTACTGTTTCTTCCCCTTCTTCTCTCCGGTAGACCCCAAGACCGCTGCTGATGCCCCTGTGATCAACTACATCGACGACGACACTTCTTCTTTTTCAGCAGAGTTTCCAGCAAGCAAACCCCCCTTGAGCATTCTGATATCGCCCATTTCTTTCCCTCTCATGCTTGCATTAGAACTGCAACTGCTTTCTGTGTGATCCTACTCTGATGCATAGCCTGTTTTTGTTACCTACTTTCGTACATTACCTACTTATCCTAAACTGCGTAGTATAGGTTGGTTAGAGATCCATCAGTGACCCCACCTTGTCCCAGTTGCCTCGCTTTATGTTCGATGACTCGATCAACGTGATCGACGTCTAGGCCCTGACACCGCACATCACCCCCTTATTGTACGACTCTGCAGAGTTACCATCGAGTGCCGAGGGTGGAACCTCTTACATCACTCCTGATGGGACCTCTGTAGTGTAGCTATACGGTCGATGTCATCGAGGGTGATTTCCTCCTTAACCACTTCCATTACGGCTCTGTCGTGAAACCCCTCAAGTGTGAACCTCGAGGGTGGATCCTCTTACATTCACCTTGATAATAACATCGAGTGGAATTAACCGGGGGTGATTCCTCGGGTTTCCCCTTTGGTGTTAGACACATAGTTACTATGGTTACTATGACTTTACACTGAACCATGTTACTAAAGATGGGACGGCCCTGAGGGGTACCCGCGCGAGCTTAATAGAGTGATGTGGAGTCGGGTTGACCTGGAAGGTGCCAGCGAGTTAACTAGGAGGCGTGGCCGGGCATTCTTAGCCCTTGCCACAAGTACTCGAGACGGGGTGACGGGGTCACATCGATCGTGAGTCTCTGCTCGTTACCGCATGCTCCTAATCCATTACGATTTGGATATTTGATCCGAGGGGCCTCTGGCCTGATAGCACTAACCATCACGTGGGCATTGTATGGGCGTTCTGTGTCATATGCATCAGCCGAAGCTTAATAGACATCAGCGACTGAGCGGCGCGTGCCGGGTTGGACTGGTAAGCTCCTGCCTTTTTAAGGAGGTAGCTAGGTCTACTCACCGGCCGCCCACGCAACATGCAGGAGTTCCCGGGGCGATGGCCCAAGAACCCTGGGGGCATAGGTTTAGTCCGGCGTGCTGACCTCTCTATTAAGCCTAGGTCGGGTTGCGGCTTATTGTTTGGCCGAGGCCGGGCATGACCCAGGAAAGTGTGTCCGGCCGGAGTTAATCGAGCGTGGTGGGTAAGTTGGTGCACCCCGGCAGGGAAGAAAACATCTATCGATAGCCTATCCTACGGTAACGGACACTTGGAGTTGTATCCCGATCGATACAACTAGAACTAGATACTTGTGATGAGACATGGATAGTATGGCTCTAGGATTGCTTTCTCGCAGGGAGTCGAGAAAGGATCTCTGGACGAGGTTGATAACACTACTACTTTACATTATGTTGATCCGTACTCTTCTAAATGCTGCAAGATGCTTGAAGATGCTAGTCTTCGATAGGCTAGGCTTTCCCCTTCTCTTCTGGCATTCCGTAGTTTAGTCGACAGATTCATCCCATTTCCTTTGATACAGATGCATACTTAGTTTTTCATTTGATATAGATGCATACTTAGTTTAGATTTGATGCAAGTCTGGCGAGTACTTTGCATGAGTACTCACGGTTGCTTTGCTACCTCCTTTTCCCCTATACCCAATTGTTTCGACCAGATGACAGATCCCAGGAGCCAGACGACACCACTGATGACTACTACTACCCCGAGGATGCCTACTACTACGTGATGGCCGCCGACGACCTGGAGTAGTTAGGAGGCTCCCAGGCAGGAGGCCTTGCCTTTTCGATCAATGTTGCTTTTGTGCTAGCCTTGTTAAGGCAAAACTTGTCTAACTTATGTCTGTACTCAGATGTTGTTGCTTCCGCTGACTCTTGTGTATTCGAGCTTATGTATTCGAGCCCTCGAGGCCCCTGGCTTGTAATATAAAGCTTGTATTATTTTAATTTGTGTCTAGAGTTGTGTTGTGATATCTTCCCATGAGTCCTTGATCTTGATTGTACACATTTGCATGTATGATTAGTGTACGATTGAATCGAGGGCATCACAGGAATCTACCCAGCCAGGACCGTGATGCCTCATGATGTCGGTTGCCAGATGTGGGAGGCTACACTCCTGCACTTGGTCCTCTTTTGCCACCTGGACATCGAGTTCTACACCAGAGTGTTCACGGACTGTAGGCTACTGACGTGGAGGACTCCCCATCGCGTCACTACCAGCTGTTAGGCTACACCTACCTCCACAGTTCCTCTTGGGACTGATGCAGTCTTGCTTATTAGTATTAGATGCATTCGACACGAGCCTGTGTGCCGCCTATGATGTCTTTAGACTATGCACTGAACTCTGTGTATTGAATGTTGGGGAACGTAGTAATTTCAAAAAATTTCCTACGCACACGCAAGATCATGGTGATGCACAGCAACGAGGGGAGAGTATGATCTACGTACCCTTGTAGATCGCAACGGAAGCGTTGACACAACAAGGAGGAAGTAGTCGTACGTCTTCTTCCCGATCCGACCGATCCAAGCACCGTTACTCCGGCACCTCCGAGTTCTTAGCACACGTTCAGCTCGATGACGATCCTCGGGCTCCGATCCAGCAAAGCGTCGAGGAAGAGTTCCGTCAGCACGACGGCGTGATGACGATCTTGATGTTCTACCGACGCAGGGCTTCGCCTAAGCACTACAACGATATGACCGAGGTAGAATATGGTGGCAGGGGGCACCGCACACAGCTAAGGAACGATCTCAATGATCAATTGTGTGTCTTGGGGTGTCCCCTGCCCCCGTATATAAAGGATGAAGGGGGGGAGGCTGGCCGGCCAAGGAGGGAGGCACAGGAGGAGTCCTACTCCTACCAGGAGTAGGACTCCCCCCCTCAATCCTATTCCTAATAGGATTCCTTAAAGGGGAGAGGGAGAGAGAGGTGGCCGGCCCCTCTCCTAGTCCTAATAGGACTAGGGAGAGGGGGGGAGGCGCAGCCCTATGTGGGCTGCCTTCTCACCTTTCCACTAAGGCCCATGTTAGCCCATTTGGCTCCCGGGGGGTTCCGGTAACCCTCCCGGTAATCCGGTAAAATCCCGATTTCACCTGGAACACTTCCGATGTCCAAACATAGGCTTCCAATATATCAATCTTTACGTCTCGACCATTTCGAGACTCCTCGTCATGTCCGAGATCACATCCGGGACTCCGAACAACCTTCGGTACATCAAAATGCATAAACTCATAATAACTGTCATCGTAACGTTAAGCGTGCGGACCCTACGGTTCGAGAACAATGTAGACATGACCGAGACACGTCTCCGGTCAATAACCAATAGCGGGACCTGGATGCCCATATTGGCTCCTACATATTCTACGAAGATCTTTATCGGTCAGACCGCATAACAACATACGTTGTTCCCTTTGTCATCGGTATGTTACTTGCCCGAGATTCGATCGTCAGTATCCAATACTTAGTTCAATCTCGTTACCGGCAAGTCTCTTTACTCGTTCCGTAATACATCATCCCGCAACTAACTCATTAGTTGCCATGCTTGCAAGGCTTAAGTGATGTGCATTACCGAGAGGGCCCAGAGATACCTCTCCGACAATCGGAGTGACAAATCCTAATCTCGAAATACGCCAACCCAACATCTACCATTGGAGACACCTGTAGTACTCCTTTATAATCACCCAGTTACGTTGTGACGTTTGGTAGTACCCAAAGTGTTCCTCCGGTAAACGGGAGTTGCATAATCTCATAGTCATAGGAACATGTATAAGTCATGGATAAAGCAATAGCAACATACTAAACGATCGGGTGCTAAGCTAATGTAATGGGTCATGTCAATCAGATCATTCCACTAATGATGTGACCTCGTTAATCAAATAACAACTCTTTGTTCATGGTTAGGAAACATAACCATCTTTGATTAACGAGCTAGTCTAGTAGAGGCATACTAGTGACACTCTGTTTGTCTATGTATTCACACATGTATTATGTTTCCGGTTAATACAATTCTAGCATGAATAATAAACACTTATCATGATTTAAGGAAATAAATAATAACTTTATTATTGCCTCTAGGGCATATTTCCTTCAGTCTCCCACTTGCACTAGAGTCAATAATCTAGATTACACCGTAATGATTCTAACACCCATGGAGTCTTGGTGCTGATCATGTTTTGCTCGTGGAAGAGGCTTAGTCAACGGGTCTGCAACATTCAGATCCGTATGTATCTTGCAAATCTCTATGTCTCCCACCTGGACTAAATCCCGGATGGAGTTGAAGCGTCTCTTGATGTGTTTGGTCCTTTTGTGAAACCTGGATTCCTTTGCCAAGGCAATTGCACCAGTATTGTCACAAAAGATTTTCATTGGACCCGATGCACTAGGTATGACACCTAGATCGGATATGAACTCCTTCATCCAGACTCCTTCGTTTGCTGCTTCCGAAGCAGCTATATACTCCGCTTCACATGTAGATCCCGCTACGACGCGTTGTTTAGAACTGCACCAACTGACAGCTCCACCGTTTAATGTAAACACGTATCCGGTTTGCGATTTAGAATCGTCCGGATCAGTGTCAAAGCTTGCATCAACGTAACCTCTTACGGTGAGCTCTTTGTCACCTCCATATATGAGAAACATATCCTTAGTCCTTTTCAGGTATTTCAGGATGTTCTTGACCGCTGTCCAGTGATCCACTCCTGGATTACTTTGGTACCTCCCTGCTAAACTTATAGCAAGGCACACATCAGGTCTGGTACACAGCATTGCATACATGATAGAGCCTATGGCTGAAGCATAGGGAACATCTTTCATTTTCTCTCTATCTTCTGCAGTGGTCGGGCTTTGAGTCTTACTCAATCTCACACCTTGTAACACAGGCAAGAACCCTTTCTTTGCTTGATCCATTTTGAACTTCTTCAAAATCTTGTCAAGGTATGTACTTTGTGAAAGTCCAATTAAGCGTCTTGATCTATCTCTATAGATCTTTATGCCTAATATGTAAGCAGCTTCACCGAGGTCTTTCATTGAAAAACTTTTATTCAAGTATCCCTTTATGCTATCCAGAAATTCTATATCATTTCCAATCAGTAATATGTCATCCACATATAATATTAGAAATGCTACAGAGCTCCCACTCACTTTCTTGTAAATACAGGCTTCTCCGAAAGTCTGTATAAAACCAAATGCTTTGATCACACTATCAAAGCGTTTATTCCAACTCCGAGAGGCTTGCACCAGTCCATAAATGGATCGCTGGAGCTTGCATACTTTGTTAGCTCCCTTTGGATCGACAAAACCTTTCGGTTGCATCATATACAACTCTTCTTCTAGAAATCCATTCAAGAATGAAGTTTTGACATCCATCTGCAAAATTTCATAATCATAAAATGCGGCAATTGCTAACATGATTCGGACAGACTTAAGCATCGCTACGGGTGAGAAAGTCTCATCGTAGTCAACCCCTTGAACTTGTCGAAAACCTTTTGCGACAAGTCGAGCTTTGTAGACAGTAACATTACCATCAGCGTCAGTCTTCTTCTTAAAGATCCATTTATTCTCAATTGCTTGCCGATCATCGGGCAAGTCAACCAAAGTCCATACTTTGTTCTCATACATGGATCCCATCTCAGATTTCATGGCTTCAAGCCACTTTGCGGAATCTGGGCTCACCATCGCTTCTTCATAGTTCGTAGGTTCATCATGATCTAGTAGCATGACTTCCAGAACATGATTTCCGTACCACTCTGGTGCGGATCTCACTCTGGTTGATCTACCAGGTTTAGTAGTATCTTGATCTAAAGTTTCATGATCATCATCATTAGCTTCCTCACTTATTGGTGTAGGTGTCGCAGAAACAGTTTTCTGTGATGTTCTACTTTCTAATAAGGGAGTAGGTACAGTTACCTCGTCAAGTTCTACTTTCCTCCCACTCACTTCTTTCGAGAGAAACTCCTTCTCTAGAAAGTTTCCGAACTTAGCAACAAAAGTCTTGCCTTCGGATCTGTGATAGAAGGTGTATCCAATAGTTTCCTTTGGATATCCTATGAAGACACATTTCTCCGATTTAGGTTCAAGCTTATCAGGTTGAAGCTTTTTCACATAAGCATCGCAGCCCCAAACTTTAAGAAACGACAACTTTGGTTTCTTGCCAAACCATAGTTCATAAGGCATCGTCTCAACGGATTTTGATGGTGCCCTATTTAACGTGAATGCGGCCGTCTCTAAAGCATAACCCCAAAATGACAGCGGTAAATCAGTAAGAGACATCATAGATCGCACCATATCTAGTAAAGTACGATTACGACGTTCGGACACACCATTACGCTGTGGTGTTCCGGGTGGCGTGAGTTGCGAAACTATTCCACAATTTTTCAAATGTACACCAAACTCGTAACTCAAATATTCTCCTCCACGATCAGATCGTAGAAATTTTATTTTCTTGTTACGATGATTTTCAACTTCACTCTGAAATTCTTTGAACTTTTCAAATGTTTCAGACTTGTGTTTCATTAAGTAGATATACCCATATCTGCTTAAGTCATCTGTGAAGGTGAGAAAATAACGATATCCGCCACGAGCCTCAATATTCATCGGTCCACATACATCGGTATGTATGATTTCCAACAAATCTGTTGCTCTCTCCATAGTACCGGAGAACGGTGTTTTAGTCATCTTGCCTATGAGGCACGGTTCGCAAGTACCAAGTGATTCATAATCAAGTGGTTCCAAAAGTCCATCAGTATGGAGTTTCTTCATGCGCTTTACACCGATATGACCTAAAACGACGGTGCCACAAATAAGTTGCACTTTCATTATCAACTCTGTATCTTTTGGCTTCAACATTATGAATATGTGTGTCACTACTATCGAGATTCATCAAAAATAGACCACTCTTCAAAGGTGCATGACCATAAAAGATATTACTCATATAAATAGAACAACCATTATTCTCTGACTTAAATGAATAACCGTCTCACATTAAACAAGATCCAGATATAATGTTCATGCTCAGCGCTGGCACCAAATAACAATTATTTAGGTCTAATATTAATCCCGAAGGTAGATGTAGAGGTAGCGTGCCGACCGCGGTCACATCGACTTTGGAACCGTTTCCCACGCGCATCGTCACCTCGTCCTTTGCTAGTGTCCGCTTATTCTGTAGTCCCTGTTTCGAGTTGCAAATATTAGCAACAGAACCAGTATCAAATACCCAGGTGCTACTGCGAGCATTAGTAAGGTACACATCAATAACATGTATATCACATATACCTTTGTTCACCTTGCCATCCTTCTTATCCGCCAAATACTTGAGGCAGTTCCGCTTCTAGTGACCAGTCTGCTTGCAGTAGAAGCACTCAGTTTCAGGCTTAGGTCCAGACTTGGGTTTCTTCTCTTGAGCAGCAACTTGCTTGCTGTTCTTCTTGAAGTTCCCCTTCTTCTTCCCTTTGCCCTTTTTCTTGAAACTAGTGGTTTTGTTAACCATCAACACTTGATGCTCCTTCTTGATTTCTACCTCCGCAGCTTTCAGCATTGCGAAGAGCTCGGGAATAGTCTTTTTCATCCCTTGCATATTATAGTTCATCACGAAGCTTTTGTAGCTTGGTGGTAGTGATTGGAGAATTCTGTCAATGACGCAATCATCCGGAAGAGTAACTCCCAATTGAATCAAGTGATTATTATACCCAGACATTTTGAGTATATGCTCACTGACAGAACTGTTCTCCTCCATCTTACAGCTATAGAACTTATTGGAGACTTCATATCTCTCAATCCGGGCATTTGCTTGAAATATTAACTTCAACTCCTGGAACATCTCATATGCTCCATGACGTTCAAAACGTCGTTGAAGTCCCGATTCTAAGCCGTAAAGCATGGCACACTGAACTATCGAGTAGTCATCAGCTTTGCTCTGCCAGACGTTCATAACTTCTGGTGTTGCTCTAGCAGCAGGCCTGGCACCTAGCGGTGCTTCCAGGACGTAATTCTTCTGTGCAGCAATGAGGATAATCCTCAAGTTACGGACCCAGTCCGTGTAATTGCTACCATCATCTTTCAACTTTGCTTTCTCAAGGAACGCATTAAAATTTAACGGAACAACAGCACGAGCCATCTATCTACAATCAACATAAACAAGCAAGATACTATCAGGTACTAAGTTCATGATAAGTTTAAGTTCAGTTAATCAAATTTACTTAAGAACTCCCACTTAGATAGACATCCCTCTAATCCTCTAAGTGATCACGTGATCCAAATCAACTAAACCATACCCGATCATCACGTGATATGGAGTAGTTTTCAATGGTGAACATCGTTATGTTGATCATATCTACTATATGATTCACGCTCGACCTTTCGGTCTCCGTGTTCCGAGGCCATATCTGTATATGCTTGGCTCGTCAAGTATAACCTGAGTATTCCACGTGTGCAACTGTTTTGCACCCGTTGTATTTGAACGTAGAGCCTATCACACCCGATCATCACGTGGTGTCTTAGCACGAAGAACTTTTGCAACGGTGCATACTCAGGTAGAACACTTCTTGATAATTTAGTGAGAGATCATCTTATAATGCTACCGTCAATCAAAGCAAGATAAGATGCATAAAAGGATAAACATCACATGCAGTCAATATAAGTGATATGATATGGCCATCATCATCTTGTGCTTGTGACCTCCATCTCCGAAGCACCGTCATGATCACCATCGTCACCGGCGCAACACCTTGATCTCCATCGTAGCATCGTTGTCGTCTCGCCAATCTTATGCTTCCACGACTATCACTACCGCTTAGTAATAAAGTAAAGCATTACATCGCGATTGTATTGCATACAATAAAGCGACAACCATATGGCTCCTGCCAGTTGCCGATAACTCGGTTACAAAACATGATCATCTCATACAATAAAATTTAGCATCATGCCTTGACCATATCACATCACAACATGCCCTGCAAAAACAAGTTAGACGTCCTCTACTTTGTTGTTGCAAGTTTTACGTGGCTGCTACGGGCTTAAGCAAGAACTCATCTCACCTACGCATCAAAACCACAACGATAGTTTGTCAAATAGACTCCGTTTTAACCTTCTCAAGGACCGGGCGCAGCCACACTTGGTTCAACTAAAGTTGGAGAGACAGTCGCCCGCAAGCCATCTATGTGCAAAGCACGTCGAGGGAACCGGTCTCGCGTAAGCGTACGCGTAAGGTTGGTCCGGGTCGTCTCGTCCAACAATACCGCCGAACCAAAGTATGACATGCTGGTAGGCAGTACGACTTGTATCGCCCACAACTCACTTGTGTTCTACTCGTGCAAATAACATCAAACCATAAAACCTAGGCTCGGATGCCACTGTTGGGGAACGTAGTAATTTCAAAAAATTTCCTACGCACACGCAAGATCATGGTGATGCATAGCAACGAGGGGAGAGTATGATCTACGTACCCTTGTAGATCGCAACGGAAGCGTTGACACAACGAGGAGGAAGTAGTCGTACGTCTTCTTCCCGATCCGACCGATCCAAGCACCGTTACTCCGGCACCTCCGAGTTCTTAGCACACGTTCAGCTCGATGACGATCCTCGGGCTCCGATCCAGCAAAGCGTCGAGGAAGAGTTCCGTCAGCACGACGGCGTGATGACGATCTTGATGTCCTACCGACGCAGGGCTTCGCCTAAGCACTACAACGATATGACCGAGGTAGAATATGGTGGCAGGGGGCACCGCACACGGCTAAGGAACGATCTCAATGATCAATTGTGTGTCTTGGGGTGTCCCCTGCCCCCGTATATAAAGGATGAAGGGGGGGAGGCTGGCCGGCCAAGGAGGGAGGCACAGGAGGAGTCCTACTCCTACCGGGAGTAGGACTCCCCCCCTCAATCCTATTCCTAATAGGATTCCTTAAAGGGGAGAGGGAGAGAGAGGTGGCCGGCCCCTCTCCTAGTCCTAATAGGACTAGGGAGAGGGGGGGAGGTGCAGCCCTATGTGGGCTGCCTTCTCACCTTTCCACTAAGGCCCATGTTAGCCCATTTGGCTCCCGGGGGGTTCCGGTAACCCTCCCGGTAATCCGGTAAAATCCCGATTTCACCTGGAACACTTCCGATGTCCAAACATAGGCTTCCAATATATCAATCTTTACGTCTCGACCATTTCGAGACTCCTCTTCATGTCCGAGATCACATCCGGGACTCCGAACAACCTTCGGTACATCAAAATGCATAAACTCATAATAACTGTCATCGTAACGTTAAGCGTGCGGACCCTACGGTTCGAGAACAATGTAGACATGACCGAGACACGTCTCCGGTCAATAACCAATAGCGGGACCTGGATGCCCATATTGGCTCCTACATATTCTACGAAGATCTTTATCGGTCAGACCGCATAACAACATACGTTGTTCCCTTTGTCATCGGTATGTTACTTGCCCGAGATTCGATCGTCAGTATCCAATACTTAGTTCAATCTCGTTACAGGCAAGTCTCTTTACTCGTTCCGTAATACATCATCCCGCAACTAACTCATTAGTTGCCATGCTTGCAAGGCTTAAGTGATGTGCATTACCGAGAGGGCCCAGAGATACCTCTCCGACAATCGGAGTGACAAATCCTAATCTCGAAATACGCCAACCCAACATCTACCATTGGAGACACCTGTAGTACTCCTTTATAATCACCCAGTTACGTTGTGACGTTTGGTAGTACCCAAAGTGTTCCTCCGGTAAACGGGAGTTGCATAATCTCATAGTCATAGGAACATGTATAAGTCATGGATAAAGCAATAGCAACATACTAAACGATCGGGTGCTAAGCTAATATAATGGGTCATGTCAATCAGATCATTCAACTAATGATGTGACCTCGTTAATCAAATAATAGCTCTTTGTTCATGGTTAGGAAACATAACCATCTTTGATTAACGAGCTAGTCTAGTAGAGGCATACTAGTGACACTCTGTTTGTCTATGTATTCACACATGTATTATGTTTCCGGTTAATACAATTCTAGCATGAATAATAAACACTTATCATGATTTAAGGAAATAAATAATAACTTTATTATTGCCTCTAGGGCATATTTCCTTCACTGAACTCTATGCATGATTCCTTTTGTAAGATATGCCAACTAATATGTAGTATCTCTCGTGCTCCTTTCATTAAGCATGTTTCATCATGAATGATTCTTGTCTTTGCAAATTTCTCAATGCTGAACTACCCCTGTTAAATATTAGCAGGATGGTTAGACCAGGTGGTCGTGGTGGCAATGCGTCACCACCCTGAGTACATGGCTGGTATGATGCAACAGTTCGAGCTGAATCGCCAGTTCATGGAGAATGTGATGGCTTTGTTTCCTCGCCCCAATATGAACCAGCAGCCAGCCCTAGTGACAAGGCAAGATTTTGCACATCTCAACCCAACCATCTACCGCAGCTCAACTCAGCCACTTGATGCTGATGAATAGCTCCATGACATCACCTTCGAGCTAGAGTCTGGTGGAGTAGCCCCTGCTAGCTATGTCCCCTTCGCGGAATACTATCTGACGGGCCCCGCTGAACAATGGTGGGACATCCACAGGCGTTCCCTACCTACTAGAACGGTCATCACTTGGGCAGATTTCCAAGCTACTTTCTGTGCCCGCTTCATTCCTCAGGGAATCATGGACAAGAAGAAGCGTGAGTTCCACAACCTCACCCAAGGCAACAAGACTGTGGATGCTTATCAACGGGAGTTTCTGGAACAAGCCTGCTATGCTGAAGAGGTCATTGTAACTGATGCTCGCAGATAGGAGAAGTACCGCGATGGCCTTGAAGCTCACATGAGGCTCGCACTCCTCGTGCATGACTTTGATGATTTCACCACCTTGGTGAACAAATCCATCTAGGTTGAAACTGGTTTGCAGGAACACCAAGGCTCTCATAGGTGCAACCGTGACACGGGCTCATCTTCGGGCCCGCCCTCGTAGAAGTATAAGATCTAGATTCCCAACAGTATGTACCGTCCAAATGCACCTGCTCCAAGGCAGTCTTATGCTACATCGTGTCTGCCTCCTCCACCACCCAGGTAGCCAAGACTTCTAGCTACACCACCCCAAGCTCCTACCCCCACTCACAATAATGGTCCGTGCTACAAGTGTGGTCAATTAGGTCACCTTGCCAGGAACTGCTATCAGAACCAGAATCTACTGGCCCTTCCCGCAGCTGGCTGTGGAAACAATCAGCCCCGCAACAACAATGTTATGCCTTATGGTCGTGTTCATGCCAACCACATTGTTCTGAATGAAGCTCAAGACCAGCCTGCTAATGTGATGGGTACACTCTTCATAAATTCAGTACAAGCATACGTTTTATTTGATACAGGAGCATCACATTCGTTCATATCAACTGAGTTTGCATTCATGCATGGCATTAAATATGAAGAGATGAACACTCCGCTAGTGGTACACACCCCTGCGGGCCAATGTCAAACCTCTATGGTTAGTCACAACGTTCCCATTGAAATCGAAGGGTTGGAATTCCACGCATCTCCCATTGTCCTGAAGTCTTATAGCATTGATCTCATTCTGGGAATTGATTGGTTGAAAGAGCATACTTCTTCTATAGTTTGCGCCACTAAGACCGTCCATCTTCTACACCCTTCTGATGAAATTATAAGCTACAACTCTCGTCTGGTTCAGAATGTCGAGGCAAGGCTTTATGCATTGAATGTTGCACCACTCGAGGGCATTGAAAACGTTCCCGTCATTCAGGAATTCCAAGATGTCTTTCTTGAAGAACTTCCAGGGATTCCCCCTGCTAGAGCTGTCGAGTTCATCACCGTCTTGAAACCAGGCACCACTCCTATAGCCAAACGACCCTACAAGATGCCGCCGCATGAACTCATTGCGCTTAAGGAGGAAATTGACACCTCTTCGCAGTGGTTTCATTCGCCCAAGTTGCTCTCCTTGGGCAGCACCATCTCTCTTTGTTAAGAAGAAGGATGGGACAAACTGATTGGTCCAAGATTATCGTCCTATTAACCAAGCCACTATCCCAAACAAATATCCCCTTCCTCAGATCAATGATTTGTATGATCAACTGGCCGGCTCATCAGTGTTCTCTAAACTCGACTTGAGTTTGGGTTACCACCAGATCCGTGTTCGTGAAGAGGGCATCCCAAAGGTCGCCTTCGTGACTCGATATGGTTCATACGAGTACACCGTCATGTCTTTCAGTTTAACCAATGCTCCAGTGACTTTCTCTCATCTGATGAACTACATATTCATGGAATACTGATACGTCTCCAATGTATCTATAATTTTTGAATGTTTTATGCTATTATATTATCAATCTTGGATGTTTTATAATCATTTTATAGTCATTTTATATCATTATTTGGTACTAACCTATTGACATAGTGCCAAGTGCCAGTTGCTGTTTTTCCATGTTTTTTACATCGTAGAAAATCAATATCAAACGGAGCCCAAATGCCATGAAACTTTGCAGAGATTTTGTATGGGCCAGAAGGAACACAATGGGCCCTGGCTGCGCCTAGGGGGTGCCCCGAGGGGAGCACAACCCACCAGGGCACGCTAGGAGGCCCAGGCGCGCCCTGGTGGGTTGTGCCCACCTCGGGTGCCCCCTAGACCGCCTCTTTGCTCTATAAACACCACAACATTCCCAAAACCCTAGGGGAGTCAGCGAAATATTCATCTAGCCGCCGCAAAGTCCAGAACCACTGGATGCAATCTAGACACCATATCGGATGGGGTTCACCACCTCCATTAGTGCCTCTCCGATGATGCGTCAGTAGTTCTTTGCAGACCTTCGGGTCCGTAGTTAGTAGCTATATGGATTCCTCTCTCTCTCTCTTGATTCTCAATGCAATGGCCTCTTGGATATCCATATGATGTAACTCTTTTGCAGTGTGTTTGTCGGAATTGATGAACTTTGAGTTTATGGTCAGATCTATCTTTTTATATCCATGAAATTATTTGAGTTTTTTTTATCTCTTTTATGCATGATTGCTTATAGCCTCGTATTTCTTCTCCAATATTTGGGTTTTGTCTGGCTAACTTGATCTATTTATCTTGCAATGGGAAGATGTGCTTTGTAGTGGGTTCGATCTTACGGTGCTTGATCCCAGTGACAGAAACGGAACCGACACGTATGTATCATTACTACTAAGGATAAAACGATGGGGTCTATCTCTACATAGATAGATCTTGTCTACATCATGTCATCGTTCATATTGCATTACTGCGTTTTTCTCCATGAACTTAATACACTAGATGCAAGATAGATAGCGATCGCTGTGTGGAGTAATAGTAGTAGATGCAGGCATGAGTCGGTCTACTAATCTTGGATGTGATGCCTATGTAATGATCATTGCTTGGATATCATCATGAGTATTTGAAGTTCTATCAATTGCGCAACAGTAATTTGTTCACCCACCATTTGCTATTTTTCTCGAGAGAAGCCACTGGTGAAACCTACAGCCTCCGGGTCTCGTTCTCATATTATTTTCCTTTGCGATCTATTTTATTTTGCGTTTATTTTCAGATCTACTAAACCAAAAACCCAAAAATACCTTTCTGCAATTTATTCCTATTTATTTATTTATTTGGCATTCGATCTATCAATCTACTACAAATTTACCTCACGCCCGTTTGCCTATCTTGAGGCGTCGTACCCCGGAAGGGATTGACAACCCCTTTAACACGCCGGGTTGTGAGAAGTTGTTATTTGTGTGCAGGTGATGTTTACGTTGTGTTGATTGGTTCTCCTACTGGTTCGATAACCTTGGTTTCATATCTGAGGGAAATACCTGCCGCCAATGTGTTGCATCATCCCTTCCTCTTTGGGGAAATACCGACGTAGCTTCAAGCAACATCAAAAGGAATTTCTGGTGCCATTGCTGGGGAGGATCTTCAACATATACCAGGTTCCTAATCACAAATCTCATCTCTTCGCAATTTACATTATTTGCCATTTGCCTCTCCCCCACTTCACAAAAATTTGCCATTTTATTCGCCCCTCTTTTCCGTTCACCGTTTTCTTGCCGGATCTGTTTTTTAGTGAAATCTTGTTGTGTGGTCATCATGACTCAAGAGAACACCAAATTATGTCATTTCTCAAATACCAACAACAATGATTTTATTGACACTCCTCTTGCTCCTCCCACCACTAGTGCGGAGACTTGTAACATTAACACTGCTTTGCTAAATCTTGTTATGAAAGACCAATGTTTCAGTACTCCTAATGAGGATGCCACGTCCCATCTTAATACCTTCGTGGAATTATGCGATATGCAAAAGAAAAAGGATGTGGACAATGATGTGGTCAAGATGAAATTATTTCCGTTTTCTTTGCGTGATTTTGCAAAAATGTGGTTCTCTTCTTTGCCTCGCAATAGTATCGATTCTTGGAATAAGTGCAAAGATGCTTTTATCACTAGGTATTTTCCACCCGCAAAAATTATTTCCCTTAGAATCCAGATCATGAATTTCAAGCAACTTGAACATGATCATGTTGCACAATCTTGGGAATGGATGAAAATGATGCTAAGGAATTGCCCAACTCATGGGTTAAATCTTTGGACGATCATACATTTTTTTATGCGGGGTTGAATTTTGTTTCTCATAATCTTTTAGATTCCATCGCGGGTGGTACTTTTATGGAAATTACTTTGGGTGAAGCCACCAAATTGCTTGATAATAGTATGGCAAATTATTCGCAATGGCATACGAAAGAGGTCCTACTAGTAAAAAAGTTAATTCGGTTGAAGAAAATTCTTCTTTGAGTGAAAAAGTTGATGCTTTTGTGAATTTGTTTTCCAGTAGAAGTGATCCTATTGATTTTAATGATATGCCTTTTGATGTCTACTACACAACCTTCTTCTTGTAGATGTTGTTGGGTGTCCAAGTGCAGAGGTTTGTAGGACAGTAGCAAATTTCCCTCAAGTGGATGACCTAAGGTTTATCAATCCGTGGGAGGCGTAGGATGAAGATGGTCTCTCTCAAACAACCCTGCAACCAAATAACAAAGAGTATCTTGTGTCCCCAACACACCCAATACAATGGTAAATTGTATAGGTGCACTAGTTCGGTGAAGAGATGGTGATATAAGTGCAATATGGATGGTAGATATAGGTTTTTTTAATCTGAAAATATAAAAACAGCTAGGTAACTAATGATAAAAGTGAGCACAAACGGTATTGCAATGCTTCGAAACAAGGCCTAGGGTTCATACTTTCACTAGTGCAAGTTGTCTCAACAAGGATATAACATAATTAGATCATATAACAATCCCTCAACATGGAACAAAGAGACACTAATAGCGGAGAACAAACGAAGAGATTATTGTAGGGTACGAAACCACCTCAAAGTTATTCTTTCCGATCAATCCTTTGGGCTATTTCGATAAGTGTCACAAACAGCCCTAGAGTTCGTAGTAAAATAACACCTTAGTACACAAATCAACCAAAACCTTAATGCCACCTAGATACTCCAATGTCACCTCAAGTATTCGTGGGTATGATTATACGATATGCATCACACAATCTCAGATTCATCTATTCAACCAACACAAAGAACTTCAAAGAGTGCCCCAAAGTTTCTACCGGAGAGTCCAGACGAAAACGTGTGCCAACCCCTATGCATAGATTCCCAAGGTCACGAAACCCGCAAGTTGATCACCAAAACATACATCAAGTGAATCAATAGAATACCCCATTGTCACCATGGGTATCCCACGCAAGACATACATCAAGTGTTCTCAAATCCTTAAAGACTCAATCCGATAAGATAACTTCAAACGAAAAACTCAATCCATTACAAGAGATAGAGGGGGAGAAACATCATAAGATCCAACTATAATAGCAAAGCTTGCGATACATCAAGATTGTGCCAATTCAAGAACACGAGAGAGAGAGAGATCAAACACATAGCTACTGGTACATACCCTCAGCCTTGAGGGTGAACTACTCCCTCCTCGTCATGGAGAGCGTTGGGATGATGAAGATGGCCACCGGTGATGGGCCCCCCCTCCGGCATGGTGCCGGAATAGGGTCCCGATTGGTTTTTGGTGGCTACAGAGGCTTGCGGCGGCAAAACTCCCAATCTAGGTTTCTTTTCGGAGGTTTCTGTATTTATAGGAATTTTTGGCGTCGGTCTCACGTCAGGGGGGTCTCCGAGTCAACCACGAGGTAGGGGGCGCGCCCGGGGGCGGGGGGGGGGGGGGGGGGGGGGGGTAGGGCGCGCCCTCCACCCTCGTGGATGGCTTCGGACTCTTCTGGCCCAACTCTTTTACTTCGGGGGCTTCTTTTGGTCCATAAAAATCCACAAAAAATGGCAGGTCAATTGGACTCCGTTTGGTATTCCTTTTCTGTAGAACTCAAAAATAAGGAAAAAAAACAGAAACTGGCACTGGGCTTTAGGTTAATAGGTTAGTCCCAAAAATCATATAAAATAACATATAAATGCATATAAAACATCCTAGATGGATAATATAATAGCATGAAACAATAAAAAATTATAGGTACATTGGAGACGTATCACCTTTGTCTACTTTGTCTACTTTGATTGAGCAGAATAGTGATGCCATAGATGTGAATTCTATTTCTCTAAATAATTCCAATAACAATGCTTATAGAGGTGATACGTGTCCAACGTATCTATAATTTTTGATTGTTCCATGCTATTATATTATCCATCTAGGATGTTTTATATGCATTTGTATGCTATTTTATATGATTTTTGGGACTAACCTATTAACCTAGAGCCTAGTGCCAGTTTCAGTTTTTTCCTTGTTTTTGAGTATCACAGAAAAGGAATATCAAACGGAGCCCAATTGACCAGAAAATTTACGAAGATTATTTTTGGACCAGAAGAAGCCCATGGAGTATCGGAGATGGACCAGAAGAGTCCTGAGGCACCCACGTGGGTTGGGGCGCGCCCCCTACCTCGTGGCCACCTCAGAGACCCCCCCTGACTTGTTCTCGACGCAAAAAATTCCTATAAATATAGAAACCCCCGAAAAGAAACCTAGATCGGGAGTTCCACCGCTACAAGCCTCCATAGTCACCGAAAACCAATCTAGACCCGTTACGGCACCCTGCCGGAGGGGGGAATCCATCACCGGTGGCCATCTTCATCATCCCGGTACTCCCCATGACGAGGAGGGAGTAGTTCACCCTCAGGGCCGATGGTATGTACCAGTAGCTATGCGTTTGATCTCTCTCTCTCTCTCTCGTGTTCTTGATTCGGCACGATCTTGATGTATCACGAGCTTTGCTATTATAGTTGGATCTTATGATTTCTCCCTCTACTCTCTTGTAATGGATTGAGTTTTCCCTTTAAAGTTATCTTATCCAATTGAGTCTTTAAGGATTTGAGAACACTTGATGTATGTCTTGCATGTGCTTATCTGTGGTGACAATGGGATATTCATGTGATCTACTTGATGTATGTTTTGGTGATCAACTTGCGGGTTCCGTGACCTCGTGAACTTATGCATAGGGGTTGGCACACGTTTTCGTTACTCTCCGGTAGAAACTTTGTGGCACTCTTTGAAGTTCTTTGTGTTGGTTGAATAGATGAATCTGAGATTGTGTGATGCATATCGTATAATCATATCCACGGATACTTGAGGTGACATTGGAGTATCTAGGTGACATTAGGGTTTTGGTTGATTTGTGTCTTAAGTTGTTGTTCTAGTACGAACTCTAGGATAGATGTAATGTAAAGAATAACTTCGTGTTATTTTAATATGGACTCTTGAATACATCGACCAGAAAGGATAACTTTGAGGTGGTTTCGTACCCTACAATAATCTCTTCGTTTGTTCTCCGTTATTAGTGACTTTGGAGTGACTCTTTGTTGCATGTTGAGGGATAGTTATATGATCCAATTATGTTATTATAGTTGAGAGAACTTGCACTAGTGAAAGTATGAACCCTAGGCCTTGTTTCTAAGCATTGCAATACCGTTTTCGCTCACTCTTATCATTAGTTACCTTGCTATTTTTATATTTTCAGATACCAAAAACATATATCTACCATCCATATTGCACTTGTATCATCATCTCTTCGCCGAACTAGTGCACCTATACAATTTACCATTGTATTGGGTGTGTTGTGGACACAAGAGACTCTTTGTTATTTGGTTGCAAGGTTGTTTGAGAGAGACCATCTTCATCCTACGCCTCCCATGGATTGATAAGCCTTTGGTCATCCACTTGAGGGAAATTTGCTACAGTCCTACAAACCTCTGCACTTGGAGGCCCAACAATGTCTACAAGAAGAAGGTTGTGTAGTAGACTGATACGTTTCCATCGTATCTACTTTTCCAAACACTTTTGACCTTGTTTTGGACTCTAACTTGCATGATTTGAATGGAACTAACCCGGACTGGCGTTCTTTTCAGCAGAATTTCCATGGTGTTATTTTTGTGCAGAAATAAAAGTTCTCAGAATGACCTTAAACTTCACGGAGAATATTTTTGAAATTTATAAAAAAATACTTGCGAAAGAATCAACGCCGATGAGCCGACACCCTGTCCACGAGGGTGGAGGCGCGCCACCTATCTCATGAGCCCCCTGAGGCTCCACCGACCTCAACTCCAACTCTATATATTCACGTTCGGGGAGAAAAAATATCAGAGAGAAGGATTCATCGCGTTTTACGATACAGAGCCGCCACCAAGCCCTAATCTCTCTTGGGAGGGCTAATCTGGAGTCCGTTCGGGGCTCCAGAGAGGGGAATCCTTCGCCATCGTCATCATCAACCTTCCTCCATCACCAATTTCATGATGCTCACCGCTGTGTGTGAGTAATTTCATCATAGGCTTGCTAGACGGTGATGGGTTGGATGAGATTTATCATGTAATCGAGTTAGTTTTGTTAGGGTTTAATCCCTAGTATCCACTATGTTCTGAGATTGATGTTGCTATGACTTTGCTAGGCTTAATGCTTGTCACTAGGGTCTGAGTGCCATGATTTCAGATCTGAACCTATTATGTTTTCATGAATATATGTGAGTTCTTGATCCTATCTTGCAAGTCAATAGTCACCTACTATGTGTTATGATCCGGTAACGCCGAAGTGACAATAATCGGGACCACTCCCGGTGATGACTATAGTTTGAGGAGTTCATGTATTCACTAAGTGTTAATACTTTGTTCCGGTACTCTATTAAAAGGAGGCCTTAATATCCCTTAGTTTCCAATAGGACCCCGATGCCACGGGAGGGTAGGACAAAAGATGTCATGCAAGTTCTTTTCCATAAGCACGTATGACTATATTCAAAATACGTGCCTACATTACTTAATGCTTTCCCTGATCATCCTCTCAAGAAAAATGAAATACTTGATATCTTTTATAATGGACTAACCGATGCTTCCATAGACCACCTGGACAGTTGTGCTGGTTGTGTTTTCAGGGAAAGAACTATTGATCTAGCTGAATTGCTATTGAATAATATGTTGAGTAATGAAAATGATTGGACACTTCGTGAACCAACTCCTAGGCCAACTCTGAAGAAAAGGGGTATTCTATTTCTCAGTCTTGAAAATATGCAAGAAGCAAAGAAATCTATGAAAGAAAAAGGTATTAAAGCTGAAGATGTTAAGAATTTACCACCTATTGAAGAAATACATGGTCTTGATAACCCGACATAGGTAGTCAAGGTAAATTCCCTCTATAGATTTGATGAAGGTGATATTCCGCGTAATAAGTCTACTAGCCAATGCTTGGATGAGTTTGATAATTTTATTGTTAAACAAGAAAACTTCAATGCATATGTTGGTAGACAATTGAAACATAATGCTTATATGATTGAACACTTGAGTGATTATATGTCTAGAGTTAAAGGTGAACTTAAACTTATTAGTAAACATGCTTCTATGGTTACCACTTAAGTAAACAAGTACTTAAAGCTTGGAATGATTTGCTCAATGAATTAGATAATAAGAAAAATGATAATGTTGTTAGAGTTGTGACTAGAGGAGGTAAAATGACTCTGGAACCTTTGTATCCCGAGGGCCGCCCTAAGAGAATTGAGCAAGATTCTCAGAGAACTAATGTTGATGCACCTAGTTCTTCTAAGAAGAGGAAAAAGAAAAATGTTAGGACTTTGCATGCTTCTAGTGAACCTGTTGTTGACACACCGGAGAATCCCAATGATATTTCTATTTCTGATGCTGAAACACAATCTGGTAATGAACATGAACCTAGTGATAATGTTAATGATGATGTTCATGTTGATGCTCAACCTAGCAATAACAATGATGTAGAAATTGAACCTATTGTTGATCTTGATAACCCACAATCAAAGAGTCAACGTTATGATAAGAGAGACTTCATTGCTAGGAAGCACGATAAAGAAAGAGAACCATGGGTTCAGAAACCCATGCCTTTTCCTCCTAAACAATCCAAGAAAAAGGATGATGAGGATTTTGAGCGCTTTGCTGAAATGATTAGACCTATCTTTTTGCGTATGCGTTTGACTGATATGCTTAAAATGAATCCTTGTGCTAAGTACATGAAAGATATTGTTACAAATAAAAGAAAGATACCAGAAGCTGAAATTTCCACCATGCTTGCTAATTATACTTTTAAGGGTGGAATACCAAAGAAACTTGGAGATCCAAGAGTACCAACTATACCATGCTCCATTAAAAGAAACTATGTTAAAACTGCTTTATGTGATCTTGGAGCCGGTGTTAGTGTTATGCCTCTCTCTTTATATCATAGACTACAATTGAATAAGTTGACACCTACTGAAATATCTTTGCAAATGGCTGATAAATCAACTGCTATACCTATCGTTATTTGTGACGATGTGCCTGTTGTGGTTGCAAACGTTACTATTCTAACGGACTTCATTATTCTTGATATTCCTGAGGACGATAGTATGTCTATTATTCTTGGTAGACCCTTTTTGAATACTGCAGGGGCTGTTATTGATTGCAACAAAGGCAATGTCACTTTTCATGTTAATGGTAATGAGCATACGGTACACTTTTCGAGGAAACAAACCCAAGTCCACAGTATTAATTCTATTGGAAAAACTTCAATGATTATTATTAGAGGTTTGGAATTTCCTCTTCCTACTGTCAAGAAGAAAAATGATATTCTTATTGTTGGGGATATGCATATCCCCATCGAGGTAACCTAGTGTTATTCAAAAATTCTCCAGTTTCATGTTATTCGAAAAGAGTTTGTTAACAAGACTTGATCAACCTTGTTAGTGGATTCCTTTTGATGAGCATGAGATGGATGAAGTTAGAAAGGACAACTCTCTGTACCCTCCTTTTACTTTCTGTTATTTAGATTAAATAAAGCAATTTTCTGTCTGTTTTCTAAATTATCATTGCAATAAAAAAATACCCCGAAAATAAAAGTTCTCCAAATTCCTTGAAAATTTTATATGATTTTTTCTAGAATATTTAAGAATTATTGGCACTGAGAACACACCTGGGGGCCACACCACCTGGCCACGAGGGTCTAGGGTGCGCCCACCCCCTAGGGTGCGCCCCTGCCTCGTGGACCCCACATGGCCCCCCTCCACTTATTCTTGCACCCACACACTTCGTCATCCTCTAGAAAAAATCTTCCACCAGCTCAAAACCAAGTTCTAGCTCATCTTGCTGCCATTTTCGATCTCCTTGCTCAAAGCTCCATTCACAAAACTGCTTTGGGGGATTGTTCTTCGGTATGTGACTCCTCCGATGGTCCAATTAGTTTTTGTTCTAGTGCTTTATTTATTGCAAAATTTTGCTGCTTAGGTGACCCTGTTCTTGAGCTTGCATGTCTAATTTATGTGGTCAAAAGTAGTTTTAATGAATGATATGGCCTCTAGGCACTTGTAGGAGTAGTTGCTATCAATCTTGTTGAGTTTGATTCACTTTTATTTCGAGTCACTAAAAATTTCAGAAATTTTTCAGAGAAAATGATGAAGAGATTGTTGAGGGGCTCTTCGAGCCGAAGCTCGAAGGATAAGCAAAGTGAAGAGAATAAGAAGCCCAAATATAATCTCCCTCGCACTGCGGAAGTTCGGCCGTGCGAATGACCTTGTGATGAGTTCTTGAGAGCAGTCGGGAAATATGGACTATTATTATTTGGCTGAAAATGCAGGCCTCATTGACTTCCTTCACGACTAGCGTGAACAGTATCTCCTCCTCATTAACATTTTCGTGCAAATTTTTTACTTTCATGCTAAGAAATCACCACCTTCAGTGGAATTTCACTTATATGATGAGGTTAAGGAGATGTCACTATATGATTCTTGTCGGGTCTGTAAGATACCCTTTGCAGGCAGCATAGAGGAACCACACCGTAATGATGTGGAGGGGTTTATTGATATGATTGATGTAGGGGAAACGAGGAAAGTTTCCGATGCAAGAATTACTAGCATACATTTTCCTGTTCTACGTTACTTTGCAATATTTGCTAGTAGATGCTTAATTGGTCACGGGAACAGTGGAAATCTCAGTGCCCCTAATATTGTTATTTTGCGGCATGCTTTGTTTCGTGATACAACTTTCAGTCTAGGCGCTATTGTTGCTAAACAATTAAATTTGAACCGTACAAAGGGCCCCATCTTTGGAGGCATCTTTGCTTCACGCCTTGCTGCACACTTTGGGATACCTATTAGGCATTATGAGAAAGAGGAAAAGTTGCTACCTCATATTTTTCTAGATTATAAGAGTATTGTAGCACATGATTTTATTGTTAAGGATAAGAAGAAGATGTTTAAGTATAAATTGATATTTGATAAGAACTACTATGAGATTATTACCTTGCCTATGCCCTCTTTGTTTAACATATATCCAGGCACGTACCTTGTTTTGCCGGAGGGTGTTCATCCATACTGGAGCCTAACATCAGCTCCAGATCCTGAGCCGGAGCCACCCCTTGACCCTTATTGACAGTCTGGTTATCAGTGGGATCCGGAGGAGATCGCCAACCAGTGGCACCCAGAGGACACTCCTCCATACACTGGAGAGGGCAGCTTTAAGCCATGGCCATAGACCAACTTAGGCCAAAAGCCTAAGCTTTGGGGAGTACGTATTTCTCACCGACATTACATTCATGTTCAAATGCTCATTCAGTTGTCATTGCTCATAATTTTTCATTGTACTATACATGCTAATTTAATTTCTTTTTAAGCCTTCTCTTGTGTGTTTGAAAAACCTTAATAAAAACAAAAAAATTAGTTGTAGCTTTTAGCTAGTTTACTTCCCATGTTGTAGTAGTAGTAATTAAAAGAAAACCCAAAAAGATTTCTTGTTCTTCTTTTGCTTCTTGGGAGCTTTCCCGTGTAAATAGTTTCGTTTCTTTTCTTTTCTTTGGGGGTCGAGAGGAGAAGACCATGATGAAAATGTTGAGTGGCTCTCATATGCATTATTGTTGATCTAACAAACAGCCCATATTACCTTGTCTTCTCCCTTGTATTGAATTCTTGCAGATTCCTGATGTCTACTACACAACCTTCTTCTTGTAGACGTTGTTGGGCCTCCAAGTGCAGAGGTTTGTAGGACAGTAGCAAATTTCCCTCAAGTGGATGACCTGAGGTTTATCAATCCATAGGAGGCATTGGATGAAGATGGTCTCTCTCAAGCAACCCTACAACCAAATAACAAAGAGTCTCTTGTGTCCCCAACACACCCAATACAATGGTAAATTGTATAGGTGCACTAGTTCGGCAAAGATATGGTGATACAAGTGCAATATGGATGGTAGATAAAGGTATTTGTAATCTGAAATTATAAAAAAAGCAAGGTAACGAATGATAAAAGTGAGCGTAAACGGTATTGCAATGCATTGAAACAAGGCCTAGGGTTCATACTTTCACTAGTGTAAGTCCTCTCAACAATACTAACATAATTGGATCATAAAACTATCCCTCAACATGCAACAAAGAGTCACTCCAAAGTCACTAATAGCGGAGAACGAACGAAGAGATTATGATAGGGTACGAAACCACCTCAAAGTTATTCTTTCCAATCAATCTGTTGGGCTATTCCTATAAGTGTCACAAACAGCCCTAGAGTTCGTACTAGAATAACACCTTAAGACACAAATCAACCAAAACCCTAATGTCACCCAGATACTCCAATGTCACCTCAAGTATCCGTGGGTATGATTATACGATATACATCACACAATCTCAGATTCATCTATTCAACCAACACAAAGGACCTCAAAGAGTGCCCCAAAGTTTCTACCGGAGAATCACGACGAAAACGTGTGCCAACCTCTATGCATAGGTTCATGGGCGGAACCCACAAGTTGGTCACCAAAACATACATCAAGTGAATCACGTGATATCCCATTGTCACCACAGATATCCACGGCAAGACATACATCAAGTGTTCTCAAATCTTTAAAGACTCAATCCGATAAGATTACTTCAAAGGGGAAACTCGATTCATTACAAGAGAGTAGAGGGGGGAAGAAACATCATAGGATCCAAATATAATAGCAAAGCTCGCGATACATCAAGATCGTATCACCTCAAGAACACGAGAGAGAGAGAGAGAGATCAAACACATAGCTACTGGTACATACCCTCAGCCCGGAGGGAGAACTACTCCCTCCTCGTCATGGAGAGCACTGGGATGATGAAGATGGCCGCCGGAGAGGGATTGCCCCCTCCGGCAGGGTGCCGCAACGGGTCTAGATTGGTTTTTGGTGGCTACAGAGGCTTCTGGCGGCGGAACTCCCGATCTAATCTCTGTTTTGGAAGTTTTAGGGTACGTGGAGTTATATAGGCAGAAGAAGTACGTCAGGGGAGCCACGAGGGCCCCACGAGGCAGGGGGGCACGCCCAATTATAGGGGATCACAACAGCTTTCGAGGGTAGAGTATTCAACCCAAATTTATTGATTCGACACAAGGGGAGCCAAAGAAATTATTATTATTATCCACACCGTTCGGTTGTGCAAATGAAAGGCAATAATGACGATATATGATGGACTGATTGAGATGAGGAAAGCTGGTATGAACTTGACCTATCTTGATTTTGTAAATATGATTAGTTCCTCATTCCTGATTCAGCCTATTATGAATGAAACATGTTTGCAATGACAATTAGTAATTATAGTTCCTCATTCCATGCTTAATTAGCTAGGAGTTTATAATGGTTTACCTTGTGTGCCAACATGCTATTAAAATGGTTGTGATGTGGTATGATAGGGTGGTATCCTCCTTTGAACGATTCGAGTGGCTTGATTTGGCACATGTTCACGCATGTAGTTGAAACAAAATCAACATAGCCTCGACGATATTTATGTTCATGGTGAATTATATCCTACTCATGCTTGCATTCAATGTTGATTAATTTTAATGCATGTTCATGACTGTTGTCGCTCTCTAGCTGGTCGCTTCCCAGTCTCTTTCTAGCCTTCACTTGTACTAAGCGGGATTACTGCTTGTGCGTCCACTTCCATAAACCTCAAAACTTATTCCATATGAGTCCACCATACCTTCCTATATGCGGTATCTACCTGCGGTTCCAAGTAAATTTGTATGTGCCAAACTCTAAACCTTCAAATGAAATTCTGTTTTGTATGCTCGAATAGCTCATGTATCAATTAGGGTTGTCTATATCTTCCATGATAGGTGTATTATTCTCACGAGGAGTGGACTCCGCTCCTCATTCACGAGAAAATGGCTGGTAACCGGGATGCCCAGTCCCATGCTTAAATTAAAATAATTGCAAACAAAACTCCCCCAGGGTTGTTGTTAGTTGGAGGCACCCGTTGTTTCAGACAAGCCATATATTGATGTTTGTTGGTGGTGGGGAGTATAAACTTTACCATTCTGTTTGGGAACCGCCTATAATGTGTGTAGCATGGAAGATATCGAGATCTCTCGGTTGTTATGTTGACAATGAAAGTATACCACTGAAAATATTATTTATCTCTATTTCAAAAATCTAGCTCTGGCACCTCTACAAATCCCTGCTTCCCTTTGAGAAGGGCATATCTATTTACTTTTATGCTGAGTCATCATCCTCTTATTAAAAAGCACCAGTTGGAGAGCACCACTATCATTTGCATGTATTACTATTAGTTTACATTGAGTATGACTATGACTGGATCTCTTTTACCGTGAATTACAATGTTTAGTTAGTCCTTGATCTTCAGAGGTGCTCTGCATTTATGTTTTGCGGTTTCAAAAAGGGCTAGAGAGATAGCATCTAGTTATATCATATTATGATTGTTTTAAGAAAGTGTTGTCATCCGAGATTTACTATTATTGCTCGCTAGTTGATTATGCCATTGATATGAGTAAACATGAGACATAAGTCTTATTGTGAATATGGTTAGTTCACAATCTTTGCTGAAAACTTGAATGCTGGCTTTACATATTTACAACAACAAGATCAATCAGAGTTTGTAAAAGTTTTTTCTTTATCACCTTCAGTTTGTCAACTGAATTGCTTGAGGACAAGCAAAGGTTTAAGCTTGGGGAGTTGATACGTCTCCATCGTATCTACTTTTCCAAACACTTTTGACCTTGTTTTGGACTCTAACTTGCATGATTTGAATGGAACTAACCCGGACTAACGTTGTTTTCAGCAGAATTGCCATGGTATTATTTTTGTGCAGAAATAAAAGTTCTCGGAATGACCTGAAACTTCACGGAGAATATTTTTGGAATTTACAAAAATGCTAGCGAAAGAATCAACACCAGGGGCCCCACACCCTGTCCATGAGGGTGGGGGCGCGCCCCCTGTCACGTGGGCCCCCTGAGGCTCCACCGACCTCAACTCCAACTCTGTATATTTACGTTCGGGGAGAAAAAAACATAGAGAAGGATTCATCATGTTTTACGATACGGAGCCGCCGCCAAGCCCTAATCTCTCCCGGGAGGGTTGCTCTGGAGTCCGTTCGGGGCTCCGGAGAGGGGAATCCGTCGCCATCTTCATCATCAACCTTCCTCCATCACCAATTTCATGATGCTCACCGCCGTGTGTGAGTAATTCCATCGTAGGCTTGCTGGACGGTGATGGGTTGGATGGGATTTATCATGTAATCGAGTTAGTTTTGTTAGGTCTTGATCCCTAGTATCCACTATGTTCTGACATTGATGTTGCTATGACTTTGCTAGGCTTAATGCTTGTCACTAGGGCTCGAGTGCCATGATTTCAGATCTGAACCTATTATGTTTCCATGAATATATGTGAGTTCTTGATCCTATCTTGCAAGTCAGTAGTCACCTACTATGTGTTATGATCCAGTAACCCCGAAGTGACAATAATCGGGACCACTCCCGGTGATGACTATAGTTTGAGGAGTTCATGTATTCACTAAGTGTTAATGCTTTGTTCCGGTACTCTATTAAAAGGAGGCCTTAATATCCCCTAGTTTCCAATAGGACCCTGATACATCTCCAATGTATCTATAATTTTTGATTGCTCGTTGCTATTATATTATCTATTTTGGATGTTAATGGGCCTTATTTTACACTTTTATATCATTTTTGGGACTAACCTATTAATCAGAGGCCCATCCCAAATTGTTGTTTTTTGCCTATTTTAGGGTTTCGAAGAAAAGGTATATCAAACGGAGTCCAAACGGAATGAAACCTTCGGGAACGTGATTTTGTCAACAAACATGATCCAAGAGACTTGGAGTGGCCGTCAAGAAACAAGGGAGGAAGGCACGAGGCAGGGGGCGCGCCTACCCCCCTGGGCACGCCCTCCACCCTCGTGAGCGCTCCATTGCACCACTGGCCTACTTCTTCCTCCTATATAAGTCCACGTACCCCAAACATCCAGGAGCACCACGAAAACCTAATCCCACCACCGCAACCTTCTGTACTCGAGAGATCCCATCTCGGGGCCTTTTCCGGAGCTCCGCCGGAGGGGGCCTTGATCACGGAGGGCCTCTACATCAACTCCATGGCCTCTCCGGCGATGTGTGAGTAGTTTGCTTCAGACCTATGGGTCCATAGTTATTAGTTAGATGGCTTCTTCTCTCTCTTTGGATCTCAATACAAAGTTCTCCTCGGTTCTCTTGGAGATCTATTTGATGTAATATTCTTTTACGGTGTGTTTGTCGAGATCTGATGAATTGTGGGTTTATGATCCAGATTATCTATGAACAATATTTGATTCTCCTATGAATTCTTTGATGTATGATTGGTTTATCTTTGCAAGTCTCTTCGAATTATCAGTTTGGTTTGGCCTACTAGATTGATCTTTCTTGCCATGGGAGAAGTGCTTAGCTTTGGGTTCAATCTTGCGGTGTTCAATCCCAGTGATAGAAAGGGAACCAGACGTATTGTATTGTTTCCATCGAGGATAAAAATATGGGGTTTATATCATATTGCATGAGTTTATCCCTCTACATCATGTCATCTTCCTTAAAGCATTACTCTATTCTTATGAACTTAATACTCTAGATGCATGCTGGATAGCGGTCTATGTGTGGAGTAATAGTAGTAGATGCAGAATCATTTCAGTCTACTTGTCTCGGATGGGATGCCTATATACATGATCATACCTAGATATTCTCATAACTATGCTAAATTCTATCAATTGCTCGACAGTAATTTGTTCACCCACCGTAATACTTATGCACTTGAGAGAAGCCACTAGTGAAACCTATGGCCCCCCGGTCTATCTTCCATCATATTAATCTTCCAATACTTAGTTATTTCCTTTGCCATTTATTTTACTTTGCATCTTTATTTCTGTTTGTCATAAAAATACCAAAAATATTATCTTATCATATCTATCAGATCTCACTCTCGTAAGTGACCGAGAAGGGCTTGACAACCCCTTTATTGCGTTGTTGCGAGGTTCTTATTTGTTTGTGTAGGTGCGTGAAACTTGAGGGTGATCTCCTACTGGATTCATACCTTGGTTCTCAAAAACTGAGGGAAATACTTACGCTACTTTACTGCATCACCCTTTCCTCTTCAAGGGAAAACCAACGCAGTGCTCAAGAGGTAGCAAGAAGGATTTCTGGCGCCGTTGCCGGGGAGATTCGCGCCAAGCCTAGTCAAGTCAAGACATACCAAGTACCCATCACAAACTCTTATCCCTCGCATTACATTACTTCTCATTTGCCTCTCGTTTTCCTCTCCCCCACTTCACCCTTGTCATTTTATTCGCCCTCTCTCTCCTTCCTCCTTCTCTTTCCCTATTTGCCTCTTTTGCCTGTTTCTTGTTTGCTTGTGTGTTGGATTGCTTGCCGGTCACGATGGCTCAAGATAATACTAAATTCTGTGAATCTACCAATACCAACAACAATGATTTTATTAGCACTCCTCTTACCAATGTTGAATCTTGTGAAAGTAATGCTGCTTTGCTGAATCTTGTCGTGAAAGATCCGTTTTCCGGCCTTCCTAGTGAAGATGCCGCTACCCATCTAAACAACTTTGTTGATTTATGTGATGTGCAAAAGAAGAAAGATGTGGATAATGATATTGCTAAATTGAAGCTATTCCTATTTTCGCTTAGAGATCGTGCTAAAGCTTGGTTTTCGTCTTTGCCTAAAAATAGTATTGATTCATGGAATAAATGCAAAGATGCTATCAGCTCTAAGTATTTCCCTCCCGCTAAGATCATCTCTCTTAGAAATGATATTATGAATTTTAAACAACTTGATCATGAACATGTTGCACAAGCTTGGGAGAGGATGAAATTAATGATACGTAATTTCCCTACACATGGTTTGAATCTTTGGATGATTATACAAAACTTTTATGCCGGATTGAATTTTGCTTCTAGAAATCTTTTAGATTCCGCCGTGGGAGGCACTTTTATGGAAATCACTTTAGGAGAAGCTACCAAACTCCTAGATAATATTATGGTTAATTATTCTCAATGGCACACCGAAAGATCTACTACTAAAAAAGTGCATGCAATTGAAGAGATTAATGTTTTGAGTGGAAAGATGGATGAACTTATGAAATTGTTTGCTAATAAGAGTGCTCCTACTGATCCTAATGATAATTCTTTGTCTACCTTGATTGAGAATAATAATGAATCTATGGATGTGAATTTTGTTGGTAGGAACAATTTTGGTAATAACGCGTATAGAGGTAATTTTAATTCTAGGCCGTTGTGACGCCCCCAATTTGACCGTACACTAATCATGCACGCAAATGTGTACGATCAAGATCAAGGACTCACGGGAAGATATCACAACACGACTCTACAAATAAAATAAGTCATACAAGCATCATATTACAAGCCAGGGGCCTCGAGGGCTCGAATACAAGAGCTTGATCATAGACGAGTTAGCGGAAGCAACAATATCTGAGTACAGACATAAGTTAAACAGGTTTGCCTTAACAAGGCTAGCACAAACTGGGATACAGATCGAAAGAGGCGCAGGCCTCCTGCCTGGGATCCTCCTAACTACTCCTGGTTGTCGTCAGCGGGCAGCACGTAGTAGTAGGCACCTCCGGTGTAGTAGGAGTCGTCGTCGACGGTGGCGTCTGGATCCTGGGCTCCAACATCTGGTTGCGACAACCAGGTAGAAGGGATAGAAGGAAAAGAAGGAGAAGCAACCGTGAGTACTCATCCAAAGTACTCGCAAGCGAGGAGCTACACTACATATGTATGCATTGGTATCAAATGGAATAAGGGTATCATATGTGGACTGAACTGTAGAATGCCGGAATAAGAGGGGGATAGCTAGTCCTATCGAAGACTACGCTTCTGGTAACCTCCATCTTGCAGCAGAAGAAGAGAGTAGATGGTAAGTTCACCAAGTAGCATCGCATAGCATAATCCTAACCGATGATCCTCCCCTCGTCGCCCTGTGAGAGAGCGATCACCGGTTGTATCTGGCACTTGGAAGGGTGTGTTTTATTAAGTATCCGGTTCTAGTTGTCATATGGTCAAGGTACAACTCCAAGTCGTCCTGTTACCGAAGATCACAGCTATTCGAATAGATTAACTTCCCTGCAGGGGTGCACCACATAACCCAACACGCTCGATCCCATTTGGCCGGACACACTTTCCTGGGTCATGCCCGGCCTAGGAAGATCAACACGTCGCAGCCCCACCTAGACCAACAGAGAGGTCAGCACGTCGGTCTAAACCTAAGCGCCCAGGGCTCTGGGCCCATCGCCCTTAGCACACCTGCACGTTGCGTGGGTGGCCGGAAGCAGACCTAGCCTAGTAGGCGTTCCAGTCCAATCCAGCGCGTGCCGCTCCGTTGCTGACGTCACGAAGGCTTCGGCTGATACCACGACGTCGAGTGCCCATAACTGTCCCCGCGTAGATGGTTAGTGCGTATAGGCCAGTAGCCAGACTCAGATCAAATACCAAGATCTCGTTAAACGTGTTAAGTATCTGCGAACGCCGACCAGGGCCAGGCCCACCTCTCTCCTAGGTGGTCTCAACCTGCCCTGTCGCTCCGCCTCAGAGTAACAGTCGGGGGCCCTCAGGAACCCAGGCCCACCTCTACCGGGATGGAGCCACCTACCCCTTCAGCCCCCATCTCCGAATAGTATCACAGGTAATGTAACAGTGTAAAGTATATAGTATATGCCCGTGATCACCTCCCGAAGTGATCACGGCCCAGTAGTATAGCATGGCAGACGGACAAGAGTGTAGGGCCACTGATGGAACACTAGCATCCTATACTAAGCAGTAGGATAGCAGGTAATGGTAACAACAGTAGTAGCAAGGACAGGCTATGCATCAGAATAGGATTAACGAAAGCAGTAACATGCTACACTACTCTAATGCAAGCAGTATCGAGAAGAGTAGGCGATATCTGGTGATCAAAGGGGGGGCTTACCTGGTTGCTCTGGCACGAGAGAGGGGTCGTCAACACCGTAGTCGTACTGGGTAGCAGCGGCGTCGGTCTCGGTGTCTAGCGAGAGAAGAGGGGGAAGAAACAATAAATATTAAGCAAACAGATGCATAGCGATGCATGACATGACAAGTATCGGTGCTAGGGGTGCCCTAACGCGGTACGAGGTGGTACCGGTGAAGGGGGAAAACATCCGGGAAAATATCCCAGTGTTTCGCGTTTTCGGACAAATGAACCGGAAGGGGAAAGTTGTGTGTTCGCTATGCTAGGGATGTGTGGCGGACGAACGGGCTGCGAATCCGGATTCGCCTCGTCGTTCTGATCAACTTTCATGTAGAAAGTATTTTCATCTGAGCTACGGTTTATTTTATATTAATTTTAAAAGATTTAAATCATTTTTAGGACTAATTTAAATATTTTAACTCAACATTATCCAAAATAGTAAAAGATGACGTCAGCATGACATCATGCTGACGTCAGCAGTCAACTGAGCAGTTGACTGGGTCAACTATGTGTGGGACCCACATGTCATTGATTGATTAGTCTAATCAGGGGGTTAATTAAGTTAACAAGTAATTAGGTTAATCTAATCAAGATTAATTAATTTAATTAATCCTTTAATCAATTAATTAATTATCATTTTAATTAATTTTAGTTATTATTTATTATTTCAGTTTTTTAAAATTAATTTAATTAGTATTTTTTTATTTCGTTTCCGTTCACAGGGGGGTGGGCCCCGTTGTCTGTGGCACAGAGGCCTTGCGGGTCAGGCGCTGGGTGCGGGCGTGGTGCCCGTGCCCGAGGCCGAACGGGGCTGGCCTCGGACGCGGCCCGCGGCGTGCGCGCCGGCAGCCAGTGGGGGGCGAGCTGCGGTGGACGGGGCTAGGCCAGGGACGGCGCGCGCGTGGTCTCGGCGAGGTGCGGGCGCGGTGGCCGTCTGCGGGGAAGGCAGGAGCAGCGCACGGGGGGGGGGGCTGAGGGCAGAGCGGAACAACGGCGTTGCGGGACGCGAGGCAGGCGAGGCGCGGACGGGTGCGGTCACTGCGGCGGCAGGGAGGCGGGGGAAAGCAGCACCAGGGCGCAGGCGTGCGGCCGTGCGGCGTTCGTGGGCGGAGCCGTGCGGGGCGGGCGACGAGCGCGCGCGTGCGCGTGCGTGCGTGAGTGGCGCGCGGCCCGGAGCGTGAGCTCCGGCACGCGGGCGCAACCGAGCAGCGCGGCCGGCAAACGGAGAGAGAGGAGGGGCGCGGGGAGGCGCAGGCGCACGGTGAGCGCGGGCACACGCGGCGAGCGCGAGTGCGCGCGGGGGGGGGGGGGAACGTGCAGGGGAGGGGAAGCTCACATCGCGGAGCAGGGAACGGGGCACTGGGCTCGGGGAAGGTTGGGGGGGCGACGGGGACGAGCGACGGAGTCGAGGAGGACGGCGAGGTGGCGGCGTCCGGTGAGGGAGGTCCGGTGGCGTCGTGCGGCCGTCTCCTCCTGATCCAATCGGGAGAGATGGGGGGGGGGAAGGGAGATATTTCTGCGGGGGGGGGGGGGGGGGGGTGGGGGTGTCGTGGGGAGAGTGGGGTGGATGGGGTTAGGGTTTCGGTCGGGTGTGGGGTTAAGGGAGTGTGTGGGGGGGGCGGCTGGGCCGTGGGGTGGGCCGGCCCGTTCGGGCGGCTGAGGCCAGCTGGGCCACTTGGCCCAATGAGGGGGGGGGGTTGCTTTGCTTTTTATTTTGTTAGTTTCGTTTTCTTTCTACTTTTCTTTTCTATTTTTATTTCCTTTTGATTCATTACAGTTTTATAAAACCTAAAAGCAAGTCCCAATTTAGCAATAATAATTGTGCTACTCACCTATTAATTTCAGGCAACTAAATAAGATATTCTGATATTTTATAAATAGAAAGGCATTTATATAATTGTTTTACCTACTGCTTTAATTACCTAAGTGCATTTAAACCTCTTACAATAAATGTGTTTTCTCCACCATAATTTCCGATGAATTAATTGGTTCACTCCGAACATTTTAGTTTTAAAATTTGAAATTTTTTATTGTTTGCCTGATTTTGAATTTGAATTTGAATCGGTCTCGAACTAACTCGAGATTAGCAACTATAATCGAGGTGATGTGGCATCATTAGCAGAGGATCACTGTAGCTTAATTACCCGGGCGTCACAATTCTCCTCCACTACAAGAAATCTCGTCCCGAGATTTAAGAGGGAAGTAAAGGGGGAAGGTTCGGGTTACGAAATTCTAGGGAGTGTTCTTGGTCTTGGTTGTTCTTCTCAAAGAGGTTGATCCATTACATTGATGTCTTCATTCTGTTGTTTCAGGTCATCATGATGAAGTTGTCGTCCTTTCTTCGGGAACTCCATCGTACTTACGAATAGGTAAGGGGCAGCTTTACAACAATTGAATGTTATAAGGGAAATTCATTTGGGGGTATCCTAAGAATGATCATAAGGGTATCTCTCGAGTTGAACAAATAAAACACATCGAGAGCAAAGTAAGAAGGTACCATAAGAAGTTTGAAACGGATAGACAATCGCCGTTGCCTGAAACAAGGCAACGGGTATAGGTATTATGTTTAATACCAGAATCGATGATCCCCCGAAAGGTGGCTTGTGAATTACATACGAAGCCAAGCGTGAGGAATAACTTTGGAAACAGGGTTGTACATGAGAGTCAGGTTTCGATCCTGTGGAACTATGGGTTATGGACCCACCATGTGTGTTATAGCCTATCATTTATGTCGGCAACAACATCGGTACCAAGGGCGAGGGACGAAGAGAAGCATTTTCCTGCTCGTTGAACGAGGCGGACCAATAGGCAAAGTTCTCATCCATCGGTGGCTATCGGAATGTCATCAACAATAGTAATAGGGTCTTACTGACAGAGTGGTACAACAAGGTGCTTAGCTAAGCAGGGAAATGCCACTGCTCAGATAAGTCAGATTACTAGAAATGTTAATCAATATAATGGGAAGGATAGTATGATTATCAGATTAAACAGATCAATGGAAAGGAAAATGTTTTTGAACACTTATTTCAGGGGTATATCCTTCCCAAGGACAAATAGAGCATGATATCCCTGGCAGGATATTAAGTAGAAAACCCTTCAGGAAAGGGGAGAGAAATTTCATGACATTGCCCATACAACGGTGATTGGATAATTGAGCAAGAAACATTTAGCACTGGGCTTCAAATGTTCTTGTTGAAAAACGGAGTACCATAGACATGCTTCGAGATAGCATTGACATGGACTTCAAGCAAAGGTCGTACTTTTGATACATGAAGGATTCATCAGGAACAACTTGTAGAATAAGTCTTACCGTTTCCTCATGGAAGAATGGATAACATAGCAAAAGGGAACTATAACAATAGGGTCTCCGGCCTGGTGGGCTAGGTATGACACCACCTTACCGGGTCATATAAAGACCAATGTTATAATTCTTGGAAATATGTTCCAACCGTCATATCTGACCGAGGTTCAGATCTGATTGGTGTCAGGATACCTTAGAAGAAAAGGTGCAACACAATTTACGAGATGACAATGTAAGATTCTCGGGAAATGAGCTATGGAGCGAGTTCCGACACACAAGTTCATCATTTAATCAAGGAGAGGTGAGGAGGTGGCTGATTGACTCAGCGACAACCCATTGACATTTCCAAAAAGGATGGATTTCCACAACTATGTGAACAAGGAGATAACATTTGTCAGATCAAATGATATAATAAGGTATGCTGGAGGAAAACATACATAGTTAAACATTAGTAGAAAGATGCGCCCGAAATATGGTTGGGCTGCACGACCAATGTCAGAATGGTGATTCAATAGTCAATAGTCTAAGAATGAATGGCCGGCCATTAACTTCAAAGTAATAGGGTTGCTAGAAAGGCAGAATCCAAACAGCACCATTCACTTGTTGGTACCCCGGTTGGAATCAACGCGAGGACCAAGAAAGAATGGTGATAATGAGAAGTATCACTATTCCAAGAATTCTTAAGAGGTGGAGCAATCCTCACAACATCCTTGATATTAAAAGATGGTAATACTCCAAGGTAAAGAAGAACAAATGCTGGATAGCAGGGAACTCAAGGTATAACACAAAACACGAACACGTTTGTGTTGACCGGAAGGCAATAAAGTGGTCAAAACTAACACAAATCATCGGGGGCAAGGATAATATTTCTCATCATGAACTCAATTGATATCCTGGAAGAGCTCATAAGGTCGATGATGATCACGACACATTTGTCGAGGGATTTCATGAAGATGTAATCAATCAGCGACGACATCAGGTCAAAGGAATGATGGAGCGGAAGGTTATTGGAACCATGGGTAGGACACAAACTTGAAATCAAGCTTGTTGTTCAAGGTGAACTGATATGCCGAGCATGATCGTCGTAAGCTTAGCTCATCATCGAAAGTTGTGCTCCGGGATTAAGGACCAGGTAGCATAGTTAAAGTTTAGCATGATAATGATATAGCCGAGCAGGCCAGGACTTACGTGATCGAGTTCAAATTCGTAAGTAATGAAGGTTACCAAGAGTTGTTTAATCGCGGTGCGATCTCGATTCAGTTATCGGTGTCTTTGAGTGTCTAATAACTCCAGCCCGTGGAAAATTGGAATCAGTGAGAATGTAGCACTTGATGAAGAACGCATAAGAAGTTATGCAGTTCCATGATTATCTCAAGATACTAGGGGGTAATACTCGACGACAGATTAAGGTAGAGGTTGGACTAGGGTATTGCTCTGCAGAAGATAAGGGCTCAAACTTGCATGAGAAACGGAATCAAGGAGGAACATGGTCGGAACCACGTCCATGGATACAAGATGAACTTATAACAAGTGGATAATTATTTTAAGAGAAGCTTCCATGATAAGGTATACATCGTGTCCATGGGCATGAACACAGGGTTCAAGGTCGACTCCCACTTGTTCAACGCATAACCTTTCATTCACCTCTCGTATTTCGAAAATGACTTTAGTTGTTGAAAGTTTTTACCTGGTGCAATACCAGATAAGTATGACCCGTGTAATATTTCGGGTTCACGCGGATTAGGGAAGGCGTAGGTCCAACCCATTAGGGCATCTTAGGAACATATACCACAGACTTCGGAGTAAATAATACAAGCTCGAAAGTAGAGCATTGTTCAAAAGCAGATGATACAATTTACCAAAGGCATTATATACCCATGCAAAGGCTCACAAGGTGTGACGCCCGGATAATCTTGCTACAGTAATTCCACGCTAATCGTGCCACGTCACCTCGGTTACTGTGGCTAGGCTTTCGTTAGATCAAACCGCGTCGAATTCAAATCTAAATTAATGTCAACAATAAAAGTTTTTGAAAGTTGAAACAAAAATGTTCGATGGGTGCCGAATATTACAACGGTAATTATAATAAAGCAAACACATTTTTATAAAATGTCTAGAAAATTTAAAATGATTTAAAAACAGAAAATAAAATAAATAAATAAAAAGAACAGAAAAAAAAAACAGAAAACAAACACAACAAAAAAAAGAACCCCCTCCCCCTGGGCCGAATGGCCCAGCTAGCCATCAGGCCAAAAGGCCCAACCGGCCCACCCCCACTCCCCTTATCCCTGGACCCCGAAACCCTAGCCACTACCCATCGCCCCACTCCCCCACTTCCCCCCCCCCACGACCCCCTCGCCCCTCCTCTGCCTCACCCGATCTGGATCGGGGGAATCAGCGCCGCCGCCCGATGCCCTGGCACGTCCCCGCCGCCCCACCGCCGTCCTCCTCGCCTCCCCCTTTCCCGAACTGCGAGCTCCGACGCCGCATCCGATCCGCCGTACGCCACCGCCTCGTCCTCGATTCACCTCCACCCGGAGCTCCACGGACACCGCACGGAGCCTGCGCAGCCGCCCGAGGACCTCGCCGGACCTCCTCGCCGGTCGGCCTCCTCCACGACGCGTCGCCTCCGTCATCGTCCTCGACCCCCGCTGCCTAATACCTACTGCCCCAGTGAGCCACAACCCCTCTGCCTCCTCTCTCCTGTGGTCACCACCTCTTGCCCCGCCATGCCGCTCGCGCTCCCCACCATGGCCACCGCCCGTGCCGGCGACCTGGCCACGCGCCCGCGTCGGCCAATCCCCGCCGTCCCGCGCCCGAGCTCGCACTCCGGCAGCTCCTGGCCTCCTAGCCGCACCCGGCGACGCCCGCGGTCGCCCTGCTTCTCCTCCTGTGCCGCTGTCACCGGCGACCGCAGCTGCTGCGCCCCCGGCCGCACCCTCTGCTGCTCCTGACCGAGCACCCTCGGCAACGCTCCACTGCAGGCGCGCACCCGCCGCCCCACGTCTCCGACCTGCCGGCCTCGACCATGGCCTCGCGGGAGCCCGGTTCGGCCACCGCGCCCCTGCCCTTCCCTGTGCGCGTTCGTGCACAGGAGGGAGGTGGCCTGAGCCACTTACAGGTGGGGCCCTCCCCCTGTAAATTAGATAAAAGGATAAGAGTAGAGAAAAATGAAAATGAAAAATAAAAGGAAATAGTAAAATGAATTAATTAATTAGTAATATAATTACTTTAATTAATTAACCTTGCTTAATTTGACCTAATTAACTAGCTTAGGTGTTTAAGCCTATTTTAATTAAATTGTGACAATGACATGTGGGTCTCACATGCACTATTCACACCATTGACCAGTCAACCATTGACTTGGTCAACTGGGTCTCCTGGCCCCACAGGTCATAGGCTGTGGCTGGCTTCTGTTGTGTACACATAGCTTTTTACTACTTAAATTGAATTAAAATAATTTAGAAAATGAATTAAAACTTTAGAAATTAATATAAAATAATCCGTAACTCGGATGAAAATACTTTGTACATGAAAGTTTCTCAGAACGACGAGACGAATCCGGATACACTCCCCGTTCGTCCGCCACACATTCCTAGCATAGCAAACACGCAACTTTCCCCCTCCGGTTCATCTGTCCGAAAATGCAAAACACCGGGAATACTTTCCCGGATGTTTCTCCCCTTCGCCGGTATCACCTATCCCTGTGTTAGATCACCTCTAGCACCACGTTTGTCATGTTATGCTTTGATTGCTCTGTTATTTATTGTGTTCCCCCTCCGTTACTTTTCCGGTAGACCCCGAGACTGCCGCTGATGCCCCTGTGATCGACTACGTCGACGACGACCCTCCTTCTTGTCTGAGCAACCAGGCAAGCCCCCCCTTTGATCACCAGATATCGCCTACTCTTCTCTATACTGCTTGCATTAGAGTAGTGTAGCATGTTACTGCTTCCCGTTAATCCTATACTGATGCATAGCCTGTCCTTGCTACTACTGTTGTTACCTTACCTGCAATCATAATGCTTAGTATAGGATGCTAGTTTTTCATCAGTGGCCCTACATCCTTGTCCGTCTGCCATGCTATACTATCGGGCCGTGATCACTCGGGAGTTGATCACGGGTATATACTATATACTTTATACATGATACATGTGGTGACTAAAGACGGGTCGGCTTGAGGAGCACCCGCGAGTGGATCTTTGAGGCGGAGCGACAGGGCAGGTTCCGACCACCTAGGAGAGAGGTGGGCCTGGCCCTGGTCGATGTTCGTGGATACTTAACACGCTTAACAAGATCTGGGTATTTGATCTGAGTTTGGCCATTTGGTCTATACGCACTAACCATCTACGCCGGAGTAGTTATGGGTATCCCGGCGTCGTGGTATCAGCCGAAGCCTTCGTGACGTCAGCGACTGAGTGGGGTGCGCCGGATTGGAACGTAAGCCTGCTCTTGTATTAAGGGGGCTAGTTCTGCTTCCGGCCGCGTACGCAACGTGCAGGTGTGCTAAGGGCGATGGGCCCAGACCCCTGTGCGCTTAGGTTTAGACCGGCGTGCTGACCTCTCTGTTGTGCCTAGGTGGGGCTGCGACGTGTTGATCTTCCGAGGCCGGGCATGACCCAGGAAAGTGTGTCCGGCCAAATGGGATCGAGCGTGTTGGGGTATGTGGTGCACCCCTGCAGGGAAGTTAATCTATTCGAATAGCCGTGATCTTCGGTAACAGGACGACTTGGAGTTGTACCTTGACCTTATGACAACTAGAACCGGATACTTAATAAAACACACCCTTCCAAGTGCCAGATACAACCGGTGGTCGCTCTCTCACAAGGCGACGAGGGGAGGATCATCGGTTAGGGTTATGCTATGCGATGCTACTTGGAGGACTTCAGTCTACTCTCTTCTACATGTTGCAAGACGGAGGCTGCCAGAAGCGTAGTCTTTGAAAGGATTAGTTATCCCCCTCTTATTCTGGCATTCTGCAGTTCAGTCCACATATGATACCCTTACTCCATTTGATACCCATGCATATGTAGTGTAGCTCCTTGCTTGCGAGTACTTGGATGAGTACTCACGGTTGCTTTCTCCCCCTTTTCCCCCTTTTCCTTTCATTCTGGTTGTCGCAACCAGATGCTGGAGTCCAGGAGCCAGACGCCACCGTCGACGACGACCCCTACTACACCGGAGGTGCCTACTACTACGTGATGCCCGCTGAAGACGACTAGGAGTAGTTAGGAGGATCCCAGGCAGGAGGCCCGCGCCTCTTTCGATCTGTATCCCAGTTTGTGCTAGCCTTCTTAAGGCAAACTTGTTTAACTTATGTCTGTACTCAGATATTGTTGCTTCCGCTGACTCGTCTATGATCGAGCTCTTGTATTCGAGCCCTCGAGGCCCCTGGCTTGTAATATGATGCTTGTATGACTTATTTTAATTGTAGAGTTGTGTTGTGATATCTTCCCGTGAGTCCTTGATCTTGATCGTACACTTTTGCGTGCATGATTAGTGTACGGTCAAATCGGGGGCGTCACAAGTTGGTATCAGAGCCGACTGCCTGTAGGAATCCCCCTTCCAACTCCTTGGCTGAAGTTGAGTCTAGTCGATGAAAAATGTTTTACTAACATGGCTGTGCGGCCCATGGGCCCACGTCGCCATTGGGTGGTATTAGGATCTTTTACTCCTCGATCTTTACTCCGGGATTTTGAACTCTCTTCTATTCGGGTTAAACGATTTTTACTAAACCTGACTCTAGGTTCTCGTAACTACTTTCTCCCGGAGAGCCCCTTATCACAGATGATCGCATGCTGCACCAGAAGATTCTGAAGATACTCTCCAATGTTCTCTTGAGACTTTGTGCCCGCCGCCTTTGCAATTCCCTACCACCGAATCATCCCTATGGATAAATAGATACACCAGTCGTCCTTACTTTTATTCCTAGCTGATCTTGTTATTGCAAGATACCCCGAAATTCTCTCTATTGTTCCGAGAATACTTTGCGCCTACCGCCTTGTAGTTCTTTGCCGCCTGAATGTCCCTATGGATAAATCTCGCACCTACCGAGTATCCGCTCATCCCCAGTTGCTTATGTGTTTCACTAGGGTCTTCGAAATAATATTCGATCTTCCGAAAATACTTAGTAGCTTATTGCCCTTGAAATTCTTGCTTGCTTGCATTATGGTTAATCCCATAAGTCTCGTAATCATTATTGGCATCCCTTGTCATTGTCATTTTGGGTCTTTGATCCAATATGGTTGTGAATGCTTGCAATCCTCAGGATTTATTCTTCTGGCTCAGACATCATTTTAAACATGAGCTGGTTCTCGACCAATCGGATTGCCATCGATTGTACCCTAAGCATACGTAACTTATCCATCCTTAATCATAGTGTTGCTTCTGATCCCTTGGTCAGAAATTATAATTCTTTTGCATTTGAGCTTTAAATTAGTCAGTTGTTTCTATAGTCTGATCTCCTTGCATTGTTTCTTCCTCTGGTTGAGTACCGATGCTCACATCAGATCCTTTGAGGACCACCGGATCCTTTGTTGGATTTTATCTGATAACGTCCTTCATAGTCAATCCCTTTGGAAGTTCTTTCTCCATTGGTAAATCCTATCCTCTGATTGACCAACCATGCTCTGCTTTCGAGCTTGTGGTATTTACTATTGAAGCTTGTGGTATATGTTTCCACGGTACCCTGGCGTGTTGAACCTATGCCTTCCTTAATATGTGTGAACTCGAAAGTTTTCACGAGTCATACTCTTCTGGTGTTTTGCTAGATAAAATCTCAACACTACAACTTCTTCGAAAGTGAGAGGTGAATGGAAGGTTATACATTCAAGAATTGGGAGTCCACCTTGAACTTTGTGTTCATGCCCATGGACACGACGTAGATCCTACCATAGAAGCTTCTTGTAATAATAACTATTTCGTTGATATAATACCATCTGGTATCTGTGAACTGATCCTATGCAATCATGGTTTCGACCATATTTTCTCTTTGATCCCATTTCTCGGGCAAGTTTAAGCACTTGTCTTTTGCAAGTCAATACACCAGTCCAACCTCTACCTTGATCTACAGTCGAGTATTACCCTCTGGTATCTCGAGTATATCTAAGAACTGTGTTGCATCTTATGAGTCTCCATCAGCTATTATTTCTCACCGATTCCAATTTTTCATGGGTGATGAGTTGTTAGTCGCTCAAGAACACCGGTAAGTGAACCGATTCCGCACTCTGGTTCGATAATTCTAAGTAATATTCGTTGCTTATGAGTTTAATAATCCTTCAAGTCATTCCTAGCCTGATCGGCTATACCATTATTGGGCTAATTTTTAACTGTGCTACCTGGTCCTGCTTCACGGAGCACAAATTTCGACAGTGAGCTAATCTTATGTCGATCTTCTTTGTCATATCATTTCTCCTTGAATAGCAAACTTGATTTCGAGTTTGTTTCATACCCATGGTTCTGATAATTTTCTCTTCACCGTTCCTTTTGCTTGATGTCATCGATGATCGATTATATCCTCATGAAACCCCTCGACAAGTGTGCCATGATCATCATCAACATTTTGACCCCTTCCAGGATATCAATTGAATTCATGATGAGAAATACCATCCTTGCCCTCGATGAGTTGTTTTGTCATCGACCACTTTATTGCCTTCCCTCCAACACAAACTTGTCCGTGTTCTGTGTTGTACCTTGAGTTCATTGCTATCCAGCATTTGTTCTTCTTTACCTTGGAGTATTACCATCTTTTATGACAAGAATGTCACGAGGATTACTCCACCTCTTAAGAATTCTTGGTATAGTGATACTTCTCACCATCACCATTCTTTCTTGGTCCCCGTGTTGATTCCAACAAGTGAACGGTGTTGTTTGGATTCTTTCCTTCTAGCAACCCTATTGCTTTGAAGATAATGGTCGGCCGTTCATTCTTAGACTACTGGTTGTTGAACCACCATTCTAACATTGATCATTCTATGCAAGCCCATATTTCGGGTGCACCTTTAACTGTGTATGTTTTCCTCAAGCATACATCATTATATCATTTGATCCGACAAATGATATCTCTTTGTTCACCTGATTGTGGAAATTCATTTTTTGGAAATCTTGACAAAATGTTGCTGAATCCATCAGCCACCTCCTCATCTCTCCTTGGATTAGTGGAGAACTCTTGTTTCGGAACTCGCTTACATAGTTCAATTCCCGAGAATCTTACAATGTCATCTCGACAATGTGTGTTACACCTTTCTTCTCAGGCATCCCGAGTCTGAGTTATCCTAACACCAATCAGATCTGAATCTCGGTCAGATATGATGGTTGGAACCTTTTCCAAGAGTCATAACATTGGTCTTTATATAACCGGTAAGGTGGTGTCATGCCTAGTACACCTGGCCGGAGGACCTATTGTCATAGCTCCCTTCTTAAGCAAGGTTAGCGATTTTTCCATGCAGAAATTGTAAAACTTATTCTACAAGTTGTTCCTGATGGATCCTTCGTGCATCCAAATTCTGAACCTTACTTGATGACCTTGTCAATGCTATCTCGAAGCATGTCTATGGTACTCTGCACATATTGAAGCACCATGCTAAATTTCCTTTATCAACTATTCAAACACTGTTGTATGGGTAATGTCATGAAATTTCTCTCCCCTTACCTAATGAGTTTTCTACATTATATCCTATCATGGATATCATGCTCTGCTTCACCTTGGGAAGGATATACCCCTGAAATATGTGTTTAAACGCATTTTCCTTTCCATTGTTCTGTTTAACCTGATGATCACATTTTCCTTTCCATTGGTTTCCTTGACCTTTCTTGTGATCTATATACTCTAAGCAGTAATAATTCACTGCTTAGGTAAGCACCTCGTTGCACCACTCTGTTAGTATGACCCTGTTACTAGTGTTGATGACATTTCGGTAGCCACCGATGGACGAGAACCTTGCCTATTGGCCCGCCTCGTTCAACGAGCAGGAAAGTGGTTCTCTTCGTCCCTTGCCCTTGGTATCGATGTTGTTGCCGACATAACTGGCAGGCTACCCTCTGAATTGCCTTGCTATCATGACCGTGCAAGATGTCAGCCCCCTTTCTACTTTTTACCCACATGGTGGGCCCATAACCCACAGTTCCACAGGATCGAAACCTGACCCTCCTATACACCTTGTTGTCGAAGTTAATCCTCGCGCTTGGCTTCGTATTTAATTCACGAGCCACCTTCCTAGTGCTCTATTCTGGTATCAGACGCAATACTTACTCTCGTTGCTCTGAAACCCTTTCTCACTCTAGTTCAGACTTCGAGCAACTATCTATCCACTTGGAACCCCTTATTGTACCTTCGTACCTTACTCTTGATGTATTCGATATGTTCAGCTCGAGAGATAATCTTACGCTCATTCATGGGTTAACCCCCAGATTGTTTCCCTCATAAACATTCTGTCGTAGCTGAGCTGCCCCTTACCTATTCGTAAGTACGTTGGAGTTCCCGAGAAAAGGACGACATCACCATGATGACCTGAAGCAGAGAAATGAAGACGTCGATGTAATGGATCGACCTCTTCAAGAAGAGCAACCAAGACTGAGAAGGTTCGTTAGCATTTGGTAACCAGACCTTTCCCCCTTATTCCCCCTCTTAAATCTCGGGACGAGATTTCTTGTAGTGGAGGAGAATTGTGACGCCCAGATAATCTTGCTACAGTAATTCCACGCTAATCGTGCCACGTCACCTCGGTTACTGTTGCTAGGCTTTCGTTAGATCAAACCGCGTCGAATTCAAATCTAAATTAATGTCAACAATAAAAGTTTTTGAAAGTTGAAACAAAAATGTTCGATGGGTGCCGAGTATTACAACGGTAATTATAATAAAGCAAACACATTTTTATAAAATGTCTATATAATTTAAAATGATTTAAAAACAGAAAAGAAAATAAAAAAAAAAGAACAGAAAAAAAAACAGAAAACAAACACAACAAAAAAAAAGAACCCCCTCCCCCTGGGCCGAATGGCCCAGCTAGCCATCAGGCCAAAAGGCCCAACCGGCCCACCCCCACTACCCTTATCCCTGGACCCCGAAACCCTAGCCACTACCCATCGCCCCACTCCCCCACTTCCCCCCCCCCCCCCACGACCCCCTCGCCCCTCCTCTACCTCCTCGCCTCCCCCTTTCCCGAACTGCGAGCTCCGACGCCGCATCCGATCCGCCGTACGCCACCGCCTCGTCCTCGATTCACCGCCGCCCGGAGCTCCACGGACACCGCACGGAGCCTGCGCAGCCGCCCAAGGACCTCGCTGGACCTCCTCGCCGGTCGGCCTCCTCCACGATGCGCCGCCTCCGTCATCCTCCTCGACCCCCGCTGCCTAACCCCTACTGCCCAAGTGAGCCACAACCCCACTGCCTCCTCTCTCCTGTGGTCACCGCCTCTTGCCCCGCCATGCCGCTCGCGCTCCCCACCATGGCCACCGCCCGTGCCGGCGACCTGGCCACGTGCCCGCGTCGGCCAATCCCCGCCGTCCCGCGCCCGAGCTCGCACTCCGGCAGCTCCTGGCCTCCTAGCCGCACCCGGCGACGCCCGCGGTCGCCCTGCTTCTCCTCCTGTGCCGCTGTCACCGGCGACCGCAGCTGCTGCGCCCCCGGCCGCACCCTCTGCTGCTCCTGACCAAGCACCCTCGGCAACGCTCCACTGCAGGCGCGCACCCGCCGCCCCACGTCTCCGACCTGCCGGCCTCGACCATGGCCTCGCGGGAGCCCGGTTCGGCCACCGCGCCCCTGCCCTTCCCTGTGCGCGTTCGTGCACAGGAGGGAGGTGGCCTGAGCCACTTACAGGTGGGGCCCTCCCCCTGTAAATTAGATAAAAGGATAAGAGTAGAGAAAAATGAAAATGAAAAATAAAAGGAAATAGTAAAATGAATTAATTAATTAGTAATATAATTACTTTAATTAATTAACCTTGCTTAATTTGACCTAATTAACTAGCTTAGGTGTTTAAGCCTATTTTAATTAAATTGTGACAATGACATGTGGGTCTCACATGCACTATTCACACCATTGACCAGTCAACCATTGACTTGGTCAACTGGGTCTCCTGGCCCCACAGGTCATAGGCTGTGGCTGGCTTCTGTTGTGTACACATAGCTTTTTACTACTTAAATTGAATTAAAATAATTTAGAAAATGAATTAAAACTTTAGAAATTAATATAAAATAATCCGTAACTCGGATGAAAATACTTTGTACATGAAAGTTTCTCAGAACGACGAGACGAATCCGGATACACTCCCCGTTCGTCCGCCACACATTCCTAGCATAGCAAACACGCAACTTTCCCCCTCCGGTTCATCTGTCCGAAAATGCAAAACACCGGGAATACTTTCCCGGATGTTTCTCCCCTTCGCCGGTATCACCTATCCCTGTGTTAGATCACCTCTAGCACCACGTTTGTCATGTTATGCTTTGATTGCTCTGTTATTTATTGTGTTCCCCCTCCGTTACTTTTCCGGTAGACCCCGAGACTGCCGCTGATGCCCCTGTGATTGACTACATCGACGACGACCCTCCTTCTTGTCTGAGCAACCAGGCAAGCCCCCCCTTTGATCACCAGATATCGCCTACTCTTCTCTATACTGCTTGCATTAGAGTAGTGTAGCATGTTACTGCTTCCCGTTAATCCTATACTGATGCATAGCCTGTCCTTGCTACTACTGTTGTTACCTTACCTGCAATCATAATGCTTAGTATAGGATGCTAGTTTTTCATCAGTGGCCCTACATCCTTGTCCGTCTGCCATGCTATACTATCGGGCCGTGATCACTCGGGAGCTGATCACGGGTATATACTATATACTTTATACATGATACATGTGGTGACTAAAGACGGGTCGGCTTGAGGAGCACCCGCGAGTGGATCTTTGAGGCGGAGCGACAGGGCAGGTTCCGACCACCTAGGAGAGAGGTGGGCCTGGCCCTGGTCGACGTTCGCGGATACTTAAAACGCTTAACGAGATCTGGGTATTTGATCTCAGTTTGGCCATTTGGTCTATACGCACTAACCATCTACGCGGGAGTAGTTATGGGTATCCCGGCGTCGTGGTATCAGCCGAAGCCTTCGTGACGTCAACGACTGAGTGGCGCGCGCCGGATTGGAACGTAAGCCTGCTCTTGTATTAAGGGGGCTAGTTCTGCTTCCGGCCGCGTACGCAACGTGCAGGTGTGCTAAGGGCGATGGGCCCAGACCCCTGTGCGCTTAGGTTTAGACCGGCGTGCTGACCTCTCTGTTGTGCCTAGGTGGGGCTGCGACGTGTTGATCTTCCGAGGCCGGGCATGACCCAGGAAAGTGTGTCCGGCCAAATGGGATCGAGCGTGTTGGGGTATGTGGTGCACCCCTGCAGGGAAGTTAATCTATTCGAATAGCCGTGATCTTCGGTAACAGGACGACTTGGAGTTGTACCTTGACCTTATGACAACTAGAACCGGATACTTAATAAAACACACCCTTCCAAGTGCCAGATACAACCGGTGGTCGCTCTCTCACAGGGCGACGAGGGGAGGATCATCGGTTAGGGTTATGCTATGCGATGCTACTTGGAGGACTTCAGTCTACTCTCTTCTACATGTTGCAAGACGGAGGCTGCCAGAAGCGTAGTCTTTGAAAGGATTAGTTATCCCCCTCTTATTCTGGCATTCTGCAGTTCAGTCCACATATGATACCCTTACTCCATTTGATACCCATGCATATGTAGTGTAGCTCCTTGCTTGCGAGTACTTGGATGAGTACTCATGGTTGCTTTCTCCCCCTTTTCCCCCTTTTCCTTTCATTCTGGTTGTCACAACCAGATGCTGGAGTCCAGGAGCCAGACGCCACTGTCGACGACGACCCTTACTACACCGGAGGTGCCTACTACTACGTGATGCCCGCTGACGACGACCAGGAGTAGTTAGGAGGATCCCAGGCAGGAGGCCCGCGCCTCTTTCGATCTGTATCCCAGTTTGTGCTAGCCTTCTTAAGGCAAACTTGTTTAACTTATGTCTGTACTCAGATATTGTTGCTTCCGCTGACTCGTCTATGATCGAGCTCTTGTATTCGAGCCCTCGAGGCCCCTGGCTTGTAATATGATGCTTGTATGACTTATTTTAATTGTAGAGTTGTGTTATGCTATCTTCCCATGAGTCCTTGATCTTGATCATACACATTTGCGTGCATGATTAGTGTACGGTCAAATCGGGGGCGTCACACAAGGTTATTCAATATGAAGCACACTGTCGGATAAATTCCAACAAAGGAACCGATGGTCCACAAGGGATATGATGTGAGCATCGGTACTCAACCAGAGGAAGAAGAATGCAAGGAGATCTGATTATAGAAACACCTGACTAATTCAAAGTTCAAATGCAAAAGGATTATGACTTCCGATCAAGGGATCAGAAGCAAACGCTCTGACTTAAGGATGGATAAGTTGCATAGACTTAGGGGTACAATCAATGACAATCCGACTGGTCGGGAACCAGCTCATGTTTAAAAGGATGTCTGAGCCGGAAAGATAATTTAGAAGGGTTGATAGATGATTGTGTGCATCCGCACACATGTTGAATCAATAGGATCAAAATGACGGTGTCAAAAGATACTAGTGAATATTGCGAGTGATATGGGAGCATCCATAATATAAGCATACAAGTATTTGTAGAGCATTAGTTGCTAAGGATTTTTGGAGGATTGAATAGTATTTCAAAGACTTTTGTGAAACACCTGAACAACTGGGGATGAGCGGATACTCGGAAAGTGCGAGAAATTATTCTTAGGGATAATCAGGTGGCAAAGAACTGCAAGGCAGTAGGCACAAAATATTCTCGGGGTATCTTGTAATAACAAGATCGACTGGGAATAAAAGTAAGCACGACAGGTGTAAGTATTTATCCATAGGGATATTTCGGTGGAAGGGAATTGCAAAAGCAACGGCACAAGGTCTCGAGAGAATACCGGAGAGTATCTTCGAAATCTCCTGGTGCAGCCGGCAATCATCTGGACTGAAGGGGCTCTCCGGGAGAAAGTAATTTCGAGAACCTAAAGTTAGATTTTAGTAAAAATTGTTTAACCCGAATAGAAGAGAGTTCAGAATCCCGGAGTAAAGATCGAGGAGTAAAAGATTCTAATACCACCCAAATGGCGACGTGGGCCCGTAAGGCACACGGCCATGTTAGTAAAAGTTTTTGTAATGTCTAGACTCAACTTCGACCAAAGAGTGTGGAAGGGGGATTCCTACAGGCAGTCGGCTCTGATACCAACTTGTGACGGCCCCGATTTGACCGTACACTAATCATGCACGCAAATGTGTACGATCAAGATCAAGGACTCATGGGAAGATATCACAACACAACTCTACAAATAAAATAAGTCATACAAGCATCATATTACAAGCCAGGGGCCTCGAGGGCTCGAATACAAGAGCTCGATCATAGACGAGTCAGCGGAAGCAACAATATCTGAGTACAGACATAAGTTAAACAAGTTTGCCTTAACAAGGCTAGCACAAACTGGGATACAGATCGACAGAGGTGCAGGCCTCCTGCCTGGGATCCTCCTAACTACTCCTGGTCGTCGTCAGCGGGCAGCACGTAGTAGTAGGCACCTCTGGTGTAGTAGGAGTCGTTGTCGACGGTGGCGTCTGGATCCTGGGCTCCAACATATGGTTGCGACAACCAGGTAGAAGGGATAGAAGGAAAAGAAGGAGAAGCAACCGTGAGTACTCATCCAAAGTACTCGCAAGCGAGGAGCTACACTACATATGTATGCATTGGTATCAAATGGAATAAGGGTATCATATGTGGACTGAACTGCAGAATGCCGGAATAAGAGGGGGATAGCTAGTCCTATCGAAGACTACGCTTCTGGTAACCTCCATCTTGCATCAGAAGAAGAGAGTAGATGGTAAGTTCACCAAGTAGCATCGCATAGCATAATCCTAACCGATGATCCTCCCCTCGTCGCCCTGTGAGAGAGCGATCACCGGTTGTATCTGGCACTTGGAAGGGTGTGTTTTATTAAGTATCCGGTTCTAGTTGTCATAAGGTCAAGGTACAACTCCAAGTCGTCCTGTTACCGAAGATCACGGCTATTCGAATAGATTAACTTCCCTGAAGGGGTGCACCACATAACCCAACACGCTCGATCCCATTTGGCCGGACACACTTTCCTGCGTCATGCCCGGCCTCGGAAGATCAACACGTCGCAGCACCACCTAGACCAACAGAGAGGTCAGCACGCCGGTCTAAACCTAAGCGCCCAGGGGTCTGGGCCCATCGCCCTTAGCACACCTGCACGTTGCGTGGGCGGCCGGAAGCAAACCTAGCCTAGTAGGCGTTCCAGTCCAATCCAGCGCGCGCCGCTCCGTTGCTGACGTCACGAAGGCTTCGGCTGATACCACGACGTCAAGTGCCCATAACTGTCCCCGCGTAGATGGTTAGTGCGTATAGGCCAGTAGCCAGAGTCAGATCAAATACCAAGATCTCATTAAACGTGTTAAGTATCCGCGAACGCCGACCAGGGCCAGGCCCACCTCTCTCCTAGGTGGTCTCAACCTGCCCTGTCGCTCTGCCTCAAAGTAACAGTCGGGGGCCGTCGGGAACCCAGGCCTACCTCTACCGGCATGGAGCCACCTGCCCCTTCAGCCCCCATCTCCGAACAGTATCACAGGTAATGTAACAGTGTAAAGTATATAGTATATGCCCGTGATCACCTCCCGAAGTGATCATGGCCCAGTAGTATAGCATGGCAGACGGACAAGAGTGTAGGGCCACTGATGGAACACTAGCATCCTATACTAAGCAGTAGGATAGCAGGTAATGGTAACAACAGTAGTAGCAAGGACAGGCTATGCATCAGAATAGGATTAACGGAAGTAGTAACATGCTACACTACTCTAATGCAAGCAGTATAGAGAAGAGTAGGCGATATCTGGTGATCAAAGGGGGGGCTTGCCTGGTTGCTCTGGCACGAGAGAGGGGTCGTCAACACCGTAGTCGTACTGGGTAGCAGCGGCGTCGGTCTCGGTGTCTAGCGAGAGAAGAGGGGGAAGAAACAATAAATATTAAGCAAACAGATGCATAGCGATGCATGACATGACAAGTATCGGTGCTAGGGGTGCCCTAACGCGGTACGAGGTGGTACCGGTGAAGGGGGAAAACATCCGGGAAAATATCCTCAGTGTTTCGCATTTTTGGACAGATGAACCGGAAGGGGAAAGTTGTGTGTTCGCTATGCTAGGGATGTGTGGCGGACGAACGGGCTGCGAATCCGGATTCGTCTCGTCGTTCTGAGCAACTTTCATGTAGAAAGTATTTTCATCTGAGCTACGGTTTATTTTATATTAATTTTAAAAGATTTAAATCATTTTTAGGACTAATTTAAATATTTTAACTCAACATTATCCAAAATAGTAAAAGATGACGTCAGCATGACATCATGCTGACGTTAGCAGTCAACTGAGCAGTTGACTGGGTCAACTATGTGTGGGACCCTCATGTCATTGATTGATTAGTCTAATCAGGGGGTTAATTAAGTTAACTAGTAATTAGGTTAATCTAATCAAGATTAATTAATTTAATTAATCCTTTAATCAATTAATTAATTATCATTTTAATTAATTTTAGTTATTATTTATTAATTCATTTTTTTAAAATTAATTTAATTAGTATTTTTTTCGTTTCCGTTCACAGGGGGTGGGCCCCGTTGTCTGTGGCACAGAGGCCTTGCGGGTCGGGCGCTGGGTGCGGGCGTGGTGCCCGTGCCTGAGGCCGAACGGGGCTGGCCTCGAACACGGCCCGCGGCATGGTCGCCGGCAGCCAGTGGGGAGGGCGAGCTGCGGTGGACGGGGCGAGGCCAGGGACGGCGCGCGCGTGGTCTTGGCGAGGTGCGGGCGCGGCGGCCATCTGCAGGGAAGGCGGGAGCAGCGCACGGGGGGGGGGGGGGGGGGGGCTGCGGGCGGAGCGGAACAGCGGCGTTGCGGGACGCGAGGCAGGCGAGGCGCGGACGGGCGCGGTCACTGCGGAGGCAGGGAGGCGGGGGAAAGCAGCACCAGGGCGCGGGCGCGCGGCCGTGCGGCGTTCGCGGGCAGAGCCGTGCGGGGCGGGCGATGAGCGCGCGCGTGCGCGTGCGTGCGTGAGTGGTGGGCGGCCCGGAGCGTGAGTTCCGGCACGCAGGCGCAGCCGAGCAGCGCGGCCGGCGAACGGAGAGAGAGGAGGGGCGTGGGGAGGCGCGGGCGCATGGTGAGCGCGGGCGCATGCGGCGAGCGCGAGTGCACGAGGGGGGAGGAACGTGCAGGGGAGGGGAAGCTCACATCACGGAGCAGGGAACAGGGCAGTGGGCTCGGGGAAGGTTGGGGGGGGGGCGACGGGGACGAGCGATGGAGTGGAGGAGGACGGCGAGGTGGCGGCGTCGGGTGAAGGAGGTCCAGCGGCGTCGTGCGGCCGTGTCCTCCCGATCCAATCAGGAGAGATGGGGGGGAAGGGAGATATTTCTGCGGGGGGGTGGGGTGTCGTGGGGAGAGTGGGGTGGATGGGGTTAGGGTTTCGGTCGTGTGGGGGGTTAAGGGAGTGTGTGGGGGGGCGGCTGGGCCGTGGGGTGGGCCGGCCCGTTCGGGCGGCTGAGGCCAGCTGGGCCACTTGGCCCAGTGAGGGGGGGGGTTGCTTTGCTTTTTATTTTGTTAGTTTCGTTTTCTTTCTACTTTTCTTTTCTATTTTTATTTCCTTTTGATTCATTACAGTTTTATAAAACCTAAAAGCAAGTCCCAATTTAGCAATAATAATTATGCTACTCACCTATTAATTTCAGGCAACTAAATAAGATATTCTAATATTTTATAAATAGAAAGGCATTTATATAATTGTTTTACCTACTGCTTTAATTTCCTAAGTACATTTAAACCTCTTACAATAAATGTGTTTTCTCCACCATAATTTCCGATGAATTAATTGGTTCACTCCGAACATTTTAATTTTGAAATTTGAAAAGTTTTATTGTTTGCCTGATTTTGAATTTGAATTTGAATCGGCCTCGAACTAACTCGAGATTAGCAACTATAATCGAGGTGACGTGGCATCATTAGCAGAGGATCACTGTAGCTTAATTACCCGGGCGTCACAGCCGTTCCCTAGTAATTCCTCTAATAATTATGGTAATTCCTACAACAATTCTTATGGAAATTATAATAAGATGCCCTCTGATTTTGAATCTAATATTAAAGAATTTATTACCTCGCAAAATAGTTTCAATGCTTTGATTGAAGAAAAATTGCTTAAGATTGATGAGTTGGCTAGGAACGTTGATAGAATTTATCATGATGTTGATTCTTTGAAACTTAGATCTATTCCACCTAAGCATGATATCAATGAGTCTCTCAAAGCCATGAAAATTTAAATTGATGATTGCAAAGAATGAAACGCTAGGATGCGTGCTAAGAAAGATTGCTTTATAAAAGTGTGTTCTTTTAGTTTTCATGATAATAAAGATGAAGATCTAAAAGTTATTGACGTGTCTCCCATTAAATCTTTTTTTTCAATATGAATATTGATAATGATGGGGCTGAAGATGAGCCACCTTTACCTAGAAGGCGTTCTAAAAATACGGAGTCTTTAGATCTTGATGCTAAAATTGATAAAAGTGGGATTGAAGAAGTTAAAATGTTAGATATCCATGAACCCACTATTTTGGATCTCAAGGAATTTAATTATGATAATTGCTCTTTGATAGATTGTATTTCCTTGTTGCAATCTATGCTAAATTCTCCTCACGCTTATAGTCAAAATAAAGGTTTTACTAAACATATCGTTGATGCTTTGATGCAATCTTATGAAGAAAAACTTGAGTTGGAAGTTTCTATCCCTAGAAACCTTTATGATTAGTGGGAACCTACTATAAAAAATTAAAATTAAAGATCATGAGTGCTATGCTTTGTGAGATTTGGGTGCTAGTGTTTCCATGATTCCAAAAACTTTGTGTGACTTGCTAGGATTCCGTGATTTTGATGATTGTTCTTTAAATTTGCACCTTGCGGATTCAACTATTAAGAAACCTATGGGAAGAATTAATGATGTTCTTATTGTTGCAAATAGGAACTATGTGCCCATAGATTTCATTGTTCTTGATATAGATTGCAATCCTTCATGTCCGATTATTCTTGGTAGACCTTTCCTTAGAACGATTGGTGCAATTATTGATATGAAGGAAGGGAATATTAAATTCCAGTTTCCATTAAGGAAGGGCATGGAACACTTTCCTAGAAATAAAATTAAATTACCTTATGAATCTATTATAAGAGCCACTTATGGATTGCATACCAAAGATGGCAATACCTAGATCTATCTTCGCTTTTATGCCTAGCTAGGGGCGTTAAACGATAGCGCTTGTTGGGAGGCAACCCAATTTTATTTTTATTCCTTGCTTTTTGCTCCTATTTAATAATAAATAATTTACCTAACCTATGTTTTGGTTGTGTTTTTTGTGTTTAATTAGTTTTTGTGCCAAGTAGAACCGTTGGGAATACTTGGGGAAAGTCTTTTTAATCTTGCTATAAAAACATAAACTTTAGCGCTCACGAGAATTGATGCCATTTTTATTTGGAAGGTTCTATTTAGTTAATTCTTTTTAGATAATTAATAGATAAATTCCTCACTTCTAGAAATTTATTTTAGAATTTTTGGGGTTCCAGAACTTGCGTTAGCTACAGATTACTATAGACTGTTCTGTTTTTGATAGATTCTATTTTTCTTGTGTTGTTTGCTTACTTTGATGAATCTATGGCTAGTAAAAGAGTTTGTAAACCATAGAGAAGTTGGAATACAGTAGTTTTAGAACCAATATAAATAAATAATGAGTTCATTACAGTACCTTGAAGTGGTGTTTTGTTTTCTTTCGCTAACGGAGCTCACGAGATTTTCTATTTTGAGTTTTGTGTTGTGAAGTTTTCAAGTTTTGGGTAAAGATTTGATGGATTATGGAACAAGGAGTGGCAAGAGCCTAATCTTGGGGATGCCCATGGCACCCCAAGATAATCTAAGGACACCAAAAAGCCTAAGCTTGGGGATTCCCCAGAAGGCATCCCCTCTTTCGTCTTCGTCTATCGGTAACTTTACTTGGAGCTATATTTTTATTCACCACATGATATGTGTTTTGCTTGGAGCGTCTTGTATGATTTGAGTCTTTGCTTTTTAGTTATACACAATCATCCTTGTTGTACACACCCTTTGAGAGAGACTCACATGATTTGAAATTTATTAGAATACTCTATGTGCTTCACTTATATCTTTTGAGCTATATAGTTTTTGCTCTAGTGCTTCACTTATATCTTTTAGAGCGCGGTGGTGGATTTGTTTTATAGAAATTATTGTTCTTTCATGCTTCACTTATATTATTTTGAGAGTCCTTTAGAACAACATGGCAATGATAATAAAAACTTTCATATAAGTGCATTGAATACTATGAGAAGTTTGATACTTGATAATTGTTTTGAGATATGGAGATGGTGATATTAGAGTCATGCTAGTTGAGTAGTTGTGAATTTGAAAAATACTTGTGTTGAAGCTTGTGATTATCGTAGCATGCACGTATGGTGAACCGTTATGTGATGAAGTCAGAGCATTTATTGATTGTCTTCCTTATGAGTGGCGGTCGGGGACGAGCGATGGTCTTTTCTTACCAATCTATCCCCCTAGGAGCATGCGCGTAATACTTTGCTTCGATAACTAATAGATTTTTGCAATAAGTATGTGAGTTCTTTATGACTAATGTTGAGTCCATGGATTATATGCACTCTCACCCTTCCACCATTGCTAGCCTCTCTAGTATCGCACAACTTTCGCCGGTACCATAAACCCACCATATACCTTCCTCAAAACAGCCACCATACCTACTTATCATGGCATTTCCATAGACATTCCGAGATATATTGCCATGCAACTTTCCACCATCCCGTTATTATGACACGCTTCATCATTGTCTTATTGCTTGCATGATCATGTAGTTGACATTGTATTTGTGGTAAAGCCACCGTTCATAATTCTTTCATACATGTCACTCATGCATCATTGCACATCCCGGTACATCGCCGGAGGCATTCACATAGAGTCATATTTTGTTCTAAGTATTGAGTTGTAATTGTTGAGTTGTAAGTAAATAAACGTGTGATGATCATCATTATTAGAGCATTGTCCCAAGTGAGGAAAATATGATGGAGACTATGATTCCCCCAGAAGTCGGGTGAGACTCCAGAACAAAAATAAAATAAAATTAAAAAAGAGGGCATAAAAAAGAGAAAAGGCCCAAATTGAAAAAAATGAGAGAAAACGAGAGAAGGGGCAATGCTACTATCCTTTTACCACACTTGTGCTTGAAAGTAGCACCATGATCTTCATGATAGAGAGTCTCCTATGTTGTCACTTTCATATACTAGTGGGAATTTTTCATTATAGAACTTGGCTTGTATATTCCAATGACGGGCTTCCTCAAAATGCCCTAGGTCTTCATGAGCAAGAAAGTTGGATGCACACCCACTTAGTTTCTTCTGCTGAGCTTTCATATACTTATAGCTCTAGTGCATCCGTTGCATGGCAATCCTTACTCACTCACATGGATATCTATTGATGGGCATCTCCATAGCCCGTTGATACGCCTAGGTGATGTGAGACTATCTTCTCCTTTTTGTCTTCTCCACAACCACCATTCTATTCCACCTATAGTGCTATGTCCATGGCTCACGCTCATGTATTGCATGAAGATTGAAAAAGTTTGAGAACATCAAAAGTATGAAACAATTACTTGGCTTGTCATCGGGGTTGTGCATGATTTAAATATTTTTGTGTGGTGAAGATAGCCAGACTATATGATTTTGTAGGGATAACTTTCTTTGGCCATGTTTTTTTGAGAAGACATGATTGCTTAGTCAGTATGCTTGAAGTATTATTATTTCTATGTCAATATTAAACTTTTATCTTGAATCTTTCGGATCTGAACATTCATGCCACAATAAAGAAAAATTACATTGAGAAATATGTTAGAAAGCATTCCACATCAAAAATTCTTCTTTTATCATTTACCTACTCGAGGATGAGCAGGAATTAAGCTTGGGGATGCTTGATACGTCTCCAACGTATCTATAATTTTTGATTGCCCCATGCTATTATATTATCTATTTTGGATGTTAATGGGCTTTATTTTACACTTTTATATCATTTTTGGGACTAACCTACTAATCGGAGGCCCAACCCAAATTGTTGTTTTTGTGCCTATTTTAGGGTTTCGAAGAAATGGAATATCAAACGGAGTCCAAACGGAATGAAACCTTCGGGAACGTGATTTTCTCAACAAACATGATCCAGGAGACTTGGAGTGGCCGTCAAGAAACAAGGGAAGAAGGCACAAGGCAGGGGGCGCGCCCTCCACCCTCGTGGGCCCTCTGTTGCTCCACCGACCTACTTCTTCCTCCTATATTAGTCCACGTACCCCCCAAACATCCAAGAGCACCATGAAAACCAAATTCCACCACTGCAACCTTCTGTACTCGAGAGATCCCATCTCGGGGCCTTTTCCAGAGCTCCACCGAAGGGGGCATTGATCGCGGAGTGCCTCTACATCAACTCCATGGCCTCTCCGGCGATGTGTGAGTAGTTTACTTCAGACCTATGGGTCCATAGTTATTAGCTAGATGGCTTCTTCTCTCTCTTTGGATCTCAATACAAAGTTCTCCTCGATTCTCTTGGAGGCCTATTCGATGTAATCTTCTTTTGCGGTGTGTTTGTCAAGATCCGATGAATTGTGGGTTTATGATCTAGATTATTTATGAACAATATTTGATTCTCCTCTGAATTCTTTTATGTATGATTGCTTTATCTTTGCAAGTATCTTCGAATTATCAGTTTGGTTTGGCCTACTAGATTGATCTTTCTTGCCATGGGAGAAGTGCTTTTCTTTGGGTTCAAAATTGCGGTGTTCGATCCCAGTGATAGAAAGGGAACCGATACGTATTGTATTGTTGCCATCGAGGATAAAAATATGGGGTTAATATCATACTGCATGAGTTTATCCCTCTACATCATGTCATCTTCCTTAAAGCATTACTCTATTCTTTTGAACTTAATACTCTAGATGCATGCTGGATAGCGGTCGATGTGTAGAGTAATAGTAGTAGATGCATAATCGTTTCGGTATACTTGTCTCGGACGTGATGCCTATATACATGATCATACCTAGGTATTCTCATAACTATGCTAAATTCTATCAATTGCTCGACAGTAATTTGTTCACCTACCGTAATACTTATGCTCTTGAGAGAAGCCACTAGTGAAACCTATGGCCCCCGGGTGTATGTTCCATCACATTAATCTTCCAATACTAATTTATTTCCTTTGCCGTTTATTTTACTTTGCACCTTTATTTCTCTTTATCATACAAATACCAAAAATATTATCTTATCATATCTATCAGATCTCACTCTCGTAAGTGACCGAGAAGGGCTTTTCAACCCCTTTATCGCGTTGGTTGCGAGGTTCTTCTTTGTTTGTCTAGGTGCGTGGAACTTGAGCATGATATCCTACTAGATTGATACGTTGGTTCTCAAAAGCTGAGGGAAATACTTACGCTACTTTACTGCATCACCCTTTCCTCTTCAAGGGAAAACCAACGCAGTGCTCAAGAGGTAGCAGACCACGCCGCCATGGGAGGGTAGGAAAAAAGATGTCATGCAAGTTCTTTTCCATAAGCACGTATGACTATATTCGGAATACATGCCTACATGACATTGATGAACTAGAGCTAGTTCTATGTCGCCCTATGTTATAACTGTTGCATGAGGAATCACATCCGACATAATTATCCATCACTGATCCATTTCCTACGAGCTTTTCACATATTGATCTTTGCTTAGTTACTTTTCCGTTGCCACTGTTACAATCACTACAAAACTAATACTGTTACTTTTGCCACCGTTACCGTTACTTTCATATTAGTTTGCTACTAAATACTTTGTTGCAGATATTAAGTCTTTCAGGTGCGGTTGAATTGATAACTCAACTGTTAATACTTGAGAATATTCTTTGGCTCCCCTTGTGTCGAATCAATAAATTTGGGTTGAATACTCTACCCTCGAAAACTGTTGTGATCCCCTATACTTGTGGGTTATCATAGACATCAAGCTCTTTTCTGGCGCCGTTGCCGGGGAGGTTAGCGCTTGAAGGTATGTCTTTACATCTTGCAGTCAAATCTTTTAATTTCTTGTTTTATCACTAGTTAGTCTATAAAAGAAAACTACAAATATGGAATTGAGGGTGCCTCATATGCTTCATCTTTTTAATATCTTTCGTGAAAATAAGGTTCCGATAATTGTGCCAAAGTGTTAGAAGAAGAATGCATTAAAATGTTTAGCACTAAATCTTTGGATGATGAGCATGATTGCAATGTAGTTAGTATGAATTCTTTGAATACCCATGATGCTAATGATATTCGAAGCCACAAGCTTGGGGATGCTATGTTCGATGAAGATATTTTTTGTCCCCCAAGTTTTGATGAGCAAATTTATTATGATGAAAGCATCCCTCCTATCTATGATGATTATTGTGATGACATGTATGCTATAAAGAATAATGATATCCATGAAACTTTTCATCATGATTTTAACTTTCAATTGGATTATGCCTCACATGATAGTTATTTTGTTGAGTTTGCTCCCACTACTATTCATGAGAAGAAATTTGCTTATGTAGAGAGTAATAAAAATTATATGCTTGTAGATCATGAAAAAATTCTTTATGTGATGGTTATATTGTTGAATTCGTTCATGATGCTACTAAAAATTATTATGAGGGAGGAATATATGCTTTTACATATTGCATAATGTCAAGTTTCCTCTCTATGTGTTGAAAATCTTGAAGTTATCCTTGTTTTACTTTCCTATGCAAGTTGATTCTTGTTCCAGCAAGTTGTTTGCTCAAAAAATCCCTATGCATAGGAAGTGGGTTAGGCTTAAATGTGCTAGTTATATTGTTCATGATGCTCTCTTTATGTTTCAATTCCTATCTTTTATGTGAGCATCATTATCATCATCATGCTAGATATAAAAGCATCAAAGAAAAGCGCTTGTTGGAAGACAACCCAATATTTACCCCTACTGTTTTTGTGTGTTCACATGATTAAGCTACTGTAGTAATCATGTTTTATAGCTTTTGTTTCAATAAAGTGCCAAGTAAGACCTTTGGGATGATCTATGGTGATAGTTGATTTGATATTGCTGAAAAATAGAAAGTATGAGCTCACAAAAATAATTATCATTTATTACCAGAGAGCGATAAAATACCAATTCCAACTTCAGTAGATCAATATACTTTTTATACCGGTCTTCCTAATTTTTCAGAATTTTTGGATTTACAGAAGTATTCGAAATCTCCAGATTACTACAGACTGTTCTGTTTTTGACATATTCTGTGTTCATTGTGTTGTTTGCTTATTTTGATGAATCTATGAGTAGTATCGGAGGGTATGAACCATAGAGAAGTTTGAATACAGTAGATATTACACCAATATGAATTTAGAATGAGTTCACAACAGTACCTAAGTGGTGATTTATTTTTCTTATACTAACGGAGCTTACAAGTTTTGTGTTAAGTTTTGTGTTGTGACGTTTTCAAGTTTTGGGTAAGGATTCGATGGACTACGGAATAAGGAGTGGCAAAAGCCTAAACTTGGGGATGCCCAAGGTACCCCAAGGTAATATTCAAGGACAACCCAGAGCCTAAGCTTGGGGATGCCCCAGATGGCATCCCATCTTTCCTCTTCGTTCATCGGTAACTTTACTTGGAGCTATATTTTTATTCACCACAAGATATGTGTTTTCTTGGAGCGTCATTTTATTTTGTTTTGTTTTGCTTGATGTTTGAATAAAATATCAAGATCTCAAATTCTTAATTGTTAGAGAGTCTTCACATAGTTGCATTATTCGACTACTCATTGATTTTCACTTATATCTTTTGGAGTAGTTTGTCATTTGCTCTCATGCTTCACTTATATCATTTTGAGAGTCTTTAGAATAGCATGGTAATTTGCTTTAGTTATGAGTTTAGTCCTAATATGATAGGCATCCAAGAGGGATATAATAAAAACTTTCATATAAAGTGCATTGAAAACTATGTGAAGTTTGATTCCGTATGATTGTTTTGAGATATGAGGATGCTAATATTAGAGTCATGCTAGTGAGTAGTTGTGAATTTGAGGGATACTTGTGTTGAAGTTTGTGATTCCCGTAGCATGCACGTATGGTGAACCGTTATGTGATGAAGTCGGAACATGATTTATTTTTGATTGTCTTCCTTATGAGTCGCAGTCGGGGACGAGCGATGGTCTTTTCCTATCAATCTACCCCCTAGGAGCATGTGCATAGTACTTCGTTTCGATAACTAATAGATTTTTTCAATAAGTATGTGATTTCTTTATGACTAATGTTTAGTCCATGGATTATATGCACTCTCACCCTTCTACCATTGCTAGCCTCTCTTGTGCCCCGCAACTTTTGCCGGTACCATAACACCCACCATTACCTTCCTCAAAACAGCCACCATACCTAGCTATTATGACATTTCCATAACCATTCCGAGATATATTGCCATGCAACTTTCCACCATTCCATTTATTATGACACGCTCCATCATTGTCATATTGCTTTGCATGATCATGTAGTTGACATCGTATTTGTGGCAAAGCCATCATTCATAATTCCTTGATACATGTCACTCTTTCTTCATTGCACATCCCGGTACACTGCCGGAGGCATTCATATAGAGTCATATTTTGTTCTAAGTATTGAGTTGTAATTCTTGAGTTGTAAGTAAATAGAAGTGTGATGATCATCATTATTACAGCATTGTCCCAATGAGGAAAGGATGATGGAGACTATGATTCCCCCACAAATCGGGATGAGACTTCGGACTAAAAAAAGAGGCCATAAAAAAGAGAAAGGACCAAATAAAAGAAATAAAAAAAGAGAGAAAAAGAGAGAAGGGCAATGCTACTATCCTTTTTCCACACTTGTGCTTCAAAGTAGCACCATGATCTTAATGATAGAGAGTCTCCTATGTTGTCACTTTCATATACTAGTGGGAATTTTCATTATAGAACTTGGCTTGTATATTCCAATGATGGGCTTCCTCAAAGTGCCCTAGGTATTCGTTAGCAAGCAAGTTTGATGCACACCCACTTAGTTTCTTTTGTAGACCTTTCATACACTTATAGCTCTAGTGCATCTGTTGCATGGCAATCCGTACTCACTCACATTGAATCTATTGATGGGAATCTCCATAGCCCATTGATACGCCTAGTTGATGTGAGACTATCTTTCTCCTTTTTGTCTTCTCCACAACCACCATTCTATTCCACCTATAGTGCTATGTCCATGGCTCATGCTCATGTATTGAGTGAAGATTGAAAAAGTTTGAGAACATCAAAAGTATGAAACAATTGCTTGGCTTTTCATCGGGGCTGTGCATGATTTAATTTTTTTTTTGTGATGATGATAGAGCATAGCCAGACTATATGATTTTGTAGGGATAGCTTTCTTTGGCCATGTTATTTTGAGAAGACATGATTGCTTTGTTAGTATGCTTGAAGTATTATTATTTTCATGTCAATATTAAACGTTTCTCTTGAATCTTTCTGATCTGAACATTCATGCCACAATAAAGAAAATTACATTGATAATTATGTTTGGTAGCATTCCACATCAAAAATTCTGTTTTTATCATTTACCTACTCGAGGACGAGCAGGAATGAATCTTGGGGGTGCTTGATACGTCTCCAACGTATCTATAATTTTTTATTGCTCCATGCTATTATATTATCCATCTAGGATCTTTTATATGCATTTATATGATTTTCGGGGACTAACCTATTAACCTAGAGCCCTGTGCCAGTTTATGTTTTTTCCTTGTTTTTAAGTATCACAGAAAAGGAATATCAAACGGAGCCCAATTGACCTGAAAATTTACGGAGATTATTTTTAGACCAGAAGAAGCCCACGGAGTATCGGAGATGGACCAGAAGAGTCCCGAGACACCCACGAGTGTGGAGGGCGCGCCGCCCTGTCTCGTGGATGACTCGGAGACCCCCCTGAGGTGAGATTGATGCCAAAAATTCCTATAAATATAGAAACCCCCGAAAAGAAACCTAGATCGGGAGTTCCGCCACCGCAAGCCTCTAGAGCCACCAAAAACCAATCGGGACCCTGTTCCGGCACCCTGCCGGAGGGGGGATCCATCACCGGTGTCCATCTTCATCATCCCGGCGCTCTCCATGATGAGGAGGGAGTAGTTCACCCTCAGGGCTGAGGGTATGTACCAGTAGCTATGTGTTTGATCTCTCTCTCTCTTGTTCTTGATTTGCCACGATCTTGATGTATCGCAAGGTTTGCTATTATAGTTGGATCTTATGATGTTTCTCCCCCTCTATCTCTTGTAAAGGATAGAGTTTTCCATTTGAAGTTATCTTATCGGATTGAGTCTTTAAGGATTTGAGAACACTTGATGTATGTCTTGCATGTGCTTATCTGTGGTGACAATGGGATATTCATGTGATCTACTTGATGTATGTTTTGTTGATCAACTTGCAGGTTCCGTGACCTCATGAACTTATGCATAGGGGTTAGCACACGCTTTCGTCTTGACTCTCCGGTAGAAACTTTGGGGCACTCTTTGAAGTTTTTTGTGTTGGTTGAATAGATGAATCTAAGATTGTGTGATGTATATCGTATAATCATACCCATGGATACTTGAGGTGACATTGGAGTATCTATGTGACATTAAGGTTTTGGTTGATTTGTGCCTTAAGGTGTTATTCTAGTACGAACTCTAGGATAGATCGAACGGAAAGAATAGCTCCGTGTTATTTTACTACGGACTCTTGAATAGATCGCTCAGAAAGGATAACTTTGAGGTGGTTTCGTACCCTACAATAATCTCTTCGATTCTTCTCCGCTATTAGTGACTTTGGAGTGACTCTTTGTTGCATGTTGAGGGATAGTTATATGATCCAATTATGTTATTATTGTTGAGAGAACTTGCACTAGTGAAAGTATCAACCCTAGGCCTTGTTTTGAAGCATTGCAATACCTTTTTTGCTCACTTTTATCATTAGTTACCTTGTTGTTTTTATATTTTCAGATTACAAAACATATATCTACCATCCATATTTCACTTGTATCACCATCTCTTCGCCGAACTAGTGCACCTATACAATTTACCATTGTATTGGGTGTGTTGGGGACATAAGAGACTCTTTGTTATTTGGTTGCAGGGTTATTTGAGAGAGACCATCTTTGTCCTAAACCTCCCACGGATTGAAAAACCTTAGCTCATCCACTTGAGGGAAATTTGCCACTGTCCTACAAATCTCTGCACTTGGAGGCCCAACAACGTCTACAAGAAGAAGGTTGTGTAGTAGACATCAAGAGGTAATTTAATCCTAGGCCTTTTCCTAGGATTCCTCGAATAATTATGGTAATTCCTATGGAAATCAATCTTATAATAATAATAGGAACACCTCTGATCTTGAGAATAATATTAAAGAATTTATCAATACGCAAAAAAAATTCAACACTTCCATAGAAGAATAGTTGAGTAAGATTGATGATTTGTCTAGAAGTGTTGATAGATTTGCTCATGATGTGGAAAATCTGAAGATGAAAATTTTTGTGCCAAAGGTTGATGAATCAATTAAAGCTCTTTATGTTTCTATGGATGAAAGTAAGAAAGGAACTGCTATGCTTAGAGCTAAAAGACAATTTTTAGAAAAAGCGTTTTCTAGTGATTTCTTTCGCAAAAGTGATGAAGATCTTATAATGATTGGTGTTTATTATATTGATGCCTTGTTTAGTAAAGTTAATATTGATGAAAAAGGGACTGGAGATGAGTCAACTTTAGCTAGAAGGCGTCCCAATGATTCGGAGGGTGAAAATCTTGTTGAAAAAATTGATAAAAGTGGGTTTGAAGATGTCAAAACATTAGCTAGTGATGTGCCCACTCTTTTGGATTACAAAGACTTTAATTATGATAGTTGCTCTTTGATTGATTGTATTTCTTTGTTGCAATCCATGATAAATTCACCCCATGCTTATGAACAAAATAAAGCTTTTACTAAACATATTGTTGATGCTATGATGAAAGCTTTTGAAGAAAAATTGGAATTAGAAGTTTCAATTCCTAGAAAATTGCGTGATGAATGGGAACGTACTATCAAAGTCAAGATTAAAAATTATGAGTGCTTTGCTTTGTGTTACTTGGGTGCTAGTGTTTCTACAATTCCGAAATCTTTATTTGATGTGCTTGGTCTTACCGATCTTGAAGAATGTTCTTTGAATTTGCACTTGGCAGATTCTACTATTTAAAATCCTATGGGAAGAATTAATGATGTTCCTATTCTTGCAAATAGAAATTATGTGCCCATAGATTTTATTGTTCTTGATATTGATTGCAATCCGTCTTGTCCAATTATTCTTGGTAGACCGTTTTTACACACTATTGGTGCCGTGATTGATATGAAAGAAGGCAATATTAAGTTCCAATTTCCTTTGAGGTAGGGTATGGAACACTTTCCTAGAACAATAATTAGGCCACCATATTAATCAATCATGAGGGCATCTTATGGATCTCGAACCAAAGATGACAAAACTTAGATCCCTGCTTTATGCCAAGCTAAGGGCGTAAAACTATAGCGCTTGTTGGGAGGCAACCCAATGAATAAAATTTATTTATTGCTTTTTGCTTCCTGTTTTAGAGTGTTAACACAATTATGCTACTGTTATGATTGTGCTTTTATGTTTTAATTAGTGTTTGTGCCAAGTAAGCCTTTAGGATCTTCCTGGATGATAGTTGTTTGATCTTGCTGAATAAATAGAAACTTTTGCGCTCGCGAAAATAATTTTCGTTTTTTACCAGGGAGAGATAAAATAAAAATTCCACTTGAGGTAGATCAATAAACAAATTTCTTAGGTCTTCCTAATTTTTCAGAATTTTGGGAGTTACAGAAGTATTCAAAATAGTCAGATTGCTACACACTGTTCTATTTTGATAGATTATGTTTCCTTTGTGTTGTGTGCTTATTTTGATGGCTCTATAGTTTTCTTTGATGAGTTTTTTCCATAGAAAAGAACAAAATATGAATTGGTTTGATACAACACTTATAGTAGAGATTTATTATTTTATACTAACGGATCTCACGAAGGTTTTTGTTGAGTTTTGTGTGATTGAAGTTTTCAAGTTTTGGGTTATCTCACGATGGATGAAGGAATAAGGAGTAGAAGAGCCTAAGCTTGGGGATGCCCCGGCATCCCAAGCTATTATCCAAACATGAGCAACCAACTAATCTTGGGGATGCCCCCGAGTGGTATTTTACTCGAAGCTATATTTTTATTCATCACATACTATGTGTTTTTCTTGGAGCGTCTTGTATGATATGAGTCTTTGATTGTTTTATTTTGTGTTTTAAGTCTTGATCCCTTTCTGGACACACCTATTTGGGAGAGCGAAAATTATGTCATGACTTGTTAGAATTGCTCTCTATGCTTCACTTAAATTTGTATGAGCTATGGACTTTCTCTAGTGCTTCACTTATATCTTTTTGAGCATGGTGTGATTTACTATTTTTGAAGAAATGCTCTCTTGCTTCACTTAGGTTTTTTTTGAGAGCTAGTAAAATTTTCAAGAAATTCTCTCTTACCCCACTTAAATTAGTTTGAGAGAAAGAAAAATTATGCTCATGATCTTCACTTATATTTGTTTGAGCTTATGAAAAGCAACACATGAAAATTAGTCCCAAAGTGATAGACATCCAAGAAGGATATAATAAAAACTTTCATGAAGATCATTGGACAAAATAAACTTAATTCTTAGTAATAGTTTTGAGATATGATGATGTGATATGCGAGTCATCTTGATGAGTAATTATGCTTTAGTAAGAATATTGGTGTTAAGGTTTGTGATTCTCTATGCAAGCACGAAAGTTAATAGTCATGCAATGAAATTATATCCTACTTGTGGTGCATTATTCGGTGTTAGTTATGCTTAGTGCTTGCTTATGATATTATTCGTTTTTTGGTTGGTAGCTTCTTGATATTTTGCTAGCCTTCATTTTGCACTAACTATGATCACTAATTGTGCATCCAAAAACCATTAACCCAGTTTTGCCACATGAGCCCATTATATCTACCTATATGCGGCATTCTTTTGCCGTTCTAAGCAAATTTGCATGTGCCATATCTAATCTTCAAAATTAAACTTCTCTTTTGTGTGTTTGTTTCGCTCGCGTAGCGGTGAGGGGCGGCTAATATTTTCCATGCTAGATGTGTTCTTCTCACGATGAGTGTTTATTCACTTGTCATTGCACGAGAGTAAGGCAAAGGTATTAGGGATGCCCAGTCCCGAAATGAAAAAATGAATTTACTTTATGTTGTCAAATAGTAAATTCCTTGGAAAGTGTTGGTATGGAGGGCACCCGTGGATACGGTTAGCCATGGAAAGTGAAAGTATGGTGGAAAAAGGAATAAAATTTATTTTCTGTTTGGGAACCGCCTATGATATATCTAGCATGGAAAGTGTTGGGAACTCTAAGTCATTTTTGTTGGTGGGATGGATACACCTCCCAAAATGTTTTTATCTCTAAGTTTTCGCTGTGAGCTCTAGCACCTCTACAAATCCCTACTTCCCTCTACAAAGGGCCTTTCATTTACTTTGTGCAATTTTTATTTTTGAATTTGAGTCTCCATCTTCTCTTATAAAAGCACCAACTAGGAGGCAATATGATCGTACTTGAGTATTGGGTGTGGCTAATATGCGAGTGTGTTTTATGAATGGATCAATGGTTGAGCATGATGGCCTAGGGATAGCTTATATTAGCGTCAATATTTTGAAAGACATGGTTGCTTGTTGACATGCTTCAGTATTTTAATTATCATGTCAAAACTAGACTATTGCTTTGAACAATATAAAAAGTCCAAATGTCCATGCTATAAAGAAATAAATATGATATGACATGCTAGGCAACATTCCACATCAAAAATTCTGTTTTTATCACTTCCCTATACTCGAGGACGAGTAGGAGTTAAGCTTGGGGATGCTAATATGTATCCAACGTATCTATAATTTTTGATTGTTTCATGTTGTTATATTATCAATCTTGGATGTTTTATAATCAGTTTATAGTCATTTTATATCATTTTTTGGGTACTAACCTATTGACATAGTGCCAAGTGACAATTGCTGTTTTTTCCATGTTTTTTACATCGCAGAAAATAAATATCAAACGGAGTCCAAATGCCACGAAACTTTACGGATATTTTTTATGGGCCAGAAGGAACACAACGGGCACTGGCTGCGCCTGAGGGGTGCCCCAAGGGGAGCAAAACCCACCAGGGCACGCCAAGAGGCCCAGGCATGACCTGGTGGGTTGTGCCCACCTCGGGTGACCCCCCGGACCGCCTCTTTACTCTATAAATACCCCAATATTCCCAAAACCCTAGGGGAGTCGACAAAATATTCATCCAGCCGCCGCAGAGTCCAGAACCACTAGATCCAATCTAGACACCATCTCGGATGGGGTTCACCACCTCAATTGGTGCCTCTCTGAAGATGCGTGAGTAGTTCTTTGTAGACCTTCTGGTCCGTAGTTAGTAGCTAGATGGCTTCCTCTCTCTCTCTTGATTCTCAATACAATGGTCTCTTGGAGATCCATATGATGTGATGTCGCTTGAAGCTACGTCGGTATTTCCCCAAAGAGGAACTGATGATGCAGCACATCGGCGGTAGGTATTTCCCTCAGATATGAAACCAAGGTTATCGAACAAGTAGGAGAACCAAGCAACACAACTTAAACAACCCCTGCACACAAATAACAACCACTCGCAACCCGACATGTTAAAGGGGTTGTCAATCCCTTTCGGGTAACGGCGCCAGAAGTGGCACGTGGACGGGAGAAAGTTGTAAATATTGATAGATCAAATGCCAAATAAATTGCAGCAAGGCATTTTTGGGTTTTCGGTTTAATAGATCAAAAAATAGAATCAAGAGAAAAATAGATTGCAGAGGCAAATATACGAGAAAGAAGACCCGGGGGGCGTAGGTTTTACTAGTGGCTTCTCTCGAGAAAAATAGCAAACGTTGGCTAAACAAATTACTGTTGGGTAATTGATAGAACCTCAAATAATTATGACGATATCCAGGCAATGATCATTACATAGGCATCACGTCCAAGATTAGTAGACCAACTCCTGCCTGCATCTACTACTATTACTCCACACATCGACTGCTATCCAGCATGCATCTAGTGTATTAAGTTCATGGAAAAACAGAGTAATGCAACAAGAACGATGACATGATGTAGACTAGATCCGTTTATCTATGGCGGTAGATATAGATCCCATCTTTTATCCTTAGTAGCAATGATGCATACATGCCGGTTCCCTTTCTGTCACTGGGAGCAAGCACCGTAAGATCGAACCCACTACCGGGCACCTCTTCCCATTGCAAGATAAATAGATCAAGTTGGCCAAAAAAAACCAAATATCGGAGAAGAAATATGAGGCTATAAGAGATCATGCATAAAAGATATCAAAGAAACTCAAATACTTTTATGGATATAAAAAGATAGATGTGATCATAAACTCAAAGCTCATTGATCCCAACAAACACACCACAAAAGAGTTACATCATATGGATCTCCAAGAGACCATTGTATTGAGAATCAAGAGAGAGAGAGATGAAGCCATCTAGCTACTAACTACGGACCCGAAGGTATACAAAGAACTACTCACGCATCATCAGAGAAGCACCAATGGAGGTGTTGAACCCCATCCGAGATGGTGTCTAGATTGGATCTGGTGGTTTTGGACTCTGCGGCGGCTGGATGAATATTTCATCGGCTCCCCTAGGGTTTTTGGAATTTTGGGGTATTTATAGAGCAAATAGGCAGTCCGGGGGGCACCCGAGGTGGGCACGACCTACCAGGGCACGCCTGGGCCTCCTGGCGCGCCCTGGAGGGTTGTCCCCTCCTCGGGACTCCCCCAGGTGCAACCAGGGCCCAATATCTTCCATCTGGTCCATAAAAAAGCTCTGTAAAGTTTCATGGCATTTGGACTCCGTTTGATATTGATTTTCTGTGATGTAAAAAACATGGAAAACGGCAACTGGCACTTGGCACTATGTCAATAGGTTAGTACCAAAAATGATATAAAATGACAATAAAATGATTATAAAACATCCATGATTAATAATAAAACAGAATGGCACAATCAAAAATTATAGATACGTTGGAGACGTATCAACATCTCCAAGCTTAACTCCTACTCGTCCTCGAGTAGGTAAGTGATAAAAATAGAATTTTTGATGTGGAGTGCTGTTCATCATGTCATATTACATTCTTTTCTTTATAGCATGGACATTTGCACTTCTATGTGATTCAAAGCAATTGTCTAGTTTTGACATAATAATTTAGATACTCAAGCATATCAACAAGCAACCATGTCATTCAAAATATCAATGCTAAAATAAGTTATCCCTAGCCCATCATGCTCAAACATTGATCCATTCATGAAACACACTCGAATATTAACTACACCCGATACTTAAGCATGATCATATTGCCTCCTAGTTGGTGCTTTTATAAGAGAAGATGGAGACTCAAAATAAAAATTGCATAAAGTAAAAGAAAGGCCCTTCGCAGAGGGAAGTAGGGATTTGTAGAGGTGACAGAGCTCAAAGCAAAAAAATTGAGATAAAAACATTTTGGGAGGTGTATCCGTCCCACCAACGAAATCGACTTAGAGTTCCCAATACTTTCCATGCATAGATATTGTCGGTGTTCTAGGAATGTGGGTCCCTAGACTTGCCCGCCTGCGGCCCGCAGCGTGGCTGAGCCAGCAGGCCGTACGGCCCATCTTCACCAACAAAGCATCCAAGACCCTCACGAGGGTCCAAGCCTCGCGAGGCGGACGATGAAAGACCTCCTCTAGAGCGGCCAGGTCAGGCGGGCTCACGAGGAGCGGAGATATCAAGGCAGGGCAAACTTCGCGAGGCTCTTGTGACGTGAGCCATGATGATGGACACCAGGCGGGCACCAGCGCGCGCAGCGTCCTTGCTTCCTCTTTGGTGCAAAGGGGGCAAGCGTAGCCGCAGAGTATCGAGGCATCAGGCAAAGGTTGCCATTTCGGTGCAACAAGACCAAACCATGGACTCCAAGACGGAGGTCATCGTGGAGCCCGAGACGGCGTCACCACCAGAGCTTTGTGCAGGCGAAGACCGCTTTTGTCAGGATAGCTTGTACTAGCTGCCCCCCTTCGAATTAGCCCGCCATTGTTGGCTCCCTTCCGGCTCAATATTTGGGAAGAGGACCAGGGCCTCTATTAATAGGACTAGCCACCATAGTATAGAGGGAGAGACCTGACGAGGGACGGAGAGACCTCACCAGACCCAGAGAGACACACAAGTCTGAAAGCACAAGAACACCTCGACCTCAGGAGGCTGTTCTTCCCCTTGTACTGTTCATCATCAGCCCAAGAGGCAATCCACCACCACACTGGAGTAGGGTATTACACCACAATGGTGGCCCGAACTAGTATAAACCCCATGTCTTTCTGTGTTGTGAGTTCGTCGAGTTCCTCCGCAAGATCTTAGCGAGCTAGAGCGTAGATTGGTAGGAGGGAAAGACTTTGCTCACACCCCAGTGTTCGAGCCTTAAGGGTTAGCCGAAGCCCCACATCTGACATTTGGCGCGCTAGGTAGGGGTGCGCCGGAGCTTCTTCTCCGCCAATCAGCTCTCCGACGTTCCCCGGCTACGATGTCTGGCGACCCAAGGGCCGGATCCGACCACTGGGCAGCCTGGCCGGCCCGGACGGCGCCGCCTGCCCATGAAGATCTCGACCCCGCACCCCAAGCGGTGCGGGCGCCACCAAGCTCCGTCGGGCATGGACAACGCGGACAGGCATCATCCACCCTCACCCCGCGGCAAGCACGAGCCGTGGCGAGAGCAGCGAGTCACGCCGCACCAACAACGCCGCACTCACGGCGGGAGCAAGCGAACAGGCGGGCAGCACTCACAGTGGCAAGGGAGCTGCTGCGATGCAGGCTGATGGAGAGCGGCCGGGACACACTTCTTGAGCATGTTGCTGAGCTGCTGGACGCAGCGGCGTCGGGAGCGCCACCCTTCATCTATCGACTCCCCCCTAGGCCAATGCAAGGTCGTGCGGCGAGCCTCACCACATCTGCGCGCCATCGACTATGCATAGGGGCTTCTTCAACATCGGCACGGCAGGTGGCGTAGGGGGCTCCAACCCCCCATTCCGCCCTCGACAAGCACGAGAGCAAGCATCACCCCCCAAGGTCTTGGCCGGATGCCATATTATCATCCCCAGGACGCCTTCATGGGCGGAGCAACATGGAGCGTGGGGCACCACGGCGAGGTGTTCGGGGTGACGGCCCCGGAGGCCTACGTGCCCCGCATGATGGACCAAGGGTACGCACCAGAGGATGACATCGGCTCATTCGTTGGAGAAGATTGGGGAGAAGGGGCGCTAGAAGTCGAAGCCTTCCAAGAGCCAGCGGAGAACCACATCGATCGCGCCGGCGACGGCAACTACAGGGTACAGCTAACCTCTCAGGAACAGGCTTATGCTAACCATGGGCTGCAGATGAATCAGGTTGCAGCATCGATCGGCAACCCTGGCACGGCGGCACCCATTTCAACAAGGGAGACACGCTGGGGGCTGCCGGGAGGGAGACAGGAGCAAGGCTCCTCCCCAAGGCATGTGAAACCAGGGGACACCCGGAGGTAGGCCCTCTGCCGGGGCGGCTTCAACAACTCTTCCCCCGGCAGAGGACCCGTGGTCGCCGAGGGAACCGCTGGCGTCCTCTTTTCCTCCTTTGTGTTGTCCTAGTCTCCGACTGGATCAAAGGAGGTCAAGAGTGGCGCAAGGCGGGGCCCTTGTCTGGCGATATGAAGCAAGGCCGGTACCTGTGAAGAAGGCCCGGTGCCTGTGAAGCTCGCCGCCCGTGACACTCTCACGTAATAATGAGTTGGGGCTGTACACGCCCCGGAGTCTCGGGAGCGCTGGCCTCAGGCCCTGGGGCTCCCTCCCATGCCGAGTGGACATCACTTAGCTCCGCGCTGGTGAGAAGACTTGAAGACCCGAAGACTAGACTAGGTGTCGGACATGGACTTTTGCTTTGGATCTCTCTTTCTGTGGCTTTGCTTTCTGATTCTGGACTTAAGAGTTGAAGCTGAATTTTTATCGATGCGTGCGGCGGGTGCCTTTCCCCGTTCGAGCCGTTTATCGCCTTATGGATCTTGTTTGGTTTGGGACTCACGTCCATCGGCTTTCCCTCGCAAAGCTCCTCGCGAGCCGGACGATGCAAAGCACGCGCTAGCACTACGCCTGGTGCTCACCCCTCGTGGGCCCCCCTTAAACGGGGCGACAAGCTCCGCAGGATTCTCAGGAACTCGTCGCCTCATGATCCAGCCCCGAGTTGGCGCTGACTAAGGTAAACCACGTCGGGAAACTCACCCCCAGCTTCATGATCTCACGAGGACACATACCCACATCGCATAGGAATGTAAAAACTACAATTTGCTTACACGAGGGGCACCCCTCTGAAAATGCTATGACAAGTTTTTCAAGGGCCACGCCCGAGTTTTGCGTGCAGAATAAAACAACAGGAGAATATGGGATCAGCCAGAGATATCGCTCGCTCATCGTCCAGGGACGCGTCACTCGTGTCGTCATCACTTTCGCCCGAATCATCGCCGCCGTCGGCGACGCCCCCATCGTTGTTGTCGGGGGTTAGGTGCGACATATGCCAACGGATGGCTTATCATGGTGGGGGCGAGTAGAACGTCACCGGTTCCTGGAAACGGGATGAGGCGAAGGAATGCACGCCGGCGAATCTTACCTAGCTTCAGGGCTCTCCGGGGAGATAATACCCCTACTGCTGCTCTGCAGGGTCTCCGCATGATCACTATGGCAAAGTGTCTACACGGTTGCTCCTTGAGCTGTTTTCTTGGTGGTAGGAGAGGCCAAGGCTAGATCTCTCCCTTCTATATGATCTGGCCTACAGCTAATGGGTTCCAACCCTTTGCATGGGTGCCCTGGGGGGTTTATATAGGCCTACCCCCAGGGGTACAATGGTAATCCGGCTGGACGCGGGCCCAGCCATCAGTGCCTCTGGCCTCCGTCTTCTCTACCGTCCGCTGGGGCCCGCCGACTGGCGGGCCCCGCCGACTGGCCTAGTACGGAGCCGACAGGCCGCGTCCGCCGCGGGCGGGTCTTGCCGGCTGCTGATTACTGTAGCCGTGCTTCTGATGACTGTCGTGGCAACAGCCCCGCCGCCCGGTGGGCGATCACTGTCGCCACTCCCCATCACATCTTGATTAATGGTGCGTGGGCCCCGGGGAAGGGCTCGGCCGACTCCCGACGGGTCCGACTGGTGGTCTTCTTGCCGTCTCCTGGGGTCTCACCGACTGGTGGGACCTGCTGCCTCTAGGCCGTACAGACAAACCGTCGTGGGTGCAGGATTCGTTCCTGCGGCGCTGATGTCAGGGCCGGCATGGCAACAGTGCCACGCCGCATGGAGATCTTCCGGGGTACAGCGTGCGGTGGCCATGCCTGCCCTTGGTAAGGGGCAGGAGCGGGCTTCATTGTTGCCACTCCCCTGCCCCGTCCCACTTGATGAGATCCTGAGGGGTATTGGAGTCGCAGGCCGACTCCCCAAAGCCGGCTTCTCTGGAAGTCGTCAGTCAGGAGTCGGCTCTCCCTGAAGTCGTCCCTGGGACTCGGCCGTGGGTGGTCAGTCGGCCGTCTTGCCATTGACGTCCTGAAGGCGGCTCTTCATCCTGGGGTCTTGAGGGGCGCAGCCTGCCCCGATGTCTTGAAAGGTTCTGGGGCTCGGGTTGGCCTACCCGTGGCCCATTACTCCGACAGTAGTCCCCGAAGCTGGTGAGGCGCCGCGGACGATCGGCCAAGAAGCCTCAGCAGTTTCCCTTTCCGGGTGCTCAACACATGGTCTTTGATTGACTTCTGCCGGGCCAACTAGGAGGAGTCGGACTCGCTTGATTCGGACTCACTCAATTCCGACTCGCATAATATTTCAAACGTCATGGCGGGATCGAAGTGGCGTGCTAGCTAAGCCTCCAGGTCGCCGCCCGTTCTAGGCCTATCACGCGATGGCACGTGGCTGGGCCGTTCTGCCAGCCTACGCGCGCGACGGGACAGGCCCATAGGCGGGGCCCGCCACTACCGTCCCTCGGCGCCCGAGCGGATCCGCTGCGGCCCCGGCGGACGGTTGGGATTCCCGTGGAGTTACTGCACGCAGTAACTTTATCGTGGATCATGGGGGTCGTGGGGCCGTGGGCGCAGTAAATCCCCACGACCGCCCCCTCGGCTTCGCAGCCCATAGGGCTATAAGTAGGGGGAAGAGGGGCGCACGCGCGCCCCTCCTTCCCACCACTCCTCGTTCTCTTCCTTCTCACTGCTCCTCGCTCTCCTCCTCCTCCTTCTTCTTCTTCGCTCCACCACGCGCCCAAGCTCTGGCGAACGCCGCGGCGATCAGCTCGCGATGAGTTCTTCCTCCGCCGCCGCGCCTCCCCCGGTGCGCTTCGGCAGTTGGGACGGTTCCGAAGTCCACGACGACCACATTGAGTTCCTTCGCAGGACTCGTCGGCTCCCCGGTGAGGATCACGTACGGGTGCGCCTTGCACCGAAGGGGGAGATCTCCCCCGTGCCGCAGGAGGGCGAGCGGGTCATCTTCCGCTTGCACTGCTTGCGTGGGTTGGGGCTGCCGACGAGCAGCTTCTTCCGATCCTTTCTGGAGTTCTACAGCCTCCAGTCGCACCACCTCACCCCCAACGCAGTGGTGCTGCTGTCCACCTTCGTGGCCTTGTGCGAAGGCTTCCTTGGAGTCCTCCCCACCCTCGATCTCTGGGGGGAGTTCTTCTTCTCCAAGCTCGGCACCCAGGCTGCGGGCGTGCCGGCTCAGTGCGGCACCTTCATCGTCGTGCGAAGGTCGGGAGCCGACAATCCCTTCCCCTCCATCTCGCTGATAAAGTTGGTGAAGATGTGGCAGGGATCCTACTTTTCTGTCAGGAGCGTCTCCGCGAGGGGGGACTGGGTCAACCTACCGGCTTTCGAAGCTGGCCCGCCGGCTGGGAGGCTGCCCAACTGGTCGTACCGGGCCAAGTCGCTGACGCCTGCGGGAGCCGGCGCCATCGCGCGACTCCGAGTGCTGACGCAGTCGGAGTGTCTGACTGGTCCGGATCTGCTGGCTGCCTTCGTGGCGCGCCGAGTTCTCCCACTCCAAGGCCGCCCTCAGATGATATGCCAGATGTGTGGGCACCGTGACCCGAGTCGGATGTGCACCAAGGACATGCCTCATGAAGAGGTGGCCTTCATGGTGAACTACCTCTCGGACAGTAGGCTCCTGGAGGATTGGCGGTTCAGCAAGGAGCCGTACTCCCGCGCCAACCCCCCACCCGTGGTGAGTTGCCTTTCCTTTCTTTCTTTGGATTGTCTTTTCTCTCGCCGAGTTTGTTTTGACCAGTCGGCTTTGGACAGAATCCTCTCCTCCATTCACCAGCCGGCACCTCGGGGCCAGCCCGCGAGTTCCTCGCCGACCAGGCGGAGAGCGACATCGACGACCCCGATCTGGGGGCGGCGGCTCTGGAGGACGACGCCGAGGGAGGAGGAGGAACGGCTGGTGACTTCAGGCCTTCGGCCACTTTCGCCGACTGGCCTGATGACGACGCCGAGTGGGAAGTTGCCCCCCGCCATCGGCCCGGAGCCAGCCAGCCTGGCGCGGGCTCTTCTGTCGTGCCGGGTGCTCCAGGCGGCGGGAAGAAGCGCAGGGCCGTGCCGACCTTGTTCGGCAGTCGGCCGAAGAAACCCAAGGGTTTGGCTGCGGCGACCCGACGGGACGAGGCGGCCGCGAAGGTCATCCGCTTCCGTAAGGAAGTGAAGAAGCCGCCATTGGTCACCACGTAAGTATTCTGTCTTAATGCTTTGTTCTTTCTTTGTGACTTTGTATGAGTCTTTGCTTGCCCCCCTTGCTTCAGGGCTCCCCTCTCTCTTGAAGGGTCACCGCCGCCTCCGTCATGGGGTCAGCGGAGACGTCCACCACCACTCGGCGGATTTACCCCGCTGCTGACCTCCGGGAGGCGACAGAGCGGAATGCGCAGCAGAAGCGCAACGAAGAAGAGGTCGTTCGCTTGGAGAAGGCGGAGGCCAATAGGGCGGAGGCCTCCGCCAAAAAAAAACTGGTGGAGGCCGAAGCCGCCGCCGCGACGAAGCGACAGGCTGAGGAAGCCGCACGCCGCAAATCAGCGGTGTTCGTCACCCCGTTGAACTCCGCACCGCCGCCTCCGGAGCTCACGGGGCAGACTGGAGAAGCCGGCGGGGAGAACCTCGTCATGGAGAGGGAAGGCGGCGACCCCTCTACGCCGGACGTGATTGTTCCGCCACCGCCTCCGCCGCCGTCTGCGAGTGCGCAAGGCGAGCAGCCAGTGGATCCTCCGGTGCCGCCGACCGAAGACGAGGCCGTGGCGAGGCTGCTCCTCCAAGTCGGCTCGCCAACGCGCAACCGTCTGGAGAAGGCAACTTCGGCACCCCGCCCCCTGGAAGCCGGCACCGCCAGCTCGGCGATCCCAGACGCCGAAGCGACAAGCGCCGCACACAATGGATGGGTGCGAGGAGACGGCACCGGGCCGCTGAACCAGGCGCTCCTGGACGTCCAGGCGAAGCTTCGTGCTGAGGGAGACGCTCTCCAGAGTTGCACCAAGGCATTCCTGGCGTCGCGGGCAGCCGTCCGGGTATGTTTTTTTCCTTTGGTCTTTGTTTTTCTTGTTCCTCTCTGTGGGGGCGCGCCAGCGCACCCACTGTGTGTAGTCCCCGAGTTTCGGGCCGGGTGCTGAGCAGGCAGCCCGGAACTCCAATTGATTAACTCTGGGTATTAACTTTTTGTCTGAAACATTCGTCGCAGGATTACCACAACCTCCGCGTCACTGCCTTCAACCGTAACATTGAAGAGCTGGGCAAGCGGACCGCCGATCTGTCGGAGAGCCGGAGTAAGTCCTTTTCCTTCTTCGTGGGGGCGCGCTGGCACACCCGCGGGCTGTAGTCCTCGAGATTCGGGCCGACTGCTGAGCAGTCGGGCCGGAGCTCCCTGGCGACCTTCTTTTCCTGATGACTTAACGCCTTCTTTCTTTCTTCTTCTCAGGGGCCAACGCTGCTCTTCAACAGCAGCTGAGCGACGCCAACTCCGCTTTGCGCGCCAAAGAGGAGGAGTGCAGCAAGCTCGCCACGGAGCGCGATCTGCTGGCCACTCAATTGGCAGAGCAGAAGGAGCTGCTTGTGAAGACGCAGAGGGAGGCGGAGGAGATGGAAACTGCCCTTCTGGCCGAGTTCGTGAGCGAGCGCTCCTCCTGGTCTGACAAGGAGGCGCTGCTGTCCTCCGGCTTCCATGAGATTGAAGACATCGTTGATGGTGAGTTTCTTTATTTTGTTTCTTCGAGCTGCCGATTTAAGTCGTGCCAACTCCTGGTTTTTGACTTGCTTCTTCGTTTCTTCCTATCTTTGCAGACTTCTTTCCTGGGCAGTCGCAGGCCACCATCCAAGCCATCGAGGCTGACCGCGAAAGTCGGAGGGCGGAGGGCGCAGAGATTGCCGCTGACGCCCCCCGAACTCTTGACGAGCACATCCTAAGCATCGAGGCTCGCCTTCGGCCGGATCACCGGATGCTGCGTCGGCTTCAGCGTGTCGGTGCCCAGGCGATTGCCGCTCTGTGGCCAGATATGCAGGCTCCGCGCACCCCCAGCCTGACGGCTGACTGGCTAGAGGTCGCGGCTGGTCGTCTTGAGGCCTGGAAGGGCTCTTCGGCCCGAGCTGGAGCACGCCGGGCCTTGGAGTTCGTCAAGGCATGGTATCCGGGGATGGATCTAGACCGGCTGGCCAAGCTTCGGTCGGAGGCCCAGCCGGAGCTGGCGGCTGCGGAAGACGCCCTCGTCAAGCATGCTGCGGCGATCACTGAGTACACCGACACCAGCATCTTCGTCCCCGAGCGATCTGAAGACGGCGAGGCGGTACCGCCAGAGTGGTTTGGGATGAACCTAGACTACGACGAGGACTCGGCGGAGGTGATTGGCTCCAGCGTCGAGGAGGAAGGCGAGGTGGAGGACGGAGGCGAGGTAGAGGCACCAGAAGATGGAGCAGACAGCCAGCCTCAACTCGACCGCACCTCCAGCAATGAGCCGCGTGCGACCGACCGACTGCCATCGGAGGCGATCAGGCCGAGACTAGCCAGCCGGCCGCCCCGACGCCTGATGCTGCCGCCTCCTCTGACCCTCTGAATCCGTCTTCTGCTTCCTAAGCTGCCGCTTTATTTTTATCTGCTTCAGTAGTCTTTGAAGAACTTGTTAATTCACACAATTCCACCCGCAGGGTGTATTTTGAACCTCTGCTCGAAAATTCGGCCTTAAATATATTTATCCGAGTTCTATCTTTTCTTGCTCATTGCTCTTTTGGCTTTTTTCCTTTGCCGTTTTCTCTTAGTTGCCTGCCTTGCCAATCGGACAGCCGCTCTGCGGACTGTCGCTGGATCAAATGCTTGGCTACTTTGAGAAGGCAAGTACTTAGCCGTTTTTAAGAGTTTTTGAGCAAGTTCAATAGAAGGCGGCAATCCGACTATTCGAGAGTCGGTTTGCCAAAAAGGCTGGAAGCCATCTTGAGCTATGTTTTATGCTTTGAGTCCTTAACCATTTTTCATGCGAACGCCCATTCTACCTTACCTCTGCCCACCGTACAGTCGCTCTGCGAGCTGCGGCTTCTGACAAAAGACGGTTTAGGTGTTACACACTACTTGTCCGGCTGCAGGGAGCATTTCATAGTGCAAGGCGGCAAGTCCCCGGGCCGACTTTTCGAGCCCGGTGCCAAGCAGCATGACAAAGAGTAACATACTTGTAGGCATAATTTTTATCATACAGACAAAAGAGGGCAGTCCCCGAGCTCACCTCGGGGGTCCCGAAGTCTTGGTACTTTAATACAAAAGGTAGCATGGTACATACTGCATCAACTGTAAAATCTTCGGAGGAGATTTGCATTCCATGGCCGCTCTGTCTCTTTGCCGGACTCGTCCCTCTTGCGTGCTCGGGGCTTCTGGGCATCAATCAGGTAGTAGGAGTCGTTGCCCAGTACTTTGCTGATGATGAAAGGGCCTTCCCAAGGCGCAGACAGCTTGTGCTGGCCAGCTGTTCGCTGGATCAACCGAAGCACAAGGTCGCCTTCTTGGAAAGATCTTGGCTTGACCTTCCTGTTGTGGTATCGGCGCAGGCTCTGCTGGTAGATGCTGGACCGGCTGAGTGCGAACAGCCGGCCCTCTTCTAGCAGATCGACGCCATCTTGTCGTGCTTCTTCCGCTTCCTCCTCGGTGTACATGGTGACTCGTGGGGAGTCAAACTCTATGTCCGTTGGGATGACGGCTTCGGCACCGTAGACAAGGAAGAAAGGCATGAAGCCGGTTGACTTGTTTGGAGTCATGCGCAGACTCCAGAGGACGGCTGGTAGCTCATCGAGCCAGCAGCCAGCCGAGCGCTCCAGAGGCTCGATTAGCTGGGGCTTGATGCCGGACAGGATGAGGCCGTTTGCTTGCTCCACCTGGCTGTTTGACTGTGGATGGGCGACAGATGCTAGGTCCAGTCGGATGCCCTGTGTTGCGCAGAAACGGGCCAAGGCGCCTTTGGCAAAATTTGTGCCGTTGTCGGTGATGATGCTGTGTGGTATGCCGTACCGAATTGTGATATCGGAGATGAAAGTCACGGCAGTTGGACCGTTCAGTTTCTTGATTGGCTTCGCTTCTATCCACTTGGTGAACTTGTCCACTGCGACAAGTAGGTGAGTTAAGCCACCTCGTGCTGTCTTGAATGGTCCCACCATGTCTAGACCCCAAACTGCGAAAGGCCAGGGAATGGGGATGGTCTTGAGTGCAGAAGCCAGCTGGTGTGGCTTGGAGCTGAACTTCTGGCACCCTTTGCACTTTTGGACCAACTCCTTGGCCTCTTCCAAGGCAGTTGGCCAGAAGAAACCGTGTCGAAAGGCTTTGGCGATGAGTGCTCTTGAAGCCGCATGGTGGCCGCACTCGCCTTGATGGATGTCTTTGAGAATTACTTGGCCTTACTCTGGCTCTACGCAGCGCTGGTAGACACCGGTGACGCTGCGCCTGACCAGCTCTCTGTTAACTATGGTGTAGGCTGCCGCCCGGCGTTGTATTTGCCGAGATGAGGTCTCATCAGTCGGCAGCTCTTTGTTCACCAGGAATTTGAGGATGGGCTGGGCCCATGAGGGTGCTGCTATTTCTTTGACCTGCAGAACTGCGACTTGGATGAGGGCGGTTGGGCTGGGAGGCGGCGGGTTGGAGTCAACAACCGCTTGCTGGGTTAATGAAGTCCCAAGGCCAACTAGCGTGGCCCTTGGGCCGAGTTCTGGAGTCTTCGGGTCCGTCGCCGTAGTCCCCGGGCCGCGTTCGACTGTGGCGGCTTTGGAGTCGTCCGCCAAAGCCCCCGTACCGACTGTGGCGGCTTTGGAGTCGGATCCGACGTCTTCGGGAGGAGCCGGCACAAAAATGGAGTCTGATTCTGGTGAAGGCTTGACAAACGGCTTGAGGAGGCGCTGGAGGGCGACGCCAGATGGTATTGCTTGGCGGGTAGAGCCGATTCGTGCCAAGGCGTCTGCTTGGTCGTTGTCGTTTCTTGGCACATGGAGGAACTCGCACCCTTCGAAATACCCGCTGAGTTGCTGTACAAGGAAACGGTAACTCGCCATGTTTGCGTCTTTCGCGTCCCAATCGCCAGATGACTGCTGGACCACTAAGTCCGAGTCGCCATAACACAAGATCCAGCGGATGCCAAGTTCTTTGGCAAGCCGGAGCCCGTGAATGAGCGCTTCATACTCGGCAATGTTGTTGGAGGCGGCAAAATGGATTTGCAGTGCATATTTGAGCTTGTCGCCTTTAGGAGAGGTGAGGACGACGCCGGCTCCCAAGCCGGTGCGCATTTTGGAGCCGTCAAAATGCATCCGCCAATGGGTGGAGTCAGCTGCTGGAGGTAGGTACAGGGTCTCGGCCCAGTCGACGAGGAAGTCGGCCAGTGCTTGTGACTTAATAGCGGTGTGGGGCTGGTAGTGGATGGTGTAGGGAGCCAGCTCTATGGCCCACTTGGCCACTCGGCCAGAAGCATCTCGGCTACCAATGATCTCGGCAATTGGGGCCATGCAGACCACCGTGATTGGATGCTCTTGAAAGTAAGGCTTCAATTTCTTGGCAGTAAAGTGCACGCCGTAGCACATCTTTTGGTAGTGGGGGTAGTTCTGCTTGGAGGTCGATAGTACCTCGCTCAGGTAATACACCGGTCTCTGGATAGGTAGCGCCTTGCCTTCCTCCTTGCTTCCACTACAATGATGGTGCTGACTACTCGGCTGGTGGCGGCGATGTACATGAGCATAGGTTCCTTTGGAGTCGGAGCCGCCAGGACCGGTGGAGTAGTCAGCATCTTCTTCAACTAGAGAAAAGCTTCGTCCGCATTATGGTTCCACTCGAAAAAGTGGTCTTCTTCATGAGTTGGTATAAGGGGAGAGCTTTCTCGCCCAGCTGACTGATGAATCAACTGATGCACATCCAACAGTCGGCTGGGTACCTCCATTCTCTCAATGGCCTTTGATTTTTACTGGGTTGCATTCTATGCCGCGTTCAGAGACCAGGAAACCAAGGAGCTGGCCGGCTGGTACTCCGAAGACACACTTCTCGGGGTTGAGCTTGATCTGGAATCGGCGCAGGTTCTCAAAAGTCTCCTTGAGGTCTTCCAGCAATGTTCCACGCTTTTCCGTCTTCACCACCACATCGTCCACGTAGACATGGGTGTTCCTGCCAAGCTTCTTGAGGAGGCACTTCTACATACAATGCTGAAAGGTGGCGCTGGCATTCCTTAAGCCGAACGTCATGGTGAGGTAGCAGAAGGCTCCAAACGTCGTGATGAAGGCGGTCTTCAGTCTGTCAGCTGGGTTCAGCTTGATCTGGTGATATCCTGAATATGCATCCAAAAAACTCAACAGCTCGCATCCGGCTGTGGAGTCTATCACCTGATCGATTCTTGGTAGAGCAAATGGGTCCTTGGGGCAGGCCTTGTTGAGGCTCGTGTAGTCGATACACATTTGCCACTGCTTGTTCTTCTTCAGTACCAGGACCGGATTTGCTAGCCATTCTGGAAAGAACACTTCCATAATGAAGCCGGCTGCTAGGAGTCGGGCTATCTCTTCTCCGACAACTCTTCTCTTCTCTTCTGATAGGCGGCGTAGGGGCTGCCTGACTGGCTTTGCATCAGATCGAACATGTAACTTGTGCTCGGCGAATTACGTCGATACACCTGGCATGTCTTTGGGGGACCATGCGAAGATGTTCCGATTCTCACAAAGGAAATCGACGAGATCGCCATCCTATTTGCTATCGAGGTTTCCACCTACGACGGCGTACCTCTCTGGGTGCTCCGGATCCAAGGGTATCTTCTTTGTCTCTTTGGCTGGCTTGAACGAACCCTCAGCCTCCGACTCTTTTGGGTTGGGCGATACCTCAGGCTGCTTGTCGGCCATCGCCACAACTCGCTCAAGTAGCCGCTTCTCGGCCGCGATTACCAGGGACTCGGCCAGCCGACTGCTCTCAGCCGCGCAAGCAGACGACTTCCGGTAGTTGCCAGCCACAGTCAGAATTCCCCTGGAACTGGGCATCTTCATCTTGAGGTAGGCGTAGTGGGGGACCACCATGAACTTGGCCAAGGCGGGTCGGCCGAGTAGCGCATGGTATGGGCTCTCGAGGTCCACCACCTCAAACCAAACAGATTCTCGGCGGAAGTGATCTTTGTCTCCGAAGAGGACGTCCATCAGGATCTTGCCGATTGGTGAGCAGGAAAGCCCGGGAACAATGCCGTGGAACACAGTTCGGCTGTTCTGAAGCTGTCTTTGCTTGATTCCTAACTTCTCCATGGTGTCCTTGTACAGGATATTGATGCTGCTGCCTCCGTCTATCAGAACTCGCGAGAAACGTGCGGCTCGTCTGTCCGTAGAAAAGGTGGCATCCAGGACCAAGGCATAGGAGCCCGGACTCGGCATCACTTCTGGGTGGTTGGCCCTGCTCCAGCTGATGGGCTTCTCGGACCAGTGCATGAACTCTGGCGTTTCTGATGCCACCACATTCACCTCTTGTCGCTGCAGCCGCCTGCTGCATCGATCATCGGCCATGCTGGTAAACACCACGTAGGCTCCGTGTTCTTCAGGATATTCGTCTTGAACTGCGCCGACTGGCCTGACAGCCGGCTGCTGGGGTGGAGGCGGAGTTGGTTGCCCAGCAGGCGGTGGAGACAGGAGGCCGTCTCCCTTGGCGATCCTGGTGAGCCAGTGGCACTTCCGGGTGGTGTGGTTTGACGGCTTCATGCCGCTATGGAACTTGCAAGGTCCATCCAGGGTCTGTTCGTAGGAGAAGGCCGGCAACCAGTTTGGCTTGCCGCCTTTCTGTCTCTTGGGCGGAGGCTGCTCATCTGGCTGCTGGGCTTCAACGGTCGCGACCTGCCGGCTGCTGGATGCCGGCTGTGGGGCCTTGTGCTTGTGGTCGCCCTGCTGTTGTCGCCGGCTGGCGTCTCCCGCTAGAGTTCCTGGAGCTTGCGGGGCCACTTTGCCAGTTGTGTTGATTTGAATCTCTGCCTTCATGGAGGAGTCGGCCGTTGCGTACTTGTCTGCTATGATCAGCAGCTCGTCGAGGGATTCTGGCTCGTCGCAGAGGAGCTTGTGCTTGAGGAGGGTGCCTTCTCTGCACCCGGCTGTGAAGTACTCGATGGCCTGCACCTCGTGCACGCCCTCGCAGGAGTTCCGCAGCTCGGCCCAACGCGTGAGGTAATCGCGAGTCGACTCGTCGAGGCCTTGCACGCACAAGGAGAGCTGACGAGGCTTGGGAGGACGCTTGTACGTGTTGGTGAAGTTGCGGACGAACGCTTCAGTGAAGTCGACCCAGCTGTTGATGCTGCAGGGCTTCAGGTTGTTCAACCATGTCCGGGCCGTGCCCTGGAGCATGAGCGGGACGTACTTTATGGCGACACGCTTGCTGCCATTTGCTATGCTGACGGCCATGGAGTAGTCGACTAGCCAGTCTTCTGGCTTCACGGAACCAGTATACTTGGGCGTGTCTCTTGGGAGCATGAACCCTTTGGGAAAGGGCTCGTCTCGAATGCGGGGCCCGAAACAAGGCGGACCCATCTCGTCCTCTTCTTCCAGCGCCAGGGATCGGTGAAGTCAGTCGATCCGGTGGCGGGCGTCATTCTCTCCAACTGCCTCTCAACGGCCAAGGCGGTCGCCGAGAGTCGGATGATCAACGGGCGGCGGGGAGACTCGCCTCTCCTTGCGAGGAGGGGGAGGCGGACAGTCGTCCCGTCGTTCCACTGCCCTCGGGTGGCCGTCTCGGTTGCGCTCTATGGTAATGCGAGTCCGGCTGCGGCTGACAGCCGGCTCCATGTCTCTTCTTCCTCGGGCGCCGCCAGTCGGCGTCCGATACGTCGCGCCTTGATCTCGGTGAAGGTCGTCGTTCTGTTGCTGCGGCACCTCCGTGCGGCAGCCGTCCTTGTTCTGCGCGGCAGCCGCGTCGAGGAGCCGCTGGACTCGCTCCGTCATCAGGCGGCATTCTTCGCCCTTGAAATTGTCCAGCTCATCCGCCGCTGCCTGGGCGGCTCGGATGTTCTCCGCTGGTGTAGCGTACACAGGGCGGCTTGCCCCAAATAGGTTGGCGATGGCTACGCCGCGCTGCTGGACCGTGCCAAGGCGGCTGGGCCCCGCCGGGGCCGGCGAGCCACCGACGGCGCGATCCATCTCCCGCTGGTAGGCTTCTGACTAGCGCCTCATGCTGGCCAGCTTCTTCGCGCCTTCAACGAGCTGAAGGTGGCGCGCCTCCAACATCTCTGCGTCAGCATCTTCCGGAATGGGCGCAGTTAGGTCCTGTAGCGCCGCGCCGAGTGAGTCGTGTGCTCCTCCGCCGGGGAGCTCGTCATTACTGATGACTAGCACCTCGGTGACGGTGCTTCCGTCGCTCTCCGTGCAAGGGAGCGGTTCGTCGTAGACCACCACATTGGTGGGGAAGGCGTCGAGCGACGCGGTGTCGGAGCCGACCAGCATCGGGTCGGTGGAGCCCACAGACTCCACGTCTATGGCAGGCTTGCCGGAAACGTGGAGTTGATCGAGGAGGCCCGCGAGGAGGCTCTTGGGGCCGCCCGTGCCTGCGTTGGATGCAGGTTCGTCGGAGAGGCGGACCTCGCCGACAAGTTCGGCCAGGCAGCTGGCTGCGCAGGCGATCTCAATGCCGCTTAGCGCGTCAGCGCAAACTCCGTCTGGCGTGCCTGGCTGGCTGCGCTCGCCAGGGGGAAAAAGGGTTCCCGTCCAGAACAGGTCTCCGGACGGCAGTGCACCATGCCCCATGGTGGGCGCCAAATGTCGGGGGTTAGGTGCGACATATGCCAATGGATGGCTTATCATGGTGGGGGCGAGTAGAACGTCGCCGGTGCCTGGAAACGGGATGAGGCGAAGGCATGCACGCCGGCGAATCTTACCCAGCTTGAGGGCTCTCCGGGGAGATAATACCCCTACTGCTGCTCTGCAGGGTCTCCGCATGATCACTATGGCAAAGTGTTTACACGGTTGCTCCTTGAGCTATTTTCTTGGTGGTAGGAGAGGGCAAGGCTAGCTCTCTCCCTTCTATATGATCTGGCCTAGAGCTAATGGGTTCCAACCCTTTGCATGGGTGCCCTGGGGGGTTTATATAGGCCTACCCCCCAGGGGTACAATGGTAATCCGGCTGGACGCGGGCCCAGCCGTCAGTGCCTCTGGCCTCCGTCTTCTTTGCCGACCGCTGGGGCCCGCCGACTGGTGGGCCCCGCCGACTGGCCTGGTAAGGAGCCGACAGGCCGCGTCCGCCGCGGGCGGGTCTTGCCGGCTGCTGATTACTGTAGCCGTGCTTCTGATGACGCGGACTTGATCATGAGGTCATGGCAACAGCCTCGCCGCCCGGCGGGCGATCACTGTCGCCACTCCCCATCACATCTTGATTAATGGCGCGTGGGCCCCGGGGGAGGGCTCGGCCGACTCCCCCAGGTCGACTCCCGACGGGTCCGACTGGTGGTCTTCTTGCCGTCTCCTGGGGTCTCACCGACTGGTGGGACCTGCTGCCTCGAGGCCGTACAGACAAACCGTCGTGGGTGCAGGATTCGGTCCTGCGGCGCTGATGTCAGGGCCGGCACGGCAACAGTGCCACGCCGCACAGAGATCTTCCGGGATATGGCGTGCAGTGGCCATGCCTGCCCTTGGTAAGGGGCAGGAGCGGGCTTCATTGTTGCCACTCCCCTGCCCCGTCCCACTTGATGAGATCGTGAGGGGTGTTGGAGTCACAGGCGGACTCCCTGAAGCCGGCTTCTCTGGAAGTCGTTAGTTAGGAGTCGGCTCTCCCTGAAGTCATCCCTGGGACTCGGTCGTGGGTGGTCAGTCGGCCGTCTTGCCGTTGACGTCCAGAAGGCGGCTTTTCGTCCTGGGGTCTTGAGGGGCGCAGCCTGCCCCGATGTCTTGAAAGGTTCTGGGGCTCGGGTTGGCCTACCCATGGCCCATTACTCCGACAGTCGTCGTTGACCATGTCACCATCGTCTGCGACGACCACCACCCCATCGTTCTTCAAGGTGAAGGCCCTGACCAATGCGTCGACATGGTCCTCTACCCAACGCGCCAGGTCGCCCCGGATGGCCATTGGTACAGGGGCAATGACGGCATCAAAGTCGAAGTTGGGGTCGGTGTTCAGAAGGTGGCTGAAGACACGGGAGAAGGCGCGCTGAAGCAGGCCACGACCCCTCTCCTCCACAAGCTGTCGAGCTCTAGCAGATTGAGCCTCCAGGCGCGTCACCACCTCGGTTAAGAAGGTGAGGAGGCTAGTGTAGTCATTTGAGTGAGGGGTCGGGGCGTTCTCATCGCAGATGTAACCCAAGGCGGTGTTGGCCTTGTTCCGAAGGTCTTGAAGCTTAGGAGCGTGCTCGCGCTCCAGCGTCCGGCGCTGAAGCACTTCCTCCCTGTTTTGCCGTGCGATGGCCTCGGCATTGTCAACACGTTTCCGTAGCGAAGACAGCTCGACGCGGGCGGAGGCCAGGTCCGCCTGCACCGTAACCAGGGCGGCAGCTGTGGCCTCCTCACGCCTCTCAACCTCGTCCAACCTGGGCCTGAGCGTGGCGGCCCTTCCCGCACCCTCCTAGCCGGCGAGCTTCAACTTCAGGTCGTACCAGCCCTCCAGATCTGCGCGAACCTCGGCCACCCGGCGGTTGATCTCCTCCTCGACTCTGGCCTCACGGACCCCGACAGCATCTTCAGCTTGAGTGACTTGACGCTCCCTAGTCTCCAGCCGCTCGAGCTCGAGGCTGCGCTCCACGTGCCTATACCTACCGTTTAGGTGGCACCAGCAAGATCCAGCTAAGGTAAGGAACTTCGTGTCGCGGCTGCTAAACTCCGCTGCGGTCTTTTGAACTGAACTTCGTTGCCTTCCCGCACGCGAAACGAATGGGCGCTGTGTCGTGGGTCAGATTTGGGGCGGGGGGGAGAGACCAGAAGAATGATTCATTTGGATCGACGAGGTCCTCCAGGGCCAGCGTCTCCTCGTGCCTCTGCACCTCCTCTTCCTCCGCATGCGTCCCCCTCATCGATGCAAGGGCGGCCCCGCGCGCCTCAACCTGCTGCTCAAGGGACGCGCTCCAGGCCTAGAGCTCCCATGCGCGCTCCTCCGCGGCCTCGCAGCGGCGATCGGCCTCGTGAGCTTCTTCCAAAGCTTGCGAGCGGGCCTCATTGGCAATCTTGAGGGACGCCTCAGCCTTCGCGTTCTCGATGTCGCAATGACAACAGCCAAGGTTGATGGCCACTCGTAGCTTGCGCTGCTCCTCCACCAACCGAAGACCTTCAGCCTCAAGACGCGAGTCGACACTACCAAGCTCTTCACCAAGGCGGTTCATCGCGCCCATCGCCTCCTGGAAAAGCTCGTGGCGGACCATGCTGCGCCCACGCTCGAGCTCGAACGCTCGGCCCACCTCGTCCTCCACCTCGGGGGCTGCGGGTGGAGCATCAAGTGGCGCACCACCTCCCGGTTGGGGGCTGGGGGCTGGCACAGCCCCAGACGCCAGCTGACCCTCGTGAGGGGACCCAACCGAACAAGGCCCGCTGCTTGAAGAAGACTCCAGGATCGAGGCTAGCCAGCTACCAACCGTGACCAAGGGAGGAGCCATTGGCACGCCTGCTGCGCTCCGAGCAAGGCCGCGAAGAAAGGATGGCGAAGGTGCAAGCTCGGGGCGCCTCGATGACGAACCAACTCCCGTGGCTGACCCACGCCGTGGGCAGCATCCGAACCTGTAGCGCTGGAGCTTGGCAAGTGCGATGGGACGAGAGGGAGCTGCTTCTCCAGAGATTTCATAGCCTTAGCAGAAGGGGACCTGAGGGGACAATCATCATGAAAGGAAGGCGGCACATAGAAGATCACCAGGATAAGGTACTTACTCGTTGATAGCGATGTACTTCCGTCGCTTCAATGGCCCGAAGATGTTGCCGCCGCTTGGGGATCCCTTCCTCTTGCGGAGCTCCTCGAAGTCCATGCAAAGGCAACCAAAGCGTTGGACGTGATGGCCGGCGTGCGGCGGAGCCGAAGAAGAGCCAAGAGGGATAGCCTAAGGGGAGCCCGGCTGTGGCGAACAGCCTGGCTCTTTCTCACTGCGACCTCCCGAGGCACCTGGAGCCTCGGCCTCAGGACCCCCATGTCGCATCTCATCAGCGACCGGCACCTCAGGAGGGACGTCGCGAGCTCCCGAGGACGATGCCCCCGGATCACCGCTCGGCATGTGCTCCTCAACATCTGAACAGCCCGCCACCGTCGCCGCTCGCTCCCCCGCACCGTCACCTGGGGCGAGCTCGGCACTAGCGGCGAAGAATGGGATCACGATGACGGGATTCTCGCGGGGCCCCACCAAGCCAATTGGGCGTAGCCCCCACTCATCAAAGGAAGGCATGTTCTCGGCAAAGGTGACCTTGTTCTCACAGCGGTACATCATGCAGCTTTTCTTGGGCATCTCGTCTGGCAGAGGGACACGAGATAGGACCATGAGCACCGTTTTCCACACAGCGAGAGGGAGCCCCTCCTCCTGAACCCTCATATGGTCCAGTCTGCTGAGCAAGTCCCACATCGGGCGAGAATGGCGCTGAAGCAGAGCAACTCGAAGCCTGACGAACTCCCTCACCACCATGGGTGCAGTCACACCAAGGTCCTTCAACCACCGTAGCCTGGCCCAGATGGGGGCAAGACAGGGGCTTGTGAGCTTCTGATGGCCCCATCCGGAGTTTGGAATGGCAGGCCCCACCGGAGCTTGGAGCAGAGGGCAGAGCACGCCGACATCAACATACACCCACCGCGTGCGGAACTCGCTCGCGGATGAAGGGAGCTCGAAGTCAATCCCCATGCCTGCTGTCGCAGCCACGGCCTGGAAGCCCACGCACCCTAAGCTCTATCGGGCACCGGTGAGATGCAGCGAGAAGAAGTGGCCGAGGAGTGCCATGGAGGGGGTGATGCCCACCATGGCCTCACACACGAAAGCGAAGACGAAAAGAAGGGTCACAGATTGACGGTCAAGATGGAGCATGTGGATCTGATAGTGCTCGAGCACCGCGTTGAAGAAGGCGGAGAAAGGAGGAAGCATGCCAGCCCAGAGGGCGTCAATAAAGATCGGAACCTCAGTGACTGCCCGAGCCATGCAGGAGCGAGACGCAGGCTAGGACGGCGTCTCTCCCCACTCGTTGAAGCTGGAGGCGAGCATTGGGCGCACCTTGCCCATGGCCTCGTCGTTGAGCACCCGAGGCCGGCCGAGCACCGGCTCGAAGGATGGAGGCGCAGTTGGCGAGGACAGAGGTTTCTTCCCCTTCTCGGCTTGCTTCAGTCCCATGGCGGTGAAGCGGGCGGAGCGCAAGTTGGATTGGGAAGGCAGAGCAGGACGTCGAAGGATCAGGGAGATTGGAAGAGCCGGGCGCGGAGAGGGAAAAATAATTGTGCAAGAAGCGGGGCCGCATAGCGAGGCAGATTCAAAGGCGGCGTGGGAAAGCGGAGACGCCCACGTCCAATCAACCTCCACGCGTCAACCGAGGACGCAGGCTATTGGGGCCCGTGGTGCTCCAAACTTGACACTTGGCTTCGCCGCGAAGCCAAGCCCGAGCGCACCTTGGGCCCGGGGGCTACTGTCGGCGCTCTGGGAACGGGGGTCCCTAGACTTGCCTGCCTGCGGCCCGTGGCGTGGCTGAGCCAGCAGGCCGTACGGCCCATCTTCACCAACAAAGCATCCAAGACCCTCGCAAGGTGGACGACGCAAGACCTCCTCTGGAGCGGCCTGGTCAGGCAGGCTCGTGAGGAGCGGAGATATCAAGGTGGGGCAAACCTCATGAGGCTCTCGTGACGTGAGCCATGACGATCGACACCAGGCAGGCGCCAGCGTGCGCAGCGTCCTTGCTTCCTCTTTGGTGCAAAGTGGGGCAAGCGCAGCCGCGGAATACCGAGGCATCAAGTGAAGGTTGTCATTTCGGTGCAACAAGACCAAGACCATGGACTGCAAGACGGAGGTCATCGTGGAGCCCGAGACGGCGTCACTACCAGAGCTTTGTGCAGGCGAAGACTGCTTTTATCAGGATAGCTTGTACTAGCTGCCCCCCTTCGAATTAGCCCGCCATTGTTGGCTCCCTTCCCGCTCAATATTTGGGAAGAGGACCATGGCCTCTATAAATAGGACTAGCCACCATAGTAGAGAGGGAGAGACCTGACCAGGGACGGAGAGACCTCACCAGACCCAGAGAGAGACACAAGTCCGAAAGCACAAGAACACCTCGACCTCAGGAGGTGTTCTTCCCCTTGTACTGTTCATCATCAGCCCAAGAGGCAATCCACCACCACACTGGAGTAGGGTATTACACCACAACGGTGGCCCGAACCAGTATAAGCCCCGTGTCGTTCTGTGTTGTGAGTTTGTCGAGTTCGTCCGCAAGATCTTAGCGAGCTAGAGTGTAGATCGGTAGGAGGGAAAGACTTCGCACGCACCCAATGTTCGAACCTTAAGGGTTAGCTGGAGCCCCACATCCGACAGATATATCATAGGTGGTTCCCAAACAGAAAATAAAGTTCATTCCTTTTTCCACCATAACTTTCATTTTCCATGGCTAACCGTATCCACGGGTGCCCTCCATACCAACAATTACCAAGGAATTTATTATTTGACAACATAAAGTAAATTCATTTGTTTTTGCATTTCGGGACTGGGCATCCCTAATACCTTTGCCTTACTCTCGTGCAATGGCAAGTGAATAAACACTCATCTTGAGAATAACACATCTAGCATGGAAAATATTAGTCACCCCTCACTGCTCCGCAAGTGAAACAAACACACAAAAGAGAAATTTATTTTGAAAATTAGAGATGGCACATGCAAATTCCTTAGAACTGCTAAAGAATATCGCATGTAGGTAGATATAGTGGACTCATGTGCAAAACTGGTTTAAAGGATTTTGGATGCACAAGTAGAGGTCATACTTAGTGCAAAATGAAGGCTAGTGATACGTCTCCAACGTATCTACTTTTTCTCATGCTTTTCCTCTTGTTTTGGACTCTAATTTGCATGATTTGAATGAAACTAACCCCAGACTAACGCTGATTTTAGCAGAACTACCATGGTGTTGTTTTTGTGCAGAAATAAAAGTTCTTGGAATGGAATGAAACTTTTTGAGGATTTCCTATTTCAATAATAAGAATTACTGGAGCCAAGACCCACTAGAGAGGGGCCCCTGGGTGTGAACAACCCACCAGGGTGCGCCCCCTCTCCTGGCTCGCCCAGGTGGGTTGTACCCACCTGGTGGCCCCGCTGACGACCACCCATGATACTATAAATTCACATATTTCCAGAAAAAAATCAGGGAGAAAGAATTATCATGATCCACGAGACGGAGCTGCCACCAGGCCTTGTTCTTCCTCGGGAGGGCAGATCTGGAGTCCGTTTGGGGCTCCCGAGAGGGGGATCTTCGTTCTTCGTCATCACCAACCCTTCTCCATCGCCAATTCCATGATGATCCCCACCTGGAGTGAGTAATTTCTTCGTAGGCTCACTGGTCTGTGAGGAGTTGGATGAGATTCATCATGTACTCGAGTTAGTTTTGTTAGGGCTTGATCCGTAGTATCCACTATGTTCTTAGATTGATGTTGCTATGACTTTGCCATGCTTAATGCTTGACACTTTGGGCCTGGGTGCCATGATTTCAGATCTGAACCGTTTATGTTATCATCATTATATCCATGTTCTAGATCCGATCTTACAAGCTATAGTCACCTACTACGTGTTATGATCCAGCAACCCCAGAGTGAAAACAACCGGGCCCACTCCCGGTGAAGACTGTAGTTTGAGGAGTTCATGTATTCACTATGTGTTAATGCTTTGTTCCGGTTCTCTATTAAAAGGAGGCCTTAATATACCTTACTTTCCAATATGGACCCCGCTGCCACGGGAGGGTAGGACAAAAGATGTCATGCAAGTTCTTTTAATAAAGCACGTATGATTATTTATGGAATACATGCCTACATTTTATCGATGAACTGGAGCTAGTGCCGTATCGCCCTAGGTTATAAATTTCACATGATGAATATCATCCAACAAGTCACCGATCCAATGCCTACAAATTTATCCTTATTGATCTTGCTGTGTTACTATTGCTATCATCACGGTTACACTTGCTACAAACTACTGCTATCACTGTTACTGTTACCGTTGCTGCTGTCACTATTATCAAAACTATCAAACTACTTTGCTACTGATCACTTTGATGCAGATAATTAATCTCCAGGTGTGGTTGAATTGACAAATCAGCTGCTAATACCTTCAAATATTCTTTGGCTCCCCTTGTGTCGAATCTATAAATTTGGGTTGATTACTCTACCCTCGAAAACTGTTGTGATCCCCTATACTTGTGGGTTATCAAGACCTTTTTCTGGCGCCGTTGCCGGGGAGCATAGCTCTATTTGTTGAGTCACTTGGGATTATTATCATATTATCAGTTTGAAGAATCTAAAGGATCCAAAGACTAAGATATTTCCCTCAAGGACGAGGGGAGGTAAGGAACTGCCATCTAGTTCTGCTTTAGATTCACCTTCTGTTATGAGCAAACTTGCAACACCACCACAAGCTATTAATTCTGATATGTCGCAAGTTATTGATGATGCTACTTCTACTATGAATGATGCTAGTACCTTGATTGATAATGATGATGTTCCACTTGGTGAATTTCTTGATAAACAAATTGCTAGGGTTATACAACATGATGTTGTTGAATATGATGATGAGCTTGAAACTGAATCTCCTGAAACACCTGCTAGAACTAGCCTTCCTAGATATGAATTGCCTAAGGTACCGGAAGGTTATGTTATGAGTGAAGAAGCAACTTGAGATATTCTTGCCTATAATGATAGAGATGATCTAGAGAAATTACTACAAAAGTATAAAGAAAAATCTCTGAATGCTAGAATGAAATGTGATCCTAAGTTTGCTACTTCACCTATCTTTATTAATGGTAAGGGTTATGAATTATCTGTCGACCCAGAGTTGATTACTTTGGTTGAATCTGATCATTTCCATGGTTATGAAACTGAAACTGTTGTGGCACATCTTACTAAGCTGAATGATATAGGCACCCTTTTTACTCATGATGAGAAAACTTGCTACTACTTTATTCTCAAATTATTTCCTTTCTCATTAAAGGGCGATGCTAAATCTTGGTACAATACTCTTGCTCCTGGTTGTGTGCGTAGTCCCTGGGATATGATTTATTACTTCTCTGAAAAATATTTTCCTGCTCATATGAAACAAGCTGCCTTACAGGAAATATTTAACTTTGTGCAAACTAAAGAAGAGAGTTTCCCACAAGCTTGGGGGAGGCTTTGCCAATTACTTAATGCTTTGCCTGATCATCCTCTTAAGAAAAATGAAATACTTGATATCTTCTATAATGGACTAACTGATGCTTCTAGGGACTTCCTAGATAGTTGTGCTGGTTGTGTTTACAGGGAACAAACCATTGCTCAAGCTGAAGAAATATTGAATAACATATTAAAAAATTATGATGATTGGACTATTCCTGAACCACCGCCTAAACCCACTCTGAAGAAGAGGGGTATATTATATCTCAGTCCCGAAGATATGCAAGAGGCAAAGAAATATATGAAGAAAAAGGTATTAAAGCTAAGGATGTTAAAATTTTACCTCCTATTGAAGAAATACATGGGCTTAATACACCACCACTGCCTAAGGTGGTAGAGGTAAATTCTCTTATGAAGTTTAATGATAATGATTATCCTCACAGTATGCATCCTAGTCAATGCCTTTATGAGTTTGAAAACTACATTAAGAAACAAGATCACTTCAATGCAAATGTTATGAAACAATTGAAATACAATTCTGATATGATTGCTCGCTTGAGTGACTTGTTATTTAGAATATAAAATGATGTTAGAGGTGTCGGAAAACATGCTTCTATGGTTCAAAATCAATTAGAACAAGTTGCTAAATCACAAAGAGAATTGCTTGATGAAATGAATCATAATATGCATGACTTTGCTGTTAGAGTTGCAACTAGAGGAGGTAAAATGACTCAGGAACCACTCTACCCTGAGGGACACCCTAAAAGAATTGAACGAGATTCACAAAGAGCTAACACTAGTGCACCTAGTCCTTCTAGAAAGAAAAATAAAAATAAAAATGATAGGACTTTGCACACTTCCAGTGAACCTGAAATAGAAAAACCTCCTGATAATGAAAATGAAGTTTCTATCTCTAATGCTAAAACTCAATCTGGTAATGAACACTCACCTTACGATAATGAAAAAGATACTGCTGATGTTCATGAAGGCTCTCAACCAACCAATGATAAAGAACCAGATAATGATGTTGAGATAGAACCACCTGTTGATCTTGATAACCCACAACCTAAGAATAAAAGGTATGACAAAAGAGACTTTGTTGCTAGAAAACACGGTAAAGAAAGAGAACTGTGGGTTCAAAAACCTATGCCTTTTCCACCCAAGTCAACTAAAATGAATGATGATGAAGAATTTGAATGCTTTGCTAAAATGCTGAGGCCAGTCTTTTTGCGTACTCGCTTGACTGATATCTTGAAAATGCCTCCTTATGCAAAGTATATGAAAGACATCATCACTAATAAAAGAAAAATACCGGAAGCTGAAATCTCCATTATGCTTGCTAATTACACTTTTAAAGATGGAGTACCTAAAAAACTTGGAGATCCGGGAATACCAACTATACCTTGCTCTATCAAAAAGAATTATGTGAAAACTGCTTTGTGTGATTTCGGAGCTGGTGTTAGTGTTATGCCTTTCTCTTTATATAAAAGACTTGATTTCAATAAACTCACACCTACTGAAATATCTTTGCAAATGGCTGACAAATCAACTGCCATACCTATCGGTATCTGTGAGGATGTGCCCGTTGTTCTTGCTAATGTTCCTATTTTGACTGACTTTGTTATACTTGAGATGCCCGAGGACGACAAAATGTCGATTATCCTTGGTAGACCCTTCTTGAATACTGCAGGGGCTGTTATTGATTGCAATAAAAGCAAGGTCACTATTCATAACAAGGGTAATGAGCATACGGTGAACTTTCCGAAGAAACAATTCCAAGTGAATGGTATTAATGTTATTGAAAAATCTCCGACAATCACTATTGGAAATTTTCAAATACCTCTACCTACTGTCAAAAAGAAATATGAAATACTTATTTTTTGGGAAATGCATATCCCCATTGAGGTAACTTTGTGGTTTACGAAAGTTCTTCGGTTTCATGCTAATCGGAAGTGGTTGTTAATAAGACTAGATCAACCTTATTAATGGATCATTTTTGAACGGTATGAAGTTGATGAATTTAGTAAGTGCTACTTTCTGTCCCTACTTTTTATTCTCTGTTTTTATTAGTTAAATAAAATAAAATACAATGTTTTGTCTGTTTTCTGAATTTCCCATGCAATAAAAAATGACCCAAAAATAAAAGTTCTCATAATGCCCTGAAAATTTAATACGATATTTTCTGAATATTGAAGAATTTTTGGTGCAAATAATACCAGAGGGAGGTGCACCAGGTGGGCACAACCCACCTAGGCGCGCCCTGGTGGGTTGTGGTCCCCACGTGGGCCCCCTCACTTACCTCTTCATACCACATCATCACTTACCTCCATAAAAAAATCCCCATTGCTCTCTCTCTCCCGTGTTCTTGAGCTCAGACCCGCGGATTTCGATCTCTTTGCTCGAAGCTCCGTTTCCGAAACTGTTTCGGGGAATTGTTGCTTGGTATGTGACTCCATCATTTGTCCAATTAGTTTTTGTTTTAGTGTATTATACTTTGAATAATTAGCTACTCTTGGTGCTACTGTAGATGTGCTTGCATGTTGAATTCTTAGTGTTCTAAGTTGTTTGAATGCTTGTTATGGCCTCTATGTATCCTTATGAGTAGTTTCTATCAATCTTCCAAAGTTTTGTTGACAAATTTTTGTCACTTCAAAAAATTTTATTTTCAGAAAATTGTACGCGGACATGATGAACCTATTTGGAAGGAGTTCTTTGAGGAGACGATCCTCGGGGGCATCTTCTAGTGACAGTTCTGCTCGTCGGTCTTATGTTGAACCAAGTGAAAGTTCCACATGAGATCCCGCCACCCAGACATGTTTATGGCCTAGTGATGAATATATGGTGCGTGTGGGCATTAAGGAGGAATTTGAGCAATACGTTCACAATGCCGGCCTCGGTCCCTACCTATCAGATAAGTTTGTACAACACCAACTTCTCACTAAATAGTTTATCAAAGGATTTAAATATTTTCCACGTGAGTCTAGGGTGTCATTTATGCTCTATGATAATGCTTATACTATCCCACTGGAGAATTTTCCTTACCATTGCAAACTTCCATTTTGGGGTTAACTTGATGAACCACCAACGATTGAGTACGAGTCTTTCTTGACTAACCTTTGCTATGGTGAAAATAGGGGAGTGAGACAAGGAAGAATAAAGAGCATTCATTTTCCCGCAATTCAGTATTTTGCATTATTTAACGGGAAATTCATTGTAGGCAAGCAAGACTGTAGCATACTTTGTGCACCAAACTTGAGCCTCCTTCACACCGCTCTCATTGGTGAAAGGAATTATAACCTTGGAGCGATTATTGCACGCAGACTTCAGCACAATGCTAGAAGTGGCTGGTTCTATGGTGGAATTTATGCCACATGCTTAGCACGAGGGATGGGTGTCTCACCTTTGCCCTTTAATCCTATCCTACCCACTCGGTGTCGGTGGGAAACCACACCTATGGGGTCACTGGGATCCCTTCTACGGTTAGCGGGCATGGGGTTGTGCAAAGAGCGGGTCGGGCGGTCAGCACGCAAATCGTTTACCCAGGTTCAGGCCGCGGAGACGCGTAAAACCCTAGTCCCGCTTTGATATATATTGGAGTGTTCTTGTGTTCTTGAACTAGCCGCGGTGTCTCTCCAGTCCAAAAGAGCTGAATCCCCCTCCAGTGCACCTCGGGCCTTCTTTAATAGACAAAAGGGGTTGCCATAGTGGCATACATGAGGTGGAAAGGTGTACAGGAGATGAGTCTATCCCTGGGCATCGCCGGACAAATGCATTTAATGCACTGCCGACGTGCCCCTCTTGCTTTATTGGGGACGGCAAAGAAGCTCGTCCCAACTGTTGTCGCCTCGCCTGGCTCCGACGCGCGTCCAAGCTGACGAGGCGTTGGAACGCCACGTCGGGTGACTGCTGGGTTGGCGCGGTGGTGGAGCCTTCACGAAGATCTGCATGCCACCACGCAGGTGCTTGCTGAGTTGGTGTGGAGGCTATGTGCTGCCACGCATATGCCTGCCCAGCTGGTCGAGCTGGGAGCTGCATGGGAGCGGCGGTGGAGTCTTGGCAGGCGCGGGCCTGGCTGCGGCCCTGCAGGTGTCTTTGGAAAGGGCCTTTCCGGGGGCCCGGAAAGGGTCTTGCCGCGACACCATGGTTGTCCTCGGCAAGGATCTTGCCAGGGGTCTCGTGGACTTCTTTGGCAGGGACCTTGCTAAGGATCGCCATCTTCTAGTTCTCGTCTGATCTTGTGTATTTATGATCTTCGCAAAGATCTGCATGCCACCACGGAGGTGCCTCCCGAGTCTTGGTTCCAATGTGGTTGATGGTGTTGGAACCCCTTGGGCTCAAGGGTGGCGCGCTCTGCTAGCATCAGGCAAGTTGCGCCGGCAAGGATCTTGCCGGGTGTGCGGAAGCCGCCCCGGGAAGGATCTTGGTGGGGAGCCCGCTTCGCTCTCTTGCCCTTTGCGTCTCTGGTCCTTGCATTGTTTTGGTTGTCTTGTGCTCCAGCTTCCCTCCTCTGCCCTGCTTAGTCTGGTCGTAGGCGCGACTCTGACTGCCCATGCACAAGTAAAGGGGTGCAAAAGGAGAGCCCCTAATTTTGTACACCGACAGGAGCCCCCGGGCCTGGGCCACACATAAGTGCGATGCGTTGTTGGGCTAGGCCCAGAACGGTGCGCAGGCAGGCGGGGCAGATCTTTTACTGCAGTAACTTTTCCGTCCGCTGCGCTTCCCCATGACCCGCGTTGAATGCGCGACATGGGGGGGTCATGCATGACGTCGGAGTCATGCGTGTGGCGGTTCCCGCACGCGTGTGTCACATCATGGTGGATGGTAAAGAGGCGGCTCGCGCCTTCCCCATAAAAAGAGGAAAACGCAGAGGCGCGGCTCATTTACTGTGTGGACTCGGGTCGTGGCCTTCAAGGTGCCCGTGCCACATGATTATGGGACAGGGAATGGTCGCCTCACCCGTCCCCTCGATTTCCACTCACTCTCCACGTGTCCCCTGTGCTCTGAGGATGGTAGGCGGCGGGTGCGGGTCTTGAATGACGAGGCAGGGAAACGGGCCGCTGCTGATTGGAGCAGCGGGCCGGCCTCGATTCTCTGCGCCCCCGATGGTTGGATTGGCTGCATAGGGCGGCCGAGCCCTAATCGACCACGCCCCTTTATAAGAAGGGGGTGGGGGATGGCACCCCACAATCTTTCATCATCCCTTTCCTTCCACCTCAGCTCTGCTCTTTCATCTGCCATGGCGACAGGGGGCACTGGTCCTTCGATGGTGGCGGCGAGGGTCTCTGCTCGACAAGGCGTCCCTCCTTCCCAAGAGCCCGCGGCGGCGGAGCCAACCACAAGAGGAAGGGGGAGGGAGAGGCCAAGGCCGACGAGGCTCTCGGGGAAGAGGGGGACGGGGCGGCGCACCAGCCTTGCCTCCGCCAGCGATGCCTCCCCCAATGGAGGGCCACGTGGGGGACCAGCCTCGCGAATTCTTCATCAGGCTGCGTCGGCACTGCGTCGTCGCCTTCGTCTCCCTATGCCATTCGATCGGGAGATGGAGCTCGACCCGCCCCAGACCCTGAGGTTGCACATGAGGGGCTGCGGGAACGACACGCGGGTTGACGTCGACTTTCCCGCCCCTCACGTCATGTACCTCTGCCGCGGATGGAAGACTTTTGCTTGTATCCACAGCCTGATGGCGGGGCCCGTTATCTATTTCAAATTAAAGGAGAACGGTCTGCTCCCCGTCAAGGTCCTCGGAGACTCTGGAACTCACCTGAAGTGCTGCGTGGAGAGCTCCTCCGACATTGAAGACTCCTTCTCAAGCGGGAGTGATGAGGAGGACAACGACAGCGACGACGAGAGCGTCGAGCGAGGGCGCGTCGACCTCGTCTCCGACTGACCGCATCACCCCTCCCTCCGCCGTGCGCCCTTTCGAGGGCCTTCCTCGTCAAGCTCTCCATCAGCACGTCCCTCGTCCCCTCCTTTTTCCCTTCACCTGCCACACCTGGGAGGAAAAGGGCAAGAACGGGAATCACGGGGCACCTATCTTTTCTAGTTTGTAAGCCTGCGGGCACTTGTTAAATTTCAAATTTTGTAATCCCCTTGCTTGTGTACCCATTCCATATGAATTGTACTTGTCTACAATGTATGAATGAAAGGAAGGGTGTTTGCCGGGTTTCGTTTGCGCGTGGGCGAGGGCCACACCGAGGGACGCGTCCTCGTTATATTAAGATAAACATTGTAGCCCGGCAACAGGCCTTGCCGTCCTCCTGCTCTATGGCCCGACTACACTCACGCTCTTGGCGGAGGTAGTGGCCGAGTAGGGTTTGGCCCTTCGCTCGCCCTCTTCTCGTCGCGCTACAACCAAGTTCCGGTTCAAAGTAGAGTTTTCGGACACGGGACAAAGGGGGCGAGATGGTGCGAGAGCGAGCGAAGTCTTATACGTTCATGGTTCATACGGGGGCACAGAGTGGGGGAGAAAAACTTATCTGAAGTCGCAACTCCTGGCAACTTTGGCTTGTCGCGGTTAGATCCTTGTGTCTGCATCCCCCGGCAACCTCGGTTTGCCGGGGCCGGAGCGCCGGCTTGTTCTTTTTCTTCCCAATAGCTCAACAGAAATATCCATGTACCCTGCGAACCAAAGAGGACGGAAAGGAATAGAGTGACGCACACTCGACCTCTATGCTAGGGGTTAGCCGCCACTAAGCATTATCAACCCTAACCGAGGGAGAGACTCAACCTAGCATGCATGTTAAAACTTAGGGCGCCAACGCTTCATTTATTTATGCTCAAGCTCTGTGCCTGGCTTTGTAGAAAGGGTTCCATGCCTTGCCGGCAAGGCTTGTACAAAAGGTGGTTTGCCGGGGGGCCGGCAACCGCGCCTTATGGATAAAACTTGCGAAGATGTTCGATGTTCCAGGAGTTTCTCACTGGAATGCCATCTTCGGTCTCTAGGCAGACTCCGCCAGGCCTGGTGACTCGTATTACCCGATAAGGGCCCTCCCACTTCGGCGTCAACTTGTTGGAATTCTTGGCCGACTGAACATGCCGAAGAACAAGGTCGCCTTCTTCAAAGCTTTGGGCATGAACCTTGCGGCTATGGTAGCAGCGCAAGGTTTCCTGGTAGCGTGCTGCTCATACAGCCACCCGAAGACGATCTTCCTCAAGGAGCATTGTGTCATCTTTCCGCAACTGCTCTTGCTCAAGATCGTCATAAGAGAGCACTCGAGGTGACCCGTATGTGAGTTCCATGGGGAGAACTGCTTCTGCCCCGTAAATGAGGGAGAAGAGTGTTTGACCGGTGGCTCGATTTGGCGTCGTTCTGATTGACCAAAGAACCTCCGGCAACTCATCAATCCAGCGTCGCCCGCACCTGCGTAGCCTATCAAAGGTCCTTGTCCGGAGGCCTCGCAACACTTCAGCATTTTCCCTCTCAGCCTGGCCGTTGCTCCGCGGATGTGCAACAGAAGCAAAACAGACCTTGCTGTCGAGGTCTTGGATGTACTGCATGAAGGTGTTCCTCGTGAACTGTGTGTCATTATCGGTGATGACTCTATTTGGCACACCGAAACGGTAGACTAGCCCCTTGAAGAATTTGATGGCCGATTGTGCTGTCACCTTTCTCGCTGCCTCCACCTCCGGCCACTTTGTGAACTTGTCGATAGCGACGTACAAGTACTCAAAGCCCCCGACAGCACAGGGAAAGGGGCCCAATATGTCGAGCCCCCAGACCGAGAATGGCCAGGAAAGAGGGATTTTATGGAGCGGTTGAGCCGGTTGATGAAGCTTCTTCGAATGGAACTGACACGCTTCACATTTGGTCACTAGTGTCGTTGCATCCTGGAGGGCAGTGGGCCAGAAGAAACCTTGCCGGAATGCCTTGCCGGCAAGGGCCCTCGACCCTATGTGGGAGCCACATATGCCCCCGTGTATCTCTGCCAACAGCTCCAGACCTTCCTCCCAGGGAATGCACTTCAATTTCACACCGTTTGATCTTTTTCTGTACAAGACGTCGTCAACGAACTGATACATGGCAGACCGATGGGCTACTTTCTCCGCTTCTTCCTACTCCTCAGGGAGTTCTCCTGTTTGGAGGAATCGAACGGTATGTTGTGCCCATGCCGGAGCCTGGGGCTCGACGGCAAGGACTAAAGGTACTTCCTCTGCCATGGGAGCAGTTGTCTCTACAGCCAGGACTTGTCATCCCACCGGAGTCGGTCGCCCCATGGCTGGCTTAGTGTCCATGGCAACATCCTTGCCAGCGGCTCCTGGGAGCTCGGCGGGAAAGTACTTGGTGGGGCCTCATTTCCTTCGCTTGTTCTGCTCTGTTGATGGTTCAATGGATGGTTGAGTCAGCCGAAGCACAAAAGTACCTAGTTCCACAAGTAGTTTGAAGGCGGCGTGTTTCGACAGGTAGTCGGTGATGTCGTTCTCCACTTGGGGAACATGCTCCGCCTGTATACCGTCAAAGCACTCCTCCAGCTTCCTCACCTCATCTACGTAGGCCACCATCAACGGGCTTTGATAATCTTTGTTCACTTGCCTGACAACAAGCTGTGAATCATCCCTAACGATGAGCTTCTTGATCCCGAGGTCTGCCGCGATCCGGAGACTGGCAAGCAACCCTCGTACTCATCAGTGTTGTTCGTGGACATCTCCCGGGGAAAGTGCATCTGGATTACATACTTGAGGTGCTCTCCGATGGGTGCAACGAGCAGCACACTAGCACCGGCGCCTTGCAGCGAGAAAGCCCTGTCAAAGTACATAATCCAGTTGCGGCTTGCCTCTCTGCTGGGGAGGGTGGTCTCCTGGATCACTTCATCGGGCGTTGAGGTCCACTCGGCAATGAACTCTGCCAAGACTCTGCTCTGGATTGTCAAAGTACTTTGAAACTTCAAACCAAAGCTCGACAGTTCCATAGCCCACTTCACAATCCTCCTTGTTGCGTCTGGGTTATGCAATATCTGTTGCAACAGGACGCGGGTGACGACGGTGATTTCGTGTGCTTGGAACTAATGACGCAGCTTCCTCGAGGCCATAAAGAGGCCGAAGAGCAATTTCTGCACACCGGAGTACCTTGATCTAGCCCCCTGAAAGAGGGAGTTGACAAAGTAAACCGGGTGCTGCATCATTTTCTTCTTCTACAGCACCTCGTTTGGTTGCGCAGGCCCCCTCCCGCCAGCGTCAGGCTCTCCCGGGGGCCTTGCCTTGTTGGCACCAGGCCCTATCGGGGGGAGCTCTGGCTTGCCATCCACCAGTCCTGCCGTTGCCACTGCCTCTTCGTCGACCTCCCTCTGCGCCACTAGTGCGGCACTGACCAATTGATTCGTTGCCGCCAGATACAGCAGCAACGGCTCTTGTGGTTTGGGCGCAACCAGTATCGGTGTAGAGGAGAGGTATTTCTTCAAATCCTGCAGTGCTGCTTCGGCCTTTGGGGTCCATTCCATTGGGCCCGCCTTTTTCATGATTTTGAAAAAGGGAAGGGCACGCTCAACAGATCTGGAGATGAGCCTGCTCATGGGGGCAACACAGCCAGTGAGCCGACGCACATCCTTGATCGCGTGGGCGCCTCAATCTGCTCAATAGCCTTGATCTTGTCTGGATTCGCCTTGATCCCATGCTGTGACACAAAGAACCCGAGAAGTTTGCCGGACTGAATGCCAAAGACACACTTCTCAGTGTTGAACTTGAGGTTGATCTTGCGCAGGTTCGTAAACTTCTCCTCCAAATATTGTACTAGCGTTGCTCTGTCCTTGGTTTTGACCACAATGTCATCCATATAAGCTTCCATATTTCTACGTAGCTGGGGCTCAAAACCAATTTGGACTGCCCTTGCGAACATTGAGCTAGCACTCTTCAACCCGAAAGGCATTCGTAAAAAGCAATACATGCCACATGGGGTGATGAATGTTGTCTTTTCTTCGTCTTCTCTCGTCATGAAGATCTGGCGGTATCATGAGTAGGCGTCAAGGAATGATAATAGATCACACCCGGCCGTGGAGTCAACAATCTGGTCAATGCGCGGCAACGGGAAAGGGTCCTTGGGACAAGCCTTATTGATATCTGTGTAGTCAATACACAACCTCCATTTCCCATTTGCCTTGTGCGCCACCACCGGATTGGCCAACCACGTCGGATGGAGTACTCCTCTCACCAAGCCTGTCGCTTCCAACTTCCTGATCTCCTCTGTAATGAACTCCTGTCGTTCCAAAGCTTGCTTCCTGACCTTCTGCTTGATGGGTCGCGCATGAGGGCAGACAGCAAGATGGTGCTCAATCACCTCCCTGGGAACGCCGGGGATATCGGATGCTTGCCATGCAAACACATCGACATTCGCCTGCAAGAAGGTGATGATCGCACCATCCTATTTGTTGTCTAGGGAGGAGCTTATGGTGAAGCCCCCCCCCCTGTGCCATCCTCCTTGACGGACACCTTCTTGGTCTCTAGTGGTGCAGCTCTGGATTTCTTACTCTTGCCGGTGGAGCTCTCTGGCACGTCCTCGACGGGAGCACAACACTCTAAAGAGGTGCGCTTGCCGGAGTGGGTGCGAGAGGTCTCACCGGTCTTCTTCCCTGCCGGGGCTATAGTGGCAGGAGCAAATGCCTTGGCGGCAGTCGCTGCAAGTGCTTCTCGGTAGAGTTGGTCGGTGCAGATCAATGCGTCCTTCTTGTCAGAGGGGACGGTGATCATGGTCATCGTCCCAGGCATCTTCAGCGTGTTGTAGGCGCAATGTGACGCCACCATGAATTTGGCTAGTGTCGGGCGGCCGAGGATCCCGTTGTAGGGCAAGGGGATCTCGGCTACATCGAAAACAATCCTCTCTGTCCTGTAGTTTAACCCTCCTCCAAACGTCACGGGCGGCGTGACCTTATCCTTCGGCCGACTCCTCCCTGGGCTGACCCCTTGGAACGTGCCCGTCTCTTCAAGGTCTCCATCAGGAATCTGTAGCCTTTTGATCACAACGGGCGAGATCAAGTTCAGACCAGCCCCGCCGTATTGTTGGCAAAACTAACAACGGCAAACACCCGACCGCAGTCGTGCGATCAGGGTGGTCCTTGGCGTCGAAAATGATAGGTGTGCTGGACCACTTTAGGTGGCCTCTGAGCATCGAGCGATGGTTCTGCCGCTGTGATCTCACGCGCCCATAGCTTGAGCTGGCGGTGAGAGGTGTGCAGCGAGGCACCACCGTTGACGCACATGGCCTCCGTAGCCCTCTGGAACCCATGCTCGCCGGACTCGTCATCCTCGTCATGATCATCGTCTCCTTGCTTCTTGACGCATCCCCGAGCGGGCCTCTCTTGCTGGTTATCCTTTCCACGGCGACCTCCTTGGCCGCCACGCTTCTTGCCAGATCCCTCGGCACCATCCTGGCCCTTCTCCCTGTCCCGCCTCTCATACTCAGCTTTTCTCTTTTTGCCAAGCAGCTCGACTTGTCGGCAGTTCTGCAGGTCGTGGCCCTTGGTGCGGTGGATCTTGCAATATTGCTTGTCGGAGCCTCCTGGCTTGTCGGCAGCCGCCAAGGCTCAGCAAGCGGCGCACCCGGCAATTTCCTTGCCGGGTCGTCTGCCTTAGCCTTCTTGGCAGCGTTGGTGTCCTCGGATCCCTCGACGGCAAGCACAGTCTTGCCCTTGTGCTTCCTGTTGCGGCGCCGGCCCTTCTTCGTCGGGGTGGCTGTGCCTTCGTCCGTGGAGTCGGTTTCCGCGCCGGCATCCTCGCCGGGGTACTTCCTCCCCTCTTCAGCTCGAGCGCACCTATCGTCCAAAACATAAAGTTCGGCCACATCCTTGACCTTGTTCATCGCCAGCTCTTCATGCATCTTTCGGTTGCGCACATTTTGATGAAATGCACTGATCACGGCGGCGGGGTGAACATCTGGGATGTTGTACTGCACCCGGCTGAACCTCTGTATGTACTTGCGTAGGGTTTGACCTTCCTTATGGGGGATGATATGCAAATCGCTTGCCTGGCCATGAGCTTGGTGGCCTCCGGTAAAGGCGCCAACGAACTCATGGCACAAGTCCGACCAAGAAGAAATGGAATCTGCCAGCAATTGCATCAACCATGACATGACATTTGGCTTGAGTGCCAACGGGAAGTAATTGGCAAGCACCTTGTCATCGCGGCCTCCAGCAGCTTGCATCGTGATGGTGTAGATGCTGCGGAACTCTGATGGGTGGGTCTTGCCGTTGTACTTCTCACCAACCTCAGGCTTGAACGTGCGGTGGGAGGGCCACTGGAACTGCCATAGCTCATGGGTAAAGGCTGGACAACCCACCTCATAGGGTAGGTTGCTAGAGCTCCCCAGTGCTGGGTGGTCCATAGTGGGCCCCGCCCGCCTATCCGACTGGTGGCGCGCATCGCGCCGGTGTTCGATGGTGGTTCGATCGTCTTCACGGGCTCGCTCCCAAAGAACTTGGCGTTGATCGTGGTGGGTCTGTGGGTCGGATAACGCTATGGAAATGTTATCACAAGCGTCGTCACGACGGATCGACACCCGCGGTGGCAGGCGTGGAGGAGGAGAGTGCACCGTGGCTGCAGCACCCCCGATCCTTCCACCACCGGCATGTGGCGTCTCGATGGAGCGTCGGCCTGAGGGCCCCGCCGGTCATGGCTCATCTTTGTTGGCAACACCGACGAAGCTTCGGATGGTGGCTCTCCACCCGTCGAGCTTTTCCGCAGCAGGAGGAAAGTCGAGGAGCAGCTGCGCGCGTGCCAAAGCTTCTGCTGGCGTGGGTGGCGGCGAAAGTTGCGTGGTCCGTGACGCGCTCCGACTTCTAACCACGTTAGAAGGAGCTCTATCACAGCCTGGCAGCCGTGCGCCATTTTCGCCAGCATCTCGGCGTGCATGCTGGCCTCCCACGTCCCGTGAATGATCCACATGACTCTTCCCACGGCGGTGCCCAGGATCACCGGCGTGGTGATGCTGCTCGTCGCGCACAACCTGGGAAGAGCATGTCGGGGACGCCGTCGTATGTGCCTCGGAAGCCGCCGCGCCGCCCGTGGGGGGAATGACACTGCCCCTAGAGGGCCCCATGTCGTCTGCGGGGGACTCCATCTTTGGATTTGGCGGCGTGCGGCCCGTTGTCTCGCACACGAACAACGTCGCTCGCCAGGCTTTGGCTGCCAGAGCGATGCGGGTGTTCACGGGCCGCGCCTCGGCTTCCGTCCGTGACCGCCCCACCACTCACTCGCACTGGTACGGGACGTTCGGCCCCCGACGAACCGATCGTTGTGGTCGTCTTCTTCTTGGGAGCCATGGCGATGAAAAACTGCTAAACTAACTGCTAGACCGGATTTTCACAACTACGCCCCCTATACCTTGCGCGCCAAAGATGTCGGTGGGAAACGACACCTATGGGGTCACTGGGATCCCTTCTACGTTTGGCGGGCACGGGGTTGTGCAAAGAGTGAGTCTGGCGGTCAGCATGCAAATCGTTTACCCAGGTCCGGGCCGCGGAGACGTGTAAAACCCTAGTCCTGCTTTGATGTATATTGGAGTGTCCTTGTGTTCTTGAACTAGTTGCAGTGTTTCTCCAGTCCAAAAGAGCCGAATCCCCCTCCAGTACGCCTCGGGCCTCCTTTTATAGATAAAAGGAGTTGCCACAGTGGCATACAGGAGGTGGAAAGGTGTACAGTAGCTGAGTCTATCCTCGGGCATCACCGGACAAACGCATTTAATGCCCTTCCAACGTGCCCCTCTTGCTTTATTGGGGACGACAAAGATGCTCATCCCAACTGTTGTCGCCTCGCCTGGCTCCGACGCGCGTCCAAGCTGACGAGGCGTTGGAACGCCACGTTGGCTGGCTGCTGGGATGGCGCGGTGGTGGAGCCTTCATGAAGATCTGCATGCCACCACGCAGGTGCTTGCTGACTTGGTGTGGAGGCCGCGCACTGCCACACAGATGCCTGCCCAGCTGGTCGAGCTGCCAGCTGCATGGGAGCGGCGGTGGAGTCTTGGCAGGCGCGGGCCTGGCTGGGGCCCCGCAGGTGTCTTCGGCAAGGGCCTTGCCAGGGGCCCGACAAGGGTCTTGCCACGGCACCGTGGTCGTCCTCGGCAAGGACCTTGCCGGGGGTCTCGTGGACTTCTTTGGCAGGGACCTTGCTAAGGATCGCCGTCTTCTGGTTCTCGTCTGATCTTATGTATTTATGATCTTCACAAAGATCTCCATGCCACTATGATACGTCCATTTTGCATCATGCTTTTATATCGATATTTATTGCATTATGGACTGTTATTACACATTATGTCACAATACTTATGCATATTCTCTCTTATTTTACAAGGTTTACATGAAGAGGGGGAATATCGGCAGCTGGAATTCTGGGCTGGAAAGGAGCAAATATTAGAGACCTATTCTGCATAGCTCCAGAAGTCCTGAAACTTCACGAAAGTTATTTCTATAATATATAAAAAATACTGAGCGAAGAAGACACCAGAGGGGGGCCACCCACCAGCCACGAGGGTGGGGCGCACCCTACCCCCCTGGGCGTGCCCCCTTGCCTCGTGGGCCCCCTGGTGGCCCTCTGATGCCCATCTTTGGCTATATGGAGTTTTTCGTCCGAGAAAAAATCATAAGCAAGCTTACAAGGAAACTCCGCCCCACGAGGCAGAACCTTGGCGGAACCAATCTAGGGCTCCGGCAGAGCTGTTCTGCCGGGGAAACTTCCCTCCGGGAGGGGGAAATCATCACCATCGTCATCACCAACGATCCTCTCATCGAGAGGGGGTCAATCTCCATCAACATCTTCACCAGCACCATCTCATCTCAAACCCTAGTTCATCTCTTGTATCCAATATTTGTATCCAAACCTCAGATTGGTACCTGTGGGTTGCTAGTAGTGTTGATTACTCCTTGTAGTTGATGCTAGTTGGTTTACTTGGTGGAAGATCATATATTCAGATCCTTTATGCATATTAATACCCCTCTGATTATGAACATAAATATGATTTGTGAGTAGTTACGTTTGTTCCTGAGGACATGGGAGAAGTCTTGCTATTAGTAGTCATGTGAATTTGGTATTCGTTTGATATTTTCATAAGATGTATGTTGTCATCCCTCTAGTGGTGTCATATGAACGTCGACTACATGACACTTCAACATTGTTTGGTCCTAGAGGGAGGAATTGGGAAGTAAAAAGTAGATGATGGGTTGCTAGAGTGACAGAAGCTTAAACCCTAGTTTATGCATTGCTTCGTAAGGGGCTGATTTGGATCCATATGTTTCATGCTATGGTTAGGTTTACCTTAATACTTTTATTGTAGTTGCGGATGCTTGCAATAGGGATTAATCATAAGTGGGATACTTGTCCAAGTAAAGGCAGTACCCAAGCACCGGTCCACCCACATATCAAATTATCGAAGTACCGAACGTGAATCATATGAGCGTGATGAAAACTAGCTTGACGATAATTCCCATGTGTCCTCGGGAGCGCTTTCCTCTATATAAGAGTTTGTCCAGGCTTGTCCTTTGCTACTAAAAGGATTGGACCACCTTGCTGCACCTTATTTACTTTATTTACTTGTTGCTTGTTACCAATTACCTTATCACAAAACTATCTGTTACCGATAATTTCAGTGCTTGCAGAGAATACCTTGCTGAAAACCGCTTATTATTTCCTTCTGCTCCTCATTGGGTTCGACACTCTTACTTATCGAAAGGACTATGATAGATCCCCTATACTTGTGGGTCATCAAGACTCTTTTCTGGCGCCGTTGTTGGGGAGTGAAGCGCCTTTGGTAGGTGGAATTTGGTAATGAAAAATTTATATAGTTTGCTGAAATTTACTGTCACTCGTTACTATGGAAAGTAATCCTTTGAGGGGCTTGTTCGGGGTATCTTCACCCCGACTAGTAGAGCAAATAGTTGCTCCTCAACCTACTGAAGCTACTGAAAATGAAAATGTTTACTTTGAAATTCCTTCGGGTATGATAGAGAAACTGCTAGCTAATCCTTTTGCAGGAGATGGAACATTGCATCCCGATTTACACTTAATCTATGTGGATGAAGTTTGTGGATTATTTAAGCTTGCAGGTATGCCCGATGATGTTATCAAGAAGAAGGTCTTCCCTTTATCTTTGAAGGGATATGCATTGACATGGTATATGCTATGTGATGATATGGGATCATGGGACTATAAGCGATTGAAATTGGAATTCCATCAGATGTTTTATCCTATGCATCTTGTTCATCGTGATCATAATTATATATATAATTTTTGGCCTTGCAAAGGAGAAAGCATCGCTCAAGCTTGGGGGAGGCTTAAGTCAATGTTATATTCATGCCCCAATCATGAGCTCTCAAGAGAAATGATTATTCAAAAAAATTATGCTCGGCTTTCTGACAACAATCGCTCCATGCTCGATATTCTTGTAGTGGTTCTTTTATGATGAAGACTATTGAATTCAAATGGGATTTATTGGAAAAAATTAAACACAACTCTGAAGATTGGGATCTCGACGAAGGTAAGGAGTCAAGTATAACACCTAAGTTTGATTGTGTTAAATCTTTTATGGACACCGATATTTTCCGTAAATTTAGCACTAAATATGGACTTGACTCTGAGATAGTAGCTTCTTTATGTGAATCCTTTGCTACTCATATTGATCTCCCTAAGGAGAAGTGGTTTAAATATCATCCTCCCATAGAAGTAAAAGTAATTGAATCTATTAAAGTTGAAGAAAAGACTATCACTTATAACGATCCTATTGTTCCTACTACTTATGTTGAGAAACCAACTTTTCCTGTTAGGATAAAGGATCATGCTAAAGCTTCAACTGTGGTTCGTAAAAGTAATATTAGAACTTATACACCTCCTGAGAAAGTTAAAGTTGAACCTAATATTGCTATTGTTAAAGATCTCTTGGCTGATAATATCGATGGGCATGTTATATATTTCTGTGATGAAACTGCTAGAATTGCTAACCCTGGTGCTAAAGATAAACATAGACCTATTGTAGGCATGCCTGTTATTTCTGTTAAAATAGGAGATCATTGTTATCATGGCTTGTGTGATATGGGTGCTAGTGCTAGTGCAATACTTATTTCTCTATATCAAGAAATTATGCATGATATTGCACCCGCTGAGATAGAAGATATCGATGTTACCATTAAGCTCGCCAATAGAGATACTATTTCACCAATTGAGATTGTTAGAGATGTTGAAGTCTTGTGTGGGAAGGCTAAATATCCTGCTGATTTTCTTGTTCTTGGTTCCCCACAAGCTATCTTTTGTCCCATTACATTTGGTAGACCCTTCTTGAATATTGTTAATGCTAAGATAGATTGCAAGAAGGATGTCGTTACTATTGGTTTGGATGATATGTCTCATGAGTTTAATTTTTCTAAATTTCATAGACAACCCCGTGATGAAGAATTGCCTAGTAAAGATGAAATTATTGGTCTTGCTTCTATTGATGTGCCTCCTAATGATCCTTTAGAACAATATTTGCTAGACCATAAGAATGATATGTTTATGAATGAAAGAAGGGAAATACATGAAGTATTCTTTAAACAAGGACCCATTCTGAAACACAATTTGCCTGTTGAAATCCTAGGGGATCCTCCTCCACCCAAGGGTGATCCCGTGTTTGATCTTAAACCATTGCATGATACTCTTAAATATGCTTATCTTGATGAAAAGAAAATATATCCTGTTATTATTAGTGCTAACCTTTCAGAGAAGGAGGAAGAAAAATTATAGAAAACTCTGAAGAAGCACTGTGCTACTATTGGATATACTCTTGATGATCTTAAGGACATTAGTCTCACTCTATGTCAACACAAAATAAACTTAGAGAAAGACGCCAAACTAGTTATTGATCACCAACGATGGCTGAATCCTAAGATGAAAGAAGTGGTAAGAAAAGAAATACTAAAGCTCCTCGAGGCAGGTATAATTTATCCCATTGCTGATAGTCATGTCCATTGTGTCCCTAAGAAGGGAGGTATCATTGTCGTTCCTAATGATAAAGATGAATTGACCCCGCAAAGAATTATTACAGGTTATAGGATGGTAATTGATTTGCGCAAATTAAATAAGGCTACTAAAAAAGATCATTACCCCTTACCTTTTATTGATCAAATTCTAGAAAGACTATCCAAACATACACATTTTTGCTTTCTAGATGGTTACTCTGGTTTCTCTCAAATACCTGTGTCAACTGAGGATCAAGAAAATACCACTTTTACTTTCCCTTTCGGTACTTTTGCTTATAGACGTATGCCTTTTGGATTATGTAATGCACCTGCTACCCTTTCAAAGATGCATGTTGGCTATATTCTCTGACTTTTGTGAAAAGATTTGTGAGGTTTTCATGGATGATTTCTCTGTTTATGGATCCTATTTTGATGATTGCTTGAGCAACCTTGATCGAGTTTTTCAGAGATGTGAAGAAACTAATCTCGTTTTGAATTGGGAGAAGTGCCACTTTATGGTTAATGAAGGTATTGTCTTGGGGCACAAAATTTCTGAAAGAGGTATTGAAGTTGATAAAGCTAAAGTTGATGCTATTGAAAAGATGCCGTGTCCTAAGGACATCAAAGGTATAAGAAGTTTCCTTGGTCATGCTAGTTTTTATAGGAGGTTCATTAAGGACTTCTCAAAAATTTCTCGGCATCTGACTAATCTATTACAAAAAGATATTCCTTTTGTCTTTGATGATGATTGTGTAGAGGCATTTGAAATACTTAAGAAAGCATTAATTTTCTGCACCTATTGTTCAGCCACCTGATTGGAATTTACCCTTTGAAATTATGTGTGATGCAAGTGATTATGCTGTAGGTGCTATTCTAGGGCAAAGAGTTGATAAGAAATTAAATATTATTCAATATGCTAGTAAAACTTGAAAGTGCAACTATCCCTAGGTGGTTTTGGTAATTCATAACAACATATAGCTCATTGAGCTAATGCTATTCCAAGATGACTATTTCAGGAAAGCTCAATGATTGGCATGGCATGGATGTGAAAGTGGAACCCTCAAAATGCTAAGGACAAAGGATTGGCTCAAGCTCAAAAGCTCAAGACTCTTCATTTTATATTTTAGTGATCCAAGATCACATTGAGTCTTTAGGAAAAGCCAATACTATCAAGGAGGGATGAGGTGTTGCTTAATGAGCCTCTTGCTTCATGTGCTTAGTGATATGCTCCAAAACCCTCAACTACTTTCCCATATCCACATATGACCTAAACCCTAAGCCAAACTCGGTCCTACCGATTCTTTCTATCCGGCGCCACCGAGTTTCACTTGTCATAAGCCACTGCCAAACCCTAGCAATTCGGTTCTACCGATAGGGATCTCGGTCTCACCGAGATGGGATTGCAAACTCTCTGTTTCCCTTTCGTAACTTTTCGGTCTCACCGAAAGAGCGAATCGGTCCCACCGAGATTGGAAAACTGTGTGTAACAGTTGGATTTTGTGTGGAGGCTATATATACCCGTCCACCTCCTCTTCATTCATGGAGAGAGCCATCAGAACACATACACAATTCCAACTCATATGTTCTGAGAGAGAACCACCTACTCATGTGTTGAGACCAAGATATTCCATTCCTACCATATGAATCTTGATCTCTAGCCTTCCCCAAGTTGCTTTCCACTCAAATCTTCTTTCCACAAAATCCAAATCCTATGAGAGAGAGTTGAGTGTTGGGGAGACTATCATTTGAAGCACAAGAGCAAGGAGTTCATCATCAACACAACATTTGTTACTTCTTGGAGAGTGGTGTCTCCTACATTGGCTAGGTGTCACTTCGGAGCCTCCGACAAGATTGTGGAGTTGAACCAAGGAGTTTGTAAGGGCAAGGAGATCGCCTACTTCGTGAAGATCTACCGCTAGTGAGGCAAGTCCTTCGTGGGCGATGGCCATGGTGGGATAGACAAGGTTGCTACTTCGTGGACCCTTCGTGGGTGGAGCCCTCCGTGGGCTCGCGCGACCGTTACCCTTCGTGGGTTGAAGTCTCCATCAACGTGGATGTAGGATAGCACCACCTATCCGAACCACGGGAAAAACATCTGTATCTCCAATTGCGTTTGAATTCTCCAAACCCTTCCCTTTACATTCTTGCAAGTTGCATGCTTTACTTTCCGCTGCCAATATACTCTTTGCATGCTTGCTTGAATTGTGTGATGATTGCTTGACTTGTCCTACAATAGCTAAAATCTGCCAAGAACTAAAATTGGGAAAAGGTTAAGTTTTTATTTGGTCAAGTAGTCTAATCACCCCCCCTCTAGACATACTTTCGATCCTACAAGTGGTATCAGAGCCTTGGTCTCCATTTGCTTTGATCTCCATAGCTTTTGGTGGTCATAGCCTTGGTTTCACAACCTAGGGGAGTATGTCGTCTAGCGAGGGAAATTATCACCGTAGAGGTCCTTACTTTGATGGTACTAATTTTGCTAGTTGGAAGCATAAAATGAAAATGCATATTCTTGGGCATAACCCCGCCGTTTGGGCTATTGTGTGTGTTGGTTTGCAAGGTGACTTCTTTGATGGGAAAGAACCAAACCATGAAGCTACCGCGGATGAGTTGAAGATGTTGCAATACAATGCTCAAGCTTGTGATATTCTCTTCAATGGATTGTGCCCCGAAGAATTCAACAAAATCAGCCGTCTTGAGAATGCAAAGGAAATTTGGGACACTTTGATTGATATGCATGAAGGTACCGACTCCGTCAAGGAATCCAAGTTGGATGTGCTTCAGAGTCAACTTGACAAGTTCAAAATGAAGGATGTTGAAGGTGTCGCTGAAATGTACTCTAGGCTTGCTCTCATCACAAATGAGATTGCCGGCTTAGGAAGTGAAGAGATGGCCGATAGATTCATCATCAAGAAGATTCTAAGAGCCTTGGATGGAAAATATGATACCGTGTGCACATTGATCCAAATGATGCCCAATTACAAAGATCTCAAGCCAACGGAGGTGATTGGAAGAATTGTTGCTCATGAGATGTCACTTAAGGATAAAGAGGAACTTCACAACAAATCAAGTGGTGCCTACAAAGCCTCATGTGAAGCCCCTACATCATCAAGTGAGAAACAAAACTTCAATGAAGAATTGAGCTTAATGGTGAAGAACTTCAACAAGTTCTACAAGAGTAGAAGCAAAGATAGAAGCTTCAAGTCAAGGTCCTACAATGACAAAAGATCTTCTAGTCGAGAGCGAAACTGCTACAGTTGTGGAAGACCCGGACACTATTCCAATGAGTGTACGGCTCCCTACAAGAGAAGAGAAGATTCTCCAAAAAGAAGAAGCAAAGAATCACCACCAAGAGAGAGAAGGAGTAGAGATGATCGTTATGAACGAAGATACTCACAGAGAAGAAAGGATTCGGAAAGGAAGGAAAAATCATCAAGGAGCTACACAAAACGAAGACATCAAGCTCATGTTGGTGAATGGGTATCCGGCTCCGACTCCGACAGCCACTCCGAGAGAAGTTATCACTCCGACTCCGAAGATACTCAAGATGAAGGTGTTGCCGGTCTAGCACTTGTGTCAACCAACTCCTACGACATATTTGACTCACCAAATGAAGGAATTGGAAGATGCTTCATGGCCAAAGGTCCTAAGGTAACACACCCCGAGTATGTTGATTTCAATAGTGATGAAGATGACTTGTTAGGTGATGATTTGCTTGTTGACAACTCTAGTGATGAATACTATGATGAAACATCAATTAATCATGCTAATCAAGATAAAACAAATGACAATGATAAGGAGAATATTGAGGCTCTAACTAAAGAACTAAACACTCTTAAGTTAGCTCATGAAACTATCTTCGAAGATCATCGAGAACTTTTAAGAGCTCATGAGAAATTACGCTTTGAAAAGCTCAATCTTGAGCAAGAGCATGAGTTCTTAAAAGCAATCAATGATGATCTCTGCAAGAAAAGTTGTTCTTACATTGCCAAGCGTTTACTCTTATCCACTTACATGCCTCAAGTCAAGTCTAGTAACAAGAACAAGAAAGATTCTTCCTCTAGCAGTAACAATGATCATGCTAAATCCAATATTGTTGCTTCTAGTAGTTCTCTTGATTCCACTAATGATTCTCTTAGCCAAGTTACACTTCAGCAAGAAAATAGCTTATTGAAGGGAATTATAGAGAAAGGAGTGTACAAAAGCCTTGCCAGGAGTAAGCAATTCGAGGAAATTGTGCGCAAGCAAGGAATGCACCGGAAGAATCAAGGTGTTGGTTTTGAATGAAAGTTCAATGCCAATGGAGTTGAGTGGGAAGAAGATCAATACCCCAAGACAAAGTTTGTTCCTCAACAAGAGAAGTATGATACTTCTTTCAAGGGGACACAAGCTCAAGATGATCTTACACCACAAGACTACAAGCAAAAAGGCAAGGACAAGCTTCAAGAGGAAATTGATGCATTTGAAGAAGCTCCTAAGACCTTAGTCAGGTGGATTCCCAAGACTACTTCAAGTTCCACTTCATCAAGTACGACTACAACTCCAAGGATTCCCATCAAGATGGTGTGGATCCAAAAGAAGAAGAACTAGAGAGTTCTTGAGGGTGACTCCGCCAACATACTTCACTCTTATCATTTTGGCAAGAACAAGTGCAATCAACTTCCACATCTTGCACTAGTTCAAGGAGTCACAAACCCTCTTGTTGGTAAGACAAGGGACAAGGTAACCTAAAAGTTTTCATGGACATCATCTTGTGTGTGCATCACTCTATGTCTATGGATATCCTTGTTTGTTCCTTGTGGGACTAACCCATGTAGGTATTGAAAGTGCAATTCACTCAAATGGATAGCTCCAAGTGATCTACATCAACATTGAGCATCCACATCTTCAACGTCTACATGAAGTCATCATCGACAAAACCCGAGGTTAGTTCATCCCTCTAAGGGGGGATATCACATATAGGGGGAGCTTTACTCTAAGACTTGAGCTAAAGCAACTCTAAAGATGTGAACACAACAATGCTTTATGTAAAAGTGGTAACCCCACTTGAGCTTAAACGATGAGTATGACCTATGATCAAGTGTTCTCACTTGACTCCTAAGTCAATATACTCATATATAGATGACCTTGTCATCGCAAATTGCTTGATAGATGCTAGAATTGGTTGTGCATGCCTTGTCACATATTTCATTTGCCATCTTATTGTGTGAGCATGCTGGTTGCATATTTTACTCATTCGAGGACATCCACTTGTTGTTTTGATTGTTTGGTTTTATTTACTTTTGCCAAGTGGATGGACAAGAATGCCTAAGAACCTCCTCTAGCTATCTATGCTTTTCTCATCTCAAACTCTATTCATGCTACATCACAAAATTTGATCAAGTCAGATTCGAACCACTCTGTGTGAGGAGCGCTCGGAGTCCCCGATTCGTCATAGACTTAAACTTCCAAAACCTCTTTATGATTCTCGGTCTGACCGATACCCCACTTTTGGTCCTACCGAGATCATTAAGTTGATCTAGGTTTTCGATCTCGGTGCAACCGATTTGAACCATTCGGTCACACCGAGTTGCAACAACTGTATACAGTTTTGCATCTTGGTGCCACCGAGTTGTTCCACTCGGCCACACCGACAGGGTCGGGCTATATATAGTCACGGGCAAAAATTTGGAAATTTCTCCGAACCCCTTCGCCCGCGCGATAGCCTGCTCTGCCAACTTGGTCTCCAGATCGTCTCCTCGCCGCCAGCCGCCTCCAGTCGCTGGTCTCCGTCACCATCAACGGAAATTCAACCCCGCCGTTGCCGCCGTAGCGAGTCTCCGTCGAACTAGGGTATGGACTCGATCTTTGTGCTATTCCCCAATCCGATTCTTAGCACATTGTGATCATCATGATTCTTGCCACGTTTGTTAAACTTCTATCCAGTCAATGAACTCGTAGATTAGGTTTAATTCGAAAATTTTAGGGTTAGGTTTCCGCCGAAACCATCTCGGACCCACCGAGTTGAAAAACTCGGTCCCACCGATTTGGCTTATGCCATTGCATAAGTGAGACTCGGTCTGACCGAGAATTACTTATCGGTGTGACCGATTTTGGAACTCTGTGAAACCCTAGCAGTCTCGGTGCCACCGAACTGTGACTCGGTCTGACCGAGTTCACTAGTTTAGGTGCCAAAACTGCTTCGGTATCACCGAGTTTAGAAATCGGTAGATCCGAGATGCTTTCAGTGGGAAACTAAAACTAAGTTTTTGAATTATTCTTTTGCAAAAATCTCTGCATTTTGTGATGCTTATCCACTCTATCTCATCTATAACCTATTCACAGGGTCAGCAGTCAGAGTTTGCATCATGTCAGACCAAAGTGATAGCCAGAACTTGTCAGAGCAGCAAGTGCAGATGAGTGAGGGCACTAGTCCCTCAAGTTCCTCAGATGATGGCAGCAGGAGCACCCCTAGCAATCTGCCTAAAGCTGCCACAAGACAAAGAAAGAAGAGAACCTCAGACTCAGAAGATGAGGATTATGTGGCAGAAGAGGAAGCAACTTCCAAGAGAGTTGAGCCAGCACAGGGCATAAAACCAGGGATGAATATCAAAAGGCCAGCAGGCAGGCAGCCTATGTCAAAGGCCAGAGCTTCAACTGAGAAGCCCACTCCCATTGAGCCAGTTGCTGCTGAAGGCAAGAAGAGGAAAGAAAGGGTGAAGAAAACTGAAGCCAGAGTGCTTGGCAAGGCTTCCATCATGGAAGATGAGGAGGAAGAAGAAGAGATAGCTGCACCAGCACCTAAGGCACCCAAGCTGATGGGTGATGCCATAAGAACAGGGGCAGCTGCTTCCAAGGCCAAGCCAGCTCCAAAGCCAAAGCCAAAGAGGAACACAAGAAGCATCCAGGCTACTGAGAAGAACAAGGCCCCAGTGCCTGAAGCTGTAGAAGAAGAAGAAGAAGAGAATGTTCTTAGAAAGCTCAAGCCCAAGATCCCAGACCACAACGATGCTCATCCTGTGGCTGAGGATATGAAACTTAGGAGAGATTCAGGGCTCCGGAAGTGGAGAGAAGCAGACCCGTATGCTTCAAGGAGAAGGACTGCAGTTGACTACAGGTTTCACACCAAGGAGCAGCAAGACTTTTATGAGACAGTGCTGCTAGACAAGAAGCCAATTGTCTGTGATATGAGATGGGTTGATTGGCAATACATCAAGGACAACGAAGAGTACTACCCTGGAGTGCAGGACAGCTTCAAGGCATGTGGAGTAGAGGACTTTGTTGGGCAGAAGCTCACAAAGTGGAACGAGGAACTCATCATGCAGTTCTACTCCACAGCCCATTTCTATCCAGATGGTAGGATTGTATGGATGTTAGACGGTACAAGGTACCAGTCTACAGTTGCTGAATGGGCTCAGCTGATTAATGCCCCAGAAGAGCATGACGATGACTTGGACATTTATGCCAAGAAGAAGATGGACCACAACTCAATGTCAAACATGTACAAGGAGATTCCAAATGAAGCACTTGATACGTTCAAGTTTGGCTCAGTACACTATCTTCTGTCAGGGCTGCCAACCATCAACTGGATTCTTAGGCACACCCTATTACCCAAGTCTGGAGATCACAAGATGATCAGGGGCCACACGATCAACTTGCTTCATATCTTTGACTTGCCACAGAAATTCAAAGTCATGAGCCTTATGATTGAAACAATCAAGAGGATAGTAGCAGACCAGAAGAGGATCTGTGGATATGCCCCACAGATTCAGGAGCTCATCAACTCTAAGATGGGCACGGACATATACTTATTCGACAAGGAACACCTGCCCATCTGTCCAGACTTTGAAGATAATCAAGTGGTCATGACTGAGAATGAGCCATCATCTGCCCAAGCACAAGCCAAGAAGGAGAAGGCGAGGAAGGAGAAAGCTGCCAAGATGCCTACTCAAGAGGAGGCATCTGAATATTTCCTGAAAACCAAACAAGAGCAGCTTGGTTACTTAATTGCATCCACCCTGCGGATTGAGCAAGGACTAGCCACCCTAACTCAGAACCAGGCAAGCTTAGAGAGGATCATGGAACAAAAGTTCTATGACTTGGATGTCAAAGTGACAGAGATTCAGACTGCAGTGGAGCAGCTCCAGGATGAAATGCAGGAGAGGAGAGGCAAGACTACAACGGATGCCTTTGCCAGAGTGCCACGAGGTCCGAGGTCGTCTGCAGTGCCAGTTGCTGACCCCAGAGCCACCACGTCTGCACCAGCTACAGCCTCAGTTCCACCAGCTCCAGCGTCCACTTCAGCCTCAACTCCGACCACGTCTACAGAAGGCTTCGTCCTTGGAGTGCTCCGGACTCCACCACCACCTGAAGATCAAGCCCGAGTGCCGACTTAGCACTATGCATTTTATAGGAACTTTTTGGTAACTTGTTGCCAAAGGGGGAGAAAATGTATAGATCATAGGCTTCGAGAGAGACTGTTTCTTCTATTCTCTCTTGTTTTATTTGGTGGTTTTTCGAACTTTGTTTGCTTTTGTGTGAGATACTATGTCATTGCTCGTGAGACATTGATGATCATGTGTTTGATCATAAGCTACACTTAATGTTTGCTTAATATTATCATCTTATCTATCTTATGTGATCATTCACTATTCTTGGTGATGAGTGCATGTATTTCATTCTTATCATTTTAAGCGCTCCACCAAGATGTATGTGACATGGAAGAGTAACCCATGACTCTAACTCTTTGTGCATTTGCAGTCCAAAGCAAATTTCAAATATGCACAAATTTAGGGGGAGCTCTTACTTGTCACATACTTCTCAAAGCGACGATATATTTCATGCTTATTATCATTTGTCGAAGCTTTGATCTATATGTTGTCATCAATTACCAAAAAGGGGGATATTGAAAGTGCAACTATCCCTAGGTGGTTTTGGTAATTCATAACAACATATAGCTCATTGAGCTAATGCTATTCCAAGATGACTATTTCAGGAGAGCTCAATGATTGGCATGGCATGGATGTGAAAGTGGAACCCTCAAAATGCTAAGGACAAAGGATTGGCTCAAGCTCAAAAGCTCAAGACTCTTCATTTTATATTTTAGTGATCCAAGATCACATTGAGTCTTTAGGAAAATCCAATACTATCAAGGAGGGATGAGGTGTTGCTTAATGAGCCTCTTGCTTCATGTGCTTAGTGATATGCTCCAAAACCCTCAACTACTTTCCCATATCCACATATGACCTAAACCCTAAGCCAAACTCGGTCCTACCGATTCTTTCTATCCGGCGCCACCGAGTTTCACTTGTCATAAGCCACTGCCAAACCCTAGCAATTCGGTTCTACCGATAGGGATCTCGGTCTCACCGAGATGGGATTGCAAACTCTCTGTTTCCCTTTCGTAACTTTTCGGTCTCACTGAAAGAGCGAATCGGTCCCACTGAGATTGGAAAACTGTGTGTAACGGTTAGATTTTGTGTGGAGGCTATATATACCCCTCCACCTCCTCTTCATTCATGGAGAGAGCCATCAGAACACATACACAATTCCAACTCATATGTTCTGAGAGAGAACCACCTACTCATGTGTTGAGACCAAGATATTCCATTCCTACCATATGAATCTTGATCTCTAGCCTTCCCCAAGTTGCTTTCCACTCAAATCTTCTTTCCACAAAATCCAAATCCTATGAGAGAGAGTTGAGTGTTGGGGAGACTATCATTTGAAGCACAAGAGCAAGGAGTTCATCATCAACACACCATTTGTTACTTCTTGGAGAGTGGTGTCTCCTAGATTGGCTAGGTGTCACTTGGGAGCCTCCAACAAGATTGTGGAGTTGAACCAAGGAGTTTGTAAGGGCAAGGAGATCGCCTACTTCATGAAGATCTACCGCTAGTGAGGCAAGTCCTTCGTGGGCGATGGCCATGGTGGGATAGACAAGGTTGCTACTTCGTGGACCCTTCATGGGTGGAGCCCTCCGTGGGCTCGCGCGACCGTTACCCTTCGTGGGATGAAGTCTCCATCAACGTGGATGTAGGATAGCACCACCTATCCGAACCACGGGAAAAACATCCGTATCTCCAATTGCGTTTGAATCCTCCAAACCCTTCCCTTTACATTCTTGCAAGTTGCATGCTTTACTTTCCGCTGCCAATATACTCTTTGCATGCTTGCTTGAATTGTGTGATGATTGCTTGACTTGTCCTACAATAGCTAAAATCTGCCAAGAACTAAAATTGGGAAAAGGTTAAGTTTTTATTTGGTCAAGTAGTCTAATCACCCCCCCCCCTCTAGACATACTTTCGATCCTACAAAACTCTAGACAATGCCCAGAGAAATTATGCTACCACTGAAAAAGATTTTTTAGCAGTTGTTTTTGCTTGTGATAAGTTTTGACCTTATATTGTTGATTCTAAAGTAACTATTCACACTGATCATGCTGCTCTTAAATATCTTTTGGAAAGGAAAGACGCTAAACCTAGACTTATTAGATGGGTTCTCTTGCTACAAGAATTTGATTTGCATATTATTGATAGAAAGGGAGCTGAGAACCCTGTTGCAGACAACTTGTCTAGGTTAGAAAATGTTCTTGATGACCCACTACCTATTGATGATAGCTTTCCTGATGAACAACTGAATGTCATAAATGCTTCTCGTACTGCTCCATGGTATGCTGATTATGCTAATTACATTGTTGCTAAATTTATACCACCTAGTTTCACATACCAGTAAAAGAAAAAGTTTTTCTATGATTTAAGACATTACTTCTGGGATGACCCACATCTTTATAAAGGAGTAGATGGTGTTATTAGATGTTGTGTACCTGAGCATGAACAGGAACAGATCCTACGCAAGTGTCACTCTGAATATTATGGAGGACACCACGCTGGAGATAGAACTGCACATAAGGTATTGCAATCTTGTTTTTATTGGCCTACTCTCTTCAAAGATGCCCGTAAGTTTGTCCTATCTTGTGATGAATGTCAAAGAATTGGTAACATTAGTAGACGTCAAGAAATGCCTATGAATTATTCACTTGTTATTGAACCATTTGATGTTTGGGGCTTTGATTATATGGGACCATTTCCTGCCTCTAATGGATATACACATATTCTAGTTGCTGTTGATTACGTCACTAAGTGCGTAGAAGCTATTCCAACCAGTAGTGCTGATCATAACACCTCTATTAAGATGCTTAAAGAAGTTATTTTTCCGAGGTTTGGAGTCCCTAGGTATATAATGACTGATGCTGGTTCACATTTTATTCATGGTGCCTTTCGTAAAATGCTTGCTAAGTATGGTGTTAATCATAGAATTGCATCTCCATATCACCCACATTCTAGTGGTCAAGTAGAATTAACTAATAGAGAGCTCAAATTAATTTTGCAAAAGACAGTTAATAGATCTAGGAAGAATTGGTCCAAGAAACTTGATGATGCATTATGGGCTTATATAACGGCATAAAAAATCCTATGGGTATGTCTCCGTATAAAATGGTTTATGGCAAAGAATGTCACTTACCTCTTGAATTAGAACATACGGCATATTGGGCTATCAAAGAGCTCAATTATGATTTCAAACTTGCCGGTGAGAAGAGGTTATTTGACATTAGCTCACTTGATGAATGGAGAACCCAAGCCTATGAGAATGCCAAACTATTTAAAGAAAAAATTAAAAGATGGCATGACAAAAGGATACAAAAGCGTGAGTTTAATATAGGTGATTATGTATTGCTATACAACTCTCGTTTAAGATTTTTTGCAGGCAAACTTCTCTCTAAATGGGAAGGTCCTTACGTTATCGAGGAGGTCTATCGCTCCGGTGACATAAAAATCAACAACTTCGAAGGCACAAATCCGAAGGAGGTGAACGATCAAAGAATCAAATATTATATCTCAGGTAATCCTATAAATGTTGAAACTAACATTATTGAAATCGTAACCCCGGAGGAATACATAAGGGACACCTTTCGGAACGTTTCAGACTCCGAAAAGGAATAGGTATGTGGTACGGTAAGTAAACCGACTCCAAAACAATTATAATGGCAATTTTTCTCCGTTTTGGAATATTTAGAAAATTAGGAAAATAAGAAGCAGTACGGGAAGGACAAGAGGCTTCCACGAGGGTGGGAGGCGCGTGCTACCCCCCTGGGCGCGCCCCCCGCCTCATGGGCACCTCGTGTGCTCTCCGGACTTTGTTTTCTTGCACGATACGTATTTTGGTCGGTAAAAATTCATTATATAATCTCCGGACGGTTTTGACCACCGTATCACGCAAATATCTATTGTCTTTGCTTCGAGCTATCCTACTGCAGATTAGAGCAACATGTCATCCCAGGATTCGGAAGGAGAAAGCTATGTGGCTGATTACCTTGCTCCTAAGGTCTATGGGGATGTGGAGCATTATGGTTGGACTACGGAAGAAGAAGAGGACTATGAACCCAAGGGAAAGGAGGAGACGAGCTTAGATGAAGATGAAGTCACATTACCTCAACATGGGGACATGCATGTGGAGTTTAAAAAGTGAAGCCTCCCTGATAGAGCAAAGAAATTTAAGATCGAGTTTATCCCTTTTCGCCTCTTGCAGGAAAACAAGCAGGAATTATGCAAAAAGATATTAAGCCTGGAGCAGGAGATTGATGACCTAAGGGATCAAAATTCTGTCCTCAAGCGCAAATTAAGGAAGAAGCTTACGCCATCAACAAAACCATCATCTTCTTCACCAACAAAGAAGGAGACATAAACCATGGGTATGGGCACTCCCCTTGCCAACTGCCAAGCTTGGGGGAGTGCCCCGATATCGTATCACCATCACATCTTTTATCTTTACGGTTTTTCTTAGTTTGATCCTTTTGGTTATATCTTGATCTAGTAGAATAAAGTTTTAGTATGATCTAGTCGTGAGTTTTGCTTTATGATCCTTCTATGTAATCGAGTCTGTGAGCTATATAATAAAGATTAGTGTTGATTCAAGGGCTTGATTACCTTGCTATGATCTCGAGGGAATAAAATGAAAGATAAAGAATAAAAAGAAACAAAAGAGATCATATGGATCTTATGGAGAGTAATGGCTTCACATATAAAGAGTATGATGAATAAAAGTTGTTGAAAGTTGACAAACATAGTTTTGGTCATCGTTGCAATTAATAGGAAGTAATAAAGAAAGAGAGGTTTTCACATATAGATATACTATCTTGGACATCTTCTATGATTGTGAGCACTCATTAAAATATGACATGCTAAAGAGTTGATGTTGGACAAGTAAGACAATGTAATGGGTTATGTTTTCTTACATCCGAGATAAATTATATTTTCATGGATCATCCAACATGTTGAGCTTGCCTTTCCCTCTCATGCTAGCCAAGTTCTTTGCACCAAGTAGAAATACTACTTGTGCTTCCAAATATCCTTAAACCCATTTTTGCCATGAGAGTCCACCATACCTACCTATGGATTGAGTAAGATCCTTCAAGTAAGTTGTCATCGGTGCATGCAATAAAAATTGCCTTCTAAATATGTATGATTTATTAATGTGGAGAAAATAAGCTTTATACAATCTTGTGTTGTGGAAGAAAGAAAAGCGACGGACTGCATAATAAAGGTCCATGTCACAAGTGGCAATATAAAGTGACGTTCTTTTGCATTAAGATTTTGTGCATCAACCGTAAAAACGCACGACAACCTCTGCTTCCCTCTACGAAGGGCCTATCCTTTACATTTTATCCTTTGGCAAGCACAATGTGTCGGAAAGATCCAGATATATATGGCTAATTGGATGTGAGTTTTCATGAACTATTATGGTTGACATTACCCTTGAGGTAAAAGGTTGGGAGGCAAAACCATAAGCCCCTATCTTTCTCTGTGTCCGGCTAAAACTTCATAACCATAAATATCGCATGAGTGTTAGCAATTGTGGAAGACTAAATGATAGTTGAGTATGTGGACTTGCTGAAAAGCTCTTATGGACTCTTTTCGATGTTATGATAAATTGCAATTGCTTCAATGACTGAGATTGTAGTTTGTTAGTTTTCAATGAAGTTTATGATTCATACTTGAAATTGTGATTAAATTGTTACTTTAGCATAAGATATCATATGACAATATGCATATATGTTGCTGTTCTAAGAATGGTCATGATGCCCTCATGTCCATATTTTATTTTTATCGACACCTCTATCTCTAAACATGTGGACATATTTATCGATTTCGGCTTTCTCTTGAGGACAAGCGAGGTCTAAGCTTAGGGGAGTTGATATGTCCATTTTGCATCATGCTTTTATATCGATATTTATTGCATTATGGATTGGTATTACACATTATGTCACAATGCTTATGCTTATTCTCTCTTATTTTACAAGGTTTAAATGAAGAGGGGGAATGCCGGCAGCTAGAATTCTTGGCTGGAAAAGGAGCAAATATTAGAGACCTATTCTACACCGCTCCAAAAGTCCTGAAACTTCACGGAAGTTATTTTCAGAATATATAAAAAATACAGAGCGAAGAATACACCAGAGGGGGGCCACCCACCAGCCACGAGTGTGGGGTCGCGCCCTACCCCCTGGGTGCCCACCTGCCTCGTGGGCCCCCTGGTGGCCCTCTGATGCCCATCTTTGGCTATATGGAGTCTTTCGTCTGAGAAAAAAAATCATAAGCAAGCTTACGAGACGAAACTCCGCTGCCATGAGGCGGAACCAATCTAGGGCATCGATGGAGCTATTCTGCCGAGGAAACTTCCCTCCGGGAGGGGGAAATCATCACTATCGTCATCGCCAACGATCCTCTCATCGAGAGGGGGTCAATCTCCATCAACATCTTCACCAGCACCATCTCATCTCATACCCTAGTTCATCTCTTGTATCCAATCTTTGTATCCAAACCTCAGATTGGTACCTGTGGGTTGCTAGTATTGTTGATTACTCCTTTTAGTTGATGCTAGTTGGTTTACTTGGTGGAAGATCATATGTTCATATCCATTATGCATATTAATACTCCTCTGATTATGACCATGAATATGCTTTGTGAGTAGTTACGTTTGTTCCTGAGGACATGGGAGAAGTCTTGCTATTAGTAATCATGTGAATTTGGTATTCGTTCAATATTTTGATAAGATGTATGTTGTCATCCCTCTAGTGGTGTCATGTGAACGTCGACTACATGACACTTCACCATTGTTTGGGCCTAGAGGGAGGCATTGGGAAGTAATAAGTATATGATGGGTTGCTAGAGTGACAGAAGCTTAAACCCTAGTTTATGCGTTGCTTCGTAAGGGGATGATTTGGATCCATATCTTTCATGCTATGGTTAGGTTTACCTTAATACTTATGTTGTAGTTGCGGATGCTTGCAATAGGGGTTAATCATAAGTGGGATAGTTGTCCAAGTTAGGGCAGTACCCAAGCACCGGTCCACCCACATATCAAATTATCAAAGTATCGAACGCGAATCATATGAGCGTGATAAAAACTAGCTTGACGATAATTCCCATGTGTCCTCGGGAGTGCTTTCCTCTATATAAGAGTTTGTCCAGGCTTGTACTTTGCTACAAAAAGGATTGGGCCACCTTGCTGCACCTTATTTACTTTATTTATTTGTTGCTCGTTACCAATTACCTTATCACAAACTATTTGTAACCGATAATTTCAGTGCGTGTAGAGAATACCTTGCTGAAAACCGCTTATCATTTCCTTCTGCTCCTCGTTGGGTTCGACACTCTTACTTATCGAAAGGACTACGATAGATCCCCTATACTTGTGGGTCATCACACAATGGAGGTGCCTCCCGAGCCTTGGTTCCAACGTGGTTGATGGCGTTGGAACCCCTTGGGCTCAAGGGTGGCGCGCTCTGCTGGCGTCAGGCAAGTTTCCCCGGCAAGGATATTGCCGGGGGTGCGGAAGCCGCCCCGGCAAGGATCTTGGCGGGGGAGCTTGCTTTGCTCTCTTGCCCTTTGCGTCTCTGGTCTTCGCGTTGTTTTGGTTGTCTTGTGCTCCGGCTTCCCTCCTCTGCCCTGCTTCGTGCGGCTGTAGGCGCGACTCTGACTGCCCGTGCACAAGTAAAGGGGTGCAAAAAGGAGAGCCCCTACTTTTGTACACCGACAATCGGTATTTAGATTTTGATGCCTTGAAAGATCATAAAATTCTCAAGGGAAGGGCCGATAATTTCGCTTATAATTTGTTGTTTAACCAATCACATGTTGTGGGCACATGTTTTCCTGCGCCTGCTCTCTTTGATTATCGCAGCAAGGAATGATATTCTGTTCTTGAGAGCAAGGACCGAGCTCATAATGCAGCAGTGGTGGCGGCACGACATGCTGAGGCATCCACACCAAGAGCCTCTGTGAGCTACCACGCCGACTACTACCCTCCAGGCTACTGATCGACTACAAAGTTAGGCCAAAAGCCTAAGCTTGGGGGAGTACATGTTTCCACCGACTTTACATTCATGTCCATTTATTATATTTGTCGGTGCTCACACTTTTTCATTGTATCATCCATGCTTAGATTTATTTTCTTGCTTTCTTCTTGTGTGTTTGAAAAACCTTAGAAAAAACAAAAAAAATTAGTTGTGGTTAATTTACTTTCTATCCATGCTTAGTAGTAGTACTAAAAAGAAAAATCCAAAAAGATTTCCTTGTTCTTGTTTTTCTTGTTGGGAGCTTTCCCGTGTAAATAGTTTTTCTCATTTTTGCTTTTCCCTTATATGCTTGCTTAAGAAAACCAAAAACTCCAAAAATATTTCAGTGTGTTTCTCTGAATTTCTTTTCTTTTATTCGAGTTGTACCGAGGAGAAGACCACGATGAAAATGTTGAGTGGCTCTCATATGAATAATTGGTGTACTAATAAAGAGCCCGTTTTATGTTGTCTTCTCCTGTTGAATAAAATGTTTGCAGATTCCAGCTTAGTCCATGGCACTCTTGCACTATTATTATTTTCATATCATTCAGTTGTGCAAGTGAAAGGCAATAGTGACGTCATTCAATGAACTGGCCGTGGCAAAGATAAACTGGTATGAACTCGAATTGTCTTGTCTGTGTAAATATGTTTAACCTAGTGCCCATGATTCGGCCAATTATGATTAAACATGTTTGCAATGACAATTAGAGATTATATTTTCTCATGCCATGCATAAGTAGCTGGGAGTTAATAACGATTTAGCTTGGATATCAACATAGCGTTAAAATGATTGTCATGTAGTATGATGATATGGTATCCTCCTCTGAATGTTCAAGTGGTTTGACTTGGTACATGTTCATGCATGTAGTTGAATCAAAACAAACATAGCCTCTATAATGTTTATGTTCATGGTGTTCATATCCTACTCATGCTAGTGTCCAATGTTACTTACGCATAATGCATGGTTATGATCATTGTTGCTCTCTAGCTGGCCGCTTCTCAATCTAAATTGCTAGCCTTCGCCTGTACTAAGTGGGGATTCTGAATGTACATCAAAAACCTTGAACCCAAAGTTATTCCAAACGAGTCCACCATACCTACCTATATACGGTATTACCCTACTGTCCTAAGTAAATTTGCATGTGCCACCTCTAAAAACTTCTAAAAAATTATCCGTTGTGTGTGCCTGGATCGTTCATGGAACGACAGGAGGTGGTCGATATCTTCTGCGCTAAGCGGGTTATTCTTAGGTCGAGTGTTTATTCACTCACCATCGTATGAGAAAATGGGCGGTAATAGGGATGCCCAGTCCCAAACTGCAAAATACAAAAAGAGTTCATCTCTTAAATAATCAAACAGAAACTCCCAATGGAGTCCAAGCCTTTACTTTTACTGCTTGGGAACCGCCACTAGCGTGCTTAGCATGGAAGATGTTGATAATTGATGGTCGTGAAGTGAATAAGAAGGGTGCATTTCTCAAAATATCATTTATCTCTGTTTTAAAAACAGAGCTCTGGCACCTCTGCAAATCACTGCTTCCCTTTGTGAAGGGACTTTCTATTTAATTTTATGTTGTGTCATCACCTTCTTAAAAACAAGCGCCAGAAACTGAGTAGAGCACATCGGTCATGATTTATGCATTGTGTGTAGCTAATGTTGGGTGCATCATGACTCGATCTTTTCTACCATGAATTACAATTTTCAGTCGCTGCTTGAACTTTGCAGGTGCTCTGCATTTATGTTTTGCGGTCCCAGAAAGGGATAGCGAGATACCATCATTGTCATATTATATCATGGTTGTTTTGACAACGTGTTGCCGTTTGAGATATCTTATTATTGCTTGCTAGCTGATTATGTCATTGATATGAGTCATTATAATCTTTAGGAGTTATTCTCGACATGGTTAGTTATAATGTTGGCTGAAACCCTAGGTGCTGTTTAAGCTTATTTATGCAAACAAGAGCAAAAGAGTTCGTAAAAGTTTTTCATTCTCACTTTCAGTTTATCAACTGAATTGCTTGAGGACAAGCAAAGGATTAAGCTTGGGGGAGTTGATACGTCTCCAACGTATCTACTTTTTCTCATGCTTTTCCTCTTGTTTTGGACTCTAATTTGCATGATTTGAATGAAACTAACCCCGGACTGATGCTGTTTTTAGCAGAACTACTATGGTGTTGTTTTGTGCAGAAATAAAAGTTCTCGGATTGGAACAAAACTTTTTGAGGATTTTTTATACCAATAATAAGAATTACTAGAGCCAAGACACACCAGAGAGGGGCCCCTGGGTGGGCACAACCCACCAGGGTGCCCCCCCTCTCCTGGCGCGCCCAGGTGGGTACAACCCACCTGGTGGCCCCACTGACGACCCCCTGATACTATAAGATCACATGTTTCTAGAAAAAAAATCAAGGAGAAAGAATTATCACGATCCACGAGACGGAGCCGCCGCTAGGCCCTGTTCTTCCTCGAGAGGGAAGTTCTGGAGTCCGTTTGGGGCTCCGAAGGTGGATCTTCGTTATTCGTCATCACCAACCCTTCTCCATCACCAATTCCATGATGCTCCCCACTGGGAGTGAGTAATTTCTTCATAGTCTCGCTAGTCTGTGAGGAGTTGGATGAGATTCATCATCTAATCGAGTTAGTTTTGTTAGGGCTTGATCCCTAGTATCCACTATGTTCTTAGATTGATGTTGCTATGACTTTGCCATGCTTAATGCTTGACACTTTGGGCCCGGGTGCCATGATTTCAGATCTGAACCATTTATGTTATCATCATTATATCCATGTTCTAGATCCGATCTTGCAAGTTATAGTCACCTACTAAGTGTTATGATCCGGCAACCCCGGAGTGACAACAACCGACCCATTCCCGGTGATGACCGTAGTTTGAGGAGTTCATGTATTCACTATGTGTTAATGCTTTGTTCTGGTTCTCTATTAAAAGGAGGCCATAATATCCCTTAGTTTCCAATATGGAACCCGCTGCCACGGGAGGGTAGGACAAAAGATGGCATGCAAGTTCTTTTAATACAGCACGTATGACTATTTACGGAATACATGCCTACATTATATTGATGAACTGGAGCTAGTGCCGTATCGCCCTAGGTTATAACTGTCACATGATGAATATCATCCAACAAGTCACCGATCCAGTGCCTACGAATTTATCCTTATTGATCTTGTTGTGTTACTATTGCTATCATCACTGTTACACTTGCTACAAACTACTGCTATCACTGTTACTGTTACCGTTGCTGCTGTCACTATTATCAAAACTATCAAACTACTTTTCTACTGATCACCTTGCTTCGGATAATCAATCTCTAGGTGTGGATCAATTGAAAACTCAGTTGCTAATACCTTCAAATATTCTTTGGCTCCCCTTGTGTCGAATCTATAAATTTGGGTTGAATACTCTACCCTCGAAAACTGTTGCAATCCCCTATACTTGTGGGTTATCAGCTAGCAAAGTATTGGGAAGCAACCAACCATGAAACAAATAATCTCACAAGCAAGCATTAAGCATAATTAACACCGAATAATGCACCACAAGTAGGATATAATTTTCACTGCATAATTATTGACTTTCGTGCATGCATAGGGAATCACAAACCTTAACACCAATATTCTAACAAGTCATGACATAATTTTGGCTCTCTCAAATAGGTGTGTCCAACAAGGATTGATAACTTAAAACACAAAATAAAACAAGCAAAGACACATATCATACAAGATGCTCCAAGCAAAACACATATCATGTGACGAATAAAAATATAGTCTCGAGTAAAATACCGATAGTTGTTGGAAGAAAGCGGAATGCCACTCGGGGGGCATCCCCAAGCTTAGTTGGTTGCTCATTCTTGGATAATAGCTTGGGATTCCGTGGCATCCCCAGTCTTAGGCTCTTACATCCTTCCTTCATCCATCGTAAGATAACCCAAAACTTGAAAACTTCAATCACACAAAACACAACAAAGCCTTCGTGAGATCCGTTAGTACAAGAATATTAAATCACTACTATAAGTGCTATATCAAACCAATTCATATTTTGTTATTGTATTATATCTACTGTATTCCAACTTTTTTATGGAAAAAACTCATCAAACAAAACCATAGAGCCATCAAAATAAGCACACAACACAAAGAAAACAGAATCTGTCAAAACAAAATAGTCTGTAGCAATCTGACTATTTCCAAGACTTCTGTAACTCAAAAACTCTGAAAAATTAGGACGTCCTGAATAATGTGTATATTGATCTACCGCAATTGGAATGAGTATTTTATCGCTCTCTGGTAAAAAATGAAATTAATTTCGTGAGCATAAAAGTTTCTGTTTTTTCAACAAGATCAAACAACTATCACCCAAGAAGATCCTAAAGGCTTTACTTGGCAAAAACACTAATTGAAACATAAAAATACAATCATAACAGTAGCATAATTGTGCTAACACTCAAAAACAGGAAGCAAAAAGAAAAAAATATTCATTGGGTTGCCTCCCAACAAGCGTTATAGTTTTACGCCCTTAGCTAGGCATAATATTTCAACGATGCTCACACGAAAGATAATAATTGAAACATAAAGAGAGAATCATGAAACATGTGAAAAGAACATTTAAGTCTAACATACTTCCTATGCATGGGAATTTTATAAGAAAACAAATTATCAAGACAAGCAAAAACTAGCATATGCAAGGAAGAAGAATAAAACATTGACAATCTCAACATGAAGAGAGGTAATTTAGTAACATGAAAATTTCTACAACCATATTTACCTCTCCAATAATAATTACATGTAGGATCATAATCAAATTCAACAATATAACTATCACATAAAATATTCTCTTCCTGATCCACATGCATGCAAAGTTGACACTCTTCCAAAATAGTGGGATTATCATCAAATAAAGTCATGACCTCTCCAAGCCCACTTTTATCAAAAATTTCATAAGATTGAACAGTCTCCAAATATGTTGGATTATTTTTAGCTAAAGTTGACACTCTTCCAAACCCACTTCAAATATTACTGCAAACATTATTATCAATATCATATTCATCATGAGGCTTAAATAAATTTTCAAGATCATAAGAAACATTATCACCCCAATCATGATCATTGCAATAAGTAGTAGACATATCAAAATTAACATCCCCAAGCTTGGGGTTCTACATATCACTAACAAAATTAACATTAATAGAATTTATAATAACATCATTGCAATCATGCTTTTCATTCAAAGAGCTATCATGAATCAGTTCATAAATTTCTTCATCACAATTCTCAAGCAAAACTTCATAAAGATAATCTAGTGCACTCAACTCACTAGCAATTGGTTCAACATGATTGGATCTTTTATAAAGATTAGCAAGTGAATGGGGATCCATATCAATAGATTTTTAGCAAGCAAAGATGCAAGCATATAGAAGGCACATGGCAACACAAGCAAACAAAACATCTGACGAGAAAAAGGCGAATGAAAAAGAGGACAAATAAAACGGCAAAGTTGTGTGAAGTGGGGGAGGGAAAACGAGAGGCAAATGGCAAATAATGTAAATTGTGAGGAGATGAGATTTGTGATTAGGAACCTGGTTATGATGAAGATCTTGCCCGACAACGGCGCAAGAAATTCCTTTTGATGTCACTTGAAGCTATGTCGGTATTTCCCCAAAGAGGAAGGGATGATGCAGCACAGCGGCGGTAGGTATTTCCCTCAGATGTGAAACCAAGGTTATCGAACCAGTAGGAGAACCAAGTAACACAACGTAACCAGCCCCTGCACACAAATAACAACCACTCGCAATCCGACGTGTTAAAGGGGTTGTCAATCCCTTACGTGTAACGGCGCCAGAAGTGGCACGTGGACGGCAAAAAGTTGTAAATATTGATAGATCGAACGCCAAATAAAATAAATTGCAGCAAGGTATTTTTGTGTTTTTGGTTTAATAGATCTGAAAATAAAAGCAAGAGAAAAATAGATCGCAAAGGCAAATATATGAGAAAGAAGACCCGGGGGCCGTATGTTTCACTAGTGGCTTCTCTCGAGAAAAATAGCAAACAGTGGGTAAAAAAATTACTGTTGGGAAATTGATAGAACCTCAAATAATTATGATTATATCCAGGCAATGAACATTACATAGGCATCACGTCCAAGAATAGTAGACCAACTCCTGCCTGCATCTACTACTATTACTCCACACATCGCCCGCTATCCAGCATGCATCTAGTGTATTAAGATCATGGAAAAACGGAGTAATGCAATAAGAATGATGACATGATGTAGACGACATCCGTTTATCTATGGCGGTAGATATAGATCCCATGTTTTTATCCTTAGTACCAACTATACATACGTGTCGGTTCCCTTTCTGTCACTGGGATCAAGCACCATAAGATCGAACCCACTACCGGGCACCTCTTCCCATTGCAAGATAAATAGATCAAGTTGGCCCCCACCAGGGCGCGCTAGGAGGCCCAGGCGCGCCCTGGTGGGTTGTGCCCACCTCGGGTGCCCCCTAGACCGCCTCGTTGCTCTATAAATACCCCAATATTGCCAAAAACCCTAAGGGAGTCGACAAAATATTCATCCAGCCGCCGCAGAGTCCAGAACCACTAGATCCAATCTAGACACCATCTCGGATAGGGTTCACCACTTCCATTGGTGCCTCCCCTATGATGCGTGAGTAGTTCTTTGTATACCTTTGGGTCCGTAGTTAGTAGCTAGATGGATTCATCTCTCTCTCTCTATCTCTCTCTCTCTGTGTCTTTATTCTCAATACAATAGTCTCTTGGAGATCCATATGATGTAACTCTTTTGCGGTGTGTTTGTTGGGATCGATGAACTTTGAGTTTATGATCAGATCTATCTTTTTATATCCATGAAAGTATTTCAATTTCTTTGATATCTTTTATGCATGATCTCTTATAGCCTTGTATTTCTTCTCTGATGTTTGGGTTTTCCTTGGCCAACTTGATCTATTTATCTTGCAATGGGAAGAGGTGCCCGGTAGTGGGTTCGATCTTACGGTGCTTGATCCCACTGACAGAAAGGGAACCAACACGTATGTATCATTGCTACTAAGGATAAAAAGATGGGATCTATATCTACCGCCATAGATAAATGGATCTTGTCTACATCATGTCATCGTTCTTATTGCATTACTCTGTTTTCCCATGAACTTAATACACTAGATGCATGCTGGATAGCGGTCGATGTGTGGAGTAACAGTAGTAGATGCAGGCAGGAGTCGGTCTACTAATCTTGGAAATGATGCCTATGTAATGTCCATTGCCTGGATATCGTCATAATTATTTGAGGTTCTATCAATTGCCCAACAGTAATTTGTTTACCCACCGTTTGCTATTTTTCTCGAGAGAAGCCACTAGTGAAACCTACGGCCCCCGGGTCTTCTTTCTCATATATTTGCCTTTGCGATCTATTTTTCTCTTGCTTTTATTTTCAGATCTATTAAACCAAAAACCAAAAAATACCTTGCTGCAATTTATTTTACTTGGCGTTCAATCTATCAATATTTACAACTTTCTCCCGTCCATGTGCCACTTCTGGCACCGTTACCCGAAAGGGATTGACAACCCCTTTAACACGCCGGGTTGCGAGTGGTTGTTATTTGTGTGCAGGGACTATTTACGTTGTGTTGCTTGGTTCTCCTACTGGTTCGATAACCTTGGTTTCATATATGAGGGAAATACCTACCGCCGCTGTGCTGCATCATCGCTTCCTCTTTGGGGAAATACCGTTGTAGCTTCAAGCGGCATCACTCCCTTGGATGTTCTTGGGGGTATAAGTGTATATATAGGCGAAATAATTGGGTCATGGGAGCTACGAGGAGCCCACAAGATTGGGGGTCGCGCCCCACCCCCCTGGGCGCGCCCTCCACCCTTGTGGCCGCCTCGAGGCTCCTCTGACTTGCACTCCAAATCTCCTGGGGGTCTTCTGGTCCAAGAAAAATCATGGCGAAAGTTTTATTCCGTTTGGACTCCGTTTGGTATTCCTTTTCTGTGAAACTCTAAAACAAGGGAAAAAATAGAAACTGGCACTAGGCTCGAGGTTAATAGGTTAGTCCCAAAAATATTATAAAATAGCATATTAATGCATATAAAACATCCAAAACAGATAATATAATAGCATGGAACAATCAAAAATTATAGATACGTTGGACACGTATCAAGCATCCCCAAGCTTAATTCCTGCTTGTCCTCGAGTAGGTAAATGATAAAAACAGAATTTTTGATGTGGAATTCTACCCAACATATTTATCCATGTAATTCTCTTTATTGTGGCATGAATGTTCAGATCCGTAAGATTCAAAACAAAAGTTTATATTGACATAAAAAAATAATACTTTAAGCATACTCACAAAATAATTATGTCTTCTCAAAATAAAATAGCCAAAGAAAGCTTATACCTACAAAATCATATAGTCTGGCTATGCTCCATCTTCATCACACAAAATATTCAAATCATGCACAACCCTGATGACAAGCCAAGCAATTGTTTCATACTTTTGATGTTCTCAAACTTTTCCAACTTTCACGCAATACATGAGCGTGAGCCATGGATATAGCACTATAGGTGGAATAGACGGTGGTTGTGGAGAAGACAAAAGGAAGGAGATAGTCTCACATAAACTAGGCGTATCAACGGGCTATGGAGATGCCCATTAATAGATATCAATGTGAGTGAGTAGGGATTGCCATGCAACAGATGCACTAGAGCTATAAGTTTACGAAAGCTCAAAAAGAAAACTAACTGGGTGTGCATCCAACTTGCTTGCTCATGAAGACCTCGAGCATTTTGAGGAAGCCCATCATTGGAATATACAAGACAAGTTCTATAATGAAAAATTCCCACTAGTATATGAAAGTGATATCATGGGAGACTCTCTATCATGAAGATCATGGTGCTACTTTGAAGCACAAGTGTGGTAAACAGGATAGTAACATTGTCCCTTCTCTCTTTTTCTCTCATTTTTTTATTTGGGCCTTCTCTAATTTTTTTGGCCTCTTTTATTTTTTTTATTTTTCATCCAGAGCCTCATCCCGACTTGTGGGGGAATCATAGCCTCCATCATCCTTTCCTCACATGGGACAATGCTCTAATAATGAAGATCATCACACTTTTATTTACTTACAACTCAAGAATTACAACTCGATACTTAGAACAAAATATGACTATGTGAATGCCTCTAGCGGTGTACCGAGATGTGCAATGAATCAAGAGTGACATGTATAAAAAATGATGAACAGTGGCTTTGCCACAGAAACGATGTCAACTACATGATCATGCAAAGCAATATGACAATGATGGAGCGTGTCATAATAAATGGAACGGTGGAAAGTTGCATGAAAATATATCTCAGAATGGCTATGGAAATTCCATAATAGGTAAGTATGGTGGCTGTTTTGAGGAAGGATATGTGGTGGGTTTATAGTACCGACGAAAGTTGCGTGGTACTAGAGAGGCTAGCAATGGCGGAGAGGTGAGAGTGCGTATAATCCATGGACTCAACATTAGTCATAAAGAACTCACATACTTATTGCAAAAATCTATTAGTCATCGAAACAAAGTACTACGTGCATGCTCCTAGGGGGATAGATCGGTAGGAAAAGACATTCGCTCATCCCCGAGAACCACTCATAAGGAAGACAATCAATAAATAAATCATGCTCCGACTTCATCACATTACGGTTCACCATACGTGCATGGTACGTGACTCACAAACTTTAAAACAACTATTTCTCAAATTCACAACTACTTACTAGCATGACTCTAATATCACCATCTTCATATCTCAAAACAATCATAAGGAATCAAACTTCTCATAGTATTCAATGCACTTTATATGAAAGTTTTTATTATATCCCTCTTGGATGCCTATCATATTAGGACTAATTTTATAACCAAAGCAAATTACCATGCTGTTTAGAGACTCCGAAAAAAATATAAGTGAAGTACGAGAGTTAATCAAATTCTATAAAATAAAACCACCGATGTGCTCTAAAAAGATATAAGTGAAGCACTAGAGCAAATTTGCCTAGTTCAAAAGATATAAATGAAGCACACAGAGCATTATAATAAATCACGATTCATGCGTGTCTCTCCCAAAGGGTGTGTACAGCAAGGATGATTGTGGCAAACTAAAAAGAAAAGACGCAAATCATACAAGACGCTCCAAGCAAAACACATTTAATGTGGTGAACAAAATATAGCCTCAAGTAAAGTTACCGATAGATGAAGACGAAAGAGGGGATGTCTTCCCGGGGCATCCCCAAGATTAGGCTTTTTGACATCCTTGAATATTACCTTGGGGTGCCTTGGGCATCCCCAAGATTAGGCTCTTGCCACTCCTTATTCCATAGTCCATCAAATCCTTACCCAAAACTTGAAAACTTCACAACACAAAACTCCAATAGAAGATCTCGTAAGCTCCGTTAGTATAAGAAAATAAATAACCACTTTTGGTAATGTTGTGAACTCATTCTTTATTTATATTGGTGTAATATCTACTGTATTCCAACTTTTCCATGTTTCATACCCCCGATACTAGCCATAGATGTGTCAAACTAAGCAAACAACACGCGAAAAACAGAATCTGTCAAAAATAGAACAGTCTGTAGCAATCTGTAATCCCCCCTTACTTCTGTAACTCCAAAAATCCTGTGAAAATAGGAAGTCCTAGGAAGTTCTTTTTATTAATCTTGTGTAAAAAATTCAAGAATTTATCGCGTCCAGCAGCTCAGATCAATTCTGTCACTGGGTGCAAAAGTTTCTGTTTTTCAGTAGGATCAAATTAACCATCACTGTAAGCTATCCCAAAGGTCTTACTTGGCACAAACACTAATTAAAGCACAAAAACACATCTAATCAGAGGCTAGATGATTTATTCAAAGCAAAAATGACCTAAAAAGCAAGAACAAAAATAAAATGGGGTTGCCTCCCAACAAGCGCTATTGTTTAACGCCCCTAGCTAGGCATAAAAACACAAATAGATCTAAGCATTATCATCTTTGGCATTTGGGAAGAAAAGAGAAAAATTATTATCTATGGAATTTATCTTTCTGTTTTGTGAGAGCACATGGCCATTGATCATATAAGAAATATTAAGCACATTGCGACAATTTGCATCTAAACTTGCCTTCATCTCTTTAGTTATTTTGTTTTGATAGAAACTCATAATAGCGGAAGACTCAACATCCTTTTCCTAGGGGTGCCCGAATATGGATTTCATCTTCTCATACATATCGATGGCATCCCCTCCAAGAAAACCGGTTTCAAAAATAGAATCCAAAACTTGCTTAAAAGAAGGGGGAATGCCAAAATAAAAGCTTTTTAAGTAAACCTCAATTTGATATTGGGGCACATAGCTGGCTCGAATCCACAACAACTGATCCCAAGAATCTTTCAAAGATTCATCAAGCAAATAACGAAAAATTCCGGGATCATCTTCATCAAGATTGAAATCCTCCTCAACTATCCCAGCAAGTTTTTCCATAGCTTCCTTATGTATAAGTTTAGAAAGGACAGATGGGTTATCCAAGGTACTTGAACCTGAGAGAAAACCCGAAGCTCTTCCAGATTCGGCCATGGAAAAAGAGATGAACAAAAAGGAGAGCGAAGGAAAGGCAAATCTTTTCGAAAATTGTTTTAGAAGTGGGGGAGAGGAAAATGAGAGGCGAATGGTGAATAATGTAATGCGAGGAATAATAGTTTATGATGGGTACCTGGTATGTCTTGGCTTGGTGTAGATCTCCCCGGCAACGGTGCCAGAAATCCTTCTTGCTACCTCTTGAGCTTGCATTGTGAGGGAGTCCTAGATTAGGGGGTCTCTGGACAGCCGGACTATATCCTTTGGCCGGACTGTTGGACTATGAAGATACAAGATTGAAGACCTCGTCTCATGTCCGGATGGGACTCTACTTGGTGTGGAAGGCAAGCTAGGCAATACGGATATGTATATCTCCTCCTTTTGTAACTGACCTTGTGTAACCCTAGCCCCCTCCGGTGTCTATATAAACCGGAGGGTTTTAGTCCATAGGACAACATACAATCATACCATAGGCTAGCTTCTAGGGTTTAGCCTCTCCGATCTCGTGGTAGATCAACACTTGTAATACCCATATCATCAAGAATAAATCAAGCAGGACATAGGGTTTTACCTCCATCAAGAGGGCCCGAACCTGGGTAAAACATCGTGTCCCCTGCCTCATGTTACCATCCACCTTAGACGCACAGTTCGGGACCCCCTACCCGAGGTCCGCTGGTTTTGACACCGACATTGGTGCTTTCATTGAGAGTTCCTCTGTGTCGTCGCCGTTAGGCTTGATGGCTCCTACGATCATCGGTAGTGATTCAGTCTAGGGTGAGACTTTTCTCCCTGGACAGATCTTTGTGTTCAGCGGCTTCGCACTGCGGGCCAACTCGCTTGGCCATCTGGAGCAGATCAAAAGTTACGCCCCTGGCCACCAGGTCAGGTTTGGAAGCTTAAATTACACGGCCGATATCCGTGGAGACTTGATGTTCGATGGATTCGAGCACCTGCCTTGTGTGCCACGCGGTCACGATGAGAACGATTTCGCTATACCATCGGACCGTATTCAGGAGATCGCACAGGCAGTCGCTCCGAGCCTCAATTCGGAGCCAGTTGCACCATCCATGGACGGGTGGATAGACCCCGTCACGGAGGTCGTATCCTCAGCGGCGATCGAGCCGAATATCGACCTTACCCTTCACGAGAGCCGTTTTGCCAAACTACCGGATCCTTCTCCGGCCACGGACTCCGAACCACCTGCGCCCGTTCCTATCGAATCTGATTGGGCGCCGATCATGGAGTTTACCTCCGCGGATATTTTTCAGCACTCGCCCTTCGGCGACATACTGAACTCATTAAGGTCTCTCTCCTTGTCAGGAGGATCCTGGTCGAACTATGTCCGGCAGGATTGGGATGCGGATGACGAAGAAATTCTCCGCCCACCCACCACCCACTTAGTAGCCACTGTCGACGACTTAACCGACATGCTCGACTTTGACTCCGAAGACATCGACGGTATGGACGATGATGCGGGAGACGAAGAGGAACCACTGCCCACAGGGCACTGTACAACCACCTCATCATACGATATATACATGGTGGACACACCCAAAGAAGGAAATGGCGACGAGACAACGGAGGATGACCCCTCCAAGAAGCAACCCAAGCACCGGCATCAGCGGCGCCGCTCTAAGGCCCGCCAAGGCAAAAGTGGTGATACCGGCACAGGAGATAATAGCACTCTGGACAGTGCCGAAGATGGCAACAATCCCCTCCAGCAAGAATTAGGGCAGGAGGATGGAGAAGCCAGCCCTCCTGAGAGAGCGGCAGATGGAGAGGCGGAGGATGATAATTACATGCCTCCCTCCAAAGACGAGGCAAGCCTCGACGATGATGAATTCGTCGTGCCTGAGGATCCTGTCGAACAAGAGCGCTTCAAGCGCCGGCTTATAGCCACATCAAATAGCCTTAAGAAAAAGCAACAACAGCTTCAATCTGATCAAGATTTGCTAGCCGACAGATGGACCAAAGTCCTTGCGGCCGAGGAATACAAACTCGAACATCCCTCCAAGAGTTACCCAAAGCGTAGGTTGCTACCCCGACTGGAGGAGGAGGCATTAAAACCCACCTCTCCAGCACATGATGCGGCTGACCGGCCACCTCGTGCTCGCAACAGAGAGGCATTCCAGCCAAAACCTCAGCCCACACCCCGACGCCATTCAAATCAAAAGGCGTGGGGAAATACGCCAGACCTGCGAGACGTACTGGAGGACAAAGAAAAACATGCAAGATCGATCTACGGATCACGAGGGCACGCCACTATGCGAGATGATAATCGTCACACCGGATACAGTAAAAGTAAGTCCGGCTAGGCCGAACATAGCGGGCAAGACTCATTTGAGATGCATCGCGATATAGCCCAGTATAGAGGCGCCGCACACCCCTTATGCTTCACAGACGAAGTAATGGATCATCAAATCCCAGAGGGTTTCAAACCCATAAATATAGAATCATACGATGGCACAACAGATCCTGCGGTATGGATCGAGGATTTCCTCCTGCACATCCACATGGCCCGCGGTGATGACCTACACGCCATCAAAGACCTCCCAGTCAAACTCAAAGGACCAGCTCAGCATTGGCTCAACAGCTTGCCAGCATAGTCCATTGGTTGTTGGGAAGATCTGGAAGCCGCATTCCTCGGCAACTTTCAGGGCACTTATGTGCGACCACCAGATGTCGATGACTTGAGCCACATAATTCAGCAGCCAGAGGAATCAGCCAGGCAATTCTGGACATGGTTCCTAACAAAGAAAAATCAAATCGTCGACTGTCCGGATGAAGAGGCCCTGGCAGCTTTTAAGCACAACATCCGCGACGAGTGGCTCGCCCGGCACCTTGGTCAGGAAAAGCCGAAATCTATGGCAGCCCTCACGACACTCATGACCCGCTTTTGTGCAGGAGAAGACAGCTGGCTGGCTCGCAGTAATAACATATCAAAAACCATGGTACTTCAGATACCAAGGATGGCAATGGCAGGTCATGTTGCAACAAACATAAGCGCCGCATTAACAGCGAAAATACCGAGGATACGGCAGTCAATGCCAGATTCAAAGGCTCTAAACCCGATCAGCGGAAAAAGCCATTCAAAAGAAGCACTTCGGGCTCGTCCAGTTTGGACCGTATACTCGATTGCTCGTGCCAAATACACGGCACCCCCGACAAGCCAGCCAACCACAGCAACAGGGATTGTTGGGTGTTCAAGCAGGCCGACAAGTTAAATGCCGAAAACAAAGATAAGGGGTCACATAGAGATGACGAGGAGGAGCCCCGGCAGTCGAACACCGAAGGACAGAAGAGGTCCCCCCCACAAGTGCGGACGGTGAACATGATATACGCAACCCACATCCACAAGAGGGAGCGGAAGCATGCGCTCAGGGACGTATATGCGTTGGAGCCAGTCGCCCCAAACTTCAACCCATGGTCCTCCTGTCCGATCACCTTCGATCGCAGAGACCACCCCACTAGTATCCGTCATGGCGGATTCGCCGCACTGGTCCTAGACCCAATCATTGACGGATTTCACCTCACTCGAGTCCTGATGGATGGCGGCGGCAGCCTGAACCTGCTTTATCAGGACACAGTGTGAAAAATGGGTATAGACCCCTCAAGGATCAAACCCACAAAAACGACCTTTAAAGGTGTCATACTAGGTGTAGAGGCACATTGCACAGGCTCAGTCACACTAGAAGTGGTCTTCGGATCCCCGGATAACTTCCGAAGCGAAGAGTTAATCTTCGACATAGTCTCGTTCCGCAGTGGCTACCATGCACTGCTCGGGCGAACCGCATTTGCGAGATTCAGTGCGGTACCGCATTATGCATATCTCAAGCTCAAGATGCCAGGACCTCGGGGGGTCATAACAGTCAATGGAAACACAGAGCGCTCTCTCCGCACGGAGGAACACACCGCGGCCCTCACAGCAGAAGCGCGAAGCAGCCTCTCAAGGCAACCCACTAGTTCGGCGATTAAGGACCCGGACACCTTCAAGCGCGCCCGGAGTAATCGGCAACTGGACCGTCTGGCACGTTCCGAGCTCGCATAGCAATACGGCCCCCATCCCGGTCCCAGCCAAACGGCGAAATCGGTGCCACGCGTACATAATTACGCATTAAAAATACCATGGGCACAGGTGGGGAGGGTGTACAACTACGGCACGCCGCAAGACACGGCTTAAGCCGCACTAGGGGCTTCCCGCTTTGTTATTTTTCTCTTTTAGGACTTTAATCTCTGGAAACCCTGTCCGGCAGCATGATTGCCGAACACATGATGCAGCAACCAAGGAGCAGAGAGCTACGTCACACGACGGAACTCCCAGGTGGATTACGATAACGAGTGAAATACTTGCTTTAATACTATTCCTCAGCTCGCCCTTGGAAGGACATGTCAAATAGTCCTACTTTTTGCTTATCGCACTACTTGTATCATTCTGCTCTAACGCACCTTTTTGAATAAAACAATGCATAGCATTAAGACTATTATTGCATTCTTCCTTTACATATATATGTTCATTCATGACATCTAGCACCCGTACACTCTGGTACGGCCAATACGCCAGGGGCTTACGCATACCCCATAATGCGGCGTGAGAAGTCCGAACACTTTCGATAGTGCGGCACCCCGAACTTATAACATTATATGCATCAGCTCCGAATCGTGTCTTGGGTCAATAGTTGGGTTTGCCCGACTTCCATGTTTTGGTACCTTATGTTCCGCTATGTCGGCTAAGGTAGCACTGGGAGAACTACTGCAATTGTGCCCCGGTTCTGCTGGGCTAAGCACCTCAGTAGAGAAAGCTAAAACTGACTGTCATGATAAGGCGAGAGACTGGTCGCCGTTCGAGAGGTTTCAAGTCCTTAAAGACTTATGCCGCTTAGAGCGAGGAGTCGGCCCTGTCCGGCTTAAGGCGTGTATCGCGCCCCGAATTCGGCCTTCCGAACACTAGGGGCTTCACCAAATTTAAAATTATAGAATTCTATGGTTAAGTGAGAGTGATAACCCATTATAGTCCGATTTCCTTGTTCGTTGTGCTGAGCACCTCCCTCGAAGGACCGAACAATGGGAACAAGAGTGCTAAGGTTTATCCCGAACACCCCAGCACCCGAGGCGTGGGGGCAGAAGCCGACGACTAGCCATCTCTCAGATTTGATAAACAGCCGAACACAAGGCAATATTTTAAATTCAAACAAGCGTTGCATAGTGCATATGAACAAGTTTTCATAATACAGGATTACACGAGCAAGTTTACTCAAATATTACATCTTTTGCACACTCGTACGCTACAAGACGGGCACCCTTCAGGACACCCTCATAGTACATCTCGGGGTGGTGATGCTCCTTGCCCTGCGGCGGCCCTTCCTTCACCAGCTTCACGGCATCCACCTTGGCCCAGTGCACCTTCGCACAGGCGAAAGCCCGGCGTGCACCTTCGATGCAGACGGATCGCTTGATGACTTCCAGCCGTGGGCAGGCATCCACAAGCCGCCTCACCAGGCCAAAGTAGCTGTTGGGAAGGGCTTCACCTAGCCACATCCGGACTATAAAGCCCTTCATGGCCTGTTCGGCCGCCTTGTGCAGCTCGACCAGTTGCTTCAGTTGGTCGCTCAGAGGCATCGGGTGTTCGGTCTCGGTATACTGAGACCAGAACAACTTCTCCGTTGAGGTTCCCTCCTCGGCCTGGTAAAACTGTGCGGCATCCGACACGCTACGGGGCAAATCTGCAAATGCTCCTGGAGAGCTCCGGATTGGGGTAAGTAACAAGTAATTTACTTTCACATGCTTGCTTTGCATATAGAATGCCTTACCCGCTGCTATCTTCTGCATCGCATCAATCTCCTGGAGAGCCTTTTTGGCTTCAGCCTTGGCACTCTTTGCACTCTCAAGGGCCGTGGCAAGCTCGGACTCTCGCGTCTTCAAGTCAAGCTTCAACGCCTCGTGCTTCGTCACGAGAGCGTGGAGCTATTGCTGCACCTCGCCCACACGTGCCTCTTGTTTTTCCCGCTTGGTGCGCTCTTGGGCCGCTTTGTTTTCGGCCTCGGATAGAGCTTGCTTCAGGGTTGCCACTTCGATCGTGGCCCCTGGCAGATTAAAGATGATCCTGTCATTTTGCAATCGCATCACTTATATATATATATACATATCTACAGACTAGGTATTACTTACCTTTGTACTCCTCGAGCTGCCTCTTGGCAAGGCCGAGCTCTTTCTTGGAACCTTCGAGGTCCTGCTTCAGTATGCCGACCTCCGCAGTTAGTGCGGCAGAGGCCAGCAGTGAAGCCTACATACGCATATAGACATACTTATATTAGACTCCTGCATATATTAGTTGATCCTCTATTTGGCTTTTCTTTTTGAACACCAAACAGAGCATCAGGGGCTACTGTCTATGCGGTAATACTTTTCATATATTTCAAATACTTACCTCAAAGCCTGTTAGAAGGCTGGCACTGGCTTCAGTCAGTCCGCTCTTGGCGGACTGAACCTTCTGGATCACCGCACTCATAATAGTGCGGTGCTCCTCGTCGATGGAAGCATTGCGAAGCGCTCCCAGCAAATTGTCCGGTGCCTCTGGATGGGCAGAGGTCACCGGCACAGGCGTCTTGCCCCATTTGGAAGGAGGCCGCCTGCCCGAGTCCGGAACCACTGGAGGTTCCAGCGCGGTGTTCGGCTGAGGGCCGAACTCGGAGCCCTCGGGAGCCTTACTCCCTCTGCTCCTGGAGTCCGGAAGGTCGCCTTGAGGCGCCTCCGGGATTGTCTCCCCTTGACCCGGTGCCTCTTGAGACAATACCTCGGCATTGTCCATAGGGCAAGGGGAGGTGGCGGTCGGAAGTGGATCGATATCCATGTCCGACGAGTCCAAGGAGCCGCCCGACAAAGATACGTCGATACAGGCTTGGGGCGGTCTGCGTAATCATATTCGGCGTTAGGAGAAGCAGTGCGACAAGGGTACGCTATGAGTTACTCTGGTATCCAAATACTTATGACTTCACCAGGGGCTTGGCCCTGAGCAGCCACTCGTCTTCGCCTTCGGCGGCGGTGGTGGAGTAGTCCGGAAGGAGGGTCCTCCCCTTCTTGGACCCTTCACCCCCCCCCCCCCCCCCGGTCGGGCAGCCTTCCTTTTCTTGTCTCCCCCGACTGAAGGGGGAGCATCTTCATCTTCCTCCTCGTCTTCGGGGGAGGAGTGCGTCGCGGAGTTATCGGACGATGAGTCCAATACCACCTGGCGCCGGGAACTCTTTCGGGTTCCCTTGGCCTTCTTGGTCTTCTCCGGCACCTTGTAAGGAGCCGGAGTCAGCATCTCCATCAGGAGAGCGTCCGCAGTGTCTTCGGGCAAAGTGGCCGGACAGTTAATCTACCCCGACGTCTCCACCCAGTCCTGTCAAAGGCATGGAGCTCAGACCCCGCACATGGTTAACCTAGGGGAAATAAATATCCTACCGGATGTATAGAACTCACCAAATGCGCTAGGCGCTTCGCGCTTAGCCCACGGTCCTCGGTAAGAGAAGGAGAGACCTCGGCGCCCTTGAACAGCACCCTCCAGACGTCCTTGTGCCTCGTGTCGAAGAGCTCGCTTAGAGTCTGGTGCCGGGCCGGGTCGAACTCCCACAAGTTAAAATCCCGTTGTTGACATGGGAGGATCTGGCGGAACAGCATGACCTGGACTATGTTGACAAGCTTGAGCTTCTTGCTTGCCATATTCCGGATACATTTCTGGAGTCCGTCCAGCTCCACCGATGAACCCCAGGACAGGCCCTTCTCTTTCCAAGAGGTGAATCGCGTGGGGATTCCGAATCAAAACTCGGGGGCCACCACCTAGTTCGTGTCACGCGGCTCGGTGATGTAGAACCACGTCGATTGCCATCCCTTTATGGTCTCCACGAAGGAGCCTTCGAGCCACATAACATTGGGCATCTTGCCCACCATGGCTCCACCACATTCCGCTTGTTGGCCTCCCACCACCTACGGCTTGATATTGAAGGTCTTCAGCCACAGGCCGAAGTGGGGCCGGATGAGGAGGAAAGCCTCACACACGACGATGAACGCCGAAATGTTAAGGATGAAGTTCAGGCCAGATCATGAAAGTCCAGCCCATAGTAGAACATGAGACCGCGGACAAATGGATGGAGGGGAAACCCCAGTCCGCGGAGGAAGTGGTGGAGGAAAACTACCCTCTCGTGAGGTTCCGGGGTAGGGACGATCTACCCCGTAGCGGGCAGCCGATGCGCGATATTCGCAGCTAAGTATCCGGCCCCGCGCAGCTTTTTGATGTGTCCCTCCGTGACGGAGAAAGCCATCCACTTACCTCCCGCTCCGGACATGTTTGGAGAAGGTTGAGGAGAAGGATGTGGACTTGGGCGTTGGAGCTCGAGTGCGCGAGAATCGATGAGCAAGGAGGAAGAAGGCATGGGTATAAAAAGGTAAAACCTTACACCTTTATAAGGGTAGACGAAACTATGTGCCCCCACTAGCCTGGTAAAACTCGATTATCCTCCAAGCGCCGTAATTTATGGAGCGCTTGGGTTACCCACGCCCGTATTGATGAGAATCTCGTAATAAGGGGGACACGATCACTGCTTTGACAAGACGTGTCAAGAAACTGCCTCGCGTTATGTGCGGGGCTGGAAAAACGGTTCGAATGATCACCGCGCCATGGCATGATGTCATGTTGCCAAAACGTGTCAGCAGATTAGATTTGTGGAAATATTATTCTCTCTACGGTGGTATGTGGAACTTGTTTTGCAGGGTCGGACACTATCCTTTTATTCGAACTCTTCTGTGGTGTATCCGGAGGAGGAACCCGCCTTGCAGTGCCGAAGACAACACTGCGCGCCGGACTCATCGTCATTGAAGCCTGGTTCAGGGGCTACTGAGGGAGTCCTGGATTACGGGGTATCCGGACAGCCGGACTATATCCTTTGGCCGGACTGTTGGACTATGAAGATAAAATATTGAAGACTTCGTCTCGTGTCCGGATGGGACTCTACTTGGCGTGGAAGGCAAGCTAGGCAATACGGATATGTATATCTCCTCCTTTGTAACCGACCTTGTGTAACCCTAGCCCCCTCTGGTGTCTATATAAACCGGAGGGTTTTAGTCCGTAGGACAACATACAATCTTACCATAGGCTAGCTTCTAGGGTTTAGCCTCTCCGATCTCGTGGTAGATCAACACTTGTAATACCCATATCATCAAGAATAAATCAAGCAGGACGTAGGGTTTTACCTCCATCAAGAGGGCCCGAACCTGGGTAAAACATCGTGTCCCCTGCCTCTTGTTACCGTCTGCCTTAGACGCACAGTTCGGGACCCCCTACCCGAGATCCGCCGGTTTTGACACCGACACATTGGTTTTCCCCTTGAAGAGGAAAGGGTGACGTAGCAAAGGAGCGTAAGTATGTCCCTCAATTTTGAGAACCAAGGTATCAATCCAGTAGGAGACTATGCAACAAGACACCGAATACATGCACAAACAAACACCAACTTGCAACCAACGCGAAAAAGGGGTTGTCAACCCCTTCACGGTTATTCGTAAAGTGAGATCTGATAGAGATGGATAAACGGTAAAGTAATATTTTTGGTATTTTTGGTTTATGGAATGGAAGGTAAAAGATTGCAAAGTAAGGGAACGGCGACAGAAATTGGCAAGTTGATGGGAAACTAATATGATGTAAAATAGACCGGGGCCATGGGTTTCACAAGAGGCTTCTCTCAAGATAGAAATTATTATGGTGAGTGAACTAATTACTGCCGAGCAATTGATAGAAAAGCGCAAATTTATGGCGATATCTAAGGCAATGATCATGAATATAGGCATCACATCCGTGTCAAGTAGACCAAAACGATTCTGCATCTACTACTATTACTCCACACATCGACCGACTCATGCCTACATCTAGAGTATTAAGTTCATAAGAACAGAGTAACGCATTAAGCAAGATGACATGATGTAGCGGGATTAACTCAAGCAATATGATGAAAACCCCATCTTGTTATCCTCGATGGCAACAATACAATACATGTCGGTTCCCCTTCTGTCACTAGGATCGAGCACGACAAGATTGAACCCAAAGCTAAGCACTTCTCCTATTGCAAGAAAAACCAATCTAGTTGACCAAACCAAATCAATAGTTCGAAGAGACTTGCAAGGATATCGAATCATGCATATAAGAATTCAGAGGAGATTCAAATAATATTCATAGATAAGCTGCTCATAAATCCACAATTCATCGGATCTCGGCAAACACACCGCAAAGGAGTATTACATCGAATAGATCTCCAAGAACATCGAGGAGAACTTTGTATTGAGAATCAAAGAGAGAGAAGAAGCCATCTAGCTACTAATTACAGCCCCAAGGTCTGAATTAAACTACTCACGCTTCATCGGGGAGGCAATGGTGTTGATGTAAAAGCCCTCCATGATCGATTCCCCCTCCGGCAGGATGCCGAAAAAGGCCCCAAGAAGGGATCTCATGGGTACAAAAGGTTATGGCAATGGAAAAGTGTTTTCGTGGATCCCCTGGATGTTTTGGGGGTATAAGAGTATATATAGGCGAAAGAATTAGGTCAGGGGAGCTACGAGGGGCCCACAACGTCGAGGGCGCGCCCCACCCCCCTGGGCACGCCCTCACCCCTTGTGGCCATCTCGAGGCTCCTCTAACTTGCACTCCAAGTCTCCTCGGTGTCTTCTGGTCCAATAAAAATCATGGCGAAAGTTTTATTCCGTTTGGACTCTGTTGGTATTCCTTTTCTGCAAAACTCTAAAACAAGAAAAAAAACAGAAACTGGCACTAGCTCTAGGTTAATAGGTTAGTCCCAAAAATCATATAAAATAGCATATTGATGCATATAAAACATCCAAAACAGATAATATAATAGCATGGAACAATCAAAAATTATAGATACGTTGGAGATGTATCACGCGCCCACTCCGTGCCATGGCCCGCTCCGGTTGTGCCTCTACGCACGAGGCCGCGCCCCGTCAAAGCCGCCCGCATCTCCCGCCCATGCCGTGGCCCCCTCGTCCGGCCCCTCCTGCCCTGCTGCCGTCGCGCGCCTTGCCCGCATGCCGCGCCTTCCGTGCTGCTCCTCCTCCTGCCGCCCGCGCACCCTGATAACCCACAAGTATAGGGGATCGCAATAGTTTTCGAGGGTAGAGTATTTAACCCAAATTTATTGATTCGACACAAGAAGAGCCAAAGAATATTCTCAAGTATTAACAGTTGAGTTGTCAATTCAACCGCACCTAAAAGACTTAATATCTACAGCAAAGTATTTAGTAGCAAAGTAATATGGAAATAATGATAACGGTGGCAAAAGTAACAGTACTCGTTTTGTTGTGATTGGAACAGTGGAACGGAAAAGTAACTAAGCAAAGAACAATATGTGAAAAGCTCGTAGGCATTGGATCAGTGATGGATAATTATGTCGGATGCGATTCCTCATGCAAAAATTATAACATAGGGTGACATCAAACTAGCTCCAGTTCATTAATGTAATTTAGGCATGTATTCCGAATATAGTCATACATGCTTATGGAAAAGAACTTGCATGACATCTTTTGTCCTACCCTCCCGTGTCAGCGGGGTCCTATTGGAAACTAAGGGATATTAAGGCCTCCTTTTAATAGAGTACCGGAACAAAGCATTAGCACTTAGTGAATACATGAACTCCTCAAACTATAGTCATCACCGGGAGTGTTCCCGATTATTGTCACTTCGGGGTTACCGGATCATAACACATAGTAGGTGACTATTGACTTGCAAGATAGGATCAAGAACTCACATATATTCATGAAAACATAATAGGTTCAAATCTGAAATCATGACACTCGGGCCCTAGTGACAAGCGTTGAGCATAGCAAAGTCATAGTAACATCAATCTTAGAACATAGTGGATACTAGGGATCAAACCCTAACAAACTAACTCGATTACATGATAAATCTCATCCAACCCATCACTGTCCAGCAAGCCTACGATGGAATTACTCACACACGGCGGTGAGCATCATGAAATTTGTGATGGAGGAAGGTTGTTGATGATGATGGCAACGGATTCCCCTCTCCGGAGCCCCGAACGCACTCCAGATCAGCCCTCCGAGAGAGATTAGGGATTGGCGGCGGCTCCATATCGTAAAACGAGATGAATCCTTCTCTCTGATTTTTTTTCTCCCCGAACGTGAATATATAGAGTTGGAGTTGAGGTCGGTGGAGCCTCAGGGGGCCCACGAGGTCGTGGACAGGGTGTGGGCCCCCTGACGTTGATTCTTTCGCCGGTATTTTTCATATATTCCAAAAATATTCTCCGTGAAGTTTCAGGTCATTCCGAGAACTTTTGTTTCTACACAAAAATAACACTGGCAATTCTGCTGAAAACAGCGTCAGTCCGGGTTAGTTCCATTCAAATCATGCAAGTTAGAGTCCAAAACAAGGTCAAAAGTGTTTGGAAAAGTAGATACGATGGAGACGTATCAACTCCCCCAAGCTTAAACCTTTGCTTGTCCTCAAGCAATTCAGTTGACAAACTGAAAGTGATAAAGAAAAACTTTTACAAACTCTATATAATCTTGTTGTTGCAAATATGTAAAGCCAGCATTCAAGTTTGTAGGAAAGATTATGAACTAACCATATTCACAATAAAATTTAGGTCTCATGTTTACTCATATTAATGGCATAATCAACTAGCGAGCAATAATAATAAATCTCGGGTGACAAAACTTTCTCAAAACAATAATAATATGATATAACAAGATGGTATCTCGCTAGCCCTCTCTGAGACCGCAAAACATAAATGTAGAGCACCTCTGAAGATCAAGGACTGACTAAACATTGTAATTCATGGTAAAAGAGATCCTGTCACAGTCATACTCAATGTAAACTAATAGTAATGCATGCAAATGACAACGATGCTCTCCAACTGGTGCTTTTCAATAAGAAGGTGATGAGTCAACATAAAAGTAAATAGATAGGCCCTTCGTAGAGGGAAGAAGAGATTTGTAGAGGTGCTAGAGCTCGATTTTGAAATAGAGATGAATAATATTTTGAGTGGTATACTTTCATTATCAACATAACAACCGAGAGATCTCGATATCTTCCATGCTACACACATTATAGGCGGTTCCCAAGCAGAATGGTAAAGTTTATACTCCCCCTACCACCAACAAACATCAATCCATGGCTTGTCCGAAACAACGGGTGCCTCCAACTAACAACAATCCTGGGGGAGTTTCGTTTGCAATTATTTTAGTTTAAGCATGGGACTGGGCATCCCGGTTACCAGGCATTTTCTCGTGAATGAGGAGAGGAGTCCACTCCTCGTGAGAATAACCCACCTAGCATGGAAGATATATACAGCCCTAGTTGATACATGAGCTATTCGAGCATACAAAATAGAATTTCATTTGAAGGTTTAGAGTTTGGCACATACAAATTTACTTGGAATGACAGGTAGATATCGCATATAGGACAGTATGGTGAACTCATATGGAATAACTTTGGGGTTTATGGAAGTGGATGAACAAGCAGTATTCCCGCTTAGTACAAGTGATGGCTAGAAAGAGATTGGGAAGTGGCCAGCTAGAGAGCGACAACAGTCATGAACATGCATTAAAATTAATCAACACTGAGTGCAAGCATGAGTAGGATATAATTCACCATGAACATAAATATCGTGGAGGCTATGTTGATTTTGTTTCAACTACATGCGTGAACATGTGCCAAGTCAAGCCACTCGAGTCGTTCAAAGGAGGATACCACCCTATCATACCACATCACAACCATTTTAATAGCATGTTGGCATGCAAGGTAAACCATTATAAACTCCTAGCTAATTAAACATGCCATGAGCAACTATAATCTCTAATTGTCATTGCAAACATGTTTCATTCATAATAGGCTGAATCAGGAATGATGAACTAATCATATTTACAAAAACAAGATAGATCGAGTTCATACCAGCTTCTCTCATCTCAATCAGTCCATCATATATCGTCATTATTGCCTTTCACTTGCACGACCGAACGGTGTGGATAATAATAATAATAATAATAATAATAATAATAGTGCATGTGCATTGGACTAAGCTGGAATCTGCAAGCATTCAATACAACGGAGAAGACAAGGTAATATGGGCTCTTTGTTAGATCAGCAATAATGCATATGAGAGCCACTCAACATTTTCATCATGGTCTTCTCCTCTCGACCCCCAAAGAAAAGAAAAGAAACAAAACTATTTACACGGGAAAGCTCCCAACAAGCAAAAGAAGAACGAGAAATCTTTTTGGGTTTTCGTTTTAATTACTACTACCACAAGCATGGAAAGTAAACTAGCTAAAAGCTGCAACTAATTTTTTTGGTTTTTATTCAGGTTTTTCAAACACACAAGAAGAAAGCTTAAAAAGAAAATAAACTAGCATGGAAGATACAATGAAAAAGTATGAGCACCGAAAATTGTCATGAGTGTGTGAACATGAATGTAATGTCGGTGAGAAATATGGACTCCCCCAAGCTTAGGCTTTTGGCCTAAGTTGGTCTATGGCCACGGCTCAAAGCTGCCCTCTCCGGTGTACGAAGGAGTGTCCTTTGGGTGCCACTGGTTGGCAATCTCCTCCGGATCCCACTGATAAACAAACTGATGGTAAGGATCAAGTGGTGGCTCCGGCTCAGGCTCTGGAGCTGATGTCAGGCTGCAGTATGCATGAACGGCCTCCGGCAACACGAGGTACGTGCCTGAAAATATGTTAAACAAAGAGGGAGCAGACAAGGTAATAATCTCATAGTAGTTTTTATCAAATATCAATCTATGTTTAAGCATCTTCTTCTTATCCTTAACAATAAAATCATGTGCTACCATACTCTTATAATCTAGAAAAATAGGGGGCATCAACTTTTCCTCTTTCTCATAATGCCTAATAGGTATGTTAAAGTGTGCAGCAAGTCGCGAAGCAAAGATGCCTCCAAAGATGGGACCCTTTGTGCGGTTCAGATTTAATCGTTTAGCAACAATAGCGCCTAAAATGAAAGTGGTATCACGAAACAAAGCATGGCGCAAAATAACAATATCAAGAGCACTGAGATTTCCACCGTTCCCGCGACCAATTAAGCATCTACTAGCAAATATTGCAAAGTAACGTAGAACAGGAAAATGTATGCTAGTAATCCTTGCATCGGAAACTTTCCTCGTTTCCCCTACAGCAATCATATCAATAAATCCCTCCACATAATTATGATGTGGTTTCTCTATGCTGCCCGCAAAGGGTATCTTACAGACTGACAAAACTCATATAGTGACATCTCCTTAACCTCATCATATAAGTGAAATTCCACCGAAGGTGGTGATTTCTTAGCATGAAAGTAAAAAATTTGCACGAAAATATTAGTGAGGAGGAGATACCGTTCACGCTGGTCGCGGAGGAAGTCGACGAGGCCTGCATTCTCAGCCAAATAATAAAAGTCCTCATATATACCGGCTGCTCTCAAGAACTCATCACAAGGCCATTCGCATGGCCGAACTTCCGCAGTGCGAGGGAGATTATATTTGGGCTTCTTATTCTCTTCACTTTGCTTATCCTTGGAGCTTCGGCTCGAAGAGCCCCTCAATAATCTCTTCATCATTTTGTTTTTCTGAAAAATTTCTGAAATTTTTAGTGACTCAAAATAAAAGTGAATGGAACTCAACAAGATTGATAGCAACTACTCCTACAAGTGCCTCGAGGCCATATCGTGCATTAAAACTACTTTTGACCACATAAATTTGAAATGCAAGCTCAAGAACAGGGTCACCTAAGCAGCAAAAATTTGCAATAAATAAAGCACTTGAACAAAAACTAATTGGACCATTGGAGGAGTCACATACCGAAGAACAATCCCCCAAAGCAGTTTTGTGAATGGAGCTTTGAGCAAGGAGATCGGAAATGGCAGCAAGATGAGCTAGAACTCGGGTTTGAGCTGGTGGATGATTTTTTCTGGAGGAAGACGGAGTTTCTGGGTGCAAGAATAAGTGGAGGGGGGCCATGTGGGGTCCACGACGTAGGGGGAGTGCCTCAAGGGGGACGCCCTGGACCCTCGTGGTCAGGTGGTGAGGCCCCTTGGTGTGTTCTTAGTGCCAATAATTCTTAAATATTCTAGACAAAATCATATAAAATTTTCAGGGCATTTGGAGAACTTTTATTTTCGGGGTATTTTTTATTGCAAGGATAATTCAGAAAACAGACAAAAAATACTATTTTGCTTTATTTAATCTAAATAACAGAAGGTAAAAAGGAGGGTACAGAGAGTTGTGCTTTCTAACTTCATCCATCTCATGCTCATCAAAAGGAATCCACTAACAAGGTTGATCAAGTCTTGTTAACAAACTCTTTTCGAATAGCATGAAACTGGAGAATTTTTGAATAACACTAGGTTGCCTCAACGGGGATATGCACATCCCCAACAATAAGAATATTGTATTTCTTCTTGACAGTAGGTAAAGGAAATTCAAAACCTACAATTGTAATCGTTGGAATTTTTCCAATAGAATTTATACAGTGGACTAGAGGTTGTTTCCTTGGAAAGTGTACCGTATGCTCATTACCATTAACATGAAAAGTTCCATTTCCTTTGTTGCAATCAATTACAGCCCCCTGCAGTATTCAAAAAGGGTCTACCAAAAATAATAGACATACTATCATCCTCGGGAATATCAAGAATAATAAAGTCCATTAAAATAGTAACGTTTGCAACCACAACAAGCACATCCTCACAAATACCGACAGGTATAGCAGTTGATTTATCAGCCATTTGCTAAGATATTTCAGTAGGTGTCAACTTATTCAAATCAAGTCTACAATATAAAGAGAGAGAGGCATAACACTAACACCGGCTCCAAGATCACATAAAGCAATTTTAACTCCGGGATCTCCTAGTTTCTTTGGTATTCCACCCTTAAAAGTATAATTAGCAAGCATGGTGGAAATTTCATCTTCCGGTATATTTCTTTTATTTGTGACAATATCTTTCATGTACTTAGCATAAGGATTCATTTTAACCATATCAGTCAAACGCATACGCAAAAAGATAGGTCTAATCATTTCTGCAAAGCGCTCAAAATCCTCATCATCCTTTTTCTTGGATGGTTTAGGAGGAAAAGGCATGGGTTTCTGAACCCATGGTTCTCTTTCTTTACCGTGCTTCCTAGCAACAAAGTCTCTCTTATCATAATGTTGATTCTTTGATTGTGGGTTATCAAGATCAATAGCAGGTTCAATCTCTACATCACTGTTATTGCTAGGTTGAGCATCAACATGAACATCATCATTAATATTATCACTAGGTTCATGTTCATTGCCAGATTGTGTTTCCGCATTAGAAATAGAAATATCATTGCGATTCTCAGGTGTGTTAACAACAGCTTCACTAGAAGCATGCAAAGTCCTATCATTTTTCTTTTTCTTCTTATTAGAAGAACTAGGTGCATCAACATTAGTTCTTTGAGAATCTTGCTCAATTCTCTTAGGGTGGCCCTCGGGATACAAAGCTTCCTGAGTCATTTTACACCCTCTAGTCACAACTCTAACAGCATTATCATTTTTCTTATTATTTAATTCATTGAGCAAATCATTCTGAGCTTTAAGTACTTGTTCTACTTGAGTGGTAACCATAGAAGCATGTTTACTAATAAGTTTAAGTAAACCTTTAACTCTAGACATATAATCACTCAAGTGTTCAATCATATAAGCATTACGTTTCAATTGTCTACCAACATAGGCATTGAAGTTTTCATGTTTAACAATAAAATTATCAAACTCATCCAAGCATTGGCTACCAGACTTATTACGAGGAATATCACCTTCATCAAATCTATAGAGAGAATTTACCTTTACTACCCGTGTCGGGTTATCAAGACCATGTATTTCTTCAATAGGTGGTAAATTCTTAACATCTTCAGCTTTAATACCTTTTTCTTTCATAGATTTCTTTGCGTCTTGCATATCTTCAGGACTGAGAAATAGAATACCCCTTTTCTTCGGAGTTGTCTTAGGAATTGGTTCAGGAAGTGTCCAATCATTTTCATTACTCAACATATTATTCAATAGCAATTCAGCTTGTTCAACAGTTCTTTCCCTGAAAACACAACCAGCACAACTATCCAGGTGGTCTTTGGAAGCATCGGTTAGTCCATTATAAAAGATATCAAGTATTTCATTTTTCTTAAGAGGATGATCAGGCAAAGCATTAAGTAATCAGATAAGCCGCCCCCAAGCTTGTGGGAGACTCTCTTCTTCAATTTGCACAAAATTACATATTTCCCTTAAAGCAGCTAGTTTCTTATGAGCGGGGAAATATTTAGCAGAGAAGTAATAAATCATATCCTGGGGACTACGCACACAACCAGGATCAAGAGAATTAAACCATATTTTAGCATCACCCTTTAATGAGAACGGAAATAACTTAAGGATAAAGTAATAGCGAGTTTTCTCATCATTAGTTAATAGGGTGGCTATATCATTTAATTTAGTAAGATGTGCCACAAAAGTTTCAGATTCATAGCCATAAAAAGGATCAAATTCAGCCAAAGTAATTAACTCAGGATCGACAAAGAAATCATAATCCTTATCGGAAATACAGATAGGTGAAGTAGCAAAAGCAGGGTCATATTTCATTCTAGCATTCAAAGACTTTTCTTTCAGCTTAGCTAATAGTTTCTTAAGATCATATCTATGATTGCAAGCTAAAAGGTCTCTAGCAGTTTCTTTATCCATAACATAACCCTCAGGCACAACAAGCAATTCATATCTATGGGGAGAATCTTCATCATCACTTTCATCAATATTATCAGTTTCAATAATTTCATTCTCTCTAACCATAGCAAGTTGTTCATCAAGAAATTCACCTAGTGGCATAGTATTATCAAGCATAGAAGTAGTTTCATCATAAGCATCATGCAAAGCAGAGCTGGCATCATCAATAACATGCGACATATCAGAATCAATAGCAGGAGTAGGTGTCGCAAATTTACTCATAACAGAAGGTGAATCAAGTGCAGAGCTAGATGGCAGTCCCTTACCTCCCCTCGTAGTTGAGGGAAAAGTCTTGGTTCTTTCATCTTTCAAGTTCCTCATAGTGATCAACAGATATAAATCCCAAGTGACTCAAAGAATAGAGCTATGCTCCCCGGCAACGGCACCCGAAAATAGTCTTGATAATCCACAAGTATAGGGGATCGCAATAGTTTTCGTGGGTAGAGTATTCAACCCAAATTTATTGATTCAACACAAGGGGAGCCAAAGAATATTCTCAAGTATTAACAGTTGAGTTTTCAATTCAACCACACCTGAAAGAATTAATATCTGCAGCAAGGTATTTAGTAGCAAAGTAATATGGAAGTAACGGTAACGGTGGCAAAAGTAACAGTATTGGCTTTGTAGTGATTGTAATAGTGGCAACGGAAAAGTAACTAAGGAAAGAACAATATGTGAAAAGCTCGTAGGCATTGGATCAGTGATGGATAATTATGTTGGATACGATTCCTTATGCAACAGTTATAACATAGGGTGACACAGAACTAGCTCTAGTTCATCAACATAATGTAGGCATGTATTCTGGATATAGTCATACATGCTTATGGAAAAGAACTTGCATGACATTTTTTATCCTACCCTCCCATGGTAGCGGGGTCCTTTTGGAAACTAAGGGATATTAAGGCCTTCTTTTAATAGAGTACCGGAACAAAGCATTAGCACTTAGTGAATACATTAACTCCTCAAACTATAGTCATCACCGGGAGTGGCCCCGGTTATTGTCACATCGGGGTTACCGGATCATAACACATAGTAGGTGACTATTGACTTGCAAGATAGGATCAAGAACTCACATATATTCATGAAAACATAATAGGTTTAGATCTAAAATCATCACACTTGGGCCCTAGTGACAAGCATTAAGCATAGCAAAGTCATAGTAACATCAATCTCAGAACACAGTGGATACTAGGGATCAAACCCTAACCAAACTAACTCGATTACATGTTAAATCTCATCCAACCCATCACCGTCCAGCAAGCCTACGATGGAATTACTCACGCACAGCGTTGAGCATCATGAAATTGGTGATGGAGGAAGGTTGGTGATGACGATGGCGATGGATTCCTCTCTCCGGAGCCCCAAACGGACTCCAGATCAGCCCTCCCGAGAGAGATTAGGGCTTGGCGACGGCTCCGTATCGTAAAACGTGATGAATCCTTCTCTCTGTTTTTTTCTCCAGTAACGTGAATATATAGAGTTGGAGTTGAGGTCGGTGGAGCCTCAGGGGGGCCCACGAGACAGGGGGCGCGCCCCCACCCTCGTGGACAGGGTGTGGGCCCCCTGACATTGATTCTTTCGCCAGTATTTTTTATATATTCCAAAAATATTCTCCGTGAAGTTTCACGTCATTCCGAGAACTTTTGTTTCTACATAAAAATAACACCATGGCAATTCTGCTGAAAACAGCGTCAGTCCGGGTTAGTTCCATTCAAATCATGCAAGTTAGAGTCCAAAACGAAGTCAAAAGTGTTTGGAAAAGTAGATACGATGGAGACGTATCACACCCACGCGCGCCCATTTTCGGTGTCAAACCCGCAGATCTTGAGTAGGGGGTCCCGAACTGTGCGTCTAAGGATCGAAGGTAATAGGAGGCAGGGGACATGGTGTTTACCCAGGTTCGGGCCCTCTTGATGGAGGTAATACCCTACTTCCTTCTTGATTGACTTTGATGAGTATAGGGGTTACAATAGTTGATCTACCACGAGATCGTAATGGCTAAACCCTAATCCTCTAGCCTGTATGATTATGATTGCCTCTACGGACTAAACCCTCTGGTTTATATAGACACCGGAGGGGGCTAGGGTTGTATAGAGTCAGTTTATAGAGAAAGGAATCTTCATATCCGCACGCCAAGATTGCCTTCCATGCAAAGGAGAGCTCCATCCGGACACAGGGGAAGGCCTTCTATCTTGTATCTTCATAGCCCATCTGTCCGGCCAACATCACACAGCCCGGACGCCCGAGGACCCCATAATCCTGGACTCCCTCAGTAGCCCCCGAACCAGTCTTCAATGACGACATGTCCGGCGCGTAAATTGCCTTCGACATTGCAAGGCGGGTTCCTCCACCGAATACTTCAAAGTATCTGAACTGAAAAGCTATATTCGGCCCTCACATCTTCGGTCTTTGGTAAGCTGAATTCGTCAAACAGCTTGGTTCCCATTAAATGTCGTACCCTTCAGCTTCTGTGCTTCCGTCGCCTCAGCTTCCATGTGGAAAATTAACACGAAGGGTCCCAGCATTTTTACAAATAACCCCTCGACTGCGTACGGAAGGTGTCTATTTAAAGAGATCAAATCTCAGATGCCATTCGACACCAGGCGAAAAATCCTTCAAACTTGCTTAGAGAAACCACACAATCATGGCCAGAGCTCCTACTATTTCCTCCCGCCCCCACGGCCCTCAAAAAGGCCATTAGGAGAGTTGCTTTGTATCCCATGCCCAACTGACCACGCTCCAGGTGCACGACTATCTCCCACCTACGGATCTAGTCCTCGTTCGGGCCGGATTAACCTCCTTTACTGGCGAAGCCCTGGCAGAAATTTCCAAAACCCTTCAAAAGGGGAGTGAGTATGTTTCGTTTCCTTTCTCCTAAGAGGCGTTGGATTTCCGATCAATCCTTTCCTCCAAGGTCTCCTGGAGTACTATGTCCTTCAATTGCACAATCTCACACCGGGCTCCACTCTGCACATCGTGGGTTTTATCGCACTTTGCGAGCTGTTCCTAGGCTGCGAGGCCCATTTCGAGCTATGGAGGAAGCTTTTCTGCCTCATACCTTGATCCCATAAGGGATCCGTATTCGAGGTGGGCGGCGTCGAAGTATGGCGCATAGCCGGAACAGGATATCTTTCCGGAACCCCGAAGAAGGCATCCGAGGAGTGGCCCTCAGAGTGGTTCTATATTGAAGACGTTGTTCTTTCGGACCCAATCCGACATGGCCTACCTGAATTTTCCAATAGCCCGTTAAAGAAGCACCACAGCTAGCGCCCCCGGAGCCTCGAGGAGGAAGACAGTGTAGAAGTTAAGAAGTTAATGGACAAGATAAAGGTACTCACCCAGTCCGGACTGTCCATAATTGAAGTCATGGCGATTTCAATAACGCGCGGTGTCCAACCACTCCAATCCAGAGGACTCCCCATGTAACGCCCCGGATACAACTTTCCATATTTATAACTCCGACTCTTGCCTTTTCCGGAGATGCGATATGATATTCCCTTCGTGGTTGGTGTCGGTGTCAAAACCGGCGGATCTCGGGTAGGGGGTCCCAAACTATGCATCTAGGATCGATGGTAACAGGAGACGGAGGACACAATGTTTACCCAGGTTCGGGCCCTCTCTATGGAGGTAATACCCTACTTCCTGCTTGATTGATCTTGATCAATATGAGTGTTACAAGAGTTGATCTACCACGAGATCATAATGGCTAAACCCTAAAAGTCTAGCCTATGAGTATATGGTAATGAATCTGTCTTATCCGAACTGTGCTCTTCGGTTTATATAGACACCGGCGAGATCTAGGGTTACATGAGGTCGGCTACATAAGAGGGAATCTTCATAGTCGGTCGCCTAGCTTGCATTCCACGCCAAGTAGAGTCCAATCTGGACACGGGTATAGTCTTCGGCCTTCATGTCTTCACTGCCCATTAGTCCGGCCCAATAGATAAGAGGCCGGATGCCCGAGGACCCCTTAGTCCAGGACTCCCTCAGTAGCCCCTAAACCTGGCTTCAATGACGAGGAGTCCGGCGCGCTGAGTGTCTTCGGCATTGCAAGGCGGGTTCCGCTTTATTCGAACTCCAAGATAGTCTTCGGATGTGATGATTGTATCCGGACCTGTCACACACCATGCACAATCGTAGAGAGAATATATATATTTTTACACGAGTTTAATTTGCTGACAGCTCTTTGCAACGTAACAATATGTCTGTCTGGTCATAATTTCGAACCGTTGTCCCACGTTCCAAGACGCGGTTGCAATGGGCACGTCTCGTCGAAGCAGAGATCGTGTCCCCTTATTGCGGGATTCTCATCAATGCGGACATGGGTAACCCAGCCGTGTCGCTTACACAGCCCTTGGGAATAGGCGAATCTTAAGGCGGGTGAGGAGGCATTTAATATTGGCTGCCTTTATAAGGAGATAAGGATTCCCCCTTCCTCTTCTCATGCTTTCTCTCTGTCTCTGCCTTCCCGATCTCGAGCTCCAGCGCCCAAGTTCCAATCTCCTTTCCACTCAAGCAACCATGTCTGGATCCAGTGGTCAGGGCAAGTGGATGGTCTCCTCTGTCACGAAGGAGGGCATTACTGAGTTCCGGGCGGCCGGATATTTGGCGAAGGGAATCGCCCACCGCTTGCCGGCCGAGGGACAAATCGTTCCCACGCCGGAGCCCAACGAGAGGGTAGTATTCCTCCCTCATTTCTTCCGCGGGCTGGGGTTCCCAATCCACCCCTTTGTCAGTGGGCTAATGTATTATTATGGGGTGGATTTCCATGATCTGTCCTAAAATTCCTTCCTTAACATCTCGGTGTTCATCGTCGTGTGCGAGGCCTTCCTCCGCATTCACCCCCACTTCGGGTTATGGCTCAAAGTCTTCAACGTGAAGCCGAAGGTGGTGGATGGCCAACATGCGGAGTGTGGAGGAGCCATGGTGAGCAAGCTGCCCAACATCTCCTGGCCAAAAGGCATTTTTGTGGAGATAGTGAAGGAGTGGCAGAGACAATGGTTCTATATCACAGAACCCCGCGGCACCTCCTGGGCCGTGGCTGCCGGATTCCATTCCAGTGCTCCTACGCGACTCACCCCGTGGGTCGAGAAGAGTCCCGACTAGGGTTCATCCAATGAGGTAATAGCATTGCAGACGCGTGTTCAAAGAATGATAGCCAAGAACGTCAAGCTCGTAGATGTAATCCAGGTGATGTTAGTTCGCCAGATTCTCCCATGCCAACACCGAAGCCGCCCTTTGTGGGAGTTCAATCCGAAGAAGCACCAAACCTTGGTCAGGCTCTTCAAGACTACTCATGAAGACGCGTGGAGGTTGCTCTTTAAGGGCAACGAAAAACCGCCAGCCGCGGATTCAGATCGCGGACACGACGCTAAGCATCCTGCCAGTGAGGTATGTCTTTTTAATGTATTCCATGCCTGTTTATTGCAAGGGCAATGCCTGAGCTTTTATTATTTCTCTTTCAGGACTGGACGAAGAGGGCAGAGCGGATACAGTGTCCGGCTCCATTGCCTGAAGAACCAGTCATCCCGCGTCTAGGGAAGATGCTGGTGCCGGCGCCATATAAGGCGCCGGAGAAGAAGGCCAAGGGGAAGGCCAAGGGGAAGGCCAAAAGTGGCCCCCGTCGTAAGGGCGCTTTGGACGTGCCATCCAAAGACGACGAGACCCATTCCTCCGTCCCTGAGGACGACGACGAGGAAGGAGAAGAGGAGGAAGAAAACAATCCTCCCCCTAAGGAGGGAAGAAGAAGAAGAGGGAAGCTTTAGCGCATTTGGAGGCGGAAGCTCTGGAGAAGGGGAAGGGCGTCCCAGCGGCCAACCCCACATGGGACGTTGACAACAGTTCGGAACGCCGCCCCCGCACTAAGCATCAGGCCACCTCTTGAGTGACACGGCTTATTGATGCGCACATTAGCTCTTCCTCTTTATTATTTTAACATGGTTAACTACACCATTGCAGTCCGGCACATGATCTTATCCAGCAATCCTCCTCTGGAGGTTCGTTGGCTTCATCAGAGATGGCGAGCAGGTCACCACCGCCTTCTTACTCCCCCGGGGCCAGGGACGACACCGAAGTGTTGTCCCGGAGGACCGCTCTGAAGGGAGGAGCCCAGGACATTGTTCGGGAGGCGCCACAAGGCCAGACCTCCACTGTCGGACACATGGGGGATCCAATTCCCATGGAGACTGGCGAAGAGGGCCGTATCCAGATCGGCCCTTAGCCGAATACGGTTCTGGAGCCCCATATGGCTGTGGAGTCAGGCGAGCAGCTCCCTTGAAAGAGGGGGGTGTGCCGCCTCCACCGGTGGCTCCTGTCCATCCAGGAGCGTCGGATGATCTGATGGGGGCGCTACGAAGCGCCTTCGTTGTAGACAAGCACCGTGTCCTTATGCGCGATGTGATCGAGAAAGTTCAGTCCGCCAAGAGCGGAATGAATGAGGCATGCGGCAGCCTGTTAACAGGTTTTGAGGTAAGTGATGTAGAAAGAGGAAAAATCCCCGTGTAGTCAGTAGCCCCTGAGACACTGTCCGGTGTTCGGATAGAAGAACCGGACAAAGGATCAATCCTATGTTGTAGGAGACTAACATAACATGTATGCATAAGCAGGCGTCGCTGTTGGCCGCAACCTCGCATTCTGCCGAAGTCTCTGGATTAAAGCAGAGGATGGAGCGGGCCGAGGACGAGCTCGGCGAGTGAGGGAGTCCTGGATTAGGGGGTCTCCGGACAGCCGGACTATATCCTTTGGCCGGACTGTTAGACTATGAAGATACAAGATTGAAGACTTCGTCTCGTGTCCAGATGGGATTCTACTTGGCGTGGAAGGCAAGCTAGGCAATACGGATATGTATATCTCCTCCTTTGTAACAGACCTTGTGTAACCCTAGCCCCCTCTGGTGTCTATATAAACCGGAGGGTTTTAGTCCGTAGGATAACATACAATCATACCATAGGCTAGCTTCTAGGGTTTAGCCTCTCCGATCTTGTGGTAGATGAACTTTTGTAATACTCATATCATCAAGAATAAATCAAGCATGACGTAGGGTTTTACCTTCATTAAGAGGGCCCGAACCTGGGTAAAACATCGTGTCCCCTGCCTCCTGTTACCATCCACCGTAGACACACAGTTCGGGACCCCCTACCCGAGATCCGCCGGTTTTGACACCGACATTGGTGCTTTCATTGAGAGTCCCTCTGTGTCGTTTCCGTTAGGCTTGATGGCTCCTACGATCATCGATAGCGATGCAGTCCAGGGTGGGACTTTTCTCCCCGGACAGATCTTTGTGTTCGGCGGCTTCGCACTACGGGCCAACTCACTTGGCCATCTGGAGCAGATCGAAAGTTACACCCCTGGCCACCAGGTCAGGTTTGGAAGCTTAAACTACACGGTCGATATCCGCGGAGACTTGATCTTTGACGGATTCGAGCCCCTGCCTTGTGCGCCACGCGGTCACGATGAGTACGATTTAGCTCTACCATCGGACCGTATTCAGGAGATCGCATCGGCAGCCGCTCTGACCCTCAATTCGGAGCCAGTTTTGCCATCCGTGGGTGGGCAGATAGACACCGTCACGGAGGCCGTACACTCTGCGGCGATCGAGCAAAATATTGACCTTACCCTTCACGAGAGCTGTGTTGCCAAACTACCGGATCCTTCTCTGGCCACGGACTCCGAACCGCCTGCGCCCGTTCCTATCGAATCCGATTTGGCGCCGATCATGGAGTTTACCTCCGCGGATATTTTTTAGCACTCGCCCTTCGGTGACATACTGAACTCATTAAGGTCTCTTTCCTTGTCAGAAGGATCCTGGCCGGACTACGTCCGGCAGGATGGGGATGCGGATGACGAAGAAATTCGCCGCCCACCCACCACCCACTTAGTAGCCACTGTCGATGACTTAACCGACATGCTCGACTTCGACTCCGAATACATCGACGGTATGGACGACGATGCGGGGGTCGAAGAGGAACCACTGCCCACAGGGCAGTGGACAGCCACCTCATCATATGATATATACATGGCGGACACACCCAAAGAAGGCAATGGCGATGAGACAACGGAGGATGACCCCTCCAAGAAGCAACCCAAGCGCCGGCATCAGCGGTGCCGCTCTAAGTCCCGCCAAGGCAAAAGTGGTGATACCGGCACCGAAGATAATAGCACTCTGGACAGTGCCGAAGACAACAACAATCCCCTCCAGCAAGATTTAGAGCAGGAGGACGGAGGAGCCAGCCCTCCTGAGAGAGCGGCAGATGGAGAGATGGAGGATGATAATTACATGCCCCCTCCGAAGACGAGGCAAGCCTCGGCGATGATGAATTCGCTGTGCCAGAGGATCCCATCGAACAAGAGCGCTTCAAGCGCAGGCTTATAGCCATGGCAAATAGCCTTAAGAAAAAGCAGCAGGAGCTTCAAGCTGATCAAGATCTGCTAGCTGATAGATGGACTGAAGTCCTGGCGGCCGAAGAGTATAAAATCGAACGCCCCTCCAAGAGTTACCCAAAATGCAGGTTGCTACCCCGACTGGAGGAGGAAGCACCAAAACCTACATCCTCGGCGTATGACGCGGTTGATCGGTCACCTCGTGGCCACGACAGAGAGACATTCCAGCCAAAAGCTCAGCCCGCACCCCGACGTCATTCAAATAAAAAGGCATGAGGAAATACGCCAGACCTACGAGACGTATTGGAGGACAAAGCAAAACATGCAAGATCGATCTATGGATCACGAGGGCGCGCCACTATGCGAGAAAATAATCGTCACGCCGGATACAGTAAAAGTAAGTCCGGCTAGGCCGAACACAGCGGGCAAGACTCATTCAAGCTACGTCGCAATATAGCCCAATACAGAGGCGCCGCACATCCCTTATGCTTCACAGACGAAGTAATGGATCATCAAATCCTAGAGGGTTTCAAACCCGTAAATATAGAATCATACGACGGCACAACAGATCCTGCGGTATGGATCGAGGATTTCCTCCTGCACATCCACATGGCCTGCGGTGATGACCTACACGACATCAAATAACTCCGACTCAAACTCAAAGGACCAGCTCGGCATTGGCTCAATAGCTTGCCAGCAGAGTCCATTGGCTGTTGGGAAGATCTGGAAGCCGCATTCCTCGACAACTTTCAGGGCACTTATGTGCGACCACCAGATGTCGATGACTTGAGCCACATAATTTAGCAGCCAGAGGAATCGGCCAGGAAATTCTGGACACGGTTCCTAACAAAGAAAAATCAAATCGTCGACTGTCCGGATGCAGAGGCCCTAGCAGCTTTCAAGCACAACATCCGCGACGAGTGGCTAGCCCGGCACCTTGGTCAGGAAAAGCCAAAATCTATGGCAGCCCTCACGACACTCATGACCCGCTTTTGCGCGGGAGAAGACAGCTGGCTGGCTCGCAGTAATAACATATCAAAGAACCATGGTACCTCGGATACCAAGGACGGCAATGGCAGGTCATGTCGCAACAAGCATAAGCGCCACATTAACAGCGACAATACCGAGGATACGGCAGTCAATGCCGGATTCAAAGGCTCTAAGCCCGGTCAGCGGAAAAAGCTATTCAAAAGAAGCACTCCGGGCTCGTCCAGTTTGGACCGTATACTCGATCGCTCGTGTCAAATACATGGCACCCCCGACAAGCCAGCCAACCACACCAACAGGGACTATTGGGTGTTCAAGCAGGCTGGCAAATTAAATGCCGAAAACAAAGATAAGGGGTCACATAGCGATGACGAGGAGGAGCCCCGGCGGCCGAGCACCGGAGGACAGAAGAGGTTCCCCCCACAAGTGCGGATGGTTAACATGATATACGCAACCCACATCCCCAAGAGGGAGCGGAAGCGTGCGCTCAGGGACGTATATGTGTTGGAGCCAGTCGCCCCCAAGTTCAACCCATGGTCCTCCTGTCCGATCACCTTCGATCGCAGGGACCACCCCACTAGTATCCGTCATGGAAGATTCGCCGCACTGGTCCTAGACCCAATCATTGACGGATTTCACCTCACTTGAGTCCTAATGGACGGCGGCGGCAGCCTGAACCTGCTCTATCAGGACACAGTGTGCAAAATGGGTATAGACCCCTCAAGGATCAAACCCACAAAAACGACCTTTAAAGGCGTCATACCAGGTGTAGAGGCCCATTGCACAGGCTCAGTCACACTAGAAGTGGTCTTCGGATCTCCGGATAACTTTCGAAGCGAAGAGTTAATCTTCGACATAGTCCCGTTCCACAGTGGCTACCATGCACTGCTTGGGCGAACCGCATTTGCAAGATTCAATGCGGTGCCGCATTATGCATATCTCAAGCTCAAGATGCCAGGACCTCGAGGGGTCATCACAGTCAATGGAAACACAGAGCGCTCTCTCCGCACGGAGGAGCACACTACGGCCCTCGCAGCAGAAGCGCAAAGCAGCCTCTTAAGGCAATCCACTAGTTCGGCGATTAAGGACCCGGACAACTTCAAGCGCGCCCGGAGCAATCGGCAACTAGACCGCCTGGCATGTCCCAAGCTCGCATAGCAATGCGGCCCCCACCCTGGCCTCAGCCAAACGGCAAAATCCGTGCCACGCGTACATAATTACGCATTAAAAATACCATGGGCACAGGCGGGGAGGGGGCACAACGGCGGCACGCCCCAAGTCACGGCTTAAACCGCACTAGGAGCTTCCCGCTTTGTTATTTTTCTCTTTCAGGACTTTAATCTCTGGAAACCCTGTCCGGCAGCATGATTGCCGAACACATGATGCAACAACCAAGGAGGCAGAAAGCTACGTCACACCACAGAACTCCCAGGTGGATTACGATAACGAGTGAAATATTTGCTTTAATACTATTCCTCAGCTTGCCCTTGGAAGGAACATGTCAAACGGTCCTACTTTTTGCTTCTCGCACTACTTGTATCATTCTGCTTTAACGCACCTTTTTGAATAAAAAATGCATAGCATTAAGACTATTATTGCATTCTTCCTTTATATATATATATATATATATATATATGTTCATTCATGACATCCATAACCCGTACACTCTGGTACGGCCAATACGCTAGGGGCTTAAGCATACCCCATAATACGGCGTGAGAAGTCCGAACACTTTCGACAGTGCGGCACGCCAAACTTATAACATTATATGCATCCGCTCCGAATCATGTCTTGGGTGAATAGTTGGGTTTGCCCGACTCCCATGTTTTGGTACCTTACGTTCCGCTATATCGGCTAAGGTAGCACTGGGAGAACTACTGCGATTGTGCCCCGGTTCTGCTGGGCTAAGCACCTCAGTAGAGAAAGCAAAAAAACTGACTGTCATGATAAGGCGAGAGACTGGTCGCTGTTCGAGAGGTTTCGAGTCCCTAAAGGCTTATGCCGCTTAGAGCGAGGAGTCGGCCCTATCTGTCTTAAGGCGTGTATCGCGCCCCGAATTCGGCCTTCCGAATACTAGGAATTTCGCCGAAATTTAAAATTATAGAATTATATGGCTAAGTGAGAGTGATAACGCATTATAGTCTGATTGCCTTGTTCGTTGTGCTGAGCACCTCCCTCGAAGGACCCAACAATGGGAACAAGAGTGCTCAGGTTTATCCCGAACACCCCAGCACTCGTGGCGTGGGGGCGGAAGCCGACGACTAGCCATCTCTCAGATTTGATAAACAGCCGAACAGAAGGTAATATTTTAAATTCAAACAAGTGTTGCATAGCGCATATGAACAAGTTTTCATAAATACAAGATTACACGAGCGAGTTTACTCGAATATTATATCTTTTGTACACTCGTCCGCTATGAGACGAGCACCCTTCAGGACACCCTCATAGTACATCTCGGGGTGGCGATGCTCCTTGCTCTCCGGCGGCCCTTCCTTAATCAGCTTCACGGCGTCCAGCTTGGCCCATTGCACCTTCACACGGGCAGAAGCCCGGCGTGCACCATCGATGCAGACAGACCGCTTGATGACTTCCAGCCGTGGGCAGGCATCCACAAGCCGCCTCACCAGGCCGAAGTAGCTGTTGGGAAGGGCGTCGCCAGGCCACATCCGGACTATAAAGCCCTTCATGGCCTGTTCGGCCACCTTGTGCAGCTCGACCAGTTGCTTCAGCTGGTCGCTCAGAGGCATCGGGTGTTCGGTCCCAGTATACTAAGACCAGTATAGCTTCTCCGTTGAGCTTCCCTCCTCGGCCTGGTAAAACTGTGCGGCATCCGACACGCTGCGGGGCAAATCTGCGAATGCTCCTGGAGAGCTCCGGATTCGGGTAAGTAAAAGGTAATTTACTTTCACATGCTTGCCTTGCATATAGAATGCCTTACCCGCCGCTATCTTCTTCATCGCATCAATCTCTTGGAGGGCCTTTTGGGCTTCGACCTTGGCATTCTTTGCGCTCTCAAGGGGCGCGGCAAGCTCGGACTCTCGCGTCTTCAAGTCAAGCTCCAACGCCTCGTGCTTCATCACGAGAGCGTGGAGCTCTTGCTCCACCTCGCCCACCCGTGCGTATGCCTTTCCCGCTCGGTGCGCTCCTTGGCCGCTTTGTTTTCGGCCTCGGATAGCGCTTGCTTCAGGGTCGCCACCTCGGTCGTGGCCCCTGGCAAATTTACGATGATCCTGTCATTTTGCAATCGCATTCTTTTTACACATATCCACAGACTAGGTACTACTTACCTTTGTTTTCCTCGAGCTGCCTCTTGGCAAGGCCGAGCTTGTCCTTGGACCCTTTAAGGTCCTGCTTCAGTGCGGCAACCTCCGCAGTTAGTGCGGCAGAGGCCAGCAGCGAAGCCTGTATACGCATATTGACATACTTATATTAGACTCCTGCGATATTGTTTGATCCTCCGTTCAACTTTTCTCTGTGAACACCGAACAGAGCATCAGGGGCTACTGTCTATGCGGTAATATGTTTCCCCATATTTCAAAAACTTACCTCAAAGCCTGTTAGAAGGTTAGCACAGGCTTCAGTCAGTCCGCTCTTGGCGGACTGAACCTTTTGGACCACCGCACTCATAATATTGCGGTGCTCTTCGTTGATGGAAGCGCTGCGAAGCGCTCCTAGCAGACTGTCTGGTGCCTCTGGATGGACAGAGGTCACCGGCATAGGCGTCTTTCCCCTTTTGGAAGGAGGCCACCTGCCTGAGTCCGGAACCACTGGAGGTTCCGACGCGGTGTTCGGCCGAGGGCCGAACTCGGAGCCCTCGGGAGCCTTGCTCCCTCTGCTCCCGGAATCCGGAATGTCGCCTTGAGGCGCCTCCGGGACTGTCTCCCCTCGACCCGGTGCCTCTTGAGACAATACATCGGCATTGTCTGTAGGGCAAGGGTAGGTGGCGGTCGGAAGTGGATCGCTATCCATATCCGACGAGCCCAGGGAGTCGTCCGAAGATACGTCGATACGGGCTCATGGCGGTCAGCATAATCATAATTTGGCGTTAGGAGAAGCAGTGTGACAAAGGTATGCTATGAGTTATTCTGGCATCCGAATACTTACGACTTCGCTAGGGGCTTGGACCTGAGCAGCCACTCGTCTTCGCCTTCGGCGGCGGTGGTGGAGTAGTCCGGAAGGAGAGTCCTTCCCTTCTTGGACCCTTCGCCCCCCCCCCCCCGGTTGGGGCGGCCTTCCTTTTCTTGTTTCCCCCGACTAGAGGGGGAGCATCTTCATCTTCCTCCTCTTCTTCGGGGGAGGAGTGCGTCGCGGAGTTATCACACGATGAGTCCGATAACACCTGGCGTCGGGAACTCTTTCGGGTTCCCTTGGCCTTCTTGGTCTTCTCTGACACCTTGTAAGGAGCCGGAGTCAGCATCTCCGTCGGGAGAGCGTCCGCAGTGTCTTCGGGCAGAGGGGCCGGACAGTTAATCTGCCCCGACGTCTCCACCTAGTCCTGTCAAAGGCATGGAGCTCAGACCCCGCACATGGTTAAGCTAGGGGAAATAAATATCCTACCGGATGTATAGAACTCACCGAATGCGCTCGGTGCTTCGCGCTTAGCTCGCGGTCCTCGGTGAGAGAGGGAGGGACCTCGGCGCCCTTGAACAGCACCTTTCAGACGTCCTTGTGCGTCGTGTCGAAGAGCTAGCTCAGAGTCTGGTGCTGGGCCGGGTCGAACTCCCACAAGTTGAAGTCCCGTTGTTGGCACGGGAGGATCCGGCGGATGAGCATGACCTGGACTATGTTGACAAGCTTGAGCTTCTTGCCTGCCATATTCTGGATACATTTCTGGAGTCTGTCCAGCTCTACCGATGAACCCCAGGATAGGCCCTTCTCTTTTCAGGAGGTGAGCCGCGTGGGGATTCCGGATCGAAACTTGGGGGCAGCCACCCATTTGGCGCCGCGCGGCTCGGTGATGTAGAACCACGCCGATTGCCACCCCTTTATGGTCTCCACGAAGGAGCCTTCAAGCCATATAACGTTGGGCATCTTGCCCACCATGGCTCCGCCGCATTCTGCTTGTTGGCCACCCATCACCTTCGGCTTGATATTGAAGGTCTTTAACCACAGGCCGAAGTGGGGCCGGATGTGGAGGAAAGCCTCACACATGACGATGAACGCTGAAATGTTGAGGACGAAGTTTGGGGCCAGATCATGGAAGTCCAGCCCGTAGTAGAACATGAGACCACGGACGAATGGATGGAGGGGAAACCCCAGTCCATGGAGGAAGTGATGGAGGAATACTACCCTCTCGTGAGGTTCGGGGGTAGGAACGATCTGCCCTGCAGCGGGCAGCCGATGCGCGATATTCGCGGCCAAGTATCCGGCTCTGTGCAGCTTCTTGATGTGTCCCTCCGTAACGGAGGAAGCCATCCATTTGCCTCCCGCTTCGGACATGATTGGAGAAGGTTGAGGGGAAGGACGTGGGCTTGGGCATTGGAGCTCGAGTGCGCTAGAGTGGATGAGCAAGGAGGAATAAGGCGTGGGTAGAAAAAGGTTAAACCTTGTCCCTTTATAAGGGCGGCCGAAACTATGCGCCCCCACTAGCTTGGTAAAACTCGCTTATCCCCCAAGCGCCGTAATCGATGGCGCTGTTGGGTTACCCACGCCCGTATTGATGAGAATCCCGTAATAAGGGGGACACGATCTCTACTTTGACAAGACGTGTCAAAAAACTGCCTCGTGTTATGTGCGGGGCTAGTTAAAGGAAACGGTTCGAATAATCACCGGGCCATGGCATAATGTCATGTTGCCAACACGTGTCAGCAGATTAGATTTGTGGAAATATTATTCTCTCTATGGTGGTATGTGGAACTTATTTTACAAGGTCGGACACTATCCTTGTATTCAAATTCTTCCGTGGTGTATTCGGAGAAGGAACCCACCTTGCAATGCCGAAGACAATACTACGTGCCAGACTCGTCGTCATTGAAGCCTGGTTCAGGGGCTACTAGGGGAGTCCTGGATTAGGGGGTCTCTGGACAGCCGGACTATATCCTTTGGCCAGACTGTTAGACTATGAAGATACAAGATTGAAGACTTCGTCTCGTGTCCGGATGGGACTCTACTTGGCGTGGAAGGCAAGCTAGGCAATACAGATATGTATATCTCCTCCTTTGTAACCGACCTTGTGTAACCCTAGCCCCCTCTGGTGTCTATATAAACCGGAGGGTTTTAGTCCGTAGGACAACATACAATCATACCATAGGCTAGCTTCTAGCGTTTAGCCTCTCCGATATCGTGGTAGATCAACTCTTGTAATACTCATATCATCAAGAATAAATCAAGCAGGACGTAGGGTTTTACCTCCATCAAGAGGGCCCGAACCTGGGTAAAACATCGTGTCCCCTGCCTCCTGTTACCATCCGCCTTAGACGCACAGTTCGGGACCCCCTACCCGAGATCCGCCGGTTTTGACACCGACAGCGGGGTTACAATGCAGCTTCAGGAGAAGCAAGGTGAGTAACGTCTTGCTGTGTGCTCAGAAAGAACAAGCACTGCGGACTGACCGTAATGTTCAAATATGTGCAGGGGCCACAACCGAGGTGGCGGGCCGTTGAGTAGCAAGTCGCTCGGAAAAAGATCGAGGCCCGAGTCAAGGAGGTCCAACAGGAGTTCCAAGACATGGTGAAAAATGTGAGACCTTGGAGAATGATGCGTCGATTCAAAAGGCCGAACTCTCCAAGGCTCATTAGAGCGCGGAGACCGCACGGAATGAGAGCCAAGCCGCCCTCTAGGATATCCATGAGGCTAGGAAGATCACGGTGGGTAAGGCTTTTAAGATGCAAAGCAAGTATGCGGAGAAGCAATACCTTTTACTAACCCGGGTTCGGAGTTCCCCAGGGGCTTTTGCGGATTTACCACGTAGCGTAGCAGACGCCGCAGAGTTCTACCGAGCCGAAGGAGGAGGTTCGACGGAGAAGCTCTTCTGGACGCAGTATGCGATGCCAGAGCATCCTGTGTCCTTCACCGATCAGCTAGAGCAGTTGGTGGAGCTGCACAGGGTGGCCGAACTAGCCTTGAAGGATTTGATAATTCGGCTATGGCCAGCCGAAGCTATGCCCGGCAGCTACTTCGGACTTGTGAGGCGGCTAGTGGAAGCCTGTCCGCGGCTGGACGTTGTCAAGCGCTCTGCCTGTATTTAAGGTGCACGTATGGCCTTCGCTTGCTGCAAGATGTGGTGGGCGAAGGTGAACGTTGTTGAAGTTTCCAGCGGGCCTCCGGAGGGTAAGGAGCACCGCACACCTGAGTGATATTTTGCAGATGTCATAGAAGGGTCTCGACTTGCGGCGGCTCAATGTTCGCGGGACATTATTTTTGAATGAATGTATTCATGTAGCCCGTGCATTGTATTATGGAAACAAAGTCTATAATGTAATATTATTATGCTTTAATTGTTTCCTCCTGTGCTGCCGTGTTATTTATCATCTGAGGGTTGGCCAGTCGTCGGCTTCTGCCCTCACATAGGTAGTACGGAGGTGTTCGGGATGGGATCTAAACAATCTTGATCCAATTATATGGTCCTTTGGAGGAGTTGTTTAGCGCAACGAACAAGGCAATCAGACTGTACAGCTTAAACGCCCTCACTTAGCCATAGGAGTTTTATAATTAAGAACGTGCGCAGCCCCTGGTCCAGGCAAGGGTGCTGTCAGCATCTGATCGGGAAGTGCCGATCCTTCGCGTGACGCGGAAGAAATCTCCAACGATTTTTCAACCCTCGAATAGCTGACCGGCTCTCGCCGTATCATGACAGTCAGTTTTCGGCTTTCTCTACTGAGGTGCTCATCCGGTCAAGGCCAGGGCACAATCAAAGTAGTTCTCCCTTTACTACCCTAGCCGATAGAGCGGAACATAGGGTAGCAAGCACAGGAGCCGGGCAACCCAACTATTGACCAAAGACTTGATTCAGAGCCAATGCATATAATGCTAAATTCGGGGTGCCGAACTTTATGTATAAAAAGTGTTCGGACTTTGCTGCCGTATTGTGGGGCGATAAGCAGCCCCTGGCGAATATGAGACGTACAAAAGAGTACCGATACGGCTGATAAGCAGATCGAAATGAAATCAAGTAAAAAGCGAAAAACCACAGAAACTGGGCCGCAAATCATTTTTATCATAACTGAATGGATACGTCAAGGCGTATCTTATACAGATAGTGCACTAAACACCCGGACTATTTAACATGCCGGAATCAAGAGGGAGCAGGGTGCAGGTTCCAGGATAATAAGTAAAAATACCATCAAGAAGAACCTATGGAGGGTACCCTGCACGCCTATGCTGCATGCCCCCTTCAAAGGAACTAGAGATCAGGCTCGTGGGAAAAGGAACCTGAAACCGAAAGAAAAAGGTGTGTCCGGGGTCGGTCTAGCCGAACTATAGATCCCGGGTTAGCTTGTGCCTCCGTCGATGTCCATGGAATTTCAAGTGCGTAATTATGTATGTGTGGTACGAATGTCACTACTTCATCGGGACTGAGACGGAGGCCGAATTGCTAATCGAGCTCTTAACGAGCCGTGCTGTCGTACTGCGGTGTAGTTCGGGACCTTTTGATGGTGTCCAGGGGCTCGGCACCACACTATGGTGCTGCTGGAGAAGGCCGCTCTGTACCTCTGCTGCTAAGGCGGCGGTGTGCTCCTCTATTCGGAGGGAGCGTTCCATGTTGCCATTGACTGTGATGACGCCTCATGGGCCGGGCATCTTGAGCTTGAGATAAGCGTAGTGTGGCACTGCGTTGAATTTTTCAAAGGTCTCAGACTTGTGTTTCGTTAAGTAGACATACCCATATCTACTCAAGTCATCAGTGAGGGTGAGAACATAACGATAGCCACCACGAGCCTCAACATTCATTGGACCGCACACATCAATATGTATGATTTCCAATAAGTTGGTTGCTTGCTCCATTGTTCCGGAGAATGGAGTCTTGGTAATTTTGCCCATGAGGCATGGTTCGCACGTGTCAAATGATTCATAATCAGGAGACTCCAAAAGTCCATCTGCATGGAGTTTCTTCATGCGTTTGACACCAATGTGACCAAGGCGGCAGTGCCACAAGTATGTGGGACTATCATTATCAACCTTACATCTTTTGGTATTCACACTATGAATATGTGTAACATCACGTTCGATATTAAATAAGAATAAACCATTGACCAGCGGGGCATGACCATAAAACATATCTCTCATATAAATAGAACAACCATTATTCTCAGATTTAAATGAGTAGTCATCTCGTATTAAACGAGATCCTGATACAATGTTCATGCTCAAAGCTGGCACTAAATAACAATTATTGAGGTTTAAAACTAATCCCGTAGGTAAATGCAGAGGTAGCGTGCCGACGGCGATCACATCGACCATGGAACCATTCCCGACGTGCATCGTCACCTTGTCCTTTGCCAGTCTCCGCTTATTCCGCATCTCCTGTTTTGAGTTACAAATATGAGCAACCGCACTGGTATCAAATACCCAGGAGCTACTACGATTACTAGTAAGGTACACATCAATAACATGTATATCACATATACCTTTGGTGTTGCCGGCCTTCTTGTCCGCTAAGTACTTGGGGCAGTTCCGCTTCCAGTGACCACTTCCCTTGCAATAAAAACACTCAGTCTCGGGCTTGGGTCCGTTCTTTGGCTTCTTCCCGGCAGCTTGCTTACCGGGCGCGGCAATCCCTTGCCGTCCTTCTTGAAGTTCTTTTTACCCTTGCCTTTCTTGAACTTAGTGGTTTTATTCACCATCAACACTTGATGTTCCTTTTTGATTTCCACCTCCGCTTATTTCAGCATTGAATATACCTCAGGAATGGTCTTTTCCATCCCCTGCATATTGAAGTTCATCACAAAGCTCTTGTAGCTAGGTGGGAGCGACTGAAGGATTATGTCAACGACCGCATCATCCGGGAGATTAACTCCCAGCTGAGAAAAGCGGTTGTGCAACCCAGACATTTTGAGTATGTGCTCGCTGACGGAACTATTCTCCTCCATCTTACAACTATAGAACTTGTCGGAGACTTCATATCTCTCAACCCGGGCATGAGCTTGGAAAACCATTTTAAGCTCTTGGAACATCTCATATGCTCTGTGTTGCTCAAAACGCTTCTGGAGCCCCGGTTCTAAGCTGTAAAGCATGTTGCACTGAACCAGGGAGTAATCATCAGCACAGGACTGCCAAGCGTTCATAACGTCTTGGTTTGCTGGGGGTGGTGCTTCAAGGACATATGCTTTCTTGGCAGCTATGAGGATGATCCTCAAGTTTCGGACCCAGTCCGTATAGTTGCTACCATCGTCTTTCAGCTTGGTTTTCTCTAGGAACGCGTTGAAGTTGAGGACAACATTAGCGTGGGCCATTTGATCTACAAGACATATTGTAAAGATTTTAGACTAAGTTCATGATAATTAAGTTCATCTAATCAAATTATTTAATGAACTCCCACTCAGATAGACATCCCTCTAGTCATCTAAGTGATACATGATCCGATTCAACTAGGCCATGTCCGATCATCACGTGAGACGGACTAGTCATCATCGGTGAACATCTTCATGTTGATTGTATCTTCTATACGACTCATGTTCGACCTTTCGGTCTTCTATGTTCCGAGGCCATGTCTGTACATGCTAGGCTCGTCAAGTCAACCTAAGTGTTTTGCGTGTGTAAATCTGGCTTACACCCGTTGTATGCGAACGTTAGAACCTATCACACCCGATCATCATGTGGTGCTTCGGAACAACGGACCTTAGCAATGGTGCACAGTTAGGGGGAACACTTTCTTGAAATTATTGTGAGGGATCATCTTATTTATGCTACCGCCGTTCTAAGCAAATAAGATGTAAAACATGATAAACATCACATGCAATCAAATAGTGACATGATATGGCCAATATCATTTTGCTCCTTTTGATCTCCATCTTCGGGGCGCCATGATCATCGTCGTCACCGGCATGACACCATGATCTCCATCATCGTGTCTTCATGAAGTTGTCTCGTCAACTATTACTTCTACTACTATGGCTAACGGTTAGCGATAAAGTAAAGTAATTACATGACGTATAAGTTGACACGCACGTCATAAATAAATTAAGACAACTCCTATGGCTCCTGCCGATTTTCATACTCATCGACATGCAAGTCATGATTCCTATTACAAGAACATGATCAATCTCATACATCACATATATCATTCATCACATCCTTTTGGCCATATCACATCACACGGCATATGCTGCAAAAACAAGTTAGACGTCCTCTAATTGTTGTTGCAAGTTTTTATGTGGCTGCTATAGGTTTCTAGCAAGAACGTTTCTTACCTACACCAAAACCACAGTGTGATATGCCAATTTCTATTTACCCTTCATAAGGACCCTTTTCATCGAATCGGATCCGACTAAAGTGGGAGAGACAGACACCCGCTAGCCACCTTATGCAACTAGTGCATGTCAGTCAGTGGAACCAGTCTCACGTAAGCGTACATGTAAGGTCGGTCTGGACCGCTTCATCCCACGATGCCGCCGAATCAAGATAAGACTAGTAACGGCAAGTAAATTGACAAAATCGACGCCCACAACAACTTGTGTTCTACTCGTGCATAGAAACTACGCATAGACCTAGCTCATGATGCCACTGTTAGGGATCATAGCAGAAATTTAAAATTTTCTACGCATCACCAAGATCAATCTATGGAGTCATCTAGCAACGAGGGAAGATGAGTGCATCTACATACCCTTGTAGATCGCGAGCGGAAGCGTTCAAGAGAACGGGGATGATGGAGTCGTACTCATCGTGATCCATATCACCGATGATCCTAGCGCCAAATGGACGGCACCTCCGCGTTCAACACACGTACGGAGCGAGGACATCTCCCGCGCCTTGGTCCAGCAAGGAGGAGGGAGAGGTTGAGGAAGAGGGCTCCAACAGCAGCACGACGGCGTGGTGGTGGTGGAGCAGCAGACTCCGGCTTCGCCAAGCTCTTGCGGAGGAGGAGAGGTGTTGGGGAGGGGAGGGGCTGCGCCTTGGATGTGGTGGTCAGCCCTCCCCTTGCCCCTCTATTTATAGGGGAAGGAGGAAGGGGCCGGCCCCCTCTAGATGAGATCTAGAGGGGGGGCGGCGGCCAAGGGGAGGGGGCTTGCCCCTCAAGCAAGGGGGGCGCCCCCTTTAGGGTTTCCCCCCCAACCCTATGCGCATGGGCCCAAGGGGGGATGCTTCCAGCCCATGTAGGGCTGGTTCCCTTTCCTCTACGGCCCATTAGGCCCTCCGAGAGAGGTGGGCCCTCCCGATGGACCCCCGGAACCCCTCCGGTGGCCCCGGTACAATACCGATATGCCCCCGAACCTTTCTGGTGACCGTATGACAACTTCCTACATATAAATCTTCACCTCTGGACCATTCCGGAACTCCTCGTGACGTCCAGGATCTCATCCGGGACTCCGAAAAACATTCGGTAATCACATACAAGTCTTCCTAATAATCCTAGCGTCATCGAACCTTAAGTGTGTAGACCCTACAGGTTCGGGAACCATGCAAACATGACCGAGAAAACTCTCCGGCCAATAACCAACAGTGGGATCTAGATACCCATGTTGGCTCCCACATGTTCCACGATGATCTCATTGGATGAACCATGATGTCGAGGATTCAAGCAATCCCGTATACAATTCCCTTTGTCAATCGGTACGTTACTTGCCCGAGATTCGATCGTCGGTATCCCAATACCTCGTTCAATCCCGTTACCGGCAAGTCACTTTACTCGTTCCGTAATGCATGATCCCGTGACCAACTACTTAGTCACACTGAGCTCATTATGATGATGCATTACCGAGTGGGCCTAGAGATACCTCTCCGTCATACGGAGTGACAAATCCCAGTCTCGATTCATGCCAACCCAACAGACACTTTCGGAGATACCTGTAGTGTACCTTTATAGCCACCCAGTTACGTTGTGATGTTTGGTACACCCAAAGCACTTCTACGGTATCCGGGAGTTGCACAATCTCATGGTCTAAGGAAATGATACTTGACACTTAGAAAAGCTCTAGCAGACGAACTACACGATCTTGTGCTATGCTTAGGATTGGGTCCTGTCCATCACATCATTCTCCTAATGATGTGATCCCGTTATCAATGACATCCAATGTCCATGGTCAGGAAACCGTAACCATCTATTGATCAACGAGCTAGTCAACTAGAGGCTCACTAGGGACATGTTGTGGTCTATGTATTCACACATGTATTACGATTTCCGGATAACACAATTATAGCATGAACAATAGACAATTATCATGAACAAGGAAATATAATAATAACCATTTTATTATTGCCTCTAGGGCATATTTCCAACACGATGGGCACAGACCCCTGCGCGCTTAGGATTTAGACCGGGTTGTCTCTAGAACTTGTCTGGGTGTGTTTTATTAAGTATCCGGTTCTAGTTGTCATAAGGTCGAAGTACAACTCCGGGTCGTCCTTTTACCGAGGGACACGACTATTCGAATAGATAAACTTCCTTGCATGGATGCACCACATTACCCAACATTCTCGATCACTCTGGCTGGACACACTTTCCTGGGTCATGCCCGGCCTCGGAAGATCAACACGTCACAACCCCACCTAGGCCTAACAGATAGGTCAGCACACCGGTCTAAATCCACCAGTGTTTTAAATAGCCGGCTATAACTCCGCTATAGCCCGCTATATAGCCTTTTAACTAGGGTACCGCTAAATGGTCCCATGTACAAATAGCCCGCTATAGATTCGCTATAGCTGATTTTGAGGTCCGCCGCTATTTGGCAATAGCCCGCTATTTAAAACATTGACGATGATACTTGGTGAACTTACCAGCTACTCTCTTCTATATGCTTCAAGATGGAGACTGCCAGAAGTGTAGTCTTCGATAGGACTAGCTATCCGCCTCTTATTGTGGCATTCTCCAGTTTAGTCCACAGATACTACCCATTTCATTGATACCATTGCATATGTAGTGTAGATCCTTACTTGCGAGTACTTTGGATGAGTACTTATGGTTGCTTTGCTCCCTCTTTTCCCCCTTTCCATTCTTCTCGGTTGTCGCAATCAAATGTTGGATCCCAGGAGCCAGATGCCACCGACGGCGACTCCTACTACACTGGAGGTGCCTACTACTAAGTGTAGGCCGCTGTCGGCGACCATGAGTAGTTTAGGAGGATCCCAGGCAGGAGGCATGTGCCTCTTTCGATTTGTATCCTAGTTTGTGCTAGCCATCTTATGGCACCTTGTTTAACTTATGTCTGTACTCAGATATTGTTGCTTCCGATGACTCGTATTCGAGCCCTCGAGGCCCCTGGCTTGTATTATGATGCTTGTATGACTTATTTGTTTTTAGAGTTGTGTTGTGATATCTTCCCGTGAGTCCCTGATCTTGATCGTACACGTTTGTGTGCATGATTAGTGTACGATTGAATCGGGGTGTCACACCCCACCTCCTTTGTTGTCATATGTGAACCATACCCCCAACAAAGCCCAAATCAGTGAGCTCACAAACCTCGACACATGTCGCGGAAAACTAGCATTTGAACTAGAGAAAACGGTGTAATCAAGAAATGTTCAAAATCAGATGATCAAAACTAGCAAGGGAAAGGTGGGTTGGGGAGAGTGACCCACTAGAAACCCTTGTTGCCGTCAAGTTGCCCGTGGGGCGACCCAAGGGCCAAAATGTTTTTCTAGGATGATTTTCTTCAGTTTTTATAACTAGCCAGACAATTATATTATGAAATGATAAGTGTTTTTCCTTGTTGCAAAAAACGTTTCCTTGAATGCCTAAACTATATTTGTAGTTGGGCAACTAATTAACTTGGCACTAATATTTTTTTCCTAAAAAACATGGTAGGAGTGCTTTGTGTGGGCTGTTGTACCCTAGCAAGAGTTTAAGAGGTTGTGTCTTGCGTGAATGATGCCAGCTACTTTTGTAAAGTAACAACGCAAGGTCGAAATGATTATACACTTGTTGCGGCTATGTTTTGTTTGTCACACTAGCACCAAAACCCAAGGAGAAGATCATGGGTTATCGCACAGATCCGAAGTTGATACCTACGCCTATAAGAAAAGACCTACTACTTTTTTCTGAAGTCAAACGATGTAAAGTTGACTAAGTTTATAGCAAAAGCTATCAAAAACTATGATATAAAATTAATATCATTAGATGCACATTGAAATGTTTTCATATTATATATTTCAAATTTTAATTGTTAATGGTTTTACCTACAAACTTGATCATACTATGCATCATTTGACTTCAGACAAAAATTGTAGGACTTCTTTTTTAGAGACAGATAGAGTGGTAATATTCTAGTTTCAAATGACTGAGCATCGTCTTGTTCAAAAAATAAAGATTATTGTCCTTTTTTTAATGTAATGGACATCTCTCCTAGGTTCCGTTTCTGGCTAGCCTTGGCCAGCGTGTTGGATATGACCTCGGGCAGTGTCGCTCCCTCTCCCACGTAATCACATATTTTCGCATTTTCTCTGGTCTTATTCCCGAATCTGCTTCACCTCGCACAAGCAGAGAACAATGGTCTGATCTAGGCGAAGTAAGGTGGAGGACTGAAGCGATAGGAAACAATTTTCTCCAATCAACATTTGATGTTGCTCTATCTACACCACTTTGACATTTGCAGCTCCACATCTTTTGTTGTCATACATGAACCGTGGCCCAACAAAGCCCAAATCAGTGAGCTCACAAATCTCGAACTTGTCTCGAAAAACTAGCATTTGACCAGGAGAACGTTGTGTAATCGAGAAATGCTAAAAGTCAGATGATCAGAACTAGCAATGCAAAGGGGGGTTGGAGAGGATGGCCCGATGGAAACCCTTGCCCTCAAGTCACCCGCGGGGCGACCCTAGGGCCAAAATGTGACAATTATATATTAAAATAGTAAATATTTTTCCTTGTTACAAAAAAAAGGTTCCTTAAATACCTGGACTATATTTGTAGCTGGGCAACTAATTAACTTGGCACCAATGTTTTTTTCCTGAAAAAAAACTTGGTAGGATAGCTTTGTCTGGGCTGTTGTACTCTGGCAAGAGTTTGGGAGGTTGTGTCTTGCGTGAATGATATCCAACTGCTTTTGTAAAGTAACAACACGAGATCCAAATGATTCTAAACTTGTTGTGGTTGTGTTTTGTCTGTGACACTAGCACCGAAAACCAAAGAGAACATCATGTCTTTTTTGCGATAGATCATGGGTTATCACAAACATCCGAGGTCGACATGATGTACTCCCTCTGCCTCTAAAAAAACCCTACTACAATTCTTTTTTCTGAAGTCAAATGATGTGATGTTTGACAAAGTTTGAAGTTTGTAGCAAAAGCTAACAAAAACTACGATATAAAATTAATATCATTAGCCGCACAATGAAATATTTCCATATTATCTATTTCAGATTGTAATTGTTAATGGGTTTCCCTACAAACTTTATAACACTATGCATCATTTGACTTCAAATAAAAATTGTAGGTCTTCTTTCCAGAGACGGAGGGAGCTAGTAGTAATATTCTACTTTCAAATGATTGGGCACCGTCTTGTTGAAAAAAGAAGGACTATTGTCTTTTTTTAATGTAATGAGTTGGTTAAGCCAAATGTGCTAGTTACTCACTCTCATCGATCTGGATCAAATGAGGTTGCATTGTGAAGAAAAGGAAGAAATAAAACACCACCCTGTCATATTCTTCTTCCTCCGACGACAAGATTGGTATCATTCGGAGCAACTGCCCAAGCAACCGCACCTCTTTATTCCCTGCGTCACCGAGCAAAAAGCTGGCTTGGCCTCCCGCTACTAACCGTATAAGAGGGCCCTCGAAATGCATCCCATTTCACAACATATGTGCACAGCAGGACCAACTTGACCATCACCTTGTCTTCCCTACGTCTTGCTACAGACAAGCAGCTGCAATGTCGACGGTCATCTCTTGCTCCCTCCTGAGCGGCCGGCCGGCGGCCGCACCATCGCGCTCCTCCGGCAATCGGTTTCCACCGACTACGGGGAAGGCTGCCGCGGTCGCTCTCCCTTGTTTCCAGCGGCAGTCCAGGCCCTCCTCCGTGTGCTGTGCAAGCAACCCAAAAGGAGATCAGCACGTGCCAAAGACGGATTTGCCGCCGTTCAGCATCTCCCCCGTCGGTAAGATATAATAACTTCATTTATACCCCGTGCACCACACTGATCGTCGTGTCACTCACTCACTCACACAACGAATTTGTGTCGATTAGCCCTGCTGCGCCCCGGGTCGCCGCAGGGGGAGCGGTGGCAGATCAAGGAGGGGCCCGAGGCCGTGAGCATGTGGTTCGAGGTGCCGGGCCTGTCCAAGGAGGACCTCGTCGTGGAGCTGGACGAGGATGTGCTCGTCATACGGAAGATGAAGGCCAAGGCGGAGACGGCGGCTGGGACGACAGACGCTGGCGGCAGCGCGAGCTCCAAGGACGCGGCCGGGGCGGCAGCGCAAGACGGTGACATGTACGCGCGGCTACTCGTCCCGGCGGGCTACAACAAGGAGACCGCCAAGGCGGAGCTCGCCTCCGGCGTTCTGAAGGTTACCATTGATAAAGTGAAGGAGCTCGCACGCAGGAGGATCAGTGTCGACATCGACGTCAAGTAGAACAACTGCTTTGCATGCGTAATGCATACGCATGGGCATCTCTACGTACGTTGACGCCCATTGCATCGAGGGAGAAATTGTCCAAGAGACCCATGAAAAACTTCTTCATATGTGCTTTTGTTCCTACTTAAATAAGGTCAAGTATTATGCATGTATCATGTATCACTTGTTTTTCAACCACGCATACAATTATTGATAAAACTGAACATTTGTTGTGCTCTATAAAAATGTATTTATTGTGTTTGTGAGGAGATATGCTAGACACACGGAGAAGTTTTCACAGACCAGCCCTATGTCACGTGTTTGACAAATTGTCAAAGTCATGCCAACTGAATGAAGGTCCAACCAAAATGTCCACAAGTGAAAGAAAAAAACTGTAAAACACGAAATTATCTAATGATGAAGATCCAAGTAAAATAAGCTCGTTAGGTGGAGGGACATGTTTATTTTTGAGCATCAGTACAGACACAAGCGCTCATATACACGCGCATAGACTCACTCCTATGAACGCACACATGCACACCCTACCCCTATGAGCACCTCCGAGAGACTGAGCCGACATATCATCTTGAGATTTACGAAGTCACCGTAGGCGCCTCGTCATCGACGGGAACGTCTCCTCCCACTGAAAGCGCATCGCCGGTGGGTTGGGGATACCACTGTCCACCTAACCAACTCAATCACAGGTTGATTCGCGGTGGAGGGACATGTTGGAGCTAGCTTTACCATGAACCTTTTGGTCTCTACCAAGGGTGGATTCTACCATGGACCATGAATCACCACTATTTCCTAGTCTACCATGAAGAAAGTGGACCAAATTTTACTATGGTAGCCTTCCTATCTACCATCACACCATGGTAGCCTTCGTCACCTATCAAGGACCCTAACCTATATAAGCCCCATGGGCATGTAACTATCGTTTGAACATAACGCAACGGGAGAGACCTCAAAAGGACACGAGAAGGGATTAGGGAGAGGAGTCATCTCCGAGTGGGACCTCGAAAGGCTTGGAGTGATGACAAGAAAGGGAGCATCAAGGTGGGGTAGTCTTCGACCCGAGCCACTAGTTGAGCACTTCTCACATCATAAGTGAGAGGATTCTGGACGCAGGCTTGTCTTTGATGAAAGTCGCCTAGTTAAGAAGTTCCTTCATCACCACTCTCAATAGACATAGATGAAATATTGTAAGAGTTGCACTGTACAATGGAAGTTGGTAGCTTGAATAATGTTATACACTCTGAATAAGTTGTTTATGATAATTATTGCTCATGGATTCAATCTACAATGTTAGAATAAATCCGAGGCATACCGTTGATCATCCGAGGACCAAGCAATCACATGAGCACGACACCGAGATTTGTTAACGAGGTTCACCGATATGGCTACATCCCCGGGGCCTGACTATGGGCGCTCCTCCCCATGACACCGCTACAATACCGCACCCGGTCGCCCTGGACACCGGCACATGCCGCCAGCTTCCCCTGCGTTCCGGTGTTATTATGTTGGCATAGATTACATCATGTGTCTACCCCTGCTATATAAGAGAGGCCTAGAATACAAGTGTCCTACTTGGACACGACTCCACATCCTATATAAACACAATACAACTCATAGTCCAACTGTAACCTACCTTGTACACTATATTCGACACAACTCCAACAAACTCCACCTTGGCGAATATTCTCCACCACCTTGAATTTGTCAATGCGTCAAACTTCCATGTACATTGGACTTGAGTTTATCCCGTGAGCACCGCTACTACTCCAAGACTCCATGTGACTCCACCTGCAACTTCTAGTCCCTTCTTTTCTTGACCACAGTCAACGCTAGAGCAAAATTAAGTTCCGTGTTGCTCTAGTTTCTGCTCCCAATTTTCAGAGTATCCGTCCAACGCCATCACACACTGATCACTGACCTGCGTGAAAGTGAACAACTCATATATTGGGTTGTAACACCCTCGATACGGCTATATCTCCCACATGTCGAAGCACGACTTAGAGGCATAACCACATTGAAAGCAATGTCGCAAGTGAGGTAATCTTCACAACAACCCATGTAATACAATAAGGGAAAAGGATACATAGTTGGCTTACACTCGCCACGTCACACAAATAGCATAAATAAGTCATTACATTCATCCAGATACACTCAAGGTCCGACTACAGAATCAAAAAGACGATAAACCCCAAAAGCAACATAGTCCCCGATCGCCCCAACTGGGCACCACTACTGATCATCTGGGAAAGACACGTAGTATCGTCCCGAGTCCTCATCGAACTCCCACTTGAGCTCAGTTGAATCTCCTGGAATGGTATCATCGGTCCCTGCATCTGGTTTTGGAAGGAATCTGTGAGTCACGGGGACTCGGTAATCTCACACCCTCGCGATCAAGACTATTTAAGCTCATAGGTAAGGCAAAAGGTATGAGGTGGAGCTACAGCAAGCGACTAGCATATATGGTAGCTAACATACGCAAATGAGAGCGAGAAGAGGAGGCAAAAGCACGGTCGAACAACTATGATCAAGAAGTGATCCTAGAACAACCTACGATCAAGCATTACTCCAACACCGTGTTCACTTCCCGGACTCCGTCGAGAAGAGAACATCACGGCTACACACGCAGTTGATGCATTTTATATTAAGTTAAGTTTCAGGTTATCTACAACCGGACATTAACAAATTCCCATCTGCCCATAACCGCGGGCACGGCTTTCGAAAGATCAAATCCCTGCAGGGGTGTCCCAACTTAGCCCATCACAAGCTCTCACGGTCAACGAAGGATATTCCTTCTCCCAAGACAATCCGATCAGACTCGGCATCCCGGTTACAAGACATCTCGACAATGGTAAAACAAGTCCAGCAACACCGCCCGAATGTGCCAACAAATCCCGATAGGAGCTGCACATATCTCGTTCTCAGGGCACACTCAGATAGGTCAAGCTACAAGTAAAACCAGCCCTCGAGTTTCCCCGAGGTGGCCCCGCAGGCTGCCAAGTTCGGACCAACACTCAGAGGAGCACTGGCCTAGGGGGTTTGAATAAAGATGACCCTCGGGCTCCGGAAACCCAAGAGAAAAAGAGGCTAGGTGGTGAATAGTAAAACCAAGATTGGGCATTGCTGGAGGAGTTTTATTCAAGGCGAACTATCAAGGGGTTCCCATTATAACCCAACCGTGTAAGGAACGTAAAATCTGGGAACATAACACCGATATGACGGAAACTAGGGCGGCAAGAGTGGAACAAAACACCGGGCATAAGGCTGAACCTTCCACCCTTTACCAAGTATATAGGTGCATTAAGATAGACAAGATAATATAATGATATCCCAACAATAAACAAGTTCCAACAAGGAACAAACTCCAATCTTCACCTGCAACTAGCAACGCTATAAGAGGGGCTGAGCAAAGCGGTAACATAGCCAAACAAGGTTTGCTAGGACAAGGTGGGTTAGAGGCTTGACATGGCAATATGGGAGGCATGATAAGCAAGTGGTAGGTATCGTAGCATAGGCATAGCAAAAGAGCGAGCATCTAGCAAGCAAAGATTGAATTGATTTCGAGGGTATGGTCATCTTGCCTGTAAAGTTCTCAGAGTTGACTTGATCCTCGTAAGCGAACTCAACGGGCTCCTCGATCACGTACTCGTCTCCCGGCTCTACCCAAGCAAGAACAACAAGCAAAAGGAACACAATCAACCACGTGCAATGCTCAAGCAACATGATGCAAACATGGTATAATATGCGGGATGCAACATGTGATGCATATGCATGATTTGGAAAGGAATGATTGAACCTGGCCTCAACTTGGAAAACTAAGAGTGCCACTGGAAAGAGGAGTTAATTTCGGTCGAAATCAATATAAAGATCACCGGAATCGGATGCACGGTTTGGAAATGATAAGCAAAACAAATATGGCACCGGTCTGCAATTAACAGCACGAGACCATCTAAATGCATCAAGAACAACATGCTACATCACTCCAACATGACAACAAAATACACGGCAGGGATCCACTCATGATGCTTGACAAAAGATGAACACTGAGCTACGGCTAATTCAATCAATAGTAGGCTCAAACAAGCATGGCAAAAGTGCAAAAGATTACAGGTTTCAGACTTAGTGAAAAACTGGAACATGGCAAAACAGATAACAAGTAGGCATGTTTACAAGCTCAATGCACTCACCACAAAGCAAGACATGATAAGCTAAGCATACATCCAGCAATTAGACATGGCATAGAAGCTAAACATGGCTAGAACAACAACATAGCATGCACGGATCAACTACAACAAGCTCGGCAAAAGCGCTAAACATGTTAACAATCTTCCAGGAACATCTTATAGCAAAAGTAGAGCTCGATTAACTAAAGCTAGGGTGCTCCATAAATGCAAACAAAGACATGGATGGATAGAGCATCACAATATCTACAAAACATCCTTACTGATCATGCTCAAAAGATGCACAGATCACTAGGAAGCAACATGAACACATGGCATAAAAATTACAGCATGGCAATGACTTAGAATATTTCTAAGTCCCTGAAATCAGCAACATTAAGTAAGCTACTTAGCATGCTTGTGCTAGTCACCACAGAGATCACAAAAATACATGGAATACACCCCTGTAAAGATGGCATGGAATACTTCAAAACACATGTAGAGCTCAAGATTATAGCATGCACACATTAATCATGGCAAATATGACAAAAGTGCATTTGCTGATATGAATCTAAAACTAACATCACACAGCCCTCTTCCAACAGCATTTCGAGCATCAAGATGAGCTCAAATGAAAATGATGCAGTGAGATGAAATGGAGTGCTCGACGAGACGAACATTTCGATATGCTACACGCACGAATCGGAGCCATGGTGATGAAGTTATATTGTGACAAATATAGCTAAAATAATTAGGGTTTCGGGGAGAAAGTCAACCGAGAAGTGGATCTCAGACCGGGCGTGCACTGTAGCAGGTACTGTAGCAGCGGTGGAATCTCGCCGGAAACGGCGAGGACGACAGCGGCCGGCGGGGATCGAGGCGCGAGGAGGCCAGGGAGGCGCGGGGCGACACGGTGCTCGGTGTAGGGCGGCGCTGGGTGGCTCCCGCAGCGTGGACGCGCGGTGGCGAGGGCTGCCGGCGTCGGGATGGCGCCGGAGTGAGGAGGCGGCCGCGGCGGAACTCGCCAGCGACGGGGTCGGGCGGCGGGGCAAGTGCGCCAACGACGGAGAGGATGGGCGGCGGGGATCGGGCGCAGGCGCGGAGAAGACGCGGGCCTCGGGGGCCGGACGCGGACTTCCCGGGCCGCGGCGGCGGCGATGTGGGCTCCTGCCACGTGGCGGGCGCCTGGTTGGGCAGCGGAGGCGGCGGACATTGTCCGGCCGGAAACGGACCGTCCGGCGGAGGAGCGAGTTTTCTAGGGTTAGGGGTGGAGAGATCCGAAAATTTCGAAGGATGGGCTATTTATAGAGGTAGAGGGAGTTAGGAAGCTCCAAATGAGGTGCGGTTTGCGGCCACGCGATCGTGATCGAACGGCTAGGTGATGGAGGAGGTTTAGGTGGGTTTTGGGCCACTTTGGAAGGGTGTTGGGCTGCAACACACACGAGACCTTTTCGGTCCCTCGGTTAACCGTTGGAGTATCAAACGAAGTCCAAATGGCGCGAAATTTGACAGGCGGTCTACTGGTAGTAAACCAAGGCCGCATGACAAGTCTCGGTTCAATCCGAAAAAACGTTTAACACCCCCACACGAAAAAAGGTAGAAAGGGACACCGGAGGACATAGGAGCGCCGAAATGCAAAACGGGCAACGGGGAAAATGCTCGAATGCATGAGACGAACACGTATGCAAATGCAATGCACATGATAACATGATATGAGATGCATGACAAAGACTAAACACATGGAGACAAAAACCCGACAACGAGGAAATAACATAACTTAGTGCCGAAAACGGCAAGAGTTGGAATCCATATAAGGCAAGTTACATCTGGGGTGTTACATGGGTGTCACACATAAGAGCTCTATGAACTCAACATCACCGCTCTTCCTTGACCGCTTGTCTGAAACTTGAAAATTTTCACTGTTGGTTGTAGTCTTTCCAAGTCAAATTCGCAGTTGTCTCACCACATGTATGACCACCAGAGCCCTGGCCCGTCTCCATGCCCCCGTGCATACTGTACGCCTCACCGTTGTTACCGCGTCGAGTCTCCACTGTCCCGATCGAGTCTCAAGGGTCGCGAAACCACACCACTCAACACTCACTGCAGAGTACCGCCGATCATCACCTATCGATGACGAGTTTCACGCTTCCATCAGACCACTGGGCTCCAGTCCAAACTACGTGTCCCTCGCTTTTTCCCGCTGAAATAGGCTTCGATTCTCTGAATCCTTACACCGTAGCCCCTCAATCCAGCTCCACCTTCAACATGACTCCATGGTAGATGATCAGTCCACCCCGCGCCCCGTCGTCTTCAAGCTCTCATGTGCACCGTCTTGAATCAACCCCGCGCCATAGCCTTGTCAAAGCCACACAAGCACTCGGGCCTGTGCCACGTGTTTCCACGCCCAGAAATCGGTCACCATCGGCATCACGCTCCTATGTCGTCGCCGCCGATCCCACCACCGTCTTCTGTACCAACCGACTTGCGTCAATCCGTCAGACTGTCTAGTCCGACCCAACCGTACTTATCCGACTGTAATCATACTCCACCTCAAGCCGTGTTAGCCCAACACACCACGTGCATTGCTTGACGCCCTATAGAACATGATCCTGACACACACACACACACACACACTTCAGACTCCTTCGAGACTTATGTGCATGTTTCCAACCTGCCCACCTCCCAGTAGAACACCGTGTGCAATTAGCAATCCATCAAAAAAAACAAATCGCTTCCATGGTAGCTCCTGTAGCCGCACCAAGTGCATGACTCCACAACTCCCAATGCTTCCTTTTTCCTTATCCAATTGTTGTCCTTGCCATGTCAATTACCATAGTGTTGCAGACCTCTTTATTTTTTTTCTCAAACCAATCCCGTAGTGATCGTACGTATGCATCTGTCCTTGTCACAGCAAATTCAGCCAAGCTCGCCCTGCGCTTCCCTGTGGGCCACCTGCCTTGCAGCGCGCCAAGGGCCTTGGGCCACCTTCGCCCGACCTAGGCTTCCAGCGCCCGTGCACACGCGTCTCTCGAATCGGACTGCAAAGTCCACGTCGATGCACGTCGTCGCCATGTGCACCCGACACCTTGCCTAAATCAGTGAAGTCTCCCGCTGGGATGCCTGTGCTGCAGTACGCTTGCCCGATCAAGCCGATCGACGCACGTCTCTGCTGCCGCAACGTGCGCGCACGCTGATCTCGCCGATCCACTTCTGATTGCTTTTCTGATCTCGTCGAGAACCACGCCGCAACCAGCGACAATCTCATTTCGATTTGATCCTTCCTCCAAATCAACACAACATGACCTTCGAACAACCTAGCTCTGATACCATTTGTTAGAATAAAACCGAGGCATACCGTCGATCATCCGAGTACCAAGCAATCACACGAGTACGACACCAAGATTTGTTAACGAGATTCACCGATATGGCTACATCCCCGGGGCCTGACTATGGGCGCTCCTCCCTATGACACCATCACAATACCGCACCGGTCGCCCTGGACACCGGCACATGCTTTTCTGTGCTATTATGTTGACATATGTTACATTGTGTGTCTACCCCCGCTATATATGAGATGTCTACTAGGATACAAGTGTCCTATTAGGACACGACTCCATATCCTATCTAAACACAATACAACTCAGAGTTCAACTGTAACCTACCTTGTACACAATATTCGACACAACTCTAACATATAGAAATATATTACAAGGGTTTGTTATGGTAGCTACCTTTATCCTTACATTCATCTATAGTACAATCGAATGGAATGTGTATCCTAACCATAACTTTTATGACTCAAGGTGCTACACCCCAACTCCTTACAGGTACATATTATAACAACCATCATATTCAATTGTTGGCCAAAAACAATTCGAAGTACATAACCAGACATATTGCTAAATCAATCAATCAAATGTTTATGCCTACTTTAGTTCACTTGGTGTAGGTCGTAGGAAAATCTAGCACCTACCACCAGATCAATAGCCCTCCCATTCGCTTTTGGGTGTTGCTTTGGTGCTGGTGAACGAAGAAGAAGGGATTCTCATCTCGTGACCATTATAGAGAGAAGTGTGTATTTCAACCTTAAACTCTTGCCCTAGTCTAATTTACAACCCCGAAGTTCAATACAGTCGACATTACAATTCTGAACTCTTAAAACCGGCCAGGATTCAACCCTCCCCTCCCTATTGACCGATTTTGACCCGTTGACTATCCAGTCAGCATGTCCAATCATTAAGCCATGTCAGAAAAAAAATCAAAATTTCTAGAAAAACAAAAAAGAGTCAAAAAGTCAAACTTTCAAAAAAATAAAAATTTATGATAATTTTCACTATTTTAAGATTTCTTTCTTAAAAATATTGAATATAATTTATTTATTTATTGACAAAAAAGGCCGAATATGAAATTTGACAATATTTTTCATTACTTTAAGCAAAAAATTGAAACTTTCACAGAATGTTTAGTATTGTTTTCTTGATTACAAAATCTTTTAAAAAAATTCTCAAAATTTTATTATTTTGAAACTTTTGGCAAACAACTGGGCGGAAAATGCTATTTGAAACTAATTTTATCTTTTTAAGCAACATAATAGAAACTTTCCTAGAATGATAAGTATTTCTTTCCTGATTTTATAATTTTTATTTTTTATAATTTTTTATTTTACAGATTTCCCCTTTCTGGATTTATTCCTGGAACTTTTTTATTTTATATTTGTTTTCTTAAAAAATGATTTTTTTTTTGCCGACATGGCTCGATGACTAGAGATGCTGACTGGATGGTCAACGGGTCAAAACCGGTCAATTGGGTCAAAATAGGTCAACAAGGACAAAACCGGTCAACAAGGAGGGGACGGTTGAATCCTGGCCGGTTTTAAAAGTTAGGAGTTGTAATGTAGACTGTATTGGAGTTCGGGGCTGTAAATTAGCCTATGGCATGAGTTCGGCATTGAAATATGCACTTCCCTCACTATTGTATAGTAAGATCTATTAGCTTTTCGGGTTGCGAGACAACATCACTTCGATGGTTATGGTGGTGTTGTCTCAAATAAAAGTTCTCTAACTCCATCTCTTCTTGGTGGAGCTTGTTTTCACTTTTTTGAAACTATCAAACAGGGGGGGTTCCTAGCCTGATTTTTTTTACATGACCATGACTACCTTGAAGAAAAGAAATCTTGTCATAGACCGATATAATCTTTTCTTGTTTTCTAGCCCTATGAGATCAAAGAGTTAGGTCGATAATGATGTTTGCGAGCACAATGTTGGTGTTAACGTTGATCCCACATAACACCTTAGAGTTCTTGGCATCCCAAAGCTTTCAGAGCACTAGTAAAAGTATAAAGGGGTGAATAGAGGTTGCAAACCCTGTGGCGTCGGCGCTGACTAGACGCGGTCAGTGCACACTGATAGAACGCCAAAGTCGTCAAGTCGAGGGGCATATGAAGAACAAGTGATCCTCTGATGCAGGTAGGCAACATGGGCTTGATCCCACATTGCCAAGGAGCTTGGGGTTTAAGCTACCGTCATTCTTTATACACGACAGGTTGCTTCATTGTGTTGTGTGTTGGCGTGGCTTCATGTTCATCGTCAGTAAGATCATAATCTTCGTTCAACAAACTCTTCTTTTGAGTCTTTATCAGCAAGGTCCTCGCCATCGTATGATGATATTGAGGTGCGACTATTTGTCTATATCAGGGTGGTACCCTCACATATATGCTTGGTACTGTTGTCAATGTCCATACTAGGTGACGATCTATGTTGTAGTCATTCGACGAGATTTAATCCATTATAGAGTATTTTCATGTAAATTAATGGCTGAATTTTTCGATGTTGTCCATCGTGGGCGAGAGGTATGTTGGCAAAATGACAATGTATTCGAATACAACCGTGGCAACTATTTTAAGGTGTATGATCTTGCTTATAATCTCCGATTTGGTTAGGTTCGTTTCTAAATTGACGAGTCTAAGTATCCATTACCTGCTGGGTGTATCTGATTGTACTCGTGGTCTAATTTAAGTTCGGTTTGAATTAAAATGAAAAACACATTGATCATCGTCGTCTACTTCCAAAAAGAAGGTAGAGGTGCAAAATGGAGATAAGAAAGATGCTCTAGATGCCAACAAACTAACCGAACACCTTGTCACCTCATAATGTTAAATTTTTAACCATGGCAAATCAGACATTTTTATGACAAATTTAGTTATCGCGAGGATGGCAAATTCCTTTATCTAGCATGACAAATCCTGGCAAAACACACGACAAGGATTTGCTATACTTACTAAAGGAACTTGCCATCCTCGCGACAACTAAATTTGCCATAAAAAAGTTTGATTTGACATGTTAAAAAATCTGACTTCCAATTTGTAATGAAATAAAATTTTTTGGCGGTCATGTAATCATCAAGATTTTTTTAAAACACGGTACATTGGCAAACACGCATACACACTCATCCCTATGAATACATGTGTCTCATATTCAACGGAAACATCTCCTTTTATTGAACGAATATCGTTGTAGAAGGACACGTTATGGGCTGTGCAATCTCGATGTATTGATCAGTGCACCAGGCACGTATATATAAGTACAGAGGTGGGCCACAACCTTAACTATACAAGGAAACAGGAGGTGGGCCCTACACACAAATATACACGTACACAATATACTCAACACCCCCCCCCCCCCCCGCAGTCGAAGCGGCGCCAGTGACGCAAAGACTGGAACGGAACTCCTCGAAGGTAGAAGTCGGCAGTCCCTTCATCATCACATCGGCAAACTGTTGTGCAGTCGGCACATGGAGAACCCGTATACGGCCAAGACCACCTGCTCGCGCATAAAGTGGATGTCCATCTCAATGTGTTTAGTCCGGCGATGATGAACAGGGTTGGCGGAGAGGTACACCGCAGAAACGTTGTCGCAGTAGACAACCGTAGCCTGGGAGACGTCGTGATGCAGCTCCTGAAGTAACTGTCGTAGCCAGGTGCACTCGGCAACAGCGTTGGCCACAGCTCGGTACTCAGCCTCCGCGCTGGAGCGCGAAACCGTGGGTTGTCGCTTGGACGACCACGAGACGAGTGAAGGACCAAGGTAGACGCAGTAGCCAGAGGTGGATCGACGAGTATCGGGGCAGCCAACCCAGTCTGCATCGGAGTAGGCCACCATCTCTAGAGAAGTAGACGCCGTGAGTGTCAACCCAAGGGTCATCGTGCCGCGGATGTAACGAAGGATCCGCTTCACGAGAGTCCAATGGGAGTCACGAGGAGCATGCATGTGGAGACACACCTGCTGAACAGCATACTGAAGATCCGGTCTGGTGAGAGTCAAGTACTAAAGAGCGCCGACGATAGACCGGTAGAAAGGAGCATCCGACGCAGGCGAGCCCTCAAGAGCAGAAACCTTGGCCTTCGTGTCAACGGGAGTAGCAACAGGGTGACAGTTGAGCATGCCAGCACGCTCAAGAAGCTCATGTGCATACTTCTGCTGATGAAGAAAGAAACCATCCGGATGCCGAACAACCTCAATGCCAAGGAAATAATGTAGAGCACCCAAGTCCTTAATGACAAACTCGTCACGCAGCCGGAGAGTAATCTGCTGAAGAAGAGCTGCGGAGGAGGCCGTCAGGATGATGTCATCGACGTAGAGAAGCAAGTATGCAGTCGTGCCACCGTGGCGATAGACAAACAGTGAGGCGTCCGAGCAAGTAACGCTGAAGCCCAGTGTCTGAAGAAACCCGGCGATCCGCTGGTACCAGGTGTCGGGTGCTTGCTTGAGCCCGTAAAGAGAGCGGGACAACAAACACACATGGCCAGGAAGTGAGGCGTCGATGCAACCGGTGGGTTGCTCACAATACACCTGCTCCTCAAGATGGCCGTGGAGAAAGGCGTCGGAGACATCCATCTGGTGAACGGGCCAGCCGCGGGAGACGGCGAGCTGGAGGACGGTGCGGATCGTGCCCGGTTTGACAACCGGGGCAAACGTCTCAGTGAAGTCCACTTCAGCGCGCTGGCGGAAACCATGGACCACCCAGCGAGCCTTGTAGCGCTCGAGAGTACCATCCGAGCGAGTCTTATGGCGAAAGACCCACTTGCGGTGATGACGTTGGCGCGAGGAGGCCGAGGAACCAGTGTCCAGGTGCGGTTCCATTGAAGAGCATCGAACTCTTCCTGCATCACCGCAAGCCAGTGAGGATCACGGAGGGCGGCGCGAGCGGACGCGGGAAGAGGCGACGGCGCCGCGGTGCAGGCGGAGAGGACATACTCGTCGCTCGAGTACCGGAGGCTCGGACAATGAACGCCGCCACGAGCCCGGGTAACTGGGCCAGGCGGCGTCGTCGGAGCCACCGGCGAGGCGGCCGGCGAGGAAGCCGGCGTGATGGCCGGCGTCGGAACCGGCGAGGGGGCCGGCGTCAGGACCGGCGAAGAAGCGGCCGAGCCAGCGGCGCCCGACCCCGCGGCGCCCGAGTCGGGGGCGGCGAGTGAAGGAGAGGCGTCAGCTGCACCGGCAGGGTCGGCCGAGTCGGCCGAGGGGGCGGGTGCCGGCATGAGGGCGTGAGGACCGCCAAAGCCCGGAGGCGGACCACGGGCCGAACGAGACCGTCGACCTGACGAAGTCGTCGAAGAGCCGCCGGTGGCCGGAGGTGACAAGACGACAAGAGGTACCTACTGCTGAAACGAAAACACCATCTCATCAAAGTAAACGTGTCGGGAGGTGAAAACACGATGGGAGACGGGATCATAGCATCGGTAGCCCTTAGTGTTAGGTGGGTAGCCGAGAAAAATGCAGGCGATGGAGCGGGGTGCAAGCTTATGAGGCGCAGTAGCGGCGATGCTAGGGTAGCAGAGGCAGCCGAAGATGCGAAGCCCATCATAAGAGGGAGGTGCACCGAAGAGAAGATGATGAGGTGTAAAGTTCCCGCGAGTACGACATGGGCGGATGTTGATGAGAAGGGAAGCGGTGGCGAGAGCGTCAGGCCAAAAGCGCAGAGGCACATTGGCATGAAAGAGAAGAGTCCTAACGCAGTCATTGAGAGTGCGAAGGATGCGCTCAGCGCGACCGTTCTGCTGCGAGGTGTACGGGCAAGTGAGACGAAAAATCGTGCCATGTGTGGTAAGAAGATTACGAACAGCGAGGTTGTCAAACTCCTTCCCGTTGTCTGTCTGCAATGCAAGAATGAGACGACCAAACTGCGTGAGGACATAGGAGTAGAACGCGGCGAGAGTGGATATAACATCCGACTTGCGGCGCAACGGGAAGGTCCACACATAATGCGAAAAATCATCAAGGATGACAAGATAATAAAGAAAGCCCGTATTACTAGCAATAGGAGAGGTCCAAACATCGCTATGAATTAACTCAAATGGGTACGATGCAACAAAAGAAGAAGCCCTGAACGGAAGACGAGCATGTTTGCCGAGGCGACATGCATGACATGAGTGATCCTCGTTCTTATTACACGTGAAAGAAAAACTCCGAAGTATGTGGCGAAGGGTGGCAGGATTAGGATGACCCAAGCGAGCATGCCAAAGATCCACTCCGGTGGCGAGAGCGACAGGGGCGGCGGAAGTGATGGAGGTGGCGGAGTGAACCGGGTAGAGCTCGTCGGGGCTGTCACATCGGTGGAGCACCATCCGCGTGCGAGCGTCCTTAACAGAAAAACCACATGCGTCAAATTCAACGGTAACCAAATTTTCACGTGTAAGAGAACGAACAAAAACAAGATTTTTGATAAGTTCAGGAGAAACCAGGACATTAGACATGGATATTGGAGTGGAGTTAGACGGAAAATATGCGTGACCTATATGGGTGATAGGAAGAGAGGAGCCGTCACCGACGGTGATGCGATTGGAAGTATGGACAGGATAGGAGGTGTGGAGGTTACCGGGATAGGCCGTCATGTGGGTGGTGGCTCTGGTGTCCATGTACCAGTCGCCACCGCCGGTGTAGTTGGACGGGGAGGGAGCGGTGTGAAGAGCCGCCAGAAGGGCCGGGTCCCACGGCACCGGTGGGAGAGGTGGCGCGGCCGTCAGGGGCAGCAGCGGCTGCGGCCCACCTGGCTGCGGCTGCTAGCCGTAGGGCGCCGCGTAGGGCGGCGACGCGGCGTAGAACGCCTGATGTGGCTGTGGCCGTGCGCCGAGAAGTCCCGGGGCGGGGGCCCGAGGAACCGGCATGGAGTAGGCGTACACAACGCCGGTCCATGGGTTCTGGCCAGCGCACCACGGGGCCGGCTGATAAGCCTACTGCGGTGGGCGGGGCGCTCCTCCCTGAACGCCTGCGCCCCCCTGCTTGCGGCCACCACGACGGCCGCCGCGACGACCCCCCCCCCCATTGGCCGCCGGCTGGGGCGACGGGAAGGGGGCGGGCGGGAAACCTGACGGGAAGGCAGGCGCCACCGGCTGTGGCGGCGTCGGGCGCGGCGGTGGCGGGGCAGAACCCCCGCGGGTGTCGGCGACGAGGGCGGTGTGGGTCGCGCGAGTCCGCGCCACCCGCATCCAGCGCTCCTCCAACTTGAGGTACGCGACCACCTTAGCGAAGGTGGGCTCCGGGATGAGGGTGAGGTTGGAGGCGGCGTTCCCGAAGTCCTCGTTGAGGCCGCCGGAGAGGGTGCTGATGAGGAGCTCGTCGCCGATCTTTTCCCCGAGATCACGAAGCTCATCGGCGAGCTTCTTGAGGCGCATGCAAAAATCATCGATGGATGAGTCAAGTTGCTGGCACCCGTAAAACTCACCGTAGAGCAGGACCTTGCGCTGCAGCCGGTTGTTGGTGAAGAGGCCGTTGAGCTTGGTCCAGACCGCATGGGCGTCATCCTCGTCGTCCACCACGGTGTGGAAGAGGTCGCTGGAGATGGTGAGGTAGAACCAGCGGATGATGGTGGCGTCGAGGATCATCCACTCCTCGTCGTTGATCATGAGCGCCGAGTCCACGGTGCCGTCCACGTGGTCGTGCAGGAGGTACTCACGGAACACAAGCGAAAAATACCGCTTCCAGGCGGAGTAGGACGCGGTGGTGTGATCAAACTTGACCGGAACACGCTCATGGATGTTGAGGTCGCGGACGAGAGTGACATCGGGACCGGCGAACGGGTTGAAGACGGTGGACGAGGAGGAGCTCATGGCAAGGGTTAGGGTTTGGGACCCGCGGGGCGGGTTGCGGCGCGGGCTGGGAGGTGCGGCAGCGTAGGTGGCAGGTGGGGTGGAGCGGGTCCGGCACGGGTGGGAGGGAAGGGGGCGGCGCGGGTGGTAGGGAAGGGTGTGGGAGAGGGAGGGCGCGGGCGGAAGCGGCAGAAGCGGCGGCGGCGGCCTCGGGAAGAGGCGGCGGCGGCGGCGGCGGAGGTGGCGGGGAGAGGCGGCGGCGACCAGCAGCGGCGACGGCGACCGGGAGGGAGGCAGCGGCGGCGGCGGCTGGTGGCGGCGGCGGGGAGTAGCGGCGGCGGCGGCGGCGCGTAGGGGCGCGGCGGCGGCGGCGCGTAGGGGCGCGGCGGCGGCGGCGGCTTTAGGGTTTAGAATCGTGCTGCGATAGATACTATGTAGAAGGACACGTTATGGGCTGTGCAATCTCGATGTATTGATCGATGCACCAGGCACGTATATATAAGTACAGATGTGGGTCACAACCTCAACTATACAAGGAAACAGGAGGTGGACCCTACACACAAATATACACGTACACAATATACTCAACGATCGCCGAGAAGACTAGAATAAATCCAGAAAATGCAAACACTAATGCCAAAATTTAGGACTTGAACCCTGGGCTCACCACAAAAAACCTAACCACCTTGAGCTATATATGCTTAGTTCGCTGTATCATCAAGATTAGTATCCACGCACGCGAAGAATCATCACTTTACCTACCAGCGTCCCGGTCGGCTCGATCTGTTTTCTTCTCTTTATTCCCTCCTTACCCGACAAGCAAAGGTTATTCATGGAACGGCCAGCCGACACTCCTGCAGTGCTGCTACCTCGCTCTATGCATACGCTTCCATATGTGTAGTATAAATTCGAACGGCCTCACACTAGTAGCCAAGAATTGGCATACATTAAACCAACTTTCAGCCTTCTTCATAGATAGTTCTCGCATTACTCTTCCGATCCAGCATCAGGACAAGCCAGTGATAGATGCAAGTTAGCATTGCAGGTCTAATGTCGACGGTTGTTGCGTCTTACACCCCTGTGACTATGAGTCGCTCGCCCGTTCTGCCGTCTTCTTCCGGCACGCCGGCCAGCCGCTCTTGGAGGCCGGCGGCAGCGACGGCGTTCGCTAATTCTCTCGCCGTCAAGTGCTGCCGGCCGACGTCTGTGGTACTCCGCGCTCACCCGGAGAAACAGCTGCCGGCGTTCAGCATTCCCCCCACCGGTGCGTAAAACGCACTCCACATTCATCCTTCATGCATGTCAAATAATCTCCTTCACAGCTGTTGAAATCTGAAGTCTATGTGTGTGTGTGTGTGTGTGTGTGTGTGTGTGTTCAGCCCTGCTGTACCCTGTGCAACCGCCGGACAGCAAGGAGCGGTGGGACATCAAGGAGGAGGAGAAGCACGTCAAGATATGGCTCCAGGTGCCCGGGCTCTCGGAGGACGACCTCGAGATCACCGCCGGCGAGGACATGCTCGAAATCAAGAGGAAGCCTCGCACCGGGGCCGGCGGCCGCGAGGAACCGCCGGTGGAGGTGCACGGGGTGGGCTCCTTCCACGTCAGGCTTCTCATGACCAAGGAATACAACAGCGAGGACGTCACCGCGGAGCTCAAGGCCGGGATGCTGGAGATTACCATCGGCAAAGCCGACAACCGTGGCATAAAAAAACCAGTCGGGTTTGGGAAGAAAAGCACGGCCCAGAACACGCCAGCCCAAGACAAGCCGAGCTCAAACAATGCCGCCCAAGGTAATGGCGCCTCACCGAAAAATCAGAAGTGACCGGCCCAAACCGATCTTCAGTGCGTTTTTCCTTTTTCGTGTACTCATTTCCCATTCTTCTTTTGCGAAATAAGCAGCTTATGTTTGAAACCAGTGATGCATCGCTCGTTGTGGTGTGCGCTGTCGTGTGCGTATGGAGATTGTTTGTTCAAAATTGAGCTCTTTTACAACACTTCAGAAATTAATATAGTCCGTTCATTTCTCCCGATCCAGTGGCCCGGATGATTTGGTACTCCATCACTAATTCCAAGTGAACCTTCAGGAGGGCCAGCCCGGCACTATCACTTGAAAGCTCACCACCTCGGGGCGCAGTTTCTCACGTCCACGACCACGGGCTTCCTTCAAGGGCATGATTTGGGAAAACTGGTACCCAAGACGCTAAGAAGTTTTTAGGAAAAAAAAAACGCTAAGTTGATGCACTTGCTCCTTGTGTTGTGTGATATCGTGTGCGTATAAGATCTTGGATTGAAATTCGCAAAATCATTTATTTTCTGAAATACCAATGGCCATACATTATGTAGCAGATATTGTTTTAAAAACACACTTATAGAAATTGAAAAATGCATCCAAGTCCCTGGGGTTGTTGAAGTCTTCTTCCTCCTATATCCATCGATGACACCCTGTACGCAAATTGATGCCGCCTCTGACCCTCCATCTTAGCGAAGAAAACTTGATGAAACATAGGAGTTTGTAAAATCGGCGGTCAGGAATTCAGTGATGCAGAGCAAAAGACGTCGGCATTGCGGTCTATAGGGTAAATCACCACCTTGTAGAAGGAAATATCGGAGAGGGCCTGGAGAACGCTCCAGATCCGACATACTAAGTCGAGGGACGCAAACCTCACATGCTCCCCGACAAAAGTCGACAGCCTTCACTGGTAGGAACCGGAGATGGAGGATCAAGACAGAAATCCACGACACATCTGTAGGTCTGCCATCGAGACAGACATGCACAAAAAAAACCAATCCATATAACAAGACGAAGGGACAAAGGGCCAGCAGAAGCACCGGCAGAGAAGATTAGATGGGGAGTTACCGCACTGTCGCCTAGGTTGTGAGAGGCACGCGGGGGAGGGGGCGTAACAACTAATATCCACAAAATCATTTTGAAAAACTAAAACCTTCGAACAATTTGTTTCTTATACTGTAGCAAAAGGCCACATCAAATGAAAATACAAGACCAAATACAGCTGCTACTGCGCATCTTTGGATGAGGCAACGGTAGAGATATCAGGTGTATGTGGACATGGGAGTCAAACTGAATATCCGTGGCACTTTGCCCTTTTGTGAATACCTCCGTACATCTAAATAGTCCCACATTGTCTAGTCTTTAACTGTTCGGTAGACTTCTAGACTATATATAAAGACTCAAGGACACTGAAAAATGATGCAATTCAGGCTAAATTTATATTTGGTTTGGCTAGCCTTATTAAAAAAATCACCGATGGAAATTCTTGAGGTCATCTGAAGGTATCTTTCTCAATCATGTCCTTGTATTCTTTTTTATATTTCCATAGTTTATTATTTTTACACTAGTGATGATAGGAGTATATATTTCCGCTAATTTATTTATTCCGTCCATCATAGGGTCTTTCGTATATATTACTTCCTCAGTTCCTAAATATTTATATGGAGTTATTTTAGATTGTAGATTCACTCATTTTGCTCCATGTGTAGTCTATAATGAAATCTCTAAAAAGACTTATTAGGAATGTAGGGAGTAGTTGGTTACCGATTAGTCCATGTATTTACTGTTTAGCCCTGAAATTCTTTTAGCCATATTTTTTTGTTATTTTATTCAAAAATTAGATGAAACCACTCCCAAATTTTTATCTTGATTCCCTATATTCAGTAGACCTAAACAAACAATATTTTTGAAATTTTAAAATTTGAATTTGATCTATGTTTAATCTTAAATAGGTCATGACTTTCAATCTATAACTTTGTTTTAAATTATTCTTTTTGCAAATTGAAGCTCATGATATCAATTCCTTCTTGGAGGCGCCTACATAGAGCATAGGCAGGAGCATTGCCGCACACGCCGCCCTAGGACACATTTGTGAGGAGTACCACAAGGGTCTCAAAGGAACCCACTACATCATGTGTGTACGCCAAGATCATCAAGCAGAAATAATACGCATCAGGGAAGATGACACGACAACATCATACATTCAGGATCTGAAGGAGCACATCCGCAGAATGGAGAGCCAGATGCACCACAACATGAATAGCACCAGGAAGCTGATGACCTGCAAGACCGAGTTTGAGAATTAACTCGAGTAGGCACATGAGGAACATGAGCAGTAAATCAGTGTGCTAATAGATAAATATGAAGACCTGGAAAAAGCCGAAGAGAAGTTGGACAAGGGAGAACACCCAGAAGGACGACTCTGATGGATTCATCAGCGAGACGACGATTATGAAGACGACATTGACGAACAAGAAGACTCTCCTTCCAGCTTCTCTTCGGGTTTTTCCAGCTTCGTCTTCAGGTCCATATTTCTCTAATAAAACATTGATTTCTTCCTCATGTTCCTCGTGGTCCTCCTTGAGTTCATCCTCGAGCTCGGTTTTGTGGGTCCATCTTCCTGGTGCTATTCATACCGCGGTGCATCTGGTTCTCCATTATTCGGATGTGCTCCTCCAGATCCTGAATGTATGATTCTGTCATATCATCTTCCCTGGTGCGTACTATTTCTCCTTGGTGATCTCTATGTCCGCACATGATATAGGGGGGCCCTTTGAGATCCTTGTGATACTCCTCACAAATGCGTCCTAGGGCGAGTGTGTGACAATGCTCCTGCACATGCTCCATGTAGGCGCCTCCAAGAAGAAATTGATGTCACCAGGTCAATTTGCAAAAAGAATCAAATAAAATGGAGTTGTAGATCCAAAGTTATGACCTATTTAAGTTGAAAACTAGATCTGGTCAAATTCAAAATTTGAAGTTTCAAAAATACTATTTGTTGGGTCTACTGGATAGAGGGGATCAAGATGAAAATTTGGGCGTTGGTTTCATCTAATTTGAATAAAAGAACGAAAGTTATGGCTAAAAGAATTATAGGACTAAACGGTAAATATAAGGACTAATTGGTAACCAACTATTTTATACAAAAGACCCTACAGTGAACGGAATAAATAACTTAGCGGAAAAATGTACTCCAGTCATCATCAGACTAAAAATAATAAACTACTTCGCAAAGATACCTTCAGAACACAGAGAGAAGATAACTTCAAGAATTTCCATTGAAGAAATAATATTTTTATAAGGCTAGCAAAATCAAATATTAAACATGATTTTTAGCTGTCCCTTGGGTCTCTCTATATATAGTCCAGAAGTCTACCGAATAGTCAAAGACTAGCAACATGGCCTATGTAGATTTTTTTTCTAGCAGATGTGACACTATTTAAATGTACGGAGCTATTCAAGAGCAATTAGTTGACGAGTGTTTCTTCGAAAGCCTCACAACGATCAGCGCCACTTAGCGCACTCTCAGCCGCCCGCCACGTATCGCACTTGGGCACTCGCTTCGGATTTTGTTTTGTTTATTTTTCTACACGTGTTTTCTTCTTTTTAAACGATTTTTTAGGGTTTTTTTTGATGTTTTGGTTTTTCACCGGTCTTCCTTAGCCTTTGGGCCAAAAAATTATTCAGGAAAAAAATTGCGCAAAAAACGTGTTTTTTTGGCTTTCGCAAAAGACATGGTTTTGCTTTTGAGAGAGGCATAACCATGCCTCTCGGAAACAAAAAAAACGTGTTTTTCAATTTTTTTTTTGCTTCCGCGAGAGGCACAGTTTTGCTTTAGCGAGAGGCATGACCGTGCCTCTTGAAAACAAAAAAAAATAGTTTTCTGTTTTTTCCTTCCACGAGATGCATGGTTTTGTTTTCGCGAGAGGCACGGGTGTGATTTCGCAAGGGGCACGGGCGTGTCTCTCGGAAACGAAAAAACACGTTTTTGTTTTTTTTTCTTCTGTGAGAGGCATGGTTTTGCTTCCGTGAGAGGCGCGGTTGTGATTTTGCGAGAGGCACGACCGTGCTCTTTCAAAAAGGGGAAAAACAGTGCTCCCGGTTCGGTTTTTTCGTTATAATTTTTTTTGAAAAACAAGTTCATTAAAATCTATCGACATGGGATCTAGTTTTGAAGATCTCGACGCGGGAAATCCAACGGTGAAAACAGTTGAAGATTTGGACGCATGGTTTACAAAATAAAATGTTTTGAATAAACAGTTTATTTATTTTACTTTTATAAAGTTTATTTTGTTTCTACTTCTTTATTTTATAAAAGTTTATATTATTTTGTTTCTACTTATTTATTATATTAAATTTTAATCTGTTTTATTTTGTTTCTACTTATTTATTTTATTAAAGTTTATTTTATTTTATTTTTTATACTTATTTATTTTATTAAATTTTAATTTATTTAATTTTGTTTCTACTTTTTATTAAAGTTTATTTTGTTTCTTTCTGCTTTTCATGTTTTGAACAGAAAATACTTTGATAATTTCAGTGGCATGAATTTTATATAATTTTAGTTTAAAAATACTAGAGGTTTATAAAAGCTTTTTAGTTCATTCCTTTTGCTATTAGAGTTTTATAGAAGTTTTTTTGTTAATTTTTTTTTGCATGATATCATCATTTCATCCACATAACATGTGCAAGAAATTAGAAAGGGTTACGGCAAAAACTGGACGCACTTCGTGTATAAAACAGACAATCTGTTTCGAAGTATGAGGGTTTCATACAGAAACTCGTTTGTTACAAAGGGATTTCATTTTTTGAACTTATTTGAACTCCAGAGTTTTTCTGTGTTCAAAATGCACCATTCAAAGCCACGTCATCAATTTTCAACCCTTTCTGACTTCATTTGTTATTTTTCATGCATTTACTGATTATTTTGAGCTATAAGACCCTGAAATTGAAAAGCATTTCAAATGAACTCTGAAAAGGTTGAAAATTGGTATCGTATCATCATTTCATCCATATAGCATGTGCAAGAAAATAGAGAGGGTTACGGTAAAAACTGGATGAACTTCGTGTACAAAACAGACAATCTCTTTCAAAGTATGAGAGTTTCATATGGAAACTCGTCTGTTACAAAGGGATTTCATTTTTTTGAACTTATTTGAACTCCATACTTTTTCTGTGTTCAAAATGTACCATTCAAAGCCACATCATCAATTTTCAACCCTTTCTGACTTCATTTGTTATTTTTCATGCATTTACTGATTATTTTGAGCTATAAGACCCTGAAATTGAAAAGCACTACAAATGAACTATGAAAAGATTGAAAGTTGGCATGATATCATCATTTCACCCACATAGCATGTGTAAGAAAGTAGAGAGGCTTACGGCAAAAACTGTATGCACTTTGTGTACAAAACGGACAATCTCTTTCGAAGTATCAGGGTTTCATACGGAAACTCGTTTGTTACAAAGGGATTTCATTTTTTTGAACTTATTTGAACTCCATACTTTTTCTGTGTTCAAAATGCACCATTCAAAGCCACATCATCAATTTTCAACCCTTTCTGACTTTATTTGTTATTTTTCATGCATTTACCGATTATTTTGAGCTATAAGACCCTGAAATTGAAAAGCACTACAAATGAACTCTGAAAAGGTTGAAAGTTGTCATGATATCATCATTTCACCCACATAGCATGTGCAAGAAAGTAGAGAGGCTTACGGCAAAAACTGGATGCACTTCGTGTATAAAATGCACCATTCAAAGTTACATCATCAATTTAGTACATGTAGCTCTCATGGATAGATAAGTGACCAAATTAATAGAAGTTCATCATCACACTAAAAACAAAGTACATACATAGTTCTCATTGAACAACATATAGCTCTCCAGAGCATCTAGTTAAACCATACATTGAAACTATGTGAAACCTTTCAATGCAACAATAAATGCGATCATAATCACAACCAAGGTAAAAATTGATTCAACGGCATAATGATACCAAGCCTCGGTATGAATGACATATTTTCTAATCTTTCTCATCTTCAACCGCATTGCATCCATCTTGATCTTGTGATCATCGACGACATCCGCAACATGCAACTCCAATATCATCTTCTCCTCCTCATTTATTTTTTATTTTTTGCTTCAAGTAATTATTTTCTTCTTCAACTAAATTTAACCTCTCGACAATAGGGTCGGTTGAAATTTCCGGTTCAACTACCTCCTACATAAATAAAATCTATGTCAACTTGATGGGCATAATTGTCATAAACAATAAATGAACCAAATAGTTATAAAAGATAATATATATACCACATCCGAATCATAGCCAGGACGAGGGCCGACGGGGGCGGATACCAAAACCATCGCACTATATAAGCACAAGCAATAATAAAAGTAAGAAAATTAGACGAGTATCTATATAAAGTAAGAATTTTTTTTCTTTCAGAAGAAGATAAGAGGCTCACCATAGTGGTGCAGGCGACGAGATCGGCGTGGGCGATCGACGGCGGTGAAGACGGGGACGGGACGTGACGGACCGCTAAACCTAGACAAATCTCGGAGAAAATGGAGCTTGGAGGTCGAGCTTCGAGAGAAGAAAGTTTAACTAGCGTGGCTTGGGCATTTCATCGAACACCTCGTGTGCATAGGAGGTGAGCTAGAGCACCCAAATGCCCTCTCCTCGCCGGCCAGAAAAAACAGAGCATTGTGGAGTGCGCTGCTACAGTGACGGGGTATATATAGGCAACTCATTTGTCTCGGTTCATGGCTGGAACCAGGACTAAAGCCCAGCCTTCTGTCCCGGTTCGAGCCAAGAATCGGGACCAATGTTTGTGGGATAGGAGCGAGGCCCATTGGTCCCGGTTCGTGCCTGGAACCGGGACAAATGGGTCCATACAAACCGGGACCAATGCCCACGAGGCCCCGGCCGGCCCCCTGGGCTCACGAACCGGGACGAATGCATCCATTGGTCCCGGTTCATGAAAGAACCGGGACTAATGGGCTGGCCAGGCCCGAACGAAAGCCCCTTTTTCTACTAGTGACTACTAATCCGGTACAACTAAATCATTTTTGAGTATCGTAGCGATCAATTAGCATTATGCTAGTGAATTAGTCATGAATCTCATACTAGGGAAACACTGACAACGTGTTTGTCTAGAATGAATGGAAGTTTACACGTGGAAGTTTAGTAGGGGATTAGACATGGGAAGTTGAATTTTAGTCCCAATCCTATATTTGGTGTGTGTGGTGGGAATTAGTAAAGTGAATTTGAATGAAAATAACTTCCCATGTGAATTAACAGGGGGAGGCTGGAAAGAGATACGTGGGAAATGAACTCCTTAATTCTCTTTCCTCATCTCACCTCAATTCCCTTGCCCTCCAACCAAACAATGATTATATGTCACATAACCCTTAAATTGTCATTCCCTACCTTTAATAACCCCCAACCAAACATGTTGTGATACGTCCTTGGTGGGGATGGGGCAGGGAACTGCTTGCTCTAAGTACGAACTTTACTCATTTTTGTTGTCATTATTATTGTTTTCTTCTGGGAAACTTTCGATCTATTCATCTTTGATCGTGGAACAGTGAACACCGGAAATAATAAAAATTGCATTCAGATTCGCCGTCATCGCTCCTTCCTTGTCGGAGCCAGACAGAACTTGTTGCAGTAGACAGTCGAGAAGTCAATCGTGCTAAGGCCCCATAGGACCAACGAACCAGAAAAAATCACTGCTGACGAAGAGAAGTTTGAAAGATTGAAAGGATGCAACCTGAAGACGCATGAAACCTTACTCATTCTTGTTGTCATCGTTGTTGTTATTGGTCTTGCTTAACTTTCTGTTGCATCTTTGAAATAATAGATTGTGAGTATTTTTGTGCAGCCACGGATTGCACGCAAAGGAATTTTGTAAACACGGCAATTATCTCTCTCCATTTGCTATGCACATTCCCTGTCACTGCCAGTAATCGATCGGCCGACAGTTGAAAGTTCAGTCATCTTCCTCCGGCTACGAACTACTAGCACCACCCTAAAATAATCCGGCCGATCATTCTACTTCTTCCTACCCACTACCAAAATAATCATACTATCTAATCTAGAATCTCCGAGAAGACACAAAAAGAAACAAGACGAAAAAGAATGGACATATCTACAGTGAGCTTCAGGCGTCTGCAGGCTTCAGCTGCCGTTGGGCAGCTCCTGCTCTTCCCGGTGCGACGGGAGCCCCCGGCTCCGCAATGTGCGCGTGCTCGATGTCGTCATTGCGTTCGACGCCGATGCCGAAGCCGACGCGGACGCCGACGCATGCGACGTCGACGGGGTCGTGCCCGACGACGAGCCGTCGGAGTACTGCGACGAGCTGCGCAGGCCGTGCGCCCTCCTCCGGTACCGCGAGCCGGGCGCCCCGGGCCGCGTCGGCTCCTCCAGCGTGCTCTGCTTCTTGGAGAGGATGATGACCACGCGCTTCATGTCCGGCCGCAGCCGTGGGTCCGCCTGCACGCACAGCAGCCCGATGCGGACGCACATGAGCACCTGGTCCGGCGCGGCCGTCGACTTCACCGACGGGTCCAGCAGCTCCATGCTCCGCTCCTCCTTGTACAGCTTCCAGGCCTGCATGGCGCACGCAACACATTCTTATCCTTCCAGGCTAGCTGCATGCACGCGATGACACGGATCATCAATCAATGGAGGAAACCGCACATACTACTACGTACGTAATCGAGGAGGTTGTCGGCGCTGGATCGGGGCGGCGGGATGAAGGAGGAGTTCTTTCGGCCGGAGAGGATCTCGAGGACGAGGACGCCGAAGCTGAAGACGTCGGCCTTGGCGGAGAGGTGGCCGTGCATGAGGTACTCGGGCGCCATGTAGCCGTTGGTGCCGGCGACGCGGGTCTGGACGTGGGAGTGGCCGTCGCCGGCCTCCGGGAAGAGGCGGGCCATGCCGAAGTCGGCGATCTTGGCGACCCAGCGTTCGTCGAGGAGGATGTTGCTGGCCTTGATGTCGCGGTGGATGATGGGCGTGTGCGCGTCCTCGTGCAGGTACAGCAGCCCCCGCGCCACGCCCACCACCACCTCCAGCCGCCGCGCCCACGTCAGCTCCGCGCGCAATGGCCTGTCGCCCTCGCTGCTGCTGCCGGCTGGACATTCAAAAGACAAGAACACTGACATCAGAGCTACGCCGTTCATTCCGGCTTGTAAAATTCAGTTAAACTTGGCACCACATGCACGCGCGGCAGCCGCAGCAGGTTTAGCGTCGCCGTGTGCTGCCCGGCACTCGACGGTGACACATCGGATGATCAGACCGGACGGCGACGGCGACGTGCCAGCGCCGTCTCGTGGACCGGGTCGCCCGGGGGGGGGGGGGGGGGGGGGGGGGGAGGAGGAACTCAATCAAACGGAGGGAGCAAGAAACGTGCACATGAAGTGAATCCGGCCCCGGGTGCAGCGCGGTTGTACACTGCACCCAGAGGCGCCCACGTAGGACTACCATGAGGAAAACCAAGGCATTCAATGCCGGAAACAGCTAGTGGAAGACTTTTGACTCGGTCAAAAGGGCTATCGCAAGAAAGGGCCGCCTGGTCAAAGCAGAAGAATAATTGGATTAGAGTTTGGCACTAGGCTACTACTGCTATCAGTTCACGTATAGACTGACTGCGATGTCCATCCACAGGGGGCACAAAAGTATGGTGCACGTTTATTGCTTTTCCTCGTGTATGTATATGTGTATATGTAAGAACCGCGCGTGCAGGAGTTGGAGATTCGCGGCCAAAGCAAGAGCAAGTGCGTCAGAACCGCCTCACCATCGAAGGCGAGTTTAGTGTCAAAAGCCAACTTTCTATGCGTGCGTCGAGCCACCTGGTTAAGTTGTAGCCTAGAAAGAAAAGCAACCGATGGGAGAGGAACAATTGGTCACTGATTCTGGCTTCGTGGATCAAACTGTCTCTTTTCAGAGGCCCAACGAATTTTGACGCGAAGCGTACGGCCCCGTAAGTAAAAAAGCAAACTACTCTTCCCCAGCAAGCAAGCGATCGGCCTGGATATGGATCTAGTGCATCATCTCGGCGTCATGTGGTGCATATGCGTACTTGCCGTGCCAAGGACACATTATTTCGCGCTAACAGATTTCTTTCTGAAAGTGAAACCGGCAAGGCAACACATACATGGACATGGTCTCATCTTTTTTACAACGCGCCGCGGACACGAATTTTTCAAACAAAGCGTGCTGTGCTGACCATTCGTGCGTTGGAATTTTTCAAAAGGGCAGAGTGTGCTTTTGCCGTTTATGGCCTGGACCAGTAGTCGTGGCCTCGGGATCACACGGTTGTTCGCTTCCGTTCGTGCTTCCTAAAGGGGTAACAGCGACAACAGCGCAGCGTACTACGGGCTACAACAGTGGACCGCTCGTTGTTCATCGCACCTACGTTATGGATGACCAACGAGCTGAAATTAACCTATGCAATTTTTTTCTAGTAAAAACCCATAATTCTAGCATCTACAGTACAATTCTAAATCCAACCTCGCAACCTGATACCCGATACAAATGTCAAGTTGCCAACCCAACAACTGTACGGCGCAGTCTCCTACAGAACCCAATTCAAATCTTCGAAGCATATGGATGTGGCTATCAGCCTATGATGCCAAATTAAATTAAGAAGACCAAAAGTGTCTGCACTCGCTGACTGCCTCTGCATTTTTTTACTGTCTACTATAGTTTTACCACGCCATGTATATCTATGCATGTAGCATTTCTTTAAAAAAAAATTCTAGATAGATGCTTCCACTGTTGCAGAGCATGGCCCTGTTCCATCATACCATAGATTGATGTGAATGTGTATACGACTATACGGTGCTGGTGCGACATTGCTCTCGTAAGATTGTCTGCACTCACCGGTTCAGCAACCATCAATTCAGCATGCGTGTGCATTCTGAATAGCAATAATTCTAGCAGACGTCTATGAGGGCATCATTTCGTTGAGTTTTCTTTCTGTAAGATATATGCGTGTTCTTGCAGAGAGCCGTCGGCAGCATGACACCATCACTGACGCGAGCAATGAACGGATATGTAGTGAGTACGTTCCTAGTCCTACTCTGTGTGAACTCGCTGCTGCAATTTTCCGGTGCATTAATTTCCTACCAAATATCACCACCAACCACGAAGCATCATGTGCATCTGTGCATTCTTCGTCTTCCGATCGCACAGGGTTGGTCGGAATTCGTGTTTCCAATGCGTAAAATGGGGAATTCACTCACGAATCAACCAACCAACTAAATTAAAGCATGGATTGGAAGGAAAGCAGGGGAATGGCGACGAGAAATTATCAAGCGGAACGGGTGGGATGGGACGGAGCGACTCACAGTGTGTTTTGTTGCCGGAGGTGGGCGGCGGGGCGGCGGCGGCGGAGAAGAGGATCTTGTCGAGGCTCTCGTTGGGGACGTACTCGTAGACGAGGAGCTTCTCGTCGGCGCCGTGGGCGCAGTAGCCGAGCAGGTTGACGACGTTGCGGTGCTGGACGCGGGACAGCAGGTTGGCCTCGTTCTTGAACTCCCGCGCGCCCTGCCTGGACCCGGCGCCCAGCCGCTTGACGGCCACGTCCCGGCCGTCGGCGAGCTGGCCCCGGTAGACGGGGCCGAACCCGCCCTGCCCGAGCTTCTGCTTCTCCGAGAAGTTGCGCGTGGCCGCCGCCAGCGCCTCGTAGCGGAACGCGCGCTGCTCCCGCGCCGCGATGGCCTCCAGGTCCTCCTCCTCCCGCCGCGCCGACGCCGACGACCCGCGGCGGGAGCCGAACGGCCGCCGGATCCGCTCCAGCAGGTCCCGCGGCTTCATGTCCTCCTCCGCCAGGCCGGCCGGGCTTCGCCGGGGAGGGGGAGAACGCGGTGGGCGTCTGTCGCGCGCCGTGCGCGTCCGGGCGGGCGAGGGACGGAGGAAGTTTGGCAGTGAGGCCGACGCGCGCGTGTCGTGTCTGCCTTCGGGGTCGGGGTGGTGTGTGGAGCTGGATGAGGGATGAGGAGCGCGAGGTGTTTGAGAGCCGTCGCTGCCGCGGGGGAGCGAGGAAAGTTCAGGCGACTGCGCGTTGACAAACGGTGGTGTGCCCGTCCGGGCTGCCGGTGCCGTGACCTCGGGCTATCGTTGGCTGTGCATCTGCATCCGACTCGGCACGTACAAATCTTTGCGTACTGTTCTGCAACAGATATGGGCGACGTTCCTCTGACTTCACTGTGCTGCCAGCAGCAGGCACGCACGACAAGCGACGCCCCTTCTTGGCGACTTCGTTCGGCTCCGGGAAACTGCGGCGAAACGGCGGGCGCCAAGATTGACCCACCTTTTTCCGTCTTCCTCCGCGCATTTTTGCTTGGTTTTCGGAGGCAAATGCAATGGAGACGGGGAAGCAATGCACTGCCCACGTTTTCCCTCGGAAAGAAAACTTGTTAAACTTGTTTTTCTTTGAGTTAAATACAATAAAGGTGCCTCAACTTGTCCTCCGTTTAGTGTCTATAGTTACAAAACACATGAAACTGGTGCTCGAACTTGTCCGACCGTATAAATACGGTGTTTTCATTTGTACTTGGACATATGTCCGTCCCGCGTGGCGTGCTATCGTGGCAGTGGCCCACCTGTTAGTGGCTAAGAGTTAGGAAGGGCTGAGTGGCCCACGCGTGAGGATTTTTTATTGAAAACTCCCACATATTTATTTAATCATGTAGGAAAACCCCACAAATTAGAATTTTTTTGCATGATGCAGGATCAAACCTAAGAGCATCTCCAGCTGTTGGCCCCCCAGGGGACGCCTAAAATCGCCGCCTGGGGTGAGCCGGCGTAAAAAATGGGCCTGGGGCGAGTTGGTCCCCAGCCGCCGGCCCCAGGGCCGTCCCCAGGCGTGATTAAATAAAAAAAGTACAGCAAATTTCGGCACAGTTCGGCGAAGTTCGGCAAACACGACAAATTTCGGCCAACTTGAGCATATATTTGGACAAAGTTCGCCGATTTTCATTATATAGCAAATATATAATAAACTAATCTAAAAGAAACTTGCTGAACACCGAGTAGTCGCCGTTGTCGCCACCATCCTCGTCGCCGACCTTCTCCTCCCTGACGCGGGCGCCCCTGCTGCACCCGGCGTCGCCATGGCGGACTGGTGGCGGCGGCGGCGCGTCGTCGTCGTCGCTGTCGTCGATGACGACGACTCCTCCTTCGTCGTGGCCCCGGCGGCGCTCCGCGAAGCGCTGCAGGGCGGCGCACTGGCGCTCCATCGCCATCTTGAGGGAGTCCTGCCGTGTCCATTCAAGGGCCGCGTCGTCGTCGCGCTCGACCTCGCCGTGCTCCGTCTTCATGGCGGCGAGCCCCGGCTCTGCCTTCACCGGCGCGAGCCCCGGCTCCGTCTTAGGCTTGACGAAGCGCGGAGGAGGAGCCGACGAGGAGGCGCGCCGGCCGTCCTCATTGATGACGATGCCGGCGCTGCGAGTGCGCCGGCCGAGCGGCGACTCCGCCGCGGGCTCGGCCTTGACGCCGAGCAGCGCCGGAGTGCCGGAGGAGTGCGAAGAAGAGCGCGGGGAGGAGGAAGAAGAGGAGGAGGAGCCGAACCTCCTTGGTGCCCATCGCCCATCGCGTTGGTGGTGCGCCTGGGCAGCCGCCCTCGCCGGGGGGTACGCCAACGGCAGGTCATTGCCGCCCTCGAGGCGCGTCAGCACGCCCTCGAGTGTGCGGCCGGGGACGCCCCACCACAGGCGGCGCCCCTCGCTGTTCTTCATGCCGCCGACCACCGCCGCCGTTGGTGGACGCCAACCGTTGCTGCTGACGGCGTTCGAAGTACGCCGCCCAAGCCGCATGGTTGTTGGCGGCGTACTGGGGGAGGGAGAGTTGGGCGACGGTGAGGGAGGCGCGCACGACGTCGACCTCCTCGGCGAAGTACCCGGGTTCGGCCACGACGTCGGACAACGGGGGAATGGGCACTCCCCCTTTGCTGAGCTTCCAGCTCGTCGGCCCGGCGCACATGTCCGGCGGCGCCGGGATGTTCGCCTAGAACAGGAGTCAAGACTCCTGTTCGCGGAGCGAGCGGCGGCCGAAGCCGTTGGCCGCCGCCTCATCTCCGGGGAAACGCTCGGCCATCGGGAGAGGGAGGAAGAGCGAGGGCTCGACGGCGGCGCTCGGGAGAGGGGGGCTCGGCGGCGGCTCTCGGGAAAGGCAGAGCTCGACGGCTAGGGCGGGTAGGGCTAGGGCTGGTGTGGCAGAGGCGAGGGAAGCCGCCGGCTTTATATAGCCGCGTCCCGCCCGTGTGTATTCGTGCGAGGGAGGGGAGGCGTCGGCACCGTCCCGTGACGCGCCGCCCGTGAGGAATCAATGGTAAGGCTGACCGGCGGCAGCCTTGCCATTGATTCCCCACGGGAAACCGAGGCGTGAGGAAAGACGATGCGCGGTGTTGCTGACGCGGCGGGCCCGTGGCTCTTTCGCGCCAAAACCGCTCGCCCCGGCGTCCCCGAGCGCCCCCCAACGCGTCGGGTTCGGCCTGGGTCCGCCGGCTCTTATTTCGGACCAGGCCAACGAAAATCGAACTTCTAGGAACGCGACTGGGCCGATTTTTCTGCGCCGATGCGAAAAAATTGTCTGGGGAGACCTTTCTGAGGGCGCGGCTGGAAATGCTCTAACATCTTGTGATCACGGATTGCATATTTGCATTGCACGCACGGGTTGTCCACCATGCCATACTCTACATAGTAGATATTGACTAGTTCGAACTCTATATATTGCATTGCTATGCAAAAGAACTTTGGAGCACCAACACATTGTGTCCTTTTTTTCGAAGTTTAAATAAACGGATTTTTACAGCTAAACAAACTCTAAATTTTTATACATTCACATATAGAACTGTAATATATCCGTGTGAATTTTCATCAAAATCTATGTTTGTACGCGGGAGATAAAAAAGGCAATTACATGCAAAAATCAGCTTGTTTTTCTGGCGGGATTTTTGTCTTTTTTCGCAGGGTATAATATAACATAATTTCAAACGAAATTTGAAAATCACTTACAGCACATGCATACATTTTTGTGTGAAAACAATCAGCTTTTTTTTGAAACTTTTAAGTGCCAGTTTTTAGCCTTTCAGAAAAGCATGCTCAGTGGCCACCGTGCTCCAAAAAACCGCTTTGGTTGCTATGTACCTCTTCAAGTGATTTCTGTTTATATATGGTGCTTCTACGGACCCGTATAAGTTTTATTTTTATTTTGTCAAGTCCTATATTTTTATTTTTCATATTACTTTTACCATTGAAAAAGAAATGTAAGAAAAAATTCAACTGCCATAAACTTAAAGAAAGTGTTATTGCATTTGAAAAATGTTCAGCATGTTTTTGAAAAATGTGTCACATGTATTAAAAATTGTAACGTTTTTTTAAAAAATGTTCTTCTTACAATAAAAAACTGCTAATGTTTATTTTAAAAAAAGTTCAACATGCATTAAAAAATAATTCTGTAACATTTTGAATAATTGTATTAAAAAGTTCAACACAGTACCTTTTAATGCATGTTGAGTAGTTTACAAAAGGGACTGTCTAAGACTCAGTCGACTGAGACTTCACAAAGTCTCAGTCGGCTGATGTCATTTAGGGACATTAGGCCTGTTCCTTAGCTCGTCATCTGCTGGACTATATTCGGCTTAGGTTCTGGGCTTTCTTTTTCTGTTTGTTTGTTTTTTATTTTGGGCCGGGCTCTTTACCGTGTTTGTGTATTTGGGCAGCCTGTTTATTTGTTTTCTTTGACACAGCAAAAAACGTACTCAACAGAAAAAAGAATAGGCCCAGGCGATATGCGTGCTCGATCTTTGTACTAAGAAGAACTCAACTCGTTGTATGTGTCTGTGTGCTTGTTTGTTTGCTTGGGAAAAAAAATAAGAAAAAGCATCAACTATGCATATATGTGCTGGTTTGCTGGAAAATTTCCGCAGCTTTATAAAAGTTGTGTGATTATGTTAATTCCCATCAGCTATACCAGTGTTTACAAACAAAAAATCAAAAATAAAACAGCTGCTATGATTTTTGACAAAAAAGAATTACTATTATTGATTATAACTGATAGTAATTCAGGATATCATGCCCTGGCACACAATTTGCTAGCGACACCACTCTGAGACTGGAGAGATGCACATTTGAAAAATCAAAATCTGAACAAAAATATATAATCGGAACAGATGCCCATCAGCTACTAGTTACGATGTCTGAACAAATTTGAAAGACGAAAAATGACTTGCCACATCAATTAAAATCTCCGTCAACTTGTTTTTACAGACTTTAAAATATACAAAAAAAGAATTCTTATAGAGTTTGAGAATATGTCGCCCATCAGATAAAAAAAGTCTAAAAATATATATATTCTAACTTTCAGATGTAAACAAGGGGATTGGACAAGAAAAATAAATGGAAAAACTTTGGCTACTTCGTTAGTTTCATCGACAGTTTAGACAAACACACAAAAATAAGTGGGACTTTATAACTGATTTAAGTAACAAAACAAAAAAGGAAATGAAAAAAAAAGGTACTATAACTTTTATGTAACATAATAAAAACTACAATGAAAATGATCCCTCCACACTCTTGGTAAAAAAAGACTTGCAGTTGCCCCCCTCTCCTACCGCCCTTCAACAAAACAAATGTGAGTTGCAGTCAGATAACTAGACATGCAACTGCAGTAGGTGGTGACACTGCAGTTGCGTGCCTAGTATCAGACATGCAACTACCCCTTCCTCTCTCGCCATCCTCTGACATAATAGAAGGTCAGTTGCAGTCCGAAGGGTGGCCCTGCAGTTGCAGTCGAGGATGCCACTTGCAATTGCATGCTTAGTATCAAACATGCAACTCCCCCTCTCCCTCCGTTGCGCTCCAACAAAACAAATGTCAGTTGCAGTCGGGTGGTGGCACATGCAATTACAGTTGGGGCGACGCTTGAAGTTGTGTGCCTAGTGTTAGACATGCAACTACCCTCCCCTCTCCCGCCGCCCACCGAAAAAACAAAGGTCAGTTGCGGTCGGATGAGTGCACATGCAATTGCGTTCAGGGGGGGGGGGGTGAGGGGGTCACACTTGAAGTTGCATGCCTAGTGTGAGACATGCAACTGACCCCTTCTACAACCTCCCACCGACGAACAAAAGGTCAACTGCAACCAATAGGTAGACATGCAATTGTAGTTGCATGTACAGTGTCAGACATGCAACTACCCATCCCTCTCTTACCATCCCGTGACATAACAAGTTGTTACTTGCACACGAGTGGGTGGACATGCAATTGCAGTTGAGGACGACACTTGTAGTTGCATTCCTAGTGTCAAACATGCAACTACCCCCCTCCTGTCGTCGCCTCCGAAAAAACAAATGTCAGTTGTAGTCGGGTGGGTGCACATGCAATTGCAGTTTGGGGGTGACACTTGCAATTGCATGCCTAATGTTAGACATGCAACTCCCTTTCCCTTCTCCCGCCACTCTCTGACAAAACAAAGGTCAGTTGCAGTCAGAGGGGTGCACATGCAATTGCAGGCGGGGGCGACACTTGCAATTGCGTGCCTAGTGTCATACATGAAACCGCCTCCTCTCCCACTGCCCACCGACAAAACAAAAGGTCAGTTACAGTTGGTAGACATGTACTTGCAATCGGGAGAAAAACACCACTGCCCCCCCCCCCCCCCCTACAAAACACTACTGAGTTGCAGTCATGTTGAAGACATGTGGTTGCAGTCGGTGCCGACACTTGCAGTTGCGTGCCTAGTTGCAGACATGCAAGTACCCCTACTTCCCCTCCTCCCACAAAACATCATAGAGCCAAATGCGGTGGGATAAAAGAAAATGAAAAATAAAAGCGCCATCGTTGAGCCACTACCTCCCCCTAGAGCCACATTGGGGTTATTGCACACGCCCTCTCTCTCTCTCTCGTTGAGCCACTACCCCCTAGAGCCACATGGGGGTTATTGCATGCGCGCGCCCACACACACACACACGCACATGCACACTTGGGGGTTGTTGCATGGTGATGAACATGCAACTGATCGGGAGTAGTTGGGTGCCAAGGGTGGACATGCAATGGGCCACCTCCTATGGCAGTTGTGTGTCAATGGTGGACATGCAACTGGAGAAGAAGGAAAATTCCCACGTGCGCGGCGGGGTGGGGGGTTGTCTTGGGATACTGTTCTTGTGTGGTGGGAGATAAAAACAAAAGAAATGAAAAACAAAATAAAAACAAAAGAAAAAAAATAAAAACAAAAGAAATGAAAAACACCGTCATTGGGTCGTCCCCTAGCGGCACGCGCGCACACACACAGCTGGGACAATTGCATGTCGAGGATGGAGATGCAACTGCCACCGCTAGGGGGGATTTCGTGTCTAGGGTGGACATGCAACTAGAGAAAAAAAGGACACCCCTCTCCCGAAGATTGTCTTGGAATATTATTCTCGTGCAGTGGGAGAAAAACAAAACAAAAAAGGAAGAGAAATGAAAAACGCAACTGCTAAATGTCTAACTAGTGCCTCCTAAGGTCGCCTCACATGTTGATCCTAAAAAGGCCGCAACACATATAGCTGTGCATTGAACGTGTTGTGTATAGTTGCAACTTGTGCAATTAGGCATGAGAGTCAGATATGCCACATGTAGGAAAAAACAAATAGTTAGAAGAAGTTTCATTTCTACCAGCATAGTGTTCCTTATGTTAGGGCGCGCGGCAAGTTAGTAGAAGTTTTTTTAGAAACAAAAACAAAATTTTATAAAACATCGCCAACCCTACCTTTAGTTGCATTCTGACTCTTCCTCGACGCCAACAACCAATTTGTAAAAACAACTTTAGCCAACAAAAAAGTACATGCAACTTTTTATTGCGGGAAAAACATCCATCTATTCATCAAAACATCATGGCGATACAAAAAGAAAATCAGGAGTAAGAAAAATTGCATCCATGCATGTAGACCATCTAACGACAACCATAAGCACCAGAACGAGTCAATGGTGGGCCCCATCATTGTCCCTCCCTCACCGGAGTAGAACTTTAGTCTACTAACAAGTACAACCGCGAAAAAAAACAAATAAAAGAACAAACATAGAGTATTGTTTATTCTTATTTACATTTTGAAAAACAATTTATAATAAACGCGTAAGCCAAAAAGAAGTAGTATAACTGCAAAAAGGAAAGGAAAATGAGCATGTATAAAATTACTCGTATGGATAAATTACTTAAAAAAAAAACAAGATGACAAGTTTGACACTCTAATATGGTTAGTTGCACCAAAAATTATGTGCAGTTTAAATGTATGAAAACTATATTGTAAAACAAATAACAGAAAAGAGGTCACCAAAAGAAAAGCAACATCAAGACGCCCTTTGAATTTCCCCTCCTAAGCCTAGGGTGTTTTTTTTTTTGCAAAAATAGAGTGTCTAATTTGCGACACATAATTATTTTTAATAAGAAACTTGACACAAACAAGGCCAAAACCTTGCCCCAGGCTAGCCCCGACAAAGAAGAACAAAAGGACAGGGCCCAGCCCAAAAACAAATAGAAGAAACAAAACAAATGGGCTGGTAGTGCAGTTGCACGAATCTTGAAGCATCCAACGATCCAACGGACAAGGCGTTGACTGAGACTTCGCAAAGTCTCAGTCGACTGAGATTTAGCATCTCCGTTTACAAAATACAACTTTGTCAATTTGTTAATAATTGGACATTTTAGAAATACAACGAAGATGCTTGTTGTCCAGAATGAACATACATAAATTGACACAATAATTTCTAATATAGGTTGAACTATTTCAATCCCCATAAACTTTTGAAAAAGTTCATGTCTATCTCTTCAAAGTACGCAAAAATGAAAATAGAAAAAATATTTCAAATAATAAATAAATTCATATTGTATTTCTTATATGGGAAATTTACGTTCCATGAAACTAAACAGGAACTTAGGAAAAAATAAAAATAAAACTGGTAAATAAAGCATTAGAAAATTGCAGAGCAATATGTGCAAACTGTCTACATAGCTTCCTATGGACAGATCCAGCTGTGTTTGACCAGGAACCGCCAGGTTCGAAACCCCTCCAATTTATTTTTTAAAAAAATCATGTTATTTCTAATGAGCATACACTTTATTTCAATTCTTTTCTATGTGATTAAATAAAATACAAGCTGGTTTCTGTAAAAAGAATCTCACGCACGAAGCACCCATCACTTTCCCCTCTCAGCCACTGACAGATGCATCACCGCTGCACACCACGTAGGCTGGACGTACGTTCAAATATGGAAGGAGACACTGTATTTGCACGGCCGGGCAAGTTCGAACACCAGTTTTATGTATTTTGCAACTTTGAACACCAAACTAATCGTGCAAGACAAGTTGAGACATTTCCGGTGTATTTAACTCTTTTTCTTTCTTTGCTTCGGCGACTTTGCCGGAGTAGTATTTTCTACTGCCCGGTATCACTGTCCGGAGGCTAATCTAATCCAGCTCCGTGATATGGCACGCGGGCGCGGCGGCCAACAGAAGAATCTGACCACAGGTTCCGATCCAATCGACGAGAACGTCAGCCTGGCCTTTGAGCTCAAGTTTGCAATCAGTGGGGTGGATGCGTGCAACAGAGACGTGTCCATCAGCCAGTTCAGCAAGGCACGCCGGTCGTCTGGACGCAAGAAGAGTCAAGATAAGGGCATTTTGAGGAAGCCCATCATTGAAATATACAAGTCAAGTTCTATAATGTAAAATTCTCATTAGTATATGAAAGTGATAACATAAGAGACTCTCTATCATGAAGATCATGGTGCTACTTTGAAACACAAGTGTGGAAAAAGGATAGTAACATTGTCTCTTCTCTCTTTTTCTCTCATTTTTTTGTTTGGGCCTTCTTCTCCTTTTTTTGGCCTCTTTTTTTCGTCTGGAGTCTCATCCCGACTTGTGGGGGAATCATAGTCTCCATCATCCTTTCCTCACTTGGGACAGTGCTCTAATAATGATGATCATTACACTTTATTTACTTACAACTCAATTCTTAGAATAAAATATGACTCTATGTGAATGCCTCCAGCGGTGTACCGACATATGCAATGACTCATGAGTAACATGTATGAAAGAATTATGAATGGTGGCTTTGCCACAAATACGATGTCAACTACATGATCATGCAAAGCAATATGACAATGATGAAGCGTATCATAAACGGAACAGTGGAAAGTTGCATGGCAATATATATCGAAATGGCTATGGAAATGCCATAATAGATAGGTATGGTGGCTGTTTTGAGGAAGGTATATGGTGGGTTTATGGTACCGGCGAAAATTGCGCGGTACTAGAGAGGCTAGCAATGGTGGAAGGGTGAGAGTGGGTATAATCCATGGACTCAACATTAGTCATAAAGAACTCACATACTTATTACAAAAATCTATTAGTTATCGAAACAAAGTACTACGCGCATGCTCCTAGGGGGGGGGGTAGATTGGTAGGAAAAGACCATCGCTCGTCCCGGACCGCCAATCATAAGGAAGACAATCAATAAATAAATCATGCTCCGACTTCATTATATAACGGTTCACCATACGTGCATGATACGAGAATCACAAACTTTAGAACAAGTATTTCTCAAATTCACAACTACTCAACTAGCATGACTCTAATATCACCATTTCCATATCTCAAGACAATCATCAAGTATCAAACTTCTCATAGCATCCCCAATCTTAGGCTCTTGCCACTCCTTGTTCTATAATCCATCAAATCTTTACCCAAAACTTGAAAACTTCACAACACAAAACTTAAAAGAGAATCTCGCGAGCTCCGTTAGTAAAAGAAAACAAACCACCGCTTCAAGGTACAGTAATGAACTCATTCTTTATTTATATTGGTGTTCATACACTCAAATACTAGCCATAGATTCATCAAAATAAGCAAACAACACACGAAAAACAGAATCTATCAAAAATAGAACAGTCTGTAGTAATATGTAGGTTTCGAATACTTATGGAACCCCAAAAATTCTAAAATAAATTGCTGGACGTGAGGAATTTATCTATTAATCATCTGTAAAAAGAATTAACTAAATAGCACTCTCCAGTAAAAAAATGGAAGCAAATCTTGTGAGCGCTAAAGTTTTTGTGTTTTACAGCAAGATCGCAAAGACTTTCCCCAAGTCTTCCCAAAGGTTCTACTTGACACAAACACTAATTAAAAGCATAAAACCACATCTAAATAGAGACTAGATGAATTATTTATTACTAAACAGAATCAAAAAGCAAGGAACAAAAACAAAATTGGGTTGCCTCCCAACAAGCACTATCGTTTAACGCCCCTAGCTAGGCATAAAAGCAAGGATAGATCTAGGTATTATCATCTTTGGTATGCAATCCATAAGTGGCTCTCATAATAGATTCATAAGGTAATTTAATTTTTTTCTAGGAAAGTGTTCCATGCCCTTCCTTAACGGAAATTGGAATCTAATATTCCCTTCTTTGATATCAATAATTGCACCAATCATTCTAAGGAAATGTCTACCAACAATAATAGCGCATGAAGGATTGCAATCTATATAAAGAACAATGAAATCTATGGGCACATAATTCCTATTTGCAACAATAAGAACATCATTAATTCTTCCCATAGGTTTCTTAATGGTGGAATTCAAAGAGAGAGAAGAAGCCATCTAGCTAATAACTATGGGCCTGAAGGTCTGAATTAAACTACTCACACATCACCGAAGAGGCCATGGAGTTGATGTAAAGGCCCTCCGTGATCGATGCCCCCTCCGGCGGAGCTCCGGAAAAGGCCCCAAGATGGGATCTCTTGGGTACAGAAGGTTGCGGTGGTGGAAATAGGGTTTCGTGGTTCTCCTGGATGTTTTTGGGGTATATGAATATATATACATATATAGGAGGAAGAAGTAGGTCGGTTGAGCCACGAGGGGCCCACGAGGGGGGAGGGCGCGCCCCTTGCCTCGTGGACTCCTCGTTTGTTTCTTGACATCCACTCCAAGTCCTCTGGATCACCTTTGTTCCAAAAATAACTCCCCCGAAGGTTTCATTCCGTTTGGATTCCGTTTGATATTCCCTTTCTGCGAAACACTGAAATAGGCAAAAAACAACAATTTGCACTAGGCTTTGGGTTAGTAGGTTAGTCCCAGAAATAATATAAAAGTGTAAAATAAAGCTCATTAACATCCAAAACAGATAATATAATAGCATGGAACAATAAAAAATTATAGATACATTGGAGACGTATCATTGCATATGGGATAAAGGGGACTTGATGCTTTAATGCTATGGTTGGGTTTTACCATAATGATATTTAGTAGTTGCGGATGCTTGCTAGAGTTCCAATCATAAGTGCATATGATCCAAGAACAGAAAGTATGTTAGCTTATGCCTCTCCCTCATATGAAATTGCAATGACGACTATCGGTCTTGTTAACAATTGCCTAAGACAATTTCGCACACCGATCCACCATTATTCCACACTCGCTATTTATAATATTTAGTAATATATTCTAACTTTATGATAACAGCACCTACTTTTATATTTTATCTCTCTGATACCATGCAAAGTTATCCTCTTCATACCCACAACGTAGTTTTATTTCTCGTTTCTAGTTAGAAGCATACGTTCGGTGTACGTAGAGTCGTATCAGTGGCAGATAGGACTTGAGAGAATATTGATCTTATCTTTAGCTCCTTGTGGGTTTGACACTCCATACTTATCACTTCCACCATTGGGAATTGCTACGATGATTCCCTGCACTTGGGGATTATCAAGCTCTTTTCTGGCGCCGTTGCCGGGGAGCAATAGCGTGGGGTTGATATTCTCGTGTGTGCTTGTTTGCTTTATTCACTAAGTAGATTTTGTTTTTCCTTTTTTTGTTTCTGTTTAGTTGTGGGTGAAACGTACAATTTTTTAAAATAATAAAAATACAAAAATTACTTGCCTCTCATACCTAAAAAGTTTTTCAATAAAGAGAAGTGACGGGAAGGTTATGCATTGGAGAAATGAGGGTCGACCTTGAACACTTGTGTTCATGCTCATGGAAACAATGTAAAAAAAATTCATGGAAGATTCTCTAAAAACAATTATCCCCTTTTATATATCCATTGTATTATAAAATAATGTGCCAAGCCTTGGTTTTAGGATGATTAGATTGCTTGTTTACTTTGTGCAGTACAAAAACAGAAACTTTGGCTGTAGCGCGTGATTTTACATTTTTTACTGGAAAGTCAAATGGGTCTGAAACATTTTGCACATTACTTCTGTACATTTTTTTAAAATTTTAATATTTTGTTAGAATTTTTTGGAGTTACAGAAGTTTACTAAACTTCCAGATTACTACAGACTGTCCTATTTTTGACAGATTCTGTTTTCTATGATTTGTTCGCTTATTTTTATGAATCTACGGGTAGCATCGGGGGGTATGAACCGTGGTGAAGTTGGAATAAAGTAGATATAGTTCTAATATGAAATTGGAATAAGTTTGCAACAGTACCTAAAGGTAGTGATTTGCTTTATTTACACTAACGGATCTCACAAAGTTTTTGTTAAAGTTTTGTGTGGATGAAGTGTTCGAAGATCGAGGAGCTATCAATATGAGAAGAATAAAGAGAGGAAAGAGCTCAAGATTGGGAATGCCCAAGGCACCCCAAGTAAAATTTTCAAGGATACTCAAGCATCTAAGCTTGGGGATGCCCCGGTTGGCATCCCATCCTTCTTCTTCAACAATTATCGGTATACCTCGGTTTTTGTTTGGTTCACATAATTTGTGTCCTTTGTGTTTTTGTTTTTCCTTTAAGAACCATGCTAGTATGAGATAGCCCTTTATTTATTTATATAATACTTCATGTGCTTCACTTATATCTTTTAAGTATGATCTTATAGAATTGCTCTTTGTGCTTCACTTAAATCTTTTGAGTATGGTTTTATAGAATGCTTCGTGTGCTTCACTTATATATTTTGAGCTTGGATATTGGTTAGTATATATTAATTGTAGAATGCTCCATGAACTTCACTTATATCTTTTGGAGTATGAATAATACTATCATCTAAAGTGGATTTAGAAGAAGTTTGCTCCCACTATTCTGAATGAGGAGAATTTTGCTTATGTGGAGACTAGTGAAATTTCTATGCTTGTAGATCATGAACAAAATGCTTTATGTGCTGGTTATATTGTTGAACTCATTCATGATTCTACTGAAAATTATTATGAGGGAGGAATACATGCTTGTAGGAGTTGCAATAATATCAAGTTTCCTCTGTATGTGCTTAAAGTTCTAAAGTTATACTTGCTTTGCCTTCCTATGCTAGTTGATTCTTGTTCCCATAAATTGTGTGATCACAAAATCCCTAGGAATAGGAAATGGGTTAGGTTTAAATGTGCTAGTTCTATTCTTCATGATGCTCTCTTTATATTTCAATTCTTATCTTTTATGTGAGCATCATTGAAATCACCATGCCTAGCTAAAAGGCATTAAAGAAAAGCGCTTGTTTGGAGACAACCCAATATTTACCCTTACTGTTTTTGTGTGTTATCATGATTAATATACTGTAGTAATCATTTATTATTATAGATTTTGCTTCAATAAAGTGCCAAGTAAGACCTTTGGGAAGACTTGGGTGAAAGTTAATGTGATCTTGCTGTAAAAAATAGAAACTTTGCGCTCACGAGATTAGCTATCTTTTTTTACAGAAGAGTGCGATTGAGTTGATTCTTTTTTCAGAAGATTAATAGACAAATTCCTCACGTCCACCAATTTATTTCATAATTTGTGGAGTAGCAGAAGTATGGTTGGTGTTCAGATCATTACATACTGTTCTGTTTCTGACAGATTCTGTTTTCATTGCATAGTTTGCTTGTTTTCTAGTTTCTATGGCTTATATTTATCAATATAAATTGTAGAAATGATATGGTACAGTAGGCATTGTGTGAGAACAATTATGAACCTTGTCTTTGACAATACCAAAGTGAATGGTTTACTCTTTATCATACTAACCTATCTCACGAAGTTCCGTTAAGTTTTGTGTGTTGAAGATTTCAAGCTTTGGGTGAGATATCGATATGAGGAGAATAAGGAGTGGAAAGACCCTAAGCTTGGGGATGCCCAAGGCACCCCAAGGTAATATTCAAGGAAGACTCAAGCGCCTAAGCTTGGGGATGCCCCGGAAGGCATCCCCTCTTTCGTCTTCAAAACTATCGGTATACCTTACTCGGAGCTATATTTTTATTCGTTACATGATATGTGTCTTGCTTGGAGCATATTTTCAATTTTACTTGCTGTTTGAATAAAATCATTGGATCTGAAATCTTGAATGAAAAAGAATCCTCCCATGGCTAGTTAATTATTTGACTACTCGGTGTTCTTCACTTATATCTTTTTGGAGTAGTTTGTCATTTACTCACGTGCTTCACATATATCCTATGAGTAGACGGTTGAATGAATTGAATATCATAAATCTGAATTTATATGCGTTTCATATGCTTACAACATGGGGAGTAATGACTTCACACATAATAAGCATAGGTAGTAAACTTATTGGAAGTTAGCAAACGCAGAATTGGTCACTTGAACAATTCATGAAAGAATATTGAAGGAAGAGAGATTCCATATATAAATATACTATCTTGAACATCTTTTGTAATTGTGAGCACTCATTAAAATATGACATGCTAAAAAGTTGATTTTTGACAAGGAAGACAACTTAATGGGTTATGTTTTCCTATATTCGAAACGTTATATTGTCTTGGATCATCCAACATGTTGAGCTTGCCTTTCCCCCTCATGCTAGCCAAATTCTTTGCACCAAGTAGAGATACTACTTGTGCTTTCGAATATCCTTAAACCCAGTTTTGCCATGAGAGTTCACCATATCTACCTATGGATTGAGTAAGGCCCTTTAAGTAAGTTGTCATTGTTGCAAGCAATAAAATTTCTCTCTAAATATGTATGATCTATTAGTGTGGAGAAAATAAGCTTTATACGATCTTGTGATGTGGAAGAAATAGAAGTGACGGACTGCATAATAAAGGTCCATATCACAAGTGGCAATATAAAGTGATGTTCTTTTGCACTAAGATTTCGTGCATCCAACCATAAAAACACATGACAACCTCTGCTTCCCTCTGCGAAGGGCCTATCTTTTATTTTTGTCCTATACTTTATACAAGAGTCATGGTGATCATAACCTTTTGATAACCCACAAGTATAGGGGATCGCAACAGTTTTCGAGGGTAGAGTATTCAACCCAAATTTATTGATTCGACACAAGGGGAGCCAAAGAATATTCTCAAGTATTAGCAGCTGAGTTGTCAATTCAACCACACCTGGAAACTTAATATCTGCAGCAAAATATTTAGTAGCAAGTGATATGATAATAGTGGTAACGGTAACAAAAGGTAACAGTAGTAAAAGCAATGTTTTTGGTATTTTGTAGTGATGATAGCAATAGCAACGGAAAAGTAAATAAGCGAAGAACAATGTATGGAAAGCTTGTAGGCAATGGATCGGTGATGGAGAATTATGCCGGATGCGGTTCATCATGTAACAGTCATAACCTAGGGTGACACAGAACTAACTCCAGTTGATTGATATAATGTAGGCATGTATTCCGAATATAGTCATACGTTCTTATGGAAAAGAACTTGCATGGCATCTTTTGTCCTACCCTCCCGTGGCAGCGGGGTCCTTACGGAAACTAAGGGATATTAAGGCCTCCTTTTAATAGAGAACCGGAACAAAGCATTAACACATGGTTAATACATGAACTCCTCAAACTACGGCCATCACCGGTAAGTATCCCGATTATTGTCACTTCGGGGTTAACGGATCATAACACATAATATGTGACTATAGACTTGCAAGATAGGATCAAGAACACTCATATATTGATGAAAACATAATAGGTTCAGATCTGAAATCATGGCACTCGGGCCCTAGTGACAAGCATTAAGCATAGCAAAGTCATAGCAACATCAATCTCAGAACATAGTGGACACTAGGGATCAAACCCTAACAAAACTAACTCAATTACATGATAGATCCCATCCAACCCATCACCGTCCAGCAAGCCTACAATGGAATTACTCACGCACGGCGTGAGCATCATGAAATTGGTGATGGAGGATGGTTGATGATGACAATGGCGACGGATTCCCCTCTCCGGAGCTCCGAACGGACTCCAGATCAGCCCTCCCGAGAGGTTTTAGGGCTTGGCGACGGCTCCGTATCATAAAACGCGATGATTTCTTCTCTCTGATTTTTTTCTCATCTAAACTCAATATATGGAGGTGGAGTTGGAGCCGGAGAGGCAACAGGGGGCCCACGAGGTAGGGGGCGCGCCCCCCACCCTCGTGGCAAGGTGGTGCCCCCCTGGCCTTCATCTTTGGCAGGTATTTTTCTTATTTTCTGAAAAGTGTCTCCGTGAAGTTTCAGGTCATTCCGAGAATGTTTGCTCCTGCACATAAATAACACCATAGTAATTCTGCTGAAAATAGCGTCAGTCCGAGTTAGTTCCATTCAAATCATGCAAGTTAGAGTCCAAAACAAGGGCAAAAGTGTTTGGAAAAGTAGATACGTTGGAGACGTATCAACTCCCCCAAGCTTAAACCTTTGCTTGTCCTCAAGCAATTCAGTTGACAAACTGAAAGTGATAAAGAAAAACTTTTACAAACTCTGTTTGCTCTTGTTGTTGTAAATATGTAAAGCCAGCATTCAAGTTTTCAGCAAAGATTATAACTAACCACATTCACAATAACGCATAGGTCTCAAGTTTACTCATATCGATAGCATAATCAACTAGCGAGCCCTAATAATAAAACTCGGATGACAACACTTTCTCAAAACAATCATAATATTATATAACAAGGTGGTATCTTGCTAGCCCTTTCTAAGACCGCAAAACATAAATGCAGAGCACCTTTAAAGACCAAGGACTGACTAGACATTATAATTCATGGTAAAAGAGATCCAGTCAAGTCATACTCAATGTAAACTAACAATAATGAATGCAAATGACAGCAGTGCTCTCCAACTGGTGCTTTTTAATAAGAGGATGATGACTCAACATAAAAGTAAATAGATAGGCCCTTCGTAGAGGGAAGCAGGGATTTGTAGAGGTGCCAGAGCTCGGTTCTGAAATAGAGGTGAATAATATTTTGAGCGGTATACTTTCATTGTCAACATAACAACCAAGATATGGCAATATTCCATGCTACACACATTATAGGCAGTTCCCAAACAGAATGATAAAGTTTATGCTCCCCCTTCCACCACAAGCATCAATCCATGGCTTGCTCGAAACTATGAGTGCCTCCAACTAACAAGAGTCCTGGGGGGAGTTTTGTTTGCAATTATTTTGATTTAGTTTGCATAAAGCATGGGACTGGGCATCCCGGTGACCAGCCATTTATCTCGTGAGTGAGGAGCGGAGTCCACTCCTCTTGAGAATAACCCGCCTAACATGGAAGATACAGACAGCCCTAGTTAATACATGAGCTATTCGAGCATACAAAACATGATATTTATTTGAAGATTTAGAGTTTGGCGCATAAAAATTTACTTGGAACGACAGGTATATACCGTGTATAGGTAGGTATAGTGGATTCATGTGGAATAACTTTGGGGTTTAAGGAATTTGGATGCAAAAGCAGTATTCCCGCTTAGTACAGGTGAAGGCTAGCAAAAGACTGGGAAGCGACCAGCTAGAGAGCGACAACAGCCATGAACATGCATTAATATTAATCAACATTGAATGCAAGCATGAGTAGGATATAATCCACCATGAACATAAATATCGTGAAGGCTATGTTGATTTTGTTTCAACTACATGCGTGAACATGTGCCAAGTCAAGTCACTTAAATCATTCAGAGGAGGATACCACCCTATCATACTACATCATAACCATCTCAATAGCATGTTGGCACGCAAGGTAAACCATTATAACTCATAGCTAATCAAGCATGGCACAAGAAACTATGATCTCTAATTGTCATTGCAAACATGTTTATTCATAATAGGCCGAATCAAGAACGATGAACTAATCATATTTACAAAAACAAAAGAGGACGAGTTCATACCAGCTTTTCTCATCTCAGCCAGTCCATCATATATCATCATAATTGCCTTTCACTTGCACGACCGAACGATGTGAATAATAATAATAGTGCACGTGCATTGGACTAAGCTGGAATCTGCAAGCATTCAATAAATAGGAGAAGACAAGGCAATATGGGCTCTTTTGTCAGATAAACAATAATGCATATAAGAGCCACTTCAACAATTTAATTATGGTCTTCTCCTATCGACCCCCAAAGAAAAGAAAAGAAATAAAACTATTTACACGGGAAAGCTCCCAACAAGCAAAAGAAGAACATGAAATATTTTTGGGTTTCTTTTTAATTACTACTACAAGCATGGAAAGTAAACTAATTAAAAGCTACAACTAATTTTTTGTTTTTTCTTAAGGTTTATTAAACACACAAGAAGAAAGCATAAAAAGGAAATTAAACTAGCATGGATGATACATGTAGCGACCAGACCTCAAACGGTCTGATCTCTGTGCTTAGGTGTCATCCCTGGATCAGTAATGCTGACACCACACAATACTCGGAGGATTTATAACAGATTAGCAATCACACACTTATTACATCGAGTGTCTCAATAGAGAACTTATTACAATAAATATGGCTTAAGGCCATCTAATAACGATAACAGCGGAAGGCTTGGAAGATAAGTGAGTCCATCAACTTGAACGGCATCACTGAGTATAGAACCACGACCTAAAAACTCCTTAATCATCATCTGAAAAGTCTGCAACATTAACATTGCAGCCCGAAACGGGTCAGCACATGGAATATGCTGGCAAAGTAACACATAGAGAGTAATGGAATGAAGCAGCTATTCTATATGCATATTTGGCTGGTGGAAAGCTTTATGGTTACAATTTTGCGTAAGGCCAAATTTTCTCTACTGCAAAGGAATAAATTTTATTTAACTATCATGGTAGTTGTTAAACATTGAGAATGGTTGATAGCATCCTCAATCCCAATTAAGCATCATCATTAAACAAAACCCAACAAAATTAATTTTCAGAGCAACATGTTGAGATTCACATGATAATCCAAGTACTAGATACTCAAGCTGTCCATAACCGGGGACACGGCTAACCATGATTAGTTTATACACTTTGCAGAGGTTTGCGCACTTTTCCCCACAAGACTCGATCGCCTCCGTTTGGTTTCTCGCACTACATGGTGTTTGAGAAGACGGATGACCGAGACATAGTCTTTCAGAAGCGCTAGCACCTTACGATGGATAGACTGTTACACCTACTTTCCCCTACATCTGCTAGTCTACCCTGTAAGAGTTCGCACGACTTAATCAACTATGCTAGAGCCCATAATAGCTTGTGGCTGCACACAAAAGTTTCTAGTATGAAAAATCTCATGATCCCTTTGGGACTGGGTGGCGGTCCATAAAGAAAAACAGGCAATCCTGGAATACCCAGGTACCTCAATCCACCCAGATGTGCGTTTAAGTTGGCACCTTAGATAAACCATTAATTAACAAACTCACATCTGTCATGGATATCACTCACCCAATCCACGTCTACTAGCGTAGCATGGCATAATAGGCAAACGTAGAAGTAACTCCCAAAGGTTTGATAATATAACAGGTAATAGGTACTACCTCAACTACTTCTCATCCCACAATTTAATTAGATCCTAATCATGCAATGTTTGAGGATTGATCTAATGCAATAAAACTGGGTAGTAGGAGGTATGATCAAAGTGTTACTTGCCTTGCTGATGATCCACGAAATCTAGAGATTCGAAGTAACAGGCGGCGCACTCCGGGTATTCTATCGCAGACAAACAAACAAGCATACAATAAGTATTCATCTAATGCACAGATAAAACTCAAATAAGAGATCTAACCAGAAAGTTCAATTTAAGAACTCCGGTTTGCAAAAAGAATCAAATCAAACGAAGCAACGAAAGTCAAACGGCAAAAGAAACAGGCTTTGTTTACTGTTCTGGATCTAGGGCAATTTTTACAGTGGCAAAAACTTGTTTAAGTTGGTTCACGGATAGAGGGTTTCGAGACGAAACTCCACGCTCTTGAATCGCCTGATTTCGATAACCGAGCGAAAAGTTATACTAAAACGAAAATCGGATCAGGAATCGCGATCAGAAAAATCGCGGATTAAATCCTAGAAAAAGAAAAACGACGAACGTTCACTAGAACGAACGAACGGACGAACGCTCGCTAAATAAATAAATCGGAAAAACCAATCTTTTTAAAATGAGCCGAAACTAAAAAAAATAAAACCGCGACTTTTTTTTACCTCGGGCGGCGGCTCCAGCGGCGGGCGGCGGCGGCTAGGGTTTCGGGCACGGTGGGCTGGGGAGGCTCGGGGCGGCGCTATTTAAAGGCTGCCCCCGGGCGGAGTCCCGCTCGGGTACGGCCCAAAGTCGGTTCGCGTTTTTTTAAATTATTCCGCGCAGAAAGACAAATAAAAGAAATACTAAACGGGCTCCAAAAATCCCGAAATAAATTTTTCCGGGATTCTAAAATCAAGCCGCACAAGGTGAACATTTATTTGGGGTCTAAATGCAATTTTGAAAAACACACATTTTTCCTAAATTCAAATAAAATACAGAAAAACTCCGAAATAAAATCCTATTTGATTTTATTATTAAATCCTCAATATTTCTTTATTTTGGGAAAGTCATTTTATTCCCTCTCTGATATTTTTGTAATAGAAATAATTGATGATAAAATAATTAAAATCAAATGATCCTATTCTCAAAATTTGAGAAAACTCAAATATGAAAATAACGAAATCCCCAACTCTCTCCGTGGGTCCTTGAGTTGCGTAGAATTTCTAGGATCAAACCAAAAGCAAATAAAATATGATATGCAATGATGGTCTAATGTATAACATTCCAAATTGAAAAATTGGAATGTTACAAACCTACGCCCCTTAAGATGAATATTGCCCTCGAGATTCAGGTTGGCTAGAAAATAGGTGAGGGTGGTCCTTGAGCAAATCTTCCTCTTCGCTCCCAGGTGGCTTCATCCTCCGTGTGGTGGCTCCACTGAACCTTACAGAACTTGATAACCTTGCTGCGGGTGACTCGGCTGGCAAACTCTAGAATCTTAACTGGTTTCTCCTCATAGGTCAAATCTTTATCCAACTGAATTGCTTCCAATGGCACGGTGTCTCTCAAGGGTATGTCAGCCATCTCCGCGTGGCACTTCTTCAACTGAGAAACGTGGAACACATCATGAACTCCTGACAATCCTTCAGGTAATTCCAACTTGTAGGCCACTTCTCCCATACGTTCCAATACTCGGTATGGTCCTACAAATCATGGCGCTAACTTTCCCTTAACACCAAAGCGCTTTGTTCCCCGAAGTGGAGATACTCGAAGATAAGCTCTATCTCCAACTTCGTAAACTGTCTCCTTGCGTTTAGAATCTGCATAACTCTTTTTCCTGGATTGAGCTACCTTGAGCCTATCGCGAATCAATTTCACCTTCTGTTCAGACTCCTTAATCAAATCAGGTCCAAACAACTGGCGGTCTCCAACTTCATCCCATGACAGCGGTGTTCGGCACCTTCTTCCGTACAAGGCTTCGAAAGGGGCCATCTTTAAACTGGATTGATAGCTGTTGTTGTAAGAGAACTCTGCATACGGCAAATTCTCGTCCCAACTAGATCCATAATCTAGCGCACAAGCTCTCAGCATGTCCTCCAAAATCTGATTGACTCTCTCGGTCTGTCCATCTGTCTGTGGATGAAAAGCTGTGCTGAACTCTAGCTTGGTTTCCAAAGTTTCATGCAACTGATTCCAGAACTTTGAGGTAAATTGGGTTCCTCTATCTGATACTATGCTCCTTGGAACTCCATGCAGACAAACGATTCTGGTCATATATATCTTTGCCAACTTAGCACTGTTATAAGTGGTCTTTACCGGGATGAAATGAGCTACTTTCGTCAACCGATCAACTACAACCCAAATCGAGTCATAGCCTGAACGAGTCCTGGGTAATCCCGTGATAAAATCCATGCCTAACTTATCCCACTTCCATTCGGGTATCGGCAATGGTTGTAGCAATCCTGCTGGCTTCTGATGCTTCGCCTTTACTCTCTGACACACATCACAAACTGATACATACTCCGCAATATCTTTTTTCATTCCTGTCCACCAGAAAATATCCTTCAAATCCAAATACATCTTGGTATTTCCTGGGTGAATCGAATATGGTGAATTGTGTGCCTCTTGCAGAATCAACTTCCTGATCTCCGGGTCATTGGGCACATAAACACGGTCTTCAAACCATAAAGTATCGTGCTCATCCTCACGAAATCCTTTAGCTTTTCCTTTACTCAGTTTCTCCTTAATAAAGGCAATCTCCTTGTCAGTCTTCTGAGCTTCTCTGATTCTATCCATCAAAGTTGAATGAATCTCCAATGCTGCTACATAGCCTCTCGGAACTATTTCCAAACATAGTTCACGAAGATCCTCGGCTAACTCCCTTGGTATTTCTCCCGTCATTAGTGTATTGACATGGCTTTTGCGACTCAATGCGTCAGCTACTACATTAGCCTTTCCGGGATGGTAATGCAATCTCATATCATAATCCTTGATGAGCTCCAACCATCCCCTTTGTCTGAGGTTCAACTCCTTCTGCATGAAAATGTACTTCAAACTCTTGTGATCCGTGTACACCGCACAATGATTTCCAATGAGGAAATGTCTCCATGTTTTTAATGCATGCACTACGGCTGCTAACTCCAAATCATGCGTAGCATAATTCAACTCGTGAGGTTTAAGTTGTCTTGAGGCATATGAAACAACTCTCCCTTCCTGCATAAGCACTGCTCCAAGTCCTCGATGTGAAGCGTCACAATACACCTCATAATCCTTGGTCTGGTCTAGCAAAATCAATACTGGTGAAGTAACCAAGCATTTCTTCAACTCCTGGAAACTAGCCTCACACTCCTCGGTCCATATGAACTTGGTATCCTTTTTCAACAACTCCGTCATAGGTTTTGCAATCTTGGAGAAATTCTCAATAAATCTCCGGTAGTATCCTGCGAGTCCAAGGAAACTCCGGATCTCGCCAACTGTGGTTGGTGCTTCCCACTTGGTCACGGTATCAACTTTAGTGGGATCTACTGATATACCTTCTCCGGATATAATGTGTCCGAGGAATCCTACTTCCTTCAACCAAAACTCACATTTGCTGAACTTGGCATACAACTGATGTTCTCTGAGGTTCTCAAGTACCAATCGCAAATGTTCCTTATGCTCCTCTTCACTTTTCGAGTAAACCAGAATATCATCAATGAACACCACGACGAACTTATCCAAGAACTCCATAAACACTTTGTTCATCATGTTCATAAAATAGGCAGGTGTGTTAGTCAGACCAAATGACATAACGGTATACTCGTACAGCCCATACCTGGTGGTAAAACCTGTCTTAGGTATATCCTGTTCTCGAATCTTCAACTGGTGGTATCCTGATCGCAGATCGATCTTGGAAAATACCTTAGCTTCTTGCAATCGATCAAACAGATCATTGATCATTGGTAGTGGGTACTTGTTCTTGATCGTTACTTCATTCAATCCTCGATAATCAACAACCATCCTTAACTATCCATCCTTTTTCTCCACTAGAAGTACTGGTGATCCCCAAGGCGACGATCTTGGGCGAATGTAACCTTTATCCAGTAACTCCTTGATCTGCTTCTTAATCTCCACCAAATCCTTTGCAGGCATCCTGTATGGTCTCTTTGATATTTGCCCTGTGCCTGACAATAGCTCAATCAAAAACTCAATATCTCTATCCGGTGGCATGCCTGACAACTCTTCTGGAAATACTTCAGGGAAATCCCTTACCACTGGTACTTCCTCCTGCACAACTCCTGTTAAACAATTTACTTGAGTCCCTTTTGGCACATGTCGGGATACATACTTGATCCTTCTCCCTTCTGGGGTGGTAAGCAAAATTGTCTTACTGGCGCAATCGATGTTTCCTCCATACATCGACAGCCAATCCATACCCAGAATTACATCCAAACCTTGTGATTCCAAAATGATTAAATCCGAGGGAAATACATGCCTACCTATACTCAATGGCACTTGAAAACATCCTTGACTAGCCATATACTCCGCTCCTGGTGAGCTTACTAGCATAGGTGTTCTAAGAACCTTAGTGGGCAAGTTATACTTATCCACAAATCCCCTTGATATGTATGAATGCGATGCACCAGTATCAAAAAGAATGAGTGCAGTAAATGACTTAACGAAAAACTTACCGATTACTGCATCCGGTTGCTCTTCAACCTCCTCCACGTTAACGTGGTTCACCTGTCCCCTGTTGAAAGGGTTCGGCTTCTTCCCAGAGCTTCCATTGCCATTCTGGCCTTCAGGACATTCATTGGCATAATGTCCGGTCTTCTGGCACTTAAAGCAAGTAACTTGGCTCAGGTCCTTCTTGGCTGGGGTTGATGGGTTGGTACGGTTCTGGCCGTTGCTTCCTCCATTGCCATTACCATTCTTGGTGCCGTTGTGATTGTGCGAGCCACCTCCTCCATGGGTACGCTAAAAATGTCCTCCCGATCTAGGGGTAAAACGTGGCTTCTGCTGGGCTCCAGAATTGTACTTCCCTTGTCCATACTTCCTCTTGCGGTTCTCAATTTGCTGCTGCTTGCCTTCAATCATAAGAGCACGGTCTACCAACTCCTGGTAGTTGTTGAAGGTTGCTATCATCAAATGCATGCTCAACTCATCATTCAGTCCTTCCAGAAACTTCTCCTGCTTAGCTGCATCCGTAGCAACGTCATCTGGGGCATAACGTGCTAATTTACTAAAGCCCTCCACATACTGGCCAACTGTCCGTCCTCCTTGGCGCAAGTTGCGAAACTCACGCTTCTTCATGGCCATAGCTCCTGCTGAAACATGGGCAGTTCGAAAAGCCTGCTGAAACTGGTCCCATGTGACAGTGTCGACAGGGGAAGTGGCTGTGAAATTCTCCCACCATGATGCTGCGGGTCCTTCAAGCTGATGTGCGACAAACTTCACCTTCTCCGCATCTATGCATCCTGCTGTGGTCAACTCTCTAGTTATCTTGTGGAGCCAATCATCTGCTACTATCGGCTCGGTGCTACTGGAAAACACCGGTGGATTCAGCCTAAGAAAATGGGCTAAGTGATCAACAGGTGGTGGTGGTGGTGGTGGGTTGTTGTTCCCCTGATTCTGATTCTGAACTAGCAACTGCATCAATGTGTTCTGCTGCTGGATCAACTGGGTGAGCTCTGGTGGAAAGGTAAATCCGGGGTCACGTCTCGGAGGCATCTAAGGGTTTAGAAAAGATGAGGGTTTAGAATAGAGGGGGTCTAAAGAGAAAACACTACCCATATGCACATGAGGAAAAAACAAACAATTCACTTCCTTCAATCAAACAAGGGCATACAATCGATCTAACTATCGCAAAAGTGCTCGGACTACTGTATTTACATGGTGGACTACTACTACTGATGAGGTGGTCTACTAGAAATATTCTTCGGTTGCAGACTCCATGATATCTGCTCCGGCTTCATCAACATAGTCATCATCACTATCATCTGGGTCCGAGTCGGTGTCGTCGATGATGATGTAGTCTTCTGGGCGAATCTCCATGGGTTCTTTGTCTTCTTCTACTGGTGTAGGGCCTCCCATAAATATTCCGATCTTCTTGATCAGATCGTCATTCTTCTCCACTAATACTTCTATTTCCTCTTTATAATCTTCACGTGTAGCCTTGAGTTCTTCCTCCAGTTCCTTGATTCTTGTCTTAGCCTTCTTCAGGTCTATCATGTCGGCGCACATCTGGTTCACCTGTCGTCGAATGTGCTGGTTTAACTCCTGGATAAAAGCTGCAAATGATCTATCCTTCCTGGTGCTGATCATCTCCCAGTGCTCATCTCGGCGCCCACAAATCTGGTAGATAGTATCCTTGAGATCATTGCGGTAGACTTCTCCAATGCGTCCGATGGTGACGTGAGCTGCCATGCTCTTTCCTAGACTCCAAGTTGGTGCATCAAAAGAAAACTCTATGGGCTCAGTGACTGGCATGAACGTCCTTCCTGGAACTTGAACTTGAATCATCCAGCGCTCTTCTTCAGGTAAAGTGGCGTTGTAGGTTCCGGTGAAGCTTGGTACTCCTATGTGCAGGTATCTAGTGACTTCCTTCAAGTGATGTCCAAAGGGTGTATCTTCATCCGGTTGCGTGAACTTGTTCCTTGCATCCACCATCCTAAAGAATAGAAAAGATGAGAGGTCAGAAGAGAAGAGAGTGAATAGTGTTCTAGGTCTTTAGCTTAGTGGTTGTGTCCTACAGTTAACCTGGCTCTGATAACATCTCTGTAGCGACCAGACCTCAAACGGTCTGATCTCTGTGCTCAGGTGTCATCCCTGGATCAATAATGCTGACACCACACAGTACTCGGAGGATTTATAACAGAGTAGCAATCACACACTTATTACATCGAGTGTCTCAATAGAGAACTTGTTACAATAAATATGGCTTAAGGCCATCTAATAATGATAACAGCGGAAGGCTTGGAAGATAAGTGAGTCCATCAACTCCAACGGCATCACTGAGTATAGAACCACGACCTAAAAACTCCTTAATCGTCATCTGAAAAGTCTGCAACATTAACGTTGCAGCTCGAAACGGGTCAGCACATGGAATATGCTGGCAAAGTAACACATAGAGAGTAATGGAATGAAACAGCTATTCTATATGCATATTTGGCTGGTGGAAAGCTCTATGGTTAAAGTTTTGCGTAAAGCCAAATTTTCCTTACTGCAAAGGAATAAATTTTATTTAACTATCATGGTAGTTGTTAAACATTGAGAATGGTTGACAGCATCCTCAATCCCAATTAAGCATCATCATTAAACAAAACCCAACAAAATTAATTTTTAGAGTAACATGTTGAGATTCACATGATAATCCAAGTACTAGATACTCAAGCTGTCCATAACTGGGGACACGGCTAACCATAATTATTTTATACACTCTGCAGAGGTTTGCGCACTTTTCCCCACAAGACTCGATCGCCTCCGTTTGGTTTCTCGCACTACATGGTGTTTGAGAAGACGGATGACCGAGACATAGTCTTTCAGAAGCGCTATCACCTTACGATGGATAGACCGTTACACCTACTTTCCCCTACATCTGCTAGTCTACCCTGTAAGAGTTCGCACAACTTAATCAACTATGCTAGAGCCCATAATAGCTTGTGGCTGCACACGGAAGTTTCTAGTATGAAAAATCTCATGATCCCTTTAGGCCTGGGTGGAGGTCCATAAAGAGAAACAGGTAATCCTGGAATACCCAGATACCTCAATCCACCCAGATGTGTGTTTAAGTTGCCACCTTAGATAAACCATTAATTAACAAACTCACATCTGTCATGGATATCACTCACCCAATCCACGTCTACTAGCGTAGCATGGCATAATAGGCAAACGTAGAAGTAACTCCCAAAGGTTTGATAATATAACATGTAATAGGTACTACCTCAACTACTTCCCATCCCACAATTTAATTAGATACTAATCATGCAATATTTGAGGATTGATCTAATGCAATAAAACTGGGTAGTAGGAGGTATGATCAAAGTGTTACTTGCCTTGCTGATGATCCGCGAAACCTAGAGATTCGAAGTAACAGGCGGCTCACTCCGGGTATTCTATCACAGACAAAAAAACAAGCATACAATAAGTATTCATCTAATGCATAGGTAAAACTCAAATAAGAGATCTAACCAGAAAGTTCAACTTAAGAACTCCGGTTTGCAAAAAGAATCAAATCAAACGAAGCAACGAAATTCAAACGGCAAAAGAAACAGGCTTTGTTTACTATTCTGGATCTAGGACAAATTTTACAGTGGAAAAAACTTATTTAAGTTGGTTAAACGGATAGATGGTTTCAAGACGAAACTCCAGGCGCTTGAATCGCCTGATTCCGATAACCGAGCGAAAAGATATACTAAAATGAAAATCGAATCAGGAATCGCGATAAGAAAAATCGTGGATTAAATCCGAGAAAAAGAAAAACGACGAACGTTCGCTAGAACGAACGAACGGACGAACGCTCGCTAAATAAATAAATCGGAAAAACCAATCTATTTAAAAAAAAAACTAAAAAAAATAAAACCACGACTTTTTTTTACCTCGGGCGGCGGCTCCAGCGGCGGGCGGCGGCGGCTAGGGTTTTGGGCGCGGTGGGCTGGGGCGGCTCGGGGCGGCGCTATTTAAAGGCTGCCCCGGGCGGAGTCCTACTCGGGTACGACCCAAAGTCGGTTCGCGTTTTTTTTTAAATTATTCCGCGCAGAAAAACAAATAAAAGAAATACTAAACGAACTCCAAAAATCCCGAAATAAATTTGCCCGGGCTTCTAAAATCAAGCCGCACAAGGTGAACATTTATTTGGGGCCTAAATGCAATTTTGAAAAACACACATTTTCCTAAATTCAAATAAAATACAGAAAAACTCCGAAATAAAATCCTATTTGATTTTATTATTAAATTCTCAATATTTCTTTATTTTAGGAAAGTCATTTTATTCCCTCTCTCATATTTTTGTAATAGAAATAATTGATGATAAAATAATTAAAATCAAATGAACCTATTCCCAAAATTTGAGAAAACTCAAATATGAAAATGACGAAATCCCCAACTCTCTCCGTGGGTCCTTGAGTTGCGTAGAATTTCTAGGATCAAACCAAAAGCAAATAAAATATGATATGAAATGATGGTCTAATGTATAACATTCCAAATTGAAAATTTGGGCTGTTACAATACAATGAAAAAGTATGAGCACCAACATTTAGTAATGAGTGTGTGAACATGAATATAGTGTCGGTGGGAAATACGTACTCTCCCAAGCTTAGGCTTTTGGCCTAAGTTGGTCTATGGCCACGGCTGGCCTGGTTGATATACATAATAATAGTTGTTGGGGTCGTACTGTGATGAGGAAGAAGAAGGCTCAGATTGCCACTGGCTGACAATCATCTCCGGATCTCACTGGTAATTAGACTGTCGTGAAGGATCATATTGTGGTTCCGGCTCTGGCTCCTCGGCTGGTGTAGGGTTCCGGTAGGCGTGGATAGCCTTCAACGGAACAAGGTACGTGCCTACAGTCAAATCAAACAAAGAAGGAGCAGGCAAGGTGATAGTCTCAGGAGATGTTTATTAAAAAACAATTGATATTTAAGCTCTCCTTCCCTATTCTTAACCATAAAATCATGTGCCACCATACTTTTGTAATCTAAATAAACACAGGGCAGCACTTTTTCTTCCTTCTCAGCATGCCTAATAGGTATGTTAAAATGTGCAGCTAGGCGTATAGCATAGATGCCTCCAAAGATGGGGCCCTTGGTACGGTTCAGACTTAACCGTTTGGCAATAATGTTGCCCATACTAAAAGAGTTATCACCGTATAAACCGTGGTGCAAAATAATAATATCAGGGATACTCAGGTTTCCATAGTTTTCGCGACCAATTGAGCAACGACTAGCAAATAATGCAAAGTAGCGTAAAACAGGAAAATGTATGCTAGTGATTCGTGCATCGGAAACCTTCCTTGTTTCCCCTACAGTGATAGTGTTAATAAATCCCTCCACATCATCACGATGTGGTTCTTCTGTCTTGCCCCCAAAAGGGACTAAACAGATCCGACAAAAATCATAAAGTGACATCTCCTTATGCTCATCATATAAATGAAATTCCACCGTAGGTGGTGAGTTCCTATACTGAAAATGAAAGTTTTGCACAAAGGTATTTGTGAGCAAGAGATACTGATCGCATTGGTCGTGGAGGAAAGCGGTAAGGCCTGCAGTCTGAGCCAACTCATGAAAATCTTCATAAATCCCGGCTGCTCTTAAAAAATCCTCAGAAGGCCATTCACACGCCCGAACCTCCGCGGTGCGAGGCAGATTATACTTAGGCTTCAGAGCCTTTTCCTTCGAGCTTTGGCTCGATGAGCCCCTCAAAAGTCTGCTCATCATTTTCTGAAAAATTCTGAAATTTTTAGTAACTTAAAAATAAAAGTAAACCAAACTCAATAATATTGATAGCAACTACTCCTACAAGTGCCTAGAGCCTATATCATGCAATAAAACTACTTTTGACCATATAAATTTGACATGCAAGCTCAAGAACAGGGTCACCTAAGCAACACAAATTTGCAATGAATAAAGCACTAGAACAAAAACTAATTGGACCAATGGAGGAGTCACATACCAAGGAACAATCTCCCCAAGCAGTTTTGTGAGAGGTGCTTTTAGCAAGGAGATCGAAAATGGCAGCAAAACGAGCTTGGACTCGGGTTTGAGCTGGTTTTTCGTGTTTGGGGGAGGAAGAAGGAGTGTGTGGCTGGAAGAATAAGTGGAGGAGGGCCACCGGGGCCCATGAGGCAGGGGGCGCGCCCTAGAGGGGTGGGCGCACCCTCCACCCTCGTGGGCAGGTGGTTGACCCCCTGGTGTGTTCTCAGTTCCATAAATCCTCAAATATTGTAGAAAAAAAAATCATATTTAATTTTCAGGGCATTTGGAGAACTTTTATTTTCGAGGTATTTTTATATTGCACGGATAATCAAATAACAGACAGAAAAATATTTATTTTATTTTATTTAATATAAATAACATAAAGTAAAAGTGGGGTTCAGAAGGTTGTGCCTTCTAGTTTCATCCATCTCATGATCATCAAAAGGAATCCACTAACAAGGTTGATCAAGTCTTGTCGACGAACTCATTCCGAATAACATGGAACCGGAGAAATTTCGAACTATGTTACCTCAACGGGGATATGCACATCCCCAATAATAAGAATATCATATTTCTTCTTGACAATAGGAAGAGGAAATTCAAAACCTCAAAATATAATCGATGGAATTTTTCCAATAGAGTTGATACTATGAACTTGAGGTTGTTTCCTCAGAAAGTGTACCGTATGCTCATTACCATTAACATGAAAAGTGACATTGCCTTTAGTGCAATCAATAACAGCCCCTGCAGTATTCAAAAAGGGTCTTCCAAGAATAATAGACATACTATCGTCCTTGGGAATATCAAGAATAACAAAGTCCGTTAAAATAGTAACGTTTGCAACTACAACAGGCACATCCTCACAAATACCGACAGGTATAGCAGTTGATTTATCAGCCATTTGTAAAGATATTTCAGTAGGTGTCAACTTATTCAAATCAAGTCTATGATATAAAGAGAGAGGCATAACACTAACACCGGCTCCAAGATCACATAAAGCAGTTTTAACATAGTTTCTTTTAATGGAGCATGGTATAGTGGGTACTCCTGGATCTCCAAGTTTCTTTGGTATCCCACCCTTAAAAGTATAATTAGCAAGCATGGTGGAAATTTCAGCTTCCGGTATCTTTCTCTTTTTTGTAGTAATATCTTTCATATACTTAGCATAAGGATTTGTTTTGAGCATATCAGTTAATCGCATACGTAAAAAGATAGGTCTAATCATTTCAGCAAAGCGCTCAAAATCCTCATCATCCTTTTTGTTGGATGGTTTGGGAGGAAAGGGCATGGGTTTCTGAACCCAAGTCTCTCTTTCTTTACCGTGTTTGCTAGCAACAAAATATTTCTTATCATAACATTGATTCTTTGATTGTAGGTTATCAAGATCAACAGCAGGTTCAATTTCTACGTCATTATCATTACTAGGTTGGGCATCATTATGAGCATTATCATTAACATTACCACTAGTTTCAGGTTCATTACCAGATTGAGTTTCAGCATCAGAAATAGAAATATCATTTGGATTCTCAGGTGTTTCAACAATAGGATCACTAGAAGCATGCAAAGTCCTATCATTTTTCTTTTTCTTCTTTTTAGAAGAACTAGGTACATCTATATTATTTCTCTGAGAATATTGCTCAATTCTCTTAGGATGGCCTTCAGGATACAAAGGTTCCTGAGTCATTCTACCAGTTCTAGTAGCCACTCTAATAGCATTATCATTATTCTTACTGTTCAATTCATTGAGCAAATCATTTTGAGCTTTAAGCACTTGTTCTACTTGAGTGGTAACCATAGAAGCATGTTTACTAATAAGTTTAAGTTCACCTTTAACATTAGCCATATAATCACCCAAGTGTCCAAGCATATTTGAATTGTATTTTAATTGTCTACCAAAATAAGCATTAAAATCTTCTTGCTTAGCCATAAATTTATCAAACTCATCTAAGCATGGGCTAGCAATTTTAGTAAATGGGATTACAGCTTTATCATATCTATAGAGAGAATTTACCTTTACTACCTGTGTCGGGTTATCAAGACCATGAGTTTCTTCAATAGGTAATGGATTAAGATTATATGTTTCTTCAACAGGCGGTAAATTAAGACCATGTATTTCTTCAATAGGAGGTAAATTCTTAACATCTTCATCTTTAATACCCTTTTCTTTCATAGATTTCTTTGCCTCTTGCATATCTTCAGGACTGAGAAATAGAATACCCTCTTCTTCGGAGTTGGTTTAGGAATAGGTTCGGGAATTGGCTCCGGAGGTGTCCAATTATTTTCATTTGTCAACATATTATTCAATAGAATTTCAGCTTCATCCGGTGTTCTTTCCCTGAAAACAGAACCAACACAACTATGAAATTGGAGAGGATGATCGGTTAGTCCACTATAAAAGATATCAAGTATTTCATTTTTCTTAAGAGGATGATCAAGCAAAGCATTAAGTAATTGGAGAAGCCTCCCCCAAGCTTGTGGGAGATTGTCTTCTTCAATTTGCACAAAATTATATATATCCCTTAAAATAGCTTGTTTCTTATGAGCAGGAAAATATTTAGCAGAGAAGTAATAAATCATATCCTGGGGACTACACACACAACCAGGATCAAGAGAATTAAACCATATCTTAGCATCACCCTTTAATGAGAATGGGAATATTTTAAGGATATAAAAGTAGCGAGTTCTCTCATCTTTAGTGAACAGGCTGGCTATATCCACAACAGTTTCAGATTCATAGCCATGAAAAGGATCAGATTCAACCAAAGTAATTATATTAGGATCAACAGAGAATTCATAATCCTTATCAGTAACAAAGATAGGTGAAGTAGCAAAAGCAGGGTCAGGTTTCATTCTATCATTTAGGGATTGCTTACTCCATTTAGCTAATAATTTTTTAAGTTCAGTTCTATTTCTGCAAGCTAAAATGGCTAAAGAAGCATCTTGATCAAATACATAACCCTTAGGAATGGCAAGTGGTTCTTCATCATCACTTTCATCGGTATCATCAGATTCAATATTTTCAATTTCTCTAGCCCTAGCAAGTTGTTCATCAAGAAAATCACTAAGTGGCATAGTAGTATCAGGCATAGAGGTAGTTTCATCATAAGTATCATGCATAGCAGAAGTAGCATCATCAATAACATGCGACATATTAGAACGAATAGCAGAAGCAGGTGTAGGTGTCGCAATCTTACTCAAAACAGAAGGTGAATCAAGTGCAGAGCTAGATGGCAATTCCTTACCTCCCCTCGTAGTTGAGGGATAGATCTTGGTTTTTGGATCTCTCAAGTTCTTCATAATGATAAGCAGATATATATCCCAAGTGACTCAAAGAATAGAGCTATGCTCCCTGGCAACGGCGCCAGAAAATGGCCTTGATAACCCACAAGTATAGGGGATCGCAATAGTTTTCGAGGTAGAGTATTCAACCCAAATTTATTGATTCGACACAAGGGGAGCCAAAGAATATTCTCAAGTATTAGCAGCTGAGTTGTCAATTCAACCACACCTGGAAACTTAATATCCGCAGCAAAGTATTTAGTAGCAAGTGATATGATAATAGTGGTAACGGTAACAAAAGGTAACAGTAGTAAAAGCAATGTTTTTGGTATTTTGTAGTGATGATAGCAATAGCAACGGAAAAGTAAATAAGTGAAGAACAATGTATGGAAAGCTCGTAGGCAATGGATTGGTGATGGAGAATTATGCCGGATGCGGTTCATCATGTAACAGTCATAACCTAGGGTGACACAGAACTAGCTCCAGTTCATTGATATAATGTAGGCATGTATTCCGAATATAGTCATACGTGCTTATGGAAAAGAACTTGCATGACATCTTTTGTCCTACCCTCCCGTGGCAGCAGGGTCCTTACGGAAACTAAGGGATATTAAGGCCTCCTTTTAATAGAGAACCGGAACAAAGCATTAACACATGGTGAATACATGAACTCCTCAAACTACGGTCATCACCGGTAAGTATCCCGATTATTGTCACTTCGGGGTTAACGGATCATAGCACATAATAGGTGACTATAGACTTGCAAGATAGGATCAAGAACACTCATATATTGATGAAAACATAATAGGTTCAGATCTGAAATCATGGCACTCGGGCCCTAGTGACAAGCACTCAATTACATGATAGATCCCATCCAACCCATCACCGTCCAGCAAGCCTACGATGGAATTACTCACGCACGGCGGTGAGCATCATGAAATTGGTGATGGAGGATGGTTGATGATGACGATGGCGACGGATTCCCCTCTCCGGAGCCCCGAACGGACTCCAGATCAGCCCTCCCGAGAGGTTTTAGGGCTTGGTGGCGGCTCCGTATCGTAAAACATGATGATTTCTTCTCTCTGATTTTTTTCTCATCGAAACTCAATATATGGAGGTGGAGTTGGAGTCGGAGAGGCAACAGAGGGCCCACGAGGTAGGGGGGCGTGCTCTAAAGGGGCAGGCGCGCCCCCCACCCTTGTGGCAAGGTGGTGGCCCCCCTGGCCTTCATCTTTGGCAGGTATTTTTCTTATTTTCTGAAAAGTGTCTCCGTGAAGTTTCAGGTCATTCTGAGAACGTTTGCTCCTGCACATAAATAACACCATGGTAATTCTACTGAAAACAGCGTCAGTCCGGGTTAGTTCCATTCAAATCATGCAAGTTAGAGTCCAAAACAAGGGCAAAAGTGTTTGGAAAAGTAGATACATTGGAGACGTATCACCTTTCCCTTTTTACACTTTTTCCTTTGGCAAGCACTTTGTGTTGGAGCGATCCGGATATATATATATCACTTGGATGTAGGTATTCATAAATTATTATTGTTGACATTACCCTTGAGGTAAAAGGTTGGGAGGCGAAACTATAAGCCCCTATCTTTCTCTGTGTCCGATTAAAACTTTGAACCCATAAATATCACATGAGTGTTAGCAATTGTGAAAGATTAAATGATAGTTGAGTATGTGGAGTTTGCTGAATCAAAGCTCTTACATAGACCCTTCCCGAAAAGAAGATGAATTGCAATTGTTTGATGACTAAGAGTGCGGTTTGTTAGTTTTCAAGAAAGTTTATGATCTATACTTTAACATGTGAATAGCTTGTTACTTGATCATGAGAAGTTTCATGAGTTGAGCTACTGTTATGATATATAATGATGTTAGAAAAAGTGATTGGAACTATCATTGATCAAACTTATGCACTTGCTAGCATTCACACTTCATAAATTATTTATTTTATCATTTACCTACTCAAGGACGAGCAGGAATTAAGCTTGGGGATGATGATATGTCTCCAACGTATCTGCAATTTATGAAGTATTCATGCTATTATATTATCCATCTTAGATGTTTTATATGCATTTATATGCTATTTTATATGATTTTTGGGACTAACCTATTAACCTAGAGCCCAGTGCCAATTTATGTTTTTCCCTTGTTCTTGAGTATTGCAGAAAAGGAATACCAAACGGAGTCGAATTGACGTGCCAATTTTTTATGATTTTTTATGGACCAAAAGAAGCCCCTGAGTAAAAGAGTTGGGCCAGAAGAGTCCCGAGCCGTCCACGAGGGTGGGGGCGCGCCCCACCCCCCTGGGCGTGGGCCCCTATCTCGTGGACGACTCGGGGACGCCCCTGACGTGAAACTGACGCCAAAAATTCCTATAAATACAAAAACCCCAAGAAAATAACCTAGATCGGAAGTTCCGCCGCTGCAAGCCTCTGTAGCCACGAGAAATCAATCTAGGCCCTCTCTGGCACCCTGTCGGAGGGGGCTGATACGTCTCCAACGTATCTATAATTTTTATTGCTCCATGCTATATTATCTACTGTTTTGGACTATATTGGGCTTTATTTTCCACTTTTATATTATTTTTAGGACTAACCTATTAACCGGAGGCCCAACCCAGAATTGCTGTTTTTTTTGCCTATTTCAGTGTTTCGAAGAAACGGAATATCAAACGGAGTCCAAATGGAATGAAACCTTCGGGAACGTGATTTTCTCACCGAACGTGATCCAGGAGACTTGGACCCTACGCCAAGGCATCGGAGAGGCGGTCACGAGGGTGGGGGGCGCGCCCCCCTGCCTTGCGGGCCCCTCGATGCTCCACCAACGTACTTCTTCCTCCTATATATACATACGTACCCCCAAACGACCAGAGACGGATCCAAAAACCTAATTCCACCGCCGCAACTTTCTGTATCCACGAGATCCCATCTTGGGGCCTGTTCCGGAGCTCCGCCGGAAGAGGGCCGTCATCACGGAGGGCTTCTACATCATCATAGCCTCTCCGATGAAGTGTGAGTAGTTTACCTCAGACCTTTGGGTCCATAGTTAGTATCTAGATGGCTTCTTCTCTCTTTTTGGATCTCAATACAAAGTTCTCCCCCTCTCTTATGGAGATCTATTCGATGTAATCTTCTTTTTGCGGTGTGTTCATTGAGATCGATGAATTGTGGGTTTATGATCAAGTCTATCTATGAATAATATTTGAATCTTCTCTGAATTCTTTTATGTATGATTGGTTATCTTTGCAAGTCTCTTCGAATTATCCGTTTGGTTTGGCCAACTAGATTGGTAGTTCTTGCCATGGGAGAAGTGCTTAGCTTTGGGTTCGACCTTGCGGTGTCCTTTCCCAGTGACAGAAGGGGCAGCAAGGCACATATTGCATCGTTGCCATCAAGGATAACAAGATGGGGTTTATTTCATATTGCATGAATTTATCTCTCTACATCATGTCATCTTGCTTAAGGCGTTACTCTGTTTTTAACTTAATACTCTAGATGCATGTTGGATAGCGGTCGATGAGTGGAGTAATAGTAGTAGATGCAGAATCGTTTCGGTCTACTTGTCACGGACGTGATGCCTATATAAATGATCATGCCTAGATATTCTCATAACTATGCTCAATTCTGTCAATTGCTCAACAGTAATTTGTTCACCCATCGTAGAATACTTATGCTCTTGAGAAAAGCCACTAGTGAAACCTATGGCCCCCGGGTCTATTCTCATCATATCAATCTCCATCACTTTAATCTTGCTTTACTTTTTACTTTGCATCTTTATACCAAAAATACCAAAAATATTATATCTATCAGATCTCACTCTTGTAAGTGACCGTGAAGGGATTGACAACCCCTAATCGCGTTGGATGCGAGTAGCTATCGTTTTGTGCAGGTATGAGGGACTTGAGCGTGGCCTCCTAGTGGATTGATACCTTGGTTCTCAAAAACTAAGGGAAATACTTCCGCTACTCTGCTGCATCATCCCTTCCTCTTCGGGGAAAACCAACGCAAGCTCAAGACGTAGCAGGGGCCTTCATCACCGGAGGCTATGGAGGAGGATCCCGGAGGGGCCATCATAACCATGAAGGCCAAGGACCAGAGGGAGAACCTCTCCCCATCCAGGGGGAGGCCATGGAGGAGGAATCACAAGGGGGAGAACCTCTCCTCCTCTCTCTCGGTGGCGTCGGAGTGCCATCGAGAGGGGAATCATCGCCGCGGTGATCGTCTTCATCAACAGCACCATCCTCATCTCTTTTACGCGGTCCACGCTCCCGCACCCTGTTGTAATCCCTACTTGAACATGGTGCTTTATGCCACATATTATGATCCAATGATGTGTTGCCATCCTATGATGTTTTGAGTAGATATCCTTTGTCTTTGAGTTGATTAATGATCTAGATTGGTATGAGTTGTATGTTTTATTTTGGTGCTGTCCTATTGTTGAAGGAAATATGCCCTAGAGACAATAATAAAGTTATTATTTATTTCCTTATATCATGATAAATGTTTATTATTCATGCTAGAATTGTATTAACCGGAAACTTAGTACATGTGTGAATACATAGACAAACAGAGTGTCACTAGTATGCCTCTACTTGACTAGCTCGTTGAATCAAAGATGGTTAAGTTTCCTAGCCATAGACATGAGTTTTCATTTGATTAAAGGGATCACATCATTAGAGAATGATGTGATTGACTTGACCCATTCCGTTAGCTTAGCATTTGATCGTTTAGTATATTGCTATTGCTTTCTTCATGACTTATACATGTTCCTATGACTATGAGATTATGCAACTCCCGAATACCGGAGGAACACTTTGTGTGCTACCAAACGTCACAATGTAACTGGGTGATTATAAAGGTGCTCTACAGGTGTCTCCGATGGTACTTGTTCAGTTGGCATAGATCGAGATTAGGATATTTGTCACTCCGATTGTCGAATATGTATCTCTAGGCCCTCTCGGTAATGCACATCACTATAAGCCTTGCAAGCATTGTAACTAATGAGTTAGTTACGGGATGATGTATTACGGAACGAGTAAAGAGACTTGCCGGTAACGAGAATGAACTAGATATTGAGATACCGACGATCGAATATCGGGCAAGTAACATACCGATGACAAAGGAACAACGTATGTTGTTATGCGGTTTGACCGATAAAGATCTTCGTAGAATATGTGGGAGCCAATATGAGCATCCAGGTTCCGCTATTGGTTATTCACCGAAGACGTGTCTCGGTCATGTCCACATAGTTCTCGAACCCGTAGGGTCCGCACGCTTAAAGTTCTGTGATGATTGGTATTATGAGTTTTTGTGTTTTGATGAAGGTAGTTCGAAGTCCCGGATATGATCACGGACATGACGAGGAGTCTCGAAAGGGTCGAGACGTAAAGACCGATATATTGGACGACTATGTTCTGACACTGGAAGTGTTTCGGGAGGTTTCGGACATATACCGGAGTACCGGAGGGTTACCGGAACCCCCCAGGGAGTATATTGGGCTTAATGGTCCCTAGTGGGAGAAGAGGAGGGGCGGCCAGGGCAGCCACGCGCCCCCTGCCCCTCTAGTCCGAATTGGACAAGGAGGGGGGCGGCGCCCCCCTTTTCTTCTCTTCTTCTCTCCCTTCCTTCTCCTCTCCTACTCCTACTTGGAAGGGGGAAGTCCTACTCCCGGTGGGAGTAGGAACTCCTCATGGGGTGCGCCATAGGAGGCCGGCTCCCTCCCCCTCCTCCACTCCTTTATATACAGGGAGGGGGGCACCCCTTGGAGACACAACAATTGATCATTGATCTCTTAGCCGTGTGCGGTGCCCCCCTCCACCATAATCCACCTCGGTCATATCATAGTGGTGCTTAGGCGAAGCCCTGCATCGGTAGCTTCATCAACACTGTCACCACGCTGTCGTGCTGACGAAGCTCTTCCCGGAAGCTCTACTGGATCGTGAGTTCGCGGGACGTCACTGAGCTGAACGTGTGCTGAACGTGGAGGTGCCATACGTTCGGTACTGAGGATCGGTCGATCGTGAAGACATACGACTACATCAACCGCATTGTCATAACGCTTCCGCTTACGGTCTACCAAGGTACGTAAACGACACTCTCCCCTCTCGTTGCTATGCATTGATAACCCACAAGTATAGGGGATCGCAACAGTTTTCGAGGGTTGAGTAGTCAACCCAAATTTATTGATTCGACACAAGGGGAGCCAAAGGATATTCTCAACTATTAGCAGCTGAGTTGTCAATTCAACAACTTAGTATCTGCAGCAAAGTATTTAGTAGCAAAGTAATATGATAGTAGTGATAACGGTGGTAAAAGGTAACGATAGCAAAAGTAATATTTTTGGTATTTTGTAGTGATGATAACAATAGCAACGGAAAAGTAAATAAGCGAAGAACAATATATGGAAAGCTCGTAGGCAATGGATCGATGATGGAGAATTATGCCGGATGCGGTTCATCGTGTAACAGCCATAACCTAGGGTGACATAGAACTAGCACCAATTCATCAATGTAATGTAGGCATGTATTCCGAATATAGTCATACGTGCTTATGGAAAAGAACTTGCATGACATCTTTTGTCCTACCCTCCCGTGGCAGCGGGGTCCTATTGGAAACTAAGGATTATTAAGGCCTCCTTTTAATAGAGTACCAGACCAAAGCATTAACACATAGTGAATACATGAACTCCTCAAACTACGTTCATCACCGGTAAGTATCCCGATTATTGTCACTTCGGGGTTAACGGATCATAACACATAATAGGTGACTATAGACTTGCAAGATAGGGTCAAGAACTCTCATATATTGATGAAAACATAATAGGTTGATATCTGAATTCATGGCACTCGGGCCCTAGTGACAAGCATTAAGCATAGCAAAGTCATAGCAACATTAATCTCAGAACATAGTGGATACCAGGGATCAAACCCTAACAAAACTAACTCGATTACATGATAAATCTCATCCAACCCATCATCATCCAGCAAGCCTACGATGGAATTACTCACTCACGGCGGTGAGCATCATGAAATTGGTGATGGAGGAAGGTTGATGATGACGATGGCGACGGATTCCCCTCTCTGGAGCCCCGAACGGACACCAGATCAGCCCTCCCGAGAGAGTTTAGGGCTTGGCGGCGGCTCTGTATCGTAAAATGTGATGAATCTTTCTCCCTGGTTTTTTTCTCCCCGAAAGTGAATATATGGAGTCCAGGTTGAGGTCGGTGGAGCGTCAGGGGGCCCACGAGGCAGGGGGCGCGCCCAGGGGGTAGGGCGCACCCCCACCCTCGTGGACAGGTGGAGGCCCCCCTGACGTGGATCATCCTTCCAGTATTTTTTATATATTCCAAAATAATTCTCCGTTGATTTTCAGGTCATTCCAAGAACTTTCATTTCTGCACAAAAATAACACCATGGCAATTCTGCTGAAAACAACGTCAGTCCGGGTTAGTTCCATTCAAATCATGCAAGTTAGATTCCAAAATAAGGGCAAAAGTGTTTGGAAAAGTAGATGCGACGGAGACGTATCAACTCCATGTAGCGACCCGACCTCAAACGGTCAAGTCTCTGTGCTTCCGTGTCATCCCTGGATCGGTAATGCTGACACACACAATACTCGAAGGATTTATAACAAAGTAGCAATCACACACTTATTACATCGAATCTCTCAAAAGAGAACTTATTACAATAATATGGCTTAAGGCCATCTAACACGATAACAGCGGAAGGCTTGGAAGATAAAGTGAGTCCATCAGCTCCAACAGCATAGCTGAGCTGCACGGCAAGGACCTAACGAACCTTACTCCTTGTCTGAAAAGTCTGCAACATAATACGTTGCAGCCCGAAAACGGGTCAGGACATGGAATATGCTGGCAATATAACACAGTAGAGCAAGAATAGAATAATGCTATCACTACATGCATATTTGGCTGGTGGAAAGCTCTATGGTTATAGTTTTTGCGAAAAGCCAATTTTTCCCTACAACAAAGGAATAGATTTTAATTTAACTATCATGGTGGTTGAAACATCATTGAGAAGGTTCCTCCAGCTCAATCCCAATTAAGGTAATTAATAGCCCAACAATATAAATTTAGAGTGATGAGATACTTAAGATACTCCAAGTACTAGATACTCAAGATTGTCCATAACCGGGGACACGACTAACCATGATTAGTTTATACACTCTGCAGAGATTTGTGCACTTTTCCCCACAAGACTCGATCTCCTCCGTAGATTTTCTCGCACTACAGGGTGTTTGAGAAACGGATGACCGAGACACGGTCTTTCAGAAACATTAACTCTCTACTCCGAGCAGACCATACCAAACCTACAAACCCACTACCTGCTGATCCACCTCTTCAAGAGCTTCACGTAACTTACTCAACTATGCTAGAGCCCATAATAGCTTGTGGTTGCACACGGAAGTTTCTAGCATGAATAATCTCAGTTCCCTTTGAGCTTGGGTGGCGGTCCATAGGAAGATCACACGGGTACTCCGGGATTTCCAAAAATATATAGGCAACACTGGGTACTCCAGGTGCCTCAATCCACCCAGATGTGTTTTTAAGTTGCCACCTTAAGTTCAACCATTAATTATCAATCTCACATCTGTCATGGATTTCACTCACCCAAACCACGTCTACGAGCATAGCATAGCATAGCAATATAAGCAATGCGTAGAAGTAACTCCCAAGGGTTTGATAGTAATAGGGCAATAGGTTCCTACCTCAAAAACTACTTCCCAACCCACAAGCTAATGACATCCTAATCATGCAATGTTTGAGGATTGAAACTAATGCATAAAAACTGGATATGGAAAGAGTATGATCAATGTGTTACTTGCCTTGCTGACGATCCGCGTAACCTAGAGACTCCAAATAACACGCTTCGCACTCTGGGAATTCTATCGCAAACAACCAATAGCATACATAAGCAATCAAGCAAAGAAAACACGGGTAAACCTCAAATAATAAGATCTAACCAGAAAGTTCAACTTAAGAACTCCGGTTTGCAAAAAGAATCAAATCAAATGGAGCAACGAAACTCAAACGGCGAAAGAAACAAGATCCATTTACTAATCTGGACCTAGCTCAAATTTTACAGTAGTAAAAACTTGCGCAAGTTGGTTAAACGAAAAGAGGGTCTCGAGACGAAGATCTAGGCACTTGAATCGCCTGATTCCCACTAACGAGCGAAAAGATAAATTAGAATGAAAATCGGATCAGAAATCACGATAAAAAATAATCACGGATTAATCAGATAAAAGAAAACTGACGAACAGCCTAACAAACGAGCGTTCATTATCTGTAGCTAACGGGCGAAAACCGTTCATTAAAACGAACGTCCGGACGAACGTCCGCTAAAAATAAAACCAAAAAGAAAAACCGGCGAACTGAAAAAAACAACTAGGGTTTCAAAAAAACTGAATCGGTTTTCTTTGAAAAAAACCAGGCACGGCGGATCGGTGCGTTACCTCTCTGGCGAGGCAACTCCGGCGAGGTGGGTCTCGGGCGGCGGGCTTGCGGGGCGGCGGGGCGGCTCGGCGGCGCGGGGCTGCGGCGGCGGGGCTGGCGAGGGCTGCGGCTACGGCGACTTGGGGCTCCAGGGGGGCCCCGGGGTGGGTTTTTAAAGGGGGAGGCGACGGCGGCTCCGACTTGGGGACGGGGTCGAGGCGGCGGTGGCGGCTCAGACTCCTCCGAGTCCGACGGCGGCACGGGACGGGGAAGCCGGTGGTGCGGGGCTGGGCCGGCCTGGCTCGGCTGGGCTTCGGTCCGGTCGGGCGCTGGAAGTTATTTTTAATTTCGCCGAACAGAAAATAAATCCTAGAAAATAAAATAAAAATCTAAAAATGCCAAAATAAATTTTCGCCATCTAAAAAATATTTAGAACAAGATGAACATTTTCTTGGCCCTAAAATGAAATTTTGAAAACGTGCAATTTTTCTAATGCAAATAAAATCCAAATAAAATCAAATAAATGATTTTAATATTTTTCCTCCAATATTTCATTTATTTTGGAGAAGTCAGATTATCTCCTCTCATATATTTTAACATGAAATATTTTTGGAGAGAAAAATAATTAGAACCAAAAATCCTTATTTCGATATTTGGTAAAACCCAAATATGAAAACAGGGAAATCCCCAACTCTCTCCGAGGGTCCTTGAGTTGCTTAGGATTTCGAGGATCATGAAACGAAATGCAGTAAAATATGATATGCATGGATGATCTATGTATAACATTCCAAATTGAAAATTTGGGATGTTACACTCCCCCAAGCAATTCAGTTGATAAACTGAAAGTGATAAAGAAAAACTTTTACAAACTCTGTTTGCTCTTGTTGTTGTAAATATGTAAAGCGAGCATTCACGTTTTCAGCAAAGATTATGAACTAACCAGATTCACAATAACATTTAGGTCTCATGTTTACTCATATCAATGACATAATCAACTAGCGAGCAATAATAATAAATATCGGATGACAACACTTTCTCAAAACATTCATGATATGATATAACAAGATGGTATCTCGCTAGCCCTTTGTGAGACCGCAAAACATAAATGTAGAGCACTTTTAAAGATCAAGGACTGACTAGACATTGTAATTCATGGTAAAAGAGATCCAGTCAAGTCATACTCAATGTAAACTAACAGTAATGAATGCAAATGACAGCGGTGCTCTCCAAATGGTGATTTTTAATAAGAGGATGATGACTCAGCATAAAAGTAAATAGACAGGCCCTTCGCAGAGGGAAGCAGGGATTTGTAGAGGTGCCAGAGCTCGGTTTTTAAATAGATATGAATAATATTTTGAGCGGTATACTTTCATTGTCAACATAACAACCAAGAGATGGCGATATCTTCCATGCTACACACATTATAGGCGGTTCCCAAACAAAATGGTAAAGTTTGTACTCCCCCTCCACCAACAAGCATCAATACATGGCTTGCTCGAAACAACGTGTGCCTCCAACTAACAAGAGTCCCGGGGGAGTTTTGTTTGCAATTATTTTGATTTTATTTGCATAAAGCATGGGACTGGGCATCCCAGTGACCAGTCATTTTTCTCATGAGTGAGGAGCGGAGTCCACTCCTCTTGAGAATAACCTGCCTAACATGGAAGATACGGACAGCCCTAGTTGATACATGAGCTATTCGAGCATACAAAACAGGATATTTATTTGAAGGTTTAGAGTTTGGCACATACAAATTTACTTGGAGCGACAGGTAGATACCGCATATAGGTAGGTATGGTGGACTCATATGGAACAACTTTGGGGTTTATGGAATTGGATGCACAAGCAGTATTCCCGCTTAGTACAGGTGAAGGCTAGCAAAAGACTGGGAAGCGACCAGATAGAGAGCGACAACAGTCATGAACATGCATTAAAATTAATCAACACTGAATGCAAGCATGAGTAAGATATAATGCACCATGAACATAAATATCGTAGAGGTTATGTTGATTTTGTTTCAACTACATGCATGAACATGTGCCAAGTCAAGCCACTCGAATCATTCAAAAGATGATACCACCCTATCAAACCACATCACAACCATTTTAATAGCATGTTGGCACGAAAAGTAAACCATTATAAGCTCCTAGCTAATTAAGCATGGCGTAAGCAACTATAATATCTAATTGTCATTGCAAACATGTTTATTCATAATAGGCTGAATCAGGAACGATGAACTAATCATATTCACAAAAACAAGAGAGGTCGAGTTCATACCAGTTTTTTTTCATCTCAATAAGTTCATCATATAATCATCATTATTGCCTTTCACTTGCACGACCGAATAGTGTGGGTAATAATAATAGTGCACGTGCATTGGACTAAGCTGGAATCTGTAGGCATTCAATTCAAGAGAGAAGACAAGGTAATATGGGCTCTTTGTTAGATCAACAATAATGCATATAAGAGCCACTTTAATATTTTAATTATGGTCTTCTCCTCTCGACGCCCAAAGAACAAGAAAAGAAATAAAACTATTTAAACGGGAAAGCTCCCAACAAGCAAAAGAAGAACGAGAAATCTTTTGGGGTTTTGTTTTTAATTACAACTACAAGCATGGAAAGTAAACTAATTAAAAGGTACAACTAATTTTTTTGGTTTTCTTAACGTTTATTAAACACACAAGAAGAAATCATAAAAAGGAAAATAAACTAGCATGGATGATACAATGAAAAAGTATGAGCACCGACAACTAGCAATGAGTGTGTGAACATGAATGTAATGTCGATGAGAAATACGTACTCCCCCAAGCTTAGGCTTTTGGCCTAAGTTGGTCTATGACCACGGCTGGCCTGGCAGATATCCAAAGTAATAGTTGGGGTCATACTGTGAAGAAGCCTCGGATTGCCACTGGTTGGCAATCACCTCCGGATCCCACTGGTAACCAGACTATCATGGAGGATCAAATTGTGGTTCCGGCTCTGGCTCTGTAGCTGATGTAGGGTTCCGGTATGCGTGAATGGCCTCCAATGGAACAAGGTACTTGCCTGCAGATAAATCAAACAAGGAAGGAGCAGGCAAGGTAATAGTCTCAGGATGATTTTTACCAAATATTAATTTGTACTTAAGCGCCCTTTCCCTATTCTTAACAATAAAATCATGTGCTACCATACTCTTGTAATCTAGATAAACAGGAGGCATCAATTTTTCTTCTTTCTCATAGTGCCTAATAGGTATGTTAAAGTGTGAAGTGAGGCACGAGGCGAAGATGCCTCCAAGGACGGGGCCCTTAGTACGGTTAAGATTTAACCGCTTTGCAACAATAGAGCCCATACTAAATGTGTCATCACGGAAAAAGGCATGGCACAAAATAACAATATCAGGGGCACTCAGGTTTCCATAGTTTCCACGCCAAATTAAGCATCTACTAGCAAATATAGCAAAGTAACGCAGAACAGGAAAGTGTATGCTAGTAATTCGTGCGTCGGAAACCTCCTTGTTTCCCCTACAGTAATGGTATCAATAAACCCATCCACATCATCACGATGTGGCTCCTCTAAGCTGCCCTCGAAAGGGATCAAACAAACCCGACAAAAATCATGAAGTGACATCTCCTTATGCTCATCATATAAATAAAATTCTACTGTAGGTGGTGAGCTCCTAGCAAAAATTAAAGTTTTGCATAAAGATATTGGTGAGTAAGAGATACTGTTCGCGTCGGTCGTGGAGGAAGGCGGTGAAGCCTGCATTCTCAGCCAATTCATAGAAATCATCATAAATCCCGGCTACTCTCAAGAAATCATCACAAGGCCATTCACATGGCCGAACCTCCGCGGTGCGAGGAATATTATATTTGGGCCTCTTATCCTCCTCACTTTGCTTATCCTTCGAGCTTCGGCTCGATGAGCCCCTCAAAAATCTCTTCATCTTTTTCTGAAAATTTCTGAAATTTTTAGTAACATCAAAATAAAAGTGAACCAAACTCAACAATATTGATAGCAACTACTCCTACAAGTGCCTAGAGGCAATATCATGCATCAAAACTACTTTTGGCCACATAAATTTGACATGCAAGCTCAAGAACAGGGTCACCTAAGCAGCAAAAATATGCAATGAATAAAGCACTAGAACAAAAACTAATTGGACCATTGGAGGAGTCACATACCAAGGAACAATCCCCCAAAGCAGTTTTGTGAGAGGTGCTTTGAGCAAGGAGATCGAAAATGGCATCAAAATGAGCCTGGACTCGGGTTTGAGCTGGTTAGTGATGTTTGTTGGAGGAAGAAGAAGTGTGTGGTAGCTGGAATAAGTGGAGGGGGGGGGGTCATCATGGGCCCACGAGGCAGGGGGCGCGCCCTCCACCCTCGTGGCCAGGTGCTTGCTCCCCTGCTGTGTTTTCAGTGCCAGATATTCTCAAATATTCTAGAAAAAATCATATTTAAATTTCAGGGCATTTGGAGAACTTTTATTTTTGGGGTATTTTTTATTGCATGGATAATTCAGAAAACAGGCAGAAATTACTATTGTTTCTTTATTTAATATAAATAACAGAAATTAAAAAGAGGGTACAGAGAGTTGTGTTTTCTAAATTCATCCATCTCATGCTCATCAAAAGGAATCCACTAACAAGGTTGATCAGGTCTTGTTAACAAACTCATTCCGAATAACATGGAACCGGAAAATTTTCGAATAACACTAGGTTACCTCAACGAGGATATGCACATTCCCAACAATAATAATATCATATTTCTTCTTGACAGTAGGAAGAGGAAATTCAAAACCTGCAAAAATAATCGATGGAATTTTTCCAATAGAGTTGATACTGTGGACTTGAGGTTGTTTCCTCGGAAAGTGTACCGTATGCTCATTACCATTAACATGAAAAGTTACATTGCCTTCGGTGCAATCAATAACAGCCCCTGCAGTATTCAAAAATGGTCTTCCAAAAATAATAGACATACTATCGTCCTCGGGAATATCAAGAATAACAAAGTTTGTTAAAATAGTAACGTTTGCAACCACAACAGGCACATCCTCACAAATACCGACAGGTATAGCAGTTGATTTATCAGCCATTTGCAAAGATATGTCAGTAGGTGTCAACTTATTCAAATCAAGTCTACGATATAAAGAGAGAGGCATAACACTAACACCGGCTCCAAGATCACATAAATCAGTTTTAACATAGTTTCTTTTAGTGGAGCATGGTATAGTTGGTACTCCTCGATCTCCTAGTTTCTTAGGTATTCCACCCTTAAAAGTATAATTAGCAAGCATGATGGAAATTTTAGCTTCCGGTATCTTTCTTTTATTAGTAACAATTTCTTTCATATACTTAGCATAAGGATTCATTTTAAGCATATCAGTCAAACGCATACGCAAGAAGATAGGTCTAATCATTTCAGCAAAGCGCTCAAAACCCTCATTATCCTTTTTCTTGGATGGTTTAGGAGGAAAAGGCATGGGTTTCTGAACCCACGGTTCTCTTTCTTTACCGTGCTTCCTAGCAACAAAGTCTCTCTTATCATAGCGTTGATTCTTTGATTGTGGGTTATCAAGATCAATAGCAGGTTCTATCTCTACATCATTATCATTGCTAGGTTGAGCATCAACATGAACATCATTATTAACATTATTACTAGGTTCATGTTCATTACCAGATTGGGTTTCAGCATCAGAAATAGAGATATCATTTGGATTCTCAGGTGTGTCATCAATAGGTTCACTAGAAGCATGCAAAGTCCTATCATTTTTCTGTTTCTTCCTTTTAGAAGGACTAGGTGCATCTATATTAGTTCTCTGAGAATCTTGCTCAATTCTCTTAGGATGGCCCTTAGGATACAAAGGTTCCTGAGTCATTTTACCACCTCTAGTCATAACTCTAACAGCATTGTCATTTTTCTTACTATTTAATTCATTGAGAAAATCATTCTGAGCTTTAAGTACTTGTTCTACTTGAGTGGTAACCATAGAAGCATGTTTACTAATAAGTTTAAGTTAACCTTTAAAATTATCCATATAATCACCCAAGTGTTCAAGCATATCAGCATTGCGTTTTAATTCTCTACCAAAATAAGCATTGAAGTTTTCTTGCTTAACCATAAAGTTATCAAACTCATCCAAGCAAGGGCTAGCAAACTTAGTAAATGGAATTTCAGCTTTATCATATCTATAGAGAGAATTTACCTTTACTACCTATGTCGGGTTATCAAGACCATGTATTTCTTCAACAGGCGGTAAATTAAGAGCATGTATTTCTTCAATAGGAGGTAAATTCTTAACATCTTCAGCTTTAATACCTTTTTCTTTCATAGATTTCTTTGCCTGTTGCATATCTTCGGGACTGAGAAATAAAACACCCCTTTTCTTCGGAGTTGGCTTAGGAGTTGATTCAGGAATTGGATCAGGAAGTGTCCAATTATTTTCATTAGTCAACATATTAGTCAATAGAATTTCAGCTTCATCTGGTGTCATTTCCCTGAAAACACAACCAGCACAACTATCCAGGTGGTCTCTGGAAGCATCGGTTAGTCCACAAGCATTCAGAGTTTTTTGTTTCAGCTTAGCTAATAATTTCTTAAGATCACTCCTCTCATTGCAAGCAAGAAAATCTCTATCAGTTTCTTCATCCATGACATAGCCCTCAGGCACAACAGGTAATTCATATCTAGGGGGAGTCTTCATCATCACTTTCATCAATATTATCAGTTTCAATAATTTCATTCTCTCTAGCCCTAGCAAGTTGTTCATCAAGAAATTCACCAACTGGCACAGTAGTATCAAGCATAGAAGTAGTTTCATCATAAGTATCATGCATAGCAGAAGTGGCATCATCAATAGCATGCAACATATCAGAATTAATAGCAGAAGCAGGTTTAGGTGTCGCAAGCTTACTCAAAATAGAAGGTGAATCAAGTGCAGAGCTAGATGGCAGTTCCTTACCTCCCATTGTAGTTGAGAGATAAATCTTAGTTCTTGGATCTTTCAAGTTCTTCATAACGATAAGCAGATATAAATCCCAAGTGACTCAAAGAATAGAGCTATGCTCCCCGGCAACGGCACCAGAAAATAGTCCTGATAACCCACAAGTATAGGGGATCGCAACAGTTTTCGAGGGTAGAGTATTCAACCCAAATTTATTGACTCGACACAAGGGGAGCCAAAGAATATTCTCAAGTATTAGTAGCTGAGTTGTCAATTCAACCACACCTGGAAACTTAGTATCTGCAGCAAAGTGTTTAGTAGCAAAGTAATATGATAGTAGTGATAACGGTGGTAAAAGGTAACGATAGCAAAAGTAATTTTTTTGGTATTTTGTAATGATGATAACAATAGCAATGGAAAAGTAAATAAGCGAAGAACAATATATGGAAAGCTCGTAGGCAATGGATCGGTGATGGAGAATTATGTCGGATGCGGTTCATCAGGTAACAGTCATAACCTAGGGTGACACAAAACTAACTCCAGTTCATCAATGCAATGTAGGCATGTATTCCGACTATAGTCATACGTGCTTATGGAAAAGAACTTGCATGACATCTTTTGTCCTACCCTCCCGTGGCAGCGGGGTGCTATTGGAAACTAAGGGATATTAAGGCCTCCTTTTAATAGAGTACCGGATCAAAGCATTAACACATAGTGAATACGTGAACTCCTCAAACTACGGTCATCACTGGTAAGTATCCCGATTATTGTCACTTCGGGGTTAACGGATCATAACACATAATAGGTGACTATAGGCTTGCAAGATAGGATCAAGAACTCTCATATATTGATGAAAACATAATAGGTTCAGATATGAATTCATGGCACTCGGGCCCTAGTGACAAGCATTAAGCATAGAAAAGTCATAGCAACATCAATCTCAGAACATAGTGTGTTGGGCATATCACTACTGGGCGTAAACCGGCCAGGACAGGCCGGGTTGACTTCATCAGTAGTTGAGTATGTTAAAGCCCATGAGGGTAGATGAGGGCTAAAGTCCCATAGTCGGTTCAAGGCTTGTAGCCATAAACCGGCATTGGTATTTAACTTGCATTGTAAGTTAGGAATAAGTAGAGACCAAACCGGACACATCTATGAGCCGGTATTGGGACTCTGTGAACCGACGGGCGTCACCCGTGTATATAAGGGGACGACCCGGCGGTGGTTCAAGGACAACAGACAACAACTCGAGACTTAGGCGAAGCTTGTTTGCTCCCTAGTCATCGAAACCCCATCAATTCCATCACAACTAGACGTAGGCTTTTACCTTCATTGAAGGGGCCGAACTAGTATAAACTCTCTTGCGTCCCTGTGTCCGCTTTAACCCCTTCAAGCTAACCCGTCCCGATGGCTCCACGACTAAGTCCTTTCTCTAGGACATCTACCGTGACAAAACCACGACAGTTGGCGCCCACCGTGGGGCTATCGCGCGATGGTTTCAAGTTCTTGGAGGGCCGCTTTGAAGGACTCGAGGGCTACGCCGCAGGCCGGATGACTAAGAGTCGTCGCGACAAGCTTTACATCGACGATGCAGGCTGGGACCCCAAGGCCGGCTCAGTTGAGTACGGGTACCGGGTCCCCTTTGGTGGCATACACGTTTTCATCGGCAAGATCGGAGAACCGGGCCCTGAGACGGATATCTGCACCGACCTCGTCGAAACGGCTCAGCATGCGCGATCTGCCCGGGTTAAACCGGCCATGAAGCGTGCCTTCGTGGGAGTCATCCATGGAGGAGGTCATGAGTATGGATCGGGATCTGGCGGCGAGACCGTCATTTACTCCGGCGATGAGTCATCAACCGGAGAAACCGAATCTCTATATCAGCTACAAGATGGCCGGATTGGGGGCTGTTCCGATGGCGACAGTATTTCGGACCCCTCTGATCTACCCAACCGATTTGGAATATTCATGGCTGGCACACAAGCAGCACTTCATTCTTCGACCACTGCGCCAATGACCTCCGGTTCAGTAGCAGTGACGGCTGCCGGGGCAGGAGGCTCTGTACGCCCGCAGGCTCAAGTTCTATCAGATCTGTTTGATACATTGGCCGTGCTCATGGCAGAAGCTAACCCGGCGGATCAGGACGCCCACAACGCGGAGATAGCAAAGGTGAAGGAGCAGATCACCCAGGCCAAGGTAGACCTGGCAGCTGAGGATGCCAGGATGACCGCAGAGCGGGCCGCTTTAGACGCACAAGCCTACAGGCTCATGTTGGACCAAAACGCGTCACATGAAGTCATGAGGAGGAAGTACCGATCCTGTTTGCCTTCGGTTTTCGAGGCCAGAGACCTTTTCAACACCCCAGGAGCAGGAACCAGTAATCCGCTGGAGGTAAACCGGGCGGAAGCCCTTGCGACCGGCGCGCCGGTTCAGCCCCGTCGGACGGATCTGCCTCGTCAAAATACCATTATACCTCAGGCTGTTTCGACACCTCTGGGTCACTACTCCAACCCGATGGACAATCTCGTTGCCGCTGCTGCACGGCTGGAGGCCATTCCAATCGAAGGTGACTCACCACAGGCAGTAGAGACGCGGCGGGTCAAGGAGCTTCTGAGGACATCTTTGGTCCAACAGGAAGCATACTCGTACAGCCGCGACCGGATCCACTCGACCCCCCGTCCAAGCCGGAGCTATAGCAGGCATATGGATGAACCGGCAGTGTCAAGTAATGAACGATGTGGAGCACCCCGTGGTAACAACCCGGCGGGTGGTGCTGATAACGCTCAGGAAGTGGTGGACCGGGCCCGAGCGCGCAGGGAGGCCGAGTTAGCCGCACAGTATCAGGCTCAGCAGCTTACGCCAGTTCGTCCAACTATCTTGATCGAACCCGGTGTTACTTCTAGCTCTTTGGGGGTGCCTTGCCTTGTCCCTACTTTACGCAATGTGCGCCTGCCCAAGGATTTCAAGGGCCCGCGCAAGGTACCAAATTACATGGCGGATCAACCCCCGGAGACATGGGTGGAGAGCTATGAGATGGCCATGGAGATGCTGGATGTGGATGATGCGGCATGTGCAAAGTACTTCACCTTGATGCTTGAAGGAACGGCCCGCACTTGGTTAAAAAGCTTACCGGCCAATTCTATCAGTTCATGGGCCCAATTACGAGCCCGGTTTATCAATAATTTCAAGGATACATGTAAGAAGCCCATGTCGATAGTAGACTTAGCTGCCTGTGTCCAGGAGGAAGGAGAATCGATGACTCATTGGGTGCGCCGGGTCTCACAAGTGTTGCATTCATCAGACCACATCAACGCTGACACCGCAGTCTTAACCCTAGAAGGCAACTGCCGGTTTGGGCCCCTAAAGCTGAAGTTGGGACGGATGAAGCGCCATTGCACTGACATGGGGACCCTCATGGCTGCTTTGGTAAAGTATGCTGATTCTGATAGTACCAAGGATCCCGAATCTGATGATGACAAGGCAGGGAAGGGAAAGAGGAACAACAACTCCAAAGGTCAGCAGCATCACTGGGCAGGCAATGGTGGTGGAGGCAAGCGTAAAGCGAATGGTAACATGGACTTTGTGGCTAATACAAACGCGCATGACAAGGGCCAGCGACGCAGGGGTAAACCGCCAAATTGCAGTGGGGCACCCAACCCTAACCCGGACCGCCTAAACTATCTACTGAGCCAGCCCTGTCCGAGACATGGGACGAAGGAGGCGCCAGCCAACCACCTTTGGAAGGATTGCTTCATTATGCAGGAGTTCAAGAATTCTAATGCTTTCCGATATGATCACGGCTCCGGCGGTGGTTCAGGATCCGGGCCGGGTTACGGTGGAGGAAATTCCGGTTCAGGATTTAATGGTAATCCGAGCGGACATAATAATCAAAATAATCAGAATAACCAGGGTGGTTACAACCAACAGCAGCAACAGTCAGGTTACCAGAGCAACCCAAAGCAGTTGAGTAGTGGGCAGTACCATGTCTTCACCACTAGCTTGGACAAGCGAGACCGGAAGGTTCAGAGGCGGGCAGTCAACTTTGTTCAACCGGCTGTGCCCCGTTATCTACGCTGGTCTGAACAGCCAATCATATGGAGCAGAGAGGATCACCCTCCCCAGGTTGATAATCCGGGTCAGTTTGCTCTGGTGGTGGCGCCTCAGGTGGGAGGTTACAAGTTCACCAAAGTGCTCATGGATGGAGGGAGCAGCATTAATATCTTGTTCTATGAGACCTTCCGTCGTATGGGACTAACAGATAAAAATCTCAAACCGTCTAATACGGTGTTCCACGGTGTGGTACCTGGCAAATCAGCGTATCCTGTTGGTAAGATAGCTCTGGAAGTGGCCTTTGGAGATGATTATGATTCCAGGTCGGAGACATTGACGTTTGAAGTGGTGAAAATCCAAAGTCCATATCACGCCCTATTTGGGCGACCGGCCTACGCCAAGTTTATGGCACGGCCCTGTTATGTGTATTTGCAGCTCAAGATGCCGGGTCACAAGAGGACAATAACGGTTCACGGAAGCCGTAAAATCACTTTGGAGTGCGAGGAAGGAGATGCGGCCTCCGCAGAATCGGTTTGTGCCACCGAGGAGCTGAAGTATTATAAGGACAATGTTGATCCGGCGGACATGACTCCATTAAAGAAGCCAACTACGGAGCATGATCCGGCCCTGAAGTTCAAATCGGCAGCAGAAACTAAGCTTGTTGACTTCGTACCAGGTGATTCGTCCAAGCAGTTCAGCATCAGTGCCAACTTGGATCCGAAATAGGAAAGCGCGCTCATCGAGTTCATCCGTGAGAATCGGGACATTTTTGCATGGAAGCCCTCTGACATGCCAGGTGTACCGAGGCAACTCGCTGAGCACACCCTTAATGTGGATCCTAAATACAAACCGGTGAAAAAGTTCCTCCGCCGGTTTAACGAAGAAAGACGCAAGGTGATTGGAGAAGAGGTAGCCAGGCTCTTAGCAGCTGGTTTTATTGTTGAAGTTTTTCACCCTGAGTGGCTTGCCAATCCGGTGCTAGTCCTTAAGAAAAATGGCACCTGGCGCATGTGTGTGGATTACACAGATCTTAATAAAGCTTGTCCAGCAGATCCTTTTGCCCTCCCCCGTATTGATCAAATTATTGATGCTACGACGGGTTGTGAGCGTTTAAGTTTTTTGGATGCATATTCTGGCTATCATCAGATCAAAATGGCAGTTAAGGACCAGGAGAAGACGGCATTCATAACTCCTTTTGGAGCCTTCTGCTATGTGTCTATGCCCTTAGGGCTCAAGAGTGCCCAGGAAACTTATCAACGGTGTGTACAAAATTGTCTTCACAAGCAGATTGGCCGTAATGTACATGCTTATGTGGATGATATCGTGGTTAAGTCCAGGGAGAAGGAGACTCTGGTTGACGATTTGAAGGAAACCTTTGATAACCTGAGGACGTACAAGATGATGCTTAATCTGGACAAGTGTGTCTTTGGTGTACCGGCGGGCAAGTTATTGGGTTTTCTGGTGTCCAACAGGGGAATTGAGGCTAATCCGGAGAAAATTGCAGCCATCACCTCCCTGGCTAAACCGAAGTGTATCAATGATGTTCAGCGCCTGGCAGGCCGGATTGCCGCGTTAAGCCGGTTTATCAGCTGCCTTGGTGAGAAGGCAATCCCTTTGTATCAGATGTTGAAGAAGACAGATCAGTTCATCTGGAGTTCCACTACTGATGAAGCATTTGAGGACTTAAAGCGGCAATTGGCCAATCCGCCTGTGCTTGCCGCTCCCATTGACAAGGAGCCGTTACTGCTATATGTTGCTGCTAATGCTCGTGCGGTCAGCGTGGCTATTGTGGTGGAGCGAAAGGAGGCAGGTAAGGAGCATCCGGTTCAACGTCCGGTCTATTATATCAGCGAGGTACTCATTGAGTCCAAGCAAAGGTATCCGCATTGGCAGAAGCTGGTGTATGGAGTTTTTATGGCAAGCAGGAAGCTTAAACAATACTTCCAAGGGCACCCAATTACGGTGGTCAGTTCTGCTCCTTTGGGGGATATCATCCAAAACAGGGAAGCGACTGGCCGGATTGCCAAGTGGGCTACAGAGCTTGGGCCGCACGGTTTAAAGTATGTGCCTCGGACGGTGGTTAAGTCTCAAGCACTTGTTTATTTCATCAATGACTGGACGGAAATGCAAGCACCTGAAGAAAAGCCGGATCACACATATTGGACCATCCATTTTGACGGATCCAGGAAATTGGAAGGCTCGGGGGCTGGAGTCGTATTAACTTCCCCACGAGGTGATAAGTTTTGGTACGTTCTCCGCTTAATGTTCCCTTGTACTAACAATGCAGCTGAGTATGAAGCTTTGCTCCACGGTCTCCGGATGGCTAAGGAGATGAATCTAAGTCGAGTTAAGTGCTTCGGTGACTCGGACCTTGTGGCTCAGCAAGTATCTGGCACTTGGGACTCCAAGGACCCACTCATGGCAGCATATCGTCGTGAGGTGGATATATTGCAGGTCACTTTAAAGGCTATCAGGTGGACCACGTGGACCGGCGGAAGAATGAAGCGGCGGACGCTTTAAGCCGGTTGGGTTCTCAGCGCAAACCGGTCCCGCCCAATGTTTTTCTGGATGTGCTGCACAACCCATCGGTCAAGATCCCTGGTGAAGCGGATTTGGCTATTCCTGATCCGGAGGCTCAATTGGTGGCAGCTCTTCATGTTATTCCGGATTGGGCGCTTCCTTACCTGGCGTACTAGAACCGGGGCGAGTTACCAGAGGATGAGACTCTGGCCCGACAGATAATCCGGCGATCCAAGTCCATGACTTTTATCAACGGCGAGTTGCATCATTGCAGGGTATCAGGGGCGTTTCAACGCTGTGTGTCTCCTGAAGAAGGCCGTGAAATTTTACGTGAGATCCACGAAGGAGATTGTGGTCACCACGCCGGTTCAAAATCTCTGGTGGCTAAAGCGTTTCACCATGGCTTCTATTGGTTAACTGCTCATGCTGATGCGGAGGATCTGGTCAGACGATGTAATGGTTGCCAAAAGTTTTCAAGACGTGCTCATGTGCCGGCTCAAGAATTGAGAATGATTCCAATTACTTGGCCGTTTGCGACTTGGGGGCTGGATATGGTTGGGCCTTTCAAAAGGTCCAAAGATAAAAAGACCCACCTCCTGGTGGCGGTTGACAAGTTTACAAAGTGGGTGGAGGCAGAACCTGTTAGCAAGTGTGATGCGGCCACGGCGGTTCAGTTCATCAAAAAAGTGATTTTCCGGTTTGGCTTTCCACACAGTATCATCACAGATAATGGTACCAATTTGTCCAAAGGTGCCATGAAGGAGTTCTGTGAACGGTAGCACATCCTGCTCGATGTTGCATCGGTGGCACACCCACAGTCCAATGGTCAAGCCGAAAGGGCTAATCAAGAGATCTTGAGAGGCATCAAGCCCCGGCTTATGGTTCCTTTGCAGAGAACACCGGGTTGTTGGGTAGAAGAGTTACCATCTGTGTTATGGAGCATCAATACTACACCCAATAGATCAATAGGATACACACCGTTCTTCATGGTTTACGGAGCGGAGGCGGTTCTCCCCAGTGATATCCGTCATGACTCACCCCGTGTGGCGGCTTATGTTGAAGCGGACAATGAGACAGCACGACAAGACGCTTTGGACCTGTTGGATGAAGAACGTGACATAGCAGCCGCCCGCTCGGCGATTCACCAACAGGATCTTCGTCGTTATCACAGTCGCCGAGTCAGAACCAGAACCTTTCAGGAAGGAGATTTGGTGCTTCGGCTCATCCAAGATCACACTGATATGCATAAGCTATCCCCACCTTGGGAGGGACCTTTCGTGGTCAGCAAGAATCTGCACAACGGGTCATACTATCTAATCGATATTCGAGAGCATAAAGACTCACGCACGTCAGAGGAGGAGACCAATAGGCCGTGGAACATAGCTCATCTTCGGCCTTACTATACCTGAGCCATTGGCTCTACTTGTGTACATATTACGATGATGTATATATTATGATTAAATATAATAAACCGGAACCTCAACTAAAGCGGGGTATCTATCCTTTTACATCATGTGTGGTTACACGGAGTTGTTCTAAAGCGGCCTCCGGTTTACCCCTTGAGTTAGCTTTTCAAAAAGCATCATGTTATATCACTTGGGGGCTTGGTCGTGTCCGAACCAATGCAACACCTCTTGATAGGCGAGAGCCACCAGATCACTTGGGGACTTGGTCACGTCTGAACCAGTCACGCCTCTTGATCGGCCTAAGGCCACTGAATCACTTGGGGGCTTGGTCGAACCCGAACCATTGCCATGCCACTTGATCGGCATACATGCCACGGTTTCATTTGGGGACCTGGCTGACTTGAACCATAGCTACACCTATCGGGAGCTTGGTCATGGCCGACCATGGTAACGCCATCTGATCGGCTCAAATAAGCCTCTTTTTGCAAATGGTTTTATCATTGCCTTTGCTTCACAATTTTCTTTGATAGATATTTCTTTCTTTTGGTTGCGTTTTCTAAACCGACAACATTTTAAAACCGGTTCACACTGTCAATTGACGGAACACGGTTCATTTTTAATCCGGAGACTATTTGCCCAGTTTGATTTTTTGTTAACATCCTATTACGGAGTAACACGGTGTTTTATTATAACCCGGCACGGTTTACATGGTAAACCGGCATTATATGTATACAGGAGCTGCTATCTCCTCCAATAGTGTGGGTTTATGAAACCTCCGTTTCAAGATTGGCTAAGCCAGCTTCATGCCCAACGATAGCAGGTATTATGTATCTCAAAGATTTGGTCATATACTTAAAAATTTCGGATGTTTTGATTTCATGTATGCAGACATCATATTCCGCCTGACGGTACAACTGCGGTGGCACTTTAAGATTTTTTATTACAGAAAGTACTTTGGAAAGTTAATCACCCAAAGGAAGAGCAAGTTGCAGTAATTATGCACGAAGGCATATCAACATCAACAGTATCAGCTAGCCTATTACAAGGCAACACGGTGCCCACAATAAGATCATTGTTTTTCGCAAGGGAGAAGCAGTTTTAAACCGGCTTCCGATTAAAGCTTGGCCACCAGCCTGGCCTGATGGTTGTGGGTCATCCCGCGCCGCTTCAGCTTCAGTTTCTCTACCCAGCGGCTGGAAATCAACAGTTGTCCAGTCGATTCCCATTAATGCTTGAAAGACAGCTTCATCATGGATCAGCAATGACGGGTCAATATCGGGAGCGTAAGTATGCTTACGGATTGGAGGGATAAGATTTTCCACTTCATGAATTGGTGCAGCTATTCGCTTGTTTTGATTGTCATATTGGGCTTGATAATGAGACGAGTCTGCTTCTTCAGCCAATTGACAAGCTAGCGGACGCACCTCCCGGTTTATTGCTCGCAGATCCGCTTCACTAAACTCTGACCCGTCTTCCTTCAAGCTGGGATAGCCCTGAGCCGCTTCAATAGGATCAAAATCCAGCACCCAAGCTTTTAACCGGATTAAGGCATTGATCGCACCGGTTCGAGCAGCAGATTTCTTCAGCTCTTCAACCCGGGCAGGACGCACCGACAGTTTCATCAGAGTGTCCTGAATCAAAGTGGGCGCCGGTTTGTTGTGGGATGCAGTACAGATGATACGCTGTGCACCAGTGTACAGTTGTTCGATCAATGTATAGGCGGCTTTCAATTTCTTCTACACATCTGACCCCAAGTGACCAATGCGTGTCCCTGAAATATCATAAAGGGTTAACAAACTGGCAGCTCTGTAAGACGGTAGAATCAATTCAGAAGTCAAACTGGCTTACCAAAGATAGCAGTGGTCATGGCATGCACGTGCTGCTTTATGCTGGTCAGTTCATCTGCCACCGGTTTTAGTGCAGCCTCGGCATCTTCTGCTCGTTTGATTAAAGCGGATTTTTCAGTGGCCCAATCCGCCCGCTTCTTCTTGAAGCTCTCCTTAAGCTGTTCCATGGCGCTTACAGCGCTGGTTAATTCCTCTTTTGCTTTGGAGGTTTCAGCTTGTTGGGATTTCAGATTTTCTTGGAGATCGGCGACTTGGCTTTCTTTCGTCTTCAGCTCAGCCTGCATGCAGACAGTTATATGATTCAGCAAAACGGTACAAGGATTGAAGTACCAACCACATAACAAGTTATGCACTTGGCACTTGGGGGCTAATGCATATTCGATCTTCATCTTTCAATTGCTTACAAAGTCCCAAGATCAATACAAGTATTCAACTTGGCACTTGGGGGCTAATGGCTATTTGCTCGGTTTGATTCTGATACAGCGATCTCAATTACTTAAAGTCCCGGTTTAACTACGCTAAGTTGAACCGGCCCTTGGGGACTACATCAGCGAATTTCAAAGCATTAAGATTTATATTAGTAAGTCCCGGTTTGAAAGAAGATTACAAACCGGCCCTCGGGGGCTAGGAGCGTCAACAAGAATTGAAATATACAAGCAGGAAAGAGCATATGGAAGTTACCTCATACTTATCTTTCATCATGTTAACTAGACCGGCTTCATAGTCACGACTGGTATACAGCCGGTTCAGGTAGCCGGAATGGATATCTTGGGCGTTCAGAGCAGCGTAAGTTGCCAGATCAGCATTCCACTTGCCTTTGCCAAAGGCAGCAAATTCTTCCTTGGCAGTATGTTTGGACAAAGCGACAGGATTGCTTGGCTCTGTATGGCCAATGCCAGTAATGACGACCTCATCATCCTTGGCATCGCTGGTTTGCACTGGGCTGTTGGCTTGTCAGTAGGCTTTGTCGGACCGGTGGATTTCTCAATCCGGATGGAGCTTGTGGGCTGATTGACAGGACTTGAGGTATCAATAGGTCTCTCTTCAGCAATAAGATCGTCGTCTTGCTGCGGTGGATCATTGGGTACATCCTCAGGAATAGCCGCTTCAAGATTTGGTGTTTTGCCCGGTTCAAGGACGGCATCCTCTTCGGCCGCTTTGTCCAGGCGAGCCTTCTTGCTTGGCCTAGGCTTGGCCCTGAAAGGAATAACAAAATCAAATACAACATATGTTCCAAAGTAATGTACTGCAAATATTATGATAAGTATAACTTACCCAAGCACCGTTTTGAGCGGTGGCAGCTGAGTAGCCGATGACTCGCCAGAGGATGAGTGGGAAGTAACCTGGTAATCGGAGTCAGATGGATTAAGAGGTTGATGAAAGCAGCCCGCTTTAGGACAAGCACTGACAAGAAAATTAGAGACCTCTGAACGGCATTTCCGAACCGGACTGTTCGGTAAACCGGCGGAGGTAACTACCTGGCCGCTGTGCCGGGTTGTGCGACGAGCTTCGTGCTGTTGGGTCCTCATAAGAAATTTGGGATCCAAATAAGCAAGAGGATGAGAAAATTTAACTTTCTGGTTTGCCTGACGGATTTTTAGTGAAGGCAAAGGTTCTGAATCGGAAGAGAGAATAATTACCTCTACAGCATCAGTATGGCTGGCTTCGGCATCATCCTGACAAATATCATCATCAATAAGATGCATGAAAAATAAGCCAAGTGAGTCAAGCCCTACCTCAAGGTCCGGATTATCCACATCATCATCAGGGGCCGGATTAGAGGATGCAGTGGTTCTTTTCCTATGGGCAGTCTTCTTCACAGCTTTAGTCTTTTGCCGGGTTGCTCTTTCCGGTTTGTCTGGTTTTTTTGGTTTTTCCTGCGGCAGTTTCTTGCTCCAAAATGGATCATTGCCCTGGTTACACAGACACTGATATTAAACAATGACCAGATATATCAATAATAGATTCAGCAAAAAGAAAAATCAAACTCTTACAGCTGGCGGTTTGTTGGTGGCACAAAAGGGAAGCAGGCCGGTTTTAGCACAGATGTGTTCCGGTTCATTCAGCATCTTATTCACAGCCTCTGTGATTTCTTCATCGGTGATCTAGATGTTGGCATGTCGCAGTGGGTCATCAACACTTCCAGTATACTCGCACATCAAACTGGAGCGCTGACTAAGGGGTAGTATGCTCCATGATATCCAACAGCGAGTGAGATCAACCCCTGTTAAACCGTTGGCCATAAAGGCTCTGAGCTTGGACAGTTGAGGAGCGTATTTGCTTCTCTCTTTGGCAGTCAACCTTTGCGGAAAGGGGTGTGTATTGCTAAGCCGCTCCGGACGAAAGCCAGGCAAAGGATTTTCACCAGCAGGGGAGGTGTCTTTGCAATAGAACCATGTTTGATTCCACTCTTTGGGGTGGCTATGCAGCTTGGCATGAGGGTATGTGACCTCTTTCCTTTTCTGAATCGCCACACCACCCAATTCCGTATTGGAACCATCAGAAAACTCAGTACGGCGGTTTAGATGGAAACAGTCTCTGAACAACTCCACTGTGGGCTCCTCTTGAAAGAACGCCTCACAGAGCACTTGGAAGTGACACATGTTTGTAACAGAGTTGGGACCAGTGTCTTGTGGGTGGAGTTGAAAATCGGCTAAAACGTCCCGGTAAAATTTAGAACCGGGTGGCTTAAAGCCCCGGGCTAAGTGATCTACGAAAACGACGACCTCTCCTTCTTGAGGTGTGGGGGGGCATTCTTTGCCAGGAGCCCTCCAATGGATGGTATCTTTGCTGCCTAAGGCGCCGATCAGGACTAAATCGTCTAGTTGAGCCTCTGTGACGTGAGAAGGAACCCAGTTGCACTCATATACTTGCTTGGCCATGATGAAATCTACAAGGTAGATGATCCCGGTTCAAAAATGCATTGATTAAGGTACATTGGTATGTGCAATGTTAAACCGGAGACAGATCTATCTAAACCGGAGTTTTATGAAGCAACAACATCTGGTGGTTCAACAAGGGGACTAATGGTATATATCGGTTTGGCAATTTTTTCTACAAAGTTAAACCGCCTGGTCTAAACATTGAAGCAGATGAGTAAGTTTACAGAAACAGATTTCATAAGACTTCTCTACAGCGACGGATCTGAAGCAAGTTCAGAAAAGAAGGAAAATATTCAAGGTTCAAAAAAAGAACAGTACTGAATCAATGGGCAGAGATATATATAGATCTATGGTCTTGAGGCATAAAACTGAAGGCGGATGCTAAAACCTACCGCCACACAGAGCAAGGATTCACAGATGCATCTAGGAGCTATCGTATGAACACGAAACAGGCGATGAACACTAGAAGAACATGAAACCCTAGAGCAGATCTGTGTTGAAAAGAACAGAAGACTTACTGGAGATGAGAAAGACGCGGAAAGTTGCCGCAGTGCTCTGGTGCGCCCAAGTTGATGCATCGACCAAGGTTGATGCAGAGGTTGACGGTGGCAGCGGAGCTCCGAAGCTGGGTGACGCGAGGAAGACGAAGCAGAAGGGCACGGAGGGGGAAAAGGAATGACCCTTCGGTCCTATTTATAAGGCAAGGGACAAGAGTCAGGCACGAAAATCAAGGGACCGAGGGTCTGGAAATGAAGAGGTCGCCTTAATTGTCGCAGACCTATTAAGGTCCTTTATAACAGATGACGTCACGCCGGTTTACAACGACCAGAGAAGATGACATCACGGCGGTTCAACAAACTACAAGAAGATATTGAAGATAAAGATTTTTGCCAAAGGATTGACATGAACATGTTCAAATCAATCTGGGGCGTAATGTTGGGGATATCACTACTGGGCGTAAACCGGCCAGGACAGGCCGGGATAACGTCATCAGTAGTTGAGTATGTTAAAGCCCATGAGGGCAGATGAGGGCTAAAGGCCCATAGTCGGTTCAAGGCCTGTAGCCGTAAACCGGCGTTGGTATTTAACTTGTATTGTAAGTTAGGAATAAGTAGAGACCAAACCAGACACATCTATGAGCTGGTATTGGGACTCTGTGAACCGACGGGCGTCACCCGTGTATATAAGGGGACGACCCGGCGGTGGTTCAAGGACAACAGACAACAACTCGAGACTTAGGCGAAGCTTGTTTGCTCCCTAGTCATCGAAACCCCATCAATTCCATCACAACTAGACGTAGGCTTTTACCTTCATTGAAGGGGCCGAACTAGTATAAACTCTCTTGCATCCCTGTGTCCGCTTTAACCCCTTCAAGCTAACCTGTCGCGATGGCTCCACGACTAAGTCCTTTCTCTAGGACATCTACCGTGACAAAACCACGACATAGTGGATACTAGGGATCAAACCCTAACAAAACTAACTCGATTACATGATAAATATCATCCAACCCATCACCGTCCAGCAAGCCTACGATGGAATTACTCACACACGGCGGTGAGCATCATGAAATTGGTGATGGAGGAAGGTTGATGATGACGATGGCGACAGATTCCCCTCTCCGAAGCCCCGAACGGACACCAGGTCAGCCCTCCCGAGAGAGTTTAGGGCTTGGCGGCGGCTTGATACGTCTCCGCCGTATCTACTTTTCCAAACACTTTTGCCCTTGTTTTGGACTCTAACTTGCATGATTTGAATGGAACTAACCCGGACTGACGTTGTTTTCAGCAGAATTGCTATGGTGTTATTTATGTGCAGAAACAGAAGTTCTCGGAATGACCTGAAACTTCATGGAACATCTATTCGAAAATAATAAAAAATCCTTGCAAAAGATGAAGACCAGGGGCCCACCACCTGTCCACGAGGGTGGGGGCGCGCCTGCCCCCCTAGGGCGCGCCCCCTACCTCGTGGCCCCCTGGAGCTCCTCCGACCTCGACTCCAACTCTATATATTTGCTTTCGGGGAGAAAAAAATCAGGGGGAAGGATTCATCGTGTTTTACGATATGGAGCCGCCGCCAAGCCCTAAAACCTCTTGGGAGGGCTGATCTGGAGTCCGTTCGGGGCTCCGGAGAGGGGAATCCGTCGCCATCGTCATCATCAACCATCCTCCATCACCAATTTCATGATGCTCACCGCCGTGCGTGAGTAATTCCATCGTAGGCTTGTTGGACGATGATGGGTTGGATGAGATTTATCATGTAATCGAGTTAGTTTTGTTAGGGTTTGATCCCTAGTATCCACTATGTTCTGAGATTGATGTTGCTATGACTTTGCTATGCTTAATACTTGTCACTAGGGCCCGAGTGCCATGATTTCAGATCTGAACCTATTATGTTTTCATCAATATATGAGAGTTCTTGATCCTATCTTGCAAGTCTATAGTCACCTATTATGTGTTATGATCCATTAACCCCGAAGTGGCAATAATTGGGATACTTACCGGTGATGACCATAGTTTGAGGAGTTCATGTATTCACTATGTGCTAATGCTTTGTTCCAGTACTCTATTAAAAAAAGGCCTTAATATCCCTTAGTTTCCGCTAGGACCCCCGGGAGGGTAGGTCAAAAGATGTCATGCAAGTTCTTTCCATAAGCACGTATGACTATATTCGGAATACATGCCTACATTACATTGATGAATTGGAGCTAGTTCTGTGTCACCCTAGGTTATGACTGTTACATGATGAACCGCATCCGACATAATTCTCCATCACTGATCCATTGCCTACGAGCTTTCCATATACTGTTCTTCCCTTATTTACTTTTTCGTTGCTATTGCTATCATCATTACAAAATACCAAAAACATTACTTTTGTTATCATTACCTTTTGCTACCGTTACCACTACTATCATATTACTTTGCTACTAAACACTTTGCTGCAGATATTAAGTTTCCAGGTGTGGTTGAATTGAGAACTCAGCTGCTAATACTTGAGAATATTATTTGGCTCCCCTTGTGTCAAATCAATAAATTTGGGTTGAATACTCTACCCTCGAAAACTGTTGCGATCCCCTATACTTGTGGGTTATCAAGACAATTTTATGGCGCCGTTGTCGGGGAGCATAGCTCTATTCTTTGAGTCACTTGGGATTTATATCTGCTTATCATTATGAAGAACTTGAGAGATCCAAAAACCAAGATTTATCCCTCAACTACGAGGGGAGGTAAGGAACTGCCATCTAGCTCTGCACTTAATTCGCCTTCTGTTTTGAGTAAGCTTGCGACACCTAAACCTGCTTCTGCTATTCGTTCTGATATGTCGCATGTTATTGATGATGCCACTTCTGCTATGCATGATACTTATGATAAAACTACTTCTATGCTTGATACTACTGTGCCACTTGGTGAATTTCTTGATGAATAACTTGCTAGGGTTAGAGAGAGTGAAAATATTGAATATGATAATATTGATGAAAGTGATGATAAGACTCACCTGTTATTCCTGAGGGTTGTGTTTTTTGATAAAGAAGCTACTTTAGCTATTTTAGCTTGCAAAGATAGATACGAACTCAAGAGGTTATTAGATAAATGGAAGCAGCAATCTCTAAATGCTAGAATGAAACCTGACCCTGCTTTTGCTACTTCACCTATCTGTGTTACTGATAAGGATTATGAATTCTCTGTTGATCCTGATATAATTACTTTGGTTGAATCTGATCCTTTTCATGGCTATGAATCTGAAACTGTTGTGGCACATCTTACTAAATTAAATGATATAGCCACCCTGTTCACTAATGATGAGAGAACTCGCTACTTTTATATCCTTAAAATATTTCCGTTCTCATTAAAGGGTGATGCTAAGATATGGTTTAATTCTCTTGATCCTGGTTGTGTGCGTAGTCCCCATGATATGATTTATTACTTCTCTGCTAAATATTTCCCTGCTTATAAGGAACAAGCTGCTTTAAGGTATATATTCAATTTTGTGCAAATTGAAGAAGAGAGTCTCCCACAAGCTTGGGGGAGGCTTCTCCAATTACTTAATGCTTTGCTTGATCATTCTCTTAAGAAAAATGAAATACTTGATATCTTTTATAATGGACTAACCGATGCTTCCAGAGATTACCTGGATAGTTGTGCTGGTTCTGTTTCCAGGGAAAGAACACCGGATGAAGCTGAAATTCTATTGAATAATATGTTGACAAATGAAAATAATTGGACACTTGCTGAGCCAGCTTCTGAGCCTATTCCTAAACCAACTCCGAAGAAGAGGGGTATTCTATTTCTCAGTCGTGAAGATATGCAAGAGGCAAACAAATCTATGAAAGAAAAAGGTATTAAAGCTGAAGATGTTAATAATTTACCTCCTATTGAAGAAATGCATGGTCTTAATTTACCGCCTGTTGAAGAAACATATGATCTCAATCCATTACCTATTGAAGAAACTCACGGTCTTGATAACCTAACACAGGTAGTAAAGGTAAATTCTCTCTATAGATATGATAAAGCTGAAATCCCATTTACTAAATTTACTAGCCCATGCTTAGATGAGTTTGATAAATTTATGGCTAAGCAAGAAGACTTTAATGCTTATTTTGGTAGACAATTGAAATACAATTCAAATATGCTTGAACACTTGGGTGATTATATGGCTAATGTTAAAGGTGAACTTAAACTTATTGGTAAACATGCTTCTATGGTTACCACTCAAGTAGAACAAGTGCTTAAAGCTCAAAATGATTTGCTCAATGAATTGAATAGTAAGAATAATGATTATGCTGTTAGAGTGGCTACTAGAACTGGTAGAATGACTCAGGAACCTCTGTATCCTGAAGGCCATCCTAAGAGAATTGAGCAAGATTCTTAGAGAAATAATATAGATGCACCTAGTCCTTCTAATAGGAAGAAAAAGAAAAATGATAGGACTTTGCAGGCTTCTAGTAAACCCATTATTGAAACACCTGAGAATCCAAATGATATTTCTATCTCTGATGCTGAAACACAATCTAGTAATGAACCTGAAACTAGTGATAATGTTAATGATAATGTTCATGATGATGCTCAACCTAGTAATGATAATGATATAGAAATTTAACCTTCTGTTGATCTTGATAAACCATAATCAAAGAATCAACTTTATGATAGGAAAGACTTTGTTGCTAGGAAATACGGTAAGGAAAGAGAGGCTTGGGTTCAGAAACCCATGCCTTTTCCTCCCAAACCATCCAAGAAAAAGGATGATGAGGATTTTGAGCGCTTTGCTGAAATGATTAGACCTATCTTTTTGCGTATGCGATTAACTCATATGCTCAAAATGAATCCTTGTGCTAAGTATATGAAAGATATTGTTACAAATAAAAGGAAGATACCGGAAGCAAAAATTTCCACCATGCTTACTAATTATACTTTCAAGGGTGGAATACCAAAGAAACTTGGAGATCCAGGAGTACCCACTATACCATGCTCCATTAAAAGAAATTATGTTAAAACTGCTTTATGTGATCTTGGAGAAGGTATTAGTGTTATGCCTCTCTCTTTATATCATAGACTTGATTTGAATAAGTTGACACTTACTGAAATATCTTTGCAAATGGCTGATAAATCAACTGCTATACCTGTCGGTATTTGTGAGGATGTGCCTGTTGTAGTTGCAAACGTTACTATTTTAACGGACTTTGTTATTCTTGATATTCCTGAGGACGATAGTATGTCTATTATTCTTGGAAGACCCTTTTTGAATACTGCAGGGGCTATTATTGATTGCACTAAAGGCGATGTCACTTTCCATGTTAATGGTAATGAGCATATGGTACACTTTCCGAGGAAACAACCTCAAGTTCATAGTATCAACTCTATTGGAAAAATTCCATCGATTATATTTGGAGGTTTTGAATTTCCTCTTCCTACTTTCAAGAAGAAATATGATATTCTTATTATTGGGGATGTGCATATCCCCATTGAGGTAACATAGTGTTATTCGAAATTTTTCCGGCTCCATGTTATTCGAAATGAGTTCGTTAACAAGACTTGATCAACCTTGTTAGTGGATTCCTTTTGATGAGCATGGGATGGATGAAACTAGAAGGCACAACCTTCTGTACCCTCCTCTTACTTTCTGTTATTTATATTGAATAAAATAAAAATAGTATTTTCTGTATGTTATCTGAATTATCCGTGCAATATAAAAATACCCCGAATATAAAAGTTCTCCAAATGCCTTGAAATTTAAATATGATTTTTTCTGGAATATTTGAGAATATTTGGCACTGAGAACACAGCAGGAGGAGCTGGCACCTGGCCACGAGGGTCAGGGGCGCGCCCCCTGCCTTGTGGGCCCACGGTGGCCCTCCTCCACTTATTATTTCACCCACACACTCCTTCCTCCCACAAACACGAATATCCAGCTCAAACCCGAGTCCAAGCTCATTTTGCTGCCATTTTCGATCTCCTTGCTCAAAGCACCTCTCACAAAACTGCTTGGGGAGATTTTCCTTGGTATGTGACTCCTCCATTGGTCCTATTAGTTTTTGTTCTAGTGCTTTATTCATTGCAAATTTGTGCTGCCTAGGTGACCATGTTCTTGAGCTTGCATGTCAAATTTATATGGTTCCAAGTAGTTTTGATGCATGATATAGGCTCTAGGCACTTGTATGAGTAGTTGCTATCAATATTATTGAGTTTGGTTCACTTTTATTTTGAAGTTACTAAAAATTTCAGAAATTTTTCAGAGGAAGAAATATGCTTAGAAAAATGTTCCAAGGTGGTTCTTCAAGGAAGCAAGGACCCAGGCTTGCAATGCGTGATGCTGATGAAGAACCACCAAGAGACGCCCCAGTGCATCCTTGTGAATGGCCTTCTGAGAACTGTATGGATCGAACGGGAATTAAGGAAGAATTTAACGCATATTTGCATAATGCGGATCTTGTGAGCTTCGAGGAAGATAAGTGCGGCCAGTATCACTATCTCACTAGTTCCTTTGTGAGGAGGTTTGAATTTTCATCTTCACGTAATTCTCCAACTGTCCTATTTGATCTTTATGAAAATCTTATACTATGGACTTAGAGGATTTTACCACTACTTGCAAACTTCCACAATGGGGTAGTATACGGAACCTCGCAAATCTGAATTTAGAGATTTTCTTGCTAGTATAACTGGGGGGAATCCAGAGATATAACACAAGCTACCATAGGGAGCATTCATTTTCCTGCTATACATTATTTTGCTCTCTTCATAGGTAGATGCATAAATGGTAAAGATGAAGCATGTCATATGTGTGTTCCTGACCTCAGTATTCTTAGGAGTGCTGTGTTAGGAGACAAATCCTATAATTTGGGAGTCATTATTGCATGTAGGTTGCATCTTAATAGATTTAATGGAGATTTCTTTGGTGGAATTTATGCAACCCGCTTAGCTGATTTTCTTGGTGTAACCATATGCGAGGATGATATTGAATTGCCTCCTGCTTACCTAGATTTTAATGCGATGGTTCACCACCAGTTTGTTCAGAGGAGTGAATCACCTCTCCAGTATTGACTAATCTTTGACAGACGGCATGCTATCCGTATTACTCTCCCTTCTCCTGCCTTCTTTGATTATCAGGCAAAAGGAAGATATGTTATTACTAGAGAGGAGGCAGATGAGTATGAGAGGAGGGCTGAGGCCGCTCGTCGCCACGCTGCAGCTCAGGAGGCGATAGCCGCGGCATCGCAGTACGACCCCAACTATTACTATGGATATCCGCTAGGCCAATCGTGGCCATAGACCAACTTAGGCCAAAAGCCTAAGCTTGGGGGAGTACGTATTTCCCACCGACATTACATTTATGTTCACACAATCATTGCTAGATGTCGGTGCTCATACTTTTTCATTGTATCATCCATGCAAGTTTATTTCCTTTTTATGATTTCTTCTTGTGTGCTTAATAAACCTTATGAAAAACCAAAAAAAATAGTTGTAGCTTTTAATTAGTTCACTTTCCATGCTTGTAGTAGTAATTAAAAAGAAAACAAAAAAAAAGATGTCCTATTCTTCTTTTGCTTGTTGGGAGCTTTCCCGTGTAAATAGTTTTATTTCTTTTCTTTTCTTTGGGGGTCAATAGGAAAAGACCATGATTAAATTGTTGAAGTGGCTCTTATATGCATTATTGTTGATCTAACAAAAGAGTCCATATTGCCTTGTCTTCTCCTGTTTCTTGAATGCTTGCAGATTCCAGCTTAGTCCAATGCACGTGCACTATTATTATTATTCACACTATTCGGTCATGCAAGTGAAAGGAAATTATGACGATATATGATGGACTGACTGAGATGAGAAAAGCTGGTATGAACTCGACCTCTTTTATTTTTGTAAATATGATTAGTTCAACGTTCCTGATTCAGCCTATTATGAATAACCATGTTTGCAATGACAACTAGAGATCATAGTTTCTTATGCCATGCTTGATTAGCTGGGAGCTTATAATGGTTTACCTTGCGTGCCAACATGCTATTAAAATGGTTGTGATGTGGTATGATAGGGTGGTATCCTCCTCTGAATGATTTAAGTGACTTGACTTGGCGCATGTTCACGCATGTAGTTGAAACAAAATCAACATAGCCTTCACGATATTTATGTTCATGTGGATTATATCCTACTCATGCTTGCATTCGGTGTTGATTAATTTTAATGCATGTTCATGACTGTTGTTGCTCTCTAGCTGGTCGCTTCCCAGTCTTTTGCTAGCCTTCACCTGTACTAAGCGGGAATACTGCTTGTGCATCCAACTCCTTAAACCCCAAAGTTATTCCACATGAGTCCACTATACCTTCCTATATGTGGTATCTACCTGCCATTCCAAGTAAATTTGTATGTGCCAAACTCTAAACCTTCAAATAAATATCCTCTTTTGTATGCTCGAATAGCTCATGTATCAACTAGGGCTGTCCGTGTCTTCCATGTTAGGCGGGTTATTCTCAAGAGGAGTGGACTCCGCTCCTCACTCACGAGAAAGTGGCTGGTCACCGGGATGCCCAGTCCCATGCTTTATGCAAATCAAATCAAAATAATTGCAAACAAAACTCCCCCTAGGACTCTTGTTAGTTGGAGCCACTCGTTGTTTCGAGCAAGCCATGGATTGATGCTTGTTGGTGGAGGGGGAGTATAAACTTTACCATTCTGTTTGGGAACCGCATATAATGTGTGTAGCATGGAAGATATCGCCATCTCTTGGTTGTTATGTTGACAATGAAAGTAAACCGCTCAAAATATTATTCATCTCTATTTCAAAACCGAGCTCTGGCACCTCTACAAATCCCTGCTTCCCTCTGCGAAGGGCCTATCTATTTAATTTTATGCTGAGTCATCATCCTCTTATTAAAAAGCACCAGTTGGAGAGCACCACTGTCATTTGCATTCATTACTGTTAGTTTACATTGAGTATGACTTGACTGGATCTCTTTTACCATGAATTACAATGTCTAGTCAGTCCTTGATCTTTAAAAGTGCTCTACATTTATGTTTTGCGGTCTCACAAAGGGCTAGCGAGATACCATCTTGTTATATCATATCATGAATGTTTTGAGAAAGTGTTTTCATCCGAGATTTATTATTATTGCTCGCTAGTTGATTATGTCATTGATATGAGTAAACTTGAGACCTAAGCGTTATTGTGAATGTGGTTAGTCATAATCTTTGCTGAAAACTTGAATGCTGGCTTTACATATTTACAACAACAAGAGAAAACAGAGTTTGTAAAAGTTTTAATTTCTTTATCACTTTCAGTTTATCAACTGAATTGCTTGAGGACAACCAAAGGTTTAAGCTTGGGGGAGTTGATACGTCTCCGTCGTACCTACTTTTCTATACACTTTTGCCCTTGTTTTGGACTCTAACTTGCATGATTTGAATGGTACTTGTCGTGGGTTTGTCACGGCAGATGTCCTTGTGAAGGGACTTAGTCTTGGAGCCATCGCTATGGGTTAGCTTAAAGGGGTTAAACCGGACAAGGGGACACGGGGAGTTTTGTACTAGTTCGGCCCCTTCGAGGAAGGTAAAAGCCTACGTCTAGCTGTGATTGGTATTGCTAGGGTTTCGAAGGCCAGGGAGCGAATCCGCTTTGTCTGGCTCTTGAGTTGTTGTCTGTCCCTAAACTGCGGCTGGGTCATCCCTTTATATTCATAGGTTGACACCCGCCGGGCTACAGAGTCCCGAAGCCGGATCATAAACGTGTCCGGTTCGGTCTCTACTCTTCCTATCTTACAATACAAGTTACATGACTAGGTCGGTTTACATTTATAGGCTGTAACCCGCCTTTGGGCCTTGGGCCTTCTGTAAAGCGCCATCATCCATCCATCTTCATGGGCTTCTAATCTTCAAAGAGTCAACCCGGCTACATAAGGCCGGTTTACCTCCAGTAGTAATAACCCCAACATTAGGCCCCAGATTGGTTTGAACTTGTTCATGTCAATCTTCTACACATAGAAAAAAACTTCTCTCATATGTTCACCTTGTCGGTGTACAAAAAGAGGGGTACACTTTTTGTACCCCTATAACTGTGCACGGGCAGTCTGAGCAACGGGCACCACCACACTGAGCAAGGCAAGGGAGGTGAGCCAAGGTAAGGCCGAAGCTCAGGAGAAGCAGAACGACACCAAGACCAAGACCACAAAGAGCAAAGGGGACGAAGCGGACCCCCCGGCAAGATCCTTGCCGGGAGGTGGTTTTAGCAAACTCAGCAAGACCCTTGCCGTGGCAGCTCGCCCCACACCTACAGAGTGAGTCACCCTTGAGTCCACTGCCCCCATGGGGCAATGATTCGGGAGACATCCCCGTGGTGGCATGCAGATCTTTGTGAAGACATTCAAGATCAGATACACCCTTTAGAAGATGATGATCCTTGGCGGGATCCCAGCCAAGGAGGACCACAAGGCCCCCGGCAAGAGCCTTGCCGGGGATGACAGTAGGCGCCACGGCAAGACCCTTGCTGGGGCCCCGGCAAGGCCCTTGCCAAGAACACCCGTAGGGGCACCATCAGGCCCACGCCAGTAAAACCTCCACCGCCGTTCGCATGCAGCTGCCCACCCAACCAGCTGGGCAGGCAGCTACGTGGCGGCATGCGGATCTTCGCGGAGACCCACCACTGTGCCACCTCAGCTGCCTGCCTGCCTACATGGCACCGCGGGCGCCGCTGGCCAGGGCGCGTGTCGACACGAGAGGGAGCGGCGATGGACGAGACAGGGCTCTCCCCCGTCCCCGATAAAGCAGGGACACCCGGGCAAGACGCATTAAATGCGCCTTGTCATGTAATGCAAGGGATAACCTCACATCACTGTACCCTTTCCACCTCCTGTGTGCCACTGTGGCAACCCCTTTCCTATAAAGGAGGCCCGAGGCGACCAGTAGGAGGATTCGGCTTTTTGGAGCTCCTCACGCCCCATAGCTAGCTCAAGAACACAGATATACAATCCACCAAAGAAGGAGTAGGGTTTTACGCATCCTCGCGGCCCGAACCTGGATAAACGAACCTTGTGCTATCTGTTTGATCCGCTCTTCTCACGACCCCGCGCCCCGCAACCGTAGTAGGGATTCTTGTGATCCCATAGGTGTCGTTCCCACCGACATCTTTGGCGCGCCAGGTAGGGGGCGCAGTTGTGAGAATCGGCTTTAGCAGTTAGTTCGACGCTTCTTCATCGTCATGGCGCCCAAGAAGAAGACGACGGTGGCGGTTGGCCCGTCGGAAGCCGGACATCCCGTCCCGACGCGGGCGAGCAGCGGACCGATCGCAGAAAGGACCCGGGGTGCCGTTCGCGAACACCAACACCGTCCCAGCAGCCAGAGTTTGGGAGGCAGCGATGTTCGTGCGCCTGGTAACGGGCCGCATGCTGCCAAATCCAAAGACAGAGCCAGGCCCTCCGCGGGTGGCGCGGGGCCTTCCAAGATCGCTGCCACCCCGCCCGAAGGCGATGCGAGGGCCTCCAAGACTCCCACGCCGGCGCCGACGGCGCGCTCCTCTCAAGCGGCGCGCGACGAACGGCGTAATCACGCCAAAGACCCCGGGTGTCGCCGCGGGAAGAGACCCGAGCGCCACTCCCGGGAGGTAGAAGACCTGCCCGCTCGCCGAGGCGCTGGTGAAGATGGCATGTGACCACGGGGTCATGATAGAGCTCCTTCTGACATGGTCAGAAGTCGAAGCGCGTCGCGATCCATGCAGGTTTCGCTGCCACCAGCGCCAGCAGAAGCCCTGGCGCGCGCGCAGTTGCTCTTCGATTTTCCTCCCACTACAGGGAAACTCGACGAATGGAGAGCCACTATCCGAAGCCTTGTTGCGGTGGCCAACAAAGACGAACCGAGTCCGGTGGAGCCCCCGGGTTAACGCTCCGACGGAGTCCCACGCACCAGTGGCAGGAAAGCCGGTGGCGCCGCGGCCACGGTGCACTCGCCTCCTCCTCGCCCGGTCCCGCGGACGCCAGCCTGTCGCGACGTTACGGGCGACGAAATCTCCATAGCGTCATCCGACCCGCGGACCCACTGTGACCAGCGCCAAGTCCTTCGGGAACGAGAACATGAAGACGCTCGAACCACTATCGAGGGCCAGCGCGGAGCGCGCCACCAGTCAGACAGGCGAGCAGGGCCTGCTGTGAACCACCCGGCACCGGAGAGCCCTGGAGGCCTACCTTACAAGGTAGGCTGTCCGGCTTTTACCCGTGAGCTGCGGCAGTTCCAGTGGCCCACTCACCGCACCTTCAAACCTGACGTGGGCGAAAAGTACAGCGGCAAGACCCACCCATCCGAGTTCCTCAGCATCTACACCATTGCGATGCAAGCTACCGGAGCCCGCGATGATAAGGTGCTTGAGAATAACTTTCTGTTGGCTCTTAAACCCAACGCCATGTCATGGTTGATGCACTTGCCGGTAGACTCTATTTCTTCCTGGTCGGATTTGTGCCATGAGTTTGTGGGCGCCTTTACTGGAGGCCACCAAGCCCATGGCCAAGCGAGCGACCTACACGTCATTCCCAAGAAGGGAGGCGAGAGTCTCCGCAAGTATATACAGAGGTTCAGCCGGATACAGTACAATATCCCTGATGTTCACCCTGCCGCCATCATCAGCGCGTTCCATCAGAACGTGCATAACTGCAAGATGCGCAAAGAGCTGGCAATGAACAAGGTGAAAGATGTAGTAGAACTCTATGTTCTTGCTGACAGATGTGCCCGGGCTGAAGAGGGAAGGAAGTACCCCGGCGAAGACGCCGGCGTGGAAACCGACTCCTCAGATGAAGATACTGCCGCCCCGGCGAAGAAGGGCCGGCGCCGCAACAGGAAGCGCAAAGGTAAAGCCGTGCTTGCCGTCGAGGGATCTGATGACACCGGCTCCACCAAGAAAACCAAGGTAGATGACTGTAGTAAGGAAATTGCCGGATGTGTCGCCTGCCGGGCCTTGGCGGTTGCCGAGAAGCTAGGAAACTCCGACAAGCGATACAGCAAGATCCATCGCACCAAAGGCCATGCTCTCCAAGACTGCCGATAGGTTGAGCTCCTCGCTGAGAAGCAGAGGGCTGAATATGAGAGGCGGGACAAGGAGAAGGGCCAAGACGGTGCTAAGGGGTCCGGCAAGAAGCGTGACGGCCAGGCGGGCCGTCGCGGCAAGGATAAACAACAGGAGAGGCCCGCCCGGGGCCGTGACAAAAAGCCAGAAGACGACGATCACGAAGAGGACAACGAATCCGGCGACCAAGAGTTTCAGAAAGCTACAGAGACCATGATTAAATTGTTGAAGTGGCTCTTATATGCATTATTGTTGATCTGACAAAAGAGCCCATATTGCCTTGTCTTCTCCTGTTTCTTGAATGCTTGCAGATTCCATCTTAGTCCAATGCACGTGCACTATTATTATTATTCACACTATTCGGTCATGCAAGTGAAAGGCAATTATGACGATATATGATGGACTGACTGAGATGAGAAAAGCTGGTATGAACTTGACCTCTTTTATTTTTGTAAATATGATTAGTTCATCATTCCTGATTCAGCCTATTATGAATAAACATGTTTGCAATGACAACTAGAGATCATAGTTTCTTATGCCATGCTTGATTAGCTGGGAGCTTATAATGGTTTACCTTCCGTGCCAACATGCTATTAAAATGGTTGTGATTTGGTATGATAGGGTGGTATCCTCCTCTGAATGATTTAAGTGACTTGACTTGGCGCATGTTCACGCATGTAGTTGAAACAAAATCAACATAGCCTTCACGATATTTATGTTCATGGTGGATTATATCCTACTCATGCTTGCATTCGGTGTTGATTAATTTTAATGCATGTTCATGACTGTTGTTGCTCTCTAGCTGGTCGCTTCCCAGTCTTTTGCTAGCCTTCACCTGTACTAAGCGGGAATACTGCTTGTGCATCCAACTCCTTAAACCCCAAAGTTATTCCACATGAGTCCACTATACCTTCCTATATGTGGTATCTACCTGCCATTCCAAGTAAATTTGTATGTGCCAAACTCTAAACCTTCAAATAAATATCCTCTTTTGTATGCTCGAATAGCTCATGTATCAACTAGGGCTGTCCGTGTCTTCCATGTTAGGCGGGTTATTCTCAAGAGGAGTGGACTCCGCTCCTCACTCACGAGAAAGTGGCTGGTCACCGGGATGCCCAGTCCCATGCTTTATGCAAATCAAATCAAAATAATTGCAAACAAAACTCCCCCTGGGACTCTTGTTAGTTGGAGCCACTCGTTGTTTCGAGCAAGCCATGGATTGATGCTTGTTGGTGGAGGGGGAGTATAAACTTTACCATTCTGTTTGGGAACCGCCTATAATGTGTGTAGCATGGAAGATATCGCCATCTCTTGGTTGTTATGTTGACAATGAAAGTAAACCGCTCAAAATATTATTCATCTCTATTTCAAAACCGAGCTCTGGCACCTCTACAAATCCCTGCTTCCCTCTGTGAAGGGCCTATCTATTTACTTTTATGCTGAGTCATCATCCTCTTATTAAAAAGCACCAGTTGGAGAGCACCGCTGTCATTTGCATTCATTACTGTTAGTTTACATTGAGTATGACTTGACTGGATCTCTTTTATCATGAATTACAATGTCTAGTCAGTCCTTGATCTTTAAAGGTGCTCTGCATTTATGTTTTGCGGTCTCGGAAAGGGCTAGCGAGATACCGTCTTGCTATATCATATTATGATTGTTTTGAGAAAGTGTTGTCATCCGAGATTTATTATTATTGCTCGCTAGTTGATTTTTGATATGAGTAAACTTGAGACCTAAGCGTTATTGTGAATGTGGTTAGTCATAATCTTTGCTGAAAACTTGAATGCTGGCTTTACATATTTACAACAACAAGAGAAAACAGAGTTTGTAAAAGTTTTAATTTCTTTATCACTTTCAGTTTATCAACTGAATTGCTTGAGGAAAAGCAAAGGTTTAAGCTTGGGGGAGTTGATACGTCTCCGTCGTATCTACTTTTCCAAACACTTTTGCCCTTGTTTTGGACTCTAACTTGCATGATTTGAATGGTACCTGTCGTGGGTTTGTCACGGCAGATGTCCTTGTGAAGGGACTTAGTCGTGGAGCCATCGCTATGGGTTAGCTTAAATGGATTAAACTGGACAAGGGGACACGGGGAGTTTTATACTAGTTTGGCCCCTTTGAGGAAGGTAAAAGCCTACGTCTAGCTGTGATTGGTATTGCTAGGGTTTCGAAGGCCAGGGAGCGAATCCGCTTTGTCTGGCTCTCGAGTTGTTGTCTGTCCCTAAACCGCGGCTGGGTCATCCCTTTATATTCATAGGTTGACACCCGCCGGGCTACAGAGTCCCGAAGCCGGATCATAAACGTGTCCGGTTCGGTCTCTACTCTTCCTATCTTATAATACAAGTTACATGACTAGGTCGGTTTACATTTACAGGCTGTAACCCGCCTTTGGGCCTTGGGCCTTCCGTAAAGCGCCATCATCCTTCCATCTTCATGGGCTTCTAATCTTCAAAGAGTCAACCCGGCTACATAAGGCCGGTTTACCTCCAGTAGTACTAACCCCAACATTAGGCCCCAGATTGGTTTGAACTTGTTCATGTCAATCTTCTACACATAGAAAAAATCTTCTCTCTCCTTGTCGGTGTACAAAAAGAGGGGTACACTTTTTGTACCCCTATAACTGTGCACGGGCAGTCTGAGCAACGGGCACCACCACACTGAGCAAGGCAAGGGAGGTGAGCCAAGGTAAGGCCGAAGCTCAGGAGAAGCAGAACGACGCCAAGACCAAGACCACAAAGAGCAAAGGGGACGAAGCGGACCCCCCCGGCAAGATCCTTGCCGGGAGGCGGTTTTAGCAAACCCGGCAAGACCCTTGCCGTGGCAGCTCGCCCCACACCTACGGAGTGAGTCACCCTTGAGTCCACTGCCCCCATGGGGCAAGGATTCGGGAGACATCCCCATGGTGGCATGCAGATCTTTGTGAAGACATTCAAGATCAGATACACCCTTTAGAAGATGATGATCCTTGGCGGGATCCCAGCCTAGGAGGACCACAAGGCCCCCGGCAAGAGCCTTGCCGGGGATGACAGCAGGCGCCACGGCAAGACCCTTGCCGGGGCCCCGGCAAGGCCGTTGCCAAGAACACCCATAGGGGCACCATCAGGCCCACGCCAGTCAAACCTCCACCGCCGTTCGCATGCAGCTGCTGACCCAACCAGCTGGGCAGGCAGCTGCGTGGCGGCATGCGGATCTTCGCGGAGACCCACCACTGTGCCACCTCAGCTGCCTGCCTGCCTACATGGCACCGCGGGCGCCGCTGGCCAGGGCGCATGTCGACACGAGAGGGAGCGGCGATGGACGAGACAGGGCTCTCCCCCGTCCCCGATAAAGCAGGGACACCTGGGCAAGACGCATTAAATGCACCTTGTCATGTAATGCAAGGGATAACCTCACATCACTGTACCCTTTCCACCTCCTGTGTGCCACTGTGGCAACCCCTTTCGTATAAAAGGAGGCCCGAGGCGACCAGGAGGAGGATTCGGCTTTTTGGAGCTCCTCACGCCCCATAGCTAGCTCAAGAACATAGATATACAATCCACCAAGGCAGGAGTAGGGTTTTACGCATCCTCGCGGCCCGAACCTGGATAAACGAACCGTGTGCTATCTGTTTGATCTGCTCTTCTCACGACCCCGCGCCCCGCAACCGTAGTAGGGATTCTTGTGATCCCATAGGTGTCGTTCCCACCGACATCTTTGGCGCGCCAGGTAGGGGGCGCAGTTGTGAGAATCGGCTTTAGCAGTTAGTTCGACGCTTCTTCATCGTCATGGCGCCCAAGAAGAAGACGACAATGGCGGTTGGCCCGTCGAAAGCCGGACATCCCGTCCCGACGCGGGCAAGCAGCGGACCGGTCGCAGAAAGGACCCGGGGCGCCGTTCGCGAACACCAACACCGTCCCAGCAGCCAGAGTTTGGGAGGCGGCGATGTTCGTGCGCCTGGTAACGGGCCGCACGCCGCCAAATCCAAAGACGGAGCCAAGCCCTCCGCGGGTGGCGCGGGGCCTTCCAAGATCGCTGCCACCCCGCCCGAAGGCGATCCGAGGGCCTCCAAGACTCCCACGCCGGCGCCGACGGCGCGCTCCTCTCAAGCGGCGCGCGACGAACGGCGTAATCACGCCGAAGACCTCGGGCGTCGCCACGGGAAGAGCCCCGAGCGCCACTCCCGGGAGGTAGAAGACCTGCCCGCTCGCCGAGGCGCTGGTGAAGATGGCATGCGACCGCGGGGTCATGATAGAGCTCCTTCTGACATGGTCAGAAGTCGAAGCGCGTCGCGATCCGTGCAGGTTTCGCTGCCACCAACGCCAGCAGAAGCCCTGGCGCACGCGCACAGTTGCTCCTCGATTTTCCTCCCACTACGGGGAAACTCGACGAATGGAGAGCCACTATCCGAAGCCTTGTTGCGGTGGCCAACAAAGACAAACCGAGTCCGGTGGAGCCCCCGGGTCGACGCTCCGACGGAGTCCCACGCACCAGTGGCAGGAAAGCCGGCGGCGCCGCGACCACGGTGCACTCGCCTCCTCCTCGCCCGGTCCCGCGGACGCCAGCCTGTCGCGATGTTACAGGCGACGAAATCTCCATAGCGTCATCCGACCCGCGGACCCACTGTGACCAGCGCCAAGTCCTTCAGGAACGAGAACATGAAGACGCTCGAACCACTATCGAGCGCCGGCGCGGAGCGCGCCACCAGTCAGACAGGCGAGCAGGGCCTGCTGTGAACCACCCGGCACCGGAGAGCCCTGGAGGCCTACCTTACGAGGTAGGCTGTCCGGCTTTTACCCGTGAGCTGCGGCAGTTCCAGTGGCCCACTCACCGCACCTGCAAACCTGACGTGGGCGAAAAGTACAGCGGCAAGACCCACCCGTCCGAGTTCCTCAGCATCTACACCATTGCGATGCAAGCTACCGGAGCCCGCGACGATAAGGTGCTTGAGAATAACTTTCCGTTGGCTCTTAAACCCAACGCCATGTCATGGTTGATGCACTTGCCGGTAGACTCTATTTCTTCTGGGTCGGATTTGTGCCATGAGTTTGTGGGCGCCTTTACTGGAGGCCACCAAGCCCATGGCCAAGCGAGCAACCTACACGTCATTCCCCAGAAGGGAGGCGAGAGTCTCCGCAAGTATATACAGAGGTTCAGCCGGATACAGTACAATATCCCTGATGTTCACCCTGCCGCCATCATCAGCGCGTTCCATCAGAACGTGCGTAACCGCAAGATGCGCGAAGAGCTGGCAATGAACAAGGTGAAAGATGTAGCAGAACTCTATGTTCTTGCTGACAGATGTGCCTAGGCTGAAGAGGGAAGGAAGTACCCCGGCGAAGACGCCGGCGTGGAAACCGACTCCTCAGATGAAGATACTGCCGCCCCGGCGAAGAAGGGCCGGCGCCGCAATAGGAAGCGCAAAGGTAAAGCCGTGCTTGCCGTCGAGGGATCTGATGACACCGGCTCCACCAAGAAAACCAAGGCAGATGACTGCAGTAAGGAAATTGCCGGATGTGTCGCCTGCCGGGCCTTGGCGGTTGCCGAGAAGCCAGGAAACTCCGACAAGCGATACTGCAAGATCCATCGCACCAAAGGCCATGCTCTCCAAGACTGCCGATAGGTTGAGCTCCTCGCTGAGAAGCAGAGGGCTGAATATGAGAGGCGGGACAAGGAGAAGGGCCAAGACGGTGCTAAGGGGTCCGGCAAGAAGCGTGACGGCCAGGCGGGCCGTCGCGGCAAGGATAAACAACAGGAGAGGCCCGCCCGGGGCCGTGACAAAAAGCCAGAAGACGACGATCACGAAGAGGACAACGAATCCGGCGACCAAGAGTTTCAGAAAGCTATAGAGGCCATGTACGTCAACGGCGGCGCCTCGCTGCATACTTCTCACCGCCAGCTTAAACAGTGGGCGCGAGAGATTACAGCGGCAGAGCCGTCGTTTGATGCCCAAAGGCCGCTGAAGTGGTCCAACACACCTATCATTTTTGACAATGAGGATCACCCTGATCGCACTACTGCGGTCGGGTGCTTGCCATTGTTGGTTTCACCAACAATACGCAACCTCAAGGTGACAAAGATGCTAGTCGATGGCGGGGCTGGTCTGAACTTGATCTCGCCTGCCGTGATCGAGAAACTGCAGATTCCTGATGGAGACCTCGAAGAGACGGGCACGTTTCAGGGGGTCAACCCAGCAAGAAGCCAACCTAAGGGAAAGGTCACGCTGCCCGTGACTTTTGGAAGCAATATGAACTACAGGACGGAGAGGATCGTGTTTGATGTTGCCAAGATCCCCTTGCCTTACAACGGGATCCTTGGCTGCCCAGCGTTGGCCAAGTTCATAGCGGCGTCACACTACGCCTACAACACCCTGAAGATGCCAGGACCTGTGACGATCATCACCATCCCCTCCGATAAGAAAGATGCGCTGATTTGCGCTGACCAACTATACCGGCAAGCAGTTGCAGCAGCTGCCGCCACTAGGGCACTTGCTCCTGCCGCTGGGACCCCAGGAGGGAAGAAGAAGAAGAAGACCGGTGAGACCTTGGACACCCACTCCGGCAAGCGCACCTCTTCGGAGTGTAGCGCTCCCGTCGAGGACGTGCCAGAGAGCTCCACCAGCAGAAACAAGAAGCCTAGGGCCATACCGCCGGGAACCAAGAAGGTTTCTGTCAATGAGGACGGCACGGGAGGGGCTTTCACCATAAGCTCCACCCTTGACGACAAATAGGAAGACGCGCTCGTCACCTTCCTGCGGGCGAATGTCGATGTGTTTGCATGGCAAGCTTCCGACATCCCTGGCGTTCCTAGGGAGGTGATTGAGCACCACCTTGCTGTTTGTCCTCATGCGCGGCCCGTCAAGCAGAAGGTCAGAAAGCAAGCTTTGGAACGACAAGAGTTCATCACAGAGGAGATCCGGAAACTGGAAGCAGCGGGTTTGGTAAGAGGAGTGCTCCATCCAACGTGGTTGGCCAATCCGGTCATAGTGCGCAAGGCTAATGGGAAGTGGAGGCTGTGTATTGATTACAGAGATATCAATAAGGCTTGTCCTAAGGACCCCTTCCCATTGCCGCGCATCGACCAGATTGTTGACTTCACAGCTGGGTGTGATCTGTTGTCATTCCTCGATGCCTACTCCGGCTACCACCAGATCTTCATGACAAGAGAAGACGAAGAGAAAACAGCATTCATCACCCCATGTGGTACATATTGTTTCATGCGTATGCCTTTCGGGCTGAAGAGTGTTGGTTCGACGTTTGCAAGGGCGGTCCAGATTGGTTTTGAACCCCAGCTCCATAGAAATATGGAAGCTTATATGGATGACATAGTGGTCAAAACCAAGGACAGGGCAACCCTCATACCGGATTTGCAAGAAACATTTGCAAACCTGCGCAAGATCAATCTCAAGCTGAACCCTGAGAAGTGCGTCTTTGGCGTCCCGTCCGGCAAGCTTCTCGGGTTCTTTGTATCACAGCGTGGGATAGAGGCCAATCCGGACAAGATCAAAGCTATAGAGCAGATTGAAGCACCCAAGCGAATCAAGGATGTGCGTCGGCTTGCTGGTTGCGTCGCCGCCATGGGCAGATTCATTTCCAAGTCTGCCGAGCACGCCCTTCCCTTTTTCAAGATCCTGAAAAAGGCAGGCCCGATGGAGTGGACGCTAGAAGCCGAAGCAGCATTGCAAGATTTGAAGAAGTACCTCTCCTCCGCACCAATACTAGTTGCGCCTAGGCCACAGGAGCCGTTGCTGCTATACCTGGCGGCAACGAACCAGGTGGTCATCGCCGCACTAGTGGCGTAGAGAGAGGTTGACGGCGAGGTAATGGCAGCGACAGAGCCCGACACCACCAATGCAGAGACGACACAGCCAGTTGAAGTGCCGCCGAAGAAGAAAATGATGCAGCACCCGGTCTACTTTGTTAGTTCCCTCCTGCAGGGAGCTAGATCAAGGTACTCTGGCATGCAGAAACTGCTCTTCGGTCTTCTTATGGCCTCGAGGAAGCTGCGTCACTACTTCTAGGCACACGAGATCACTGTCGTCACTCGCCTCCCTCTGCAACGGATATTCCACAATCCATATGCAACGGGAAGAATTGTGGAATGGGCACTGGGGCTGTCCAGCTTTGGCCTCAAGTTTGAAAGTACTTCGACGATTCAGAGCCGAGTCCTGGCGGAGTCCATTGTAGAGTGGACCGCAACGCCTGACGAAGAAGCCCAAGAGACTGCTCTCCCCGGCAAGGAGGCAAGTTGTAGTTGGATCATGTACTTTGATGGAGCTTTCTCCTTACACGGTGCCGGGGCTGGCGTACTGCTTGTCGCGCCCACCGGAGAGCACCTCAAGTACGTGATCCAGATGCACTTCCCCAGGGAGGTGTCAACAAACAATACGACAGAGTACGAAGGGCTGCTTGCCGGTCTTAGGATCGCGGCGGACCTCGGAATCAAGAAGCTCATCGTCAGGGGCGACTCGCAGCTCGTCGTCAAGCAAGTCAACAAGGACTACCAGAGCCCATTGATGAAGGCCTACGTCGATGAAGTGAGAAAGCTGGAAGAGCGTTTCGACGGTATACAGGCTGAATACGTTTCCTGAGCGGAGAACGATATCGCCGATTACCTGTCAAAACGCGCTGCCCTCAAGCTACCTGTGGAACCAGGTACGTTTGTGCTCCAGCTAACTCAACCATCCGTTGATCCATCAACAGAGCAGAACAAGAGGAGGAAATCAGGACCCGGCAAGTACTTTCCCGCCGAGCTCCCCGGAGCCGCCGCCAAGGATGTTGCCGGGGACACTGAACCCGCCACGGGACGGCTAGCGCCGGCGGAGCGTCAAGCTCTTGCCGTCGAGACAGCCGCTTCCATAGCGGAGGAAATGCCTTTAGTCCTCGCCGTCGAGCCCCAGGCTCCAGCATGGGCACAGCATACCGTTCGATTCCTCCAAAAAGGGGAACTTCCTGAAGAGCAGGAAGAAGCGGAAAAAGTAGCCCGTCGCTCTACCATGTACCAGTTCGTCGATGACGTCCTGTACAGAAAGAGGCCGAACGGTGTGAAATTGAAGTGTATCCCTCGGGAGGAAGGACTGGAGCTGTTGGCAGAGATACATGGAGGCATATGTGGATCCCACATCGGGTCAAGGGCCCTTATCGGCAAGGCATTTCGGCAAGGCTTCTTTTGGCCCACCGCCCTCCAGGATGCGACGACACTAATCCCCAGGTGTGAAGCATGTCAGTTCCATTCAAAGAAGCTTCATCAGCCAGCTCAAGCCCTTCAAACCATTCCTCTCTCCTGGCCCTTCTCGGTCTGGGGGCTCGACATACTGGGCCCTTTCCCCCGCGCTGTCGGGGGCTTTGAGTACTTGTACGTTGCAATCAACAAGTTCACAAAGTGGCCGGAGGTGGAGGCAGTGAGGAAGGTCACAACTCAGTCAGCCGTCAAGTTCTTCGAGGGACTAGTGTGTCGTTTTGGTGTACCCAACTGGGTCATCACCGACAACGGCACACAGTTCACAAGCCGCACCTTCATGCAATATATCCAAGACCTCGGCAGCAAAGTCTGTTTCGCTTCCGTTGCTCACCCACGAAGCAATGGTCAAGCTGAGAGGGCAAACGCTGAAGTACTGCGAGGCTTAAGGACCAAGACCTTTGACAGGCTGCACAAGAGTGGAAGGCACTGGATTGATGAGTTGCCGACAGTTCTTTGGTCGATCAGGATGACGCCAAATCAAGCCACCGGCCAGACACCCTTTGCCCTAGTATACGGGGCAGAAGCAGTTCTCCCCACTGAACTCATATACGGGTCACCTCGAGTTCTCGCTTATGATGAGCTTGAGCAAGAGCAACTGCGGCAAGATGACGCAATGCTCCTTGAGGAAGATCGTCTTCGGGTGGCTGTGAGAGCAGCACGCTACCAGCAAGCCTTGCGCCGCTACCATAGCCGCAAGGTTCATGCCCGAAGCCTTGAGGAAGGCGACCTTGTCCTTCGGTGCGTTCAATCGGCCAAGAATTCCAACAAGTTGACGCCAAAGTGGGAAGGCCCTTATCGGGTAATACGAGTCACTAGGCCCGGCGCAGTCCGCCTGGAGACCGAAGATGCCATTCCGGTGAGTAACTCCTGGAACATTGAGCATCTTCGCAAGTTTTACCCGTGAGGCGCGGCTTGCCGGGCCCCCCGGCAGGCCACCTTTTGTACAAGCATTGCCGATGATGCATGTAACCCTTTGTACAAAGCCAGGCGCAGACCCTGAGCATAAATAAATGAAGCGCTGGCGCCCTAAGTTATAGCATGCATGCTAGGTTGAGTCTCGTCCTTGGTTAGGGTTAATAGTGCTTAGCGGCGACTAACCCCTAGCTTAGAGGTCGAGTGTGCGTCTGTTTGTCTTTATTTTGTCTTCTTTGGTTCACAGGACACACGGATATCCGTGCCGAACCACTTGGGGAGGAAAAAAAGATGAACAGACCAGCATCTAGCCCCTGGCAAGCCAGCATTGCCGGGGGCTGCAAGAGCAAAGATTCACCCACGGCGAACCAGGGTTGCCGGGGGCTGCATCTTTAGATAAGTTCTTCATCCCTTATCATGCATTCCATTATGGACTGAGGTATGTGAAACCTCGTTTTCCCCTAAGCTACTGTGCTCCCATAACTCTAGGCCCTAGGACTCGTTCCTAGGGCCAAGTTTGGTCGTAGTCGCGGCAGCGAAAGGATGAAACAAGGAGCCAGAACCCGCCTCATCCCTGCCTCCGCCAAAGGCGTGAGGAAGGTCGAGCGAAGTGGGGAGACGGCAAGGCCTGTTGCCGGGCAAGGAAATGTTTATCTTGAAGATATCAAGGATTTACTCCTTGTCGTGGATTCCACCCGCAAACAAATGACCCGGCAAGCATCCCTTTTTCATTAAAAACATTCCACTCAGGTACAGTCCATAGGGAATGAAAAACATGAATGATGGGATTACAAGTTTTAAATTCAACAAAGGCCCGAAGGCTTACAAACTAAAAAGAGATAAGGTGCCTGTAATCCCTTTCTTGTCCCTCTCCTCAGGAGGCAGGTCAAGGAGGCGAAAGAGACAAAAGGAGCGCCTAGGCGAGCTACGGGTGGCAGAAGACACCAAGAGAACATCTTGGTGGCCGTCCAAAGGCTGGATGGTGATGGCGGCGCCGGAAGCAGAGCTCGAAGACGGGGCGGCAAGACGTCAGCATGCGTCAAAGGTGTCGGTGCCCGCGTACTCCGACTTGACGGCCTTGCCGCCCGCCCTCTTCCTCTTCCGCAGCCTCCCAACGCCAGCCGCCCAAGGAGACGACCCCGAGAAGTTCAGGGAGCCGGCGACACGAATGATGGGGTCGCCGGTGCCGCACGGAGCGGCACCCGACACCTAATCGGACCCGTCATCCTGCCGCCTACTACCCTCGTCGTCGCTGCCACTGTCCTCCTCGTCACTCCCGCCCGAGAAGGAGTCTTCACTATCAGAAGAGCTCTCCACGCAGCACCTTGCACGGGTCCCAAAGCACCCGAAGACCTTGACGGAGACAAGGCCACCCTCCATCAGCTTAAAAAGGAGAGTGAGCCCCTCCGTCAAGCGGTGGATATGGGCAAACGTCTTCCATCCCCGACGGAGATACATCATGTGAGGGGCGGGGAAGTCGATGCGGGCCCACATGCCACTGATCCCGCAGCCCCTCATGTGCAGCCACAACGACTCCGGCGGATCCAGCTCCATCTCCCGCGCGAATGGAGTCGGGAGACGAAGGCGACGGCGAGGCGGCTGGCGCAGCCTGACGAAGAACTCGCAAGGGTCATCCCCAACGTGGCCCTCCATGGGAGGAGGAACTGCTGGCGGAGGTGAGGCCGGCGCGCCGCCCCGTCCTCCTCTTCCCCGAGCACCTCGGCCTCGCCCACGGCCTCGCCCCCTTCCCCTTCCCCTCGCGGCTGGCTCTGCCACCGCCGGGTGTAGGAGAACGAGGGACGAGTTGTCGAGCGGCGACCCTCGACGCCACCGTTGAAGGACCAGGATTCCCTCTCTCCATGGCGGATGGAAGAGGGGAGCAAAAGCTGAAGGAAGGAGGAGATGAAGGAATGCGGGACGCCATACCCCCTCCCGCTCTTTATAAAGGAACGGGGTGGGGGCTCGGCCTCCCCGCTCAGCTAATCAAGACGCGGAAGGCGCAGGGAACTGGGACCGACCCACCGCCCCAGCCCGCGGCGGCCCGGTTTCCCGCCTCCACCGTTCGCCACCCCAAGCGCATGAGAGCCACGTGGAAGGCGTGCAGGACCGAGGCGACGGGTGAGGCGACCTCTCCCCACCCCGTGATCGTAGGGAGTGGACGCCTTGAAGACCACGCCTCGGCCCCGTTCAGTAAATGGGTCGCGCCTCCACGCCTCCCTCCGTTTATGGGGAGGGCGCGAACCGCCCCCTTTACTACGACGCGACGCATGCATGCATAGCTCAACCCCACGCATGCCGCCCACGTCACACACGCCTCCCCACGCCGCGCCACGCGCGGGAAGCGTGGGAAGCAGAGCGCACGAAGAGACTTACCGCGGTAAAAACCGCCCCGCCAGCCCGCGCACCGTTTTTGGGCCTAGCCCAACGACGCGATTGCGCTTACGTGTGGCCCAGGCCCGGGGGCTCCTGTCGGTGTACAAAAAGAGGGGTACACTTTTTGTACCCCTATAACTGTGCACGGGCAGTCTGAGCCACGGGCACCACCACACTGAGCAAGGCAAGGGAGGTGAGCCAAGGTAAGGCCGAAGCTCAGGAGAAGCAGAACGACGCCAAGACCAAGACCACAAAGAGCAAAGGGGACGAAGCGGACACCCCCCAGCAAGATCCTTGCCGGGAGGCGGTTTTAGCAAACCCGGCAAGACCCTTGCCGTGGCAGCTCGCCCAACACCTACGGAGTGAGTCACCCTTGAGTCCACTGCCCCCATGGGGCAAGGATTCGGGAGACATCCCCGTGGTGGCATGCAGATCTTTGTGAAGACATTCAAGATCAGATACACCCTTTAGAAGATGATGATCCTTGGCGGGATCCCAGCCAAGGAGGACCACAAGGCCCCCGGCAAGAGCCTTGCCGGGGATGACAGCAGGCGCCACGGCAAGGCCCTTGCCAAGAACACCCGTAGGGCCACCATCAGGCCCACGCCAGTCAAACTCCACCGCCGTTCGCATGCAGCTGCCGACCCAACCAGCTGGGCAGGCACCTGCGTGGCGGCATGCGGATCTTCGTGGAGACCTACCACTGCGCCACCTCAGCTGCCTGCCTGCCTACATGGCACCGCGGGCACCGCAGGCCAGGGCACGTGTCGACACGAGAGGGAGCGGCGACGGACGAGACAGGGCTCTCCCCCGTCCCCGATAAAGCAGGGACACCTGGGCAAGACGCATTAAATGCGCCTTGTCATGTAATGCAAGGGATAACCTCACATCACTGTACCCTTTCCACCTCCTGTGTGCCACTGTGGCAACCCCTTTCCTATAAAAGGAGGCCCGAGGCGACCAGGAGGAGGATTTGGCTTTTTGGAGCTCCTCACGCCCCATAGCTAGCTCAATAACACAGATATATAATCCACCAAAGCAGGAGTAGGGTTTTACGCATCCTCGCGGCCCGAACCTGGATAAACGAACCATGTGCTATCTGTTTGATCCGCTCTTCTCACGACCCCGCGCCCCGCAACCGTAGTAGGGATTCTTGTGATCCCATAGGTGTCGTTCCCACCAACACACCTTGATCATGTAAACCGCCGTGACGTCATACTTCCAAATTATGATAAACCGCCCTGACGTCATCCATCCGTCGACATTGGAGATTACCTTCATTTAATGTGTATTCAGTCATCGAGGCGACACCTTTATTAACTTATCCATTTTTTGGGCTCCTCGATTCCCGCACTTGCCATTTTACCGCTTCGCCTTATCAATAGGGGCAGATGACCCCTTTCTTTTCTTTCCGCTACCCATTCATCTCTTCTTCTTCCTCTCGATGACCCCGCACTCGAGCGCCGCTGTCATCTTCGAATCTCGCCTCTGCTTCGTCGTCGGCCGCTGCATCAACCTGTTCGCACCAGAGTTCCACAGCGCCCTTTCTGCGGCTTCCGTGGTCGCAATAAGTCCTTTCCCCCTTCTTTCCTAGATCCATTAGTGTTTCCTCGCTGTTCTTGAGGTTCGTCAGAGCTTATAGCGCTGTTCTTCCTTGGCCCATAGATGACTGCTTCATACTTTATCATATCCCTTGCCGTGATGAATCTTTTGTTACCCTCACAAATCCTTATATGCAAAAAACTGCAGCAGTCCTTCATAAACTGTTTCGGGTCTTACCCTCTTTAGTTCGAAATATTTTGCTTTTCTGTCTTATTTTAGATCCGAAATATTTATACATCTCTGTGAAATCTATTTCTCCTCACACCATCATGAGCGGTTTAACTTTGCATAATCAATCTGTACCATTAGCCCTCTGATAAACCGGAAGAGCCTTTTGTCTCCATAATTATATTCCGGTTTAACAATGTCTGAGTACGCCTGTCGTGGTATTACCTTTTATGCATTATTGCATTGATCTCCAGTTTATGCCATGTCCTCTATCTATATGTCTCTTACTCCATTGTATCGTGCATATAATCATGCGTGATTTATAAACCGGCCTTTCATTTTCAGCTTGTTTGTTTCGCAATGGCCAAACAATTCACTGCCTGCAACTGGGCTCGTTCCCGGGTTACTGAGACTCAGTTGAATGAGATGGTCAGCATTGGCTCCCTACCTAAGAAAACTGAAATCAAATGGCGAGTTCCCAGAACAGAAAATCCTCCGACCCCAAGGTAGGGCGAGGTGGTGGTCTTTGTTGATCACATAGGCCGTGGCTTCAAACCGCCAGGATCAAAGTTTTACCGAGATGTGCTTGCCAGCTTCCAACTTCATCCGCAAGATATCGGTCCCAACTCGGTCTCCAATTTATGCAACTTCCAGGTCTTCTGTGAAGTATATTTACAAGAAGAACCAACTGCAGACCTGTTCCGGGATTTCTTCCACTTAAACCGGCGCACAGAGTTTGTAAATGGACCGAACACAGAACTTGGTGGTGTCTCGATTCAAAAGCGGAAAGAAGTTGAATTTCCTCATGCCAAACATCATAGCCATCCAAAGGAATGGAACCAAACTTGGTTTTATTGCAGAGACACTTTGCATGAAGATGAAAATCCCCTCCCCAGCTTTCGTGATCACAGACTATCCAACACTCACCCAATGCCACAACGCCTGAGCTCTTCAGAAAGGGCAAAATACGCTCCTCAACTCGCCAAACTCCGGGCCTTTATGGCGAACGGTTTAACAGGCGTGGACTTTGTGCGCTGTTGGATATCCTGGAGTATCTTGCCGCTAAGCCGGCGTCCTGGTTTAATGTGTGAATATACCGACGAGGTTGACGACCCTCAATGCCATTGCAACATCCAATTATCCGAGGAAGAAGTCACTGAAGGTGTAAAGAAGATTCTGAATGAATCGGAACTGATCTGTAGTCAAACCGTTCTGAGTCCCTTCTATGTCAAAAACAAACCGCCTGCTGTAAGCATTATATTTCCCCCTCATCTCTAATATTTTTAGCTTATGCAACCTGTAATCCTTCTTCTTTGTATATAGGGAGATGACCCCTTCTGGAAACGGAAAACCGTAGAGAAAGCGGCAAAGCCGACTAGAGACAAAGCGGTCAAGCCATCCCGCCCAAAGACCAAAGCCGTAAAACGGATGTCAAAACGGAAAACGGCTGACCGGATTAATATGGAGCTTGATGATGACACTGATGATCCAGAAGTTTAGGTAGAACTTGACTCACTTGGCTCTCTTTTCATGCATCTCATTAACAATGATCTTCCTCAGGAGGACGCAGAAGCTAGTCAAGCTGATGATGTAGAGGTAATTACCCTTTCCTCTAGTTCAGACTCTATGCCAACACAAAAAACTCGCCAAGCAGTCCGGAAAGTAAGCTTTTCTCATCCTCTTGATCACTTGGATCCAACATTTATTTTTAAGACTCAGCAACATGAAGCTCGTCGGACAACCCGACACAGTGGCCAACAGGTCACTTCAGCCAGTTTACCTGATACTCCGATTCGGAAGCGCCGGTCTGAGGTCTCTCCTACTTCTGACCATTCTTACCCCAAGGCAGGTTATTTCAGACAACCTCTTAATCTGTCCGATTCAAATTATCAGGTGACACCTCCTTCATCTTCTGGTGAATCGACAGCAACTCAACTCCCCCCTTTGAAAATTGTGGCCGGGTGAGTTGTAAAAACCTTTCCTTTCAATGCATCATAAATCCTTTGAATAGGATGTTAATCCTCTTTTATTCTGTTTGCAGGGCCAAAGCCAGACCCAGTAAGAAAGCTCGGACCACCAATCCGCTCGAAGATCCGGTCGCCGAAGAAGAAGAACCAAGAGGTGAACCGGAACAAACTCGTGAACCGGAAAGCCCTCATCCTGAAGCTGCTTCTGATAACCCGCCCCTTGAAGGCCAAAATACTAATGAACCAGCAGACGTTGATCCTGCCGCGCCTGATGCTGAACCGGCAGAACCAAACCGGGTTAGTCCGGTGAAAGATGCTAAAATTCCAATATTATCAACCAAAAACCCTGAAGGCCAAGGTGATGACGTTATTATTACTGGAATGGGCCACAGCTCTCCTGGCCATCCCGTCATTTTGGCTCAACACAGTGCCAAAGAAGAGCAAGCTGCCAGGGACAAAGGTAAATGGAGCAGCGATTTATCCAACTATGCTCATCTTAACGCTGATGGGCTCCATTCTGGCTTCTTGAACCGTCTGCACTCAAACCGGGATTATGAAGTCAGCTTGGTGAACTTGATGAAAGAGCGATATGAGGTAAATTCCTTTCCCTTTGTTTATTGATTTATAGCTGAAATACTATCCCAAGTAGCCCCCAAGGGCCGTTTTATGATTGTTAATCATAAACCGGGTTTTTGTAACACTTTAAGCATCTCATCATTAATCCTTGCAATGGCAGGTCTCTAACAATAGATAAGACTCATCTTGAAATAATTAGATGACTTTCTGCAGCATAGCCCCCAAAGGCCGGTTTAACTTGGCAAGTTAATCCGGTTTTTAATCCACACATCCATTTTAGAACAGATGCACATTAGCCCCCAAGTGTCAAGGATAATGCTTGCATTGTTCTGGAGACTTGTATAAAGTGTAGTACTTAAGAGCAAATAGGCATTAGACCCCAAGTATGAAGTGCATAACTTTGTTATACGCTTTGTACTTAGCACATATATATACTGTTTGTTTAACATACCTTCAACGTGGCAGGCTGAGCTGAGAAGCAAAGATGCCCGAAATTCTGACTTGCAAGAGAATGTGAAGTCACAACAAGCCGAGGCTGAAAAGCCAAAGAAGAGCTGACCCAGGCCCTGGACATGATGGAAAAGTTGAAAGAATCTTTCAACAAAGATCGTGCTGACTGAGAAACCGAGAAATCCGGTTTAACCAAAAGAGCTGTAGACGCCGAGGCAGCCCTGAAGCCAGTGGTAGATGAACTAGCTGGTTTGAAACACCAAATCAATGCTATGACCTCTGCTATCTTTGGTAACTACCTGCTTTATGTGTGCTGCATAAGTTGATGAACCTTATAACTGACCAAAATGTTGATAAAATCTTTGACAGGTACCCGGATCGCTCATCTTGGCACAGATATGCGGATGAGACTCAAAGTGGCATACACATTGATTGAACAGCTGTACTCTGGGTCTCAACGGGCTATTTGCACGACAGCTTATAACAAACCGGCTCCCACTTTGATTAAAGAAACTCTTGAGAAGTTGGCCATGTTACCAGCTCGCATCGCCGAGTTGAAGAAAGCGGCTGCCAGAGCCGGAGCTTTAACTGCACTTATTCGAGCAAAAGCCTGGATTCCAGATCTTGAAGCGGAAGACATCATAAAAGGATACCCAGGTGTTAAAGAAGATGGTTCTAACTTTGACAATGATGATCTCCGGCGGCTGACCAAACAGATGCGGCCAGCAGCCAGCAAGTTGGCTGATGATACAGATTTGTCCCATTTTCAACCGTTTTACAATGCGGAGGGGAAGAGGCAGCCGGCCGACATCCATGAAGTTGAAGAACTTGTGCCTCCGATTCGTAAGCACACTTATGCTCCTGATATTAACCCCTCCAATCTTATCCATGAAGAAGCAGTGTTTCAAACTTTAACTGGAATCGATTGGTCAACGGTTGATTTCCAGCGTCTGGGGAGGGATGAAGAAGTGCCCACACCAACTGACCCTCAACCATCAAACCGTCGAGACGAAGCATCCTAAACCGTTGTCGGTTTACTGTCCATCGTGTGTCGATCTTGTGAAAAACAATTATGCCATTGGAGCCATTTTGAAGGCTTCTTGTAATAGGATAGCTAAAAACTCCTTTATTTGCATGACATCGAGCATGTTTTGTAATGCCTCATGACAACTTGTGCCACCCTTTGGGATATATTTATGCATAACCCATGATGGATTGTGTTCCTGGGTTTAACAACTTAAAAGTGTCTAGCGGTTTACCGCTAGACTGGTCAATATATCCAGGAAGTGTACAGGACATAGATGAAATAATCAAGTTGTTTGTACAAAAATCAATATACATAACATACCTCATTGGTTGACCAACGGTGTATATGGCAAAGGTGTTAATACCAATCCGGAGCGTTGATAACCTCATCTCTATACTGTTGGTTTATATATTAAACCGGACCGGGATAACTACCGGGTTTTCTTTATAACACTGGTGATTTAGTCAAACCAGACCGGGTCAATAAACACCAGTTTATAACTGATCATGTGTCAACAACTTGTAGTTGAGAAGCAAGCCGGGTCAAGGACACCAGTTTATCAAAAAAATACTTATGAATTTCAACAAACAAAACTCAAACAGGAAAATATGCAAGGCTTTTTACGAGCTGCCAGGCTCCAAATCGAGGCTTTTCATGGGCTGCCAGGCCTCTGAGTTAAACCATTTAACAAAGCCTTTTAAGGTGGGCCTCCAATTAACCAATCATCGTTTTAACTTTAACAAGTTCAGGCTCTATAAAAGATTGACATGTCAAACATTCGATGGGTCATACCAGGATTACCTGGACAGGAGTGGCTTACTTGATGAAGGCAGGTTAACCCGGGTTTTTAGGTGAATACACCAGGCTTCCAAGCCGTGGCTTGATAGCCAATTACGAGGGTCCTTTCAAACTCTTTGTTGCTTGCACAAAGAGCCCCCAAGTAACTTTGTGAGCTGTGCTCCGTGGGTGCCCATGTTTGAGTTTGTGCTTTGTGCAACACTCTCTTTGGCCCCACATAATTTCCTTTCTGGCTAAATGCCTATCAAGAGGTGTAGCTGTGGTGTAATAACAACCAAGCCCCCTAGTGATATCCCTTTGTCGTTTCAAACCGATCAAGAGGTGTAGCTATGGTTCAGATATGACCAAGCCCCCTAGTGATATTCTTTATATCCGTGCGGCTGTAGAGACCGGTTTAACAAAAAACTCCGCTTTGTCAGTAGAAACTCTTGTGAGCACACACATGATTTAAAAAGAACAAAGACCCCACTTTAATGGAGGCTCCGGTTTATTATATAATATATACATTATCATAAATATGTACATAAGAAGAGCCTGTGGCTCAAGTATAGTAAGGCCGAAGAAGACCTATGTTCCATGGCCGCTTGGTCTCCTCCTCCGATTGACGTGAGTCTTTATGCTCTCGAACATCAATGAGATAGTAAGACCCGTTGTGTAGATTTTTGCTGACCACAAAGGGTCCTTCCCAAGGTGGGGATAACTTGTGCATATCAGTTTGATCCTGGATGAGCCGAAGCACCAAATCGCCTTCTTGAAAGGTTCTGGTTTTAACCCGGCGGCTGTGATAACGTCGGAGATCTTGTTGATAAATCGCCGATCGTGCTGCTGCAAGATCACGCTCTTCATCCAACAGGTTCGGAGAATCCTGACGTGCCTTCTCATTATCAGCTTCAACATAAGCTGTCACACGGGGCGAATCGTGACGGATGTCACTAGGAAGAACGACCTCCGCTCCATAGACCATGAAGAAAGGTGTATAACCCGTAGACCTATTGGGTGTGGTGTTGATGCTCCATACCACAGAAGGTAGCTCCTCAACCCAACAACCCGGCGTCCTCTTTAAGGGAACCATAAGCCTGGGTTTGATACCCCGTAGAATTTCTTGATTTTCCCTCTCTGCTTGACCATTAGATTGGGGGTGAGCCACCGACGCTAGATCGAGCCAGATGTGCTCACGTTGACAAAATTCTTCCATCTCCCCTTTTGACAAGTTAGTACCATTATCTGTTATAATGTTGTGTGGAAAGCCAAACCGGAATATCAGCTTCTTGATGAATTGAACCGCCGTGGCTGCATCACACTTGTTGACTGGCTCTGCCTCCACCCATTTAGTGAATTTATCAACTGCTACTAACAGGTGGGTCTTTTTGTCAGCGCTTGAAGGGTCCAACCATATCAAGCCCCCAAGTTGCAAACGGCCACGTAATTGGAATTATCCGCAACTCTTGAGCCGGAACGTGCGCACGGCGGGCAAATTTTTGACATCCATCACATCTCTTGACTAAATCCTCCGCATCAGCATGCGCCGTCAACCAGTAAAAACTGTGGCGAAAAGCCTTGGCAACCAAAGACTTTGAACCGGCGTGGTGACCGCAATCCCCTTCATGGATTTCTCACAAAATCTCACAACCTTCTTGAGGAGAAACACAGCGCTGAATTGCTCCTGAAACACTGTAACGATGTAACTCCCCGTTGAGTATGGTCATGGACTTTGAACGCCGGATTATCTGTCAAGCCAACGTTTCATCGTTTGGTAACTCGCCCCGGTTCATGTAAGCCAGATATGGGATCGTCCAATCCGGTATGGCATGCAGAGCTGCCACCAATTGAGCCTCCGGATCAGGAATAGCCAAATCTTCTTCGGTTGGCACCTTGACTGACGGATTATGCAACACATCAAGAAAGACATTAGGCGGGACTGGTTTACGCTGGGAACCAAGACGACTTAAAGCGTCCGCCGCTTCATTATTCCGCCGGTCTATATGGTCCACCTGATAACCCTTAAAGTGACCAGCCACTGCGTCCACCTCTCACTGATACGCAGCCATGAGTGGGTCCTTAGAGTCCCAAGTGCCAGACACCTGCTGAGCCACTAGATCTGAATCGCCAAAGCACTTAACCCGGCTCAAATTCATCTCCTTAGCCATCCGAAGACCGTGGAGCAAAGCCTCATATTTAGCTGCATTGTTAGTACAAGGGAACATTAAACGGAGGACATAACAAAACTTGTCACCTTGTGGGGAAGTTAGTATGACTCCAGCCTCCGAGCCCTCCAACTGTATGGATCCATCAAAATGAATAGTCCAATATGTATTATCTGGTTTCTCTTCAGGTGCCTGTAACTCCGTCCAATCATTGATGAAGTCCACGAGTGCCTGGGATTTGATCGCTGTGCGGGGTATATATTTGAGCCCATGAGGTCCAAGCTCAATAGCCCACTTGGCAATCCGGCCAGTTGCTTCTCTGTTTTGAATGATACCGCCCAGAGGAGCTAAGCTGACCACTGTGATGGGATGGCCCTGAAAATAATGTTTAAGCTTCCGGCTTGCCATAAATACTCCATACACCAACATTTGCCAATGCGGATACCTCTGCTTTGACTCAATGAGCACCTCGCTGATATAATAAACCGGCCGTTGAACCGGATATTCCTTGCCAAGCTCCTTGCACTCTACTACAATGGCTACGCTAACAGCCCGGGCATTAGCAGCCACATATAATAATAATAACTCTTTATCGATTGGTGCTGCGAGCACGGGCGGTTCAGCTAGCTGCCTCTTCAGATCCTCAAACGCTTTATCAGCTGCCTCACTCCAGACAAAGTTATCTGTTTTCTTGAGCATCTGATATAAGGGGATGGCCTTCTCTCCAAGGCGACTGATAAACCGTCTCAAGGCTGTAATCCGGCCGGCCAGACGTTGAACATCGTTGATACACGCCGCTTTAGCCAAGGACGTAATTGCTGCAATTTTTTCCGGATTAGCCTCAATGCCTCTGTTTGACACCAGAAAACCTAAGAGCTTGCCTGCCGGGACATCAAAGACACACTTCTCCGGATTGAGCATCATCTTATAAATCCGGAGATTGTCAAAGGTTTCTCTTAAATCATCTATCAATGTTTCCTCCTTTCTGGATTTTACCACAATATCATCTACATATGCATGAACATTGCGCCCAATTTGTTTATGAAGGCAATTATGAACACATCGCTGGTAAGTTGCCTGGGCACTCTTGAGTCCAAAAGGCATGGAGACATAGCAGAAGGCTCCAAAGGGAGTTATGAAAGCTGTTTTCTCCTAGTCCTTAACCGCCATTTTGATCTGATGATAACTAGAGTAAGCATCCAGAAAACACAAACGGTCACAACCTGCCGTAGCATCAATTATCTGGTCAATGTGAGGGAGAGCAAAGGGGTCTGCAGGGCAAGCCTTGTTTAAATCTGTGTAATCCACACACATGCGCCAAGTGCCGTTTTTCTTAAGAACCAGCACTGGATTAGCTAACCACTCTGGATGAAAAACCTCGACAATAAACCCTGCGGCCAACAGACGGGCTACCTCTTCACCGATAGCCTTCCGTCTCTCCTCATTGAAGTGGCGGGGGAACTGCCGGACCGGTTTAAACTTAGGATCAATATTGAGTGTGTGCTCAGCGAGTTCCCTCGGTACACCTGGCATGTCAGAAGGTTTCCATGCAAAGATGTCCCGATTCTCACGGATGAACTCGATGAGTGCGCTTTCCTATTTAGGATCCAGGTTAGCGCTCATACTGAACTGTTTGGATGAATCGCCAGGAACAAAGTCAATCATCTTAGTATCTGTAGCCGATTTGAACTTCAACGCCGGATCATGTTCTGTAGTTGGCTTTTTCAAAGAGGTCATGTCTGCCGGATCAACTTGCTCCTTATAGAATCTCAACTCTTCCGTGGCACAAACCGACTCAGCATAAGCCGCATCACCTTCCTCACACTCCAAAGCAATCTTTCTACTTCCATGTACTGTGATAGTCCCCTTATGACCTGGCATTTTAAGCTGTAGATAAATATAACACGGCCTCGCCATGAATTTAGCATAGGCCGGCCGCCCAAACAAGGCGTGGTATGGACTTTTGATCTTTACCACCTCAAATATCAATGTTTCTGACCTTGAATCATAGTCATCTCCAAAAGCTACCTCCAAAGCTATCTTGCCAAGAGGATATGCAGACTTACCAGGCACCACACCATGAAAAACCGTATTCGACGGTTTAAGATTCTTATCTGTCAACCCCATACGGCGGAATCTTATATTTACTAATTGGAGGCACCATACGAGACTTCATGTTAATCCTCAGAAACTAAGAAAATTAACCGTCCAATCATCAAATTAATTATCTTCCACCGTCGGATGTATTCCTCAAGGAGTCCTCAGCCGTTGTCCCGCCTTAACACATCTTCACAAAAAAACCATCTCTCGCAGTCTCCTTCCTTCACCTATCCAAACCCTCCGAGGCACCACCTGAAAACAGAAAACACCAAAGAACCAAGCCCTAGCACTCCTCCTCCTCCCGTCCAACCTGTAGTCTTCACCTAGCAGTCATCTAAACCGATCCAACTAGCCTCTTCTCATCCACTTCCTCCATGACCTTTGAATCTCCACAACCTCAACCATGGATCAACACATCTTTGCTAAGGACAAGGTCCTTTCAATCCCCTTAGCTGCCATGGCCAGACCAAACTGCAATCCACGACGTACAATGAAGTGGAGGAAGGAGGTGCATCAAAGGCAACTTTAAATCAAATCAGATCGACCCCATTGTTGATGAGACTGCAGAGTGGAGGAACTATGGCAGATTGATGGCGCCGTCGTTTACCTACCCTACAGTGGAGTTTGGTTACTCCTATCCTCACAAAGCAGGTCTGTAATCCATGATCCATGAACATGTGATCTGCCTGTTCAATTAATCACAGAACCCCTCTACCCTCCCCGCCACCCAAACAAAATCCATCTATTAGTACAGTCCGTGAGTAGATCATGTAGTCTAGGGAACGAGGGGCACTAGCAGCGGTGATTTGCATCTTCCCCAGCAGAAGCATGCAATCCTTGCAGTAGCTTTACATCCTTTCAATCTCCCTGCCTTTCAACTCTGAACACGCATCAGTCCAATGTCTTCAGTTCGTGAATTTATTCCATGATGGATGATGCAGTGGAGGAGGTGCACGACTGCTTAGTTAAACAACGGCAGCCAATCGACTAGATGCAAAGTTGTTTGCCTCCTTGGAACCATTATTCCATTATAATCCATGATTGGAATTACAGAGATCCATCGGATGTTACTAACCAAGGAATATAAGCCATTAGATTGCAGATTGGTTATACAGAGTCCTGAACGACCGATCCACATAATTTAAGCCATAGCCCAGTGCGGCAACTCATCTTCCTTCACCAAGCCCGTCCAAGTTTCTCCTCTCCATGTTGTGTCCAGCTGCTGCAGTCCTCCTCTTCCCTCGCCTAGCGCACAAGGAAGAGTTCCACCTTCTGTCAAATTTTGCAACTTCCCTACGACCTGTATGATGTGGTACCAACCAACATGCTATGCGTTACATGCCAATGATTAAGATAAAGGCACGATAGATCAGTTATGGAGGCAGCGCTACTTTTACCTCCCTGCTCCATGGCGTGAGTTTGTCATTGCCTCATCCACGTATGTACATCCCTCAGTAACAGGAAGATAGCTTGGTGAGGGTTGGTTCTCAGTTAATCAAAGTCGGCATGGTTGTAATTGCCAGATCCATGCGGGATATGAAAACCAGGAGCTGATCAAAGGAGGCTCGGTGTGGATGGCACACATTATTCGTTCTGCAGAATTCTCATGAATCTTCTCAACTTTTACTTATTCATTCTTTCGCTGCGACTGGTCACTGTGCTCTGTCAAGTTGACCCCATCTATGATGATACAAACCTTAGATATTAACCTTTTTTCCCTAAATGTTCACAGCCAGAGTGAAGATCTGGATTTATTTATGCATGCTACGTACAAGGGTGCTAACTATGCAGGTCGACACTAGATTCATTGTTTTATTTTCCGCATACTGCATTCATATTCATCTGCTTCAGACTAATATATACTCTTTTCTGTTTTGTAGATTTTTGGGCATGCATCTCTGAACATTGCTATTCAAGTAGTCGAATCGCAGTATCTTAGCAAGTAAGGATAATCACTTCATAAGATTCCCCATCGCAAGTAGCTACAGAAACATGTGCATGACAATGTCTGTGTGCTCACGAACTACCGAAGCTATGTTATCTGATGCTAATTCTAGAATATTCTGCTAGATCTGCTAGGGGTTTACTTTAATAATTATCTATTGTATTATTAACTTGATCTCTGCAATTTGTATTTGATGAATCATGTTTAAATAATAATAATATATATTTATCTTTTTTTCAACATTTATTGCAAAATTGCAGTTAGGTGTTTCAGAGACACAGTAGGTAATTTTTTGCGTCCATTTTACTAAAGGTGTAGGTGTACTCAAATATTAACACGGTTTACTCTTCTTTCCATGGGAGTAGGCCACACATATACTAGCTTATGTAAATTAATACATTGCCTATTCCCGTACTGGCTTAATTTTTGTTTAGAAGGTAGTTTGTAATTTTGATCCATTGCTGTGGATTTGCATTTCTATTAAAAAAGTGACCTTTTAATATTTTCCCCAAATAAGGACTATTGATTTTTTTGTGAAGGCCTTTTTGTGCAAGTTTTAGTTTATGAGAACCTGTTAAATTGTTTGAACTTTGATCACTTTAGATGGGTATAAACCAGTAATGTATTTCTAAATGTCAATTTGAAATTCTAAAAATCATCAGGTGGCATAGACGATAATCATCGGGATGCTAGGTGTGCTATATGTTTTTCCTTAGCCCAGTTTTCCTTAATTATTGTCCTGCTTCTCAAATGCAGGCCTTTGCTATTATGTGGTAAACTTCTTTGGATGTTTAAGAAATGAAGAAGTAATCTTTGACATGTGGACCCATGGCAATTCTCATCAAGGTAACTCTTCTGTTCCATAGTGAACTTTTAGGCGCTCTGTAATGAATACTGCAGAGAAATTAGTGAAGATGGCGCCATCATACTGCCTTTCAGGTTATAAGCGTGTTCACTATGCATTTTATTTTCCAGTTCATTTACTAGATGGCACATGTATTACATAGATATAAGAAATTTATAATATATCGTATTCTTTTTGGGCCTATAGTAAAGTTACATACTCCACTAAATAAATGATATTAGCTATGTTTTGCATCTCGCATATTGATTCTCTTCACACCATTGTAAGGTGCCCTACTATACATAGTTTCCGCGGTTTGTTTTTATTTGGATGCCAAATGGGGTTAAGTAACTAACGGCTAAACCTAAGGCTCTTGCAGCACACTACAATGCAAGATTTCACATAGTAACTGCAATAGTATAATTCTTCATTGATTTATTTATGCTATTTTCTGATCTTAATAGATAGGAAGTAACTCTCTGTATTCCTTAACTTGGATTTTTCTTCCATTCTGAATTTGGCCTATAGTATCCTCATGACAACAAAAATATGCCATGTCATCAATACTATTAACCGTTAGGTGACTATCTATATTTACTATAATCTCAACAAGTAATTATTCATGTATATAATAAATACTATTAGTCAGGGATGCCATCCGTTGAAATAAAAATGTATCAATAATTTTGTAGTTACGTGTTCAAAATGACTAGCTCGTGCGGATGCACGGGTTGATGACTAGTGTATCATAATATAAAATGTTGATACTATTTCCCCCATCCATGAGTACTTTGGTAAACTTGTATCCCCCAACTTGAGGGGCTACCACCAGGGCCAAGTGACCTGGATTATCGACCCGGGTGGGTGATCCTCTCTACTCCACAGGATAGGTTGCTTAGACCAGCGTAAATACTGAGGTACTGCCAGTTCAACAGAGTTTACTGCCCTTTTGTGAAGCTTTTGATCACGTTTACACAAACTAGTAGTGAAGACATGATATTGCCCGCTGTTTAGCTGCTTGGGATTGCTCTGATAACCCGACTGCTGCTGCTGTTGCTGATTCCCCTGATGGTTGTAACCTCCCTGGTTGCCTTGGTGCCCTTGATTGACGTGTCCGGTTTGGTTGCCTTGAAACCCTAAACCGGAACCACCACCTCCGTAGCCCGGCCCATGGAAACCTCCTCCTGAACCGTCGGGCGGGTTGTTATCATACTGGAACATATTGGAATTATTGAAATCCCGCATGATATAACAGTCCTTCCAAAGATGGGATGCTGGCTTCTCCTTTGATCCATGCTTTGGACAGGGCTGATTTAACAGGCGCTCCAAATTGGGGCCTGAACCTCCGCCCCTCTGGGGTTGATTGCCCTTACGGCGCTGGCCATTCTCCTGTGCATTGGTGTTAGCAACAAAGTCCAAGCTGTTGTCGGCCTTGCGCTTACCGCCGTTTCCATGGCCTGCCGGATTATGCTGCTGACCCTTGGCATTGCCGTTCTTCTTACCTTTCCCCGGTTTATCCTCCTCTGAGTCCGGGTCCTTGGTATTATCTGAATCGGCGTATTTAACCAAAACGGCCATGAGTGTTGACATATCATTGCAGTGACGCTTGAGTCTTCCCAACTTCTGTTTGAGTGGTAAGAAACGGCAATTGCCCTCCAATGTTAACACTGCAGTGTCTGCATTGATATGATCTGATGAATGCAAAATCGCTGAGACCCGTTTGACCCAATGGGTCGTGGACTCCCCTTCCTCTTGGACACAAGCGGCCAGATCCACGATTGACATTGGCTGCTTACAAGTATCTTTGAAGTTCTGGATAAACCGGTGCTTTAACTCAGCCCATGATCCGACAGAATTGGTTGGTAAGCTCTTCAACCAAGTGCGAGCTGTTCCTTCCAACATCATGGTGAAATATTTAGCACACACTGCCTCATCCACATCTAACATCTCCATTGCCATCTCATAGCTCTCCACCCACGCCTTTGATTGCAAATCGGTGGTGTAATTTGGTACCTTACGAGGTCCCTTGAAATCGTTGGGCAGTCTCACATTACGCAAAGAGGGGGTAAGACACGGCACCCCTAAGGAACTGAACACCACACCTGGCTCCACTGAGGCCGTAGGGTGAACCTGAGTATGTTGTCGTGCTCCGTGTCGAGCTGCCAACTCGGCCTCCCGACGTGCACGGCCATGGTCCACAACATCCTGTGCATTAGCGCCTCCCCCTGCCGGGTTGTTTCCTCGTGGTGAATTTCGGTGACGTGCACTACTGGATACGGCCGGTTCGTCCTCCACGTGTCTGCTATAGCTCCGGCTTGGACGGGGAGTGGAATGAATCCTCTCACGACTATGTGAATATGCCTGATGTTGATTTAGTGTTGTTTGAAGGAGATCCCTGGCTCGACGTGCTTCCACTGCAACTGGTGACTCGCCGTCGGTTGGGAGGGCCGCTAGGCATGAAGTGGCGGCCACAATGTTGTCCAACGGGTTGGAATAATGCCCAGGAGGTGTTGGTACATACTGTGGCACAATGTTGTTCTGGCGAGGCGGGTCCATCGTGCGCGGTTGAACCGACGCCCCTGTTCCCTGCGCCTCCGCCCGATTTAGTATGGGTTGGTTACCAGCTCCTGCTCCTGGTGTGTTGAAGAGATTCTGCGGCTCATAAAGCGACGGGAGACGCGATCGGTACCTTATTCTCATGAATTCCTCTGAAGCATTCTGATCCAGCCTAATCCGGTAGGCTTGTGCTTCCAATTCAGCCCGCTCTTTAGCCATTCGAGCATTCTCTGTCGCCAGGTCCGCTTTAGCCTAGGCTATCTGATCTTTCACTGTTGCAATCTCTGCATTGTGCTGATCCCTGGCTGCTGCATCCACCTCTGCGGCCATCAACGTTGCCAAAGCGTCGAACAAATCAGACAGGACTTGGGCTGGAGGCGGCGCTGAGCTTCCTACCCCTGCTAGTGTGGCCGTTGTTGAACCGGAGAGCATTGCTGCGGCGGTAGATGAATGAGGCGCTGATTGTGTGCCGGCCATGAAGATGGCGGCCCGGTTTGGCAGATCAGGGGAATCCGGAATACTGTTGCCCTCAGATCCTCCATCAATCCGGCCGTCCTGCAACTGGTAAAGTGATTCGGTCTCTCCAGAAGACTCGTCATCAGAACAGACCACGGTCTCTCCATCGGACACTGGCCCGTCCTCGTACCTCGATCCATGGATGACACCCATGAAAACATGCCTTGCCTCGGGCTGAACCGGCGAAGAACTTGCACGCCGAGCCGTTTCGATGTTGTCGGTGCAGATGTCCGGCTCAGGGGCCGGTTCGCCGATCTTGCGGATGAAGACGTGAATCCCACCAAAGGGGACCCGGTACCCGTATTCGATTGAATCGGCCTCGGGACCCCATCCTGCATTGTCGATGTAGAGCTTGCCGCGATGACTCTTCGTCATCCGGCCCACAGCGTATCCCTTAATTCCATCGAAGCTGCCCTTCAAGAACTCAAAACCATCATGTGATAGCCCCACGGTGGGCGCCAACTGTTGTGGGTTTGTCACGGTAGATGTCCTTGTGAAGGGACTTAGTCGTGGAGCCATCGCTACGGGTTAGCTTAAAGGGGTTAAGCTGGACAAGGGGACACGGGGAGTTTTATACTAGTTCGGCCCCTTCGAGGAAGGTAAAAGCCTACGTCTAGTTGTGATTGGTATTTCTAGGGTTTCAAAGGCCAGGGAGCGAATCCGCTTTGTCTGGCTCTCGAGTTGTTGTTTGTCCCTAAACCGCGGCCGGTCGTCCCTTTATATTCATAGGTTGACGCCCGCCGGGCTACAGAGTCCCGAAGCCGGATCATAAACATGTTCGGTTCGGTCTCTACTCTTCCTATCTTACAATACAAGTTACATGACTAGGTCGGTTTACATTTATAGGATGTAACCCGCCTTTGGGCCTTCGGCCTTCCGTAAAGCGCCATCATCCTTCCATCTTCATGGGCTTCTAATCTTCAAAGAGTCAACCCGGCTACATAAGGCCGGTTTACCTCCAGTAGTAATATCCCCAACAGTACTAACCCGGACTGACGCTGTTTTCAGCAGAATTCCTATGGTGTTATTTATGTGCAGAAACAAAAGTTCTCGGAATGACATGAAACTTCACGGAACATCTATTCGGAAATAATAAAAAATCCTTGCAAAAGATGAAGACCAGGGGGCCCACCACCTGTCCACGAGGGTGGGGAGCGCGCCTGCCCCCTAGGGCGTGCCCCCTACCTCGTGGGCCCCCTGGAGCTCCTCCGACCTCGACTCCAACTCTATATATTTGCTTTCGGGGAGAAAATAATCAAGGATAAGGATTCATCACGTTTTACGATACAGAGCCGCCGCCAAACCCTAAAACCTCTCAGGAGGGCTGATCTGGAGTCCGTTCAGGGCTCCAGAGAGGGGAATCTGTTGCCATCGTCATCATCAACCATCCTCCATGACCAATTTCATGATGCTCACCGCCGTGCATGAGTAATTCCATCGTAGGCTTGCTGGAAGGTGATGGGTTGGATGAGATTTATCATGTAATCGAGTTAGTTTTGTTAGGGTTTGATCCCTAGTATCCACTATGTTCTGAGATTGATGTTGCTATGACTTTGCTATGCTTAATGCTTGTCACTAGGGCCCGAGTGCCATGATTTCATATCTGAACCTATTATGTTTTCATCAATACATGAGAGTTCTTGATCCTATCTTGCAAGTCTATAGTCACCTATTATGTGTTATGATCCGTTAACCCCGAAGTGACAATAATCGGAATACTTACCAGTGATGACCATAGTTTGAGGAGTTCATGTATTCATTATGTGCTAATGCTTTGTTCCGGTACTCTATTAAAAGGAGGCCTTAATATCCCTTAGTTTCCGCTAGGACCTCGCTGCCACGGGAGGGTAGGACAAAAGATGTCATGCAAGTTCTTTTCCATAAGCACGTATGACTATATTCGGAATACATGCCTACATTACATTGATGAATTGGAGCTAGTTCTGTGTCACCCTAGGTTATGACTGTTACATGATGAACCGCATCCGGCATAATTCTCCATCACTAATCCATTGCCTATGAGCTTTCCATATATTGTTCTTCGCTTATTTACTTTTCCGTTGCTATTGCTATCATCACTACAAAATACCAAAAACATTACTTTTGCTATCATTACCTTTTGCTACCGTTACCACTACTATCATATTACTTTGCTACTAAACACTTTGCTGCAGATATTAAGTTTCCAGGTGTGGTTGAATTGACAACTCAGCTGCTAATACTTGAGAATATTATTTGGCTCCCCTTGTGTCGAATCAATAAATTTGGGTTGAATACTCTACCCTCGAAAACTGTTGCGATCCCCTATAATTGTGGGTTATCACGGCTCCGTATCGTAAAACACGATGAATCTTTCTCCCTGGTTTTTTTCTCCCCGAAAGTGAATATATGGAGTCCAGGTTGAGGTCGGTGGAGCGTTAGAGGGCCCACGAGGCAGCCCCCCCACCCTCGTGGATAGGTGGAGGCCCCCCTGACGTGGATCTTCCTTCCAGTATTTTTATATATTCCAAAATAATTCTCCGTTGATTTTCAGGTCATTCTAAGAACTCTTATTTCTGCACAAAAGTAACACCATGGCAATTCTGCTGAAAACAGCTTTAGTCCGGGTTAGTTCCATTCAAATCATGCAAGTTAGAGTCCAGAAAAAGGGCAAAAGTGTTTGGAAAAGTAGATACAACGGAGACGTATCATGCATCACCATGATCTTGCGTGTGCGTAGGATTTTTTTTGAAATTACTACGTTTCCCAACAGTGGCATCCGAGCCAGGTTTATGCGTAGATGTTATATGCACGAGTAGAGCACAAGTGAGTTGTCAGCGATATAAGTCATACTGCTTACCAGCATGTCATACTTTGGTTCGGCGGTATTGTTGGATGAAGCGGCCCGGACCGACATTACGCTTACGCTTATGCGAGACTGGTTCTACCAACGTGCTTTGCACATAGGTGGCTGGCGGGTGTCAGTTTCTCCAACTTTAGTTGAACCGAATGTGACTACGCCTGGTCCTTGTTGAAGGTTAAAACAGCACTAACTTGACGAACTATCGTTGTGGTTTTGATGCGTAGGTAAGAACGGTTCTTGCTCAGCCCGTACCAGTCACGTAAAACTTGCAACAACAAAGTAGAGGACGTCTAACTTGTTTTTGCAGGGCATGTTATGATGTGATATGGTCAAGGCATGATGCTATATTTTATTGTATGAGATGATCTGTTTTGTAACGGAGTTATCGGCAACTGGCAGGAGCCATATGGTTGTCGCTTTATTGTATGAAATACAATCGCTATGTAATTGCTTTACTTTATCACTAAGCGGTAGCGATAGTCGTAGAAGCAATAGTTGGCGAGACGACAACGATGTTACGATGGAGATCAATGTGCCGCGCCGGTGACGATGGTGATCATGACGGTGCTTTGGAGATGGAGATCAAAGGCACAAGATGATGATGGCCATATCATATCACTTATATTGATTGCATGTGATGTTTATCCTTTATGCATCTTATCCTTCTTTGATTGACGGTAGCATTATAAGATGATATCTCACTAAAAATTTCAAGTTACAAGTGTTCTCCCTGAGTATGCACTGTTGCAAAAGTTCGTCGTGCCGAGACACCACGTGATGATCGGGTGTGATAAGCTCAACGTTCTTGTACAGCGGGTGCAAGCCAGTTTTGCACACGCAGAATACTCAGGTTAAACTTGACGAGCCTAGCATATACAGATATGGCCTCGGAACACTGAGACCGAAAGGTCGAGCGTGAATCATATAGTAGATATGATCAACATAGTGATGTTCACCATTGAAAACTACTCCATTTCACGTGATGACCGGTTATGGTTTAGTTAATTTGGATCACGTGATCACTTAGATGATTAAAGGGATGTCTATCTAAGTGGGAGTTCTTAAGTAATATGATTCATTGAACTTAAATTTATCATAAACTTAGTCCTGATAGTATTTGCATATCTATGTTGTAGATCAATTGCTCGCGTATAGCTTCCCGGTTTATTTTTATGTTCCTAGAGAAAAACTATGTTGAAAGATGATAGTAGCAATGATGTGGACTAGGTCCGTGATCTGAGGATTATCCTCATTGTTGCACAGAAGAATTATGTCCTTGATGCACCGCTAGGTGACAGACCAATTGCAGGAGCAGATGCAGACGTTATGAACGTTTGGCGAGCTCGATATGATGACTACTTGATAGTTTAGTGCACCATGCTTTACGTCTTAGAATCGGAGCTTCAAAGATGTTTTGAACGCCACGGAGCATATGAGATGTTCCAAGAGTTGAAATTAGTATTTCAGACTCATGCCCATGTCGAAAGGTATGAGATCTTTGACAAGCATTTTGCCTACAAGATGGAGGAGAATAGTTCAGCTAGTGAGCATGTGCTCGGAATGTCTGAGTACTACAATCACTTGAATCAAGTGGAAGTTAATCTTCCAGATTTCTCTAGTCACTATCACCAAGTTACTGGAACTTCATGATGAACTATAATATGCAAGGGATGACAGAAACGATTCTCAAGCACTTTGTGATGCTGAAATCGACGAGGGTAGAAATCAAGAAAAGCATCAAGTGTTGATGGTTGACAAGACCACTAGTTTCAAGAAAGGGCAGAGGTAAGAAGGGGAACTTCAAGAAGAACAGCAAGCAAGTTGCTGCTCTAGTGAAGAAGCCCAAGTCTAGACCTAAGCCTGAGACTAAGTGCTTCTACTGCAAAGCGACTAGTCACTGGAAGCAGAACTGCCCCAAGTATTTGGCGGATAAGAAGGATGGCAAAGTGAACAAAGGTATATTTTATATACATGTTATTGATGTGTACTTTACTAGTGTTTATAGTAACCCCTCAGTATTTGATACTAGTTCAGTTGCTAAGATTAGTAACTCGAAACGGGGGTTGCAGAATGAACAGAGACTAGTTAAGGATGAAGTGACGATGTGTGTTGGTGTAACGCCCCCATAATTAAGCTAGAGTAACCTCCCCTAATGTGCCATGTCATCGTATTTTATTAAGCCAATTTGCCACTTGTTGAAAATCGAAGTCAAATCCAAAATTCAAATAACGAGTCAAATTATTATTTCTTCAAACAATAAAACTAAAATATTTGAATTTTAGCATAAATTCCCGCGATCATTTGTCAGGTTGAATCCAACATCATTTGGCTCTACGATTAATCTCTAGTAAACTGTAAAGTGGTCCAACTCCAACAAACATAACCTTTTCATAATAAACAAATATTTATGAGTTTTCAATTGACCCAAACTTTTTGTGCCACTCTTAGTTTTTGTGTTAGATTTATGTGCAAAGTTCCGTTCAAAGAAAAAATCATTTGGTGGCCCAACTTGATGCAAAACAGTAGCAGAAAATACAAAATAGCAAAGAGTTAAAAAAACTAAAGTCAAGGTGCACTTTGGCCCAACACCCCACACTGAAGCCCAGCCCACCGCTAGGTTGTCCCCTTCCTCTATTCATCGGGTGCTTGTGGACGCAGGGCGACCGTACACGGCCCCGATGGCCACGGGGAGGCCATCCGTGGCGCCCTACAAGATCGCTCTCTCCCTCCTCCCGAACCCTAGCTCAGTTCCCCTTCTCTCCCTCGCTCCACTGTCTTCTCCCCAACGCGAATCCCGGCGGTCGTCGCCGTGCCCGCATCGATCCCGCGGCCACCGGCCACCCCGAGCTACGCCACGGCGTCTAGGCGGTCCGCCGTCGTCGTCTCCTTCCTCTACGCCCCTCGGCTCGTCTCCAGACCGCCGCCAGCGCTCGCTATCGGGATCCACCCCACGCATAGCCACCACGACCTCGCCGTCGATCCGCTCTCCCTCGACCCCCTCCGGCTTCATCAAGCCCTCCACGAGCTTCGCTGTGAGCTGCGCCTCCGATTCCCCTCATTCCCGCTCCGTTCCGCCTCCGTAACCCGCCCCCTCGAGTCGTTGTCATAGTCGTCGTCCCTGAGCTTGTCTGAGCTCCGGCGTACGCGTATGTGTGTGTGTGCCGTTGCCCTCTGTCTCTGCTAGCTGCTGCAGTAGTCACACTGCTGCTCCTCTTGTCGCTGCTGCCGCTTGTTCCTATTGCCGCTTGTTGCTACGCCGCTTGCTGCTGCTCTCTGCAATGTTGACTTCTGCTGCTACTGACTGCCTAGCTGCGCCCTGTCCCATGGCTGCGCGTGCCCCGACTTGGCGTAGGTGCGGCCACCCGTGCCCCTGCCGCTGCTGGCCGCGCGCCAGGCCTGCCCGCTGAAGCTGGTTGTGCCCACGGCTGCACCTCTGCTGGTGCCCGTGCGTGCATGGCTGCCCATCCGTGGCCTATGCCACTACCACCCAGGCCTCCCTCTTGTCAATTATTAGGCCTAGCTAATTAGTGTTAGTGGTAACACCCCAGCAAATACTCTATGACATGTGGCCTCATGTAGTTTAATTTAGTTTAGTTACCTTTATCAGCAGACGTGACACTTACATGGCGGGCCCTCTGCTATTTTAATCTATTTATTTTAACTCTAATGCAACGTATGACTATACGTGTGGACCCCATGCCCCTGTTGACTGGTCAACCTATGACTAGGTCAACCCACTCCCCTAGCCCCACATGTCAGCCTCTCTGGCTGTGTACACAGAGGGTACACCTAGCAATTTCCTCCTTAATTTCGAATTAGTAATAATTTTAGAAAATGTTTAAATCTTTAGAAATTCATAGAAATTAATCCGTAAGTCGGATGAAAATGTTTTCTACATGAAGGCTGCTCAGAAAAATCCAACAAATCCAAGTACGTGGTCCGCTCATCTGTCACATGCCCCTAGCATGCTGAACATGGAACCGTCCCCTCTCTTTCATCTGTTCGGAATTCGTCTAACGCCGGGAATTCATCCTCGGATGTTTATCCCCTCCGTCTGCAACGTGTAGTACTACGTTAGGACAACCCTAGCTCTGCCTATCGTCATGTAATGCTTAGTGGTACCTTTGTTTGCTCTGTATTTACTGTTTCTTCCTCCTCTTCTCTCCGGTAGACCCCGAGACCGATGCCGCCCCTGTGATCGACTACGTCGACGACGACCCCTCCTTGGCAGAGCAACCAGGCAAGCAAACCCCCCTTGAGCATTCCGATATCGCCCATTTCCTTCCCTCTCATGCTTGCATTAGAACTGCTACTGCTTTCTGTATGATCCTACTCTGATGCATAGCCTGTTGTTGTTACCTGCTTTCATACCTTACCTGCTTATCCTAAACTTCTTAGTATAGGTTGGTTAGTGATCCATCAGTGACCCCCACCTTGTCCCAGTTGCCTCGCTTTATGTTCGATGACTCGATCAACATGATCGACGTCCAGGCCCCGACACCGCACATCACCCCCCTAGTTGTACGACACTACAGAGTTACTATCGAGTGCCGAGGGTGAACCTCATACATCACTCCTGATAAGATCTCTGTAGTGTAGCTATTCGGTCGTGATCATCGAGGGTGATTTCCTCCTTAACCACTTCTGTTATGGCTCTGTCGTGCAACCCCTCAAGTGTGAACCTCGAGGGTGGATCCTCTTACGTTCACCTTGATGATAACATCGAGTGGAATTCATCGGGGGTGATTCCTCGGGTTTTCCCCTTGGTGTTAGACACACAGTTACTATGGTTACTATGACTTTGCACTGAGCCATGTTACTAAAGACGGGTCGACCCTGAGAGGTACCCGCGCGATCTTAATAGCGAGTGATGTGGAGTCGGGTTGACCTGGAAGGTGCCCACGAGATACTTATGAGGCGTGGCCGGGCATTCTTAGCCCTTGCCGCAAGTACTCGAGACGGGGTCACATCGATCGTGAGTCTCTGCTCGTTACCGCGTGCTCCTAATCCACTACGGTTTGGATATTTGATCTGAGGGGCCTCTGGCTTGATAGCACTAACCATCACGTGGGCATTGTATGGGCGTTCTGTGTTGTATACATCAGCCGAAGTTTAATAGACGTCAGCGACTGAGCGGCGCGCGCCGGGTTGGACTGCGTAAGCTCCTGCCTTGTTGAAGGAGGTAGCTAGATCTGCTCACCGGCCGCGTACACAACGTGCAGGAGTTCCCAGGGAGATGGCCCATGACCCCTGGGGGCATAGGTTTAGTCCGGCGTGCTGGCCTCTCTATTAAGCCTAGGTCAGGTTGCGGCGTATTGTTTGGCTGAGGCCGGGCATGACCCAGGAAAGTGTGTTCGGCCGGAGTTAATCGAGCGTGGTGGGTAAGTTGGTGCACCCCTGCAAGGAAGAAAACATTTATCGATAGCCTGTCCTATGGTAACGGACACTTGGAGTTGTATCCCGATCGATACAACTAGAACTGGATACTTGAGATGAGGAATGGATATGAGAAATGGATGGTGATGAGGAATTGATTGTGATGAGAAATGGATAGTATGGCTCTGGGATTGCTTTCTCGCAGGGAGTCGAGAAAGGATCTCTGGACGAGGTTGATAACACTACCTACTTTACATTATGTTGATATGTACTCTTCTATATGCTGCAAGATGCTTGAAGATGCTAGTCTTCGATAGGCTAGGCTTACCCCTTCTCTTCTGGCATTCTGCAGTTTAGTCCACAGATACAACCCATTCCTTTGATACAGATGCATACTTAGTTTAGATCAGATGTAAGTCTTGCGAGTACTTTGGATGAGTACTCACGGTTGCTTTGCTACTTCTTTTCCCCCATACCCGATTGTTGCGACCAAATGACAGATCCCAGGAGTCAGACGGCGCCACTGATGACTACTACTACCCGGAAGATGCCTACTACTACGTGAAGACCGCAGACGACTAGGAGTAGTTAGGAGGCTCCCAGGCAGGAGGCCTTGCCTTTTCGATCGTTGTCGCTTTTGTGCTAGCCTTCTTAAGGCAAACTTGTCTAACTTATGTCTGTACTCAGATATTGTTGCTTCCGCTGACTCTTGTGTATTCAAGCTTATGTATTCGAGCCCTCGAGGCCCCTGGCTTGTAATATAAAGCTTGTATTATTTTAATTTGTGTCTAGAGTTGTGTTGTGATATCTTCCCGTGAGTCCTTGATCTTGATCATACACATTTGCGTGTATGATTAGTGTACGATTGAATCGAGGGTGTCACAGTTGGAAGTGGTTCCAACATTGATATGATCATCATTGCACTCCCTATACTTTCGGGATTAGTGTTGAACCTAAATAAATGTTATTTGGTGTTTGCATTAAGCATGAATATGATTTGACCATGTTTATTGCAATACGGTTATTCATTTAAAGTCAGAGAATCATTGTTGTTCTGTTTACATGAATAAAACCTTCAATGGTCATACACCCAAGGTGAATGGTTTATTGAATCTCGATCGTAGTGATACACATATTCATAATATTGAAGCCAAAAGATGCAAAGTTAATAATGATAGTGCAACTTATTTGTGGCACTGCCGTTTAGGTCATATTGGTGTAAAGCACATGAAGAAAATCCATGCTGATGGGCTTTTGGAATCACTTGATTATGAATCAAATGATGCTTGCGAACCATGCCTCATGGGCAAGATGACTAAGACTCCGTTCTCCGGAACAATGGAGCGAGGAACAGACTTGTTGGAAATAATACATACTGATGTATGCAGTCCGATGAGTGTTGAGGCTCGCAGTAGGTATCGTTATTTTCTGACCTTCACAGATGATTTCAGCATATATGGGTATATCTACTTGATAAAACATAAGTCTGGAACATTTGAAAAGTTTAAAGAATTTCAGAGTGAAGTGGAAAATCATCGTAACAAAAAAATAAAGTTTCTACGATCTGATCGCGGAGACGAATATTTGAGTTACGAGTTTGGTCTTCAATTAAAACAATGTGGAATAGTTTCACAAACTCACGCCATCTAGAACACCACAGCATAATGGTGTGTCCGAACGTCGTAATCGCACTTTACTAGATATGGTGCGATCTATGATGTCTCTTACTGATTTACTGCTATCGCTTTGGGGTTATGCATTAGAGACAGCTGCATTCACATTAAATAGGGCACCATCTAAATCCGTTGAGATGACATCGTATGAATTATGGTTTGGCAAAAAACCTAAGCTGTCGTTTCTTAAAGTTTGGAGTTGCAATGCTTATGTGAAAAACTTTCAACCTAATAAGCACGAACCCAAATCGCAAAAGTGCGTCTCCATAGGATACCCAAAAGAAAATGTTGGGTACACCTTCTATCACAGATCTGAAGGCAAGAGATTTGTTGCTAAGAATAGATCCTTTCTAGAGAGGGAGTTTCTCTCGAAAGAAGTGTGTGGGAGGAAAGTAGTACTTGATGAGGTAACTGTAGCTGCTCCCTTATTGGAAAGTAGTTCATCACATAAATCTGTTCCTGTGACTCCTACACCAATTAGTGAGGAAGATAATGATGATGGTCATGTAACTTCAGATCAAGTTACTACCGAACCTCGTAGGATAACCAGAGTATAGTCCGCACCAGAGTGGTACGGTAATCCTTTCTGGAAGTCATGTTACTAGACCATGACAAACCTACGAACTATGAGGAAGCGATGATGAGCCCAGATTCCGCGAAATGGCTTGAGGCCATGAAATCTGAGATGGGATCCATGTATGAGAACAAAGTATGGACTTTGATTGACTTGCCCGATGATCGAGGAGTCATTAAGAATAAATGGATCTTCAAGAGGAAGACGAGCGCTGATAGTAGTGTTACTATCTACAAAGCTTGAATTGTCGCAAAATGTTTTCGACAAGTTCAAGGTGTTGACTATGATGAGGTTTTCTCACTCGCATCGATGCTTAAAAGTCTGTCCGAATCATGTTAGCAGTTGCCGCATTTTATGAAATCTAGGAAATAGATGTCAAAACTGCATTCCTTAATGGATTTCTTAAAGAAGAGTTGTATATGATGCAACCAGAAGGTTTTGTCGATCCTAAAGGTGCTAACAAAGTGAGCAAGCTCCAGCGATCCATCTATGGACTGGTGCAAGCATCTCGGAGTTGGAATATATGCTTTGATAAAGTGACCAAAACATATGGTTTTATACAGACTTGCGGTGAAGCCTGTATTTACAAGAAAGTGAATGGGGGCACTACAACATTTCTGATAAGTATATGTGAATGATATATTGTTGATCGGAAATAAAGTAGAATTTTCTAGAAAGCATGAAGGAGTGTTTGGAAACAGTTTTTCAAAGAAAGAAGCTGCTTACACATTGAGCATCAAGATCTATAGAGATAGATCAAGATGCTTGATAAGTTTTTTCAATGAGTACATACCTTGACAAGATTTTGAAGTAGTTCAAAATGGGAAGGAGTTCTTGCCTGTGTTGCAAGGTGTGAAGTTGAGTAAAGACTCAAAACTCGACCACAACAGAAAATAGAAAGAGAATGAAATGTCATTCCCTATGCCTCAGTCATAGGTTCTATAAAGTATGCTATGCTGTTTACCAGTCCTATTGTATACTGAAAGTGCAACTATCCCTAGGTGGTTTTGGTAATTCCTAACAACATATAGCTCATTGAGCTAATGCTATTTCAAGATTAATATTTCAGGAAAGCTCAATGATTGGCATGGCATGGATGAGAAAAGTGGACCCCTCAAAATGCTAAGGATAAAAGGATTGGCTCAAGCTCAAAGCTCAAGACTCTACATTTTCTATTTTAGTGATCCAAGATCACATTGAGTCTATAGGAAAAGCCAATACTATCAAGGAGGGATGAGGTGTTGCTTAATGAGGCTCTTGCTCAAAATGCTTAGTGATATGCTCCAAAGCCCTCAACTACTTTCTCACATCCACATATGACCTAAACCAAAAGTCAAACTCGGCCCCACCGATTCTTTCTATCCGGCACCACCGAGTTCAGATGTCATAGCCACAAACCCTAGGCAAATCGGTCTCACCGATAGGGATCTCGGTCTCACCGAGATGGGATTGTAATCTCTCTGTTTCCCTTCGTAACGTTTCGGTCCCACCGAGATGAGTGATCGGTCCCATCGAGATTGCAATGTAAACTCTCTGTTTCCCTTTCGTAACATTTCGGTCTCACCGAAATGAGCGAATCGGTCCCACCGAGTTTACATGACCAACTCTCTGGTTAGCTTATTACCAAAATCGGTCTCACCGAGTTTGTGTAATCGGTCTCACCGAGATTACGTTATGCCCTAACCCTAACCATATCGGTCCTACCGAGTTGCATGTCGGTCCCACCGAAAATCTTAACGGTCACTAGATTTGCTGAATCGGTCCGACCGAGTTTACCAATTCGGTCCCACCGAGATTGGCAAGTTGTGTGTAACGGTTAGATTTTGTGTGGAGGCTATATATACCCCTCCACCACCTCTTCATTCGTGGAGAGAGCCATCAGAACGAACCTACACTTCCAACTTACCTTTTCTGAGAGAGAACCACCTACACTTGTGTTGAGGCCAAGATATTCCATCCCTACCATATGAATCTTGATCTCTAGCCTTCCCCAATTTGCTTTCCACTCAAATCTTATTTCCACCAAATCCATATCATGTGTGAGAGAGTTGAGTGTTGGGGAGACTATCATTTGAAGCACAAGAGCAAGGAGTTCATCATCAACATACCATTTGTTACTTATTGGAGAGTGGTGTCTCCTAGATTGGCTAGGTGTCACTTGGGAGCCTCCGACAAGTTTGTGGAGTTGAACCAAGGAGTTTGTAAGGGCAAGGAGATCGCCTACTTCGTGAAGATCTACCGCTAGTGAGGCAAGTCCTTCATGGGCGACGGCCATGGTGGGATAGACAAGGTTGCTTCTTCGTGGACCCTTCGTGGGTGGAGCCCTCCGTGGACTCGCTCAGCCGTTACCCTTCGTGGGTTGAAGTCTCCATCAACATGGATGTACGATAGCACCACCTATCGGAACCACGACAAAAACATCCGTGTCTCCTATTGCGTTTGAATCCTCCAAACCCTTCCCTTTACATTCTTGCAAGTTGCATGCTTTACTTTCCGCTGCTCATATACTCTTTGCATGCTTGCTTGAATTGTGTTAAGATTGCTTGACTTGTCCAAAGTTGCTAAAATCTACCAAGAACTAAAATTGGGAAAAGGATAAGTTTTATTTGGTCAAGTAGTCTAATCACCCCCCCTCTAGACATACTTTCGATCCTACAAGTGGTATCAGAGCTTTGGTCTCCATTTGCTTTGATTTTCATAGCTTTTGGTAGTCATAGCCTTGGTTTCACAACCTAGGAGAGTATGGCGTCTAGCGAGGGAAATTACCACCGTAGAGGTCCTTACTTTGATGGTACTAATTTTGCTAGTTGGAAGCATAAGATGAAAATGCATATTCTTGGACATAACCCCGCCGTATGGGCTATTGTGTGTATTGGCTTGCAAGGTTAATTCTTTGATGGGAGAGAACTGAACCGTGAAGCTACCGCGGAAGAGTTGAAGATGCTGCAATATAGTGCTCAAGCTTGTGATATCCTCTTCAACTGATTGTGCCCTGAAGAATTCAACAAAATCAGCCGTCTTGAGAATGCAAAGGAAATTTGGGATACTTTGATTGATATGCATGAAGGTACCGACTCCGTCAAGGAATCCAAGTTGGATATGCTTCAAAGTCAGCTTGACAAGTTCAAAATGAAGGATGGTGAAGGTGTCGCTGAAATGTACTCTAGGCTTGCTCTTATCACAAATGAGATCGCCGGCTTAGGAAGTGAAGACATGACCGACAAATTCATCATTAAGAAGATCCTAAGAGCTTTGGACGGAAAATATGATATCGTATGCACATTGATCCAAATGATGCCCAATTACAAAGATCTCAAGCCAACGGAAGTCATTGGAAGAATTGTTGCTCATGAGATGTCACTTAAAGATAAGGAGGAGCTCCATAACAAGTCAAGTGGTGCTTACAAAGCCTCATGTGAAGCTCCCACATCATCAAGTGAGAAACAAACCTTCAATGAAGAATTGAGCCTAATGGTGAAGAACTTCAACAAGCTCTACAAGAGTAGAAGCAAATAGAGAAGTTCAAAGTCAAGGTCCTACAATGACAAAAGATCTTCTAGTCAAGAGTGAAATTGCTACAATTGTGGAAGACCCGGACACTATTCCAATGAGTGTATGGCACCCTACAAGAGAAGAGAAGATTCTCCAAAAAGAAGAAGTAGAAGAGAACAATCACCATCAAGAGAGAGAAGGAGTAGAGATGATCGTTATGAACGAAGAACATCCCGGAGAAGCAAGGATTCAGAAAGGAAGGACAAGTCATCAAGGAGCTACACAAAACAAAGACATCAAGCTCATGTTGGTGAATGGGTATCCGGCTCCGACTCCGACAATCACTCCGAGAGAAGCTACCACTCCGACTCCGAATATACTCAAGATGAAGGTGTTGCTGGTCTAGCACTTGTGTCAACCAACTCCTACGACATATTTGATTCACCAAATGAAGGACTTGGAAGATGCTTCATGGCTAAAGGCCCAAAGGTATCACACCCCGAGTATGTTGATTTCAATAGTGATGAAGATGACTTGTTAGGTGATGATGATTTACTTGTTGACAACTCTAGTGATGAATACTATGATGAAACGTGAATTAATCATGCTAATCAAGATAAGACAAATGACAATGATAAGGAGAAGATTGAGTTTCTAACTAAAGAACTAAACACTCTTAAGTTAGCTCATGAAACTATCTTAGGAGATCATCGAGAACTTTTAAGGACTCATGAGAAATTACGTTTTGAAAAGCTCAACCTTGAGCAGGAGCATGAGCTCTTAAAGGCAATCAATGATGATCTTCGCAAGAAAAGTTCTTCTTACATTGCCAACCGTTTACTCTTATCCACTTACATGCCTCAAGTCAAGTCTAGTAACAACAACAAGAAAGATTCTTCCTCTAGTAGTAACAATAATCATGCTAAATCCAATGTTGTTGCTTCTAGTAGTTCTCTTGATTCCACTAATGATTATATTAGCCAAGTTACACTTGAGCAAGAAAATAGCTTATTGAAGGGAATTATAGAGAGGGAGTAAGCAATTCGAGGAAATTGTACGCAAAGCAAGGAAGGCACCGGAAGAACCAAGGTGTTGGTTTTGAATGAAAGTTCAATGCCAATGGAGTTGAGTGGGAAGAAGATCAATACCCCAAAACGAAGTTTGTTTCTCAACAAAATAAGTATGATCCTACTTCCTTCAAAGGGACACAAGCTCAAGATGATCTTCCACCACAAGACCACGAGCAAAAAGGCAAGGATAAGCTTCAAGAGGAAATTGATGCATTTGAATAAGCACCCAAGGCCTTGGTCAAGTGGGTTCCAAAGACTACATCAAGTTCTACTTCATCAAGTACGACTACAACTCCAAGGATTCCCATCAAGATGATGTGGATCCAGAAGAAGAAAAACTAAAGAGTTCTTGAGGGTGACTCCGCCAACATACTTCACTCTTATCATTTTGGCAAGAACAAGTGCAATCAACTTCCACATCTTGCACTAGTTCAAGGAGTCACAAACCCTCTTATTGGTAAGAAAAGGGACAAGGTAACCTAATGCTATCATAGACATCATATTGTGTGTGCATCACTCTATGTCTACGGATATCCTTGTTTGTTCCTTGTGGGACTAACCTGTGTAGGTATTGAAAGTGCAACTCACTCCAAAGGATTGCTCCAAATGATCTACATCAACATTGAGCATCCACATATTCAACACCTACATGAAGTCATCATCGACAAAACCCAAGGTTAGTTCATCCCTCTTAGGGGGGATCTCACATCTAGGGGGAGATTTACTCTAAGAATTGAGCTAAAGCAACTCTAATGGTGTGAACACAACAACGCTTTATGTAAAAGTGGTAACCCCACTTGTGCTTAAACGATGAGTATGCCCTATGATCAAATGTTCTCATTTGACTCCTAAGTCAATATACTCATATATAGATGACCTAGTCATCGCCAATTGCTTGATAGATGCTAGAATTTGTTGTGCATGCTTTGCCACATTTTTCATTTGCCATTTTATTGTCTGAGCATGTTGGTTGCATAATTTACTCATTCGAGGACATCCACTTGTTGTTTTGATTGTTTGGTTCCTTTTTCTTTTGCCAAGTGGATGGACAAGAATGCCTAAGAACCTTCTCTAGCTATCTATGCTTTTCTTGTCTCAAACTCTATTGATGCTACATCACAAAGTTTGATCAAGTCAGATTCGAACCACTCTGTGTGAGGAGCACTCGGAGTCCCCGATTCGTCATAGACTTAAACTTCCAAAACTTCTTTGTGTGTTTCGGTCTGAGCGATTCATCCATTTCGGTCATACCGAGATCACTAAGTCGATCTAGGTTTTCAATCTCGGTGCAACTAATTTGAACTTTTCGGTCACACCGAGTTGCAGTAACTGCTTGCAGTTATGCATCTCGGTGCCACAGAGTAGTTCCACTCGGTCACACCGACAGGGTCAGGCTATATATATCCCTGGGCCAAAATTTGGAAAATTCTCCGAACCCCTTTGCCCGCGCTTAGCCTGCTCTGCCTCCCTGGGTCTCCGGATCGTCCTCCTCATCGCCAGCTGCCTCCCACCGCTGGTCTCCGCCGCCGTCAACGGAAATCGTCTCCGCCGTTGCCGCCGTAACAGGTCCATCGCCGCACTTAGGGCATGGACTTGATCCTTGTGCTAATCTCACTCTGATTCCTAGCACATTGTTTTGCCATGTATCTTGCCACGATTGAGATCACTCTATCCAGCGGAATCACTCTGTAGTTTAGTTGTGGATTGAAAATTTAGGGTTAGGTTTCCGCCGAAATCATCTCGGACCAATTCTCGGTCTGACCGAGAATTGCAAATCCGTGTGACCGAGTTCAATTCTTTGTGAAACCCTAGCAGTCTCGGTGCCACCGAACTGTGACTCGGTCTGACCGAGTTCACTAGTTTAGGTTCCAAAAGCTGCTTCGGTATCACCGAGTTTTCAAATCGGTAGACCCGAAATGCTTTCTGTGGAAAACTAAAACTAAGTTTTTGACTCATTCTTTTGCAAAAACCACTGTACTTTGTGATGCTCATCTACTCTACCTCATCTATAATCTATTCACAGGGTCCGCTGTCAGTGCTTGCATCATCTCAGATCAGAGTGACAGCCAGAACAAGTCTGAGGAGCAAGTTCACATAAGTGAGGGCACTAGTCCCTCTAGCAGCTATGATGAGGGAAGCAGGAGTACACCCAACAAGTTGCCTAAGGCAGCCACCAGGGCCAGAAAGAAGAGAACCTCAGATTCTGAGGATGAGGACTATGTGGCTGTTGAGGAAGAGGCCACCTCAATGAAGAAAGTTCTGGAAAAGGAATATGGCAGGGCTGCTGCCACTAAACCAGGAATGAAGACAAAGATTCCTGCCAAGAGAGTTCCTATGTCAAAGTCCAGAACATCCACTCAAGAAACTTTGGGATCTGCACCCAAAGAACAGGTTGTGGCAGAGAAGAAAAGGAAAGAAAGGGTCAAGAAGACCATGGCCAGAGTAATTGGGAAGCCCTCAATGATGGAAGAGGAAGAGGAAGAGGTTGCTGCACCAGCACCTAAAGCTCAAAAGCTTATGGGAGATGCTATAAGATCAGGGGTTGCTCCATCTAAGCCCAAAGAAGCTCCCAAGGCAGCTGCTCCAAAACCCAAAATTGCACCCAAGAGGAGTACAAGGAATATTCCAGCTACAGAGAAGAACAAGGCCCCAGTGCCTGAAGCTGCTATAGAAGAAGAAGATGATGAGTCACATGTATTGAGGAAGTTGAAGCCCAAAATTCCAGATCACAATGATGCTCATCCAGTAGCTGAGGACATGAAGCTCAGGAAGGATGCAGGACTCAGACAGTGGAGATTGACTGATCCCTATGCAGTCAGGAGAAGAACTGCTATGGACTACAGGTTCCATACAAAGGAACAGCAGGACTTCTATGAGACAGTGTTGGTTGACAAGAAGCCTATAGTCTATGATATGAGATGGGTGGACTGGGAGTACATCAGGGAAAATGAACAACACTATCCTGGAGTCTATGATAGTTTCAAGTCTTGTGGAGTAGAGGACTTTGTTGGGCAGAAGCTCACAAAGTGGAATGACGAGCTTATTATGCACTTCTACTCCACAGCTCATTTCTACCCAGATGGAAGGATTGTCTGGATGTCTGAAGGTACTAGGTACCAGTCAACAGTTGAAGAATGAGAAAAATTGATCAATGCTTCTAAGGAGAATGAAGATGACTTGGATGTCTATGCCAAGAAGAAGAAGTATCACAACACCATGGCACATATGTACAGAGAGATCCCAGATGCTGCTCTTGAGACACACAAATTTGGATCAATACATTACCTTCTGTCAGGTTTGCCAACAATCAACTAGATCCTCAGGCACACTCTATTGCCAAAGTCAGGTGATCACAAGATGATCAGAGGCCATGCAATTAACCTGCTTCACATATTTGATGTGCCTCAAAAGTTCAAAGTCATGAGCCTAATTGTGGAAACTATAAAGAGAACAGCTGCAGATCAGAAGAGAAGTTGTGGGTATGCCCCACAGATCCAGGAGCTAATCAACTCCAAGATGGGCACTAGCACATATCTCTTGGACAAGGAACATATGCCCATCTACCCAGACTTTGAGGAAAACACTGTGGTGATGGGCGAGAATGAACCATCTTCTGTGCAAGCACAAGCAAAGAGGGAGAAGCCAAGGACTGAAAAGGCTGCAAAGATGCCAAGATGCCAACCATTGATGAGGCATCTCAGTATCTTCTGAAGAGCAAGCAAGATCAGCTTGGCTACTTGATTGCCTCCACTCTGAGGATTGAGAAGGGACTGGCCAACCTGACTCAAAACCAGGAGAGCTTGGAGAGGATCATGGAGCAGAAGTTCTACGATTTATATGTGAAGGTCACTGAGATACAGTCAGTTGTTGAGCAACTTCAGGATGAAGTGCGGGAGAAGAAGGGCAAGTCTACCACTGATGCTTTTGCTAGAGTGCCCATAGGACAGAGATCTGCTGCAGTGCCAGTTACAGACACCAGAGCAACTTCATCTGCACCAGCTACAGCTTCAGTGCCACCAGCTCCAACACCCACTCCACCAGCTCCATCTACATCAACTGATGCCTTCGTCCTTGGAGTTTTATCTACACCACCACCTGAAGACCAAGCCTGAGAGTAGATCTAGCACAATGCATTTTTATGAACTTTTTGGTAACTTGTTACCAAAGGGGAGAAAATGTATAGATCATAGGCTTCGAGAGAGTGTATTGCTCTTTGTTCTCTCTTGTTTTTTTGGTGGTTGAACTTTGTTATTTGCTTGTTTGAGATACTTTATGCTTTTGTGTGATACTTGGATGATCATGTGTTTGATCATATGCTACCTTAATGCTTGTTGCATGACATTATCCTTTTATATCCCCATATGATCATTCACTTTGCTTGGTGATGAGTGCATGTATTTAATTATTATCATTTTGAGCGCTCCACCAAGATGTATGTGACATGGAAGAGTAACCCATGATCCTAACTCATTGTGCATTTGCAGTCCAAAGCAAATCTTAAACTATGCACAAATTTAAGGGGAGCTCTTTCTTTTCACATACATCTCAAAGCGACAATGTTTTTCACTCTTATTATCATTTGTCGAAGCTTTGATCTATATGTTGTCATCAATTACCAAAAAAGGGGAGATTAAAAGTGCAACTATCCCTAGGTGGTTTTGGTAATTCCTAACAACATATAGCTCATTGAGCTAATGCTATTTCAAGATTAATATTTCAGGAAAGCTCAATGATTGGCATGTCATGGATGAGAAAAGTGAACCCCTCAAAATGCTAAGGACAAAAGGATTGGCTCAAGCTCAAAGCTCAAGACTCTACATTCTCTATTTTAGTGATCCAAGGTCACACTGAGTCTATAGGAAAAGCCAATACTATCAAGGAGGGATGAGGTGTTGCTTAATGAGGCTCTTGCTCAAAATGCTTAGTGATATTGTGACATCCGGATAATTAAGCTACATTAACCATCTACTAAAGATGCCACATCACCACGATTACTATTGTTAGTTTCACGATGATTCAAATCTCGTTCGGAATTCAAATTCAAAATCAAGTCAGACAATAAATTTTTTCAAATATTAAATCTAAAGTGTTCGAAATGTAGAAAATAAATCCTAGATGATTATGGTGGTGAAACCACTTTTTTATAAATTATTTAAATACTCTAAAATAAATAAAACAACATCTTAAACAATTAAATAAATGCCTTTTATATTTAGTAAAATACTAAACTATTTTATTTGGGTGCCATAGTTAATATGGCAGTAGTATATTTAGTTATACTAAATCAGGAACTACTTCTATTTTTCTAGAATAGAAAATAAATTAAAGACTAAAAGAAAACAAAATAGGGAAATAAGTAAAACAAAAAAAACCAACAAGCTCCTGTGCGGGTGGGCTTTATGTAGTTATAGTGTTTTGGCCCAGCCCACAAAGGCCTTTCCTCCCACCTCTGTACAGAGCAGAGGAGGCCATGGTGCTGTGCACGCACGCACGCCGTCCACACCATCGATTGTCGCCGTGTCGATCATCTGGCCACTCCAGGAGATGGATAAGAAGACCCCCGATGACTTGGACGAACCCTAACCCTCACTTATCCCCTTGCTCGCCCTCTTTCTTGAAAATTTGCTCGTCCCTGAGTTACTGTCATCGTCACGGCATCGATCCCGCGACCACCGGCCTCCCCTCGCCGCGTCAAGATGTCCACGAGCTCCCTCGTCGTCTACTCCTTCGACTACCCCCATTAAATCAAGACGGGCCGCACTGCACGCTCGGCATCGAGTCATTCCCTGCCTGCGGCCGCCGCATCTCTTCGCTGGTTGTCACTGCTATGGGCCGCCCCCAACCTCCCAACCTCGTCCATGAGCACCGGGGTGAGCCCCACTACCGATTACCTCGCTTTCCCCTTTCGATCTATGTCGTTTGCCGCTGCTTCTGTGCTTGCCGTGGTCTCCATGGCTGCAGCTCCATCCGGCCACGCCCTGGTCGCAAACCCGCGAGCGCCTGCCTGAGCGTGGCCTCGCGCCACTGCCTACCACTGCTCGCCCCGCCGTGCCTTGCTGCTCCCCCTCGCGCTGTGCTTGCCCGGCCATTGCCGCCTACTACTTAGCGCCGCTGCTTGTACTGCTGTTGTTGCTCGCGTACTGCAGCTGCTCACAAACTGCCCCTGCTATGCTACTGCTGCTGCCCGTTGCTCTGCAGATGATGCTAGTCGTTGCCGTTGTTTAGTTGCTGCTGCTCAGTTGCTTCTACTGCTACCGCTGCAGGCCATAGCCATGGCTAATCGCTGCTATGTGTGTGTGAGTGCATTCTGTGTGTGTGCGCCATGCGTGTGGCCGGCCCTTGTTTAAATTAGTACTATGGTTTAGCTAGTACTCCCTCTATAAACTAATATAAAAGCGTTTAGATCACTATTTTAGTAATCTAAACACTCTTATATTAATTTACGGAGGAAGTACGTATTAATTTGTGCTAAGATAGTCTAGTAGTAGATGACATGTAGGCCCCATTAAATAAGTTAGGTTTTTTTTGCTAAATAGTCCATGACATGTGGGCCACACCTACCCTTTTGACTAGCCAAGTTGACTTGGTCAACTTGAATTATTATTAAATCTAAAAATTTCAGAAAATGAAATAGACTTTAGAAATTCATATAAATTAAATCGTAACTCGGATGAAAATGTTTTCTACATGAAAGTTGCTCAGAACAACGAGACGAACCCGGATACACAGCCTGTTCGTCCGCCACGCATCCCTAGCATAACGAACACGCAACTTTCCCCTCCGATTCATCTGTCCGAAAATGCGAAACACCGGGGATATTTTCCCGGATGTTTCCTCCCTTCACCAGTACCACCTCATACCGCGGTAGAACACCCTTAGCACCGCTTATTGTCTTGTCATGCATCTGTTTGCTTGTATTTACTGTTTCTTCCCCCTCTCCTCTCCGGTAGACCCCGAGACCGCCGCCGGCGACCCCCAGTTCAACTACGGTGTCGACGACCCCTCCTTCTTGCCGGAGCAACCATGCAAGCCCCCCCCCTTGATCACCAGATATCGCCTACTCTTCTCTCTATTGCTTGCATTAGAGTAGTGTAGCATGTTACTGCTTTCCGTTAATCCTACTCTGATGCATAGCCTGTCATTGTTGCTACAACTGTTGATACCTTACCTACAATTCTAAATGCTTAGTATAGGATGCTAGATTATCATCAGTGGCCCTACATTCTTGTCAGTCTGCCATGCTATACTATCGGTCCGTGATCACGTCGGGTGTTGATCACGGGTAAATACATAGATATATACATTCTATACAGGTGTTGACTAAAGTCGGGTCGGCTCGTTGAGTACCCACAAGTGATTCTGATGTGGGGACTGAAGGGGCAGGTGGCTCCATCCAGGTAGTGGTGGGCCTGAGTTCCCGACGACCCCCGACTGTTACTTTGAGGTGGAGCGACAGGGCAGGTTGAGACCACCTAGGAGAGAGGTGGGCCTGGCCCTGGTCGGCGTCCGCGGTTATTTCTAAATAACACGCTTAATGAGATCTTGGTATTTGATCTGAGTCTGGCCATTGGCCTATACGCACTAACCAACTACGCGGGGACAATTATGGGCACTCGACGTCGTGGTATCAGCCGAAGCCTTCATGACGTCAGCGACTGAGCGGCGCACGCCGGGTTGGACTGGAACGCCTGCTCATGTTTAAGGGAGACTAGGTCTGCTCACCGGCCGCGTACGCAACGTGCAGGTGTGTAATGGGCGATGGGCCTAGACCCCTGCGCCATAGGATTTAGACTGGCGTGCTGACCTCTCTGTTGTGCCTAGGTAGGGCTGCGACGTGTTGATATTCCGAGGCCAGGCATGACCCAGACAAGTGTTGGAAATATGCCCTAGAGGCAATAATAATAGTATTATTATTATATTTCTTTGTTCATGATAATTGTCTTTATTCATGCTATAACTGTATTATCCGGAAATTGTAATACACGTGTGAATACATAGACCATAATATGTCCCTAGTAAGCCTCTAGTTGACTAGCTCGTTGATCAACAGATAGTCATGGTTTCCTGGCTATGGACATTGGATGTCATTGATAACGGGATCACATCATTAGGAGAATGATGTGATGGACAAGACCTAATCCTAAGCATAGCACAAGATCGTGTAGTTCGTTTGCTAGAGCTTTTTCAATGTCAAGTATCTTTTCCTTTGACCATGAGATCGTGTAACTCCCGGATACCGTAAGAGAGCTTTGGGTGTATCAAACGTCACAACGTAACTGGGTGACTATAAAGGTGCACTACAGGTATCTCCGAAAGTATCTGTTGGGTTGACACGGATCGAGACTGGGATTTGTCACTCCGTATGACGGAGAGGTATCACTGGGCCCACTCGGTAATGCATCATCATTATGAGCTCAAGGTGACCAAGTGGTTGATCACGGGATCATGCATTACGGTACGAGTAAAGTGACTTGCCGGTAACGAGACTGAACAAGGTATTGGTATACCGACGATCGAGTCTCGGGCAAGTAACATACCGATTGACAAAGGGAATTGTATACGGGGTTGTTTAATCCTCGACATCATGGTTCATCCGATGAGATCATCGTGGAGCATGTGGGAGCCAACATGGGTATCCAGATTCCGCTGTTGGTTATTGACCGGAGAGTCGTCCCGGTCATGTCTGCATGTCTCCCGAACCCGTAGGGTCTACACACTTAAGGTTCGGTGACGCTAGGGTTGTGAAGATATGTATATGCAGTAACCGAATGTTGTTCGGAGTCCCGGATGAGATCCCGGACGTCACGAGGAGTTCCGGAATGGTCCGGAGGTAAAGAATTATATATAGGAAGTGCAGTTTCGGCCATCGGGACAAGTTTCGGGGTCATCGGTATTGTACCGGGACCACCGGAAGGGTCCCGGGGGGCCCACCGGGTGGGGCCACCTGTCCCGGGGGGCCACATGGGCTGTAGGGGGTGCGCCTTGGCCTGCATGGACCAAGGGCACCAGCCCCAAAAGCCCATGGGCCTAGGTTTCCACAAAAGGGAAGAGTCCCAATGGTGGAAGGCACCTCTAGGTGCCTTGGGGGGGAGGGAAACCTCCCCTTGGCTGCCGCACCTAGGAGATTGGATCTCCTAGGCTGGCGCACCACCCCCCTTGGCCCTCCTATATATAGTTGAGGAGAGGGAGGACTTCATACCTCAGCCTTTGGTGCTTCCCTCTCCCCTGTTACATCTCTCTCTCGCAGTACACGGCGAAGCCCTGCTACTATGACGCCCTGCATCCACCACCACGCCGTTGTGCTGCTGGATCTTCATCAACCTCTCCTTCCCCCTTGCTGGATCAAGAAAGGAGGAGACGTCATCCGTTCCGTACGTGTGTTGAACGCGGAGGTGCCGTCCGTTCGGCGCTTGGTCATCGGTGATTTGGATCACGTCGTGTTCGACTACATCAACCCCGTTCTTTGAACGCTTCCGCTCGCGATCTACAAAGGTATGTAGATGCATCCAATCACTCGCTGCTAGATGAACTCATAGATGGATCTTGGTGAAACCGTAGGAAAATTTTTGTTTTCTGCTACGTTCCCCAACAGTGGTATCAGAGCTAGGTCTATGCGTAGTTCTCTTGCGCGAGTAGAACACAATTTGTTGTGGGCGTAGATGTTGTCAACTTTCTTGCCGCTACTAGTCTTATCTTGCTTCAACGGTATTGTGGGATGAAGAGGCCCGGACCAACCTTACACGTATGCTTACATGAGACCGGTTCCACCGACTAACATGCACAAGTTGCATAAGGTGGCTGGCGGGTGTCTGTTTCTCCTACTTTAGTTGGAGCAGATTCGATGAACAGGGTCCTTATGAAGGGTAAATAGAAGTTGACAAATCACGTTGTGGCTTTCACGTAGGTAAGAAAACGTTCTTGTTAGAACCCTACTTCAGCCACGTAAAACCTGCAACAACAATTAGAGGACGTCTAACTTGTTTTTGCAGCAAGTGCTTTGTGATATGATATGGCCAAAGTTGTGATGAATGATGAATGATCTATATGTGATGTATGAGATGTTCATGCTATTGTACAAGGAATCACAACTTACATGTCGATGAGTATGACGGTGACAGGATGATCATGGAGCCCCAAGATGGAGATCAAAGGAGCTATGTGATATTGGCCATATCATGTCACTATTATTATTTGATTGCATGTGATGTTTATCATGTTTTGCATCTTGTTTACTTAGAACGATGGTAGTAAATAAGATGATCCCTTACAACAATTTCAAGAAGTGTTCTCCCCTAACTGTGCACCGTTGCTACAGTTCGTCGTTTCGAAGCACCACGTGTTAATCGGGTGTGATAGATCCTTACGTTCACATACAACGGGTGTAAGACAGTTTTACACATGCAAAAACACTTAGGGTTAACTTGACGAGCCTAGCATGTACAGACATGGCCTCGGAACACAGAGACCGAAAGGTCGAACACGAGTCGTATGGAAGATACGATCAACATGAAGATGTTCACCGGCGATGACTAGTCCGTCTCACGTGTTAATCGGACACGGCATAGTCGACTCGGATCGTGTAACACTTAGATGACTAGAGGGATGTCTAATATAAGTGGGAGTTCATTAATAATTTGATTAGATGAACTTAATTATCATGAACTTAGTCTAAAATCTTTACAATATGTCTTGTAGATCAAATGGCCAACGTTGTATTCAATTTCAACGCGTTCCTAGAGAAAACCAAGCTGAAAGACGATGGCAGCAACTATACGGACTAGGTCCGGAACCTGAGGATCATCCTCATAGCTGCCAAGAAAGATTATGTCCTACAAGCACCGCTAGGTGATCCACCCGTCCCACAGAACCAAGACGCTATGAACGCTTGGCAGACACGTACTGATGACTACTCCCTCGTTCAGTGCGGCATGCTTTACAGCTTAGAGCCGGGGCTCCAAAAGCGTTTTGAGAGACATGGAGCATATGAGATGTTCGAAGAGCTAAAAATGGTTTTTCAAGCTCATGCCCGGATCGAGAGATATGAAGTCTCCGACAAATTCTTCAGCTATAAGATGGAGGAAAATAGTTCTGTCAGTGAGCACATACTCACTATGTCTGGGTTACATAACCGCTTGACTCAGCTGGGAGTTAATCTCCCGGATGACGCGGTCATTGACAGAATCCTCCAGTCGCTTCCACCAAGCTACAAGAGCTTTGTGATGAACTTCAATATGCAGGGGATGGTAAAGACCATTCCTGAAGTATTTGCTATGCTGAAATCAGCAGAGGTAGAAGTCAAGAAGGAACATCAAGTGCTGATGATGAATAAAACCACTAAGTTCAAGAAGGGCAAGGGTAAAAAGAACTTCAAGAAGGACAGCAAGGAAGTTGCTGCGCCCGGCAAGCAAGCTGCCGGGAAGAAGTCAAAGAATGGACCCAAGCCTGAGACAGAGTGCTTTTATTGCAAAGGGAAGGGTCACTGGAAGCGAAACTGCCCCAAATACTTAGCGAACAAGAAGGCCGGCAACACCAAAGGTATATTTGATATACATGTAATTGATGTGTACCTTACCAGCGCTCGCAGTAACTCCTGGGTATTTGATACCGGTGCCGTTGCTCATATTTGTAACTCACAGCAGGAGCTGCGGAATAAACGGAGGCTGGTGAAGGACGAGGTGACGATGCGCGTCGGGAATGGTTCCAAGGTCGATGTGATCGCCGTCGGCACGCTACCTCTACATTTACCTACGGGATTAGTTATAAACCTCAATAATTGTTATTTAGTGCCATGTTTGAGCATGAACATTGTATCAGGATCTCGATTAATACGAGATGGCTACTCATTTAAATCCGAGAATAATGGTTGTTCTATTTATATGAGAGATATGTTTTATGGTCATGCTCCGATAGTCAATGGTTTATTCTTAATGAATCTCGAGCGTATTACTACACATATTCATAGTGTGAGTACCAAAAGATGTAAGGTTGATAATGATAGTCCCACATACTTGTGGCACTGCCGCCTTGGTCACATAGGTGTCAAACGCATGAAGAAGCTCCATGCAGATGGACTTTTAGAGTCTCTTGATTATGAATCATTTGACACGTGCGAACCATGCCTCATGGGAAAAATGACCAAGACTCCGTTCTCAGGAACAATGGAGCGAGCAACCAACTTATTAGAAATCATACATACTGATGTGTGCGGTCCAATGAGTGTTGAGGCTCGCGGTGGCTATCGTTATGTTCTCACCCTCACTGATGACTTGAGTAGATATGGGTATGTCTACTTAATGAAACACAAGTCTGAAACCTTTGAAAAGTTCAAGGAATTTCAGAGTGAGGTTGAGAATCAACGTGACAGGAAAATCAAGTTTCTACGATCAGATCGTGGAGGAGAATACTTGAGTCACGAATTTGGCACACACTTAAGAAAATGTGGAATAGTTTCACAACTCACGCCGCCTGGAACACCTCAGCGTAATGGTGTGTCCGAACGTCGTAATCGCACTCTATTAGATATGGTACGATCTATGATGTCTCTTACCGATTTACCGCTATCTTTTTGGGGCTATACTTTAGAGACTGCCGCATTCACTTTAAATAGGGCTCCGTCGAAATCCGTTGAGACGACACCGTATGAATTATGGTTTGGGAAGAAACCTAAGCTGTCGTTTCTAAAAGTTTGGGGATGCGATGCTTATGTCAAGAAACTTCAACCTGAAAAGCTCGAACCCAAGTCAGAAAAATGCGTCTTCATAGGATACCCTAAAGAAACTGCTGGGTATACCTTCTACCTCAGATCCGAAGGCAAGATCTTTATTGCCAGGAATGGATCCTTTCTAGAGAAAGAGTTTCTCTCGAAAGAAGTAAGTGGGAGGAAAGTAGAACTTGATGAAGTATTGCCTCTTGAACCGGTAAATGGCGCAACTCAAGAAAATGTTCCTGAGGTGCCTGCACCGACTAGAGAGGAAGTTGTTCATGATGATCAAGATACTTCTGATCAAGCTCCTACTGAAATTCGAAGGTCCACAAGAACATGTTCCGCACCAGAGTGGTACGGCAACCCTGTCTTGGAAATCATGTTGTTAGACAACGGTGAACCTTCAAACTATGAAGAAGCGATGGCGGGACCGGATTCCGACAAATGGCTAGAAGCCATGAAATCCGAGATAGGATCCATGTATGAAAACGAAGTATGGACTTTGACTGACTTGCCCGTTGAACGGCGAGCCATAGAAAATAAATGGATCTTTAAGAAGAAGACAGACGCGGATGGTAATGTGACCATCTATAAATCTCGGCTTGTCGCTAAGGGTTATCGACAAGTTCAAGGGGTTGACTACGATGAGACTTTCTCACCGGTAGCGAAGCTAAAGTCCGTCCGAATCATGTTAGCAATTGCCGCATTCTATGATTATGAAATATGGCAAATGGACGTCAAAACGGCATTCCTTAATGGTTTCCTTAAGGAAGAATTGTATATGATGCAGCCGGAAGGTTTTGTCGATCCTAAGAATGCTAACAAGGTGTGCAAGCTCCAACGCTCGATTTATGGGCTGGTGCAAGCATCTCAGAGTTGGAACATTCGCTTTGATGAAATGATCAAAGCGTTTGGGTTTACGCAGACTTATGGAGAAGTCTGCGTTTACAAGAAAGTGAGTGGGAGCTCTGTAGCATTTCTCATACTATATGTAGATGACATACTTTTGATGGGAAGTGATATAGAACTCTTGGACAGCATCAAGGCCTACTTGAATAAAAGTTTTTCAATGAAGGACCTTGGAGAAGCTGCTTATATATTAGGCATCAAGATCTATAGGGATAGATCAAGACGCCTCATAGGTCTTTCACAAAGCACATACCTTGATAAGATTTTGAAGAAGTTCAAAATGGATCAGTCCAAGAAAGGGTTCTTGCCTGTTTTGCAAGGTGTGAGATTGAGCTCAGCTCAATGCCCGACCACGGCAGAAGAGATAGAAGAAATGAGTGTCATCCCCTATGCCTCAGCCATAGGTTCTATTATGTATGCCATGATGTGTACCAGACCTGATGTAAACCTTGCCGTAAGTTTGGTAGGAAGGTACCAAAGTAATCCCGGCAAGGAACACTGGACAGCGGTCAAGAATATCCTGAAGTACCTGAAAAGGACTAAGGAAATGTTTCTCGTTTATGGAGGTGACGAAGAGCTCGTCGTAAAGGGTTACGTCGACGCTAGCTTCGACACAGATCTGGATGACTCTAAGTCACAAACCGGATACGTGTATATATTGAATGGTGGAGCAGTGAGCTGGTGCAGCTGCAAGCAGAGCGTCGTGGCGGGATCTACATGTGAAGCGGAGTACATGGCAGCCTCGGAGGCAGCACATGAAGCAATATGGGTGAAGGAGTTCATCACCGACCTAGGAGTCATACCCAATGCGTTGGGGCCAATCAAACTCTTCTGTGATAACACTGGAGCTATTGCACTTGCCAAGGAGCCCAGGTTTCACAAGAAGACAAGGCACATCAAGCGTCGCTTCAACTCCATTCATGAAAATGTTCAAGATGGAGACATAGAGATTTGTAAAGTACATACGGACCTGAATATAGCAGATCCGTTGACTAAACCTCTCCCTAGGGCAAAACATGATCAACACCAGAATTCCATGGGTGTTCGATTCATCACAATGTAACTAGATTATTGACTCTAGTGCAAGTGGGAGACTGTTGGAAATATGCCCTAGAGGCAATAATAATAGTATTATTATTATATTTCTTTGTTCATGATAATTGTCTTTATTCATGCTATAACTGTATTATCGGGAAATTGTAATACACGTGTGAATACATAGACCATAATATGTCCCTAGTAAGCCTCTAGTTGACTAGCTCGTTGATCAACAGATAGTCATGGTTTCCTGGCTATGGACATTGGATGTCATTGATAACGGGATCACATCATTAGGAGAATGATGTGATGGACAAGACCTAATCCTAAGCATAGCACAAGATCGTGTAGTCCGTTTGCTAGAGCTTTTCCAATGTCAAGTATCTTTTCCTTTGACCATGAGATCGTGTAACTCCCGGATACCGTAAGAGTGCTTTGGGTGTATCAAACATCACAACGTAACTGGGTGACTATAAAGGTGCACTACAGGTATCTCCGAAAGTATCTGTTGGGTTGACACGGATCGAGACTGGGATTTGTCACTCCGTATGACGGAGAGGTATCACTGGGCCCACTCGGTAATGCATCATCATTATGAGCTCAAGGTGACCAAGTGGTTGATCACGGGATCATGCATTACGGTACGAGTAAAGTGACTTGCCGGTAACGAGACTGAACAAGGTATTGGTATACCGACGATCGAGTCTCGGGCAAGTAACATACCGATTGACAAAGGGAATTGTATACGGGGTTGTTTAATCCTCGACATCGTGGTTCATCCGATGAGATCATCGTGGAGCATGTGGGAGCCAACATGGGTATCCAGATCCCGCTGTTGGTTATTGACCGGAGAGTCGTCCCGGTCATGTCTGCATGTCTCCCGAACCCGTAGGGTCTACACACTTAAGGTTCGGTGATGCTAGGGTTGTGAAGATATGTATATGCAGTAACCCGAATGTTGTTCGGAGTCCCGAATGAGATGCCGGACGTCACGAGGAGTTCCGGAATGGTCCGGAGGTAAAGAATTATATATAGGAAGTGCAGTTTCGGCCATCGGGACAAGTTTCGGGGTCATCGGTATTGTACCGGGACCACCGGAAGGGTCCCGGGGGGCCCACCGGGTGGGGCCACCTGTCCCGGGGGGCCACATGGGCTGTAGGGGGTGCGCCTTGGCCTGCATGGGCCAAGGGCACCAGCCCCAAAAGCCCATGCGCCTAGGTTTCCACAAAAGGGAAGAGTCCCAATGGTGGAAGGCACCTCTAGGTGCCTTGGGGGGAGGGAAACCTCCCCTTGGCTTCCGCACCTAGGAGATTGGATCTCCTAGGCTAGCGCACCACCCCCCTTGGCCCTCCTATATATAGTTGAGGAGAGGGAGGACTTCATACCTCAGCCTTTGGTGCTTCCCTCTCCCCTGTTACATCTCTCTCTCGCAGTACACGGCGAAGCCCTGCTACTGTGACGCCCTGCATCCACCACCACGCCGTCGTGCTGCTGGATCTTCATCAACCTCTCCTTCCCCCTTGCTGGATCAAGAAAGGAGGAGACGTCATCCATTCCGTACGTGTGTTGAATGCGGAGGTGCCGTCCGTTCGGCGCTTGGTCATCGGTGATTTGGATCACGTCGTGTTCGACTACATCAACCCCGTTCTTTGAACGCTTCCGCTCGCGATCTACAAAGGTATGTAGATGCATCCAATCACTCGCTGCTAGATGAACTCATAGATGGATCTTGGTGAAACCGTAGGAAATTTTTTGTTTTCTGCTACGTTCCCCAACAACAAGTGTGTCCGGACAAAGGGGATCGAGCGTGTTGGGAAATGTGGTGCACCCCTGCAGGGAAGTTAATCTATTCGAATAGCCTTGATCTTCGGTAACAGGACGGCTTGGAGTTGTACCTTGACCTTATGACAACTAGAACCGAATACTTAATAAAACACACCCTTCCAAGTGCCAGATACAACCTGGTGGTCGCTCTCTAACAGGGCAACGAGGAGAAGATCATCGGGTAGGATTATGCTATGCGATGTTACTTGGTGAACTTACCATCTACTCTCTTCTTCTGCTGCGAGATGGAGGTTACCAGAAGCATAGTCTTCGATAGGACTAGCTATCCCCTCTTATTTTGGCATTCTGCAGTTCAGTCCACATATGCTACCCTTTTCCATTTGATACCAATGCATACATATGTAGTGTGGCTCCTTGCTTGCGAGTACTTTGGATGAGTACTCACGGTTGCTTTGCTCCCTCTTTTTCCCCTTTCTATACCCGATTGCTGCGACCAGACGATGGAGACCAGGAGCCAGACGCCACAGTCGACGATGGCTGTTGCTACTCTGGAAGTGCCTACTACCACGTGCAGGCCGCTGACGACGACCATGAGTGGTTTAGGAGGATCCCAGGCAAGAGGCCTGCGACTCTTTCGATCTGTATCCCAGTTTGTGCTAGCCTTCTTAAGGCAAACTTGTTTAACTTATGTCTGTACTCAGATATTGTTGCTTCCGCTGACTCGTCTATGATCGAGCTCTTGTATTCGAGCCCTTGAGGCCCCTGGCTTGTAATATGATGCTTGTATGACTTATTTTATTGGTAGAGTTGTGTTGTGATATCTTCCCGTGAGTCCCTGATCTTGATCATACACATTTGCGTTTATGATTAGTGTACGATTGAATCGCGGGCGTCACAAGTTGGTATCACAGCCGACTGCCTGTAGGAATCCTCCTTCCACACTCCTTGGCCGAAGTTGAGTCTTGACATTACAAATTTTTTTACTAACATGGCTGTGTGCCTTAAGGGCCCACGTCGCCATCTGGGTGGTTTTAGGATCCTTTACTCCTCGACCTATACTCTGGGACTCTGATCTCTCTTCTATTCGGGTTAAATGATTTTGCTAAAATCTAACTCTAGGTTCTCGTTACCACTTCCTGCCGGAGAGTCCCTTCATTTCAGACGATCGACTGCTTCAACAGAAGATTCTGACAATACTCTCCGATGTTCTCCCGAGACTTTGTGTCATAGCTTTTGCAATTACCTTCCATCGATAAACCCTATAGATAACCACGTACACTTTCCATTCATACAATGATTCCCCGTTGATCTTGTTATTACAAGATACCTTGAAATTCTCTCTATTGTTTCGAGAATCCTTTAAGCTTACTGCCATAAAGTTCTTTGCCACAAGAATGCCCCTACATATAATTCCTTGCACTTATTGAGTATCCGCTCATTCTCAGTTGTTCAGGTGTTTCATATAAGCCTTCGAAATACTATTTGATCTTTCGAAATCCTCAGCAGCCTATTGCTCTCGAAATTCTTTCTTGCTTGCATTATGGGTAATGCCACAAGTCTGGTAATCTTATTGGCATCCCTTGACATTATCATTTTGAGTCCGCTGATTCACTATGTCGCGAATGCTCCCAATCTTCGATCAGGTCCTAGAATTCATCCTTCCAGCTCAGACGTCGTTTTAAAAATGAGCTGGATCTAGACCAATCAAATGGCCAGCGATTGTACCCCTAAGCCCACTCAACATATTCATCCTTAATCAGAGCGTTTGCTTTTGATCCCTTGAATTGGAAATCATAATTCCTTTGCATTTGAGCTTTGAATTAGTCAGTTGTTTCTATAATCTGACCTCCTTGCATTCTTCCTTTGGCTGAGTACCGATGCTCACATCAGATCCCTAGAGGACCGTCGGATCCTTTGTTGAAATATCATCCGACAATGTCCTTCGTATACAAAAACCTCGAGAAATTCTTTCCCTAATACATAATTCCTTCGGTAAAATGTATCCTCTCGTTTTGTCACCCATGCTCTACTATCGAGCTTGTGTTATTTACTATTGAATCTTGTGGTATAAGTTCCCAAGATGCCCCTAAGGGTCGAACTTATATGCCTTCCCAGATCCGGGTAAACCCGAGAGTTATCACGAGTCATACTCGTCTGGTGTTTTGTTAGATAAAATTTAAACATTACAACTTCTTCGAAAAGTGAGAAGTGAATGAAAGGTTAAGCATTGGAGAAGTGGGAGTCGACCTTGAACTTTGCGTTCATGCCCATGGACCCGATGTGGAACTTATCATCGAAGCTTCTTGTAATAATAATAATAATCCCCTTGTTATAAATTTGTCTTGTATCTATGTTTAATCCTTTTCAACTGTGGTTCCGGCCATTATTGTTCTTCCTTGATCCCATTTCTCGGACAAGTTAAAGCACTTGTCTTCTATAGATCAATATGCATGCCCAACCTCTATTATGATCTACCTTCGAGTATTACCCCTGGTATCTCGAGGATATCATCCATTGCACTACATCTTATGAAACTTTTGGTGAAGTACTACCTTTCCCTCTCATTGTTACTTCATGGGTGCTGGGTTGTTTGTCACTCGAGAACACCAATAAGTGAATCTATTCCGCACTCCGATTCTATAACTCTTAAGTAATTTTTTGTTGCTTATGAGTTTAATAATCCTTCAAGCCATTCCTAGCCTGTTTGGCTATATCATTGTCGTGATGATTTTAACTGTGCTACCTGGTCCTTATTCTCGGAGCACCAATTTGCGACGATAGCTAAGCTTACGTCGATCTTCCTCATCATCCACTTTCACCTTAAACATCAAGCTTGATTTCGAGTTTGTGTCGTAACTGTGGTTCCAATAACCTCTTGCTTCACCATTCCTTTGACTTGATGTCATCGCCGATCGATTACATCTTCATGAAATATCTCGACAAAATTTGTCGTGATCATCATCAACATTCCGAGCTCTTCCAGGATATCAATTGAATTTAAGAAGAGAAATACCATCCTTGCCCTCGATGATTTGTGTTATCATCGACCACTTTATTGCCTTCTATTCAACACAAACTTGTTCGTGTTTCGTGTTATACCTTGAGATCCTTGCTATCCAGCATTTGTTCTTTACCTTGGAGTATTACCATCTTTTATGTCAAGGATTTCGTGGGAATTTCACCACCTATTAAGAATTCTTGGTATAGTGATACTTCTCACCATCACCATTCTTTCTTGGTCCCCGTGTTGATTCCAACAATTGAACTGTGTCGTTTGGATTCCTTCCTTCTAGCAACCCTATTGCTTTGAATTTAATGGTTGACATTTCATTCTTAGACCATTGGTTATCGAATCACCATTATAACACCAGTCATGCTACCTAACCCCATACTATGGGTGCACCTTTCAACCAATGGTTAATTGTGTATGTTTTCCTCGAGCATACACCATTATACCATCTGTTTTGACAAATGTTATCTCCTTGTTCACATAATTGTGGAAATCCATCTTGTTGGGAATCTCGATGAATTGTCGCTGAGACCATCAGCCACCTCCTCATCCTATCATTGGTTTAATGATGAACTCTTGTTTTGGAACTTGCTTCCATAGTTAATTCCCCGAGAAACTTACTATGTCATCTCGTCAAATTGTGTTGCACCTTTTCTTCTTAGGCATCCCGAGTCTGAGGTATCCTGACACCAATCAGATCTGAAACTCGGTCAGATATGATGGTTGGAATATATTCCCAGGAGTTATAACCAGGTGATGTCATGCCTAGCACACCTGGCCGGGAGAACCTAGTGTTATAGTTTCCTTCTTAACAAGGTTAACCATTTTTTCCGTGAGGAAATTGAATGCCTTGTTTAATAAGTTTATCCTGATGGATCCTTTGTGTATCCAAAGTCTAACCTTTGCTTGAAGACCATGTCAATGCTATCTCGGAGCATGTGTGTGGTACTCCGATTTTCAACAAGAACATTTGAAGCCCAATGCTAAATGTTTCTTGCTCAATTATCCAAACACCGTTGTATGGGTAATGTCATGAAATTTCTCTCCTCTTAACTAAAGGGTTTTCTACATTATATCCTGTCATGGATATCATGGTCCGCTTGTCCTTGGGAAGAATATACCCCTGAAATATGTGTTTAAACACATATTCCTTTCCATTGTTTTTTTTAATCTTTCTTGTGATCTATATGGTCTAAGCAGTAATAATTCACTGCTTATGTAAACACCTTGCGGTACAACTCTGTCAGTAAGACCCTGTTACTATTTTTGATGACATTCCGATAGCCATCGATGGACGAGAACCTTGCCTATTGGTCCGCCTCGTTTAACGAGCAGGAAAATGGTTCTCTTCGTCCCTCGCCCTTGGTACCGGTGTTGTTGCCGACATAACTGACAGGCTACCCTCTGACATGCCTTGTTATCGTGACCGTGCAAGATGTCAGCCCCCTTCCTACTTTAAACCACATGGTGGGCCCATAACCCACAGTTCCACGGGATCGAAACCTGAATCTCATGAACACCCCTGTTCCCAAAGTCAATCCTCACATTTGGCTTCATATATAATTCATGGGCCACCTTCCTAGTGATCTATTCTGGAATCAGACACAATATCTATTCCCGTTGCTTTGAACCTCTTTCACGCCCTATTTCAGGCATTGAACGATTGCCCGCCCGCTCGAAACTTCCCATGCTACCTCCCTACTTTGCTCTCGATATTTTCTTAAGTTTCAATTCGAGAGTTACATTTTGCCACCTTCCCCGATGTTTCGGCCTTGTAGAGGTCTGCTCTCCCGGAATACCCAACCTTTATGCTTGTAACACCCCGAGACCGATGTGCCAGGTGTCGTCCAGTTATTCGTTGTTGTTGTCTTGTCATTGCTTGCATGTCATGCATTGCATATCATGTCATCATGTGCATTTCATTTGCATACATGTTCATCTCATGCATCCGAGCATTTTCCCCGTTGTCCGTTTTGCAATCTGGCGCTTCGTTCTCCTCCGGTGGTCATTTCTACCCTCTTCTCGTGTGTGGGGATTAAACATTTCCGGTTTGGACCAAGACTTGCCAAGTGGCCTTGGTTTACGACCGGTAGACCGCCTGTCAAGTTTCGTACCATTTGGCCTTCGTTTGATGCTCCAACGGTTAACCGAGGGACCGAGAAGGCCTCGTGTGTGTTGCAGCCCAACACCCTTCCATTTTGGCCCAAAACCCACCTAAACCCTCTCTATCATCTCGGTCGTTCGATCACGATCGCGTGGCCAAAAACCGCACCTCATTTGGACTCTCCTAGCTCCCTCTACCTATAAATATGTGGCTCTCCCCGAATTTTCGCGCAGTCCAAACCCTAGCGTCTTCCTCCTCGTGCCACCGGACATGTCCGTCCAGCCACTGGACGTGTCCACCGCCGCCGCCACATCACTCCAACCAATGGGAGCCTGCCACGTCATCTCGGTGACCGCTCCCGGCCAACCGAAGCGCGCCACATCAGCCCGCGCCGCGCCCTCTCTCTCCTCCCCGCCGCGCGGCCCGCGGGGCCCAGATCCGGCCCGTGCGGGCCCGGTCGCCGCCGTCGCCGTCCGCAGGCACTTGCACTCACCCGCCGCCACCTGCTCGGTCGCCGGCCACCGCGCACCGCCGCCACCTCGCGCCGGCGCCGCCACTCCGGCCCCCGTGCGCCATGCCCCGCCGCCGTCCTTCGTCGCCGTCGTCCTCGACCGCCGCGCCGGCGCGCCCCGCCCGCGCCACTCCGGCCAACGTCCTCGCCAGCGCCCTGCCGGAGCTCCTCCCCCGTCCGGCCACCGCCTCGCCTCCCTCCGGCGCCGCCCCGCTGCGACCTCGCCGGAGCTTCGCTCCTCGCTGGCGACGCGCTCGCCGGAGCCCCGCTCCGGTCGGATCCGAGGAGGGTGGATGAGATCCACCCATCCCTCCAACCAAACGGCGTCCTCCGTCCCGGATCCGCGCCGTCCCGCTTCTCCTCGTCCCGTTGACTTTTTGCGGAGGGTATAATTTCACTAAGTCCCCGAAATTCCCAGTTTCATATGCTCATGTTCATCATGTCGTAACTTTGCATCCGTAGATCCGTTTTGGGCTTATAGCATATCAAAATGTTCATCTCAGAGAGTGCATCATTTCATCTCATTGCATCATTTTCATTTGAGCTCATCTTGATGCCCAAAATGCTGTTGGAAGAGTGCTATTTGAGATAATTGTCAGATCTGCTGCTCCATTTAGATATTTGTCATTTTTGCCATGATTAATGTGTGCATGATATGTCCCTGAACTCTACATATGTTTTGTTATATGCTTTGTCATCTTTCCAGAGGTGCCATCCATGTATTTTTGTGATGTGTGTGGTGACTAGCACAAGCTTGCAAAGTAGTGCATTCGTTAATGCTGATTTCAGGGACTTAGGATTTCTCTAAGTCCTTGATCTGTTTTTATTAATGTGCCATATGTTCATGTTGTTTCCTAGTGATCCGTGCCTCTTTTGAGGATGATCAGTAAGGATGATTTGTTAATATTGTGGTGCTCTATCCATCCATGTCTTTGTTTGCAATTATAGAGCACCCTAGCCTGAGTCAATCAAGCTCTACTTTTGCTATTTCGTGAATCTGGGCAGATTGTCTACTTGTTAGCGATTTTGCCAAGGATGTTGTAGTTGATCCGTGCATGCTATGGTGTTGTTCTTGCCATGAATAGCTTGTATAATGTGTATTCTTGATGGGTGTATGCTTAGATTGTCATGACTTGCTCTGTAGTGAGTGCATCAAGCTCGTAAACATGCCTACTTGATATCTGTTTCAGCATGTTCCAGTTTTCACTAAGTCTGAAAACTGATTATGTTTTTGCCATGTTCACATGCTTGCAAATGTATTTTCCGATCCCTTTTGGCTCAAGGTCACTAAGGGACTTTTGTTAAGCTCTTTGAGTAGCTCCATGACATGCTTTACTTTGCCATGTTCACATGCTTGCAAATGTATTTTCCGATCCCTTTTGGCTCAAGGTCACTAAGGGACTTTTGTTAAGCTCTTTGAGTAGCTCCATGACATGCTTTACTTTGCCATGTTCAGGTTCTGTAGCATATAGTTTTCTTGCTCCAAAGTGTGCTACCTGATCTGAAATTCCAGACAAGTGTTAATTTCACTAAGTCTGAGATCTGTTTACTAAATGCATTTTTGCCATGCTTGTTTGAACCTGTTAATGGATGAATTGGCCATAGCTCAGTGTTCATCTTTTGTTAAGCATCATGAATGCATCCCTGCCATGTATTTTGATGCCATGTTTGGGTGTTGTAGCATGTTCATCTTGTTGCATTTAGATGGCTACTTGCTGTTTATCGCAGACCGGTGCCATATTTGAATTGCTTGCCATTTCCAAACCGTAACTCCGATTCCGGTGATCTTTATATCGTTTTCAAGTGAAATTATCTCACCTTTCCAGTGGCACACTTGGATTTCCAAGTTGAGGCCAGGTTCATTTGTTCCTTGTCAAATCATGCATATGCATCGCATAACGCATCCCGCATATCATACCATCTTCTTGTGTTGGTTGTTTACTATGTTGTGTGCTTCTTTCCGGTGTTGCTTCTTCGGGTTGGATCCGGTAACGTCGTGATTGTGAGAACCCGTTTGTCTACGTCCGTTTGTCTTCTTCATGGACTCGTTCTTCTTCCTTGCGGGATTTCAGGCAAGATGACCATACCCTCGAAATCACTTCTATCTTTGCTTGCTTAGTTGCTCGCTCTTTTGCTATGCCTATGCTGCGATAACTACCACTTGCTTATCATGCCTCCCATATTGTTGAACCAAGCCTCTAACCCACCTTGTCCTAGCAAACCGTTGATTGGCTATGTTACCGCTTTGCTCAGCCCCTCTTATAGCGTTGTTAGTTGCAGGTGAAGATTGAAGTTTGTTCCTTGTTGGAACATGGAGATGTTGTTCCTTGTTGGAACATGTTTACTTGTTGGGATATCACATTATATCTTATTTAATTAATGCATCTATATACTTGGTAAAGGGTGGAAGGCTCGGCCTTATGCCTGGTGTTTTGTTCCACTCTTGCCGCCCTAGTTTCCGTCATATCGGTGTTATGTTCCCGGATTTTGCATTCCTTACACGGTTGGGTTATAATGGGATCCCCTTGACAGTTCGCTTTGAATAAAACTCCTCCAGCAAGGCCCAACCTTGGTTTTACCATTCGCCACCTAGCCTTTTTTTCCCTTGGGTTAGGCCAGCCCAAGGGTCATCTTTATTTTAACCCCCCCGGGCCAGTGCTTGTCTAAGTGTTGGTCCAAACTAGAGCCCCTTGCAGCGCCACCTCGGGGAAACTCAAGGGCTGGTTTTACTTGTACGGATTGCTTATCCGGTGTTGCCCTGAGAACGAGATATGTGCAGCTCCCATCAGGATGTCGGCGCATCGGGCGGTCTTGCTGGACTTGTTTTACCATTGTCGAGGATGTCTTGTAGAACCGGGATACCGAGTCTGATCGGAATGTCTCGGGAGGAGGTCTATTCCTTCGTTGACCGTGAGAGCCTGTGATGGGCTAAGTTGGGACACCCCTGCAGTGATTTGAACTTTCGAAAGCCGTGCCCGCGGTTATGGGCAGATGGGAATTTGTTAATGTCTGGTTGTAGAAAACCTGAAGTTGACCTTAATTAAAATGCATCAACCGCGTGTGTAACTGTGATGGTCTCTTTCCGGCGGAGTCCGGGAAGTGAACACGGTGTTGGAGTTATGCTTGACATAGGTTGTTTTAGGATCACTTCTTGATCATACTTTCTCGGCCGTGCTTTGCCTTCTCTTCTCGCTCTCATTTGCGTATGTTAGCCACCATATATGCTAGTCGCTTGCTGCAACTCCACCTCATACCTTTACCTTACCCATAAGCTTAAATAGTCTTGATCGCGAGGGTGCGAGATTGCTGAGTCCCTGTGGCTCACAGATACTTCCAAAACCAGTTTGCAGGTGCCGTTGAGTCCGTGCAGATGACGCAACCAAGCTCAGGAGGAGCTCGATGAAGATCTTGTCCTTTGTGTTGTTCCGTTCTAGTTGATCAGTAGTGGAGCCCAGTTGGGGTCGATCGGGGACCTTTGTCGCATTTGGGGTCCTTCTTTTATTTTGGTTTCGTAGTCGGACCTTGATTGTATCTGGTTGATGTAATGCTTTATTCATGTAATTGTGTGAAGTGGCGATTGTAAGCCAACTATGTATCTTTTCCCTTATTGTATTACATGGGTTGTTTGCGAAGATTACCTCACTTGCGACATTGCTTTCAATGCGGTTATGCCTCTAAGTCGTGCTTCGACACGTGGGAGATATAGCCGCATCGAGGGCGTTACAAGTTGGTATCAGAGCCTTCCCCGACCATAGGAGCCCCCATTGCTTGATCGTTTTTAGCGGCCGAGTTGTGTCTAGAAAAATGTTTTGAGTCATTTAGGAATTATATATCGGAGAGTCTAGGAATTCTTTTTACTTCCCAGCCTCCTCATCGCTCTGGTAAGACATCCTGACGTAGAGTTTTGACTCTTCTCTTCTCAAATTTACCTAAAAAAATTTAGGATCACGCGGGTATCTTGGAATCGTTCCGATGGTTTTGTGACGAGAACGTTGTCTTGGTGCCTCCTGTCAGGGGTTTTGTGGCAGTGTCTCGGGGAGTTGAGCTCCGAGGTGTTGTCATCACAATTTTATCGTTGCAGTTCTGGAATACCTGAGTTTAGTACGCCAACATCGAAAATCTCTTTTATGCAGTTCGTTGGTGAGATAACCTCGACGCCACCCAGTACTGGGGCGGGAGTTCGGGAGTATTGCCATAACTCGTATAACGGATGCTTTTCGAAGGTTGGGGTAGATGATTTCCGAAGGTTTCTCGGTTATGTGTTGAAGGATGGATACAGTTGGATGTAGGAATTGCTAGATTTGGGTGAGATATTATGCTTCCCCTGTATCCCCAACACCTGATTGCATAACCGGAAAGGTTCGGGAGTTTCATAAGTGGGAATTCTAGTAGCTCTTAGGATATCTTTCCGACAAATGTATGATTTGAAATTGGGGTTCGATGTCTAGTGGTCCGCCTATTCACGGTCGGTTTTACAGTGGTCTCGTTGTGTCTTAAAGAGTCCTTGGCTATGCCGACTCGGGGACGCTTTGTATGTCATGTGCACTGCCTTGTACATGATGGTGCTGTACGATCGAGCCCGTGTAGGCCCCACCACGAAAACTTCGGACGAAATATCTATCATATGTTTGTTCCGGCTTATTCTGCAAGCCAATCCTTTGTTTTGTTTTGAGTTGTGGTATTCGAGTTGCTTCGAAGTCAAATGTTGATCCATACCTTTCCTAAGTGGCGTTCTCATACTCCGATGTGAATACCAATCCTTCTTGATCATCAAGATTGTTTTTGTCAATCCCTTTTAACCGGCGTGCTTCTCTTCAAGTGGATCTGATCATTTCAACATCCGCAAGATCAAGTATCCGTTTCTTCTGAACGGTGTTTGTTTCATCCGTCTCCAAGTTGCCTTTGTTTTTCCCGCCCACCCACCCTTTTTTCCTCAAGGACTCAGATGTCTTAATCACGTATCCTTTTAGTCTTGTGAAGTCTCTCCATCCTTTTCCGTCAATATTCTTATCCGGTGATTCTCATGAAGATCCTAACGGAGCTTCAAGTTATCATTCTTTGTTTCTTCTCTTCTCCGGTGGTTCCAATTCAAACTTTTGGTGTTGATCATATCCCTTTTTCCCCTCGTTTCTAATGCTTTTCTCATGCCGGTGCTCCTCATAACCATTCATTTCTCGCTATTCATTTGTTCCGGAGTGCTCAAGATATCTCGAAGATTCATGTTTTCCACTCTGCATTCGTTCAAGATCTTTCGAGGTTGTTATCTCATTCAAGCCTTTTAATTCAACCGGTGCAACCTCTCTTTTAAATCATTTCAACGGTATTTTCTTTTCAGTGGGCCCTAACCCACAGGTCTTTTCCCAGGATCTTACCTGACTCTTCTTATTTTCTCGGAGGTATTCTCAAATTCTTTTCGAAGTTTGACGTAAGAATGATTTTCATCAGTCAAGTGCCTTTCTCCAAGATCTTTCAAATTCTTTTCATCGTTGGCTCAACCTCTTTGTTTGATCCTTTCGGAGTGCATCAGCAATTCATGGTGGTGTTTCTCATCATCATTCTCAGATTTTGAAGACCGAAGAAGAGTTTTTCCTCCATATCTTGCTTCATTCTCTTCAAGATTCGTGCCTCTAGTTTGTTGCCATCCTCTCATGATTTATTTTCGATTGTGCGATTTCTTTCCACCCATCCGGAGTAATTCAGGAGTCTTTTCAGTTTGATTATCCGGAGCCCACCATCTAAGATTTGTTCATTCCAGCTTTCAGCTCTCATACTCTAAATCTTACTGGTGCATCATTCAAATATCCTCTAATCAGTGCATGATCTCTTCGTTCTCTCATATATAATTTCTCTCAAGCATCTTCATTCATTTGCTAATTTTTCACGGTGTTTCTTTATCTTCTCTTCGTTCATTTTCAATTCTTACGGTGGTTCTTCCAAGATTTTGTCTTCCTTCGTTCATCATATCAATTTATTCGTTATTTCAATTCTACCGGTGGTTCGTTGAAGACCTTCCCAAGTTTGACGCTATATCTCTCTTAATCTTTTCTACGAGAATAAGTAATATGTTGAATCCGTTGATTGTCATCAATTTAATCGGTGAAGGATAAGCATAATGTAATTCTTATTCTTGTTTCATCCTAGTGTTTAATTCTTTTTTTCCGGAATGGTTCATCATATCACATTCTCAGTTCGAGATGCTTATCTTTTCTTTTCCGGAGTTCCAAGCTCTAATTATCACGGAGATCCATCTAAATCATTACAAGGTTTCACCTTGTGTTTCCGACTTCTCTTTATTTTCGTTATTCTTTTTGTTTACCGGAGTTCTTCATGAAGGTTCTACATGATGGTTCATCAAGGATTTATATTCCTTCTCGAAACGTTCATCAACTTTCTTTTCAGAGGAGCTCAAGCTTTCTTCATATTGTAATCCGGAGTGCATTTCTGTCTATCGTATCATTGGAGGTGGTATTAGGTCATTCTTGATAATTTGAGTTCATGTTTTCATGATTCACATGTTGTCAAGATCGGGATATTTTAAATCCATCAATCTCGTCATTGGAGCTATCTTGGGTTATATTTCACCTAAAGCCTTCCCTAAGGATTGTTGCTATCTATGGTGTTTATAAATAACCCAAGTTATTCATCTATCCTCCCGGTGAAATAAGCTTCTCATCTCCTTGTTGTTATCAATCCAATATATCGTTTCCGTTAGTGGCAGAATTTCACCTCATAGTTTTGAGATGTTTTCCATAAGACCATATCAAGCTTATTCTTTTCGTTGTTGGTTTTCCAACAACTCCGTTCTAGCATTTGTCGCAAGCGTGCTCCCTCGAGATCTTGTTTCCCTTCGTTCATCCCATTCCATTCTTACTTTTGTTCCGGAGGCAGTGTATTGTGATTTCATCAAGTATCTTCTCATCTTATCAAGTTCTTATTTAATTCCTTTTCTTTTCAATCGGAGTGCTTTCAACCTTATTCTTCCTTGTTCCCCTTTCCTAATGGAGTGTTTTCAACTTCGTTCATCTCCGTTGCTTCTCTCGGTCTTTGGCTTAACCTCTTCAAGGTTCTTGGTTTTCACTCATTTGTCAAAGGAGCAACTTAGTTTTACCTCTTCTCTTTCTCTTCCGTTTTCCCTCCGGTGCCATTCTAGATCTCGGGACGAGATCCTCTCGTAGTGGTGGAGTGTTGTAACGCCCCGAGACCGATGTGCCAGGTGTCGTCCAGTTATTCATTGTTGTTGTCTTGTCATTGCTTGCGTGTCATGCATTGCATATCATGTCATCATGTGCATTTCATTTGCATATATGTTCGTCTCATGCATCCGAGCATTTTCCCCGTTGTCCGTTTTGCAATCCGGCGCTTCGTTCTCCTCCGGTGGTCATTTCTACCCTCTTCTCATGTGTGGGGATTAAACATTTCTGGTTTGGACTGAGACTTGCCAAGCGGCCTTGGTTTACGACCGGTAGACCGCCTGTCAAGTTTCGTACCATTTGGACTTCGTTTGATGCTCCAACGGTTAACCGAGGGACTGAGAAGGCCTCGTGTGTGTTGCAGCCCAACACCCTTCCATTTTGGCCCAAAACCCACCTAAACCCTCTCTATCATCTCGGTCATTCGATCACGATCGCGTGGCCGAAAACCGCACCTCATTTGGACTCTCCTAGCTCCCTCTACCTATAAATATGTGGCTCTCCCCGAATTTTCGCGCAGTCCAAACCCTAGCGTCTTCCTCCTCGCGCCACCGGACATGTCCGTCCCGCCGCTGGACGTGTCCACCGCCGCCGCCACATCACTCCGACCAATGGGAGCCTGCCACGTCATCTCGGCGACCGCTCCCGGCCAACCGGAGCGCGCCACATCAGCCCGCGCCGCGCCCTCTCTCTCCTCCCCGCCGCGCGGCCTGCGGGGCCCAGATCCGGCCCGCGCGGGCCCAGTCGCCGCCGCCGTCCGCAGGCACTTGCACGCACCCGCCGCCACCTGCTCGGTCGCCGGCCACCGCGAGCCGCCGCCACCTCGCGCCGGCGCCGCCACTCCGGCCGCCGTGCGCCATGCCCCGCCGCCGTCCTTCGTCGCCGCCGTCCTCGACCGCCGCGCCGGCGCGCCCCGCCCGCGCCGCTCCGGCCAACGTCCTCGCCAGCGCCCTGCCGGAGCTCCTCCACCGTCCGGCCACCGCCTCGCCTCCCTCCGGCGCCGCCCCACTGCGACCTCGCCGGAGCTTCGCTCCTCGCTGGCGACGCGCTCGCCGGAGCCCCGCTCCGGTCGGATCCGAGGAGGGTGGATGAGATCCACCCATCCCTCCAACCAAACGGCGTCCTCCGTCCCGGATCCGCGTCGTCCCGCTTCTCCTCGTCCCGTTGACTTTTTGCGGAGGGTATAATTTCACTAAGTCCCCGAAATTCCCAGTTTCATATGCTCATGTTCATCATGTCGTAACTTTGCATCCGTAGATCCGTTTTGGGCTTGTAGCATATCAAAATGTTCATCTCAGAGAGTGCATCATTTCATCTCATTGCATCATTTTCATTTGAGCTAATCTTGATGCCCGAAATGCTGTTGGAAGAGTGCTATTTGAGATAATTGTCAGATCTGCTGCTCCATTTAGATATTTGTCATTTTTGCCATGATTAATGTGTGCATGATATGTCCCTGAACTCTACATATGTTTTGTTATATGCTTTGTCATCTTTCCAGAGGTGCCATCCATGTATTTTTGTGATGTGTGTGGTGACTAGCACAAGCTTGCAAAGTAGTGCATTCGTTAATGCTGATTTCAGGGACTTAGGATTTCTCTAAGTCCTTGATCTGTTTTTATTAATGTGCCATATGTTCATGTTGTTTCCTAGTGATCCGTGCCTCTTTTGAGGATGATCAGTAAGGATGATTTGTTAATATTGTGGTGCTCTATCCATCCATGTCTTTGTTTGCAATTATGGAGCACCCTAGCCTGAGTCAATCAAGCTCTACTTTTGCTATTTCGTGAATCTGGGCAGATTGTCTACTTGTTAGCGATTTTACCGAGGATGTTGTAGTTGATCCGTGCATGCTATGTTGTTGTTCTTGCCATGAATAGCTTGTATAATGTGTATTCTTGATGGGTGTATGCTTAGATTGTCATGACTTGCTCTGTAGTGAGTGCATCAAGCTCAAGGTCACTAAGGGACTTTTGTTAAGCTCTTTGAGTAGCTCCATGACATGCTTTACTTTGCCATGTTCAGGTTCTGTAGCATATAGTTTTCTTGCTCCAAAGTGTGCTACCTGATCTGAAATTCCAGACAAGTGTTAATTTCACTAAGTCTGAGATCTGTCTACTAAATGCATTTTTTCTATGCTTGTTTGAACATGTTAATGGATGAATTGGCCATAGCTCAGTGTTCATCTTTTGTTAAGCATCATGAATGCATCCCTGCCATGTATTTTGATGCCTTGTTTGGGTGTTGTAGCATGTTCATCTTGTTGCATTTAGATGGCTACTTGCTGTTTATCGCAGACTGGTGCCATATTTGAATTGCTTGCCATTTCCAAACCGTAACGCCGATTCCGGTGATCTTTATATCGTTTTCAAGCGAAATCATCTCACGTTTCCAGTGGCACACTTGGATTTCCATGTTGAGTCCAGGTTCATTCGTTCCTTGTCAAATCATGCATATGCATCGCATAACGCATCCCGCATATCATACCATCTTCTTGTGTTGGTTGTTTACTATGTTGTGTGCTTCTTTCCGGTGTTGCTTCTTCGGGTTGGATGCGGTAACGTCGTGATTGTGAGGACCCGTTCGTCTATGTCCGTTTGTCTTCTTCATCGACTCGTTCTTCTTCCTTGCGGGATTTCAGGCAAGATGACCATACCCTCGAAATCATTTCTATCTTTGCTTGCTTAGTTGCTCGCTCTTTTGCTATGCCTATGTTGCGATACCGACCACTTGCTTATCATGCCTCCCATATTGTTGAACCAAGCCTCTAACCCACCTTGTCCTAGCAAACCATTGATTGGCTATGTTACCGCTTTGCTCAGCCCCTCTTATAGTGCTGTTAGTTGCAGGTGAAGATTGAAGTTTGTTCCTTGTTGGAACATGTTTACTTGTTGGGATATCACATTATATCTTATTTAATTAATGCATCTATATACTTGGTAAAGGGTGGAAGGCTCGGCCTTATGCCTGGTGTTTTGTTCCACTCTTGCCGCCCTAGTTTCCGTCATATCGGTGTTATGTTCCCGGATTTTGCGTTCCTTACACGGTTGGGTTATAATGGGATCCCCTTGACAGTTCGCTTTGAATAAAACTCCTCCAGTAAGGCCCAACCTTGGTTTTACCATTCGCCACCTAGCCTCTTTTTCCCTTGGGTTAGGCCAGCCCAAGGGTCATCTTTATTTTAACCCCCCCGGGCCAGTGCTTGTCTAAGTGTTGGTCCAAACTAGATCCCCTTGCAGCGCCACCTCGGAAAAACTCGAGGGCTGGTTTTACTTGTACGGATTGCTTATCCGGTGTTGCCCTGAGAACGAGATATGTGCAGCTCCCATCAGGATGTCGGCGCATCGGGCGGTCTTGCTGGACTTGTTTTACCATTGTCGAGGATGTCTTGTAGAACCGGGATACCGAGTCTGATCGGAATGTCTCGGGAGGAGGTCTATTCCTTCTTTGACCGTGAGAGCCTGTGATGGGCTAAGTTGGGACACCCCTGCAGGGATTTGAACTTTCGAAAGCCGTGCCCGCGGTTATGGGCAGATGGGAATTTGTTAATGTCCGGTTGTGGAAAACCTGAAGTTGACCTTAATTAAAATGCATCAACCGCGTGTGTAACCGTGATGGTCTCTTTCCGGCGGAGTCCGGGAAGTGAACACGGTGTTGGAGTTATGCTTGACGTAGGTTGTTTTAGGATCACTTCTTGATCATACTTTCTCGACCGTGCTTTGCCTTCTCTTCTCGCTCTCATTTGCGTATGTTAGCCACCATATATGCTAGTCGCTTGCTGCAACTCCACCTCATACCTTTACCTTACCCATAAGTTTAAATAGTCTTGATCGCGAGGGTGCGAGATTGCTGAGTCCCTGTGGCTCACAGATACTTCCAAAACCAGTTTGTAGGTGCCGTTGAGTCCGTGCAGATGACGCAACCAAGCTCAGGAGGAGCTCGATGAAGATCTTGTCCTTTGTGTTGTTCCGTTCTAGTTGATCAGTAGTGGAGTCCAGTTGGGGTCGATCGGGGACCTTTGTCGCATTTGGGGTCCTTCTTTTATTTTGGTTCCGTAGTCGGACCTTGATTGTATCTGATTGATGTAATGCTTTATTCATGTAATTGTGTGAAGTGGCGATTGTAAGCCAACTATGTATCTTTTCCCTTATTGTATTACATGGGTTGTTTGCGAAGATTACCTCACTTGCGACATTGCTTTCAATGCGGTTATGCCTCTAAGTCGTGCTTCGACATGTGGGAGATATAGCCGCATCGAGGGCGTTACAATGCTTTCGTAAGTACGACTGGAAGACATCAACGTAATGGACCAACCTCTTCTAGAAGAGCATCCAAGACCGAGAAGACTCTTTAGAAATTCGTAACAAGAACTTTCCCCCCTACACAACATTCTAAATCTCGGGACGAGATTTCTTATAGTGGAGGAGAATTGTGACGTCCGGATATTTAATCTACAGTAACCATCTACTAATGATGCCACATCACCACGATTATTATTGTTAGTTTCACGATGATTCAAATCTCGTTCCGAATTCAAATTCAAAATCAAGTTAGACAATAAAAATTTTCAAATATTAAATTTAAAGTGTTCGAAATGTAGAAAATAAATCCTAGATGATTATGGTGGTGAAACCACTTTTTTATAAATTATTTAAATACTCTAAAATAAATAAAACAACATCTTAAACAATTAAATAAATGCCTTTTATATTTAGTAAAATACTAAACTATTTTATTTGGGTGCCATAATTAATATGGCAGTAGTATATTTAGTTATACTAAATCAGGAACTACTTTTATCTTTCTAGAATAGAAAATAAATTAGAGACTAAAAGAAAACAGAACAGGGAAATAAGTAAAAAAACAAAAAAAACCAACAAGCTCCTGTGCGGGTGGGCTTTATGTAGCTATAGTGTTTTGGCCCAGCCCATAAAGGCTTTTCCTCCCACCTCTATACAGAGTAGAGGAGGCCATGGTGCTGTGCACGCACGCACGCCGTCCACGCCACCGATTGTCGCCGTGTCGATCATCTGGGCACTCCAGGAGATGGATAAGAAGACCCCCGACGACTTGGACGAACCCTAACCCTCACTTATCCCCTTGCTCGCCCTTTTTCTCGAAAATTTGCTCGTCCCCGAGTTACTGTCGTCGTCACCGCATCGATCCCGCGGCCACCGGCCTCCCCTCGCCGCGTCAAGATGTCCACGAGCTCTCTCGTCGTCTACTCCTTCGACTACCCCCATTAAATCAAGACGGGCCGCACCGCACGCTCGGCATCGAGTCATTCCCCGCCTGTGGCCGCCGCATCTCGTCACCGGTTGTCACTGCTACGGGACGCCCCCAACCTCCCAACCTCGTCCATGAGCGCTGGGATGAGCCCCACTACCGATTACCTCGCTTTCCCCTTTCGATCTTGTGTCGTTTGCCGCTGCTCCGGTGCTTGCCGTGGTCGCCATGGCTGCAGCTCCATCCGGCCACGCCCTGGCCGCAAACCCGCGAGCGCCTGCCTGAGCGTGGCCTCGCGCCACTGCCTACCACTGCTCGCCCCGCCGTGCCTTCCTGCTCCCCCTCGCGCTGTGCTTGCCCGACCGTTACCGCCTACTGCTTAGCGCCGCTGCTTGTACTGCTGTTGTTGCTCGCGTACTGCAGCTGCTCACGAACTGCCCCTGCTATGCTACTGCTGCTGCCCGTTGCTCTGCAGATGATGCTAGTCGTTGCCGTTGTTTAGTTGCTGCTGCTCAGTTGCTTCTACTGCTACCGCTGCAGGCCATAGCCATGGCCAATCGCTGCTATGTGTGTGTGAGTGCGTTCTGTGTGTGTGCGCCATGCGTGTGGACGGCCCTTGTTTAAATTAGTACTATGGTTTAGCTAGTGCGTATTAATTTGTGTTAAAATAGTCTAGTAGTAGATGCACATGTAGGCCCCATTAAATAAGTTAGTTTTTTTTGCTAAATAGTCCATGACATGTGGGCCACACCTATCCTTTTGACTAGCCAAGTTGACTTAGTCAACTTGAATTATTGTTAAATCTAAATATTTCAGAAAATGAAATAGACTTTAGAAATTCATATAAATTAAACCGTAACTCGGATGAAAATGCTTTCTACATGAAAGTTGCTCAGAACGACGAGACGAACCTGGATACGCAGCCCGTTCGTCCGCCACGCATCCCTAGCATAGCGAACACGCAACTTTTCCCCCGATTCATCTGTCCAAAAACGCGAAACACCGGGGATATTTTCCCGGATGTTTCCTCCCTTCACCAGTACCACCTCATACCGCGGTATAACACCCTTAGCACCACTTATTGTCTTGTCATGCATATGTTTGCTTGTATTTACTGTTTCTTCCCCCTCTCCTCTCCGGCAGACCCCGAGACCGCCGCCAGCGACCCCCAGTTCGACTACGGTGTCGACGACCCCTCCTTCTTGCCGGAGCAACCAGGCAAGCCCCCCCCCCTTTTGTTCACCAGATATCGCCTACTCTTCTCTCTACTGCTTGCATTAGAGTAGTGTAGCATGTTACTGTTTTTCGTTAATCCTACTCTGATGCATAGCCTGTCATTGTTGCTACAACTGTTGATACCTTACCTGCAATCCTAAATGCTTAGTATAGGATGCTAGATTATCATCAGTGGCCCTACATTCTTGTCAGTCTGTCATGCTATACTATCGGTCCATGATCACGTCGGGTGTTGATCACGGGTAAATACATAGATATATACATTCTATACAGGTGGTGACTAAAGTTGGGTCGGCTCGTTGAGTACCCGCAAGTGATTCTGATGTGGGGGCTGAAGGGGCAGGTGGCTCCATCCAGGTAGTGGTGGGCCTGAGTTCCCGACGGCCCCCGACTGTTACTTTGAGGCGAAGCGACAGGGTAGGTTGAGACCACCTAGGAGAGAGGTGGGCCTGGCCCTGGTCGGCGTCCGCGGTTATTTTTAAATAACACGCTTAATGAGATCTTGGTATTTGATCTGAGTCTAGCCACTGGCCTATACGCACTAACCAACTATGCGGGGACAGTTATGGGCACTCGACGTCATGGTATCAGCCGAAGCCTTCGTGACGTCAGCGACTGAGCGGCGCACGCCGGGTTGGACTGGAATGCCTGCTCTTGTATAAGGGAGGCTAGGTCTGCTCATCGGCCGCGTACGCAACGTGCAGGTGTGCAATGGGCGATGGGCCCAGACCCCTGCGCCATAGGATTTAGACCGGCGTGCTGACCTCTCTGTTGTGCCTAGGTAGGGCTGCGACGTGTTGATCTTCCGAGGCCGGGCATGACCCAGACAAGTGTGTCCGGACAAAGGGGATCGAGCGTGTTGGGAAATGTGGTGCACCCCTGCAGGGAAGTTAATCTATTCGAATAGCCGTGATCTTCGGTAACAGGACGGCTTGGAGTTGTACCTTGACCTTATGACAACTAGAACCGGATACTTAATAAAACACACCCTTTCAAGTGCCAGATACAACCCGGTGGTCGCTCTCTAACAGGGCGACGAGGAGAGGATCATCGGGTAGGATTATGCTATGCGATGTTACTTGGTGAACTTACCATCTAGTCTCTTCTTCTGCTGCAAGACGGAGGTTACCAGAAGCATAGTCTTCGATAGGACTAGCTATCCCCCTCTTATTTTGGCATCCTGCAGTTCAATCCACATATGCTACCCTTTTCCATTTGATACCAATGCATACATATGTAGTGTAGCTCCTTGCTTGCGAGTACTTTGGATGAGTACTCAAGGTTGCTTTGCTCCCTCTTTTTCCCCTTTCTATACCCGATTGCTGCGACCAGACGATGGAGACCAGGAGCCAGACGCCACCGTCGACGATGACTGTTGCTACTCTGGAAGTGCCTACTACTACGTGCAGGCCGCTGACGACGACCAGGAGTGGTTTAGGAGGATCCCAGCCAGGAGGCCTGCGCCTCTTTCGATCTGTATCCCAGTTTGTGCTAGCCTTCTTAAGGCAAACTTGTTTAACTTATGTCTGTACTCAGATATTGTTGCTTCCGTTGACTCGTCTATGATCGAGCTCTTGTATTCGAGCCCTCGAGGCCCCTGACTTGTAATATGATGCGTGTATGACTTATTTTATTGGTAGAGTTGTGTTGTGATATCTTCCCGTGAGTCCCTGATCTTGATCGTACACGTTTGCGCGTATGATTAGTGTACGATTGAATCGGGGGCGTCACAGATATGCTCCAAAGCCCTCAACTACTTTCTCACATCCACATATGACCTAAACCAAAAGTCAAACTCGGCCCCACCGATTCTTTCTATCCGACGCCACTGAGTTCAGATGTCATAGCCACTGCCACAAACCCTAGGCAAATCGGTCTCACCGATAGGGATCTCGGTCTCACCGAAATGGGATTGTAATCTCTCTGTTTCTCTTCGTAACGTTTCGGTCCCACCGAGATTGCAATGTAAACTCTCTGTTTCCCTTTCGTAACATTTCGGTCTCACCGAAATGAGCGAATCGGTCCCACCGAGTTTACCTGACCAACTCTTTGGTTGGCTTATTACCAAAATCGGTCTCACCGAGTTTGTGTAATCGGTCTCACCGATATTACGTTATGCCCTAACCCTAACCATATCGGTCCTACCGAGTTGCATGTCGGTCCCACCAAAAATCTTAACGGTCACTAGATTTGCTGAATCGGTCCGACCGAGTTTACCAATTCGGTCCCACCGAGATTGGCAAGTTGTGTGTAACGGTTAGATTTTGTGTGGAGGCTATATATACCCCTCCACCACCTCTTCATTCGAGACATCAGAACGAACCTACACTTCCAACTTACCTTTTCTGAGAGAGAGCCACCTACACTTGTGTTGAGGCCAAGATATTCCATTCCTACCATATAAATCTTGATCTCTAGCCTTCCCCAAGTTGCTTTCCACTCAAATCTTCTTTCCACCAAATCCATATCCTGTGAGAGAGAGTTGAGTGTTGGGGAGACTATCATTTGAAGCACAAGAGCAAGGAGTTCATCATCAACACACCATTTGTTACTTCTTGGAGAGTGGTGTCTCCTAGATTGGCTAGGTGTCACTTGGGAGCCTCCGACAAGATTGTGGAGTTGAACCAAGGAGTTTGTAAGGGCAAGGAGATCGCCTACTTCGTGAAGATCTACCATTAGTGAGGCAAGTCCTTCATGGGCGATGGCCATGGTGGAATAGACAAGGTTGCTTCTTCGTGGACCCTTCGTGGGTGGAGCCCTCCGTGGACTCGTGCAACCGTTACCCTTCGTGGGTTGAAGTCTCCATCAACGTGGATGTACGATAGCACCACCTATCGGAACCATGACAAAAACATCCATGTCTCCTATTGCGTTTGAATCCTCCAAACCCTTCCCTTTACATTTTTGCAAGTTGCATGCTTTACTTTCCGCTGCTCATATACTCTTTGCATGCTTGCTTGAATTGTGTTAAGATTGCTTGACTTGTCCAAAGTTGCTAAAATCTGCCAACAACTAAAATTGGGAAAATGATAAGTTTTATTTGGTCAAGTAGTCTAATCACCCCCCTGTAGACATACTTTCGATCCTACATATACCTTAGCATGATTCTGGCAAGGGAGTACAATAGTGATCTAGGAGTAGATCACTGGACAACGGTTAAAATTATCCTTAGAGGACTAAGGAAATATTTCTCGGTTATGGAGGTGATAAAAGAGTTCGTCGTAAAGAGTTACATCGATGCAAGCTTTTTACATCGATCTACTGGATACATATTGAAAGTGGGAGCAATTAGCTAGAGTAGCTCCATGCAGAGCATTGTAGACATAGAAATTTGCGAAATACATACGGATCTGAATGTTGCAGACCCGTAGACTAAACTTCTCTCACAAGCAAAACATGATCGCTCTTTGGGTGTTAATCACATAGCGATGTGAACTAGATTATTGACTCTAGTAAACCCTTTGGGTTTTAGTCACATGGAGATGTGAACTAATCACATAAAGATGTGAACTAGATTATTGACTCTAGTGCAAGTGGGAGACTGAAGAAAATATGCCCTGGAGGCAATAATAAAGTTATTATTTATTTCCTTATATCATGATAAATGTTTATTATTCATCCTAGAATTGTATTAACCCGAAACTTAGTACATGTGTGAATACATAGACAAACAGAGTGCCACTAGCATGCCTCTACATGACTAGCTCGTTGAATCAAAGATGGTTAAGTTTCCTAGCCATAGACATGAGTTGTCATTTGATTAACGGGATCACATCATTAGAGAATGATGTGATTTACTTGACCCATTCCGTTAGCTTAGCATTTGATCGTTTAGTATATTGCTATTGCTTTCTTCATCACTTATACATGTTCCTATGACTATGAGATTATGCAACTCCCGAATACCGGAGGAACACTTCGTGTGCTACCAAACGTCACAACGTAACTGGGTGATTATAAAGGTGCTCTACAGGTTTCTCCGATGGTACTTGTTGAGTTGGCATAGATCGAGATTAGGATTTGTCACTCCGATTGTCGGAGAGGTATCTCTGGGCCCTCTCAGTAATGCACATCACTATAAGCCTTACAAGCATTGTAACTAATGAGTTAGTTACGGGATGATGTATTACGGAACGAGTAAAGAGACTTGCCGGTAACGAGATTGAACTAGGTATTGAGATACCAACAATCGAATCTCGGGCAAGTAACATACAGATGACAAAGGAAACAACGTATGTTGTTATGCGGTTTGACCGATAAAGATCTTCGTAGAATATGTGGGAGCCAATATGAGCATCCAGGTTCCGCTATTGGTTAGTGACCGGAGGCATGTCTCGGTCATGTCTACATAGTTCTCGAACCCGTAGGGTCAGCACGCTTAAAGTTATGTGACGATCGGTATTATGAGTTTTTGTGTTTTGATGTACCGAAGGTAGTTCGGAGTCCCGGATATGATCACGGACATGACAAGGAGTCTCGAAATGGTCGAGACATAAAGATCGATATATTGGACGACTATGTTCGGACACCGGAAGTGTTTCGGGAGGTTTCAGACATATACCGGAGTACCGGGGGTTACCGGAAGCCCCCGGGGAGTATATTGGGCCTACTGGGCCCTAGTGGGAGAAGAGGAGGGGCGGCCAGAGCAGCCGCCCCCCCTCGCCCTCTAGTCCGAATTGGACAAGGAGGGGGTGGCGCCCCCTTTCCTTCTCTTCTTCTCTCCCTTCCTTCTCCTCTCCTACTCCTACTTGGAAGGGGGAAGTCCTACTCCCGGTGGGAGTAGGACTCCTCATGGGGCGCTCCATAGGAGGCCGGCCCCCTCCCCCTCCTCCACTCCTTTATATACGGGGAGGGGGGCACCCCTTGGAGACACAACAATTGATCATTGATCTCTTAGCCGTGTGCGGTGCCCCCCTCCACCATAATCCACCTCGGTCATATCATAGCGGTGCTTAGGCGAAGCTCTGCGTCGGTAGCTTCATCAACACCGTCACCACGCCGTCGTGCTGACGAAGCTCTTCCCGGAAGCACTACTGGATTGTGAGTTTGCGGGACGTCACCGAGCTGAACGTGTGCTGAACGCGGAGGTGCCGTACGTTTGGTACTGAGGATCGGTCGATTGTGAAGACGTACGACTACATCAATCGCGTTGTCATAACGCTTCCGCTTACGGTCTATGAGGGTACGTAGACGACACTCTCCCCTCTCGTTGCTATGCATCACCATGATCTTGCATGTGCGTAGGATTTTTTTTGAAATTACTACGTTTCCCAACAATTGTGCTCTCCGTGTCGCGCAAGCATGAGGGATTCCTGTTGTAGGGTGTTGCAATACGTTCATGATTCGTTTATAGTGGGTTGCTTGAGTGACAGAAGCATAAACCCGAGTAAGGGGGTTGTTGCGTATGGGATAAAGGGGACTTGATGCTTTAATGCTATGGTTGGGTTTTACCTTAATGATCTTTAGTAGTTGCAGATGCTTGCTAGAGTTCCAATCATAAGTGCATATGATCCAAGAAGAGAAAGTATGTTAGCTTATGCCTCTCCCTCATATGAAATTGCAATGACGACTATCGGTCTTGTTAACAATTGCCTAAGACAATTTCGCACACCGATCCACCATTATTCCACACTCGCTATTTATAATATTTAGTAATATATTCTAACTTTATGATAACAAAACCTACTTTTATATTTTATCTCGCCAATACCATGCAAAGTTATCCTCTTCATACCCACAACGTAGTTTTATTTCTCGTTTCTAGTTGGAAGCAAACGTTCGGTGTACGTAGCGTCGTATCAGTGGCAGATAGGACTTGAGAGAATATTGATCTTACCTTTAGCTCCTTGTGGGTTCGACACTCCATACTTATCACTTCCACCATTGGGAATTGCTACGATGATTCCCTTCACTTGGGGATTATCACCCGCGAGTTGATGTGAAAGTCAGGCAGGCCCGTAGAGCACCCGCGAGTTTTCTACGAGGCACGACCGGGCATTCTGGGCCCTTGCCATAAGTCCACGAGACGGGGCGACATGTTCACATTATCGTGAGTCTCTGCTCATCTCCGCGACCCCCAATGCACTAACATGTTTGGGTATTTGTTCTGAGTTGGCCTCTGGCCTTTACACACTAACCACCACACGAGAATAGTTATGGGCCTCGGCGTTGTGGTATCAGCCGAAGCTTTGTCAGACGTCTAGTTCAGCATTGCGGCACGGCTGGGCCGGCACCCCAGAGGTGGAGCCTGGTCAGCCCTGCTCGCAACGACTCGGAGTGCAACAGGCGATGGGCCCAAGACCCCGGAGTGTTTAGGATGTAGACCGGCGGGGACCTCTCTCTTGAGCCTAGGTAGGGTTGCGACGTGTTGATCTTCCGAGGCCGGGCATTGACTCAGAAAAGTGTGTCTGGCCAGAGTAATCAAGCGTGTTTGGTAATGTGGTGCACCCCTGCAGGGAAGTTATCTATTCAAATACCGTGTCCATGATAATGGACGTTCAGACTTGTATCCTGATCTATTAGAACTACAACTGGTTACTTGAGACATGTGATGGATATGTGGCTCCGGGATTGCTTTCTCGCGGGGAGACGATAAAGGATCTCTGGGTGTTATTGCTACAACATGCTTGTTAAATATAAAATGCTATTCTTTACTCTTCTACATGCTGCAAGATGCTTGGAGTTGCTTGAAGATGCTAGTCTTCGACAGGCTAGGCCTTCCCCTCTATTCTGGCATTCTGCAGTTCAGTCCACAGTACAACCCTTCCGTTTGATACCAACGTATACTTAGTATAGATCTGATGCTTGCGAGTACTTTGGATGAGTACTCATGGTTGCTTTGCTACCCCTTCCCCCTGTATTTCTTCTTTCCGGTTGTTGCAACCAGATGGTGGATCCCAGGAGCCAGATGCCACCCCAGTCGACTACTACTACCCGGATGGTGCCTACTACTACGTGGAGACTGCCGATGACCAGGAGTAGTTAGGAGGTCCCAGGCAAGAGGCCTTGCCTCTTCGATCGTGTTGCTTTTGTGCTAGCCTTCTTAAGGCATCCTTGTTTAACTTATGTCTGTACTCAGATATTGTTGCTCCCGCTAACTTTTGTGTATCAAGCTTTTGTATTCAAGCCCTCGAGGCTCCTGGCTTGTAATATTAAGCTTGTATTATTTTGATTTGTGTCTAGAGTTGTGTTGTGATATCTACCCGTGAGTCCTTGATCTTGATCGTACACATTTGCGTGTATGATTAGTGTACGGTCCAATTAGAGGCGTCACACCAAAAGAAAGAATAGTCTCCTCGTAAGAAGCCTACATTTGATGATATACTGGACAAGTCGTGTGCCCTCCATAGCAGAGAAGAGAATGACACATCTAAGCATACAACGAGGCAGTTCTGGGTGTTGAAGAAAATTCAATCAAAGAAGACATCGTCTACTGACAGTGAAGGTGAAGGTGATGCAGTTGCCAAAGATTCAGTGATGGGCTGCTCTAGGGAGAAACAGGTGCTCCCCAATCTCTCTCCCACCTTCATATGTCGTCGTCGCCCCAATATCCTCGGCGCTCCTCCCTTCCCTCTTGCAACAAGCTCACACGTGACACCTCCGTCGTTGCTACACGGCCATGCTGCTGCAGTGAGTGGGGCCGAAGCCTATGAGGTCACCGGTCATCAGCCATGACATGCGAGCTCATGGGTGGGCGGTGGCGAGGAGTGTTGTGAGCTCACACGCCCACGATGATGTCGTGCTGCGGCCGGTGGGGACCATGTGTTGCGACCGCGTGCCGCGAACCCCAACTAGCGATTTTGCGACCATCCATTTGAGAAGTCACGACCCCTAGCCGAATATGTTGCATCCGACCGACCAACCACCAGCAACAGGAGCTACGCCCGACGATGGCAGGTGGTGCAAGTTGAGCGACCCATGCTAGTGATGGGCATGCCACCAGCGAGATGGTGGTGCTGCGAACAATGCCACCCGATGCTTGCAAGCGAGCGAGGGGCGCCTCAACAAAGGAAGAGAGAACGAGCGCTACACCGACACCGAGGAAGTAGTTGCTACAATTTCTTTTCCACATGCAATTAGATGGTCACAACCAAGGCAATCGGACGGTGTGCATGATGACCTATCGATCACTCGAATAGATCGACCAATGTGGAACACCTAATGTGGAAAACGAGGCCCCCCAAACCTAAACGACCATGCTCGATCTGGGCCGTGGAAGTTCCATCGCACAATTAGCCAAGCAAAATTGTCTCAAAAAAAAGCCGAGCAAAATTCTATCTGCCACGGTCCCCGTCTGGGGTGCTCCTATATGCCGCCCGTGTGCGTCCGATCGTTGCAACTTCGCTGAAGCGACGCGCACACGGGCCGGCCCAATCATCTCGCTGAGAGCAAAAAATCGACAAAAGAAGAAGCGCGTGCGTAGGATCAAACCGATGACCTCATCCTGGAATCCAGTGAGGCTAACCAGCTGAGATAGCTACCACGAATGTTTTACATGCAGCACCAATCTTAAAGTAGAACGTACAGGGCAAATCCTCTAAAAAAATGTTCAACATTTTTATAATATACGTTGAATAAATTTTAAAATACAGTGAGCGTTTTTGTAAAAAAAAAAATACTGAACACAATTTAAATACTAAACTGGACATTTTATGGGTATATGTTAAACAATTTTTTAATATATGATGAACAAAACTTTAATACACAATGAACATTTTCTAAATATACGTTGAACAATTTAATAATATACAATGAATATTTTTGTAATACACAATGAACATTTTCTAATATAAGTTGAACAATTTAATAATATACAATGAACATTTTTTAATACATAATGAACATTTTCTAATATACATTAAACAATTTAATAATATACAAATAACATTTTTGTAATACACAATGAACATTTTATAGTGCAAGGTGGACTATGTCATAATATACGATGAGCATTTTCTTAATACATTGAAGATTTTTGTAACACACGGTGAACATTTTATATAAATACGTAATAATAAGAAGAAGAACAGAAACAGAAAATAAAAAAGGTAACATAAAAGAAAGAAAATGAAAGGACAAAAAGGAATCAAAACAGAAAAATAAAAAACCGGAACAAAACAACTGAAACCGGCCAAAACAGTGAAAAAACTGAAAGCAAAAAAACCATAGAAGAAAAACGAAAAAAAAAACCCGCAAGAAACAAGGAAAACAGCAGCGAACGAAATCCGTACGCGGGCCGGCCCAAGTGGCGACTTGCTTCAGCGAAGGCTCCTCCTTTTGACGCCTGCGGGCGTCAAATAGGATTTGCCCCCCGTCTGGACCGGGAGATCATGATCTGACGGCACCAGGAGAGCCCACGCATTGCGGAAAGGGGTGCCACTTGTCCATGTCTTGACCGCGAGATCACGATCGGACGGCATCTAGAGAGCCCACGTATTACGGAACTAACTGGCAGAGTCGTACCGTCTGGTTGGTTCGCGGTTGCCTTCACCGAATGACAACACCTCCCCCCTCACGCCACCGCCGCCGCCGCCGCGCTCGCTCGCCGGATTCCGCCGCATTTTCCCCCGGCCCGAGCCCTCCTCGCCCCGTCCCACAGTCTCACTGCTGCGGCAAGCTCCTTCTCATTCCAAATTTCGCCACGACGAGCTGACATCGGTGATTGACCCCACCCGCGGGCCATGGCGTCGCTGGCTTCTCTCTCCATCTACACCGTGCCTGGGCGCGCAGGCCGTGCGGAGTCCGTTAAAGCCCCTCGCCGGCGGCGTATGGCGGTGGTGCGGGCGAAGGTGCGCGAGATCTTCATGCCTGCGCTGAGCTCGACGATGACGGAGGGCAAGATCGTCTCCTGGACGACCGCCGAGGGAGACCGCGTCTCCAAGGGCGACCCCGTGGTGGTCGTCGAGTCCGACAAGGCCGACATGGATGTGGAGACCTTCCACGACGGCATCATCGCCGCCGTCCTCGTCCCGGCCGGTGGGACCGCCCCCGTCGGCGCCCCCATCGCCCTCCTCGCGGAGTCAGAGGAGGATGTCGCCCTCGCGCAGGCGCGTGCCCAGGCCCTATCCAAGGCCCAGGGCGAAGAAACCCCTCCTCCCCATGCTGCCGCCACGGCTCCACCTACCATGGCTCCTGCTCCGGCAACAGTGACCGCGCCCACGAATGGCATCGCTACGCCTCATGCCAAGAAGCTCGCGAAGCAGCACAGAGTGGACATCTCCAATGTTGTCGGCACCGGGCCAAACGGCCGCATCACCGCGGCTGACGTTGAGGCAGTCGTTGGCATCCAGCCAAAGCCAAAGGCCGCTCCACCTCCACCCCCTGCAGCTCGCTCTGCGCCTCCGGCTGGCATACCATTAGTAGCTGCAGTCCGACAACCAGCAGTGCTTCCTCCGGTGCCTGGCGCGACTGTGGTACCATTCACATCGATGCAATCGGCGGTGAGCAGGAACATGGTGGAGAGCTTGTCAGTGCCAACGTTCCGAGTTGGGTATGCCATCAAGACCGATAAGCTTGATGCACTCTATGAGAAGGTATCGTTGCGATGAACCTTTGACAAAATATTGAATTGCACAGCTAGATTCTTGAGATACCGCTCAAGTTTTCATGTGTGTAGTGACAGTTTGATTAAAATGGATTGTGCAGGTTAAGTTGAAAGGGGTTACAAAAACATTGTTGCTGGTGAAAGCGGCAGGCATGGCACTCGCTCAGCACCCAGTTGTGAATGCCAGCTGCAGGGATGGAAAGAGCTTCAGTTACAACAGTAGTATCAACATCGCGGTGGCGGTTGCCATCGAGGGTGGCCTTCTTACGCCTGTATTAGAGGATGTTGATAAGGTATATGCTTATTGCGATAGCTGTCTTTTCTATTAAGAAATGCAACATTTAGCATGTCTGTAAATCAATTAAAAGCCTCAAAAAAATGCAAATTAACATTGCAGTCAGATATATATCTGCTCGCGCAAAAATGGAGAGCCCTGCTCAAGAAGACGCGCATGAAGCAGCTCCAACCAAGTGAATACAGCTCAGGTAAGGAACTTGTGTCTTATTTTGACATTTAGTTTTTCACTGGAACTGTGCTTACATGGAGATCTGCTGTTGTATAGGGACGTTTTCGCTGTCCAATCTGGGTATGTTTGGGGTAGATAGATTTGATGCAATCCTTCCACCTGGTCAGGTGAGTTATTTTCCTGATCTCTGCTCGGTCAGTATGAATTGCAGATAAATTGCATCTGTGCAACATAAGAACCAACAACTAAGAACCACTATATATAAATTGCTCGATCCAGGGGGCTATCATGGCTGTTGGAGCATCGAGACCTACTGTTATAGCTGACAAGAATGGTTTCTTCAGTATCAAGAACGAAATGCTGGTTAGTTTGCTTTTCAGTTTTTAATTTGCATATATCAAAGCTGACTGGTTAGTACTAAATGCATGCATTCAACAGATATTAATGCGTGTGAACCCCTAGTGTATGTTGCTGAAATACATTATCATATACTCCCTCTGTTCCTAAATATTTGTCTTTTTAGAGGTTTTAAATGATGACTACATACGGAGCAAAATGAGTGAATCTATACTCTAAAATATGTCTATATACATCCGTATGTGGTGATCATTTGAAATCTCTAGAAAGTCAAATATTTAGGAATGGAGGGAGTATAATATGCAGGCATGATAAGCATGTAAACTTGGTTGATTATGTATGAGGTCTGTAGTGACATAAGAGTAATAGCAAAAATGCCCGTGCGTTGCTACGGGGCATATTTAATCTAGTTGTTCAACACCAATCGTCTCTAATGTAATAATGATGATGCAAAACATCCATCATGACATAACCTTGGTATATGCAGTTTAGCCTAACTTCTCTTAAATCATTAAATCGACAGGAAATGGGAGTGCTCTTTCTGAGTGCCACAATCAATGATGTAGAAATCACATTTTACACAAACAGAAGGCACAATAATGTATTGACCATAATGATAAGCAACATATGAAGGTGCTTACCCTAGCATTCTTGTTGGGAAACCATCATTACCATTGATGGAACCTATAATTAAAGAACAATGTAGCTGTCCTATCTCAAGCCGCCCAAAGAGCTAGCTTCAAAGCTATAGATGCCTGCAACTTTCATTGATCTCAGCGCAGAATGAGAAGGTAGTAAAGAACATTTACATATGTTGTTGCATTGTCATTTTGATGAATTGCATTGAACAAAATAATACAATACCAAAGGTAGACGTTACACATTGCCCTGACCACCATGTATAAATGAGTTGGCTACTTATTTTAGGATACAGGACCCAGAATAAAAGGAGAAATATCTCAATATATGCGGCTAATATCTCAAGTGTTTCTGACCGTGTTTCACTACATCCATGTGCACCAGCTACCTCTGTAGAAGGAAACACGCTCCTTGTGTACCAGTTGTTTCGGTAGAAGGAAGTACTTCAATTAAAACAGATCCCAACAATGCGCAGGTCGATCCATCTTTGAGCTGAAATAGAAAAGAGGATAGCCTTCTTAGTAATAACTGTAATATATGTTTGGACAGACATGCTGGGAAATATCTCTTAGACAAAAAGGATAAGGGAAGACTGAAATAAAACAATACCGAAGTGTGCCTTCGGCTACATCATCTCAGCTACAAATTTATTAAGCAGAAAGTTAGATGAATGTTCAAATGACTGTTCATGTGAGAACATACTACCAAGAATTAGAGCACACCAGGGCATAAGAATTTTGAATACATTTCAAATCAGAAAGAAAAGATGCAGGCTCGTCCCTTCAGGATTTAAGTCAACTATATAACCAAGATCGCTGACTTACACCTTACTTGTGTAGAGAAGAAAAACTCCTTCGCTTATAGGTCCGTAGTTAACCTCACATAAATAGCTTGCACACTTGCTAAATATTGTAGCAAATAACAGGATACAAACCATACATAGACAAATTAACTCTTATTTTATTTGTGTGATTATACAAACTAACAAACACCCATGGTCCTGTGAATAACTTTTTATTTCATATTGTATTTACAACTGAAAAAACGTGTAAAATTAGTATTGCATCAACAATAATAGTATAAGCTTATTAATTGTAAGTTAGATTATCTATTCCTGTAAATTTTCACATCAAGTACTGCATCTTCCTTTTGCTATCCATAGTTGTGAGTTGGGATCACCTACCTCCAGATTTAGATTTTTTTTTCGCAACCTTTTTCAACAAAAAGTTGTAAGCAGACATGTCCTGGTTGGATAGAGATCCAGATAGCTCCCTCTCCAACTGGACGGTGGTGTTTCCAACAATTTTGGATTCATTCAGGAAGCATTCCTCAGTTGTTCATTATTAGTTCAAGTTACAAGACATTTCATGTTAATTAGCTGGAAAAACATTTACCTTAAGGTCTGCATAGCTGGCCTGAACATCTATCATCCCAAGGCTGCACTATAATAGCTCAACAGTTCTCACTTCTAGAACTGTATGTTCCTTTGAGTAGTTGGATTGTGTAGCTACAGACAAAAATGAGTATCTGCTGAATGTTAATATATTGTAGGTTTATAACCTAAGGCATATTGTTATAAAAAATCAATAAAACCGGTGGGAAGGGGAACGCACATGCAAGGTGGGGAGGTGGAGATGAAATGAACGAAACGGCATACATATTTCCCTTTAATAGTAGCCTAAAAGATCACTTGAACTTGTATCCCAAATAGAGAAGACATGAGTATCAGACGGAACCCCTAAATCCACATCTATTGTTTGTCTATAAATCCGTAACGTCTATCTTCTACTAAGATCCAAAAGCAACCTTGGCTTATCCAAACTGAAATTAGGGGAAATTTTATTTGTCAAATATGAAAGAAGAGAACAACATTCTTATAATATTAAGACTTTGTTAGAGAAGAAAAGAAAGAAGATTAGTGTGCCCCCTGTTATGATCAAGTTATCAGCTAACCACCACTAATATCATAGTTTGAATTTTACTCTGCTCTAACAGTGAGAAAAACTATAACTACAGTAAGCAGGAAAATAATTGGCACACCAAATTCCTCTAAAAAATTTGCACACCAGGAGGGAAGAGCTAAAAACTTGAGACATGAAAAAAATATCAAATCCTATTGAATCATATTTATGAATTAACTGTACCAATCTATGGCTACATATAAATAGAATAGCTAGAAAGCACAGCAGATTGTACAGTTCAAAGGTGGAGTGGTCTAGGAACAACCTCATGGCTGCCGCTGCACTGCCAAGGTTGTTTCCACGCTTGCAGCTACCAAGGACGATGTCAAAACAGGAGGTCGCGTTAGATTAGGCACCCGTGGCCGCGGTTGCAGATGGACAGCTGCTGTATCTGCGCTCCTTCCTGAACACCACAACATCTGCAGTTTTCACCAACATCTATGATTATTTGCAAGAGCATTATAGCACAAATCAAACTGGTTCGTGGTAGTCTCTGAATGAACAAACTAACAGTCAGTTGTTGCATCCACACGAGTACTGCCATCTATCCTTCCGATGCCCCATCCACGCACACAGTAAGAAACCTAAATAATTATTTGTGATTGGGACGTTGCTGTTGGAGACGGTTAGCTCAACTAATAGTGAAGGTTCAATTGAACATACCTGGTGGGGGAGGTTGATGTGCCTGCGTGATTGCTCTCCCCGTGGTGGCCTGTGAGATTCCAATGAGTTGACCATAGACCTCCCTCTGCACTAACCGATGCGCCTCCCACTGCACTTCACCCTCGGCCTCCCTGCCTAGCCAGCCTCGTCCTCCTCCCTGTCTTCGGCAGCCGTGGGATGGAGAGGTGTTGCCGAGAGCAGTTTGGACGGCTATGGGGGCGGCGATTTGGACGGCGGTGGTGGCGGCGGCATAGGGCGGCGGCGCGGACGGCGATGGGGGCCGAGTAGAGGGTCTTCCCTTGACCTTCGAGGCACTGGCGCCGGCGGCGGAGGGGGTGGGCAGGGGCTATGGGATAGGTCATCGCAGGGGTGGAGAGGAGACGGATCACCGCACGGGGACAGGAGCGGGCCGAAGAGCACGGGGTTAGGGCAGGCCGAAATAGGCCCAATGCAGTGATGCTATTCGCGAGGTTCCTATTTTTAACGAACCGTTTTTTAACTATTGATTATTATGGATGGCATGGTGGGTAATTATTTGCAATTTTTAGGGTTAACTTAACGACGGTGAGCGGGCGGGCAGAAGCACTATTTGCTTTATTATTAGGGAAAGATTTCTGCTTCATGCCACAGCTAAATATGGCTGCAGGATGTTCTGTTTACCTGAGCTGGTTTCTAATTGGTAAAGTTTTGTTTGCTTCTATAACTGCAAGCGCGTTTTGGTTTGGGACATCATCACATCAAATGTGCTTTGTGGCAGTTATCAAGAAATACTGCTTGCCTCCTGATTCTGTCCAGACTGTACATTCTCAGTGCTAACCTACAAATGCCGTGTTTATTGTGAATTTTTCCTAAGATCGTACTTCATGGTATTATACATGCAGCTTTTAGACCTCTAAACCTTCATTTGCAACACCACATTTATAGAATTAACAAAATCCTAGTAAAATGCAGCTCAGGACCCTAACTAAGTTGCTCATAACCTTTTCAGGTCAATGTTACTGCTGATCACAGGATTATATATGGCGCTGACTTGGCAGCATTTCTGCAAACATTTGCAAAGATTGCCGAGGACCCTGAGAGCTTAACACTGTAGAAGAGAAGTTCCTCGGAAGCGTGTACGTGATTTATCTGGTCCAATTGGACCATGATACGAATAATGTTATGGAGAATTCGCGAAGGCGTTGAAATTGTAGAATAGCCACAGATATACTCCTCTTTTTTGGATGTAGATACCCTGATTCATCAAACTATGAATAATTCTACACTCTTTGGGGTGTTAATAATGCAAAAGATCTTTACATTGAGAATAGCTTGTTTGTGGCTTGGATGATGCTGGTTAGCAAGAAATCAAGATTAAGCAGGCCGCCAGTGGTGAAATAACTGAGTAGTGAAGTTCACTCAAACAAGTCATAAGAGGACTACAGATCAAAATGATGATTTCATAAGCTCGCACACAAGAAGGTGGGTAAATCCTCCTGAAAGTGTCAGGTCAAGAAGCTAATACAAGCAGCATCCGAGTGCTCTGCTGGTGCATACAAGGTGGGTTTCAGTTTGAGGGCATCTGCCCGCCGCCGGCGCCCTGCTCGTCGGCGCCCCCCGGCCCTGCGGCCTCCCTGAGCTCCAATATCTCGACGCGCCGGTTGGTCCGCTTCCTGATCTTGATGGCCACGTCCTGCGGGCTGAAGGCGCCCCAGACGCTCACCCGGCCGTGCTTCCGGTCGATCAGGTGGCTCTCCAGCTCTGTCATTTTTGTTTCAGATAACAACACAGAGCAAGACACGCAGCAACTTGAGAGGTCTGTGGAAAGAGGAGGACGTGCTACGTACCTTGCATCTGGAGCAGCGCCCTCCTGATCTTCTGGTAGCACCCGTTGCAGTCTATGCTCATCCGCAGGGTCATGCAGTAGAACTGCTGCAGAGCACAGGAGACACAGAGTAAGAGACACACACCACGTCAGTGTTGCTGCTGCTGCCTTCCTAGGCACATACCCTGTAGTCCATGAAGACGACGATACTGCTCTTCCTCTGAGGTGGCGGAGCAGCCGCGTCGACTGACCGGAGAAAGCTTGGGGTTCCGGGGAACAGAAGTTGTGAGGAAAGCAAGGAACCTTAGGTGCAGAAAGTGGGGAGTTAGCGCTGCTTAAGAGCCTCTTTTTATGGCCACCCGCTTCTTCGTTTCCTCGTGGGCTCGACGTGTGCTGTCAGAATCTGATTCTGCTTCCCACATTGTTCCTTTGCTATCTGTTCTTCGGATCTTTATAAGTTGCCGGTAGGACCTGCAAACATGCTCCGGATATCTATTTTATAATTTTTGGATCGGCAAAAAGATCTGCATACGAGATACCTACCTGTAGGCTTGTGGATATATATTCTTCCAGGCTCTAGCTTGTACTTAACAGTTAACCTTTACGCCTCAGACCCATATGCAGGGAGAGGTAGCGAACTACCCAGTGTTTAAAAAAAGAGATGAAAATCTGGAGAAATCATGGCCAAAAAACGAACGAAGATGACGGATGGATTTGTCAGCGAGAAGAACCTAGGGAAAGCCTACGCAAAATCTGTGTGAACATATCCGAGCTTTTTTCTATCAATCTTAGGCTCTGTTTGGTTCGGCTGTGGATTTTTAAAAGTAGCTGTCAAAAATCTGCTGTGGAAAAACAGCTGTGGAAAATCTGATGTGAAAAAGATGTAGGTCATTTGACAAACCAGTTAATACAGCTTTTTTAGATTTTGGCCCGCAGCGAAATCAGATTTTAAAAAGCACGTCCTAGGCTGCTTCCGCTTTTGGTTCAGATTTTGACAGCGAATTTCTGGAATCGGATTCTGCTGGGTTCGCCCTTTGGTTCAGATTATGCTGCACAGCAGCGGAATCCGTTGATAAAAGCTGAACCAAACAGGGCCTTAACTCTGCCAGTCTTGTGTGCGCTTAGAATCCAGAGTTCATCTTTACAAGTTGAAACGAGGATCATCATGCGCTGATAACGGTGGAAAGTTGAAGGCCACCAGACTATGTAGCCGGCTAGTTTGACCCTGCCAGTTTCACCAGGTGATTAATATGCAGTAAGGAAAGCAGCGACCCAGTGAAGTAGTAAGACCAGCGACCCAGTGAAGTAGTAAGACCAGAATTTGCTGTCCAGACAGTGAAAACTGGTCTCGACCTGCAGTATGTTTGGGCAGGATCAGATTCCTGGGCCAGTTTGGGGGGCATGATGATATATACACCGTGTGGTGTATTCCAGGAAGATAGAAAAAAAACAAGAATATTTTTTTAGTTGAAAAAACAAGAATTTATGACAACTAGACAGACACCAAACATGAAGAGCAAAACATACGACGAATGTCTCCTCTTATTTGAAGTTCAGAAAGCACAAACAACTATGTGCCTAGAATGGAAATAAAAAGCACGCACAAACGCGATAGGCGAATGCACGAAATGTCTGAGAAATAACAGTTCATGAATGGAAAGTTGAGGCCAGACTTTATCATATCCTGCCACCAGCTTCAGTCATCTAGGGTCAGGTCGATCACCTCCGATTTGTCCATGGCGACGGCAGGAGCCTCTGCGTTGGTGACGCAAATCTCCTCCCTGGGCACCGGCTTCACCGGCGCAGCGCCTCCACTGGCGCCTCCCTGGCTGCCGCTGCCCTCCATAGACCCCATTTTCTTCACGCCAGAAGATTTCGCAGCCTTGCCCTCGCGTTCAGCGCAGTTGAGGCCGTCAGAGTTTGCAGGATCAACCCAGCACCGCTTGGCATCAGCTGAGCTGCCGCCGTGGGACATGCCATCTCCCTCCGCCGCGACTGGTTTTGCAGCTTCATTAGCAGTACCTTTGATCTTTTTGGCATGCTCCTCCAGCCTTTTTTCCTCGAAAGAGTAGCCCTGAGCCAGGAACCTCTTCCGTGGAGGAGCAGAGTTTGCAGGTTCATCGTCACCTTCCTCCAGAGGCTGCACTAGTTCTGCAGTTGGTGCTGCCAGCTCTGCGGCTGCGGCGGCCGCCGTCTGGCTAGACTGCTCATCCATCTTTTGAGCCTTCTGTTTCAAAGATCTCTCACCACCCTTCAGGTCAAGGGTTATCTTGGCTGCAACATCCTTTCTTGCATCTAGAGGAATCCATTGCTCCTCATGCCACTCAAATGACTTTCGCAGACACTCCACTTGGAGCTCCACAAGTCTCCCCTCCCCTGGAAATTTTGGCAAGCATGCAATGTATCAGGAAGAGCTCCAGTCCAATGTGCTAAGTACCAACTGGATATATAGTACTATTAACTGCTAGCTAGGTGATTAGAGAGAGTAGGCAGGCAGTTCACCTTGGAGATAAACTTGGACGTGGCCAGCAGTCTCCTGCTGCAACACGATCCCCTCCCACCATCCGCCCTTCAGCCGTGCGTCGACGATGACCCCGGCAGCCACCGGAGACTCGATCTTCCTGTAGTGTCTTGGGAGGTGTGGGCGAAGCATGGGCCTTTTAGTAAGGCGTATGCCCAAGTGGTCAGGTTCCGCAATTCTTGCAACTTTGAGAGATTCCTGGAAAACAAAAAAAACTCATGTTGAGTACATACATCATCATCGTCAACACATGCAGGATACCAGAGAAAGAAGAGGAAGGACCAACCCTGAGCTGTCCCTTGCCCTCGGAATTCAGAATGTCTTGGTACCGCACCCTGACCTTGTTATCTTTCTCCCTCCTACTGAGTACCACACATTTGAACCAACAACCCCTCACGCTGCTGTCTTGGGACAGGGCTTCAAGACGGCAGCCGGGCTGGAACATCTTCTCAGGGTTCAGCATGGTTGACGCATCATTGGCTGCTACATTACACGTACTAGTACCACTTGGGGGCGGCTGATTATGCGCGATGGTCTGACAGTTCACCACGCTACGGGGAACGACACTGCTTTTGATGATCTGGCCAATGGTGGTGCTCTGTGGAGTCGCGCTACATGGAGGGGGCATCTCCTTTTGCTTCTCCATGGTTTTGTTGTCATCGATAACAGTGCTGGAAGTGGAAGCAATTGCGCTACATGGAGGAGGCTTCTGCTTCTCCATGTTTTTGTCATTGATAACAGAGCTGGAATTGGAAGGAGTTGTGCTGCATGGAGGGGGCATCTCCTTCTGCTTCTCCATGGTTTTGTTGTCATCGATAACAGTGCTGGAAGTGGAAGTAGTTGCGCTGCATGGAGGAGGCTTCTGCTTCTCCATGGTTTTGTCATTGATAACAGAGCCGGAACTGGAAGGAGTTGTGCTGCATGCAGGGGCCTTCTCCTTCTGCTTCTCCATGGTTTTGCCACCGATAACAATGCTGGAAGGAGTTACGCTGCATGGAGGGGGCTTCTGCTTCTGTGTATCCATGGTTTTGTCACCGGTAACAGTGCTGGAAGAACCAACATGATTCTCGGCGGCCAGACCAGTAATGGCAACTTTACCATTGTTATTAGGTGGCTTGGCCTGCACCACCGTCGAGGAGGATGCGGCAACAATTTCCTTTACTATCTTCTGGTTTGCATATCCTTGGAGCTGCGCGATGTCAAAGGGCTCGACGGTGCCATCATCGATGCACCGACGACATACATAGGGCTGCCAGCTACTGCTCCCTCCATTTATTTTCTTGAACATCTCAAAGTGTTGTGGATTCAGGACCGCTGCCACCCCCTCCACAAATTCAACCCTCAGATCTTGCAGCCCATATCCAAAGAAGATCTCCCTACAATAAAGATCTGGGGGCAATGCAACACCGTGCTCACCATCAGGTTCCTCAAACCATCGTACCAGCACCATGTTCTTGGCACTGCCATCTTCGTACATATCTTCCACATATGCAACATGGCTCTCTCTCCCTCCACTCTTGATAAACACAAAATCATGAACCTACCAAGACATATAGTGCACGACACAATTAATAATAGATGTAAACCAAGATATATAGATCCGTCCGTATGTGAAAACAAACCAAGAAAACAAGGGGGCCATTGATGAACACGTACCGAAATTCTCATTCCCTCTCGGCAAAAGGATTTGTAGTGCTTGCGACGTTGATCAAGATGGCGCAATTTGCATATCCATGTGAACCCTTCTTTATTTTCCCCGGCAGTAGAGAGTGTTGAGGGGGTATCCTGGATGAACAAATACATCAATTTTTTTTGAACACCACCTTACATTAATTAACCATCGCGAAACTTACAATCGTTCGATACAAAATTCACCACACAGCGCGGTACATCATTAACAAGACTACCATCGGATCTATTGTCAAAACTAAACTTTGCTATTAGATGAGCCACCACATTGAGAGGAAGCATTTCTCAGGAAGACGCTTGAGATTGTATGTACCTTAGATGCACCGTCATGGTAGTCGGGACAAGTCAATCCAAAGGCTCCATACGGGGGATCTACAAAGACGAAAACAATGGAAGGCAAGTTAGGGGATTTCTATCCACATCATATTGGCCTCACAAGACAAACACAAGAGGAAACACATAAATTAACCAAACACTAATCCAAAAAAAGTTAACCAAACACAAAAGGAAGTAAACGCATAAACCAGATCTAGCAAATTAACAAACACATACATCAGGAATCAAACAAGCCAAGATAGATCACATATAGGGAGGTGAATGAGAAAAGGAGTAGATCTAGAAGATTAGACAAAAGATCTTTAACAATAAATTACTCGTCGTCTTGACAAAAAGGAGTAGATCTATTAGATTAGACAAAAGATATCCCAAAGTACTGCTAATAAAGGAAGGGGATAGAAGCAGAGCACTACAAGATGGTCATGGATATCATCCCCCTTGTACTGAATCTTGGCACCGAACAAAAACGTAACGAAACACGAGTAGAAACTGATCTGGCTGGACATAGGAGCAGCTTGTGTATTAACGCTAAAAAGCTCCTAAACATTCAGATCTAAACATTAGAAACACAAGAAAAAATAAGATCGGATCTTGTGTTCGAGATGTAAACCCCTACTAAACACTGACCAAACATTGATATCAGTCGTTAGAGATGCATGGTAAAAATTCTAGCGGCCTGATCTGTTAGCTTAATCATGTATGGTACAAAAGCCACCAAAAAATTCACCACTAAGGCATGAAAAAAGGAGCACGTAGTACCTGAGACGAGCGAGGTGAGCCAGTCCATGACCTCTTTCCTAGACTTCCACCTGATCTGGGTGATCTCCAACACCAGCGTCGCCACCCTAGCGGACGCCGACCCAGACTCGAGCGACGTCCGGAGGGATTGCAGGAACTGCAAGTCCGCCGAGTACGCTATGTTACCAGGTCCCCAATACTTACCCACCACCGCTAGATCCCTCTCACTCTTACCGCCGTCCTGGGGCGGCGCGTAGAGGAGGAAGTAGCACACCTTGCGCTCCTCGCCGTCGCCGCCCTCCAGCACGATCTCCTCCCACCCAACCCACTCCCTCACTGCCATCTTAGCATTACCCTCGTCCACCACAGCAGCCGGATAGTGCGAGCTACTCATGGCCTTCTCACCTGGATGGTGGTGGACGATAGCGAAACGGGGAACCAGCGGAGGGTGGAGGATGCTTCAAACGGGTGGGGGCCAGGGCCAGGGGGCTCGTTAGGGACTACTATTTCTGGACCGAATTGTTGTTCCTATGAACACACTGTTCGAGAGATGGGGTCTTGGGGGATTTTATAGGAGGAAATGCGAGTGGTTTTTCACGGAGAGTGTCCTCAAGTTATGAGGATTTCCACTTTGAGTGAAGCTTGCCGAGAGCTAGGAAGTGGCAGTTTAGTCCTGCCTCAAAAAAATGTGGCAGTTTGGTCCTCATTCTATTGGGTAGTCCTGTCCAAGGGCTCCGATCGTTTTGCATCCATGGTGAAAATGGCGAGCATGCTATGTGATAGTGGGGGGGGGGGGTGTGGAGTGGGGGGTTGACAGGGCACTGATACATCGACTGAAGGTGTAGTGTATTCTAGAGTACCAAGAGAGGACAAAATGCTTATAAAAAGTAATGAAAGGAGCGAAATAAATTTATATATGAAGGACCATAGTATAAAATATGTTGATGACAATGATACGTCTCCGTCGTATCTATAATTTTTTAGTGTTTCATGCCAATATTATACAGCTTTCACATACTTTTGGCAACATTTTATATGATTTATTGGACTAACATATTGACCGAGTGCCCAGTGTCAGTTCCTGTTTGTTGCATGTTTTTTGTTTCACAGAATATCCATATCAAACGAAGTCCAAATGTGATACAAATTTATGGAGGATTATTTTGGAATATATGTGATTTTTGGGAGGTGGAATCAACGCAAAAGGAGGCCCACACACTACTAGGAAAAGGGCTACTAATGGCGCACCAGTTTTGCCTACTAATGGCGCATCACTGGTGCGCCATTAGTATCACGCCACTAGTATTTTTTACTAATGGCGCACCACTGGTGCGCCATTAGTATAGGCCACTGGTGCGCCATTAGTATTTTTGAATTTTGAAGGCGGGAAAATAGTAGTGGCGCACCGTCTAACCCCCACCGTGCGCCATTGCTATTTTTGAATTTTGAATTTGGATCTGGGTCGTGATTTTTTTGTCCATTTTTTGCTCGTTTTTTGGCACGATATTATTTCAAATTTTGTTCCTGTTTTTGGATCTTGTACGTTCTTTTTCCGTGTTCTTTTGCCGGAGAGGAGTTCGCCGGAGAGGAGGAGGAGGAGGTCACCGGAGAGGCGCTCGCCTACATCGCCGGAGAGGAGGAGGAGGTCGCCGGAGAGGAGTTCACCGGAGCATCGGAGAGGAGGAAGGAGAAACCATGAGGGGATGGGAGGAGAGGAGGGAGGAGGAGCTCACCGGATAGGAGGGAGGAGGAGCTCACCGGAGTGGAGGGAGGAGAAACCGTGAGGGGAGGGGAGGGGAGGAGAGGAGGGAGGAGGAGGTCGCCGGAGAGGAGGAGGGTAGTATGATGGAGGAGAGAAGGGAAGATGGAGTGGAGGAGAAGAGGAGATGGAGTGGAGGAGAGGTGGAGTGGAGGAGAAGAATGAAGAGGTAAGGAGGAGAGGACCACGCCCAACCGTATATACGGCATAGTAATGGCGCACCGCGGGCAGGTGCGCCATTACTAACTTTTATTTTTTATTTTTTTGATTTATTTTGAATTTTGAAGGCGGGAAGATACTAATGGCGCACCATGGGTAGGTGCGCCGTTGGTAACTTTTTTCTTTATTTTTTGACTTATTTTGAATTTTGAAGGCGGGGTTATACTAATGGCGCACCATGGGCAGGTGCGCCATTAGTAACTTATTATTATTATTTTTTGACTTATTTTGAATTTTGAAGGCGGGAAGATAGTAATGGCGCACCATGGGCAGGTGCGGCATTAGTAAGTTTGAATTTTTTTGCCTCCCCAGATCTTAAAAGCCCCGTAACTTTTTTTTTCTGTTAGGTTTTTGAGGATTTTAAAAATGTTTAACGGGTTCGGATGTAACTTTTTGAGTAGATGATTTTTCATATAAAAAACTTTTTCATCCGAGTTCGTACGCAAAAGTTATGCCCATTTTACAAATTCTCGAGAGATTTCGCAAATAAAGTCGAAATTTATATTTGTAAATTTTCACAACAACTAGACCACATATCACATGGGAAACTTATTTTCTTTTATTTTTTTTGACATTTCCATCATTTTTTTATTTTTTTAAAAACTGAAAAGGCGGTCCACGGGTGGGGGGGGGGTGCATTCGGTGGAAGTGGTGGTCAAGTTACTAATGGCGCACCGTGGCACGGTGCGCCATTACTAGTTCAACTAATAATGGCGCACCACTCCCACGGTGCGCCATTAGTAGTTTTAATTTTTTTACTAATGGCGCACCGTGGATGTGGTGCGCCATTAGTATTTGCACACTAATGGCGCACCAACACATGGTGCGCTATTAGTATTTAGTAATGACGCACCACATGTACAGTGCGCCATTAGTGTCAATTTCATCTTTAGCCCTTTTCCTAATAGTGACAGCCCCAACAAGACACCAGGGCGCGACCCAGCCCCCTGGCGCGTGGTGTACACCTAGTAAGGCGGTTGCTGCCATTCTTCGGGCGCAAGGAAGCTTATATCCGGAAAAAGTTCGTGTTAAAATTTCAGCGCGGTCGGAGCTACGGATCTTCGGATATTTAGAAAACGGTGAAAGGCTAGATCTGGGAAACGCAAAACAGAAGATAATAAAGAGATAGATCCAATCTCGAAGGGGCTCTCGCTCCTCCACCGCCATAGAGGCCATGGACTAGAGGAGAAACCCTCCTCCCATATAGGGGGAAGGTCAAGGAAGAATAAGAAGGAGGGGGGCTCTCTCCCTCTCTCTCCCGATGACGCCGGAGTGCCGCCGAGGCTAGGATCGTGAAGGCGATCTACATCAACAATCTTGCTACCGTGAACACCAATTTTCTCCCCCTCTATGAAGCAGTGTAACCTCTCTATTCCCCTGCAATTCTCTACTTAAATATGGTGCTCAACACTATATATTATTATCCAATGATATGTGGTTATCCTATGATGTTTGAGTAGATCTGTTTTGTCCTATGGGTTGATTGATGATCATGATTGGTATGAGTTGTATATTTTATTTTGATGCTGTCCTACGGTTCTCTCTGTGTCGCGCAAACGTGAAGGATCCCCGCTGTAGGGTGTTGCAATACGTTCATGATTCGCTTATGGTGGGTGGCGTGAGTGATAGAAGCACAGACCCGAGTAAGGCGGGTGTTGCGTATGGGATAAAGATGACTTGATACTTAATGCTATGGTTGAGTTTTACCTTAATGATCTTTGATAGTTGCGGATGCTTGCTAGAATTCCAATCATAAGTGCATATGATTCAAGTACAGAAAGTATGTTAGCTCATGCTTCTTCAACATATAAAATTGCAATAATAATCTCCGGTCTAGTTATCGATCACCTAGGGTCAAATGACCTTCTTGTGTGACAAAAGCTATCTACTACTTCTATTATCTTACAATTTATTCATAATTTTATTCTCACAAAGTACTTCTAGTTTTATTCTTGTTCTAGGTAAAGCAAACGTTAACTGTGCATAGAGTTGTATCGATGGTCAATAGAACTTGAGGAAATATTTGTCCTACCTTTAGTTCCTCATTGTGTTCGACACTCTTATTTATCAAAAAAATTACAAACGATCCCCTATACTTGTGGATTAACAGACAACATGCTTATTTCTCGGGTCAAAAATAAAAAAATAGGGTGGTCATAGCAAAGTTGTTTTCTATTCACTTAAAGAGCACAAGGGAGGTGTGGCCCCGTGCATGTGCGTAGGATACTTTGGACCAATTTTATTAGAAATTTTATTGTAATAAATGCCCATGTTGGTTATTTTCTTACTTTACCTCATACCTTTTAAAGTGGCACGACAACTGTCCTAGCCACCTGTGTGTTTACACCCCTTGGTTGCTCTACGGTGTCTCCTCATCTGTTAAGGCTAGATACAACTTTTCCGTTTGTGTCTCCTCATCCGTCCATCCTCCATAGCGTATTGCATTAATTTCTGCGAGGTAATTGCCTCTCTATATCTCGTCCTCTTCCTTCATGCTGCTCCAAAGAAAGAAAAAGTAAGCTTTCTTCCATCAATTTTTGTCCATGGGTCCTCTACACCTACACCAAGTAAAATTGCACCAGATACGTCCATATGGTGCATGCAGCCTCCTTTTTTTGCCATCCTCCGGTGTGCATGCAATGCATGCTATCAATTCCTATGAGCTGTGCATTGTATATGCACTTTCTGCACTCCGTGCTTTGATTTTTTTGATCCAAATCTTCTATACTACTCCTTAATTGGCTTACAATATGTTTTCCAAATAATCGTCGATCATATGTGCTGTACATAGGCAGGATGTTTTGGCACAGAGCGCCCATTGAGATGGGTCGAACCATAGAATGACCCGCAAAAAAGCCATAGGATAATGTGTGGCACCTAAGTATCACTATTCGTGACCGATGTCTAGGTTAGCGTTGCGAGCGAGGCCAGTAGGCCGCTATTCAGTGCAGCAAGCAACCGGCGGAGAATTTTTGCACTAATGTCATTATCTTCTCCTGTACATACTAGTATCTCTTATGTATGCCAAGTATTAATTATGCCGACGGAGATCTAGACACTAGTGGTGACACACGCCTCGCCATACCATATATTTTATGTGTCACAGGGGTCTCACATTTGGACACCAATACTATTTTTTGTCTAATACCTCCACTGCTCATTCAAAGTAAAATGACAAACCTTGTTGAGTTTCAACCCATTCTCATTTATGTTTTCTAATGAATTACTATATTTTATATTCTTTTTAGCATCCAAAAATAAACATTAATTAACTTTCCTTTCGTATGTCTCAAACCATTTGTTGGTGCATTTTATTATCAATTTCATATTTAAATTATACAATATTTCTTCAATCAAGCCTTATTTTTATGCGTTGGCATGTGATACGCTCTACAGTAGATATAAAAGCTTAATTTTTGACACTGGTCTTGCTCAACAAAATGCTAGGGAGGAGAGATGCTAATATATAGGCAGGTCATGAGAACATGGCGAGCACGATATGTGAGAGGGGGTGAGGGGGCAATGATATATGGGCTAGAGGTGTAGTATGTTCAAGAGTATCAAAAGGGGGATAAAGGAGAGGATAAATTTAGATATGAAGGGCTATAGTGTAAAACATGTGGATGTCAACACTCTTAGAGCAACTCTAGCAGACCCCACAAAAATACGACCCGCAAAACGTGTTTGCGGGTTCACGAAAATTGCTTTTGCGGGTCAGAAACATACGCGTCTAAGCAGAACCCGTATCTAAATCTGCATAATTTGAAAAACTTCTTTCGCGGGAGAAATTGCACAAACACAGCTCATCACATACTACATTGTTCATCGCATACTACATAGTTCATCACACTACAAGCATACATACTATGTTAAGCTAGTACTAGGGGGTCGGATCTAAACGGCAGCGAGGTCGCGGCAACTGGACGACGCCGTGGAGGAGCCGGACGCTCACTCCTCCTCGCCGGAGCTGCAAAGATCGACGAACTTCTCCGCCTGCTCTGCGCGGATGCGGCGCTACTCCTCGGCCTTCTCCTTGGCGGCGACCGCCTGCCGGCACTCGAGGGCTTCGAGCTCCTCCACGTGGCGGTGACGCTCCTCCTCCTCGCGCACGCTCCGCTCAGCGATGGCGGCGGCGATGGCATCGAACTCCGCGACGTAGTCCTCGGGCCCGACGACCCCGCGGCGGCCGAGCGGAGCGGGCTCCTCGGGCTCCTCCTTCACCGGCACGAAGGGGAACGGTGCCGGCGACTCTGGCTCCTCCTCCTTGTCCGACCACCCCCTCTTCACGGGGAGGAAGCCCGCGGAGGAGGAGGAGGATCCGACGTACGAAGAACGCGCGGAGGAGAACGACGCGCGCCGACGGTTGTACTCCACCGTCTCCCGGCGGTCGAAACTCGCCGGCGGCGAAAGCCCGCGGTTGGTCCACTTCTGCGCACCGCGCTTCCTCGCGCCGCCGGACCGGACGCGCCGCTCGCGCTCCGGGTCCCTCTCACGGCCGGATCGGCTGCCGGAGCCGCGTCCGGAGCTCCACATTCGCCCCCACATGGCGGCTGGAGGCGGGGCGGAGGGTCGCCGGCGGCGAGAAATTGGGAGAGGAGAAAGGGGAATCGGGTGGCTCACGGTGGCGGGAGGATAGGGTTTGGACCCGCAAAAGGGTCGCGGAACCGCACTTAGAGCAACTCTAGCAGACCCCGCATCCGCCCCCGACCCGCAAAATAACCGCCAAAATGTGGGTACGGGCCGGAAAGCCTGCCCGACCAGACCCTGCATCCCGCCCCTGGCCCGCAAAAATTTTTAGGGGGCGCGGCAAATTCCTGACCCCAATCCGGGAAAACGCGGGTTTCCGCCTCGCGGCTGCGGTGCCCTGCATCACAGAGAAGCAGTTGGCGGGAGGGATATTTCAGCCCGCGCTCTTTTCCCCCTCCTCCCGCCGCCGTCCGCCTTTGTTTCCGCCCACCCGCCGCCGGCGATTCCGACCATATCTGCGGGCGGAATCGCTCCGCGGGGCCGCCCCACACCCTCCTGCGCCGAGCTGCTGCACCGCCTCTCCGGATCCGGCGAGAAGAGCCGCCCCCCAGTCGCCGCTGGGATCGACCACCGCCGAGCGCACCACCCTCGTCGCCGCCGACCACATCAAACTCGCCACCGGTTAGTCCCTTTTTTATGATTTTTGCGAGCTATGTAGTAGATTGACGTGCCGGTGTGCGTGTAGATGGAGTTGACCCCGTGCGAGAAGTTCTTGCTATCCGATTCGTCCAATTCGGACGACTCGGATGTTGAGACCATGCTTGCGACCTTTCGGTAGCAAACATTAGTCATAGCGCTTGCCGTGAAGGAGCATGAAGACAAGTACCAGAAGAGGAGGCGAGGATCTACATTTTCTCCTCAACGAAGAGGCGAGGATCTCGTCCTCTTCCTTCAGGCCACTCCAAAGAAAGAAAGAAAAGGTAAGCTTTCCTTCACTAATTTTTGTGCATGGGTCATCTACACACACCGGATACTTTCATCTGGTGCATGCACCCTTTTTTCCATCCTCTCGTGAATTTGCTTCCATCCAATCTTCTACTACTCCTTAATTTACTTACGATACATTTTCTAAATCATCGTATGTGCTATGTGTGAACGGGATGCTTTGGCACATAGCGCCTCTTTGGGACAGGTCAAACCATGGGATGATGCATAAAAAAAAACTAGATAATGATGTGTACCATGTACGTACAATTGTTGGTGACCGGCATCTAGGTTGGCATTGCGCGAGAGGCCAGTAGGCCGTTGTTGGGTGCAGCAAGCAACCGGCTGATGCAATCCTCATGTTCGCTGGTTCGTCGGCGTCTGCATGTGCCTTCCCACCACAGCCAGGAACTGCCCGGAGCAACAGATGCACGCACACGGACTGGGTGAAGCACCAGCCACGCTGCCCATTCTTGTGCTAGGGTATCTAGATGATGTGTTGAATCGTATTGTAATGCCTGCTTATACGATTGAGGTTGTTCAACAAAATAATTGCTTGTCCCAATACCGCTCAAGTGACAAGTGGCATGGAAGATGACATGTTGGGGCACTGGGCTGTTAGCAATGAGGCACCAGACTTGTTGAGGCGAAAACATCTGAGGCTCTTGGCCTCATCTAAAAAGGGTTTACTGCAACTATCTCTGTCCGCTATCAATTCTAGAAGTAGAAATTTACGCTTCAAGCTCAGAAAACAATGTTGTTCGGTGTATCCGAAATTTTGCAGTGTAGCCTATGAGACGCAAAATTGCTGGAATTTGATCTCACTAATGCCATTCTTCTCTTCCACATACTACGTAGTATCTCTTATGTATATCAAGTACCATTCATTATGCCGATAGAGATCGATACACTAGTGGTGACAGAAGCCTCACAATAATAAAGACATCTATGCGCCACAGCGAGAACAACCTAGGAAAAGGCTACGCAAAATCTGTGTGAACATATCCGAGCTTTTCTATCTAGTTTCTCATGGCATCAGTCTTGACTCCGCCAGCCTTGTGTGCGCTTGGAATTAGAATCTAGACTTCATCTTTACAAGCGAAAACGAGAATCATCCTGCGCTTTCGCGGTGATAAGTGGTGATAATGGTGGAAAGTTGCAGGCCACCAGATTATGTAGCCGGCTAGTTTGACCCAGCCAGTTTCACCAGGAGATTAATATGCTGCAAGGAAATCGGCTACCCAGTGAAGTACTAGCAGTAAGACTAGAATTGGTGTCCAGACAGTGAAAACTACCTGCAGCATATTTGGGCAGGATCAGATTCCTGGGCCAGTTTGGGGGGCTGAACCACCAAGCCAACAACTTGCCTGGCTTTCTCCTTTGGATGCATGATGATACACCGCTTGGTGTACTCCAGGAAGAAGAAAAACAAGAATATTTTTTTTGAGCTGAAAAAAACAAGAATTCCTGACAAGTAGTTGACAGACACCAAAGATGAGGAGCAAAACATACGACGAATGTCTCCTTTTATTTGAAGTTCAGAAAGCACAAACAACTATGTGCCTAGAATGGTAATAAAAATCACGCACACATGCGATAGGCGAATGAACGAAATGTTTGAGAAATAACAGTTCATGAATGGAAAGTTGAGGCCAGAGAGACTTCATCATATCCTGCTACCAGCTTCAGTCATACATGGTCAGATCGATCACCTCCGATTCGTCCATGGCGATGAGAGGAGCCTCTCCATTGGTGACACATATCTCCTTAATAGGCACTGCTGGCTTCACCGGCGCAGCGCCTCCACTGGAGCCGGAGCCACTGGTGCCTCCCTGGCTGCCGCTGCCCTCCGAAGACCCCATTTTCTTGACGCCAGAAGATTTCGTAGCCTTGCCCTTGCGTTCAGCGTAGTTGAGGCTGTCAGAGTTTGCAGGATCAACCCGGCACCGCTTGGCATCAGCTGAGCCGCCGCCACAGGACAGGCCATCTCCATCACCCTCCTCACGGCGCTGCTGCGGGCTTGCCTTGTCTGGAACTGTCTTGGCAGGTTCATCAGCAGGACCCTTGCTCTTTCCATCCTGCAGCCTTTCTTCCTTGGAAGGGTGACCCAGTTCCAGGATCCTCTTCCGTGGAGGAACAGAGTTTGCAGTTCCAGGATCCTCCCGAGGTTGCAGCAGCAGTCCTGCTGGGCTTGCCGCGGCCGCGGCCGCCGCCTTCTGCTTCTTCAGGTCAAGGGTTATCTTGGCTGCAACATCTTGCCTTGCATCCAGAGGCATCCACTGCTCCTCACGCCACTCAAACGACTTGCGCAGAGCGTCCACTTTGAACTCCACGAGTCTCCCCTCCCCTGGACATTTCAGCAAGCAAGCATGCATGCATGAGGCAGAGCTCCAGTCCAGTGTTCTAGTAAGTACTAACCGAGTATGTAGTGTATTACCATTACAAGAGAGCTCAAAGCCGACTAGCTCACCTTGGAGATAAACTTTGACGTGGCCAGCAGTCTCCTGCTGCAGCACGATCCCCTCCCACCATCCGCCGTTCAGCCACGCGTCGACGATGACCCCGATATCCATCGGAGACTCGATCTTCCTGTAGCATGATGGGAGCTGTGGGCGGAGCATGGGCCTTTTGGCAAGGCGAATGCCCAGGCGGTCAGGCTCCGCAGTTCTTGCAACTTTGAGCCATTCCTGCAAAACAAGGAAAGGAAACTAGTGTTGAGCACACACACCATCATCATCGTCAACACATGCAAGATGTATACCAGAGAAAGAAGAGGAAGCAGGACCGACCTTGAGCTGTCCTTTGCCCTCGGGTTTTCGAAGGTCTTGGTACCGCACCCAGATCTTGTCATTTTTCTCGTTCCTCTTGAGTACCACACATTTGAACCAACAGCCCCTCACGCTGCTGTCTTGGCTTAGGGCTTCAAGACGGACGCCGGGCTGGAACATCTTCTCAGCAGGGTTCACCATGGTTGACGCATCACTGGCTGCTGCATTACTAGTACCACTCAGGGGCGGCTGATTCTGCGCGGTGGCCTGACAGTTCACCACGCTGCGGGGAACGGCACTGCTTCCGACGGTCTGGCCAATGGTGACACTGTGTGGAGCTGCGCTGCATGGAGGGGGCATCTCCTTCTCCTTCTGCTTCTCCATGGCTTTGTCACCCATAACAGAGCTGGAACTGGAAGGAGTTGCGCTGCATGCGGGGGGCTTCTGCTTCTCCATGGTTTTATCACTGATAACAGTGCTTGAAGGAGTTGCACTGCATGGAGGTGGCTTCTGCTTCTGCTTCATGATTTTGTCACCAATAACAGAGCTGGAAGGAGTTACGCTGCATGGAGGGGACATCTCCTTCTGCTTCTCCATGGTTTTGTCAACGATAATAGAGTTGGAAGCAGCTGCACTGCATGGAGGGGGCTTCTGGTTGTGCTTCTCCATGGTATTGTCACCAACAACAGAGCTGGAAGGAGTTGTGCTGCATGGAGATGGAGGGGCCATATGCTTCTGCATGGTTTTGTCATTGATAATGGCAGCACTGGAAGAACCAGCATGGTTCTCGGCGACCAGGCCAGTAATGGCAGCTTTACCTTTGTTGTTATTAGGTGGCTTGGCCTGCACCATCGTCGACGAGGATGCGGCAACAATTGCCTTTACAATCTCCTGGTTTGCATATCCTTGCAGCTGCTGCGCGATGTCAAAGGGCCCGACGGTCTCATCCTCGATCTGCCGACGACATACAAAGGGCTGCCAACTACTGCGCCCTCCATGTATTTTCTTGAACATCTCAAAGTGCTCTGGATTCAGGACTGGAACCACCGCCTCCACAAATTCAACCCTCAGATCTTGCAGCCCATAGCCAAAGAAGATCTCCATGCGATAAAGATCGGGGGACAATACAGCACCGTGCTCACCGTCTTGTTCCTCGAACCATCGTGCCAGCACCATCTTCTTCCCGCTGGCATCCTCGTACATGTCTTCCACATAGGCGACATGGCTCTCCCTCCCTCCACCCTTGATGAACACAAAATCATGAACCTACAAAGACATGTAGATGTAAACCAAGATGGGGCAGCCGAAAACAAAACAAGAAAACAAGGGGTAAGTTGATGAACACATACCGAAATTCTCAGTCTCCCTCGCCAAAAGGATTTGTAATGCTTCCGACGTTGATCAAGATTGGGCAGTTTGCATATCCATGTGAACCCTTCTTTGTTTTCCCCAGCAGTAGCGAGGATAACCTGAATGAACAGCCAGCGTTAATTTCGTTGAGAGGAAGAATTTCTCAGGAAGACGGCTTGTAAGATCGTATGTACCTTAGATGCAGCGCTACCACCATCATGGTGGTCGGGACAAGTCAATCCAAAGGCTCCATATGGAGGATCTACAAAAACGACAACAACGGGGCAAGTTAGTCGATTTCTATCCACATCATATTGGCCTTAGAAGACCAAACACAAGAGGAAACATATAAGTTATCCAAACACTATCTCAAGAAAAGTTAACCAAACACAAAGGGAAAGAAACGCGTAAATCAGATCTAGCAAACCAAACATATACATCAGGAACAAGACAAGATAGAAGATACATAGGGCGATACATGAGAAAAGGAGTAGATCTATATATAAGATTAGAGAAAAGATATCTAACAATAAGTTGTCATCCTCTTGACAAAAAGGAGTAGATCTATTAGATTAGACAAAAGATATCCCAGAGTAGTGGTAGTAAAGGAAGGGGATAGAAGGACAGCACTGCAAGATGGTCATGGATATGATCCCTAGCTTTGTACTGAATCCTGAACCGAACAAAAACGTGACGAAACATGAGAAGAAACTGACGATCTGGCTGGACGTAGGAGCAGCGTGTGTATTAACGCTACAGAGCTCCTAAACATTCAGATCCGAACACTAGAAACACAAGAAAATAGAATAAGAACGGATCTTGTGCTCAAGACGTAAGCCCCTACTAAACACTAACCAAACATGATCAGATCGATCGTTGGAGATGCATGGTGAGAATTCAAGCCGCCTGATCCATCAGCTTAATCACATGGTACTAAAACGACCAGAAAAATTCACTACTAGGGCATGGAAAAAAGGAGCACGTGGTACCTGAGACGAGCGAGGTGAGCCAGTCCATGATCTCCCTCCTGGACTTCCACCTGAGCCCGGTGATCTCCGACGCCAGCGTCACCAGCCTAGCGGATGCCGACCCAGACTCCAGCGCCGTCTCGAGGGACAGTAGAAACTGCACGTCCGCCGAGTAGGCTATGTTCCCAGGCCCCCAGTACTTACCCACCACCGCCAGATCCCTCTCGCTCTTACCGCTGTCCTGGGGTGCCGCGCGGAGGAGGTAGTAGCACACCTTGCGCTCCTCGCCGTCGTCGTGCCCCAGCACGACCTCCTCCTCCCACCCAACCCACTCCCTCGCTGCCGTCTTGGCAATACCCTCGTCCACCACAGCCGCCCGAGAGCGCGAGCTACTCATGGCCTTCTCACCTGGCTGGCACTGGTAGTGGACGACAGCGAAAAGGGGAAGCGGCCGAGGGGAGGGTGATTCAAACGGGAGGGGGCCAGGGACAGGGTGCTGTTAGGGACTACTATTTCTGGATCGAATTCTTGTTCCTGTGAACACACTGTTCGAGAGATGGGTGTTAGGGGGATTTTATAGGAGGAAATACTGGTGGTTTCGCGGAGAGTGTCCTCAAGTTATGAGGATTTCCACTTGAGTGAAGCTTGCCCAGAGGTTGGAAGTGGCAGTTTGGTCCTCCCTCAAAAAAAATGTGGCAGTTTGGTCCTGATTCTATTGGGTAGTCCTGTCCAAGGGCTGCTGGAGTTTTGCATCCATGGTGAAAATGGGGAGCATGCTAGCTATGTGATTGGGAGGGGGGATGATATATGGGAGCGAAACTATGAGCATGATATTTGAGTGGGGGGCTGATGTATATGCGTACGTACAAGGCGCGTTCAGACAGTTTCAGACATGCCTTACCCCTTTGCCGGAACATAATGCGCGAGGGGAGGGGAAACATTGATATATGGGTGGGAAATGACGGGCATGATATATAAGCAGGGAGGAAGGGGATGGTACGAGCGGGAAACTATGAGCATGATATTTGAGTGGGGTATGATGTATAGGCGCATGCCGCACGTGCAAATGGTTTCATACATGACTTGCCCCTTTCGTCGGAACATTGATATGCGAGGGGAGGGGAGATGTTGATATATGGGCGGGAAATGGAGAGCACGGTCCGTGCATGGGGAGGGAGTGGGATCGATGTAAGAACGGGAAGGGCTAGCATGATGTTTGAGTGGGCCGGGTTCAGTTTCAAAAAGGCCTTACCCCTTTCATTGGAACACTGGTATGTGCATTTTGTTTGAATATTGTACGCGGGAGGAAGGAAAATGTTGATATTTGGCGGGAAATGTCGAGCACGATATGTGAGTGGGGGTGAGGGGGTGAGGGTGTATATGGGTCGGAAATGACGAGCATGTTATTTGAGTTGGGCTGGAGTTGACGTACGCCGCACGTGCATGCGGTTTCAAACAAGCCCTTGCCCCTTTGTTAGAACATGATATACTAGGGCGGGGCGGAGATGGGCCCTAGGCACCCAGGGCGATGGTCGGGGCATCGGGAAGTTCTCTTACCAGGCGCTTGGCCTGGCATGTGGCGTGAAATACTAACCAGGTCGTTAAAAATCTACCGGTCCCTAAATCTATGCGAGCACTCACTCTTTTACCGGACCGGACGCTAGAACGACCCATCTGTTGGCTTGCCCGTCGATAGTTGGGGGGGGGGAGGGGGGGGGGGGGGTTAACAGGGCACTAATACATCGACTGAAGGTGTAGTCTATTCAAGAGTACCAAAAGAGGGCTAAATGCTTATAAAAAGTAAGGAGTGAGGTAAATTTATATATGAAGGTCCATAGTGTAAGAATGTGGATGACAACATTCTTATTTCTCGGGTTGAAAATAAAAAAAATATAGGGTGGTCATAGCAAAGTTGTTTGCTATTCACTCAAAGAGCACGGGGGAGGTGTGGTCCCGTGCATGTGCATATAATACTTTGGACAAATTTTATTAGAAATTTTATTATAATAAATGCTCGTGTTAATTATTTTCTTATTTTACCTCATACCTTTTAAAAGGTACGACAGTTGTCATAGCCACCTGTGCGTTTACACCCCTTCGTTGCTCTACGACGTGATACTTGTATAACGGGCTAAAAATAAAGGTTGGATACAACTTTTCCATTTTTGTCTCCTCATCCGTCCATCCTCCGTAGGATATTGAATTAATTTCTTCCAGGTAATTGCCTTTCTATATCTCGTCCTCTTCCTTTATGCTGCTCCAAAGAAGGAAAAGGTAAACTTTCTTCCAACGATTTTTGTCCATGGGTCCTCTACACCTACACCAAATAATATTGCACCAGATATGTCCATCTGGTGCATGCAGCTTCCCTTTTTTGCCATCCTCCGGTGTGCATGCAATGCATGCAATTAATTCCTCCGAGTTGTGCACTGTATATATACTTTTTACACTTGGTGCTTTGATTTGCTTCGATCCAAATCTTCTACTACTCCTTAATTTGCTTACGATATGTTTTCCATATCATCGTCGATCATATGTGTTGTGCGTAGGAGGGATGTATTGGCACAGAGCGCCCTTTGGGACGGGTCAAACCATAGGATGACGCGTAAAAAAAGCCATAGGATGATGTGTGGTGCGTACGTACAACTATTCGTGACCGACGTCCAGGTTGGCGTTGTGAACGAGGCCAGTAGACCGCTATTCAGTGCAGCAAACAACCGGCCAGTGCAATCCTCGTGTTCCCGAGTGTGTCGGCGTCTATCTGTGCCTATCCACCACAGCCAGGAATGACCCGAAGCAACTGACGCAGACGGACTGGGCGAACCCGCCGAGGCATTAGCAACACTACCCATTCTTGTGCTAAGCAAGCACTTAACATTCTAGAATATTCTAGATGATGTGTTGAATCATATAGTAATCCCTGCTTATCTGGTTGAGGTCGTTCAATAAGATTTAAGGTTTTTTTTCTCGAATACATGAGGTCGCGTATCATTCCATTGATAGGGTGAGAGAGAATACAAGGTTGGCGTCCTGGGTATCGTGCATATTAGATGGCGGTACCCAGGCGCAGATGTGAGCAGAGAGAAGTAGGAGGATGCTCAGCCTCGATAGTTACATTTTATGTTACAAGAATGGTCGGATCGAGCCCTTTGGCACCGGCTCTTGCCCATAGTTTCGCCTCCTGTTTGATGTCGTTGAGAAGTCTGCAGTAGGAGGGTGTTATGTTGTCGAAGAGGACTGCGTTGCGGTGCTTCCAGATGGCCCAGGATGTGAGGATGATAAGGGAGTTAAGTCCTTTGCGTAGGCTCGCCGGCACGTTTGTCTTTGTCGCAGTGCACCAGTCAAAGAAGCCGGTGCTGCCAGCGGGCGGTATTGTGGGTATGCGGCACTAGGCCAAGATGTCATGCCAAATAATGCGCGAGAAGATGCACCCAATGAGGAGGTGGTGGAGAGGTTCGTCGTCCTGGCCGCACAGTTTGCAGATGGGTCGTGCGGCAGGTCGTGTCGCGCACGACGGTCGGCGGTCCAACATCGATTGAGGGAGGCTAGCCAGAGAAAGATCTTCACATTGGAGGGAGCCCAAGTCTTCCAGATGAGCTACCGGTAGGGTGCGGTGGTAGCCCCAAGGAATGGCGTGTGGTAGGCAGACCATGCCGTGTAGTTGCCATCGATAGTCCACTTCCAGGAGAGCTTATCTGGCTCCTCGGAGAGTTCAATGCCTTGGAGTAATCTCCATAGCTCAACATACTCGATGACCGCAAGGGGGTTTAGGTTGCCATGGATGTCCGCGATCCAGCCACGATCGGTGAGAGCCTCACTAACAAGTTGTCGTCCTCTGCGTCGCCTCGGGATGAGGGAGGATAAGGTGGGCGCGATCTCAGGGATAGATTTACCATGGAGCCAATGATCCTGCCAGAACTTGCAGGTGTTGCCGTCACCGAGGGTCCAAGTTGTCGAGGCATGAAAAAGCTGAGAAGCCTTAGGGTCGGATGGCAGATGGAGATGTTTCCAGGTGCGTGCGAGGTCAGTGTGCTGCAGCCAGAGCCAGCGTGTGCGTAAAGCAACTCCGGTGCGGTGTAGGTCACGAATCACCAGTCCACCGAGCGTTAGGGGGCGACACACCTTTTGCCAGGACACAATGCAGCAGCCAATATGTGCATCTTTGTTACCATGCCAGAGGAAATCGCAGATTAGCCGGTTGATCTTCTTCAAGATGGATGGGTTGATCGCCAGTGCGAGCAAGATATGCACCGGCATGGAAGAGAGGACGTGGTGGGCAAGAGCTAGCCATTGGCCACGTGACAGCAGAGAAGCTTTCCATGTAGCTAGTTTCTTGGAGAGTTTGTCGACGAGTGGTAGGAGCGCATAAGCCAACACCTTGTAGGTTGAGAGGGGTAGCCTGAGGTATTTGATGGGAAAATCCACGATTGGGCAGGAGAAGGAGGCCCCAATGGTGGCGAGCTGGCCGTCGGTACACCTGATGGGTGATGCCAAGCATTTGAAGAAGTTGGTTCGAAGGCCGGATGCGCCGCCGAAAGCTTCGAGTAGCTACTTGATGGCGTTGAGCTCGTGAGCGTCGGGGTGGCAAAAAATGAGCACATCATCGGCGAACATGGAGATGATCGACGCGGCATGGCATGTGATGAGGCGCTGCAGGATGCCCTGCTGTGTGGCGTACTCAAGAAGTGAGTTAAGCTTGTCGATCACCAAGGTGAACAACATGGGGGAGACCGGATCGCCTTGGCAGTCCCTGGGCATGGGCGATCGGCGGTCCCGGGTTGCCGTTGACGAGGACACACATGGAAGCAGTGGATAGTAGGATAGAAATCCATTTGCACCACTGCTGGCCAAAGCCGAGGTGGCAGAGTGTCTCAAGGAGGAATGGCCATGCCACCGTGTCGAAAGCCTTGGTGATGTCCAACTTGAGAAGCATGCGCGGCACCTTGAGGTTGTGGAGGAGCCTCGCCGTTTGTTGGACGAGGAGGAAGTTGTTGTGCCCACTTCTCCCAACGATGAATGCACTTTGATTGGTGGATACCATGTCACATAGCCGTGGCGCAAGCCGGAGAGAGAGAACCTTCGCGAAGAGCTTTGCAATGAGGTGGATTAGGCTAATTGGTCGGTACTTCGCGATCGTCAACGCGTCCGGTTTCTTGGGTAGTAGGGTGAGGAGCGCCTCGTTGAGCTTGCGAAACCCCATGCCATTCATAGTGTACAACTTGTCGAACGCGACACAAATATCCTCCTTGATGATGGCCCAACAGGAGCGCAAGAATTCCGCCGTAAATCCATCCGGGCCCGGTGCCTTTCCTGTGGGCATCAGCTTGATCGCGTGCCATACTTCGTCCTTAGTGAATGGTTCCTCTAGTGACAAAAGGTCAAAGCGACGAGGGTCGAGGGTGTGCTCGCACAAGACCAGGGATCCAATGGTGGTGGAGAAGTGAGAGAATGTCGTGCGGGCCATGCCGGGGTCGTCACTGATGAAGGAGCCTTCATGGTGTTCCCAAGGATGTAGTTTTTGACTTCTATGGGAAGCATAAATCTTGAGGAAGGCCGTGTTTGTATCCCTCTCCTTGAGCCATGAGAAACGTGCACGTTCATGCAATGCATCGCTCAAGAGAGGCTAAGCCCAGTTACTTGCGCTTTAGCTCCCGCCGTAGCCACGTTTCGCTGGTGGAGAGTGGGCGTGTGTCTTCGGCAACGTCGAGGCGGTAGATGAGCTCGTGGGAGACGAGAAGTTGCATGGAGATCCTGCCGGTCAAGCGTGAGCTCCAGCTTCGTAGCACGCCTGCCGTGGCTTTGAGCCTATCATATATCCGTATGAATGGGTCAGGGTCGGGGTTGTCGGAGTTCCAAGTGGTCGAAACTGTCTGGTGGAATCCCTCAAGTCTGGTGCAGTGAGGGGTGCCCCGACATCGCGGTGATTTCGCGTGATGAGGAGGTAGAGGGGGAGGCCGTTGCCGGCGAGGGGGTGCCCGCAGCAATGGGGCCGAAGAGGAGGTGGGTAACGGGGAGCCGGGCTTGGACGGCGCAGGTTGGCTTGGTCCAACCACGCTTGATGCGAAGGAGCTTGCGGTGATCGGGGAGGAGGTCTGTGGCTGCTTGGAAGGAGCCGTGGGAGTAGGGACACGGCGTGGTGCAGATCCTGGCGATGTGGCCGAAGAAGCGGCACAACCGGGAGCGGACGTCGCGGCACAACCGGCAGCGGATGTCGTGGCCTGCACTCAGAGTGGGGGTGGAAGCCGAGAGAGCTGGGGCACTCGCCGGGAGGTGGCGGCGACGGGTCGCGGCACGCTCCAGGGTTGCGGCGACGACACCGGGGGTTGCACGGAGAACGCTGCCTCTTGCCGCCTGTGGCGACCCTCCAGCCGTCGTCCAGGTCGGCCTCGTGCCCATGGTCCACACGGTGGACCTCGGAGGGAGGGATACGGCGCATGACTGACGGCGATGGCGTGGGTGGAGGAGGGGACTGGCAAGGGGGCATCGAGCGGAGCACGTTGAGGTAAGATGGGGCCTCAGATCTGGTGGAGGAGAGAATCGACTCCATCCATCTCAGCTCACGGATGCAGCCGTCGGGCGAGGCGGCCATCAGGCGAGGTGGGTGATGGCGTCAGAGTGGCGGACGTCGCGAGCAGGTGGGCATCGGGGCCGGAGTGGCCAGCGGCGCAAGGAGGGCTTGGCGCTTGGAGCGGAGCGGAGCTGGATGCTCTTGCGACGTGAATAAAGTGCTAAGAGGAATGTTCTAAAAAAGGCTGCCTGTCTCGACACCGCTCCAGTGAAAAGTGGCATGAAAGATATGTGAGAGGGGGAGAGGGGGCAATGATATATGGGCCGGAGGAGTAGTATGCTCACGAGTATCAAAAGAGGGCTAAAGGAGAGAATAAATTTAGATATGAAGGGCCATAGTGTAGAACATGTAAATTGCACCACTCTTATTTCTAGGATCAAGAATAAGGAAGTCCTAGATTGATGGCAACAAAGTTATTTAGAGCTATTCACTCGAGGACCACACACAAGGGGGGGTGATCCTGCGCGTAGCATACTTTGATAAAATCTTATTAGAAGTTTTATTGTGATAAATTCTTATGTTAATTATTTTCTTATTTTAGCACCTACCTTTTTGACTGGCACCACACTTGTCATGGCCACCGGTGTGTGTTGTTGGGGAACGTAGTAATTTCAAAAATTTCTTACGCACACACAAGATCATGGTGATGCATAACAACGAGAGGGAAGAGTGTGTCCACGTACCCTCGTAGACCGAAAGCGGAAGCATTAGCACAACGCGGTTGATGTAGCCGTACGTCTTCACGATCCGACCGATCAAGTGCCGAACACACGGCACCTCCGAGTTCTGCACACGTTCAACTCGATGACGTCCCTCGAACTCCGATCCAGCTGAGCTTACGTCAGCACGACGGCGTGGTGATGATGTTGATGTTCTACCGTCGCAGGGCTTTGTCTAAGCACCGCTACGATATTATCAAGGTGGACTATGGTGGAGAGGGGCACCACACACGGCTAAAAGATCCAAGAGATCAATTGTTGTGTCTATGGGGTGCCCCTGGCCACGTATATAAAGGAGTGGAGGAAGGGGAGAGGGCCGGCCCCTATGGCGCGCCCTGGAGGAGTCCTACTCCCATCGGGAGTAGGATTCCTCCCCTTCCAAGTATTAGGAGTAGGGGACAAGGAAGGGGAAGAGGGAAGAGAAGGAAGGAGGGGGCGCCGCCCCTCCCCCTAGTCCATATCGGACTAGTCATTGGGGGGGGGGGGCGCAACCTGCCTCTCTCTCTCTCTCCCAAAGCCCAATAAGGCCCATATACTTCTTCCCCCGTATTCCCGTAACTCCCCGGTACTCCGAAAAATACCCGAACCACTCGGAACCTTTCCAATGTCCGAATATAGTCGTCCAATATATCGATCTTTATGTCTCGACCATTTTGATACTCCTCATCATGTCCCCGATCTCATTCGGGACTCCGAACTACCTTAGGTACATCAAAACACATAAACTCATAATATAACCGTCATCGAACTTTAAGCGTGCGGACACTACGGGTTCGAGAACTATGTAGACATGACCGAGACATGTCTCCGGTCAATAACCAATAGCGGAACCTGGATGCTCATATTGGCTCCTACATATTCTACGAAGATCTTTATCGGCCAAACCGCATAACAACGTACATTGTTCCCTTTGTCATCGGTATGTTACTTGCCCGAGATTCGATCGTCTGTATCTTAATACCTAGTTCAATCTCGTTACCGGCAAGTCTCTTTACTCGTTCCGTAATACATCATCGTGCAACTAACTCATTAGTTGCAATGCTTGCAAGGCTTAAGTGATGTGCATACTCAAGTGGGCCTAGAGATACCTCTCCGACAATCGGAGTGACAAATCCTAATCTCGAAATACGCCAACCCAACAAGTACCTTCGGAGACACCTGTAGAGCACCTTTATAATCACCCAGTTACGTTGTGACGTTTTTTAGCACACAAAGTGTTCCTCCGGTAAATGGGAGTTGCATAATCTCATAGTCATAGGAACATGTATAAGTCATGAAGAAAGCAATAACAACAAACTAAACGATCAAGTGCTAAGCTAACGGAATGGGTCAAGTCAATCACATCATTCTCCTAATGATGTGACCCCGTTAATCAAATGACAACTCTTTATCTATGGCTAGGAAACATAACCATCTTTGATCAGTGAGCTAGTCAAGTAGAGGCATACTAGTGATGCTCTGTTTGTCTATGTATTCACACATGTATTATGTTTCCGGTTAATACAATTCTAGCATGAATAATAAACATTTATCATGATATAAGGAAATAAATAATAACTTTATTATTGCCTCTAGGGCATATTTCCTTCAGTCTCCCACTTGCACTAGAGTCAATAATCTAGTTCACATCACCATGTGATTTAACACCAATAGTTCACATCACCATGTGATTAACACCCATAGTTCACATCGTCATGTGAACAACACCCAAAGGGTTTACTAGAGTCAATAACCTAGTTCACATCGCTATGTGATTAACACCCAAAGGGTACTAATGTGTGATCATGTTTTGCTTGTGAGAGAAGTTTAGTCAACGGGTCTGCCACATTCAGATCCGTATGTATTTTGCAAATTTCTATGTCAACAATGCTCTACAAGGAGCTACTCTAGCTAATTGCTCCCAGTTTCAATATGTATCCAGATTGAGACTTAGAGTCATCTAGATTGATGTAAAAAGCTTGCATCGACGTAACTCTTTACAACGAACTCTTTTATCACCTCCATAACCGAGAAATATTTCCTTAGTCCTCTAAGGATAATTTTGACCGCTGTCCAGTGATCTACTCCTAGATCACTATTGTACTCCCTTGCCAGAAAGATGCTAAGGTATACAATAGGACTGGTAAACAACATAGCATACTTTATAGAACCTATGACTAAGGCATAGGGAATGACTTATCATTCTCTTTCTATTTTCTACTGTGGTCGGGTTTTGAGTCTTTACTCAACTTCATACCTTGCAACATAGGCAAGAACTCCTTCTTTGACTGTTCCATTTTGAACTACTTCAAAATCTTGTCAAGGTATGTACTCATTGAAATAACTTATCAAGCATCTTGATCTATCTCTATAGATCTTGATGCTCAATGTGTAAGCAGCTTCATCGAGGTCTTTCTTTGAAAAACTCCTTTCAAATACTCCTTTATGCTTTCCAGAAAATTCTACATTCTTTCCGATCAACAATATGTTATTCAGATATACTTATCAAAAATGTTGTAGTGCTCCCACTCACTTTCTTGTAAATACAGGCTTTACCGCAAGTCTGTATAAAACCATATACTTTGATCACTTTATCAAAGCATATATTCAAACTCCGAGATGCTTGAACTAGTCCATAGATGGATCGCTGGAGCTTGCTCACTTTGTTAGCACCTTTAGGGTCGACAAAACCTTCTGGTTGCATCATATACAACTCTTCTTTTTAAGAAATCCATGAAGGAATACAGTTTTGACATCCATTTGCCAGATTTCATAAAATGCGGCAACTGCTAACATAATTCGGACAGACTTTTAAGCATCGATACGAGTGAGAAAATCTCATCGTAGTCAACACCTTGAACTTGTCGAAAACACTTTGTGACAATTCGAGCTTTGTAGATAGTAACACTACTATCAGCGTCCGTCTTCCTCTTGAAGATCGTTTATTCTTAATGACTCACCGATCATCGGGCAAGTTAATCAAAGTCCATACTTTATTCTCATACATGGATCCAATCTCAGATTTCATGGCCTCAAGCCATTTCGCGGAATCTGGGCTCATAGTTCGTAGGTTCGTCATGGTCAATTAACATGACCTCCAGAACAGGATTACCGTACCACTCTGGTGCGGATCTCACTCTGGTTAACCTACGAGGTTCGGTAGTAACTTGATCTGAAGTTACATGATCATCATCATTAGCTTCCGCACTAATTGGTGTAGGAGTCACAGAAACAGATTTCTGTGATGATCTACTTTCCAATAAGGCAGCAGGTACAGTTACCTCATCAAGTTCTACTTTCCTCCCACTCACTTCTTTCGAGAGAAACTCCTTCTCTAGAAATGATCCATTCTTAGCAACAAATATCTTGCCTTCAGATCTGTGATAGAAGGTGTACCCAACAGTTACTTTTGGGTATCCTATGAAGACGCACTTCTCTGACTTGGGTTTGAGCTTATCAAGATGAAACTTTTTCACATAAGCATCGCAACCCCAAACTTTAAGAAATGACAGCTTAGGTTTCTTGCTAAACCACAATTCATACGGTGTCGTCTCAACGGATTTAGATGGTGCCCTTTTTAATGTGAATGTAGCCGTCTCTAATGCATAACCCCAAAACGATAGTGGTTAATCGGTAAGAAACATCATAGATTGCACTATATCCAATAATTGTACAATTATGACGTTCGGACACACCATTATGCTGTGGTGTTCTAGGTGGCATGATTTTGTGAAACTATTCCACATTGTTTTAATTGAAGACCAAACTCGTAACTCAAATATTTGTCTCTGCGATCAGATCGTAGAAACTTTATTTTCTTATCACGATGATTTTCCACTTCACTCTGAAGTTCTTTGAACTTTTCAAATGTTTCATACTTATGTTTCATTAAGTATATATACCCATATCTGCTCAAATCATCTGTGAAGGTCAGAAAATAACGATACCCGCCGCGAGCCTCAACACTCATCGGACTACATACATCGGTATGTATTATTTCCAATAAGTTAGTTGCTCGCTCCATTGTTCCGGAGAACAGAGTCTTAGTCATCTTGCCCATGAGGCATGGTTTGCAAGCATCAAAATGATTCATAATCAAGTGATTCCAAAAGCCCATCATCATGGAGTTGCTTCATGCGCTTTACACCAATATGACCTAAACGGTAGTGCCCCAAATAAGTTGCACTATCATTATTAACTTTGCATCTTTTGGCTTCAATATTATGAATATGTGTATCACTACGATCGAGATCCAACGAACCATTTTCATTGGGTGTATGATCATAGAAGGTTTTATTCATGTAAACAGAACAGCAATTATTCTCTAACTTAAATGAATAACCGTTTTGCAATAAACATGATCAAATCATATTCATGCTCAACGCAAATGCCAAATATCATTTATTTAGGTTTAACACTAATCCCGAAAGTATAGGGAGTGTGCGATGATGATAATATCAATCTTGGAACCACTTCCAACACACATCGTCACTTCACCCTTAACTAGCCTCTATTTATTCTGTAACTCCTGTTTCGAGTTACTAATTTTTAGCAACCGAACAAGTATCAAATACCCAGGGGCTACTATAAATACTAGTAAGGTACACATCAATAACCTGTATATCAAATATACCCTTGTTCAGTTTGCCATCCTTCTTATCCACTAAATATTCAGGGCATTTCCGCTTCCAGTGACCAGTCCCTTTGCAGTAGAAGCACTTAGTCTTAGGCTTAGGTCCAGACTTGGGCTTCTTCACTTGAGCAACAACTTGCTCACCGTTCTTCTTGAAGTTCCCTTTCTTTCCCTTTACCCTTTTCTTGAAACTAGTGGTCTTGTTAATCATCAACACTTGATGCTCTTTCTTGATTTCTACCTTCATCGATTTCATCATCATGAAAAGCTCGGGAATCGTTTATGTCATCCCTTGCATACTATAGTTCATCATGAAGTTCTACTAACTTGGTGATTGCGACTAGAGAATTCTGTCAATCACTATTTTATCTGGAAGATTAACTCCAACTTGATTCAAGCGATTGTAGTACCTAGACAATCTGAACACATGCTCACTGCTTGAGCTATTCTCCTCCATCTTTTTAGCTATAGAACTTGTTGGAGACTTCATATCTCTTAACTCGGGTATTTGCTTGAAATAGTAACTTCAACTCCTGGAACATCTCATATGATCCACGACGTTCAAAACGTCTTTGAAGTCCCGATTCTAAGCTGTTAAGCATGGTGCATTAAACTGTCAAGTACTCATCATATTGAGCTAGCCAAACATTCATGACGTCTGCATCTGCTCCTGCAATAGGTCTGTCACCTAGCGGTGCATCAAGGACATAATTCTTCTGTGCATCAATGAGGATAATCCTCAGATCATGCATCCATTCCGCATCATTGCTACTAACATCTTTCAACTTAGTTTTCTCTAGGAACATATCAAAAAATAAAACAGGGGAGCTAAACGCGAGCTATTGATCTACAACATAGATATGCTAATACTACCAGGACTAAGTTCATGATAAATTAAAGTTCAATTAATCATATTACTTAAGAACTCCCACTTAGATATACATCCCTCTAATCATCTAAGTGATCACGTGATCCATATCAACTAAACCATAACCGATCATCACGTGAAATGGAGTAGTTTTCAATGGTGAACATCATTATGTTGATCATATCTACTATATGATTCACGCTCGACCTTTCGGTCTCAGTGTTCCGAGGCCATATCTGCATATGCTAGGCTCGTCAAGTTTGACCTGAGTATTCTGCGTGTGCAAAACTGGCTTGCACCCGTTGTAGATGGACGTAGAGCTTATCACACCCGATCATCATGTGGTGTCTGGGCACGACGAACTTTGGCAATGGTGCATACTCAGGGAGAACACTTTTATCTTGAAATTTAGTGAGAGATCATCTTATAATGCTACCGTCAATCAAAGCAAAATAAGATGCATAAAAGATAAACATCACATGCAATCAATATAAGTGATATGATATGGTCATCATCATCTTATGCTTGTGATCTCCATGTCCGAAGCACCGTCATGATCACCATCGTCACCGGCGCAACACCTTGATCTCCATCGTAGCATCGTTGTCGTCTCGACAACTATTGCTTCTACGAATATTGCTACCGCTTAGTGATAAAGTAAAGCAATTACAGGGCGATTGCATTGCATACAATAAAGCGACAACCATATGGCTCCTGCCAGTTGCCGATAACTCGGTTACAAAACATGATCATCTCATACAATAAAATATAGCATCATGTCTTGACCATATCACATCATAACATGCCATGCAAAAGCAAGTTAGACGTCCTCTACTTTGTTGGTGCAAGTTTTACGTGGCTGCTATGGGCTGAGCAAGAACCGTTCTTACCTACGCATCAAAACCACAATGATAGTTCGTCAAGTTAGTGCTGTTTTAACCTTCTCAAGGACCGGGCGTAGCCATACTCGGTTCAACTAAAGTTGGAGAAACTGACACCCGCCAGCCACCTGTGTGCAAAGCACGTCGGTAGAACTAGTCTCGCGTAAGCGTACGCGTAATGTCAGTCTGGGCCGCTTCATCCAACAATACCGCCGAACCAAAGTATGACATGCTGGTAAGCAGTATGACTTGTATCACCCACAACTCACTTGTGTTCTACTCGTGCATATAACATCAACGCATAAAACCAGGCTTGGATGCCACTGTTGGGGAACGTAGTAATTTCAAAAATTTCCTACGCACACGCAAGATCATGGTGATGCATAGCAACGAGAGGGGAGAGTGTGTCCATGTACCCTCGTAGACCGAAAGCGGAAGCGTTAGCACAACACGGTTGATGTAGTCGTACGTCTTCATGATCCAACCGATCAAGTACCAAACGCATGGCACCTCCGAGTTCTACACACGTTCAACTCGATGACGTCCCTCGAATTCCGATCCAGCCGAGCTTTGAGGGAGAGTTCCGTCAGCACGATGGTGTGGTGACGATGTTGATGTTCTACCGTCGCAGGGCTTCGCCTAAGCACCGCTACGATATTATCGAGGTGGACTATGGTGGAGAGGGGCACCGCACACGGCTAAAAGATCCAAGAGATTAATTGTTGTGTCTATGGGGTGCCCCCTGGCCACGTATATAAAGGAGTGGAGGAAGGGGAGAGGGCCGGCCCCTATGGCGCGCCCTGGAGGAGTCCTACTCCCACCGGGAGTAGGATTCCTCCCCTTCCAAGTAGTAGGAGTAGGGGACAAGGAAGGGGAAGAGGGAAGAGAAGGAAGGAGGGGGCTGTAACACCCCGGATGTAATTTACCATATTTGTATTCCAACTCTTGCCATTTTCGGCTCTAAGTTATGTATTCCCTCGTGGTTGGGTTTTGTCTTCGTTTTGCATTTTGTTCATGTCATGCATCTCATATCATGTCATCATGTGCATCGCATTTGCATACGTGTTCGTCTCATGCATCCGAGCATTTTCCCTGTTGTCCGTTTTGCATTCCGGCGCTCCTACGTCCTCCGGCGTCCCCTTTTGCCTCTTTTCGTGTGCGGGTGTTAAACATTCTCGGAATGGACCGAGATTTGCCAAGCAGCCTTGGTACACCACCGGTAGACCGCCTGTCAAGTTTCGTGCCATTTGAAGTCCGTTTGATACTGCAACGGTTAACCGAGGAACCGTAAAGGCCTCATGTTGTTGCAGCCCAACACCCCTCCAGAGTGGCCCAAAACCCATCCAAACCCTCTCCATCCTCTCGGCCGTTCGATCACGATCGCATGGCCGAAAACTGCACCTCATTTGGACTCTCCTAGCTCCCTCTACCTATAAATATGTGCATCTCCTCAAAAATCCGGATCCCGAAACCCTAGCCCCGCTGCTCCGCGCCGGACACGTTCGCCGCCGGCCGGACGCGTTCGCCGCCGCGCCCCAGCCACTCCGGAGCCGCCACGTGGCACCCCGGAACCCCCGCGCCGCCGGCCTGCCCGGGCCCGAGGCCGGCTCCCGAGGCCCGCGCGTAGCCGCCCGCCTCCTCGCGCCTCCACACCGCCCATGCCGCCACGGCTTCGCCGGCGCTGAGCCTCGCCTCCACCGGCCGCCGCGACTGCCTCGCCGCCGTCCGCCGCCGCTTCCCTCCACCGCGCGCCACCCGGGAGCCGCGGCGCTGCCCAGCTCCTCCTTGCCGCGCCGCCCGAGGACGAGGACTCCGGCGAGCTCCCCTAGCTCCGGCCACCGCGTGGAGAACTCCGGCGAACCTCCTTCTCCGATCATCCTCGTAAAGCGCGCACCAGATCCAGATCAGGAGACCTAGGGTTGACTTTGAAATATCTCTAAGTCTTTTTTTTATATATTCTGAAGCTCTGTTCATTGCATCATAACTCCGCATCCGTAGCTCCGTTTTGTGCATATGAGATATCAAAATGTTCATCATGATGTCCTCTTCATTTCGTTCCATTGCAGCATGCTTGTTTGAGTCCATCTTGATGCCCAAATTGTTGATGAAAGAGTGCTTCATAATGTTAGTTCCTGATACTTAGCAGATCTTGAGCATTTGTCATTTTTGCCATGATTATTGTGTGCTGCATATGGGCATGAGCTCTACATGTGTTTTGGGCTATGCCATACCATCTTTACAGGGGTGTATGTCATGTATTTTTGTGATCAATGTGGTGACTAGAACATGCATGCAAAGTAGCTCTCGTGATATTGCTGATTTCAGGGACTTAGAATTTCACTAAGTCATTTCCCTGCTGTTATTTTTATGCCATGTATTCATGTTGCTTCAGAGAGATCCATGCCTCTTTTGAGTATGTTCAGTAAGGGTGATTTTGACATATGGTTATGCTCTATCCATGCATGTCCTGTTTGCATTTATGGAGTGCCCTAGCATGACTCAATCTTGCTCTACTTTTGCTATAAAATGTTCCTGGCAGATTGTTTACGTGTTAATCGATTTTGCCAAGGTTGTTGTAGTTGATCCATGCATGCTATGAGATTGTTCTTGCCATGGTTAGCTACTCAATCATGTCTTCTTGCTGGGTGTATGCTTAGTTTGTCATGCAATGCCTTGTGTTGAGTGCATTGAGCTCGCAAACATGCCTTCATAATTCTGTTTATGCCATGTCTAGTTTTCTGCTAAGTCTGAATCTGTTAACGAAACTTGCTATGTTTACATGGGTGCCATCATATCTTCTGATCCTTTTTGGCTTAGGGTCAGTAAGGGACTTTTGTTATATGCTTTGAGTAGATTCATGCCATGCCTTGTTTTTCCATGTTATGTTCCTGTAGCATGTTGTTATCTTGCTCTAAACATTGCTTCTTGATGTTAATTCCTAACATGTTAGTATTTTCACCAAGTCTGTGATGCTGATATCTTTTGCACTTTTTCCATGCTTGTTTGAACCTGCTATTGTGTGATTTAGCCGTATCTCAGTGTTCATCTTTTGTCAAGCATCTTGAGTAGATCACTGCCATGTGCTTTGTTGCTATGTTGGAGTGCAGTAGCTTAGTTTCTTGTTGCATTCTAGATGGCATCGTGCTGTTAATCGCAGAATTGTGCCATCTTTGTTTTGCTTGCCATTTGCAAACCGTGCATCCGATTCCGGTGATCCTTATATCGATTCCGACCGAAATCAATTCATCTTTCCAGAGGCACTCTTGGTTTGCAAAGTTGAGTCCTGGTTCAATCTTTTCCTTCCGGAGCACACATATGCATTGCATATCACATCCCGCATATCATGCCATGTTTTGCATCATGTTGCTTGCGCATTGCACCGTGGTTGACTGTGGTTTCCTTTGCTTGTGTTCTTGCCTTGGGTAGAGCCGGGAGACGAGTTCATGATCGAGGGACCCGTTAAGTGCGCTTACGAGGATCAAGCTTACGTCAACTCGGAGAACTTTGCAGGCAAGATGACCATACCCTCGAAATCACTTCTATCTTTGCTTCCTAGTTGCTCGCTCTATTGCTATGCCGCGATACCTACCACTTGCTATATCATGCCTCCCATATTGCCATGTCAAGCCTCTAACCCACCTTGTCCTAGCAAACCGTTGTTTGGCTATGTTACCGCTTTGCTCAGCCCCTCGTATAGCGTTGCTAGTTGCAGGTGAAGATGGAGTTTGTTCCTTGTTGGAACATTATTATTGTTGGGATATCATTATTATATCTTGTTTACTTTAATGCACCTATATACTTTGTAAAGGGTGGGAGGCTCGGCCTTATGCCTGGTGTTTTATTCCACTCTTGCCGCCCTAGTTTCTGTCATACCGGTGTTATGTTCCTTGATTTTGCGTTCCTTACGCGGTTGGGTTATAATGGGAACCCCTTGACAGTTCGCCTTGAATAAAACTCCTCCAGCAAGGCCCAACCTTGGTTTTACATTTTCCTAACAACCTCTAACCTTCCCTTGGGTGTTCGCGAGCCCGAGGGTCATCTTTATTTTAAACCCCCCGGGCCAGTGCTCCTCTCAGTGTTGGTCCGAAACAGGCAGCCTGCGGGGCCACCTTGGGGCAACTCGAGTCCTATCGGGATTTGTCAGCACATCGGGCGGCTTTGCTGGTCTTGTTTTACCATTGTCGAGATGTCTTGTAACCGGGATTCCGAGTCTGATCGGGTCTTCCTGGGAGAAGGAATATCCTTTGTTGACCGTGAGAGCTTGTGATGGGATAAGTTGGGACACCCCTGCGGGGTTTTGAACTTTTGAAAGCCGTGCCCGCGGTTATGGGCAGATGGAAATTTGTTAATATCGGGTTGTAGAAAACCTGACACTTAACTTAATTAAAATGAATCAACAGCGTGTGTAGCCGTGATGGTCTCTTTTCGGCGGAGTCCGGGAAGAGAACACGGTTTCGGTTATGCTTGAACGTAAGTAGTTTCAGGATCACTTCTTGATCATTATAGTTTCTCGACCGTGCCTTGGCATCTCCTCTCGCTCTCATTTGCGTAAGTTAGCCACCATATATGCTAGTGCTTGCTGCAGCTCCACCTCACTACCTTTTACTACCCATAAGCTTAAATAGTCTTGATCGCGAGGGTGTGAGATTGCTGAGTCCCCGTGACTCACAGATTACTTCCAAAACCAGATGCAGGTGCCGACGAAGCCAGTACAGGGGATGCGACCGAACTCAAGTGGGAGTTCGACGAGGATTCAGGACGTTACTATGTTTCCTTTCCAGACGATCAGTAGTGGAGCCCAGCTGGGGCGATCGGGGACCTATGCATTTGGGGTTGTCTTTATTTTGGTTCCGTAGTCGGACCTTGATTGTATTCTGGATGATGTAATGCTATATTTCTATATTGTGTGAAGTGGCGATTGTAAGCCAACTCTGTATCTCTTTCTTATTCAGTACATGGGCTGTGTAAAGATTACCCCTCTTGCGACATGCCTACTATGCGGCTATGCCTCTAAGTCGTGCTCCGACACGTGGGAGATATAGCCGCATCGTGGGTGTTACTTGTTGGTAATCAGAGCCTTCCCCGACTTAGGAGCCCCCTGCTTGATCGAATCGCTGGCGTTGTTGAGTCTACAAAAAGGGTTTTGAGTCTTATAGGATTGTATATATAGGAGAGTAGGATTCTTTTTACTCCTCAGTCCCTTTGTCGCTCTAGTGAGGGCTCCTGACGTAGAGTTTTGACTCTTCTCTTCTCAAATTTCACGAATTTTTTCTAGGATCATGCGTGTATCTTGGAATCATTCCGATGGTTTTGTGACGAGAACATTGTTCTCGGTACCTCCTGAAATTTAGGGGTTGTGGCAGTGTCCCGGGGAGTTGAGTCGAGGTGTTGTCGTCACAATTTTATCGTTTTCGAACAAGAATGAATGAATGAATTCCAAAGTAAATGATCACACTTCCATAAATTGAGAAGCCACTTAGATAAAGGTAGAAGAATAAAATCAACAAGCTACGGATATGAGCAAATAATTGGTAAGGATTACCCAATCACAAACCAACTATTTGCGAAAAAACTACTAGAGCTACAAGAATTCCCACCTATGAAACTCCCGAAATTTTCTGGTTATGCAATCAGGTGTTGGGGATATAGGGGAAGCATAATATCTCACCCAAAACTAGCAAATCCTACATCCAGTTGTATCCATCCTTCAACACATAACCAAGAAACCTTCGGAAATCATTTACTTCAACCTTCGAAAAGCATCCATTATACGAATTATGGCAATACTCTCAAACTTAGCAAGGAAGTGCAGAATGTAATGGATAACATGGAATGCTGAGATGTGCATTGCACGACATGGTAATATAGAAACTGCCATATATATACCATTGGTCATACACACCGTACATAGCTTAGTACAAGCCCAGGCTAGAGTACAACTACGGTGAAAGACATTACATCTCATCGAAGGCATTCCAAGCTCCTATACATTATTTTTCTACACCTTCGGAGCGTGATACACACCAAGTTGTATCCCACGGTCACGCAGGACTGTGGAGAATACAACTACTACAATACTAGTGAAACTACTACTAGCTCAAACGGCTCCGTAGTAATCCTCATAGAAGTCACCACCAAAGCCTGGAAGTGGAACATGATCATCTAGGAACAGACGGTCCTGCGGAGCTTGCGGACCATAGGGACTCGGATGTGGCCTTGGTCCCACAGGTGGTGGCAGGCGGGGACCACGAGGAGGGGTGATGCCTCCTACATCGCGCCACTCCATACAATCTGGCAATCCAGACCGTACAGGGTACAGATCCCTCATGTCCATGTATCCTGCCTGCACCGCAGGTGCAAACCGAGGCAAAGTGGCCCAATGATCAGAACGAGTGTGGAAAAGCTCCATACGCAAGGCCCGATTTTCATGGTCCTTATCCTCGAGCATCTCGGCAGTGGTGCGGAGTAGTGACTCCTCATGTGTAGAGTCATAGTACAAGGCCTGATAGTACCCCTGTGCTCCGGGAAGTGAGGTTGGCATGTATCGGAAATCGGTGTTCTGTAGCAAGGCAGTCCTGGCTCGAATGATAGTCATCGTTGAATAGGCTGCATCCTGCACCGACATCTCAATAGTGACCCCAAGTCCATAGGAACAGTGAAGGGGCTCAGTGGCTCTAGGATAAGAGGGATATATCCTGACGATACAGAGGTACTGGCTCTGGTTGAAGTCTCTGAACTGCTCCTCGACGGTATATTCTGGATACCACCGATAGCCCGACTCAACCATCACTCAAACCAACATGGCCGTGTGGCCGGGCACATCAAGGCACTGGGTCAGACGAACCACTTGGTTCTGCGAACGGGTGGCCATCCGAAAGCACAGAATAATGCAAAGGCATTAGAATTTTCTAGGGGAAATCGGACATCATAACGGCTGTAAATGCTCAGAAAAAGATTTGAGACATCCACAACAGTTTGCAATACTACTCAACAACATCATACCAAGGTTCTTATTCAACTGGCAACATACTAAAAGTAGTAGAAACTGTACTGAGGCTTGTAACAACAATCCTATAAGCTACTACGGATTAGTAACACGTGAACCTGATAGAAGAAGAGAGCCTAGTCCTTAACCCACGTTGAATGAGAAGAGAATGACTCAGATCAGAGGGCATAAGGTAAAGGAGTAAAAGAGCCTTACGTTCCCTCCCACAATCAATTCCCCTACATATAACTAAAGCATTTCTAGACTTGACATCGACCAGTTTGGCTCAATGAACCTACAGGCAGTCTGGCTCTGATGCCAACGCTGTCAGGACCCTGATTCCAAGTGAGGGAGTCCTGGATTAGGGGGTGTTCGGATAGCCGAACTATACCTTCAGCCGGACTCCTGGACTATGAAGATGCAAGGTTGAAGACTCCGTCCCGTGTCCGGAAGGGACTTTCCTTGGCGTGGAAGGCAAGCTTGGAGATACGGATGTTCAGATCTCCTACTATTGTAACCGACTCTATGTAACCCTATCCCTCTCCGGTGTCTATATAAACCGGGGAGTTTTAGTCTGTAGGACAACATACACATCAACAATCATACCATAGGCTAGCTTCTAGGGTTTAGCCTTTCTGATCTCGCGGTAGATCTACTCTTGTACTACCCATATCATCAATATTAAGCAAGTAGGACGTAGGGTTTTACCTCCATTGAGAGGGCCCGAACCTGGGTAAAACTTCGTGTCCCTCGCCTCCTATTAACATCCGGCCTAGACGCACAGTTCGGGACCCCCTACCCGAGATCCACCGGTTTTGACACCGACATTGGTGCTTTCATTGAGAGTTCCTCCGTGCCGTCGCCATCAGGCCCGATGGCTCCTACGATCATCAATGGCGACGCAGTCCAGGGTGAGACCTTCCTCCCTGGACAGATCTTCGTCTTTGGCGGCTTCGCACTGCGGGCCAATTCACTTGGCCATCTAGAGCAGATCGAAAGCTACGCCCCTGGCCGTCAGGTCAGATTCGGAAATTTGAACTACACGGCTGACATCCGCGGGGACTTGATCTTCGACGGACTCGAACCACCGCCAAGCGCACCGCACTGTCATGACGAGCATGATCTAGCTCTGCCGCCGAACAGTGCCCTGGAGGCCGCACCCGCATCGGCTCCGACCCTTAGTTCGGAGCCAACCGCGCCGATCGAGGATGGGCAGTTGGACGCCACCTCGGGGGCTGTGATCCCAACGGTGGTTGGGCCGAACACCAGCCCCGTACTCTGCGAGACTCGTGACTCCATGGAGCTAGATTCTTCTCCGAACTCTGAACCCTCCGCGCCCCTACCGATCGAATCCGATTGGGCACCGATCATGGAGTTCATGGCCGCGGACGTCTTTCAGCACTCGCCTTTCGGCGATATCCTGAAGTCACTGAAGTCTCTCTCTTTATTAGGAGAGCCCTGGCCGGACTACGGTCAGCAAGTTTGGGGTACGGACGATGAAGAAATTCAAAACCCACCCACCACCCACTTTGTAGACACTGTCGATGACTTAACCGACATGCTCGACTTCGACTCCAAAGACACCGATGGTATGGACACCGATGAAGGAGATGATGAAGAACCAGCGCCTACTAGGCCCTGGAAAGCCACCTCGTCATATGACATATACATGGTGGACACCCCAAAGAGGGAGAGGGCGATGGAACAACGGAGGATGACCCCTCCAAGAAACAGCCCAAGCGCCGGCGTCAGCGGCGCCGCTCAAAATCCCGCCAACACAAAAACGGAGATTCCAGCACGGGAGATGATAATACTCCGAAGAGTGCCCAAGAAAACCCCCTCCAGCAAGGTTTAGCACAGGAGGATGGAGAAACCAGCCCTCATGACAGAGCGGCTGATAGAGAGGTCGAGGACGATAATTATATGCCTCCCTTCGAAGACGAGGTAAGCCTCGACGACAATGAATTTGTCGTGCCAGAGGATCCCGTTGAGCAAAAGCGTTTCCAACGCAGGCTTATGGCCACGGTAAGAAGCCTCAAGAAAAAGTAGCAACAGCTCCGAGCTGATCAAGATTTGCTGGTTGACAGATGGACCGAAGTCCTTGCGGCCGAAGAGCATAAACTCGAATGCCCGTCCAAGAGTTACCCAAAGCGCAGGTTGCTACCCCAATTAGAGGAGGAAGCACTTGATGCGGCCGAACGGCCACCTCGTGGCCGCGACAGAGAGGCCTCCCGGCCCTCCACTCAAGCCGCACCCCGTACCAAGGCACGGGAATATGCGCCGGACTTACGAGACATGTTGGAGGACAAGGCAAGGAAAACACGATCGATCTACGGATCACATGGGCACCCCACGGCTCGAGACGGTAACCATCACACCGGCCACAAATTCGGCAGGGCCGAACACAACAGACAAAACTCATTGGAGCTACATCATGATATCGCCCAGTACAGAGGCGCCGCACACCCACTGTGCTTTATAGATGAAATAATGGATCATCAAATCCCCGAGGGTTTCAAACCCGTAAACATCGAATCATATGATGGCACAACAGACCCTGCGGTATGGATCGAGGATTATCTCCTTCATATCCACATGGCCCGAGGAGATGATCTCCATGCCATCAAATACTTACCCCTCAAGCTCAAAGGGCCAGCTCGTCACTGGCTCAAAGGCCTCCCCGAAAGATCCATTGGAAGTTGGGAAGAGCTCGAAGACGCCTTTCAGGCAAATTTTCAAGGAACTTATGTCTGACCTCCGGATGCGTACGATTTGAGTCATATAACTCAACAGCCCGGAGAGTCATCCCGAAAGCTTTGGACCAGGTTTCTCACTAAAAAGAACCAGATTGTCGACTGTCCGGATGCCGAAGCCTTGGCAGCTTTCAAGCATAGCGTCCGTGATGAATGGCTGGCCAAACACGTCGGCCAAAATAAGCCGAGAACGATGGCCGCATTAACAAACCTCATAACCCACTTTTGCGCGGGTGAAGATAGCTGGCTAGCCAGATGCAGCACCAGTGACCCCAGTACATCTGAAGTTAGAGATGGAAACGGGAAATCACGGCGCAACAGCAATAGCAAACGCCGGAATAAAGAAGACAACACGAAGGGCATGGCAGTAAATGCCGGATTCAAAAGCTCCCGGCCAGGTCAAAAGCCGCCCACTAAAGGCACCAGGGATGAACCGTCCAGCCTCAACGAAATTCTGGACCAGGTATGTCAGATACATAGTACCCCTAGCAAGCCCGCTAATCATACCCACAGAGAATGTTGGGTCTTCAAGAAGTCCGGCAAGCTCAACGCCGTACACAGGGGGGAGGATACACCAAGTGAAGATGAGGACGAGCCTCCCAAGCAAGACACTGGGGAACAAAAGAAATTCCCACCAGAAGTCAAAACAGTAAACGTACTACACATGATCAAGGAAAAAAACAATGCGGCACCCCCAGGAAAATATACCCAAGTGCCTGTCACTGCGAAGTCCTACCAATGGTCGTCTCAACCAATCATTTTCGACCATCGCGATTACTCAGCAAGTATCCGACACGCAGGATGGGCTGCCTTGGTATTAGACCCAGTAATTGGCGGATATCACTTCACATGAGTCTTGATGGACGGCGGCAGCAGCCTAAACCTAATATACCAGGATACAATCCGCGGGATGGGGTTAGACCCAACACAAATTCGCCATAGCAATACTACCTTCAAAGGAGTAACGCTAGGCCCAGGGGCTCGTTGTACGGGCTCCCTCCTACTACAAGTTATATTCGGCTCCCCCGATAACTTCCGTAGCGAGCATTTAACCTTCCACATCGCTCCGTTTTAAAGTGGCTATCAAGCACTGCTCGGGCGCGAAGCTTTCGCTCGCTTTAATGCAATACCACACTACGCCTCCCTCACACTCAAGATGCTCGGTCCACGCGGCATCATTTCAGTGCACGGAAATATCAAGCGATCTCTGCGCGCCGAAGAGAGTGAGGCTGCCTTGGCAGCCACACACTAAAGGCGCCCAGACTAGCCAAAGCACCCCATAGGTCGTCAAGACCTCAGACACAACTAATCGAGTCCGGCGCCGCTACTTATACCGAATAAATGGTCACACCCCTATTTACAAGGGGCTCAACGCGCGCAGACATGTGGCCATTCCTCCTCATTTTAATTATGCATAGTTTCTTTAATTATCCTTTTTGCACGACAACCTTTTTCACCTAAATTCCTCTCTTTTACAGACGATCATCATGCCACGCCCGTCCAGGATATGGCACAACGGAGACACAGGCGCAGACGTGCAGCAGGGACCCGCTCCCAGGATTCTTTTTAGATTAAGACCCTGCGTAAACCTTGTTTACTGTCTCTTGTTGATACATATCCACCGTTGAGAAGGATGCTGACGTCTTGGCATGTGGCCACGCCAGACCAATGCACGTACATGGACATAAGGGGCTTCTTACGAAGGCCATTATTTAGGCCCGGTTTATACCACAAAGACCGAATACCTTAGGGAGTGTTCGGCGTCACGAGTTTGTCCCTATATGCATCAGCTCCGAATCATTGTCTTTGGTCAAATGTTGGGTTTGCCCGGCTCCTGTGTTTTGGTGCCTTACGTTCCGCCTTACCGGCTAAGGTAGCACCAGGAGAACTACTGCGATTGTGCCCTGGTTCATCCGGACGAGCACCTCAGTAGAGAAAGCCGAAAACTGACTGTCATGATCTAGCGCGAGACTGGTCAACCACTCAATGACCCATGGGAATGTTAGAATTCCTCCGCCTTAATGAAGGGCCGCTTTCCGGCCAGGCATATACGCACCCTGGGATCGCGAGAGTGTGGAGCCACCAGGGGCTATCTAGTAGCCCCACTGTCAAACTCCTATGGCTAAGTGAAAGTGTTAAAGCATTATAGTCCGGTTGCCTCGCTCGCTCCGCTATCACCTCCTTAATAGGACCAAGACGTTGGGTTAAGTGTGAACGCATGTTTCTGCGAACACCTCCGCATTATATGCGTTGGGGTTGAAGCCGACGACTGCAATCTTTCAGGTTATACACATGTATACATAAACGGCCGCCCAGGAGGCATCACATTACTTTTAGGCAAAAGTATAAAAGTAGCCTTATGAAAATTTATAAAAGCATTTCGCTTACAATGAGATTACATGTCACTCAAACATAATATTTTTTTGAGCACTGGGTCTCTATCAAACGAGCACCCTCAAGAACTTTCTCAAAGTAGTGCTCAGCAGCCCTTCGACCTATGGCCGAATCCTGCGCTGCAACAGTGGTAGCATCCATCTCCGCCCAGTATGCTTTAGCACGGGCAAAGGCCATTCGTGCGCCTTCTATACACGCCGACCTCTTCATCGCATTAATGCGCGGCACCACGTCAAGGAACTACTGCACCAAGCCAAAATAGTTGTTCGGTTTTAGCCTTTCCGGCCATAGCTGATCCACAACAGACCTCATGGCGAGTCTGGACAACCTATTTAGTTCGGCCCATTCGGCTAGTTGGTCAGACAATGAAAGTGGACGCTCGGGAGAATGGAATTGTGTCCAAAACAGCTGGTCCACTTCACGGTCCGTCTGACCCTTGAAGTACTTGGCTGCATCAGCAGCGCTCGCTGCCAAATCCATATACGCATCCTTCGAACTCCACAGCCGATCCAGAGGGGCATACCATGGATCTCCGAACTTCCTCTGTAGCATAAAGGATTTCCCAGCTACAATATCCCTGGCTTCCTGCAGCTCCTCCTTCTTTGTCCTCATAGCAGAGCGGAGGTCTTTTCCCGTTGCAGCAGCCTTCTCAAGGTCCGATGCCTTCGCCTGGTTTTCCTTTTCAAGAGCTCGGCAACGGTCGACGGCGGCTTTCAATTCTACGGCCATATTGGCCATCTTATCCCGGCTCTCGCCATGCGCGGCCTTCTCGGCTCACAACTCTTCGGCCGCCTTCAAAGCAGCCGCATTACCCAATCTCGCTTGTTCCTTGGCTCGGGCAAGTTCCGCCCGCAAGGCTTCAACAGTGGCAGCTCCATCTGCAGTAATAACATGTTAAATATACTGGCTTCATGCTGCTCTTACTATGCGGCATTTACCAGATAATAACACCTACCCCGCGCCTCGTCAAGCCTTTTGTTAACAAGCTCGATGTCGGCATCTGCCGCATCCAACTGCCGTTTTAAATGGGCAAACTCGCTAGTCCGGCTAGCCACCGGAGCTTCCATCACCTGCTCAGAAAAGCAGTATGGTTACTACCTGGGATTATGATCCTCTGACCGTCGTCGTTCTCAACGACAACCAGAGTCTCAGGGGCTATTATCTACACAGGGCACACTTAGCATGTGCAGGACTATCATACATTATTTTACGTACCTCAAAACCTGTCAGTAGACTCATAAAAGCTTTATGCAATCCGCTTTCAGCGGACGAGGTTCTCTCCATCACCGTATTCATCAGCACACAGTGTTCATCTGAGATGGCCGCTCGCCCCACCAACTCCCTCAGAACATCCGACCGCACACTAGACGGTGCCGGACTCGTTTGTCTGCTCTCTTCGGGAGCCAGACACTGGGAACTTCGGGGGTCGATGGGATTATCTTCTGGCCTCGCTGGACTCGGAGAGGCCCTCCGCGACGACACTTCAGGGTCGCCCGCTTCCGGAGCGGAGGAGTCCGGAGGAGGCGTTTCGCTCTCCATCATCTCTGGAAGAAGATCCCCCGAAGACGAGCTCATTTGAGAGGGGCTAAGGCCCGAACTGCAAAGATACATGCAGTGGTTACCTTCTCAGAAGAAAAGACGACATATCTGTACTATCAAGTTATTTTGGGTCACTTACGACTCGTGGGAGAATTGATCCCCCCGCGGACTTTGTGCGGCAACCGCACCCCCGGGGTAGGACCCTCTGTCGGAGACTTCTTCTCCCGTTTGGAAGATTTGGCTTCCGAATCCCCAGACGCAATCCTTTTCCTCTTCTAATCATCTTCCTTCATGGAGACGCTCGCTACCACGGCTAGAGCGGACAGCGTTGGGGGCCCGCGACCGCCCGCATTTTCCTGCAAGGGCTCCAGGCAAGGTGCGGTCTGGAGCATCTTTTCCAATATCGGATTTTCCAAACCCTCAGGGAGGGGGGCCGAGCACCGAATCAACTTCCCCTTCATTAGCCAGTCCTGGTCAAAAAGCAAACTCTCAGAAATAACTTAGCATCAAAAGAGAGGTAGTACGCTCGGTCGTAAGACGCCTTACCTGCTCGGCGGCGCGGTTGCTACTCAGGCCCACGTCCTCGGTGATTTCCGGACACTCCACTTGAGGTCCGAAGAACGACTTGTACATCTCCTCGTGCGTCAGGCCGAGGAAATTTTGAATGGCACGCGGTCCCTCGGGATTGAACTCCCACAAGCGAAGAGGCCGGCGTTTGCAAGGCTGGACTTGACGAACCAGCATAACTTGTGTTACCGCGACCAAACTGAAATCTCCATTAAAGAGATCTTGAATGCGGCTTTGCAGTATAGGCACGTCCTTGGCCGGACACCAGCTCAATCCTCTGCTAATCCATGACATCAGTTGTGGAGGAGGGCACGGGCGGAAAACGGGGGCGGCCGCCCACTTGGCACTTCTAGGAGCCGTGATGTAGAACCACTCCTGTTGCCACAATTCAGACACCTCTGGAATGGAACCTTTGGGCCACGCAGCTCCCGTCATCTTGCGTATTGAGGCACCTCCACACGCCGCATGTTGCCCCTCGATCATCTTCGGCTTTACTTCAAAAGTCTTGAGCCATAGGCCAAAGTGAGGGGTAACCCGGAGGAAGGCCTCACACACAACAATAAACGTCATGATATGAAGAAAGGAGTCCGGAGCTAGATCATGGAAATCTAGCCCATAGTAAAACATCAAGCCCCTGACAAAAGGATCCAATGCAAGGCCTAGACCTTGGAGGAAGTGGGAGACGAACACGACGCTCTCGTTGGGTTCGGGGGAGGGGACGGCCTGCCCCCGAGGAGGCATCCGATGCAGAATCTCGACGGTCAGATATCTGGCCTCCCTCAACTTTTCGACGTCTTCTTCCGACGGAAGAAGGCACCCATCGGCGTTGAAGGCTAGATCCAGACATGACTAAAGGTTCGGAGCACCTGACCTGAACTTTGGGCGTTTGAGCTTGAGGTGGGGGAAGGATTCGATTGAGCACGGGAGGGAAAAATAAAAGGCCTCGTCCCTTTATAAAGAGGGTGGATATCGAGCGTCCTCTCCGTGTCCATTTGGACTTGCCTATGATCTAGGAGTCCTAGAAGCGGTTGGGTTACCCACGCCCGTATTGATGAGAATCTCGGAATAAGGGGACACAATCTCTGCTTTGACAAGACATGCCAAGGAAACCGCCTCGCATAATGCGTTGAGGTGGGATACTGAAACGACTCGGATAAAGGCTTGGCCGTGGTGTGTCACGCTACGGAATACGTCAACAGATTAGATTTGTGTAAATATTATTCTCTCTATGGCAATATGTGGAAACTTATTTTGCAGAGCCGGACACTATCTTTGTGTTCAAAATCTTCTATGAAGTACTTGGAGGAGCAACCTGCCTTGCAATGCCGAAGACAAACTGCGCGCCGGACCCGTCCTCATTGAAGCCTGGTTCAGGGGCTACTGAGGGAGTCCTGGATTAGGGGGCATTCGGATAGCCGAACTATACCTTCAGCCGGACTCCTGGACTATGAAGATGCAAGATTCAAGACTCCGTCCCGTGTCCGGAAGGGACTTTCCTTGGCGTGGAAGGCAAGCTTGGCGATACGGATCTTCAGATCTCCTACTATTGTAACCGACTCTATGTAACCCTAACCCTCTCCGGTGTCTATATAAACAGGGGAGTTTTAGTCCGTAGGACAACATACACATCAACAATCATACCATAGGCTAGCTTCTAGGGTTTAGCCTCTCTGATCTCGTGGTAGATCTACTCTTGTACTACCCATATCATCAATATTAATCAAGCAGGACGTAGGGTTTTACCTCCATCGGGAGGGCCCGAACATGGGTAATACTTCGTGTCCCTCGCCTCCTATTACCATCCGGCCTAGACGCACAGTTCGGGACCCCCTACCCGAGATCCGCCGGTTTTGACACCGACACCAAGTCACATCGATCTAGCCGGTAACACCTCATATCACATTGCGGCCTCACGCACGGTATCCCCACGGGTGTCACCTTACCATGGCCCGGGACCGTTTGCGCCTTTTGGCTCACGTATATGATAGTGTCGCTAGCATCCATATGACAGAGAACCCGGGCCGACATGGCTAGTCGTGAACCCAAAGCGGTACAGACCTATGGGAACAGGCATACATGAATCACATCGAGCATGTCGGTCATCAGCATGTGAATCCGGGCTGTAGCACTGGGCTAACAGGACTCCGGGGAACCCGGGCTGTAGCAGGCTAGGCAGGACTCCGGAAGTCACCGCGTGACATTTCCCCGAAGGGACAGACATAGGAACGAAGTGAAACACATGCCGGCCAGTCAAGTGTCCTGAGCAGTACTGATGGGCTAGCAGCACTCCGGTGAACCGGGCTGTAGCGGACTACTATGGCTCGAGGAACACTAGACTACATTTCCTCATAAGAGAGGCTGCCAAGGATAAACAACTAGATTGTCGGATCCCACACATACCAAGCATTTCAATCATACACACAATATGCTCGATATGTGCAAATACAACATGGCATCACAACAAAACTCTACAACTCAAGTACTTTATTTAAAGGATCCAAAGAGCCATACATAACATGTTTATACAAGTAGGGGTCACATGACCCGACACTCAAGTCATACAAGCATACAAGCACATGCAGAAGCAAATAGTCTGAGTACAGACACTAGAAAGCAAGAAGGCTTCTCGAAGCCTGTCTATCTACATAGGGCCCTCCATGGTCAGGATCACCACCCGGGTGACAAGTCACTCATCTACATCGAGATCTACATAAAACCCATCGGAGGGGGCGGTGTTGTCGTCTCAAAACAGTAATTAAGCAAACATGAGTACAAAGGTACTCAACAAGTCTTACATCAGAACCTACTATACATGCTCATTCTCAAGAAGGTGGTGGAGTTATTGCAGCAAGCCAGCTTTGACTCTTGGCTAAGCTATCCTACGGGACACCACTAGTAAAATAGTTTTCGCACACGAGTCCACTAATCACCAACACAATACTCCACCGGGGATCCTCCCTCGTCATCCTACGAGAAGTCCATCCTCGGTACTCACACTTATCTTGAGTCTTTTAGTAGTATCCATTAACTTGTCTATGAACTGTATAGGCAACCAAGTAGTCCTTTACCGCGGATGCGGCTATTCAAATAGATGATGTTAACCCTGCAGGGGTGTACTTCTTCATACACGCTCTCACCACTTACCGTCGTTTACACGACATGTACTCGGCAACCTTCAAGCGGAAGCCCAACGAGGGTGTCGGCCACGGCCTACCTAAACACTCAAGTCTCTAGTCCAGGTTTATCACCTATCCAGGTTCCATCTACAGGGAGTCCGGCCGAGGTTTCCACATATGGCCCCGAACGATGTGAATAGGGTCCCGAGACGCCAAACGGGCGCCCGGCATACCCGGCCATGGTGTATCTACTGCAACATAGCCCACCCCTAGGGTCAGCGCTACGCACGGCCGCCAACACATAACCTACAAACACCAAAAACTAATTGCAACTCCTGGACAGAGTACTAGGGTGATTAAGAAGCCGAGAGGGTCCATTGGTTTCGGGCCCAATGTATGGTAGTAACCGAATCTTAAATCACACATACAGATCTTAGTTCTTAGGGACGGACTCAATGAAACAACCCACCATGTACTCCTACATGGCCTCTCATCGATACCTTTACCAAATCATGTTCAACACATCCCTCACATTACCGACATAATTATTTCACTCTAGCCCATCACCCAGATGAACCAGACCTGACACAACTCTAAGCATAGCAGGCTTAGCAAGGTAGGAAACACAAACATGGCTCAATCAACTCCTACACATGCTAGTGGGTTTCATCTAGTTACTATGGCAATGACAGGTCATGCAGAGGATAAGGGTTCAACTACCGTAGCACACAGCAGTTTGAAACGATGTTGTCTTAATGCAGTAAATGAGAGCAGAGGCGAGAACATGGGATTGTATCGATATGATCAATGGGGCTGCTTGCCTGATGGAGTGGTAGTAGGGTACTGCCCTTCGGTTGGATACTCGGAGATATCCTCAGAGGCAGAACCTACCACGAAGGACACACAGAACATAGTTAACACATGACAATATGCAATAATATGATGCATGCTATGACATGGCAAAATGATGTGTCCTGCCTAATGCAATGTGAAACAAGTTGAAATGGGTCCATTTGAACCAAAGATTCAAATGGAAGTTAAAGTTCTTATGCATAATAAGTGTGTTAGCTTGTTTCACCTAAACAGCAAGGTTAAGGTGGTTTGTCATGCATGAAACCATTACAGATGGATAGATTGAATTTTTCTGATCATTTTTCATATATAATTTGTTTGATTTGGAGCTATGGTTGATTTTCTATGATTTTTAGAAGTTTTGGCTATTTTTTGGAATTTCCTATATAAAAATAAATCCAGAAAATGAATAATTGCGTCAGCACTGCGTCACTGTGACGTCAGCGAGTCAAAGGCTCCAGGGCCAGTCAAACCTGACTGGTGGGCCCCGTCTGTCAGTGTCTCAGCTAACTAACAGAATTAAGTTAGTACTAATTAACTGTCAGTGGGGCCTGGGCCCACATGTCAGTGACCTAAACTAACTAAAATTAGTTAACAGTAATCCTAAACTAATTAACAAGCCGGCCCCACCTGTCATAGGCTCAGGGGGGAGTCAACCTGGGCCCACACGGGTCAGGCGTGGTCAACTCGCCGGTCAGCGGGTCAAAGCCTGCCGGCGTTTAGCCGTCGGCGAGGCCAGACGCGGCGGCGCGCTACGGGATTTGCCCACAGGGCATCATTTGCTGTGCGGAGAGCAGCTACGGGCAGCTGGTGCTCGCCCGCATCCAGCCGTGGTGATGGCTTGGCCGGGGAGTGGTCGGAGCATCGCCGGCGACGAGCTTGGCGGAGGCTGAAGCTCAGGTCAGCTCGTGCGCATGGCTGCAGTGGCCTAGGCGGCATGGCGCTAGCACCTACAACATCTACGTGATGCGGTGAGCATGCTGGACGTGCCAGCGGGACCACTAAGCGGCCGGAGCTACGTCGGCGACGAGCTCAGGCGGCGGTGCGTTCGGACAGAAAAGGCACGGCGACTACAGAGCTCTAGCGACGAAGCGGAAAGAAGGGGGAGGAGCAGTAGCTCACTGGGAAGACGCAGAGAAGGTCAGCGTGCTCGGGGAAGGCTCGGTGCGGTCGGAACGGCGACGGGGATCTCGGCGGCCCGAGGTTGAAGACGACGACGGCGGGGACGATGCAGGGGCTCCGGCGTCGTGCGGCTTGGCTAGTCGACGTAGTCGACGACGGCGAACCGTCCGGACACGGTGAGAGGACGCGGGGACAGCGTTGGAAGTGGCTGCGGCGAGTGGCGGCGACGGTGACGGATCGGGCATCGTCGGGAAGGGCAAGAGAGAGGAGCCAGAGGGAAGAGTAAATGTCTGCGAGGTTGGGGAGAGAGAGGGGTTTCGTCCCACGTCGACAGCTCGACGAGGGGAGCGGCGAGGCGGCGGGCAGCTGCGTGGCACGCATGCTGTGCTGGCCGTCGAGCAGCTGCTTGCCTGCCTGGCCAAGCCAAGCAGCTCGCTGGAGCGTTGGCTGGGCTGGGCCGGCAGGTGGGCCTGCTGGGTGGGCGCCAGGCAAGCTTTTTTCTTTCTCTCTTTTCCTGTTTGTTTTATTTTTCTATTTTTTCTGTAACTTTAGGGCTTTATTAAAAATACTTAGGCACTTACTAAAATCCTGAAAATAATTGTAGGCTCTGTTGGGATTATTCTTAACAGCCCTCACTTAACTCCAGAATTATTTGGGCATTTAAAATATTTTATACCATTTAAATGCCCAAATTCAAATACTTATGATTTAATTCAAAGAATCCAGAATGTCCTAGAAAAGAGTGCACCATTTTTTCCAGGGGGTTTAACTCAATCCAGAAATGATGAACATTTTGTGAAGGTCATTTTGGGTTCATTGAAAATAATTTTAGTAAACCCTAGTTGTTTCCAGGGGGTGCTGGGGGTTCTGTCATCCCCATTTCAAGTTTCTGTAAAGTAGACATGATGCAACACTCTAATGCATGAACCAGCTAGGGTGTGACACAAATTATCAAAGTACCGAATGCGAATCATATGAACGTGATGAAAACTAGCTTGACGATATTCCCATGTGTCCTCGGGAGCGCTTTTACTTATATAAGAGTTTGTCCAGGCTTGTCCTTTGCTACAAAAAGGATTCGGCCACCTTGCTGCACTTTATTCACTTTTGTTACTTGTTGCTCGTTACAAATTATCTTATCACAAAACTATCTGTTACCACTCACTCATAAAAAACACCAATCTCGATACACCCGGTACCTCCAAGGTTCGGAACACTAATGGAAAGCCACGACGTAGCAAGAGTAAACACTGGTACAGCCAGGTGCTATACAAACGGTTTTTAACCCTTTTCCATGACGGCGTTCGGAACCATCGCCAAGTGAGTGACTGCGATAGGGGGGGTCCTTCCCACACGACCCAGAAACCGTCGGGGATAGGGAGCCTCGATGCATATATAGTACTCCCTACTCGTTTGTGCTCGCATTTCCATCGCAGTCAGTATTCTGTGGTGCTACGTTTATGATGCGCGATGCATCACAAATAGTTCACGATTATAGAAGTAGACAATCTCACACATTTACTTTTCCTCGACTGTGTGCGATTCGATGTAAGAGCGCACATAGTTGTTGCTATAAAACTGTATGCGAAGCTTGAATACATCCCACACGATTCATCCGTCGTACCCGCGTTGGGTGATCGACCTATCGCACCGTTCTTCTATGACCAAACGTTTGCGATGCCACAACATCACAAACAATCCATAATTGTGAATCGTGTGTGATAAGGTGACTATCACAAACATTCAATAAGAAAGAACTGTGTGTGATGCTGTTGTTAATCGCGCACATTTTTTCTTGGCTAATCGTGTGTGCAGTGGAGATTGATCACACACGTAGTGGATCCTAGAAATGTGTTTGATCTCCACGTCTATCACTGATGTTTCGCTTTCGCAAACCGTGTGTAGTGTAATCCCTAATTTAAAAATCACATGTTTTGAATTTCAAAGTAGGCAATCACTTATTTCATATCCAACCATGTTTATTACAAATATAGGTTCAACCACGAATGCATAATTCGATGCATAGATACATACTGAAGAACTACAGAAGCACCAAGTAAAGAATGATGAACCACAGTTGTACTAAAGACTGTAAAGAGAGTGGCGAAAGACATTCTGGTTGATGGAGAAGGTGAAGCGGAATGCCCATATTGTGCCCTCCTGCATGCATAATGCGCGCACGACTCTAGGCCAACCCCTTGTGATGGCTGCCCGTCCATCCTTCACTGTCTTCATTAGGACTTCTTGATGTTCATTGTAGTCTGGATGAAATACTTTAACCTTCATTGCATGTCCACCAATCATGTACTTTGCGAGGTAATATTGAGTGAACTGCTTCAGGAACCACTGCGAACAAAAAAGATTCAGACATTGTTGTCTAACAACTCACTATGGGCAGTAAAAAGAGAAGGCTGCAGAGTTTGTAGTTACCATCCTACAGCTCACTAGTGTGTTGGATAGAGCATAAACAAATAATTTTCTTGCCACCATTCGTATCTTTTTGCTAATAATCCTTATCAGTTTCCTCACTTGATGCTTGTTCATGAAAATCTCATTGCTCCATACGCAAAAAGGGTCGATGCATGGATCCTTGCCAAGGGCATATGTACATACAAGCAACAAGTCAATGTTAGAAGCTAACAAGTGTCCAGGCCTGGATCTATATGCACTACATTATGGAACAACAGGGGGAGTACAAGCCGAGGGATGAAACTAACCTCGGCGGAAAATGGTGGCCACTCCCGTTGTTGTCCTGCATAAGTAGTGGAAAGGCATGATAAGTACAGCAACCTTAACATCAAACAAATATAGCAAAGGTAAACAACATCATCTCCAAATGATAACTTGAATGTGTTGGTTTCAGCATGCTGTTAAAGAAGATATAAAATGGAAGGCAATGTTACCAACAACAGGCTTAACATCCATCAAATATTGCAATTCAAATTGGTATTGTTGAAAATGAATAGAACATAGGTAATGCTTCAACATCACACTTAAATGTATAAAACTGAAATAAAGGGCATGTGTTAACTACACCAGGAATAACTGGAACAAAATATAGCCGTTCAAACTAGTATTGATGCGGTCGAGCGGCAAAGTTCCGACTTGCACATAATGAACATCACATTGTGAATGAATAAAATAAACAAGGCATAAATGATGAGTATAACAACCAAATATAGCCATTGAAAACTGGACAGAGTCTCAATTCAACCAACCTAAAAAGCAAATACAGATAAACAAGGCATATGCTTGAAAACTGGACAAATGCTCACTGCAACTAACCTAACAAGCAAATACAGATAAACAAGGCATCTGCTTGAAAACTGGACAAATGCTCACTGCAACCAACCTAATAACCAAATACAAATAAACAAGGCATCTGCTTGATAACTGGACAAATGCTCACTTCAACCAACCTAAGAACCAAATACATATAAACAAGGCATCTGCTCGATAACTCAAAAAATGCTCACTACAACCAACCTAACAACCAAATACAGATAAACAGGGCATCTACTCACTATAAACAACCAAATATAGCCATTCGTGAAACTGAAATGTACAATTCAAACTTAAACATCACATAGCCCTATTGAATAATAGATTTTTGCGTAACTGGAATAATTAAACACGGCACATTTAAAGCACCGCACGACTAATGCTACTACAACAAAGGGTACGGGTTGGCAAGCTAGAAAAGTTAAGATTCGCTGATAGGATGTTGCCTCACATGTCATGGACAGGATCCTTCCAGTTGGAAGAGCACAGACCCATGCTGCGCTCTCTGATGTCAAAGATGGGTTGTTTCACCTTGGAAGAACCTTTGTGGGTGCCCTCCTCGTGGTCATGGTCATGGTCGATGAGATTTGACTTGGCAATTGAGGGTCCCAAGTCGTCACCGTAGAACGTGTCCTTCAAAAATGACAAAATGGGCTCGATGGCGTACAAGGATCGCAAATCCTTGACCGCTTGGTGGAGTAGATCAACGATAGGGCCATCGAAGAGATCGACGACGGTTGAACTAGAGGGGTTGGGGATGGACCACTTAACCTGTGACATGGCCCGCGTGAAGCCATCGCTATCGACGAGCTTGATGTCATAGCCAGCTTTCCTCAGATACAGTAATACGCTAGCCCGCTGACATGAAGCCTTCGGCATGGCAAAGTAGTCACCGTCTTCGCCGGCTTCCACGGCGACGTGTTGCTCTAGGATCGACAGGTCGGGGCGAATGGCGGCCACCTCGCCAACGTCTGCCGGAGAGGCCATGATAAACCTCTTCTTGGCCGAATGATCGTCGGGCTCCCCGGGATACGTGGTCAAGCTTAGGCTGCGACATTCTGGAGCAGGGGATGTGGATCTGGTGGGGAGGGACACCGCAGGCCTCATCTAAAAACTCAGGGGAGTGGGGCGACAATATGGGAATCACTGGGTAACCTAAACTTTATTATGTAAGCTAGGAGGAATGGGCAGACCGGCAGGGGTTGCCGGCGGCAGCGGCGAGCTAGGATTCGAGGGGGAGGGTGGGTGTCGGTGTCAAAACCGGCGGATCTCGGGTAGGGGGTCCCGAACTTTGCGTCTAACGCGGATGGTAACAGGAGGCAGGGGACACGATGTTTTACCTAGGTTCAGGCCCTCTTGTTGGAGGTAAAACCCTACGTCCTGCTTGATTATTCTTGATGATATGAGTAGTACAAGAGTTGATCTACCACGAGATCGGAGAGGCTAAACCCTAGAAGCTAGCCTATGGTATGATTGTATGTTGTCCTACGGATCTAAACCCTCTGGTTTATATAGACACCGGAGGGGGCTAGGGTTACACAAGGTCGGTTACAAAGGAGGAGTTATATACATATCCGTATTACCTAGCTTGCCTTCCACACCAAGTAGAGTCCCACCCGGACACGGGACGAAGTCTCCAATCCTATATCTTCATAGTCCAACAGTCCGGCCAAAGGATATAGTCCGGCTGTCCGGAGACCCCCTAATCCAGGACTCCCTCAATAGCCCTTGAACCAGGCTTCAATGACGATGAGTCCGGCGCGCAGTGTTGTCTTCGGCATTGCAAGGCGGGCTCCTCCTCCGAATACACCACAGAAGAGTTTGAATACAAGGATAGTGTCCGACCCTGCAAAATAAGTTCCACATACCACCGTAGAGAGAATAATATTTCCACAAATCCAATCTGCTGACACGTTTTGGCAGCATGACATCATGCCATGGCCCGGTAATTATTCGAACCGTTTTTCTTTAACCAGCCCCGCACATAACGCGAGGCGGTTTCTTGACACGTCTTGTCAAAGCAGAGATCTTGTTCCCCTTATTACGGGATTCTCATCAATACGGACATGGGTAACCCAACCGCGCCATCAATTACGGCGCTTGGTGGATAAGAGAGTTTTACTAGGCTAGTGGGGGCGCATAGTTTAGTCCGCCCTTATAAAGGGATAAGATCTCACCTTTTCCTACCCACGCCTTCTTCCACCTTGCTCATCCATTCTCGCGCACTCGAGCTCCAGCGCCCAAGTCCGCATCTTCCTCCTCAACCCTCTCCAAAACATGTCCGGAGCGGGAGGCAAGTGGACGGACTCCTCCGTCACATAGGGGCACATCAAAAAGTTACGCGGATCCGGATACTTAGCCGCGGATATTGCGCACCGGCTCCCAGCCGCGGGGCAGGTCATCCCTACCCCACTTCCTCCCCCACTTCGTCCGTGGACTGGGGTTTCCCCTCCATCCATTTGTCCGTGGCCTCATGTTCTATTATGGACTGGACTTTCATGATCTGGCCCCGAACTTTATCCTCAACATCTCGGCGTTTATCATCGTGTGCGAGGTTTTCCTCCGCATCCGGCCCCACTTCGGCCTGTGGCTGAAGACCTTCAATATCAATCCGAAGGTGGTGGGCGGCCAACAAGCGGAATGCGGTGGAGCCATGGTGGGCAAGATGCCCAACGTTACATGGCTCGAGGGCTCCTTCATGGAGACCATAAAGGGGTGGCAATCGGGGTGGTTCTACATCACCGAGCCGCGCAACACCAACTGGGTGGCGGCCCCTGAGTTTCGATCCGGAATCCCCATGCGGCTCACTTCCTGGAAGGAGAAGGGCATGTCCTGGGGTTCATCAGTGGAGCTGGACGGACTCCACAAATGTATCCGGAACATGACAAGCAAGAAACTTAAGCTTGTCAATATAGTCCAGGTCATGCTCTTCCGCCGGATCCTCCCATGCCAGCAATGGGATTTCAACTTATGGGAGTTCGACCCGGCCCCGCACCAGACTCTAAGCGAGCTCTTCGACAGGACGCACAAAGATGTCTAGAGGGTGTTGTTCAAGGGCGCCGAGGTCCCTCCCTCTCTCACCGAAGACCGCGGGCTATGCGCGAAGCGCCCTGCGTATCCGGTAAGTTCTGTACATCTGGTAGGATATTTATTTCCCATAGCTTAACAGTGTGCCGGGTCTGAGCTCTCATGCCTTTAACAGGACTGGGTGCAGGCATCGGAACAGATCGACTGGCCGGCCCCCCTGCCCGAAGACACCGCGGACGCTCTCCTGACGGAGATGGTGACTCCGGCTCCTTAGAAGGTGCCGGAGAAGACCAAGAAGAAGGCCAAGGGAACCCGAAAGAGTTCCCGGCGCCATGTGGTGTCAGACTCATCGTTCAATAACTCCGCGACGCACTCCTCCCATGAAGACAAGGAGGAAGATGAAGATGCTCCCCCTCCAGCCGGGGGAGACAAGAAAAGGAAGGCCGCCCCAACCGGGGAGGCCGAAGGGTCCAAGAAGGGAAGGACTCTTCTTCCGGACTGCTCCACCACCACCGCCGAAGGCGAAGACGAGTGGCTGCTCAGGGCCAAGCCCCTGGCGAAGTCGTAAGTATTCGGATACCAGAGTAACTCATGGCATACCGTTGTTGCACTACTTTTCCTAACGCCGAATATGATTATGCAGACCGCCCCAAGCCCGTATCGACGTATCTTCGTCGGACGGTTCCTTGGACTCGTCGGATATGGATAGCGATCCACTTCCGACTGCCTCCTCCCCCTGCCCTCAAGGGGCGCCGAGGTATTGTCTCAAGGGGCGCCGAGGTATTGTCTCAAGGGGCGCCGAGCCGGGGGGAGACAGCCCTGGAGGCGCCTCAAGGCGACCTTCCGGACTCCAGGAGCAAAGGGAGCAAGGCTCCCGGGGGCTCCAAGTTCGGCTCGTAGCTGAATACCGCGTCAGAACCTCCAGTGGTTCTGGATTCGAGCAGGCGGCTCCCTTCCCAAAGGGGCAAGACGCCCGTGCCGATGACCTCCGTCCATCCAGAGGCACTGGACAACCTGCTGGGAGCGCTTCGCGGCGCTTCCATCGACGAAGAGCACCGCACTATTATGAGTGCGGTGATCAAGAAGGTTCAGTCCGCCAAGAGCGGACTGACTGAAGCCTCTGCCAGCCTTCTAATAGGCTTTGAGGTAAGTATTTAAAATATAGGAAAAATATTACCGCATAGACAGTAGCCCCTGATGCTCTGTTTGGTGTTCACAAAGAAAAGCCGAATAGAGGATCCCATAATATCTGCAGGAGTCTAATATAAGTATGTCTATATGCGTATGCAGGCTTCACTGCTGGCCTCTGCCCCACTGACTGCGGAGGTCGCCACACTGAAGCAGGACCTCGGGGGGTCCGAGAAAGAGCTCGGCCTTGCCAAGAGGCAGCTCGAGGAGAACAAAGGTGAGTAATACCTTGTCTATAGATATATATATATATATATATACAAAAAAGATGTGATTGCAAAATGATAGGATCATCATGAATTTTCCAGGGGCCACGACCGAAGTGGCGACCCTGAAGCAAGTGTTGTCTGAGGCCGAAAACAAAGCGGCCCAGGAGCGCACCGAGCGGGAAAAGCAAGAGGCATGGGTGGGCGAGGTGCAGCAAGAGCTCCAAGCTCTCGTGACGAAGCACGAGGTGTTGGATCTTGACTCGAAGACGCGAGAGACTGAGCTTGCCACGGCCCTTGAGAGCGCAAAGAGTGCCAAGGCTGAAGCCCAAAAGGCCCTCCAGGAGATTGAGGCGATGACGAAGATAGCGGACGATAAGGCATTCAATATGCAAAGCAAGCATATGAAAGTAAATTACTTGTTACTTACCCGAGTCCGGAGCTCTCCAGGAGCATTCGCAGATTTGCCCCGCAGCGTGTCGGATGCTGCAATGTTTTACTAGGCCGGGGAGGGAAGCTCGATGGAGAAGTTGTTCTGGTTTCAGTATACTGGGACCGAACACCCGATGCCTATGAGCAACCAGCTGAAGCAACTGGTCAAGCTGCATAAGGCAGCCGAATAGGACATGAAGGGCTTTATAGTCCGGATGTGGCCTGGCGACGCCCTTCCCAACAGCTACTTCGGCCTAGTGAGGCGGCTTGTGGATGCCTGCCCATGGCTGGAAGTCATCAAGCGGTCCTTCTGCATCGAGGGTGCATGCCGGGCTTTCGCTCGTGCGAAGGTGCACTGGGCCAAGATGGACGCCATGAAGCTGGTGAAGGAGGGGCCGCCGCAGGGCAAGGAGCATCGCCACCCTGAGATGTATTATGAGGGTGTCCTGAAGGGTGCCCGTCTTGTAGCGAACAAGTGTGCGAAAGATGTAATATTTGAATGAACTTGCTCGTGTGATCCTGTATTATGAGAACTTGTTCATATGCGCTATGCAACGCTTGTTTGAATTTAAAATATTACCTTCTATTCAGCTGTTTATCAAATCTAAGAGATGGCTAGTCGTCGGCTTCTGCCCCCATGCCACGAGTGCTGGGGTGTTCGGGATAAACCTGAGCACTCTTGTTCCCATTTTTGGGTCCTTCGAGGGAGGTGCTCAGCACAACGAATAAGGCAATTGGACTATAATGCTTTATCACTCTCACTTAGCCATAGAATTCTATAATTTTAAATTTTGGCGAAGCCCCTAGTATTCGGAAGGCCGAATTCGGGGCGCTATTCACGCCTTAATCCAGACAAAGCCGACTCCTCGCTCTAAGCGGCATAAGTCTTTAGGGACTCGAAACCTCTCGAACAGCGACCAGTCTCTCGCCATATCATGACAGTCAGTTTTAGCTTTCTCTATGAGGTGCTTAGCCCAGCAGAACCGGGGCACAATCGCAGTAGTTCTCCCAGTGCTACCTTAGCCGATATAGCGGAACGTAAGGTACCAAAACATGGGAGCCGGGAAAACCCAACTATTGACCCAAGACATGATTCGGAGCTAATGCATATAATGCTATAAGTTCAGGGTGTCGCACTGTCGAAAGTGTTCGGACTTTTCACGCCGTATTATGGGGTATGCTTTTAAGCCCCTAGCGTATTGGCCGTACCAAAGTGTACGGGTGCTGGATGTCATGAATGAACATATATATATATGTATGTATAAAGAAGAATGCAATAATAGTCTTAGTGCTATGCATTGTTTATTCAAAAAGGTGCGTTAAAGCAGAATGATACAAGTAGTGCGATAAGCAAAAAGTAGGACTATTTGACATGTCCCTTCCAAGGGCAAGCTGAGGAATGGTATTAAAGCAAGTATTTCACTCGTTATCGTAATCCACCTGGGAGTTCCATGGTGCGATGTAGCTTTCTGCCTCCTTGGTTGCTGCCTCATGTGTCCGGCAATCATACTGCCGGACAGGATTTCCAGAGATTAAAGTCCTGAAAGAAAAAAATAACAAAGCGGGAAGCCCCTAGTGCGGTCGAGCCGCGTCTTGGGGCGTGCCGTAGTCGTGCCCCCCCTCCCCACCTGTGCCCATGGTATTTTTAATGCGTAATTATGTACGCGTGGCACGGATTTCGCCGTTTGGCTGGGACCGGGGTGGGGGCCGCATTGCTATGCGAGCTCAGAATGTGCCAGGCGGTCTTGTTGCCGATTACTCCAGGCACGCTTGAAGGTGGTTGGGTCGTTGATCGCCGAACTAGTGGATTGCCCTAACAGGCTGCTTTGCGCTTCTGCTGCGAGGGCCGCAGTGTGCTCCTCCATGCGGAGAGAGCGCCCTGTGTTTCCATTAACTGTGATGACCCCCCGAGGTCCTGGCATCTTGAGCTTGAGGTATGCATAATGTGGTACCGCATTGAATCTCGCAAATGCGGTTCGCCTGAGCAGTGCATGATAGCCACTACGAAACGGGACTATATCGAAGATTAATTCTTCGCTTCGGAAGTTATCCGGGGATCCTAAGACCACTTCCAGTGTGACTAAGCCTGTGCAATGGGCCTCTACACCTGGTATGATTCCTTTGAAGGTCGTTTTTGTGGGTTTGATCGTTGAGGGGTCTATACCCATTTTACGCACTATTTCCTGGTAAAGCAGGTTCAGGCTGTTGCCGCCATCCATAAGGACTCGAGTAAGGTGAAATCCGTCAATGATTGGGTCTAGGACCAGTGCGGCGAATCCGCCATGACGGATACTAGTGGGGTGGTCCCTGCGATCGAAGGTGTTCGGACAAGAGGACCATGGGTTGAACTTTGGGGCGACTGGCTCCAACGCATATACGTCCCTTAGCGCACACTTCCGCTCCCTCTTGGGGATGTGGGTTGTGTATATCATGTTCATCGTCCGCACTTGTGGGGGGAACCTCTTCTGTCCTCTAGTGTTCGGCTGCCGGGGCTCCTCTCGTCATCGCTATGTGACCCCTTATCTTTGTTTTCGGCATTTAACTTGCCGGCCTGCTTGAACACCCAACAATCCCTGTTGGTGTGGTTGGCTGGCTTGTCAGGGGTGCCGTGTATTTGACACGAGCGGTCGAGTATACGGTCCAAACTGGACGGGCCCAGAGTGCTTCTTTTGAATGGCTTTTTCCGCTGACCGGGTTTAGAGCCTTTGAATCCGGCATTGACGGTCGTATCCTCGGTATTGTCGCTGTTAATGCGGCACTTGTGTTTGTTGCGACGTGACCTGCCATTGCCATCCTTGGTATCCGAAGTACCATGGTTCTTTGATATGTTATTGCTTTGAGCCAGCCAGCTGTCTTCTCCCGCACAAAAGCGGGTCATGAGTGTCGTGAGGGCTGCCATGGATTTCGGCTTTTCCTGGCCAAGGTGCCGAGCGAGCCACTCGTCGTGGATGTTGTGCTTAAAAGCTGCTAGGGCCTCTGCATCCGAACAGTCAACGATTTGATTTTTCTTTGTTAGGAACCGTGTCCAGAATTGCCTGGCCAATTCCTCTGGCTGCTGAATTATGTAGCTCAAGTCATCAGCATCTGGTGGTCGCACATAAGTGCCCTGGAAGTTGTCGAGGAATGCGGCTTCTAGATCTTCCCAACAGCCAATGGATTCTGCTGGCAGGTTGTTGAGCCAATGCCGAGCTGGTCCTTTGAGCTTGAGTGGGAGGTATTTGATGGCGTGTAGATCATCACCGCGGGCCATGTGGATGTGCAGGAGGAAGTCCTCGATCCATACCACAGGATCTGTTGTGCTATCGTATGATTCTATGTTTACAGGTTTAAAACCCTCTGGGATTTGATGATCCATTACTTCGTCTGTGAAGCATAGGGGGTGTGCGGCGCCTCTGTACTGGGCTCTATCGCGATAGCTCAAATGGGTCTTGTCCGCTGTGTTCGGCCTGGCCGGACTTACTTTTACTGTATCCGGCATGACGGTTATCGTCTCGCGTAGTGGCGCGCCCTCACGATCCGTAGATCGATCTTGCGTGTTTTGCTTTGTCCTCCAATACATCTCGCAGGTCTGGCGTATTTCCCCATCCCTTGACATTTTTATTTGAGTGGCGTCGGAGTGTGGGATGAGCTTTTGGCTGAAATGCCTCTCTGTCGCGGCCACGAGGTGGCCGGTCATCCGCATCGTATGCTTCCTCCTCCAGTCGGGGTAGCAACCTACACTTTGGGTAACTCTTGGAGGGGCGTTCGAGTTTATATTCCTCGGCCGCAAGGACTTCAGTCCATCTGTCAGCTAGCAAATCTTGATCAGCTTGAAGCTGATGTTGCTTTTTCTTAAGGCTATTTGCCGTGGCTATAAGCCGGCGCTTGAAGCGCTCTTGTTCGACGGGATCCTCAGGCACGACGAATTCGTCATCGTCGAGGCTTGCCTCGTCTTCGGAGGGAGGCATGTAATTATCATCCTCCACCTCTTCATCTGCCGCTCTCTCGGGAGGGCTGGCTTCTCCATCCTCCTGCCCTAAATCTTGCTGGAGGGGATTGTTGTCGTCTTTGGCACTGTCCGGGGTGGTATTATCTCCTATGCCGGTGTCACCGCTTTTGCTTTGGCGAGACTTAGAGCGGCGCCTCTGACGTCGGTGCTTGGGTTGTTTCTTGGAGGGGTCATCCTCCGCTGTCTCATCGCCATTGCCTTTTTTGGGTGTGTCCACCATGTATATATCATATGATGAGGTGGCTGTCCAATGCCCTGTGGGCAGTGGTTCCTCTTCGTCTCCCGCATCGTCGTCCATACCGTCGATGCCTTCGGAGTCGAAGTCAAGCATGTCGGTTAAGTCGTTGACAGTGGCTACTAAGTGGGTGGTGGGTGGGCGGCGAATTTCTTCTTCATCCGCATCCCAATCCTGTAAGGCATAGTTCGGCCAGGATTCTCCTGATAAGGAGAGAGACCTTAATGAGTTCAGTATGTCGCCGAAGGGCGAGTGCTGAAAAATATCCACAGAGGTAAACTCCATGATCGGCGCCCAATCGGATTCGATGGGCACGGGCGCAGGCAGTTCAGAGTCCGTGGCCGGGGAGGAATCCGGTAGTTCGGCGTCGCGGCTCTCGTGAAGGGTAAGGTCGATACTCGGCTCGATCACCGATGAGAGTGTGGCCTCCATGGCGGGGTATATCCACCCGCGCATGGATGGCGCAGCTGGCTCTGAATTGAGGGTCGGAGCGGTTGCCGGTGCGATCTCCTGGACACTGTCCGATGGCAGAGCTAAATCATGCTCATCGTGGCTGTGTGGCGCACTAGGCAGGGGCTCGAATCCGTCGAAGATCAAGTCTCCGCGGATATCGGCCGTGTAGCTTAAGCTTCCAAACCTGACCTGATGGCCAGGGGCGTAACTCTTGATCTGCTCCAGATGGCCAAGGGAGTTGGCCCGCAGTGCGAAGCCGCCAAACACAAAGATCTATCCGGGGAGAAAAGTCTCACACTGGACTGCATCGCTGTCGGTGTCAAAACCGGTGGATCTCGGGTAGGGGGTCCCGAACTGCGCGTCTAGGCCGGATGGTAACAGGAGGCAAGGGACACGAAGTTTTACCCAGGTTCAGGCCCTCTCGATGGAGGTAAAACCCTACCCGAGATCCGCTGGTTTTGACACCGACATTGGTGCTTTCATTGAGAGTTCCTCTGTGTCGTCGCCGTCAGGCTTGATGGCTCCTACGATCATCAATGGCGATGCAGTCCAGGGTGAGACCTTCCTCCCCAGACAGATCTTCGTCTTCGGCGGCTTCGCACTGCGGGCCAATTCACTTGGCCATCTGGAGCAGATCGAAAGCTATGCCCCTGGCCGTCAGGTCAGATTTGGAAGTTTAAACTACACGGCTGACATCCGCGGGCACTTGATCTTCGACGGATTCGAGCCACTGCCGAGCGCGCCGCACTGTCACGACGAGCATGATATAGCCCTACCACCGAACAGTGCCCTGGAGGCCGCACCCGCATCGGCTTCAACCCTTAATTCGGAGCCAACTGCGCCGATCGAGGATGGGTGCTTGGACGCCGCCTCGGGGGCTGCGATCCAAACGGCGATCGAGCCGAACACCAGCCCCGGACTCTGCGAGACTCGTGACTCCAAGGAGCCGGACTCCTCTCCGGACTCCGAACCCTCCGCGCCCCTGTCGATCGAATCCGATTGGGCGCCGATTATGGAGTTTACTGCCGCGGACATCTTTCAGCACTCGCCTTTCGGCGATATTCTGAAGACACTGAAGTCTCTCTCTTTATCAGGAGAGCCCTGGCCGGACTACGGTCAGCAAGGTTGGGATTCGGACGATGAAGAAATTCAAAGCCCACCCACCACCCACTTTGTAGCCACTGTCAACGACTTAACCAACATTCTTGACTTCGACTCCGAAGACATCGACGGTATGGATGCCGATGAAGGAGACGATGAAGAACCAGCGCCTATCAGGCCTTGGAAAGCCACCTCGTCATATGACATATACATGGTGGACACCCCAAAAGAAGGAGATGGCGATGGAACAGCGGAGGATGACCCCTCCAAGAAACAGCCTAAGCGCCGGCGTCAGCGGCGCCGTTCAAAATCCCGCCAAAACAAATACGATGATTCCAGCACGGGAGATAATAATACTCCGGAAAGTGCCGAAGAAAACCCCCTCCAGCAAGATTTAGCACAGGAGGATGGAGAAACCAGCCCTCATGAGAGAGCGGCAGACAGAGAGGTCGAGGACGATAATTATATGCCTCCCTCCAAAGACGAGGCAAGCCTCGACGACGACGAATTCGTCGTGCCAGAGGATCCCATCGAGCAAGAGCGTTTTCAACGCAGGCTTATGGCCATGGCAAGAAGCCTCAAGAAAAAACAGCAACAACTTAGAGCTGATCAAGATTCGCTAGTCGACAGATGGACTGAAGTCCTTGCGGCCGAAGAGCATAAACTCGAACACCCCTCCAAGAGCTACCCAAAGCGTAGGTTGCTACCCCGATTAGAGGAGGAAGCACTTCATGCGGCCGACCGGCCACCTCGTGGCCGCGACAGAGAGGCCCCTCGGCCCTCCACTCAAGCCGCATCCCGTACCAAGGCACGGGAATATGCGCCGGACTTACGAGATATGTTGGAGGACAAGGCAAGGCAAACAAGATCGATCTAAGGATCGCGTGGGTGCCCCACGGCTCGAGACGGTAACCGTCACGCCGGCCACAAATTCGGCAGGGCCGAACACAGTAGACAAAGCTCATTGGAGCTACGTCGTGATATAGCCCAGTACAGAGGCGCCGCACACCCACTATGCTTCACAGACGAAATAATGGATCATCAAATCCCTGAGGGTTTCAAACCCGTAAATATCGAATCATATGATGGAACAATAGATCCTGCGGTATGGATCGAGGATTATCTCCTTCATATCCACATGGCCCACGGCAATGATTTCCACGCCATCAAATACCTCCCACTCAAGCTTAAAGGACCAGCTCGGCATTGGCTTAACAGCTTGCCAACAGGATCGATCAGTTGTTGGGAGGACCTGGAAGCCGCATTCCTCGAAAATTTCCAGGGCACTTATGTGCGACCCCCAGACGCCGATGACCTAAGTCACGTAATTCAGCAGCCAGAGGAATCGGCCAGGCAATTCTGGACACGGTTCCTAACAAAGAAAAATCAAATAGTCGATTGTCTGGACGCTGAGGCCCTAGCAGCCTTCAAGCACAATATCCGTGACGAGTGGCTTGCCCGGCACTTTGGACAGGAAAAGCCGAAGTCTATGGCAGCACTCACGACACTCATGACCCGCTTTTGCGCGGGAGAAGATAGCTGGCTTGCTCGTAGCAACAATATGACAAAGAACCCTGGTAATTCGGATACCAGGGACAATAGTGGCAGGTCGCGTCGCAACAAGCAGAAGCGCCGCATTAACGGCGACAATGCTGAGGATACGACAGTTAATGCCGGATTCAGAGGCTCTAAATCCGGTCAACGGAAAAAGCCATTCAAAAGGAATCCTAGGGGCCCGTCCAATTTGGACCGAATACTCGACCGCTTGTGCCAGATACATGGCACCCCCGAAAAGCCGGCCAATCACACCAACAGGGATTGTTGGGTGTTCAAGCAGGCAGGCAAGTTAAATGCCGAAAATGAAGACAAGGGGCTGCATAGCGATGAGGACGAGGAGCCCCGGCCGCCGAACAACAGTGGATAGAAGGGTTTTCCCCCACAAGTGCGGACGGTGAACATGATATACGCAACCCACGTCCCCAAAAGGGAGCGGAAGCGCACGTTAAGGGACGTATACGCGGTAGAGCCAGTCGCCCCAAAGTTCAACCCATGGTCCTCCTGCCCGATCACCTTTGATCGAAGGGACCATCCCACTAGCATCCGTCATGGCGGATTCGCCGCATTGGTTCTAGACCCAATTATTGACGGATTTGATCTCACTAGAGTCCTTATGGATGGCGGCAGCAGCCTGAACCTGCTTTACCAGGATACAGTGCGGAAAATGGGCATAGATCCCTCGAGGATTAAGCCCACCAAAACGACCTTTAAAGGCGTAATACCAGGTGTAGAGGCCAACTATACAGGCTCAGTCACACTTGAAGTGGTCTTCGGATCTCCGGATAATTTCCGAAGCGAGGAGTTAATCTTCGACATAGTCCCATTCCGTAGTGGCTATCACGCACTGCTCGGGCGAACCGCATTCGCCAAGTTCAATGCGGTACCGCACTACGCATACCTTAAGCTCAAAATGCCAGGCCCTCGAGGAGTAATTACGGTCAATGGAAACACCGAACGCTCCCTCCGAACGGAGGAGCACACGGCGGCCCTTGCAGCAGAAGTACAAAGCAGCCTCTCCAGGCAGTTCTCCAGTCCGGCCATTAAACGACCGGACACCGTCAAGCACGCCCGGAGTAACCTACAACAAGACCGCCTGGCACGACCCGAGTAGGCGTAGCAATGTGGCCCCAACCCCAGCCCTCGCAAAAATGCGATACCAGTACTTCGCGTACATAACTACGCTCTAGAAATACCATGGGTACAGGGGGAGGGGCACCATCACGGCACACCCGAAACACGGCTTAAACCGCACCAGGGCCTGCCGATTTTTTAATTTTCTCTTACTTTCAGGACTCCACTCTTCGGAAGGCCCATTCGGTAGTTCAATTACCGAACAAATGATGCAAGAACTAGGGAAGAAGACAAGCCACGCCCGCATTACAGAACTCCCAGGTGGTCTCTATCACGAGCAGTATACCTGTTTCACATACTATTCCGCAGCTTACCCCTGGAACGGACACGTTAAATAGTCCAACCTTTTGCTTATCGCATTATTTGTATCATTCTGCTTTGATCACAGCCCTCTTTAATAAACAATGCATAGCTTTTGTCTATTTTTGCATTACTCTTTTTTAATATATGTTCCTTAACGACATGTCGCATCCGTACACTTTAGTACGACCAAAACCAAAATACGCCAGGGGCTTTAGTACCCCTCAATATGGTGTGAGAAGTCCGAACACTTTAACAAGTGCGGCACCCTGAACTTATAGCATTATATGCATCGGCTCCGAATCATGTCTTGGGTCAATAGTTGGGTTTGCCCGGCTCCTATGTTTTGGTGCCTTACGTTCCGCTATATCGGCTAAGGTAGCACTAGGAGAACCACTGCGATTGTGCCCCGGTTGAGCTGGGTCGAGCACCTCAGTGGAGAAAGCTAAAACTGATTGTCATGATGAAGCGAGAGCTGGTCGCTGTTCGAGAGGTTTTTCGAGTCCCTATAGACTTATGCCGCTTAGAGCGAGGAGCCGGCTCTGTCCGGCCAAGGCGTGGATAGCGCCCCGAACTCGGTCTTCTGAATACCAGGGGCTTCGCCGAAATTTAAAATTATAGAATTCTATGGCTAAGTGAGAGTGTTCATGCATTATAGACTGATTGCCTTGTTCGTTGGGCTGAGCGCCTCCCTCGAAGGACCCAAACTTGGGAAAAAGAGCGCTCAGGTTTATCCCCGAACACCCCAGCACTAGCAGCACAGGGGCAGAAGCCGACGACTTGCCATCTCTCAGAATTGATAAACAGCCGCACAGAAGGTAATATTTTAAATTCCAACAGCATTGCTTAGCGCATATGAACAAGTTTTCAGCGCACAGGACAAAACGAGCAAGTTTCGCTCAAAAATTACATCCCTAGAGCATTCATCTGCCACAAGGCAGGCACCCTTCAGAACATCCTTATAATAATTCTCGGGCTTGCGATGCTCTTTCCCCGGCGGTGGCCCGTCCTTCACAAGCTTCTCAGCATCCATCTTGCCCCAGTGCACCTTCGCACGGGCAAGGGCCCTACGGGCACCTTCAATGCAGACGGAGCGCTTGATGACTTCGAGCCTTGGACAGGCCTCCACCAGCCACCGCACCAGCCCGAAATAGCTCCCAGGCAGAGCCCCTCCAGGCCACAGCCGAACTATGAGGCCCTTCATGGCCTGTTCGGCCGCCTTGTGGAGCTCGACCAGTTGCTTCAGCTGGTCGCTCAGGGGCACGGCGTGTCCGGCCTCAGCATACTAAGACCAGAACACCTTCTCTGTCGAGCTGCCCTCCTCGGCTCGATAGAATGCGGCGGCATCAGACACACTCCGGGGAAGATCTGCGAATGCTCCTGGAGAGCTCCGGATTCGGGTAAGTAACAAGTAACTCACATTTATGTGTTTGCTTTGCATAAAGAATGCCTTACCCGCCGCTATCTTCTTCACCTCATCCAACTCCTGGAGGGTCTTCTGGGATTCGGCCTTGGCAGACTTGGCATTTTCAATAGCCACCGCGAGCTCGGACGCTCGCGTCTTTGAGTCAAGCTCCAAACTCTCATGTTTTTCCATGAGAGCCTGGAGCTCTTGTCGTATCTTGCCATCCTCAGCCTCATACTTCTCCCGCTCGGTGCGCTCCATGGCCGCCCTCTTCTCGGCCTCGACCAGCGCTTGCTTAAGGGTCGCCACCTCAGACATGGCCCCTACAATAGCCACGATAATCCTGTCATTTTTTGCAATTGCACCTCTTTATATATATTTAAACAAGGTATTTCTTACCATCATTTTCCTCGAGCTGCTTCTTGGCACGCCCGAGCTCTTGCTCAGACTGCTCGAGGTTCTGCTTTAGCGTGTCCAGTTCCGCAGTCAGTGCGGCGGACGCAAGCAGAGAAGCTTACATACGCATATTGACTCCTTTTTGTTAGACTCCTGCGAATTTTATTTGATCCTCTATTCGGCTTTTCTTCCCGAATGCCAAACAGAGCATCAGGGGCTACTGCCTATGCGGTAATATTATTTACACATTCTTTACTTACCTTAAAGCCTGTTAAAAGGCTAGTACAAGCTTCAGTTAGTCCGCTCTTGGCGGACTGAACATTCTGGACCACCGCACTCATAATGGTGCGGTGCTCCTCGTCGATGGAGGCGCCTTGGAGCGCCTCCAACAGATTGTCCGGCGCCTCCGGTTGGACGGGGGTCACCAGCACGGTGGGCTTGCTCCTCTTGGAAGGAGGTCCCCCGCCGGACTCTAGAACCTTTGAAGGTTCTGGAGCGGTGTCCAGCCTAGAGCCGGACTTGGAGCCCTGGGGGGTTTCATCCCCTTTACTCCTGGAGTCCGGGAGGTCGCCTTGCGGCGCCTCCAGGACCACCTCCTCCCGGCTTGGAACCTGTTGGGACAACACTTCGGTGTCGTCCGTAGGGCGGGGGGAGGAAGCCATCGGAAGCGAGTTCACATCCGACGAGTCCAGTGAGCCGCTCCATGACGCGTCGAGCCGGTCTTTGGGTGGGCTGCATAAACATATTCGACATAAGGGAAGGCTGTGCTATAAACGAATACTATGAATTACTCTGGTATCCGGATACTTATGATTTTGCCAGGGGCTTGGCCCTGGGCGGCCACTCCTCTCCGCCGTCGTCGGCGTCGGTGGAGTAGTCCGGAGGAAGGGTTTCCCCCTTCTTGGACCCTCCAGCCTCCCCAAAGAGGGCGGCCTTCCTTTTATTCTCTCCTCCCGCTAGAGGGGGAGAGGTCTCTTCTTCTTCCTCCTCGTCTTCACGGGAGGAATGCGCCTCGGAACCGTCGGATGATGGATCCGACACCTCCTGGCGCCGGGCACTCTTTCGAGTCCCCGTGGCCTTTTTCGCGGCCTTCTTCTCCGGCACCACATAGTGTGCCGGAACCAGGAGCTTCGCCAAGCGAGCGTCCGTTGGGCCTTCGGGCAAAGGAGCCGGACAGTTGATCTATCCGGATGTCACCTGCCAATCCTGTCAAAGGTAAGGGAGCTTAGATCCTGCATGGAGTCAAACTATGAAAAACTGATACCCTGTAAAAGGAAAAAACAGCTTACCGCATGAGCGTGACGCTGTGTACTGAATCTGCGATCCTCGGTAGCGGATGCGGGGGCCTCGGCACCCTTGAAAAGCACCTTCCAGGCATCTTCGTACGTCGTGTCGAAGAGCCTGCTCAGATTTTGGTGCCGCGCCGGGTCGAACTCCCACAGGTTGAAAGCCCGTTGTTGACACGGGAGGATCAGGCGGATGAGCATAACCTGGACTACGTTGACAAGTTTGAGCTTCTTGTCCACCAGGGTTTGGACACATGTTTGGAGTCCGGTCAGGTCTCCTTTTTTACCCCACGACAGGCCCGTCTCCTTCCAGGAGGTGAGCCGCGTAGGGGGTCCGGATCGGAACTCGGGGGCTGTGACCCATTCGGGGTGTCGCGGCTCAGTGATGTAAAACCACCCCGATTGCCACCCCTTCAGGGTCTTGACAAAGGAGCCCTCGAGCCATAAGATATTGGCCATCTTTCCCACCATGGCGCCTCCGCACTCCGCCTGGTTGCCGAGCACCACCTTCGGCTTGACGTTGAAAGTCTTGAGCAATAGGCCGAAATGGGGGCGGGTGCGGAGGAAAGCCTCACACATGACGATAAATGCCGAGATGTTGAGGACAAAGTTCGGGGCCAGATCATGGAAATCCAGGCCATAGTAGAACATGAGCCCCCGGACAAATGGGTGAAGAGGGAAGCCTAGTCTGCGGAGGAAATGGGGGAGGAACACCACCCTCTCATGGGGCCTAGGGGTGGGGATGAGCTGCCCCTTTTCGGGAAGCGGTACGCAATGTCGTTAGACAAGTATCCGGCCTTTCTCAGTTTTTTGATGTGTCCCTCCGTGACGGAGGAGACCATCCACTTGCCTCCCGCTCCGGACATGGCTGGAGAAGGTTGAGGTGGGGAGTGCGGACTTGGGCGCTGGAGCTCGAGTGCACGAGAATGGATAAGCGTAGGTGAAAAGGTGGATCCTTATCCCCTTATATGGGTGGACGCAACTACGTGTCCCCACCAGCTTGGTAAAACTCACTTATCTCCAAGCGCCATAATCAATAGCACGGTTGGGTTACCCACGCCCGTATTGATGAGAATCCCGGAATAAGGGGACACGATCTCTGCTTTAACTAGACGTGCCAAGGAAACCACCTCGCATGACGCGCTGAGGTGGGATAATGAAACGACTCGGATAAAGGCTTGGCCGTGGTGTGTCACACTACGAAATACGTTGGCAGATTAGATTTGTGTAAATATTATTCTCTCTATGGCAATATGTGGAAACTTATTTTGCAGAGCCGGACACTATCTTTGTGTTCAAAATCTTCTATGAAGTACTTGGTGGAGGAACCCGCCTTGCAATGCTGAAGACAATCTGCGCGCCGGACTCGTCATCATTGAAGCCTGGTTCAGGGGCTACTGAGGGAGTCCTGGATTAGGGGGTGTCCGGATGGCCGGACTATACCTTCAGCCGGACTCCTGGACTATGAAGATACAAGATTGAAGACTTCGTCCCGTGTCCGGAAGGGACTTTCCTTGGCGTGGAAGGCAAGCTTGGCGATACGGATATGCAGATCTCCTACCATTGTAACCGACTTTGTGTAATCCTAACCCTCTCCGGTGTCTATATAAACCGGAGGGTTTTAGTCCGTAGGAAAACATATAGAACAACAATCATACCATAGGCTAGCTTCTAGGGTTTAGCCTCTCCGATCTCGTGGTAGATCTACTCTTGTACTACCCATATCATCAATATTAATCAAGCAGGACGTAGGGTTTTACCTCCATCGAGAGGGTCGAACCTGGGTAAAACTTCGTGTCCCTAGCCTCCTGTTACCATCCGGCCTAGACGCGCAGTTTGGGACCCCCTACCCGAGATCCGCCGGTTTTGACACCGACAATCGCTATCGATGATCGTAGGAGCCATCAAGCCTAACGGCGATGACACAGAGGAACTCTCAATGAAAGCACCTATGTCAGTGTCAAAACCGGCGGATCTCGGGTAGGGGGTCCCGAACTGTGCGTCTAAGGCGGATGGTAACAGGAGGCAGGGGACATGATGTTTTACCCAGGTTTGGGCCCTCTTGATGGAGGTAAAACCCTACGTCCTGCTTGATTATTCTTGATGATATGAGTAGTACAAGAGTTGATCTACCACGAGATCGGAGAGGCTAAACCCTAGAAGCTAGCCTATGGTATGATTGTATGTTGTCCTATGGACCTAAACCCTCTGGTTTATATAGACACCGGAGGGCGCTAGGGTTACACAAGGTCGGTTACAAAGGAGGAGATATACATATCCGTATTGCCTAGCTTGCCTTCCACGCCAAGTAGAGTCCCATCTGGACACGGGACGAACTCTTCAATCCTATATCTTCATAGTCCAACAGTCCAGCCAAAGGATATAGTCCAGCTATCCGGAGACCCCCTAATCCAGGACTCCCTCAGTGGGGGACTGTGGAGGGGGTGGTGTTTGAGGATACGTCGCGGCTACTGAAAATTTTAGTAATGGTGGGTGGAGATGGTGATGGACGAGGGAGGGCGATGGTTCAAATGCCTCGGCTACTGCAATTTTACTATAAGTTCAGTGTTGGAGGAGTATGGGCGACGGTCGAAGTACGGCGGCTACTAAAATTTGGGTAAAGGAAATGATGCGGGGCGGGAGTACCCAATATGGTGCACGGTCCAATAAGAATATGTGTGTATGATAATAAGGAAAAGTGGTGGAACCGCCGATTTTTGCAACACTCAAGGCGAGTAGTTTGTTTTTAGATTTCTAGCTAGCTGGTCTATCGCACACGGTTTGTCCTAATTTCTAAATAAACTACCCGCCTTTAGCTTGCGCAGGTGGTGATTTTACAACACACTTGCATCGCACACGGTTAAGCCAGTACGTCCACCATTTGCTCACGCTTGCGCAGTCATGGTGATTCACAGCGCACTTGCATCACAAACGGTTAAGAAATTATACCCGTGTCCATTGAGCGTCATCAGTCTTTGCAACAAAAAAACGTTAGAGAGGGTCAGAAGACAGCCACACCAGCATGTGGCCCAAATATATATGAGTGAAAAGGGTGGTGTGTGATGTTCAAAATTCCAATGCACAACTTTGACTATGCAGGCCCATGGTTGGGCGCGTCGTCAAAGATCGATGAGAGGAGCCAGAAGTCAGGAACCACCTGGAAGTGGCCAAATTTATGTAGGAATATTTGGTGTAATGTTTAAAACTTTAAATACACAATGCACAACTTTGGTGGCACCTTCCTTGCAAACCCGAAAGCACCCTTGGATATATCTATAATGACATAATGTCGTAGCTAGCTAGGGTGCTTGACCCACCACTTCCCACTTCGTGTCAGTGGGGCGGATGCACGTAATGATACTTTGGTCATACATGCATGTCGCCATGGCCTACCATAAGACAAACCAGTGAATCTATCATTTGGTCGAACGACAACTGTTGTTGTCGATAAACCACTGGGGCCAATAGATTGAACCATCATAAAAATCGCACGAGAGGGACCATAAAACCAGCACCTCTTGCATGCAGCCCAGAATGATGTACGTTGGAATGGGTGATGTGTGTTTTCAATATGGAATAATGTATAATTTAGATGTGGTGCCTACCTCTCGATACAGACAACAACCATGAATACCATGTAGTTAAGGACGAGATACGCAGGGTACGGTGTAGGTCGAACCCACCAATCCGAGCATGTGGGAGGGAATCCTGACAATGCGTGAGCTCGAGATTTGGTTGAATGACATGTGACGGTGACCGGCCCTAACACGAACTAGGGGGAATTCATTCATGGCCAACACATACCCCTCGTTATCGGTCAACGGGATGATATATATATACACTCGGGGAGCCCACAGATATGTGTGTTGTCACAAAAAAACCGCACAAGGGAGACGTGGTCGATCAGAAGACCCTATATACAGTGCATGATGCCCAAAAATATGTATGGGTATGGTGGTGTGTGATGTGTTTAAATACTGAATGCACAACTTCAATGGGCCAGCAACTACATTACAAACTGAACACCGTACCTGACCCCAAGCCTGGTTCAATACGTACGATGTCGGTTTCCCAACTTCGAGGCAGCGGCAGGGGGTGTCGCCCAACGCATGCGCTCAAACTTTATTTGGTCTAACATGGCATACATAGCAATAGGAAACCATCATGGTCAAACCCTTCTCATTGTTGGATCAAAGGGATAGATTGTGTGGGCCCCCTCATTGACGGCAACGATAATATATACCTCGGGGAGCCCACAGATATGTGCAACATCTATAAACTGCACAAGGGAGACATGCTCGATCAGAACACCCTGCCCCCTATACCCTGCATGCGACCTGAAAAAGGTTTATATAGTCGCCATGATAGGTCACTATAGAGTCAATCATTCTTTAATTTTTTAGAGCAGAAAACAATCAATAAAAACATAGTCTACAAATTAGCAAAACAAGGATCCCAAGGTTTATATAATCGCCATGACAGGTCACTGTAGAGATATTTATCTCTATAATGACCATTTCATAGCATTTAAATGAAGCTTGAGATATGCAACTTCCCATCAGGTCACCCATCCTTGGGCTACTCCAGCCCTAGCATGCTTAACTTCTGCGTTCTATTCGACTAGGCTAGCGGATGGGAAGTCGCACCTTGCTGATAGGAATTGCCTCCTTGCCTTTAACGTGTTTCACGCTGGTCACCCTATGGGACCCACTCCCTCCTATCACATACATTTGTGCTTTTAGAAACTATGTGCGCTATTTACATGGCTAGTGTGTCGCTGCCTAGCCTGAAATGAGCACTGACACTAGTACTGAGAAAACGACGGGAGAAAAGGTGGGAAACCTATAACACCAACGATGCGGCTATATCTCCCACGTATCGAGGCATGACTTAGAGGCATAACCGCATGGTGGTTTAGTCGCAAGTGGGGAAATCTTCACGCAATCCCATGTACTTAATAAGAAAGGGATAAAGAGTTGGCTTACAATCACCACTTCACACAAATAACAAATTAAACATACATCATCCAGAGTACAATCAAAGGTCCAACGACGGAACCAAAATAAAGGAAGACAACCCCAAATGCTAGATCCCCGATCATCCCAACTAGGCACCACTACCGATCATCCGGAAAAGACACAAAACAACGACCAAGATCTTCATCCAGCTCCCACTTGAGCTCGGTAGCATCACCTGCACTGGTATCATCGGCACCTGCAACTATTTGGAAAATCCGTGAGTTACGAGGACTCAGCAATATTACACCCGCGAGATCAATACTATTTAAGCTTATGGGTAGGGTAAGGTAATGAGGTGGACCTGCAGCAAGCACTAAGCATATATGGTGGCTAACATATGCAAATAAGAGCGAGAAGAGAAGCAACGCAACGGTCGTGAAGCTAGAAGTGATCAAAAAGTGATCCTGAAACTACTTACGCACAACCATAACACAAGAACCGTGTTCACTTCCCAGACTCCGCCGAAAAGAGACCATCACCGCTACACACGCGGTTGATTCATTTTAATTAAGTCAAGTGTCAAGTTCTCTACAACCGGGTATTAACAAATTCCCATCTGCCACATAACCGCGGGCACGGCTCTCGAAAGTTTATACCCTACAGGGGTGTCCCAACTTAGCCCATCACAAGCTCTCACGGTCAATGAAGGATATTCCTTCTCCCGGAAAGACCCGATCAGTCTCAGAATCCGGTTACAAGACATTTTGACAATGGTAAAACAAGACCAGCAAAGCCGCCCGATGTGCCGACAATCCCGATAGGAGTCGCACGTATCTCGTTGTCAAGACACACCGGATAGGTCAAGCTACGAGTAAAACCATCCCTCAATTTTCCCCGAGGTGGCCCCGCGGGTTGCCCGGTTCGGACCAAAACTTAGAGAAGCACTGGTCCGGGGGGGGGGGGGGTTAAAATAAAGATGACCCTCAGATTGGCCGACCAAGAGAAGGATAATAGGTTGTTAGGCAAATGTAAAACTAAGGTTGGGCCTTTCTAGATGAGTTTTATTCAAAGCGAACTGTCAAGGGGGTCCCATAATCCCCAACCGTGTAAGGAACGCAAAATCAAGGAACATAACACTGGTATGACAGAAACTAGGGGCAAGAGTGGAACAAAACACCAGGCAAAAGGCCGAGCCTTCCACCCTTTACCAAGTATATAGATGCATTAATTAAAATTAGAGATATTGTGATATCCCAACATATCCATGTCACAAACATGGAACAAACTTCAACTTCACCTTCAACTAGCAACGCTATAAGAGGGGCTGAGCAAAAGTGGTAACATAGCCAAACAACGGTTTGCTAGGAAGGTGAGATAGAGGCTTGACATGGCAATATGGGAGGCATGATATAACAAGTGGTAGGTAGCGCGACATAGCGATAGAATGAACAACTAGCAAAGCAAAGATAGAAGTGATATCGAGGGTATGGTCATCTTGCCTGCAATGTTCTTAGAGTTGTCGAAAGCTTGATCCTCGTTAGCGTACTCAACAGGTTCCTCGTTCACGTACTCGTCTCCTGGCTCTACCCAAAGCAAGGACACAAGCAATGGAACAACAATCAATCACGATGCAATGCCCAAGCAACATGATGCAATACATGGCATGATATGCAAGATATGATATGCAATGCATATGCGTGCTCCGGAAGGGAAAGAATGATCAAGGCATCAAATTGGCAAACCAAGTATGCCGATGGAAAGATGAGGTGATTTCAGTCAAAATCGATATAAAGATCACCGAAAACTGATGCACAGTTTGCAAATGACAAGAAATATAAGGATGATGTGAAACTGCGATTAACAGCATGATGGCACTTAGAATGCAACAAGAAACTAAGCTACTGCACTCCGACATAGCAACAAAGCATATGGCAGTGATGTACAAGAGATGCTTGACAAAACATGAACACTGATCTACGACTCAATCACTCAAGAACAGGTTCAAACAAGCATGGCAAAAGTGCAAAAGATATCAGCTTCACAGACTTAGTGAAAATACTAACGTGGCATAAACAGCATCAGGATGCAATCTTCAGAGCAAGCAAACAACACGCTCCAGGAACTTATCATGGCAAACAAAGGCATGCCATGCTTCTACTAAATGCATAGAACAAACCTACCTTACTGAACATGAGCCAAAAAGGCACAGAAAATATGATGGCACCCATGTAAACATAGCAAGTTATGTTAACAGTTTCACATAAGAAAAATAGAGCATGGCATAAACAGATTCATGATAGCAACTTTGCAAACTAATGCCACTCACCACAAAGCATTACATGACAACATAAGCATATCAATAGCAAGAAGACATGTTCATGAAGCTTACCATGGCAAGAGCAAGTTCATAGGATGCATGGATCACTAGCAAATCACATGGCAACATTAATTATCATGTTAACAATCTGCCGGGAACATTATTTAGCAAAAGTAGAGCACGAAAATGACATGCTAGAGCACTCCATAATTGCAACCAGAGGCATTAATGTATAGAGCATAACCACCTGTTCATAACATCCTTACTGAAGTATCTCAAAATAAGCATAGATATCATAGTAGCATCAAGTTTACATGGCATCAAAATAACAACAGGAAAACGACTTAGCAAAATCCTAAGTCCCTGAAAACAGCAATATCATGGAGCCTACTTTGCATGCTTGTGCTAGTCACCCCATAGCTCAACAAAATACAAGACTTGCACCTCTGTAAAGATGGCATGATGGAGCTCCAAACATATGTAGACCTCATGCTCATAGGATGCATACACCAAATGCAACAAAAATGACAAATCACCATGTTTTGTTAAGAACCAGCAGTTAACATTTTATAGCACTCTTGCAATGATGAAAATGGCATCATAATGGACAGTAACATGCATGAAAATGCTACTAACATGAGGAGCTTAACGAGACGAATATTTTGATATGTCATATGCATGATTCGAGGCCACGGTCACCGAGATATGGCATGATGGATGAGGCATAAAAATATCAGGGAAAAGGGACTTAGACGAAAATAACCACCTCGCACAAAAGTCAACGGCGGATGACGATATCCCATGACGGAGGGGAACCGGGACGGGGTGGTGTTTGGTTCACGGACGTGGTGGATCTGATCCATCTTCTATGGATCCGGCCGGCGAGGGTTCCGGCGACTCCGGCGAGGGCGTGGAATTTGAGGTGGTCTCGGGGACGGGCGAGGTCGACGGCGGCGGTGCCCGAACTCCGACAAGGCACCGCGCGAGGCTCCGGTGAGGTTATGTGGATCCGGCTGTGGGATCCCCGGATCTGGCGTCGGGCGCGGCGTGGTCCGAACTCCGGTGGTGGCCGGAGGCCATGGACGACGGGGCGGCACAGGAGCTCCCGGAGGCCGGATCTAGAGCGCATGCGACGCGCCAGCGGCAGGGAAGCGGCAAGCGAAGGAGGCGGCGTCTCGGAGGTGGGGCGGCAGAGCAAAGGCGATGGCGGTCGCAGGGAAGCCGGCGGCGAGCGCTTGAGCGGCGGCGGCGCAGCGTAGAGCCAGGAGCGGGAGGAGGGCGGTGTGGGCGGCGGCGCCCGGGCCCGGCGGGCCGCGAATGGGCTTGCGGGCCCACGCGATGGTGGGATGGCGGCAGGTGACATTGCGTGTTGTGGATGGACGACGGGCGACGGCGGACGTGTCCAGCCACCAGGCGGACATGTCCGGCGGCGCAGGGAGAGATGGATCTAGGGTTTTGACTGCGAATTTCGGAGGGGGGTGTTTATATAGGTATTGGGAGCTAGGAGTGTCCAAATGAGGTGCAGTTTTCGCCCACACGATCATGATCCAACGACGGTGTCGGTGGGAAACGACACCTATGGGGTCACTGGGATCCCTTGTACGGTTGGCGGGTATGGGGTTGTGCAAAGAGCGGGTCTGGCGATCAGCACACAAATTGTTTACCCAGGTTCGGGCCGCGGAGACGCGTAAAACCCTAGTCCTGCTTTGATGTATATTTGGGTGTTCTTATGTTCTTGAACTAGCTGCGGTGGCTCTCTAGTCCAAAAGATCCGAGTCCCCCTCCAGTACGCCTCGGGCCTCCATTTATAGACAAAAAGGGGTCGCCACAATGGCACACAGGAGGTGGAAAGGTGTACAGGGGCTGAGTCTATCCCCTGGCATCATCGGATAAACGCATTTAATGCGCTACCACGTGCCCCTCTTGCTTTATTGGGGACGGCAAAGAAGCTCATCCCAGCTGTCGTCGCCTCGCCTGGCTCCGACGCGCGTCCATGCTGACGAGGCATTGTAGCGCCACGTTGGCTGGCTGCTGCGCTGGCGTGGTGGTGGAGCCTTCACGAAGATCTGCATGCCACCACGCAGGTGCTTGCTGTGTTGGTGTAGAGGTCGCGCGCTGCGACGCAGATGCCTGCCCAGCTTGTCGAGCTGGCAGCTGTATGGGAGCGGTGGTGGAGTCTTGGCAGACGCGGGCATGGCTGTGGCCCCGCGGGCGTCCTCAGCAAGGGCCTTGCCGAGGGCCCGGCAAGGGTCTCTCTGCGGCACCACGGTCGTCCCCGGCAAGGATCTTGCCGGGTGTCTCGTGGATTTCCTTGGCAAGGATCTCACCAAGGATCGTCGTCTTCTGGTTCCCATCTGATCTTGTGTACCTATGGTCTCTACAAAGATCTGCATGCCACCACGGGAGTGCCTCTAAAGCCTTGGTTCCAATATGGTTGATGGTGTTGGAACCCCTTGGGCTCAAGGGTGGCGTGCTCTGCTGGCGTCAGGCAAGTTGCCCCGGCAAGGATCTTGCCGAGGCTGCGGAAGCCACCCTGGCAAGGTCTTGCCAGGGGAGTCCACCTCGCCCTCTTGCTCTCTTTGCACCTCTGGTCTTGGCGTTGCTTTGGTCGTCTTGTGCTCCGGCTTCCCTCCTCGGCAAGTAAATGGGTGAAAAAGGAGAGCCCCTACTTTTGTACACCGATAGGAGCCCCCAGGCCTGGGCCACACATAAGCGCAACGCGTTGTTTGGATAGGCCCAGAACGATGTGCGGCCAGGTGGGGCGGATTTTTACCGCAGTAACTTCTCCGTCTGCTGCGCTTCGCCATGACCCGCGTTGAACACGCGGCGTGGGGGGTCATGCGTGACGTGGGGGTCATGCATGGGGCGGTTTCCGCACGCATGTGTCACGTTCGGTAAAGAGGCGGCTCGCACCATCCCCATAAAAAGAGGAAATGCAGAGGCGCGGCTCATTTACTGAGTGGGCTCGGGTCATGGTCTTCAAGGCGCCCGCGCCCCACGACCGCGGGGCGGAGAACGATCGTCTCGTCCGTCCCCTTGATTTCTGCTCACCCGCCACGTGTCCCCCGTTCTCCGAAGATGGTAGGCGGTGGGTGTGGGCCTTGAATGACGAGGCGGGGAAACGGGCCGCTGCTGATTGGGGCAGCGGGTCGGCCTCGATTCTCTGCGCCCCAGATGGTCGGATTGGCTGAGTGGGGCGGCTGAGTCCCGACCCCGCCCCTTTATAAGAAGGGGGAGGGGATGGCACCCCACAATCTTTCATCATCCCTCTCCTTCCACCTTGGCCCCACTCTTTCATCTGCCATGGCGAGAGGGGGTGCTGCTCCTTCAACAGTGGCGGCGAGGGTCTCTGCTCGACAGCGCGTCCCTCCTTCCCAAGAGCCTGCGGCGGCGGAGCTGGCCACGAGAGGAAGGTGGAGGGGCGAGGCCGAGGCCGGCGTGGCGCTCGGGGAAGAGGGGACGGGGAGGCACACCGGCCTTGCCTCCGCCAGTGATGCCTCCTCCAATGGAGGGCCACGTCAGGGACCAGCCTCGTGAGTTCTTCATCAGGCTACGTCGGCCACCGCACCGTCGCCTTCGTCTCCCTCCGCCATTCGCTCGGGAGATGGAGCTCGATCCGCCCCAGACCCTGAGGTTGCATATGAGGGGCTGTGGGAACGGCGGCAGACGGGTCGATGTTGACTTTCCTGCCCCTCAAGTCATGTATCTTCGCCATGGGTGGAAGACCTTCGCTTGTATCCATAGCCTAACGGCGGGGCTCGTTCTCTATTTCAAATTAATGGATAATGGCCTGCTCTCCGTCAAGATCTTTGGAGACTCTGGAACTCGCTTGAAGTGCTGCGTGGAGAGCTCCTCCGACGATGAAGACTCCTCCTCAAGTGGGAGTGATGAGGAGGATAGCGACAGCGACGACGAGAGCGTCGAGCAAGGGCAAGTCAACCTCGTCTCCAACTGACCGCGTCGCCCCTCCCTCCTCCGTGCGCTCTGCTAAGGGCCTTCCTCGTCAAGCTCTCCATCGGCGCATTCCCCGTCTCCTACTTTTTGCCTTCACCTGCCGCACCTGAGAGGAAAAGGGCAAGAACGGGGATTATGGGGCGCTTATCTTTCTAGTTTGTAAGCCCGCGAGCATTCGTTAGATTTCAAAATTTACAATCCCCTTGCTCATGTACCCATTCCATATGAATTGTCCTTGTTTGCAACGTATGAATGAAAGGAAGGGTGTTTGCCGGGTTTCGTTTGTGCGTGGGTGAGGGACACACCGAGGAACATGTCCTCGTTATCTTAAGATAAACATGGTATCCCGGCAACAGGCCTTGCCGTCCTCTTGCTCTATCGCCCGACTACGCTCATGCTCTTGGCGGAGGTAGGGGCCGAGTGGGGTTAGGCCTTTCACTCGCCCTCTTCCCATCGCACTACAACCAAGTTCCGGTCCAAAGTAGAGTTCTCGGACACGGGATGGAGGGGGCAAGATGGTACGATAGCGAGCGAAGCCTTATACGTTCAAGGTTCCTACGGGCGCATGGAGTGGGGGGGAGAAAAACTTATCTGACGTCACAGCCCCCGGCAACCTTGGCCTGCCACGGTTAGATCCTTGTGTCTGTAGCCCCCGGAAACCTTGGTTTGCCGGGGCTGGAGCACCGGCCCGTTCTTTTTCCTCCTAATACGTCAGCAAAAATGTCCATGTACCCTGCGAACAAAAGAAGATGGAAAGGAATAGAGTGACGCACACTCAACCTCTATGCTAGGGGTTAGCCGCCGCTAAGCACTATCAACCATAACCAAGGGAGAGACTTAACCTAGCATGCATGCCAAAACTTAGGGCGCCAGCACTTCATTTATTTATGCTCAGGGTCTGCGCCTGGCTTTGTACAAAGGATTACATGCCTTGCCGGCAGGGCTTGTACAAAAGGTGGTTTGCCGGGGGGGCGGCAACCACGCCTTATGGGTAAAACTTGCGAAGATGTCCGATGTTCCAGTTGCTTAGTGGAACGCCATCTTCATTCTCCAGGCAGACTGCGCCAGGCCTGGTGACTTGTATTACCCGATAAGGGCCTTCCCACTTCGGCGTCAACTCGTTGGAATTCTTGGCCGACTGAACGTGCCGAAGAACAAGGTCGCCTTCCTCAAAGCTTCGGGCATGAACCTTGTGCCTATGGTAGTGGCGCAAGGCTTGCTGGTAGCGCGCTGCTCATACAGCCGCCTGAAGACGATCTTCCTCGAGGAGTGTTGCATCATCTTGCTGCAACTTCTCTTGCTCAAGCTCATCATAAGTGAGCACTCGAGGTGACCCGTATGTGAGTACCATGGGGAGAACTGCTTCTGCCCCATAAACGAGGGAGAAGGGTGTCTGACCGGTGGCTCGATTTGGCGTCATTCTGATTGACCAAAGAATCGCCGGCAATTCATCAATCCAGCATCGTCCGCACCTGCGTAGCCTGTCAAAATTCCTTGAACGGAGGCCTTGCAACACTTCAGCATTTGCCCTCTCAGCCTAGCCATTGCTTCGTGGATGTGCAACAGAAGCAAAATAGACCTTGATGTCAACGTCTTGGATGTACTGCATGATGGCGTGGCTCCTCAACTGTGCCGTTATCGGTGATTATTCTGTTTGGCACACCGAAATGGCAGACTAGCCCCTTGAAGAATTTGACAGCTGATTGTGCTGTCACCTTTCTTACTGTCTCCACCTCCGGCCAATTCGTGAACTTGTCGATTGCGACGTACAAGTACTCAAAGCCCTCGACAGCATGGGGAAAGGGGCCCAGTATGTCGAGCTCCCAGACCAAGAATGGCCAGGAGAGAGGGATTGTTTGGAGCGCTTGAGCTGGTTGATAAAGCTTCTTTGAATGGAACTGACACGCTTCACACTTGGTTACTAGTGTCGTTGCATCCTCGAGGGCAGTGGGCTAGAACAAACCTTACCGGAATGCCTTGCCGGGAAGGGCCCTTGACCCTATGTGGGAGCCACATATGCCTCTGTGTATCTCTGTCAACAACTCCAGTCCTTCCTCCCGGGGAATGCACTTCAATTTCACACCGTTTGGTCTTTTTCTGTACAGGATGTCATCGATGAATCGATACATGACAAACCGATGGGCTACTTTCTCCGCTTCTTCCTACTCCTCGGGGAGTTCCCCAGTTTGGAGGAATCGTATGGTATGCTGTGCCCATGCCGGAGCCTGAGGCTCGACGGCAAGGACTAAAGGCACTTCCTCTGCCATGGGAGCAGCTGTCTCTACAGCTAGGACTTGACGCCCCGCCGGAGTCGGTTGCCCCATGGTTGTCTTAGTGTCCATGGCAACATCCTTGCCAGCGGCTCCTGGGAGCTCGGCGGGAAAGTACTTGCCGAGGCCTGATTTCCTTCGCTTGTTCTGCTCTATTGATGGTTCAACGGATGGTTGAGTGAGCCGAAGCACAAAAGTACCTGGTTCCACGGGTAGTTTGAAGGCGGCGCGCTTCGACAGGTAGTCGGCAATGTCATTCTCCACTCGGGGAACATGCTCCGCCTGTATACCGTCAAAGCGCTGCTCCAGCTTCCCCACCTCATCCACTAGGCCTCCATCAATGGGCTTTGATAATCTTTGTTGACTTGCCTGACAACAAGTTGTGAATCACCCCTGATGATGAGCTTCTTGATCCTGAGGTCTGCCGCGATCCTGAGACTGGCAAGCAACCCCTCTTATTCAGCAGTGTTGTTTGTGGACATCTCCCTGGGAAAGTGCATCTGGATTACATACTTGAGGTGCTCTCCAGTGGGTGCGACGAGTAGCACACCAGCACCGGCGCCTTGCAGCGAGAAAGCCCCGTCAAAGTACATAATCCAGTTGCGACTTGCCTCCTTGCTAGGGAGGGTGGTCTCCTGGATCTCTTCGTCTGGCGTTGAGGTCCAATCGGCAATGAACTCTGCTAAGACTCTGCTCTGGATTGTCGAAATACTTTCAAACTTCAAACCAAAGCTCGACAGCTCCACGGCCCACTCCACAATCCTCTTGGTTGCATCTGGGTTATGCAATATCCGTTGCAACGGGAGGCGGGTGACGACGGTGATCTCGTGTGCTTGGAAGTAATAACGCAGCTTCCTCGAGGCCATAAGGAGGCCGAAGAGCAATTTCTGCACACCAGAGTACGTTGACCTAGCCCCTGCAAGAGGGAGCTGACAAAGTAAACCGGGTGATGCATCATTTTCTTCTTCTGCGGCACTTCGTATGGTTGCGCGGGCCCTTCCCCGCCAGCGTCGGACCCTACCGGCGGCCTTGCCTCTTCGTCGACCTCCCTCTGCGCCACTAGTGCGGCACTGACCACTTGGTTTGTTGCCGCTAGGTATAGCAGCAACGGTTCTTGTGGTTTGGGCGCAACAAGTATCGGTGTAGAGGAGAGGTATTTCTTCAAATCCTGCAGCGCTGCTTCGGCCTCTGGAGTCCATTCCATTGGGCCTGCCTTTTTCAAGATTTTGGAAAAGGGAAGGGCACGCTCAGCACACCTGGAGATGAATCTGCTCATGGCGGCAACGCAACCAGTGAGCCGACGCACCTGCTTGATCCTCTTGGGTGCCCTAATCTGATCAATAGCCTTGATCTTGTCTGGATTCGCCTTGATCCCACGCTGTGACACAAAGAACCCGAGAAGTTTGCAGGATGGAACACCGAAGACCCACTTCTCAAGATTGAACTTTAGGTTGATCTTGCGCAGATTCGCAAACGTCTCTTCCAAATCTTGTACAAGTGTCGCCCTGTCTTTGGTTTTAACCACTATGCCATCCATATAAGCTTCCATATTTCTATGTAGCTGGGGCTCAAAACCAATCTGGACTGCCCTTGCAAACATCGAGTCAGCACTCTTCAACCTGAAAGGCATCCGTAAAAAGCAATACATGCCACATGGGGTGATGAACACTGTCTTCTCTTCGTCTTCTCTCACCATGAAGATTTGGTGGTACCCCGAGTCGGAGTCAAGGAATGATAACAGATCACACTCGGCCGTGGAGTCAACAATCTAGTCAATGCATGGCAATGGGAAAGGGTCCTTGGGACAAGCCTTGTTGATATCTGCGTAGTCAATAAACAGCCTCCACTAACCATTCGCCTTGCGCACCACCACTGGATTGGCCAACCACGTCGGATGGAGTACTCCTCTCACCAAGCCTGCCACTTCCAACTTCCTGATCTCCTTCGTAATGAACTCCTGTCATTCCAAAGCTTGCTTCCTGACCTTCTGCTTAGCGGGTTGCGCATGAGGACAGACGGCAAGATGGTGCTCAATCACCTCCCTGGGAGCGCCGGTGATGTCGGATGCTTGCCATGCAAACATGTCGACATTCGCCCGCAGGAAGGTGACAAGCGTGCTTTCCTATTTGTTGTCTAGGGTGGAGCTTATGGTGCAAGCCCCTCCCATGCCATCCTCCTCGATTGACACCCTCTTGGTCTCTGGTGGCGCCGCTCTGGATTTCTTGCTCTTGTCGATGGAGCTCTCTGGCACATCCTCGACGGGAGTACAACACTCCAAAGAGGTGCGCTTGCCGGAGTGGGTGCGAGAGGTCTTGCCGGTCTTCTTCCCTGTGGGGACTCCAGCGGCAGGAGTGAGTGCCTTGGCGGCAGTCGCTGCAACTGCTTTCTGGTAGAGTTCGTCGGTGCAGATCAGTGCATCCTTCTTGTCGGAGGGGACGGTGATGATGGTTATCGGCCCCGGCATCTTCAGCGTGTTGTAGGCATAATGCGACGCCTCCATGAACTTGGCTAGTGCCGGGCGGCCGAGAATCCAGTTGTAGAGCAAGGGGATCTCGGCTACATCGAAAACAATCATCTCCATCCTGTAGTTTAACTCGCCTCCAAACATCACGGGCAGCGTCACCTTACCCTTAGGCTGACTCCTCCCCGGGTTGACCCCTTCAAACGTGCCCGTTTCATCGAGGTCTCCGTCAGGAATCTGCAGCCTTTTGATCACGACGGGCGAGATCAAGTTCAGATTGGCCCCACCGTCAACTAGCATCTTCGTCACCTTGAGGTTGCGTATTGTTGGGGAGACCAACAATGGCAAACACCCGACCGCAGTTGTGCGATCAGGATGGTCCTTGGTGTCGAGAATGATAGGCGTGCTGGACCATTTCAATGGCCTCTGAGCATCGAGTGATGGTTCTATTGCTGTGATCTCACGCGCCCACTGCTTGAGCTGGCGGTGAGAAGTGTGCAGCGAGGCGCCACCATCGATGCACATGGCCTCTGTAGCCTTCTGGAACTCGTGCTCGCCAGACTCGTCATCTTCGTCATGATCATCATCTCCTTGCTTCTTGTCGCGGCCCCGAGCGGGCCTCTCTTGCCGATTATCCTTTCCGCGGCGGCCTCCTTGGCCGCCATGCTTCTTGCCAGACCCCTCGGCACCATACTAGCCCTTCTCCTTGTCCCGCCTCTCATACTCAGCTTTTTGCTTCTCAGCAAGCAGCTCGACTTGCCGGTAGTTCTGGAGGTCATGGCCCTTGGTGCGGTGGATCTTGCAATATTGCTTGTTGGAGCCTCCTGGCTTGTCGGCAGCCACCAAGGCCCGGCAAGCGGCGCACCCGGCAATTGCTTTGCTGGGGTCGTCTTCCTTGGCCTTCTTGGTAGTGTCGATGTCCTCGGATCCCTCAACAGCAAGCACGGTCTTGCCCTTGCGCTTCCTGTTGCGGCGCCAGTCCTTCTTTGTCGTGGTGGCTGTGTCTTCGTCAGTGGAGTCGGTTTTCGCGTCGGCGTCCTCGCCGGGGTAGTTCCTCCCCTCTTCAGCCCGAGCGCACCTATCGGCCAGAACATAAAGTTCGGCCACATCTTTGACCTTGTTCACCGCCAGCTCTTCATGCATCCTGCGGTTGCGCACATTCTGACGGAATGCGCTGATCATGGCGGCGGGATGAACATATGGGATGTTGTATTGCAACCGGCTGAACCTCTGTATGTACTTGCGCAGGGTTTCACCTTCCTTCTGGGGGATGATATGCAAATCGCTCGCCTGGCCATGAGCTTGGTGGCCTTCGGTAAAGGCGCCAACGAACTCATGGCACAAGTCCGACCAAGAAGAAATGGAATCCGCCGGCAAGTGCATCAGCCATGACATGACATTGGGTTTGAGTGCCAGTGGGAAGTAATTGGCAAGCGCCTTGTCATCACGGGCTCCAGTAGCTTGCATCGCAATGGTGTAGATGTTGAGGAACTCTGATGGGTGGGTCTTGCCATTGTACTTCTCGCCAACGTTTGGCTTGAACGTGCGGTGGGATGGCCACTGGAACTGCTGCAGCTCGTGGGTAAAGGCCGGGCAACCCACCTCGTAGGGTAGGTCGCCAGAGCCCCCTGGTGATGGGTGGTCCATAGTGGGCCCCGCCCGCCTATCTGACTGGTGGTGTGCATCGCGCTGGCGCTCGGTAGTGGTTCGAGCGTCTTCACGGGCTCGCTCCCGAAGAACTTGGCGCTGATCGCGGTGGGTCCGTGGGTCGGAAGACGCTATGGAAATGTTATCACAAGCGTCATCATGACAGATCGACACCCGCGGTGGCTGGCATGGAGGAGGAGAGTGCACCGTGGCCGCAGCACCCCCAATCCTTCCACCACTAGCATGCGGCGGCTCGACGGAGCACCAGCCAGAGGGCCCCGTCGGTCGTGGTTCATCTTTGTTGGCAACGCCGACGAGGCTTCGGATGGTGGCACTCCACTCATCGAGTTATTCCATGGCAGGAGGAAAGTCGACGAGCAACTGCGCACATGCCAAGGCTTCTGCTGGCGTGGATGGTGGCGAAAGCTGCATGGACCGTGATGCACTCCGACTTCTAACCACGTGAGAAGGAGCTCTATCACGGCCTGCCGGCTATACGCCATTTTCGCTAGCGCCTCGGCGCACGTGCTGGCCTTCTACGTCCCGCGAATGATGCACGGGACTCTTCCCACGACGGTGCCCAGGGTCACCAGCATGGTGACGCTGCTCATTGCGCACAACCTGGGAAGAGCGCGTCGGGGGCGCCAGTGTAGGCGCCTTGGAAGTCGCCGCGCCGCCCGTGGGTGGCACGACGCCGCCCCTGGAGGGCCCTGCGCCGCCTGCGGGGGGCTGGGTCCGTCTTTGGATTTGGTGGCGTGTGGCCCATCATCTCATGCACGAACAATGTCGCTCGCCAGGCTTTGGCTGCCAGAGCGATGCGGGTGTTCACGAGCCGCGCCTCGGCTTCCGTCCGCGACCGCCCCACCACTCGCACGTACTGGTACGGGCCGCTCGGCCCCAGACGAACCGATCGCTATGATCGTCTTCTTCTTGGGAGCCATGGCGATGAAGAACTGCTAAACTAACTGCTAGACCGGATTCTCACAACTGGGCACCCCCTACTTGGCGCGCCAGAGATGTCGGTGGGAAACGACACCTATGAAGTCACTGGGATCCCTTCTACGGTTGGCGGGTGCGGGGTTGTGCAAAGAGCGGGTCTGACGGTCAGCACACAAATCGTTTACCCAGGTTCGGGCCGCGGAGACACGTAAAACCCTAGTCCTGCTTTGATGTATATTTGGGTGTTCTTGTGTTCATGAACTAGCTGCGGTGGCTCTCTAGTCCAAAAGTTCCGAATCCCCCTCCAGTATGCCTCGGGCCTCCTTTTATAGACAAAAAGGGGTCGCCACGGTGGCACACACGAGGTGGAAAGGTGTACCGGGGATGAGTCTATCCCTTGGCATCATCGGACAAACGCATTTAATACAGTGCCGACGTGCCCCTTTTGCTTTATTGGGGACGGCAAAGAAGCTCATCCCAGCTGGCATCGCCTCGCTTGGCTCCGACACGCGTCCAAGCTGACGAGGCGTTGTAGCGCCACGTTGGCTGGCTGCTGCGCTGGCGCGGTAGTGGAGCTTTCACGAAGATCTGCATGCCACCACGCAGGTGCTTGCTGTGTTGGTATAGAGGCCGCGCGCTGCCACACAGATGCCTGCCCAGCTGGTCGAGTTGGCAGCTGTATGGGAGCGGCGGTGGAGCCTTGGCAGGCATGGGCCTGGCTGTAGCCCCGCAGGCGTCCTCGGCAAGGGTCTCGCTGCGGCACCGCGGTTGTCCCCGGCAAGGATCTTGCTGGGGGTCTCGTGGATTTCCTTGGCAAAGATCTCGCCAAGGATCGTCGTCTTCTGGTTCCCATCTGATCTTGTGTATTTATGATCTCTACAAAGATCTGCATGCCACCACACGGGGTGCCTCCTGAGCCTTGGTTCCAATATGGTTGATGGTGTTGGAACCCTTTTGGCTCAAGGGTGGCGCGCTCTGCTAGCGTCAGGCAAGTTGCTCGGCAAGGATCTTGCCGAGGCTGCGGAAGCCACCCCGGCAAGGGTCTTGCCGGGGGAGTCCACCTCGCCCTCTTGCTCTCTTTGCACCTCTGGTCTTGGCGTTGCTTTGGTCGTCTTGTGCTCTGGCTTCCCTCCTCTGCCCTGCTTAGTGTGGTCGTGGGCGCGGCCTTGACTACCCGTGCACAAGTAAAGGGGTGCAAAAGGAGAGCCCCTACTTTTGTACACCGATAGACGGAGAACATGGAGGTGGTTTAGATGGGTTATTGGGCTGTTTTGGAGGGGTGTTGGGCTGCAACACAAAGAGGCTTCTGCGGTTACCCGGTTAACCATTGGGGCATCAAACGACCTCCAAATGGAACGAAATTTGACAGGCGGTCTACCAGTGATGTACCAACGCCACTCGACAAATCTCGACCCATTCCGAGAACATTTAAGTCCCGCTCACGAAAAGAGACAAGAGGGGTGCGCCGGGTGCATGCGGGAGTGTCGAATTGCGAAATGGACAACGGGGAAAATGCTTGGATGCATGAGACGAACACGAATGCAAATGCGATGCACATGATGACATGATATGAAATGCATGACATGAACAAAATGCAAAACAAAGACAAAAAACCCAACCACGAAGGGAATATCATAACACATAGCTGACAATGGCAAGAGTCGAAGTTACAAATATGGAATGTTGTATCCGGGGCGTTACAACACTCCACCACTACAAGAGGATCTCGTCCCGAGATCTAGGATGGCACCGGAGGGAAAACAAAAAAGGAAGAGGAGAGGTAAACTAAGTTGCTTCTTGTACAAACGAGTGAAACCAATGAACCTTGAGAGGTTAAACAATATTTGAGAAAAGAATACAACAGAGATGAACGAAGTTGAAAACACTCTGTTAGAAAAGAGGAACAAGGAATATTGCGAAAACCTTGAGGTTGCAAGACATGAGTGAAGAGCTCCAGCAACAAGGAAGGACAAGTCACCACTCTGGTTGAAACGGAATAAGTAAGGGAAAATAGAAGATAGATCATTGGAATAAAATAATGGAGAGGAAAATGCCAACTTATGCCACAAATGAGCTTGGAGAGCACCCTTCCAAGAAAGTTATACGGAGTTGTTGGAAAACCAACAACGAAACGAATAAGCTTGTAGTGGGCTTATGGAAAGCATCTCAAAATTATGAGGTGACAACCTGCCACTCACGGAAAAAAGATTTGATTGAGAGGTAGAAAAGATAGAAAAGCTTCTTCCACTGAGGTGATAAGATAACTCCAAGGAAAAAAAATGATGGGTTTAAATATCTCATTCCGGAACTTGTGAATCATGAAACACAAAGAAATTGTCAAAATGACATAACACCACCTCAAAAGATAAGGTAAGAAGAATCGCACTTCAGAATGCAAGATGAAGAATACTTGAAGTATAGCATGGCGGATCATAGCTTCGAGAGAAATCTTGACGAACAATTGAAGAATGAAAGGAATCCTTGATAAACCACCATGTAGAGCCTCCATGAAAACTCCGGTAATAAAAGAATGATCAAACGAAAGGAAAGAGAAGTTGAAAACACAAGGTGAATCCTTGCAATGATTTAGATGAATCTTCGTGGTAATATAATTGAGAGATCTTGGAACTCCGGGCAAAGTATGAAGCACTTGAACCGAGAATTTACTCATCGTGAAAAAACTCCGGAAGAATGAATCAATCACTTGGATGAAGCAAGAATAAGAATTATGTTATGCGTATCCTTCACCAATTTAAATTGATGACAAGCAACGGATTTGGCAAACTACTTATTCTCGTTGAAAGGATTAAGAGAGATATAGCATAAACTCAATGGACCACCCGTAGGATTTAACCAAAGAATAAATTGATATGATAATGAAGGAAGAGAAATCTTGAATGACCCACCGTAAGAATTGAAAATGAACGAAGAGAAGATAAAGAAACACCGGGAAGAATTAGAAAATGAACGAAGATACTTGAGAGAATTTAGATACAAGAGAACGAGGATATCATGAACTGATTAGAGGATATTTGAGAGACGCACCGGTAAGATTTGGAGAACGAGAGCTGAAAGCTGAGAATGAATAAACCCGAAATGATGGCCTTTGGAGAGTCAAACTGAAAAGACTCGTGAATTGCACTGGATGGGTGAAGATAATTCTCACAATAGAAATAATTATGAGAGGGTGGCATCAATCTTGAACCATGAATCTTTGGAAGAACGGGTAAGAATTTAAGAGGAGCTCTTCTTTGGTCTTCAAAATCTGAGAATAACGATGAGAAACACCACCATGATTTGTTGAGGCACTCCAGAATGAAAATTAGAAAGGTTGAACCAACGATCAAAAGAATTTGACAGATCTTGGAGAAAGACATTTGACTGATGACAATTCATTCTTACGTCAAACTTTGAAATGAAATTGAAAATAACTCCAGAAAAATTAGAAGAGTCAGGTAAGATCCTGGGAAAAGACCTTTGGATTAGCGCCCACTCAAGAGAAACACTGTTTGAATGATTTAAAAGAGAGAATGCGCCGGTTGAATTAAATGGCTTGAATGAGATAGCAACCTCGAAATAACTTGAACGGATCGAGAATGGAAATGTGAATCTTCTGAGATATCTTAGGCACTCCAGAACAATTGAATAGCGAGAAGTGGATGATTAAGAGGTGCACCGGCATGAGAAGACATTTGAAACAAGGAAATGATATGATTGACAAAGCTTGACTTGATTCCACCAGAGAAGAAAGAGAACGAATAATGATGAACTTGAGGCTCCGTTAGTATCTTCCTGAGACTCACCGGATAAGAACATTGACGGAAAGAGAATGGAGAGGCTTCCCATCAATAAAAGGATACTTGATTAAGAAATCTGAGTCCTTGAAGAAAAAGGGTGGGAGGGCAGGAAAACAAAGACAACTAGGCACGGATGAAACAAACACCGTTGAGAAGACTTAGAATTGATCTTGCGGATGTAGAAATGATCGGATCCACTTGAAGAGAAGCACACCGGTTGGAAATAGAATTGAGATTAGAACCTTGATGATCAAGAAGTATTAGCATCCACATAGAAATATGAGAACACCACTTAGAAAGACGCATGGAATCAACATTTGACATTGAAGCAACTCGAATACCACAAATCAAAACAAAACAAAGGATTTGGCTTGCAGAATAAGCCGAAAACAAACATATGATAGAGATTTACCCAATCCCATGACATGCATCTGTCGAAAAGATATTCTAGGAGCTACTTGAATTCCCACCTATAAACTCCCGAAACTTTCTGGTTATGCAAGCTGGTGTTGGGGATACAGGGGAAGCATAATATCTCACCCAAACTAACAATCCCTACATCCTGTTGTATCCATCCTTCAACACATAACCAAGAAACCTTCGGAAATCATGTACCTCAACCTTTGAAAAGCATCTGTTATACGAGCTATGGCAATACTCCCGAACTCCCACCCCAGTACTGAGTGGCGTCGAGGTTATCTCACCAACAACTGCATAAAAGAGATTTTCGATGTCGGCGAACTCAGGTATTCCAGAACTGCAATGATAAAATTGTGACGACAAAACCTCAGGGCTCAACTCCCCAGGACACTGCCACAACCCCTAAATGTCAGGAGGCACCAAGAACAATGTTCTCGTCACAAGAATATTGGAACGATTCCAAGATACCCGCGTGAGCCCAAAAAAATTCGTGAAGTTTGAGGAGAGAAAAGTCAAAACTTCTACGTCAGCAGGCCTCACCAGAGCAACGAAGGGACTGAGGAGTAAAAAGAATCCTACTCTCCGGTATATATAATCCTAAGACTCAAAACATTTTTGTTCTAGACTCAACAACGTCAGTGATTCAATCAAGCAGGGGGCTCCTAAGTTGGGGTTGGCTCTGATTACCAACTTATAACACCCACGATGCGGCTATATCTCCCATGTGTTGAGGCACGACTTGAGGCATAACCGCATGGTGGTTTAGTCGCAAGTGGGGCACAATCCCATGTACTGAATAAGAAAGGGATAAAGAGTTGGCTTACAATCGCCACTTCACACAAATAACAAATTAAACATACATCATCCAGAGTATAATCAAAGGTCCAACTACGGAACCAAAATAAAGGAAGACAACCCCAAATGCTAGATCCCCGATCATCCCACCTGGTCACCACTTCTGATCATCCGGAAAAGACACAAAACAATGACCAACATCTTTATCGAGCTCCCACTTGAGCTCGATAGCATCACCTGCACTGGTATCATCGGCACCTGCAACTCTTTGGAAGAATCCATGAGTCACGAGGACTCAGCAATCTCACACCCGCGAGATCAAGACTATTTAAGCTTATGGGTAGGGTAAGGTAATGAGGTGGAGCTGCAGCAAGCACTAAGCATATATGGTGGCTAACATACGCAAATAAGAGCGAGAAGAGAAGCAACGCAATAGTTGTGAAGCTAGAAGTGATCAAGAAGTGATCCTCAAACTACTTATGCACAACCATAACACAAGAACCGTGTTCACTTCCCGGACTCCGCCGAAATGAGAGCATCACGGCTACACACGCGGTTGATTCATTTTAATTAAGTCAAGTGTCAAGTTCTTTACAACCGTATATTAATAAATTCCCATCTGCCACATAACCGCGGGCACGGCTCTCAAAAGTTTATACCCTGCAGGGTGTCCCAACTTAGCCCATCACAAGCTCTCAAGGTCAAGGAAGGATATTCCTTGTCCTGGAAAGACCCGATGAGTCTCGGAATCCCGGTTACAAGACATTTCGACGATGGTAAAACAAGACCAGCAAAGCCGCCCGATGTGCCGACAATCCCGATAGGAGTCGCACGTATCTCGTTCTCAGGGCTCACCGGATAGGTCAATCTACGAGTAAAACCAGCCCTCAAGTTGCCCCAAGGTGGCCCCGCAGGTTGCCTAGTTTGGACCAACACTTAGAGAAGCACTGGCCCAGAGGGTTAAAATAAAGATGACCCTTGGGTTTGCGGACCCAAGGGAAGGGTAATAGGTTGTTAGGAAAATGTAAAACAAAGTTTGGGCCTTGCTGGAGGAGTTTTATTCAAAGCAAACTGTCAAGGGGATCCCATAATCCCCAACCGCGTAAGGAACGCAAAATCAAGGAACACAACACCGATATGACGAAAACTAGGGGGCAAGAGTGGAACAAAACACCAGGAAAAAGGTCGAGCCTTCCACCCTTTACCAAGTATATAGATGCATTAAATAAAATAAGAGATATTGTTATATCCCAACATATCCATGTCCCAAACATCGAACAAACTTCAACTTCACCTGCAACTAGCAACGCTATAAGAGGGGCTGAGCAAAAGCGGTAACATAGCCAAACAACAGTTTGCTAGGAAGGTGGCTTAGAGGATTGATGTGGCAATATGGGAGGCATGATATAACAAGTGGTAGGTAGCGCGACATAGAGATAGAACGAACAACTAGCAAAGCAAAGGTAGAAGTGATATCGAGGGTATGCTCATCTTGCCTGCAATGTTCTCAGAGTTGTCGAAAGCTTGATCCTCATTAGCATACTCAACAGGTTCCTCGTTCACGTACTCGTCTCCCGGCTCTACCCAAAGCAAGGACACAAGGAATGGAACAACAATCAATCACGGTGCAATGCACAGGCAACATGATGCAGTACATGGCATGATATGCAAGATATGATATGTAATGCATATGCGTCCTCCGGAAGGAAAAGAATGATCAAGGCATCAACTTGGAAAACCAAGTATGCCGCTGGAAAGATGAGGTGATTTCGGTCGAAATCGATATAAAGATCACCGGAAATGGATGCACGGTTTGCAAATGACAAGCAATATAAGGATGATGCAAAACTGCGATTAACAGCATGATGGCACTTAGAATGCAACAAGAAACTAAGCTACTACACTCCAACATAGAAAAAAGCATATGTAAGTGATGTATAAGAGATGCTTGACAAAACATGAACACTGATCTATGGCTAAATCCCTCAAGAACAGGTTCAAACAAGTATGGCAACAGTGCAAAAGATATCAGCTTCACAGACTTAGTGAAAATACTAACATGGCATAAACAAACTCAGGAAGCAATGTTCAGAGCAAGCAAACAAAATGCTACAGGAACTTATCATGGTAAAAAAAGGCACGCAATGCTTCTACTAAATGCACAGAACAAAACTCCCTTACTGATCATGAGCCAAAAAGGCACAGAAAGTATGATGGCACCCATGTGAACATAGCAAGTTATGTTAATAGTTTCTGACTTGGAAGAAAAATAGAGCATGGCATAAGCAGATTCATGGTAGCAACTTTGCAGGATCATGCCACTCACCACAAAGCATTACATGACAACATAAGCATACCAATAGCAAGAAGACATGTTCATGAAGCTAACAATGGAAAGGGCAAGTTCATAGGATGCATGGATCACTAGAAAAACACATGGCAATATTGATTATCATGTTAACAATCTGCCATGAACATTATTTAGCAAACGTAGAGCAAGAAAATGACATTCTAGAGCACTCCATAATTGCAACCATAGGCATTAAGGGATAGAGAATAATCACATGTTCAAAACATCCTTACTGAAGTATCTCAAAATAAGCATGGATCTCTTGGTAGCATCAAGTTTACATGGCATCAAAATAACAGCAGGAAAAGGACTTAGCAAAATCCTAAGTCCCTGAAAACAGCAATATCATGGAGCCTACTTTGCATGCTTGTGATAGTCACCACATAGCTCACAAAAATACAAGACTTGCACCTCTATAAAGATGGCATGATGGATCTCAAAACATATGTAGACTTCATGCTCATAGGATGCACACATCAAATGCAACAAAAATGACAAATCACCATGTTCTGTTAAGAACCAAAAGTTAACATTTTATAGCACTCTTGCAAAGATGAAAATGGCGTCTTAATTGATAGTAACATGCATGCAAATGCTACTAAAATGAGGAGCTTAACGAGACAAACATTTCGGTATGTCATATGCATGATTCAGAGCCACGGTCACCGAGATATGGCATGATGAAGGAGGCATAAAAATATCAGGGAAAAAGGACTTAGACGAGAATAACCACCTCGCAGAAAAGTCAACGGCGGACGACGATATCCCGGGATCGAGGGGAACCGGGAAGGTGTGGTGTTTGTTTCATGGACGTGGTGGATCTCATCCATCTTCCATGGATTCGGCCGGCGAGGGCACAGAAGCCGAGGTGGTCTCGGGGACGGTGAGGTCAACGGCGGCGGTGCCCGAACTCCGGCAGGGCACCGCGAGAGGCTCCGGCAAGGTTGGGTGGATCTGGGTGTGGGGTCCCTAGATCTGGTGTGGGGCGCGGCAAGGTCCGAACTCCGGTGGTGGCCGGAGGCCATGGACGGCGGGGCGGCGCAGGAGCTCCCGGAGGACGGATCTGGAGCGCATGCGGCGCGGCGGCGGCAGGGAAGCGGTGAGCGATGGCGGCGGCGTCTCGGAAGCGGGGCGGCAGAGCAAAGGCGACGGCAATCGCAGGGAGGCCGGTGGCGAGCGCTCCAGCGACGGCGGCGCAGCACGGAGCCGGGAGCGGGAGGCGGGCGGTGCGGGCGGCGGCGACCGGGCCCGGCGGGCCGCGGATGGGCTCACAGGCCCGCGCGGTGCTGGTACGGCAGCGGGTGACGTGGCGTGCTGTGGATGGACGAGGGGCGACGGCGGACGTGTCCAGCCACCGGGCGGACATGTCCGGCGGCGCGGGGAGAGATGGATCTAGGGCTTTGAGTGCGAATTTTGGAGGGGGAGGTGTTTATATAGGTAGGGGGAGCTAGGAGTGTCCAAATGAGGTGCGGTTCACGCCCACACGATCGTGATCCAACGCTGGAGAACATGGAGGTGGTTTAGATGGGTTATTGGGCTGTTTTGGAGGGGTGTTGAGCTGCAACACAAAGAGGCTCTTGCGGTTACCCGGTTAATCATTGGGGCATCAAACGACCTCCAAACGGAACGAAATTTGACAGGCGGTCTACCGGTGATGTACCAACACCACTCGACAAATCTCGAGACATTCCGAGCACGTTTAACTCCTGCTCACGAAAAGAGACAAGAGGGGTGCGCCGGGTGCATGTGGGAGTGTCAGATTGCGAAACGAACAACGGGGAAAATGCTCGGATGCATGAGACGAACACGAATGCAAATGCGATGCACATGATGACATGATATGAAATGTATGACATGAACAAAATGCAAAACGAAGACAAAAAACCCAACCATGAAGGGAATATTATAACACATAGCCGACAATGGCAAGAGTTGGAGTTACAAATATGGAATGTTGTATCTGGTGCTTTACAAAACCGATCAGAGGAGTGGCGGGAAACGGGAGCCTGTTTGGATAGATAACAACATTAATATAGAAAACTTAGTAGAGAAGGAAGCCTGAGCTGGCACGACGCATGCGCATGGTGCTTACCCATATACTGCATGTGTTGTCGAAAGGGCTGAGGATTGTCGTTCCATCTGGGAGCATCCAATGGTGCAGACGTACGATCCGTGGGGTTTGGGTTCTGGCCAATCAGAACGCATGACTCAGATTGCGCACAGCAGGGGGTATCGGCCACGGCTTGGTAGGCACACGGCTTTCATGAGTGAATCATGTGCTATTTGAAAACATTTCGTGAGAAGAATCTCGGCTTTTAAATCCCCTTAAATCCAAAACTCACTCGAAAATCGTGAAACTTGGCATGGTGTCATGACATGGCACATATATGTCAAGGAATTTTTTTCCATTTTGGTGCAAGTTTTATTACAAGCCTCTTACAAACCGGAGGTTCTCTCAAAGAAGCCTCGTGGTTCCGATTGGGAAACATGTCCTCCTTGTGGGCGAAACGATAATCACTGCCTCTTTTCGCCTTGTATTTTCTTCTACGGGTAACATGGAATGACACGATATATGTGCTGAAATTTAAACTTATTCAGGGTTCGTTTGGCCTTTTTACACACTAATTGAGTTTCCTAGGTATTTAATGTCCATAATTCAAATCTGAACTACAAATACATGCTCCAGTTCACCAAAATGGCTAGAAAATTTATACATGTGTCCTTGGGTGCATGTTTAGGTCCCATGCCAGGAATGGGAACAAATTACAACCGTAGCGGCATCCTCGCTCGTCCTCAAACATTTGGAATCTCGGTTTTTAAATCCCCATAAATCCAAAACTCACCAGAAATTCATGAAAGTTGGCATGGTGTCACGTCATGGCACATATATGTCGTGGTAAAAACATTGTCCAATTTGGGCCAAGCTTTATTACAAACCTCTTACAAACCGGAGCTTCTCTCAAAGCAGCCTCATGGTTTTGATAGGGAAACGTGTTCCCCTTATGGGCAAAACGTAATCACTGCCTCTTTTCGCCTTGTATTTTCTTCAACAGGCAACATGGAACGACAGGATATCCGTGTTGAAATTTCAACTTATTCAGGGTTCGTTTGGCGTTTTTATACACTAATTGAGTTTCCTAGGCATTTAATGTCCATAATTCAAATCTAAACTACAAATACATGCTATAGTTCACCAAAATGGCTAGGAAAATTACTAACATGGCATAAACAGCATCAGGATGCAATCTTCAGAGCAAGCAAACAACACGCTCCAAGAACTTATCATGGCAAACAAAGGCATGCCATGCTTCTACTAAATGCATAGAACAAACCTGCCTTACTGAACATGAGCCAAAAAGGCACAGAAAATATGATGGCACCCATGTAAACATAGCAAGTTATGTTAGCAGTTTCACACAAGAAAAATAGAGCATGGCATAAACAGATTCATGATAGCAACTCTGCAAACTAATGCCACTCACCACAAAGCATTACATGACAACATAAGCATACCAATAGCAAGAAGACATGTTCATGAAGCTAACCATGGCAAGAGCAAGTTCATAGGATGCATAGATCACTAGCAAATCACATGGCAACATTAATTATCATGTTAACAATCTGCCAGGAACATTATTTAGCAAAAGTAGAGCACGAAAATGACAAGCTAGAGCACTCCGTAATTGCAACCAGAGGCATTAATGTATAGCGCATAACCACCTGTCACAACATCCTTACTGAAGTATCTCAAAATAAGCATAGATATCATGGTAGCATCAAGTTTACAAGGCATCAAAATAACAGCAGGAAAAATACTTAGCAAAATCCTAAGTCCCTGAAAACAACAATATCATGGAGCCTACTTTGCATGCTTGTGCTAGTCACCCCATAGCTCAACAAAATACAAGACTTGCACCTCTGTAAAGATGGCATGATGGAGCTCCAAACATATGTAGACCTCATGCTCATAGGATGCAGACACCAAATGCAACAAAAATGACAAATCACCATGTTCTGTTAAGAACCAGCAGTTAACATTTTATAGCACTCTTGCAACGATGAAAATGGCATCATAATGGACAATAACATGCATGAAAATGCTACTAACATGAGGAGCTTAACGAGACGAATATTTTGATATGTCATATGCATGATTCGAGGCCACGGTCACCGAGATATGGCATGATGGAGGAGGCATAAAAATATCAGGGAAAAGGGACTTAGACAAAAATAACCACCTCGCACAAAAGTCAACGGCGGACGACGATATCCCAGGACGGAGGGGAACCGGGACCGGGTGGTGTTTGGTTCACGGACGTGGTGGATCTGATCCATCTTCTATGGATCCGGCCGGCGAGGGTTCCGGCGACTCCGGCGAGGGCGTGGAATTCGAGGTGGTCTCGGGGACGGGTGAGGTCGACGGCGGCGGTTCCCGAACTTCGGCAAGGCACCGCGAGAGGCTCCGGTGAGGTTATGTGGATCCGGGTGTGGGGTCCCCAGATCTGGCGTCGGGCGCGGCGAGGTCCGAACTTCGGTGGTGGCCGGAGGCCATGGATGACGGGGCAGCACAGGAGCTCCCGGAGGCCGGATCTAGAGCGCATGCGGCGCGCCAGCGGCGGGGAAGCGGCAAGCGAAGGCGGCGGCGTCTCGGAGGCGGGGCGGCAGAGAAAAGGTGATGGCGGTCGCAGGGAGGCCGGCAGCGGCGCAGCGCAGAGCCAGGAGCGGGAGGAGGGCGGTGTGGGCGGCGGCGACCGGGCCCGGCGGGCCGCGAATGGGCTCGCGGGCCCATGCGATGGTGGGATGGCGGCAGGTGACATGGCGTGTTGTGGATGGACGATGGGCGACGGTGGATGTGTCCAGCCACCAGGCGGACATGTTCGGCGGTGCAGGGAGAGATGGATCTAGGGTTTTGACTGCGAATTTCGGAGGGGGGTGTTTATATAGGTAGAGGGAGCTAGGAGTGTCCAAATGTGGTGCGGTTTTCGCCCACACGATCATGATTCAATGACTGTGTCGGTGGGAAACGACACCTATGGGGTCACTGGGATCCCTTCTACGGTTGGCGGGTACGGGGTTGTGCAAAGAGCGGGTCTGGCGGTCAGCACGCAAATCGTTTACCCAGGTTCGGGCCGCGGAGACGCGTAAAACCCTAGTCCTGCTTTGATGTATATTTGTGTGTTCTTGTGTTCTTGAACTAGCTGCGGTGGCTCTCTAGTCCAAAAGATCCAGGTCCCCCTCCAGTACGCCTCGGGCCTCCTTTTATAGACAAAAAGCGGTCGCCACAGTGGCACACAGGAGGTGGAAAGGTGTACAGGGGCTGAGTCTATCCCCTGGCATCGTTGGACAAACGCATTTAATGCGCTACCGACGTGCCCCTCTTGCTTTATTGGGGACGGCAAAGAAGCTCGTCCCAGCTGTCGTCGCCTCGCCTGGCTCCGAAGCGCGTTCAAGCTGACAAGGCGTTGTAGCGCCACGTTGGCTGGCTGCTGGGCTGGCGCGGTGGTGGAGCCTTCACGAAGATCTGCATGCCACCACGCAGGTGCTTGCTGTGTTGGTGTAGAGGTCGCGCACTGCCATGCAGATGCCTGCCCAGCTGGTCGAGCTGGCAGCTGTATGGGGGCGGTGGTGGAGTCTTGGAAGATGCGGGCACGGCTGCGGCCCCACGGGCGTCCTCGGCAAGGGCCTAGCCGAGGGCCCGGCAAGGGTCTCGCTGCGGCACCGCGGTCGTCCCCGGCAAGGATCTTGCCGGGTGTCTCGTGGATTTCCTTGGCAAGGATCTCGCCAAGGATCGTCGTCTTCTGGTTCCCATCTGATCTTGTGTATCTGTGGTCTCTACAAAGATTTGCATGCCACCACAGGAGTGCCTCTAAAGCCTTGGTTCCAATATGGTTGATGGTGTTGGAACCCCTTGGGCTCAAGGGTGGCGCGCTCTGTTGGCGTCAGGCAAGTTGCCTCGGCAAGGATCTTGCCGAGGGTGCGGAAGCCACCCCGGCAAGGGTCTTGCTAGGGGAGTCCACCTCGCCCTCTTGCTCTCTTTGCGCCTCTGGTCTTGGTGTTGCTTTGGTCGTCTTGTGCTCCGGCTTCCCTCCTCGGCCCTGCTTAGTGTGGCCGTGGGCGCAGCCCTGACTGCCCGTGCACAAGTAAAGGGGTGAAAAAGGAGAGCCCCTACTTTTGTACACCGACGGGAGCCCCCAGGCCTGGGCCACACATAAGCGCGATGCGTTGTTCGGCTAGGCCCAGAACGATGTGCGGCCAGGTGGGGCGGATTTTTACCGCAGTAACTTCTCCGTCTGCTGCGCTTCCCCATGACCCGCGTTGAACGCGCGACGTGGGGGGTCATGCGTGACGTGGGGGGGTCATGCGTGACGTGGGGATCATGTGTGGGGCGGTTTCCGCACGCATGTGTCACGTCGTGGTAAAGAGGCGGCTCGCGCCTTCCCCATAAAAAGAAGAAAAGGCAGAGGCGCGGCTCATTTACTGAGTGGGCTCGGGTCGTGGTCTTCAAGGCGCCCGCGCCCCACGACCGCGGGGCGGAGAACGGCCGTCTCGTCCATCCCCTTGATTTCTGCTCGCGCGCCACATGTCCCCCGTGCTCCGAAGATGGTAGGCGGTGGGTGTGGGCCTTGAATGATGAGGCGGGGAAACGGGCCGCTGCTGATTGGGGCAGCGGGTCGGCCTCGATTCTCTGCGCCCCAGATGGTCGGATTGGCTGAGTGGGGCGACCGAGTCCCGACCCTGCCCCTTTATAAGAAGGGGGAGGGGATGGCACCCCACAATCTTTCATCATCCCTCTCCTTCCACCTCAGCCCCGCTCTTTCATCTGCCATGGCGAGAGGGGGCGCTGGTCCTTCAACGGTGGCGGCGAGGGTCTCTGCTCGACAGCGCGTCCCTCCTTCCCAAGAGCCTGCGGCGGCGGAGCTGGCCACGAGAGGAAGGGGGAGGGGCGAGGCCGAGGCCGGCATGGCGCTCGGGGAAGAGGGGACGGGGCGGCACACCGGCCTTTCCTCCGCCAGTGATGCCTCCTCCAATGGAGGGCCACGTCGGGGACCAGCCTCATGAGTTCTTCATCAGGCTGCGTCGGCCACCGCACCATCGCCTTCATCTCCCTCCGCAATTCGCTCGGGAGATGGAGCTCGATCCGCCCCAGACCCTGAGGTTGCGTATGAGGGGCTGTGGGAACAGCGGCAAACGGGTCGATGTTGACTTTCCCGCCCCTCAAGTCATGTATCTTCGCCACGGGTGGAAGACCTTCGCTTGTATCCATAGCCTAACGGCGGGGCTCGTTCTCTATTTCAAATTAACGGATAACGGCCTGCTCTCCGTCAAGATCTTTGGAGACTCTGGAACTCGCCTGAAGTGCTGCGTGGAGAGCTCCTCCAACGATGAAGACTCCTCCTCAAGCGGGAGTGATGAGGAGGATAGCGACAGCGACGACGAGAGCGTCGAGCGAGGGCACGTCAACCTCGTCTCCAACGAACCGCGTCGCCCCTTCCTCCTCCGTGCGCTCTGCCGAGGGCCTTCCTCGTCAAGCTCTCCATCGGCGCATTCCCCGTCTCCTACTTTTTGCCTTCACCTGCCGCACCTAAGAGAAAAAGGGCAAGAACGGGGATTATGGGGCGCTTATCTTTTCTAGTTTGTAAGCCCGCGGGCATTCGTTAGATTTCAAAATTTACAATACCCTTGCTCGTGTACCCTTTCCGTATGAATTGTCCTTGTTTGCAACGTATGAATGAAAGGAAGGGTGTTTGTCGGGTTTCGTTTGTGCGTGGGTGAGGGACACACCGAGGAACATGTCCTCGTTATCTTAAGATAAACATGGTCTCCCGGCAACATGCCTTGCCGTCCTCTTGCTCTATCGCCCGACTACGCTCATGCTCTTGGGGGAGGTAGGGGCCGAGTAGGGTTATACCTTTCTCTCGCCCTCTTCCCATCGCACTACAACCAAGTTCCGTCCAAAGTAGAGTTTTCGGACACGGGATGGAGGGGGCAAGATGGTACGAGAGCGAGCGAAGCCCTATACGTTCAAGGTTCCTACGGGCGCATGGAGTGGGGGGAGAAAAACTTATCTGACGTCGCAGCCCCCGGCAACCTTGGCCTGCCGCGGTTAGATCCTTGTGTCTGTAGCCCCCGGCAACCTTGGTTTGCCGGGGCTGGAGCGTCGGCCCCTTCTTTTTCCTCCTAATAGGTCACCAGAAATGTCCATGTACCCTGCGAACCAAAGAAGATGGAAAGGAACAGAGTGACGCACACTCGACCTCTATGCTAGGGGTTAGCCGCCGCTAAGCACTATCAACCATAACCGAGGGAGAGACTTAACCTAGCATGCATGCTAAAACATAGGGCGCCAGCACTTCATTTATTTATGCTCAGGGTCTGCGCCTGGCTTTGTACAAAGGGTTACATGCCTTGCCGGCAGGGCTTGTACAAAAGGTGGTTTGCCGGGGGGGGGGGCGGCAACCGCGCCTTATGGGTAAAACTTGCGAAGATGTCCGATGTTCCAGCAGTTGCTCAGTGGAACGCCATGTTCGGTCTCCAGGTAGACTGCGCCAGGCCTGGTGACTTGTATTACCCGATAAGGGCCTTCCCACTTCGGCGTCAACTTGTTGGAATTCTTGGCCGACTGAACATGCCGAAGAACAAGGTCGCCTTCCTCAAAGCTTCGGGCATAAACCTTGTGCCTATGGTAGTGGCGCAAGGCTTGCTGGTAGCGCGCTGCTCTTGCATCATCTTGCCGCAACTTCTCTTGCTCAAGCTCATCATAAGTGAGCACTCGAGGTGACCCGTATGTGAGTTCCGTGGGGAGAACTGCTTCTGTCCCATAAACGAGGGAGAAGGGTGTCTGACCGGTGGCTCGATTTGGCGTCGTTCTGATTGACCAAAGAACCGCTGGCAATTCATCAATCCAGCGCCGTCCGCACCTGCGTAGCCTGTCAAAAGTCCTTGAATGGAGGCCTCGCAACACTTCAGCATTTGCCCTCTCAGCCTAGCCATTGCTCCGTGGATGTGCAACAGAAGCAAAATAGACCTTGATGTCAACGTCTTGGATGTACTGCATGAAGGCATGGCTCCTGAACTGTGTGTCGTTATCGGTGATTATTCTGTTTGGCACACCGAAACGGCAGACTAGCTCCTTGGAGAATTTGATAGCTGGTTGTGCTGTCACCTTTCTTACTGTCTCCACCTCCGGCCAATTCGTGAACTTGTCGATTGCGACGTACAAGTACTGAAAGCCCCCGACAGCACGGGGAAAGGGGCCCAGTATGTCGATCCCCCAGACCGAGAATGGCCAGGAGAGAGGGATTGTTTGGAGCGCTTGAGCTGGTTGATGAAGCTTCTTCGAATGTTGCTGACATGCTTCACACTTGGTTACTAGTGTCGTTGCATCCTCGAGGGAAGTGGGCTAGAACAAACCTTACCGGAATGCCTTGCCGGGAAGGGCCCTTGACCCTATGTGGGAGCCACATATGCCTCTGTGTATCTCTGTCAACAACTCCAGTCCTTCCTCCCGGGGAATGCACTTCAATTTCACACCGTTTGGTCTTTTTCTGTACAGGATGTCATCGACGAACCGATACATGGCAGACCGACGGGCTACTTTCTCCGCTTCTTCCTACTCCTCGGGGAGTTCCCCAGTTTGGAGGAATCGGACGGTATGTTGTGTCCATGCCGGAGCCTGAGGCTCGACGGCAAGGACTAAAGGCACTTCCTCTGCCATGGGAGCAGCTGTCTCTACAGCTAGGACTTGACGCCCCGCCGGAGTTGGTTGCCCCATGGTTGTCTTAGTGTCCATGGCAACATCCATGCCAGCGGCTCCTGGTAGCTCGGCGGGAAAGTACTTGCCGAGGCCTGATTTCCTTCGCTTGTTCTGCTCTATTGATGGTTCAACGGATGGTTGAGTGAGCCAAAGCACAAAAGTACCTGGTTCAACGGGTAGTTTGAAGGCGGCGCGCTTCGGCAGGTAGTCGGCAATGTCATTCTCCACTCGGGGAACATGCTCCGCCTGTATACCTTCAAAGTGCTCCTCCAGCTTCCCCACCTCATCCACTAGGCCTCCATCAACGGGCTTTGATAATCTTTGTTGACTTGCCTGACAACAAGCTGTGAATCACCCCTGACGATGAGCTTCTTGATCCCGAGGTTTGCCGCGATCCTGAGACTGGCAAGCAACCCCTCGTATTCAGCAGTGTTGTTTGTGGACATCTCCCTGGGAAAGTGCATCTAGTTTACATACTTGAGGTGCTCTCCAGTGGGTGCGACGAGTAGCACACCAGCACCGGCGCATTGCAGCGAGAAAGCCCCGTCAAAGTACATAATCCAGTTGCGACTTGCCTCCTTGCTAGGGAGGGTGGTCTCCTGGATCTCTTCGTCTGGCGTTGAGGTCCACTCGGCAATGAACTCTGCCAAGACTCTGCTCTGGATTGTCGAAATACTTTCAAACTTCAAACCAAAGCTCGACAGCTCCACGGCCCACTCCACAATCCTCTTGGTTGCATCTGGGTTATGCAATATCCATTGCAACGGTAGGCAGGTGACGACGGTGATCTCGTGTGCTTGGAAGTAATAACGCAGCTTCCTCGAGGCCATAAGGAGGCCGAAGAGCAATTTCTGCACACCAGAGTACGTTGACCTAGCCCCCTGCAAGAGGGAGCTGACAAACTAAACCGGGTGATGCATCATTTTCTTATTCTGCGGCACTTCGTATGGTTGCGCGGGCCCTGCCCCGCCAGCATCGGACCCTACTGGGGGCCTTGCCTCTTCGTCGACCTCCCTCTGCGCCACTAGTGCGGCACTGACCACTTGGTTCGTTGCCGCCAGGTATAGCAGCAACGGTTCTTGTGGTTTGGGCGCAACCAGTATTGGTGTAGAGGAGAGGTATTTCTTCACATCCTGCAGCGCTGCTTCGGCCTCTGGGGTCCATTCCATTGGGCCTGCCTTTTTCAAGATTTTGGAAAGGGGAAGGGCACGCTCAGCACACCTGGAGATGAATCTGCTCATGGCGGCAACGCAACCAGTGAGCCGTCGCACCTGCTTGATCCGCTTGGGTGCCCTAATCTGATCAATAGCCTTGATCTTGTCTGGATTCGCCTCGATCCCACGCTGTGACACAAAGAACCCGAGAAGTTTGCCGGATGGAACACCGAAGACCCACTTCTCAGGGTTCAACTTTAGGTTGATCTTGCGCAGATTCGCAAATGTCTCTTCCAAATCTTGTACAAGTGTCGCCAAGTCTTTGGTTTTAACCACTATGTCATCCATATAAGCTTCCATATTTCTATGTAGCTGGGGCTCAAAACCAATCTGGACTGCCCTTGCAAACGTCGAGTCAGCACTCTTCAACCCGAAAGGCATCCGCAAAAAGGAATACATGCCACATGGGGTGATGAACACTGTCTTCTCTTCGTCTTCTCTCACCATGAAGATTTGGTGGTACCCCGAGTAGGAGTCAAGGAATGATAACAGATCACACTCGGCCGTGGAGTCAACAATCTGGTCAATGCATGGCAATGGGAAAGGGCAGTGCATCCTTCTTGTCAGAGGGGACGGTGATGATGGTTACCGGCCCCGGCATCTTCAGCGTGTTGTAGGCGTAATGCGACACCGCCATGAACTTGGCTAGTGTCGGGCGGCCGAGAATCCAGTTGTAGAGCAAGGGGATCTCGGCTACATCGAAAACAATCCTCTCCATCCTGTAGTTTAACTCGCCTCCAAACATCCCGGGCAGCGTGACCTTACCCTTCGGCTGACTCCTCCCTGGGTTGACCCCTTCAAACGTGCCCGTTTCATCGAGGTCTCCATCAGGAATCTGCAGCCTTTTGATCACGACGGGCGAGATCAAGTTCAGATTGGCCCCACCGTCAACTAGCATCTTCGTCACCTTGAGGTTGCGTATTGTTGGGGAGACCAACAATGGCAAACACCCGACCGCAGTTGTGCGATCAGGATGGTCCTCGGTGTCGAGAATGATAGGCGTGCTGGACCATTTCAATGGCCTCTGAGCATCGAGTGATGGTTCTATTGCTGTGATCTCACGCGCCCACTGCTTGAGCTGGCGGTGAGAAGTGTGCAGCGAGGCGCCACCATCGATGCACATGGCCTCTGTAGCCTTCTGGAACTCGTGCTCGCCAAACTCGTCATCTTCGTCATGATCATCATCTCCTTGCTTCTTGTCGCGGCCCCGAGCGGGCCTCTCTTGCCGATTATCCTTTCCGCGGCGGCCTCCTTGCCGCCATGCTTCTTGCCAGACCCCTCGGCACCATCCTGGCCCTTCTCCTTGTCCCGCCTCTCATACTCAGCTTTTTGCTTCTCAGCAAGCAGCTCGACTTGCCGGTAGTTCTGGAGGTCATGGCCCTTGGTGCGGTGGATCTTGCAATATTGCTTGTTGGAGCCTCCTGGCTTGTCGGCAGCCACCAAGGCCCGGCAAGCGGCGCACCCGGCAATTGCTTTGCTGGGGTCGTCTTCCTTGGCCTTCTTGGTAGTGTCGATGTCCTCGGATCCCTCAACAGCAAGCACGGTCTTGCCCTTGCGCTTCCTGTTGCGGCACCGGTCCTTCTTTGTCGTGGTGGCTGTGTCTTCGTCAGTGGAGTCGGTTATCGGCCCCGGCATCTTCAGCGTGTTGTAGGCATAATGCGACGCCTCCATGAACTTGGCTAGTGCCGGGCAGCCGAGAATCCAGTTGTAGAGCAAGGGGATCTCGGCTACATCGAAAACAATCATCTCCATCTTGTAGTTTAACTCGCCTCCAAACATCACGGGCAGCGTGACCTTACCCTTAGGCTGACTCCTCCCCGGGTTGACCCCTTCAAACGTGCCCGTTTCATCGAGGTCTCCATCAGGAATCTGCAGCCTTTTGATCATGACGGGCGAGATCAAGTTCAGATTGGCCCCACCGTCAACTAGCATCTTCGTCACCTTGAGGTTGTGTATTGTTGGGGAGACCAACAATGGCAAACACCCGACCGCAGTTGCGCGATCAGGATGGTCCTCGGCGTCGAGAATGATAGGCGTGCTGGACCATTTCAGTGGCCTCTGAGCATTGAGTGATGGTTTTGTTGCTGTGATCTCACGCGCCCACTGCTTGAGCTGGCGCTGAGAAGTGTGCAGCGAGGCGCCACCATCAATGCACATGGCCTCCGTAGCCTTCTGGAACTCGTGCTCGCCGGACTCGTCATCTTCGTCATGATCATCATCTCCTTGCTTCTTGTCGCGGCCCCGAGCGGGCCTCTCTTGCCGATTATCCTTTCCGCGGCGGCCTCCTTGGCCGCCATGCTTCTTGCCAGACCCCTCGGCACCATCCTGGCCCTTCTCCTTGTCCCGCCTCTCATACTCAGCTTTTTGCTTCTCAGCAAGCAGCTCGACTTGCCGGTAGTTCTGGAGGTCATGGCCCTTGGTGCGGTGGATCTTGCAATATTGCTTGTTGGAGCCTCCTGGCTTGTCGGCAGCCACCAAGGCCCGGCAAGCGGCGCACCCGGCAATTTCTTTGCTGGGGTCGTCTTCCTTGGCCTTCTTGGTAGTGTCGATGTCCTCGGATCCCTCAACAGCAAGCACGGTCTTGCCCTTGCGCTTCCTGTTGCGGCGCCGGTCCTTCTTCGTCGTGGTGGCTGTGTCTTCGTCAGTGGAGTCGGTTTTCGCGTCGGCGTCCTCGCCGGGGCACTTTCTCCCCTCTTCAGCCCGAGCACACCTATCGGCCAGAACATAAAGTTCGGCCACATCTTTGACCTTGTTCATCGCCAGCTCTTCATGCATCTTGCGGTTGCGCGCATTCTGATGGAATGCGCTGATCATGGCGGCGGGATGAACATATGGGATGTTGTATTGCAACCGGCTGAACCTCTGTACGTACTTGCGCAGGGTTTCACCTTCCTTCTAGGGGATGATATGCAAATCGCTCGCCTGGCCATGAGCTTGGTGGCCTCCGGTAAAGGCGCCAACGAACTCATGGCACAAGTCCGACCAAGAAGAAACAGAATCCGCCGGCAAGTGCATCAGCCATGACATGACATTGGGTTTGAGTGCCAGTGGGAAGTAAATGGCAAGCACCTTGTCGTTGCGGGCTCCAGCAGCTTGCATCGCAATGGTGTAGATGTTGAGGAACTCTAACGGGTGGGTCTTGCCATTGTACTTCTCGCCAACGTCTGGCTTGATCATGCGGTGGGAGGGCCACTGGAACTGCTGCAGCTCGTGGGTAAAGGCCGGGCAACCCACCTCATAGGGTAGGTCGCCAGAGGCCCCCGGTGATGGGTGGTCCATAGTGGGCCCCGCCCGCCTATCTGACTGGTGGTGTGCATCGTGCTGGCGCTCGGTGGTGGTTCGAGCGTCTTCATGGGCTCGCTCCCGAAGAACTTGGCGCTGATCGCGGTGGGTCCGTGGGTCGGAAGACGCTATGGAAATGTTATCACAAGCGTCATCACGATAGATTGACACCCGCGGTGGCTGGCGTGGAGGAGGAGAGTGCACCGTGGCCGTAGCGCCCCTGATCCTTCCACCACTAGCATGCGGCGGCTCGACGGAGCGCCAGCCAGAGGGCCCCGCCGGTCGTGGCTCATCTTTGTTGGCAACGCCGACGAGGCTTCGGATGGTGACTCTCCACTCATCGAGTTGTTCCGTGGCAGGAGGAAAGTCGAGGAGCAACTGCGCGCATAACAAGGCTTCTGCTGGCGTGGGTGGTGGCGAAAGCTGCATGGACCATGATGCGCTCCGACTTCTAACCACGTTAGAAGGAGCTCTATCACGGCCTGCCGGCTATACGCCATTTTCACTAGCACCTCGGCGCGCGTGCTGGCCTTCTACGTCTCGCGAATGATGCACGGGACTCTTCCCACGACGGTGCCCAGGGTCAACAGCATGGTGACGCTGCTCGTCGCGCACAACCTGGGAAGAGCGCGTCGAGGGCGCCGGCGTAGGCGCCTCGGAAGTCGCAGCGCCGCCCGTGGGTGGCACGACGCCGCCCCTGGAGGGCCCTGCGCCGCCTACAAGGGGCTGGCTCCGTCTTTTGATTTGGTAGCGTGTGGCCCATCGTCTCGCACACGAACAATGTCGCTCGCCAAGCTTTGGCAGCCAGAGCGATGCGGGTGCTCGCGAGCCGCGCCTCGGCTTCCGTCCGCGACCGCCCCACCACTTGCACGTACTGGTACGGGCCGTTCGGCCCCAGACGAACCGATCGCTATGATCGTCTTCTTCTTGGGAGCCATGGCGATGAAGAACTGCTAAACTAACTGCTAGACCGGATTCTCACAACTGGGCACCCCCTACTTGGCGCGCCAGAGATGTCGGTGGGAAACGACACCTATGGAGTCACTGGGATCCCTTCTATGGTTGGCGGGTGCGGGTTTGTGAAAAGAGTGGGTCTGACGGTCAGCACACAAATTGTTTACCCAGGTTCGGGCCACAGAGACACGTAAAAACCTAGTCCTGCTTTGATGTATATTTGGTGTTCTTGTGTTCATGAACTAGCTGCGGTGGCTCTCTAGTCCAAAAGATCTGAATCCCCCTCTAGTATGCCTCGGGCCTCCTTTTATAGAAAAAAAGGGGTCGCCACAGTTGCACACACGAGGTGGAAAGGTGTACCGGGGCTGAGTCTATCCCTTGGCATCATCGGACAAATGCATTTAATACACTGCCGACGTGCCCCTCTTGCTTTATTGGGGATGGCAAAGAAGCTCGTCCCAGCTGGCATCGCCTCGCCTGGCTCCGACGCGCGTCCAAGATGACGAGGCATTGTAGCGCCATGTTGGCTGGCTGCTGAGCTGGCGCGGTGGTGGAGCTTTCACGAAGATCTACATGCCACCACGCAGGTGCTTGCTGTGTTGGTATAGAGGCCGCGCGCTGCCACGCAGATGCCTGCCCAGCTGGTCGAGCTGGTAGCTGTATGGGAGCGGTTGTGGAGTCTTGGCAGGCGTGGGCCTGGCTGCGGCCCCGCAGGCGTCCTCGGCAAGGGTCTGGCCGAGGGCCCGGCAACGGTCTCCCTGCGGCACCGCGGTCGTCCCCGGCAAGGATCTTGCCGGGGGTCTCGTGGATTTCCTTGGCAAGGATCTCGCCAAGGATCGTCGTCTTCTGGTTCCCATCTGATCTTGTGTATCTATGATCTCTACAAAGATCTGCATGCCACCACAGGGGGTGCCTCCCGAGCTTGGTTCCAATATGGTTGATGGTGTTGGAACCCTTTTGGCTCAAGGGTGGCGTGCTCTGCTAGCGTCAGGCAAGTTGCCCGGCAAGGATCTTGCCGAGGCTGCGGAAGCCACCCCGGCAAGGGTCTTGCCGGGGGAGTCCACCTCGCCCTCTTGCTCTCTTTGCACCTCTGGTCTTGGCGTTGCTTTGGTCGTCTTGTGCTCTGGCTTCCCTCCTCTGCCCTGCTTAGTGTGGTCGTGGGCGCGGCCCTGACTACCGGTGCACAAGTAAAGGGGTGCAAAAGGAGAGCCCCTACTTTTGTACACCGACAGACGGAGAACATGGAGGTGGTTTAGATGGGTTATTGGGCTGCTTTGGAGGGGTGTTGGGCTGCAACACAAAGAGGCTTCTGCGGTTACCCGGTTAACCATTGGGGCATCAAACGTCCTCCAAATGGAACGAAATTTGACAGGCGGTCTACCGGTGATGTACCAACGCCACTCGACAAATCTCGACCCATTCCGAGAATGTTTAAGTCCCGCTCACGAAAAGAGACAAGAGGGGTGCGCCAGGTGCATGTGGGAGTGTCGAATTGCGAAACGGAGAACGGGGAAAATGCTCGGATGCATGAGACAAACACAAATGCAAATGCGATGCACATGATGACATGATATGAAATTCATGACATGAACAAAATGCAAAACGAAGACAAAAAACCCAACCACGAAGGGAATATCATAACACATAGCCGACAATGGCAAGAGTCAGAGTTACAAATATGGAATGTTGTATCCGGGGCGTTACAACACTCCACCACTACAAGAGGATCTCGTCCCAAGATCTAGGATGGCACCGGAGGAAAACAAAAAAAGGAAGAGGAGAGGTAAACTAAGTTGCTTCTTGTACAAATGAGTGAAACCAATGAACCTTGAGAGGTTAAACAATATTTGAGAAAAGAATACAACAGAGATGAACGAAGTTGAAAACACTCCGTTAGAAAAGAGGAACAAGGAACATTGCGAAAACCTTGAGGTTGCAAGACATGAGTGAAGAGCTCCAGCAACAAGGAAGGACAAGTCACCACTCCGGTTGAAACGGAATAAGTAAGGGAAAATAGAAGATAGATCATTGGAATAAAATAATGGAGAGGAAAATGCCAACTGATGCCACAAATGAGCTTGGAGAGCACCCTTCCATGAAAGTTATACGGAGTTGTTGGAAAACCAACAACGAAACGAATAAGCTTGTAGTGGGCTTATGGAAAGCATCTCAAAATTATGAGGTGACAACCTGCCACTCACGGAAAAAAGATTTGATTGAGAGGTAGAAAAGATAGAAAAGCTTCTTCCACTGAGGTGATAAGATAACTCCAAGGAAAAAAATGATGGGTTTAAATATCTCATTCCTGAACTTGTGAATCATTAAACACAAAGAAATTGTCAAAATGACATAACACCACCTCAAAAGATAAGGTAAGAAGAATCGCACTTCGGAATGCAAGATGAAGAATACTTGAAGTATAGCATGGCGGATCATAGCTTCAAGAGAAATCTTGACGAACAATTGAAGAATGAAAGGAATCCTTGATGAACCACCATGTAGAGCCTCCATGAAAACTCCGGTAATAAAAGAATGATCAAACGAAAGGAAAGACAAGTTGAAAACACAAGGTGAATCCTTGTAATGATTTAGATGAATCTTCGTGGTAATATAATTGAGAGATCTTGGAACTCCGGGAAAAGTATGAAGCACTTGAACCGAGAATTTACTCATCGTGAACAAACCCCGGAAGAATGAATCAATCACTTGGATGAAGCAAGAATAAGAATTATGTTATGCGTATCCTTCACCAATTTAAATTGATGACAAGCAACGGATTTGGCAAACTACTTATTCTCGTTGAAAGGATTAAGAGAGATATAGCATAAACTCAATGGACCACCAGTAGGATTTAACCAAAGAATAAATTGATATGATAATGAAGGAAGAGAAATCTTGAATGACCCACCGTAAGAATTGAAAATGAACGAAGAGAAGATAAAGAAACACCGGGAAGAATTAGAAAATGAACGAAGATACTTGAGAGAATTTAGATACAAGAGAACGAGGATATCATGAACTGATTAGAGGATATTTGAGCGATGCACCGGTAAGATTTGGAGAACGAGAGCTGAAAGCTGAGAATGAATAAACCCGAAATGATGTCCTTTGGAGAATCAAACTAAAAAGACTCGTGAATTGCTCTGGATGGGTGAAGATAATTCGCACAATCAGAAATAATTATGAGAGGGTGGCATCAAGCTTGAACCATGAATCTTTGGAAGAACGGGTAAGAATTTAAGAGGATCTCTTCTTCGGTCTTCAAAATCTGAGAATGACGATGAGAAACACCACCATGATTTGTTGAGGCACTCCAGAATGAAAATTAGAAAGGTTGAACCAACGATGAAAAGAATTTGAAAGATCTTGGAGAAAGAGATTTGACTGATGACAATTCATTCTTATGTCAAACTTTGAAATGAATTTGAAAATAACTCCAGAAAAATTAGAAGCGTCAGGTAAGATCCTGGGAAAAGACCTTTGGGTTAGCGCCCACTCAAGAGAAACACCGTTTGAATGATTTAAAAGAGAGAATGCACCGGTTGGATTAAATGTCTTGAATGAGATAGCAACCTCGAAATAACTTGAACGGATCGAGAATGGAAATGTGAATCTTCTGAGATATCTTCGGCACTCTGAAACAATTGAATAGCGAGAAGTGGGTGATTAAGAGGTGCACCGGCATGAGAAGACATTTGAAACGAGGAAAGGATATGATTGACAAAGCTTGACTTGAATCCACCGGAGAAGAAAGAGAACGAATAATGATGAACTTGAGGCTCCGTTAGTATCTTCCTGAGACTCACCGGATAAGAACATTGACAGAAAAAGAATGGAGAGGCTTCCCATCAATAAAAGGATACTTGATTAAGAAATCTGAGTCCTTGAAGAAAAAGGGTGGGAGGGCAGGAAAACAAAGACAACTAGGCATGGATGAAACAAACACCGTTGAGAAGACTTAGAATTGACCTTGCGAATGTAGAAATGATCGGATCCACTTGAAGAGAAGCACACCGGTTGGAAATAGAATTGAGATGAGAACCTTGATGATCAAGAAGTATTAGCATCCACATAGAAATATGAGAACACCACTTAGAAAGAGGCATGGAATCAACATTTGACATTGAAGCAACTCGAATACCACAAATCAAAACAAAACAAAGGATTTGGCTTGTAGAATAAGCCGGAAACAAACATATGATAGAGATTTACCCAATCCCATAGCATGCATCTGTCGAAAACATATTCTAGGAGCTACTTGAATTCCCACCTATAAACTCCCAAAACTTTCTGGTTATGCAAGCTGGTGTTGGGGATACAGGGGAAGCATAATATCTCACCCAAACTAACAATCCCTACATCCTGTTGTATCCATCCTTCAACACATAATCAAGAAACCTTCGGAAATCATGTACCTCAACCTTCGAAAAGCATTCGTTATACGAGTTATGGCAATACTCACGAACTCCCGCCCCAGTACTGGGTGGCGTCGAGGTTATCTCACTAACAACTGCATAAAAGAGATTTTCGATGTCGGCGAACTCAGGTATTCCAGAACTGCAATGATAAAATTGTGACAACAAAACCTCAGAGCTCAACTCCCCGGGACACTGCCACAACCCCTAAATGTCAGGAGGCACCAAGAACAATGTTCTCGTCACAAGAATATTGGAACGATTCCAAGATACCCGCTTGAGCCTAAAAAAATTCGTGAAATTTGAGGAGAGAAAAGTCAAAACTTCTACGTCAGGAGGCCTCACCAGAGCAACGAAGGGACTGAGGAGTAAAAAGAATCCTACTCTCCGGTATATATAATCCTAAGACTCAAAACATTTTTGTTCTAGACTCAACAACGTCAGTGATTCGATCAAGCAGGGGGCTCCTAAGTCGGGGTTAGCTCTGATTACCAACTTATAACACCCACGATGCGGCTATATCTCCCACGTGTCGAGGCACGACTTAGAGGCATAACCGCATGGTGGTTTAGTCGCAAGTGGGGTAATCTTCACACAATCCCATGTACTGAATAACAAAGGGATAAAGAGTTGGCTTACAATCACCACATCACACAAATAACAAATTAAACATACATCATCTAGAGTACAATCAAAGGTCCGACTACGAAACCAAAATAAAGGAAGACAACCCCAAATGCTAGATCCCCGATCATCCCAACTGGGCACCACTTCTGATCATCCGGAAAAGACACAAAACAATGACCAACATCTTCATCGAGCTCCCACTTGAGCTCGGTAGCATCACCTACACTGGTATCATCGGCACCTGCAACTCTTTGGAAGAATCCATGAGTCATGAGGACTCAGCAATCTCACACCCGCGAGATCAAGACTATTTAAGCTTATGGGTAGGGTAAGGTAATGAGGTGGAGCTGTAGCAAGCACTAAGCATATATGGTGGCTAACATACGCAAATAAGAGCGAGAAGAGAAGCAATGCAATGGTTGTGAAGCTAGAAGTGATCAAGAAGTGATCCTCAAACTACTTATGCACAACCATAACACAAGAACCGTGTTCACTTCCCGGACTCCGCCGAAATGAGAGCATCACAGCTACACACGCGGTTGATTCATTTTAATTAAGTCAAGTGTCAAGTTCTCTATAACCGGATATTAACAAATTCCCATCTGCCACATAACCGCGGGCACGGCTCTCGAAAGTTTATACCCTGCAGGGTGTCCCAACTTAGCCCATCACAAGCTCTCAAGGTCAAGGAAGGATATTCCTTGTCCCGAAAAGACCCGATCAGTCTCGGAATCCCGGTTACAAGACATTTCGACGATGGTAAAACAAGACCAGCAAAGCCGCCCGATGTGGCGACAATCCCGATAGGAGTCACACGTATCTCGTTCTCAGGGCACACCGGATAGGTCAATCTACGAGTAAAACTACCCCTCAAGTTGCCCCAAGGTGGCCCCGCAGGTTGCCCTGTTTGGACCAACACTTAGAGAAGCACTGGCCCGGAGGGTTAAAATAAAGATGACCCTTGGGTTTGCGGACCCAAGGGAAGGGTAATAGGTTTTTAGGCAAATGTAAAACAAAATTTGGGCCTTGCTGGAGGAGTTTTATTCAAAGCGAACTGTCAAGGGGATCCCATAATCCCCAACCGTGTAAGGAACGCAAAATCAAGGAACACAACACCGATATGACAAAAACTAGGTGGCAAGAGTGGAACAAAACACCAGGAAAAAGGTCGATCCTTCCACCCTTTACCAAGTATATAGATGCATTAATTAAAATAAGAGATATTGTTATATCCCAACATATCCATGTCCCAAACATGGAATAAACTTCAACTTCACCTGCAACTAGCAACGCTATAAGAGGGGCTGAGCAAAAGCGGTAACATAGCCAAACAACGGTTTGCTAGGAAGGTGGCTTAGAGGATTGACGTGGCAATATGGGAGGCATGATATAACAAGTGGTAGGCAGCGCGACATAGAGATAGAACGAACAACTAGCAAAGCAAAGGTAGAAGTGATATCGAGGGTATGGTCATCTTGCCCGCAATGTTCTCAGAGTTGTCGAAAGCTTGATCCTCATTAGCATACTCAACAGGTTCCTCGTTCACGTACTCGTCTCCCGGCTCTACCCAAAGCAAGGACACAAGGAATGGAACAACAATCAATCACGGTGCAATGCACAGGCAACATGATGCAGTACATGGCATGATATGCAAGATATGATATGTAATGCATATGCGTGCTCCGGAAGGGAAAGAATGATCAAGGCATCAACTTGGCAAACCAAGTATGCCGCTGGAAAGATGAGGTGATTTCGGTCGAAATCGATATAAAGATCACCGGAAATGGATGCGCGGTTTGCAAATGACAAGCAATATAAGGATGATGCAAAACTGCGATTAACAGCATGATGGCACTTAGAATGCAACAAGAAACTAAGCTACTACACTCCAACATAGAAAAAAAAAGCATATGTAAGTGATGTATAAGAGATGCTTGACAAAACATGAACACTGATCTATGGCTAAATCACTCAAGAACAGGTACAAACAAGCATGGCAATAGTGCAAAAGATATCAGCTTCACAGACTTAGTGAAAATACTAACATGGCATAAACAGCATCAGGAAGCAATGTTCAGAGCAAGGAAACAAAATGCTACAGGAACTTATCATGGTAAAAAAAGGCACGGAATGCTTCTACTAAATGCACAGAACAAAACTCCCTTACTGATCATGAGCCAAAAAGGCACAGAAAGTATGATGGCACCCATGTAAACATAGCAAGTTATGTTAACAGTTTCTGACTTGGAAGAAAAACAGAGCATGGCATAAGCAGATTCATGGTAGCAACTTTGCAGGCTCATGCCACTCACCACAAAGCATTACATGACAACATAAGCATACCAATAGCAAGAAGACATGTTCATGAAGCTAACAATGGCAAGGGCAAGTTCATAGGATGCATGGATCACTAGAAAAACACATGGCAATATTGATTATCATGTTAACAATCTACCAGGAACATTATTTAGCAAACGTAGAGCAAGAAAATGACATTCTAGAGCACTCCATAATTGCAACCATAGGCATTAATGGATAAATAATAATCACATATTCAAAACATCCTTACTGAAGTATCTCAAAATAAGCATGGATCTCTTGGTAGCATCAAGTTTACATGGCCTCAAAATAACAGCAGGAAAAGGACTTAGCAATATCCTAAGTCCCTGAAAACAGCAATATCATGGAGCCTACTTTGCATGCTTGTGATAGTCACCACATAGATCACAAAAATACAAGACTTGCACCTCTGTAAAGATGGCATGATGGATCTCAAAACATATGTAGACTTCATGCTCATAGGATGCACACATCAAATGCAACAAAAATGACAAATCACCATGTTCTGTTAAGAACCAAAAGTTAACATTTTATAGCACTCTTGCAAAGATGAAAATGGCGTCTTAATTGATAGTAACATGCATGCAAATGCTACTAAAATGACGAGCTTAACGAGACAAACATTTCGGTATGTCATATGCATGATTCAGAGCCACGGTCACCGAGATATGGCATGATGAAGGAGGCATAAAAATATCAGGGAAAAAGGACTTAGACGAAAATAACCACCTCGCAGAAAAGTCAACGGCGGACGACGATATCCCGGGACGGAGGGGAACCGGGAAGGTGTGGTGTTTGTTTCATGGACGTTGTGGATCTGATCCATCTTCTAAGGATTCGGCCGGCGAGGGTTCTGGCGACTCCGGCGAGGGCGCGGAAGCCGAGGTGGTCTCGGGGACGGTGAGGTCAACGGCGGCGGTGCCCGAACTCCGGCAAGGCACCGCGAGAGGCTCCGGCGAGGTTGGGTGGATCCGGGTGTGGGGTCCCTAGATCTGGCATGGGGCGCGGCAAGGTCGGAACTCCGGTGGTAGCCGGAGGCCATGGACAGCGGGGCGGCGCAGGAGCTCCCGGAGGACGGATCTGGAGCGCATGCGGCGCCCCGGCGGCAGGGAAGCGGCGAGCGAAGGCGGCGGCATCTCGGAAGCAGGGCGGCAGAGCAAAGGCGACGGCGATCACAGGGAGGCCGGTGGCGAGCGCTCCAGCGACGGCGGCGCAGTGCGGAGCCGGGAGCAGGAGGCGGGCGGTGCGGGCGGCGGCGACCGGGCCCGGCAGGCCGTGGATGGGCTCACGGGCCCGCGCGGTGCTGTGATGGCGGCGGGTGACGTGGCGTGTTGTGGATGGACGAGGGGCGATGGCGGACGTGTCCGGCCACCGGGCGGACATGTCCAGCGGCGCGGGGAGAGATGGATCTAGGGCTTTGAGTGCGAATTTTGGAGGGGGAGGTGTTTATATAGGTAGGGGGAGCTCGGAGTGTCCAAATGAGGTGCGGTTTTCGCCCACACGATCATGATCCAACACTGGAGAACATGGAGGTGGTTTAGATGGGTTATTGGGCTGTTTTGGAGGGGTGTTGAGCTGCAACACAAAGAGGCTTTTGCGGTTACCCGGTTAATCGTTGGGGCATCAAACGACCTCCAAATGGAACGAAATTTGACAGGCGGTCTACCGGCGATGTACCAACGCCACTCGACAAATCTCGAGACATTCTGAGAACGTTTAACTCCCTCTCACGAAAAGAGACAAGAGGGGTGCGCCGGGTGCATGTGGGAGTGTCAGATTGTGAAACGGACAACGGGGAAAATGCTCGGATGCATGAGACGAACACGAATGCAAATGTGATGCACATGATGACATGATATGAAATGTATGACATGAACAAAATGCAAAACGAAGACAAAAAACCCAACCATGAAGGGAATATTATAACACATAGCCGACAATGGCAAGAGTCGGAGTTACAAATATGGAATGTTGTATCTGGGGCTTTACAAAACCGATGAGAGGAGTGGCGGGAAACGGTAGCCTGTTTGGATATATAACAACATTAATATAGAAAACTTAGTAGAGAAAGAAGCCTGAGCTGGCACGACGCATGCGCACGGTGCTTACCCGTATACTGCATGTGTTGTCGAAAGGGCTGAGGATTGTCGTTCCATCTGGGAGCATCCAATGGTGCAAACGTACGATCCGTGGGGTTTGGGTTATGGCCAATCAGAACGCACGACTCAGATCGCGCATAGCAGGGGGCATCGGCCACGGCTTGGTAGGCACACGGCTTTCGTGAGTGAATCATGTGCTATTTGAAAACATTTCGTGAGAAGAATCTCGGCTTTTAAATCCCCTTAAATCCAAAACTCACTCGAAAATCGTGAAACTTGGCATGGTGTAACGACATGGCACATATATGTCGAGGAATTTTTTTTTTCCATTTTGGTGCAAGTTTTATTACAAGCCTCTTACAAACCGGAGGTTCTCTCAAAGAAGCCTCGTGGTTCCGATTGGGAAACATGTCCCCCTTGTGGGCGAAACGATAATCACTGCCTCTTTTCACCTTGTATATTCTTCTATGGGTAACATGGAATGACACGATATATGTGCTGAAATTTAAACTTATTCAGGGTTCGTTTGGCCTTATTATACACTAATTGAGTTTCCTAGGTATTTAATGTCCATAATTCAAATCTGAACTACAAATACATGCTCCAGTTCACCAAAATGGCTAGAAAAATTATACATGTGTCCTTGGGTGCATGTTTAGGTCCCATGCCAGGAATGGGAACAAATTACAACCATAGCGGCGTCCTTGCTCGTCCTCAAACATTTGGAATCTCGGTTTTTAAATCCCCATAAATCCAAAACTCACCAGAAATTCATGAAAGTTGGCATGGTGTCACGTCATGGCACATATATGTCATGGTAAAAACATTGTCCAATTTGGGCCGAGCTTTATTACAAACCTCTTACAAACCGGAGCTTCTCTCAAAGAAGCCTCATGGTTTTGATAGGGAAATGTGTTCCCCTTGTGGGCGAAACATAATCACTACCTCTTTTCACCTTGTATTTTCTTCTACAGGCAACATGGAACGACAGGATATCCGTGTTGAAATTTCAACTTATTCAGGGTTCGTTTGGCCTTTTTATACACTAATTGAGTTTCCTAGGCATTTAATGTCCATAATTCAAATCTGAACTACAAATACATGCTATAGTTCACCAAAATGGCTAGAAAAATTATACATGTGTCCTTGGGTGCATATTGAGGTCCCATGCCAGGAATGGGAATGAATTACAACCGTACCGGCGTCCTGGCTCGTCCTCAAACATTTGGAATCTCGTTTTTTAAATCCCCATAAATCCAAAACTCACCAAAAAGTCATCAAAGGTGGCATGGTGTCACGTCATGGCACATATATGTCGTGGTAAAAACATTGCCAATTTGGGCCAAGCTTTATTACAAACCTCTTACTAACCAGAGCATGTCGCAAGAACCCTCGTGGTTTCGATAGGGAAACGTGTCCCCTTGTGGGCAAAACGATAATCGCTCCCTCTTCTAGCCTTGTACTTTCTTCTACATGCAACACAGAACAACGGGAGATTCGTGCTGAACTTTGAAGTTATTCATGGTTCATTTGACCTTTTTTATTCATTAATTGAGTTTTCTAGGCATTTAATGTCCATAATTCAAATCTGAACTACAAATACATGCTTTAGTGCACCAAAATGGCTAGAAAAAATGTACATGTGTCCTTGGGGTGCATGTTTAGGTCCCATGGAATGAATGGGAATGAATTCAACTGTCTCGGCGTCCTGGATTGGCCACAAACATTGCGAATCTCAGTTTTAAATCTTTGTAAATCCAAAACTCACCAAGAAATCATGAAACTTGGCATAGTGTCACTACATGGCACATATATGTCGTGGTAAAATAATTGTCCAATTTGGGCCAAGCTATATTACAAGCCTCTTACAAACTGAAGCTTCTCGCAACCCTCATGGTTCTGGTGAACATGCCCCTCTTGTGGGTGAAACAATAATCGCTGCCTCTTCTCACCTTGAACTTTGTTTTCTATAGGCAACATAGAATAACAGGAGTGTCGTGCTGAAATTTGAGACTGTTCAGGGTTTGTTTGGCCATTGTATATATTAATTAAGTTTTCTAGGCATTTAATGTAGTCCATAATTAAAATTTGAACTACAAGCACATGCTCTAGTGAAGCAAAATGGGTGGCAAATTGTACATGTGTCATTGGGTGCATGTTTAGGTCTCATTTAAGGAATGGGAATGAATTACAAACTTCTCGTCCTCCTAAAACATTGAGAACCTCGGTTTTTAAACTCCAGTAAATCAAAAACTCACCCCCAAAAAATGAAACTTAGCATGGTTTCATGACATGACACATATATGCCGTGGTAAGAAAAAATCGTCCAGTTTGAGACAAGGCACACACATTAATAGCTAATGAAGTCCTTTTGAAACAAATAGTTGACACGTTAATATCACAAACGGTTGTATTATATGAACTGTGTGCCCCCGTAACCATTTAAGTGCGGCCACTATCTCTGCCAAAATTTAACCATACTCGGTGGCGTGTGTGTGGCTGTTTGATTAGACGGGACGAGCGCGAGAAGTCCGCTATGCAGGCACGACGGGGCGCGTGCGAGCAGTCTGCCGCGCAAGCTTGACGGGACACGTGCATCCTGTCCACCTCACAGGCTCTACGAGACATGTGCAAGCAGCAAGGCCGCCCATGCTTACCGAGAAGCAAGCTCTTTGACCTTCATCCACCAGTCGGCGCCCGTTTCGCTTGCAACTTCTCCATTAATGGGTTAATTAAAGCACCTGGATGGAGGGTGTTTGCTTGTGATCCCATGGCAGCATTTACTTTGTTCGTGTTTTCAACTTGTATTCCAGCCTAATTTAAATTTCCACATGGGGCACTGGATAATACGATGACAAACAAAATGGCAACGGATAATACGACAACAAATTTACAATGGCGCGGATAATAATTGTCTTGCATATTCTTGATAATTTAAAATGCCACATGCGGCAAAGCCCGAAAGACACGGGGGCAAGAGAAGAAGGAAATCACGGACAACGATCTGGGTCGCTACTGTCTCTACTCGTCGATGGATCGCCGGGCGACGACATCCTCCAGCTCCTTCTTCAATTCATCATGACTTTGCTTGAAAGCAGCCACGGATTCCTCCACCTCCTGCTCACGCTCGATCTGGAGCTTCCTCAAGTCACCCATCAGTTCCTTGACGACCGCTGTCAGTGTCATCGTCGAGGCACTACTCTGCTCATGCAGCATCTTCCAGTCGGCGGCCTCCTCCTCCTTCTCGGTGAGCGCCTTGAGGAGCTTCGCATTCTCACCCATGAGTTGCTCGACGAGGCCGGTCGCCTTATCAACCGAGGCATCGCTGATCTCGAGTAGCTTCATCAAGCCGTCGACCAGCTCCTACTGCTTAATGAGGCCAGCGAGAATGTCGTCATCGCTGGCCAAGGACTTTAGCAACGCCAGCTCATCACGATCGCCGATGCAGCGAGTGCGCCTGTGAGAGCCCTCGCGTGCCCGTGAGAGCTCGTTCGAGGGCTCCGCAGTGCGCCGGGACATCTTTGTTGCGGCTTCGCTTCGCGGTGGGACCTCTCTAGAGCTTCCGCAGCCTTGGTCTTTATTTCCTGGTTATATGTCCTCCCGAAACTCCTCCAACCGGTCATGGCGGAACGACTTGACAGGAAAGACCAGTTTTGTGGGTGATGAGGAGAGGAACTGTGAAGTAATTTTTGAGTGGGTAGTTTTTATAGCCCGGTGCTAAGTGTGAACACATATTAGTTTGATAAGTGTGAACAGATTTGCAATTACTTATTGCATTGTAATCTGTAATGTGACGAGAAACAAGGTCAAAATTTATTAATGGTTCTGGGCCTACAAAGCCCGTTTCTGTTGTTCTGACTCATCACAAGTAGTTCTTTTGGATCAACCGTATGCCATGCATCGGAAGCCCAAAAAGTGGACCCGCGTTCTTTGATGTACGTGTACGTGTCTGCCCACTATCACACACAGTCAAGATATCACCATCGTGTCCTATGGATGCACCGTCGCGCCTCCCACGGGATGCCAGAAGGTTGACCACGAGGTTGCTTGCCATTGAGACGGTCGCGGCGTGCTCTGCTCCTCGTTGAGGCGGCCGCAGCGCGCTCTGCTCGCGTCTGTCCGCGCATTTTGCTTGCCATTGAGGTGGCCGCCACGCTCCGCTCTGGCGTCCCTGCGCGCTCTACTCGCCGTTGAGGCAAATTTACAATGGCAATGGTTAATAATTGTCTTACATATTCAGGATAATTTAAAATGCCACATGCAGCAAGGCCCAAAACACTCACGACCTACATATGCATACAATTATAATAAAAGATAGGCTAAAAGGCTGAGCTGGCGGCCATCCAACGACGGTCTTCTCGGACTCCATGATCAGCATAGCACCCTTGCGGACGTTCATTCCAAGTGTCCTGACTCACCTCCGCCTACGGAGCTGCTGGTGCTGGGAGGCTCTTGGGGCTGTTGGGCCTCTACCAGAAGATCTTGATAGCGTGCAATTGCACGCATGATATCTCCGCGGAACCGCTCCATTTCCATGTCTCTGGCCTGGTAGAAAATTATGTCCATCACCTACATCCTTAAGATATCACGTTGGCGTTGTTCTACTTCGTCGGGGACGTCAACTCCGCCAAGGATGCACTCGAGCCTGGCCACCACATCGTCAGGATCGAGGATGACACGGCCGCCACGGGCAATGATGAAGCCGCACGCTGCCTGTGTCTTGAATGAATCGCAGAGGTCCTCTGCCCATTCCTTCCGGGGCATCAGGATCTCCATGAGCACTGGTGACGGCGGCTCTTAAGGTGGGTCATCGATCATGCCACCGAGCAGCTCTGGATCTTTTGCACGATGGATGGCAAACTGCTCATCACACCTCCTCTGCAATATGTCGATTGTGCACCCAAGGGCTGTCACACTGATATCGCTGCCGATGGGCCATGGTGCCTACACCAGCAGATGAAGCTCTTGCTCCCTGACCTGCTCCAGCTCGTTCTCCTCGCCGAAGATGTAATGCAGGTAGGGGTCGACGTCGAAGCTTTGGTCGTTGTCTGGCATGCTTAGAATAACTAATGGTAGATGGATGAGGACTAGATCTGCTCTAAGCGTACAATTTGAACTACCAAGGCATTATTTGTAAAAAGGAAAAAGTTTTATAGAGTAAAGGTTTATGCAGGGCCTTGATGCGTGAGTCGAAGCCTCCACTTTGCCCTGCTGCATGTCTGCAACTTTGCTTCTGAGAGGTGGAGATTGGGACCTTTGATGAAACCTTGAGGGGCGAGGATCCTACCGATGAAGCTTTGTGCTTGGGGGGTCTGGTCGTCCGAAGACAAGGTAATTCTGAAGTTCGGGTTAGCTAAACACATGCTTTAGATTTATTGATATATGCCTCACGGCTGCCCATGGTATTTTGAGTGCGAAATTATGCTGACGAGGCACATGGAGCGCGAAGAATGTGGGCATGTCGTGGGGTATGCCCTATTTGCGACGAACACATGCGGGTTCCCATGATGGGGAACGGGTTCAAACCCGTTTACTATTGTCGCCGACCTTTACGGCGGGTCAACATCAGGACCTGTGTGGGTCAGTTTGGTCTTCGACCGCTAGGGCCGCAGTGTGCTCTTCGGTTTGAAGTGAGTGTTATGTGTTGTCGTTGATAGTTATGATTCCCGAAGGACCGACATCTTCAAATTGAGGTACGCGTAATGCGGGATGACATTGAATTTAGCAAACGTCGTTCGGCCGAGGAGGGCGTGATAGCCGTTGCGAAAGGGTGCAATGTCGAAGATCAAGTCCTCGCTTCAGAAGTTTTCTAGAGAGCCAAACACTACTTCAAGCGTCATAGTGCCTGTGCAGCGGGCCTCCACTCCCAGAATGACCCCCTTGAAGGTGGTGTTACTGGGTTTGATCCTTAACGGATCGATCCCCATCTTCCTCACTGTGTCTTCGTATATCAGATTGAGGCCCGCATCCATTAGGACTCTAGTGAGGTGGAATCCATCGATGATGGGGTCAATAACTAACGTTGCGGAGCCTCCGTGGAGTATGCTGGTCGGGTGATCCCTGCGATTGAAAGTGATCCAGCAGGCTGACCACGGATTGAACTTTGGTGCTATGGGCTCGACGGAATATACGCTCGCAGTGCTCGCCTCCTTTCCTTCTTTGGTATGCGGGTTGCATAGATCATGTTTACCGTCTTGACATTGGAAGGGAAGCGTTTATGGCCTCCACTATTCGGCCTACGGGGCTTGTCATCGTCCTCGCTTTGTGGGCTTTTGCCCGAGTCTTCGGCTGTAAGCTTGCCGGCCTGCCTTATCACCCAACAGTTATGGTTGGAGTGGTTGGCGAGCTTCTCTGCAGTGTCGTGGATCTAGCAAGTCTTGTCCAGAATTGCATCTAGTCTGGATGGGCCATCACCGTTTCCTTTAGGGGTTTTCTCTCGGGGTCCGGACTTCGGGTTTCTGAACCTGGCATTTACTACCGTATCCTCGCCTTCGCCGTTGTTGTGGCGATGTTTCACTACTGCGGGATGCTGCTATTACGACACTACGATTAGAGACCCTTTGACGAAACTGTGTGCGATACATTAATCGCAAATAGGGGTGTAAAAAATGTCAAAAAAGATGCAAAACATTTGCGATGGCGGAGACATCAAACACGGTTCAGATTTCAGTTACGTGTGCGATGCGGGGCATATGGTTGATCCAGAAGAACTGTTTGTGATGAGGCAGAACAACAGAAACGGGCGGCCATATCAATGTGTGTGCGATATACAGCATATAGTTTGGTCCGATGAACTGTGTGCTATTAGGGAATGCAACAGAAATGGTCAACCAGATCAAGGTATGTGTGATATACAGCATACGGTTCACTCGGACAAACTATTTTTGATTAGGAAGAGAACAGAAATGGTTCAACTTAACAAAATGTGTGTGATATGCGGCATACAGTTCACATAGATGAACTGTTTGCGCTGAGCAAAAAGAACACAAATGATTCGTGTAAACAAGATGTGTGTGATACATAGCAAACAGCCCACTCGGATGAACTATTTGCGATGAGAAATTATAACACAGACGGTTACTATAGTTAGTTCGTGTGCGATTCTGTTCATACAAAAAACTTTGAAAAAAGCAAACTAGTTTCTTGCAGTGGCTAGGAGTATCGCACATGGTGCGTCTATGAGTACTTGCGTGTGATGATTAGTAAGTTACACATATGTTTCCTTATCTTAACACGTGTGTGATAAATAACACATGGCACCGCATACGGTATTCGGGTTGTGTGTGTGCTCCACTTAGTCTTCCCATGCTCCAACGAATGCTTCCCGCGCTCCACATGGGTGAATTTTAAAATCCACGCCTCTTCCCACATCGGTTTCCTGCCACCAGCTAATGGCTTGCTGCATATAACCCAGGCGGCAACGCACCGTCGTGGCACTCTGCGTCTTGAGCCTACGAGAAATCATATCCGCATCTCGCGATTGTCTATTTCCTTTCTGATTCTCCCCTCGCTCTTCAAACAGCCCGTCATGAAAACATGATCGGTTAACTAACCTAGAGCTCGATCTCCCTATCAGCTCGGCACCCCAAGTCCAACACTACTTTCCGCTGCATGTTCCGTGTCTCGGATATTGCACTACATGCATCAAGTTCCGAACTATGTCTTAGGTCAATAGTTGGGTTGCCCGGCTCCTGTGCTTGCCCCTTATGTTCCGCACGCTCGCCTAAGAGGGCAAAGGTAGAACCCCTGCAATTGTACTTTTGGCTCGCCCGTTCAAGTAACTCAGGAGGAGAAAGCCGAAAACTAAACGTCATAGTACGCGTGAACTGATCGGTGATCCAATGACGAGGTTTGACTCTAAAAATCATTGGCGATTTTGCCGTGTCACACGAAGGGTTCGTCTTAACACAAACCACGTGATCAGAAAGGGTAGGCATTGGCCCCCAAGTACATTACAAAACACAGGCTCCTAAGGCTAAGTGAAAGTGGTAAAGCCGAATAGTCCGATTGCCTAGTTTTGCTCACGTGCAACCACTTCCGGCTACCAAGATGTTGGCTAAGGGTAATAGTGTGGAGACAAAACACCCCTCATGACATTCACCTGGGGGTTGAAGCCCATGACTGGTAGCTTTCAGAATAAACATACGGCCGCATAGGAGTCGAAATTAAAATCATGAAAAAATAAAATAAGTCAGGTGGACGCATCATAAAGCATAAGGTCCAATTGATAGCAACTTAACACAGTTACTCAAGCATTACATCTTTCGAACACTAGCCCTCTATCATCTGCACGACATTCATCACCTGTGCAAAATACTACTCAGGGCGGCGATGCTCCTTTCCCTTGGGCAGAGGACCAGTGGCCATGTCCATAGGACTAATCTTCGGCTAATGCATCATGGTCTTTGCAAACGCCAGCCTAACTCCCTCGAAGCATGTCGACCGCTTCATGGCATCAACATGGAGCGGCGCGTCCTGCAGCTTCTGCACCAAATCGAAGTAGCTCTCTAAAATTGGCTCAGTCGGCCACAACTGGACACATAGGTCCTTCGGTGTCAGTTCAGACATCCAATGCAGCTCCATCAGTTGCTTCATCTGGTTGCTGAGAAGGGGAGGATGCTCACAGGACGGAAACTATGACCAACATAGTCGCTTCTCAGAGTCCTCCTCATGAGCAGCATAATGCTCCACGGCGGCCGCCACATTCTTCGAAAGCTTGGCGAAGACGCCTGCGGAGCACCAGACCCACGTCAGTAGGGCGAACTTGTTGCCTCCAAACACACTCTCTAATAAGTATTTCTTACCATTTGCAATTTTCCCGACTTGGCGAAGCTCTTCCTGAACACCTCGCGCTTTGGTCCTTGCCCCCTAGAGCTCCTTCTCTGCCTTGGACAGCTGGGAGGATCACGCCCCTGCTCCTCCTCAAGGACCTCAAGCTTCTTGACGGCATCCCGGAGATCCACTTGCACCTCGGTTACTCGAGCCTCATGCTGCTCACCAGCAAGCTTGGCCTTCTCGAGCTCGGCCACCGCCTTGTCAGCGGCCGCCTCTACCTTAGCTTTCTTCAAGGCCTCTATCAGTGTCAAAACTGGCAGATCTCGGGTAGGGGGTCCCGAACTATGCGTCTAGGGTGGATGGTAACAGGAGGCAGGGAACACGATGTTTTACCCAGGTTCGGGCCCTCTTGATGGAGGTAAAACCCTACGTCCTGCTTGATTTATTCTTGATGATATGAGTATAACAAGAGTTGATCTACCACGAGATCGGAGAGGCTAAACTCTAGAAGCTAGCCTATGGTATGATTGTATGTTGTCCTACGAACTAAAACCCTCCAGTTTATATAGACACCGGAAAGGGCTAGGGTTACACAAGGTCGGTTACAAAGGAGGAGATGTACATATCCGTATTGCCTAGCTTGCCTTCCACGCCAAGTAGAGTCCCATACGGGCACGAGACGAAGTCTTCAATCTTGTATCTTCATAGTCTAACAGTCCGGCCAAAGGATATAGTCCGGCTGTCCGGAGACCCCCTAATCCAGGACTCCCATAGTAGCCCCTGAACTAGGCTTCAATGACGATGAGTCCCGCGCGCACTATTATCTTCGGCATTGCAAGGCGGGTTCCTCCTCCGAATACACCATGGAAAAATTTGAATACAAGGATAGTGTCCGACCCTGCAAAATAAGTTCCACATACCACCGTAGAGAATAATATTTCCACAAATCTAATCTGCTGACTTGTTTTGGCAACATGACATTATGCCATGGCCCGGTGATTATTCGAACCGTTTCCTTTAACTAGCCCTGCACATAACGCGAGGCAGTTTTTTGACACGTCTGTCAAAGCAGAGATTGTGTCCCCCTTATTGCGGGATTCTCATCAATACAGGCGTGGGTAACCCAACCGCGCCATCGATTACGGCGCTTGGGGGACAAGCGAGTTTCACCAGGCTAGTGGGGCCGCATAGTTTCGGCCGCCCTTATAAAGGGACAAGGTTTAACCTTTTTCTACCCACGCCTTCTTCCTCCTTGCTCATCCACTCTTGCGCACTCGAGCTCCAACGCCCAAGCCCACATCCTTCCCCTCAACCTTCTCCAATCATGTCCGGAGCGGGAGGTAAATGGATGGCTTCCTCCGTTACGGAGGGACACATCAAGAAGCTGCGCAGAGCCGGATACTTGGCCGCGAATATTGCGCATCGGCTGCCCACTGCGGGGCAGATCGTTCCTACACCTGAACCTCACGAGAGGGTAGTTTTCCTCCACCACTTCCTCCGTGGACTGGGGTTTCCCCTCCATCCATTCGTCCGTGGTCTCATGTTCTACTACGGGCTGGACTTCCATGACCTGGCCCCAAACTTCGTCCTCAACATTTCGGCGTTCATCGTCGTGTGTGAGGCTTTCCTCCGCATCCGTCCCCACTTCGGCATGTGGTTAAAGACCTTCAATATCAAGCCGAAGGTAGTGGGTGGCCAACAAGCAGAATGCGGCGGAGCCATGGTGGGCAAGATGCCCAACATTATATGGCTTGAAGGCTCCTTCGTGGAGACCATAAAGGGGTGGCAATCGGCGTGGTTCTACATCACCGAACCGCGCGACGCCAAATGGGTGGCCGCCCCAAGTTTTGATCCGGAATCCCACGCGGCTCACCTCCTGGAAAGAGAAGGGCCTGTCCTGGGGTTCATCGGTAGAGCTGGACGGACTCCAGAAATGTATTCGGAATATGGCAGGCAAGAAGCTCAAGCTTGTCAACATAGTCCAGGTCATGCTCATCCGCCGGATCCTCCTGTGCCAACAACGGGACTTCAACTTGTGGGAGTTCGACCCGGCCCAGCACCAGACTCTAAGCGAGCTCTTCGACACGACGCACAAGGACGTCTGGAAGGTGCTGTTCAAGGGCGCCGAGGTCCCTCCCTCCCTCACCGAGGACCGCGGGCTAAGCGCGAAGCGCCGAGCGCATTCGGTGAGTTCTATACATCCGGTAGGATATTTTATTTCCCCTAGCTTAATCATGTGCGGGGTCTGATCTCCATGCCTTTCACAGGACTGGGTGGAGACGTCGGGGTAGATTAACTGTCCGGCCCCTCTGCCCGAAGACACTGTGGACGCTCTCCTTACGGAGATGCTGACTCCGGCCCCTTATAAGGTGCCAGAGAAGACCAAGAAGGCCAAGGGAACCCGAAAGAGTTCCCGACGCCAGGTGTTATCGGACTCATCGTCTGATAACTCTGCGACACACTCCTCCCCCGAAGACGAGGAGGAAGAAGAAGATGCTCCCCCTTCAGTTGGGGGAGACAAGAAAAGGAAGGCCGCCCCAACCGGGGGGGCGAAGGGTCCAAGAAGGGAAGGACCCTCCTTCCGGATTACTCCACCGCCGCCGCCGAAGGCGAAGACGAGTGGCTACTCAGGGCCAAGCCCCTGGTGAAGTCGTAAGTATCCGGATGCCAGAGTAATTCATAGCATACCTTTGTCGCACTGCTTCTCCTAACACCGAATTATGATTATGCAGACCGCCACGTGACCGTATCGATGTATCATCGGACGGCTCCCTGGGCTCGTCGGATATGGATAGTGATCCACTTCCGACCGCCACCTCCCCTTGCCCTACGGACAACACCGAGGTATTGTCTCAATAGGCACCGGGCTGAGGGGAGACAGTCCCGGAGGCGCCTCAAGGTGACCTTACGGACTCCGGGAGCAGAGGAAGCAAGGCTCCCGAGGGCTCCGAGTTCGGCCCTCAGCCGAACACCGCGCCGGAACCCCCAGTGGTTCAGGACTCGGGCAGGCGGCCTCCTTCCAAGAGGGGAAAAACGCCTGTGCCGGTGACCTCTGTCCACCCAGATGCACCGGACAATCTGTTGGGAGCGCTTCGCAACGCTTCCATCGATGAAGAGCACCGCACTATTATGAGTGTGGTGGTCCAGAAGGTTCAGTCCGCCAAGAGCGGACTGGCTGAAGCCTGTGCCAGCCTTCTAACAGGCTTTGAGGTAAGTTTTTGAAATATTGGAAAAATATTACCACATAGACAGTAGCCCCTGATGCTCTGTTCGGTGTTCACAAAGAAAAGCCGAACAGAGGATCAAACAATATCGCAGGAGTCTAATATAAGTATGTTTATATGCGTATGCGGGCTTTGCTGTTGGCCTCTGCCGTACTGACTGCGGAGGTCGACGCACTGAAGAAGGACCTTAAAGGGTCCAAGGACAAGCTCGGCCTTGCCAAGAGGCAGCTCGAGGAGAACAAAGGTAAGTAGTACCTAGTCCATGGATATGTATAAAAAGAATGCGATTGAAAAATGACAGGATCATCGTAAATTTGCCAGGGGCCACGACCGAGGTGGCGACCCTGAAGCAAGTGCTATCCGAGGCCGAAAACAAAGCGGTCAAGGAGCGCACCGAGCGGGAGAGGCACGAGGCTCGGGTGGGCGAGGTGCAGCAAGAGCTCCACGCTCTCGTGACGAAGCACGAGGCGTTGGAGCTTGACTTGAAGACACGAGAGTCCGAGCTTGCCGCGGCCCTCGACAGCGCAAAGAGTGCCAAGGACGAAGCCCAAAAGGCCCTCCAGGAGATTGATGCAATGAAGAAGATAGCAGCAGGTAAGGCATACTATATGCAGGGCAAGCATGTGAAAGTGAATTACGTGTTACTTACCTGAATCCGGAGCTCTCCAGGAGCATTCATAGATTTCCCCGCAGCATGTCGGATGCCGCACAGTTTTACCAGGCCGAGGAGGGAAGCTCAACGGAGAAGCTGTTCTAGTCTCAGTATACTGGGACCGAACACCCGATGCCTCTGAGCGACCAGCTAAAGCAACTGGTCGAGCTGCACAAGGCGGCCGAACAGGCCATGAAGGGCTTTATAGTCCGGATGTGGCCTGGCAATGCCCTTCTCAACAGCTACTTCAGCCTGGTGAGGCGGCTTGTGGATGCCTGCCCACGGCTTGAAGTCATCAAGCGGTCCGTCTGCGCCGAAGGTGCACGCCGGGCTTTCGCCCGTGTGAAGGTGCAATGGGCCAAGATGGACACTGTGAAGCTGGTGAAGGAAGGGCCGCCGCAGGGCAAGGAGCGTCGCCACCCCGAGATGTACTATGAGGGTGTCCTGAAGGGCGCTCGTCTCGTAGCGGACGAGTGTACGAAAGATATAATATTCGAGTAAACTCGCTCGTGCAATCCTGTATTTATGAAAACTTGTTCATATGCGCTATGCAACGCTTGTTTGAATTTAAAATATTACCTTCTGTTCGGTTGTTTATCAAATCTGAGAGATGGCTAGTCGTTGTCTTCTGCCCCCACGCCACGAGTGCTGGGGTGTTCGGGATAAACCTAAGCACTCTTGTTCCCATTGTTGGGTCCTTCGAGGGAGGTGCTCAGCACAACGAACAAGGCAATCGGACTATAATGTGTTATCACTCTCACTTAGCCATAGAATTCTATAATTTTAAATTTCGGCAAAGCCCCTAGTATTCGGAAGGCCGAATTCGGGGCACGATACACGCCTTAAGCCGGACAGGGCTGACTCCTCGCTCTAAGCGGCATAAGTCTTTAGGGACTCGAAAACCTCTCGAACAGCGACCAGTCTCTCGCCTTATCATGACAGTCAGTTTTAGCTTTCTCTACTGAGGTGCTTAGCCCAGCAGAACCGGGGCACAATCGCAGTAGTTCTCCCAGTGCTACCTTAGCCGATATAGCGGAACGTAAGGTACCAAAACATGGGAGCTGGGCAAACCCAACTATTGACCCAAGACATGATTCGGAGCTGATGCATATAATGCTATAATTTCGGGGTGCCGCACTGTCGAAAGTGTTCAGGCTTCTCACGCCGTATTATGGGGTATGCTTAAGCCCCTAGCGTATTGGCCGTACCAGAGTGTACGGGTGCTGGTTGTCATAAATGAACATATATATATATATAAGAAGAATGCAATAATAGTCTTAATGCTATGCATTTTTTATTCAAAAAGGTGTGTTAAAGCAGAATGATACAAGTAGTGCGATAAGCAAAAAAAGTAGGGCTGTTTGACATGTCCCTTCCAAGGGCAAGCCGAGGAATAGTATTAAAAAAAATATTTCACTCGTTATCGTAATCCACCTGGGAGTTCTGTGGTGTGACGTAGCTTTCTGCCTCCTTGGTTGCTGCATCATGTGTTCGGCAATCATGCTGCCGGACAGGGTTTCCAGAGATTAAAGTCCTGAAAGAGAAAAATAACAAAGCGGGGAGCCCCTAGTGTGGTTTAAGCCACGACTTGGGGCGTGCCGCCGTCGTGCCCCCCTCCCCGCCTATGCCCATGGTATTTTTAATGCGTAATTATGTACGCGTGGCACGGATTTTGCCATTTGGCTGGTGCCGGGGTGGGGGCCGCATTTCTATGCGAGCTCAGGACGTGCCAGGTGGTCCGGTTGCCGATTACTCCGGGCGCGCTTGAAGTTGTCCGGGTCCTTAATTGCCGAACTAGTGGATTGCCTTAAGAGGCTGCTTTGCGCTTCTGCTGCGAGGGCCGCAGTGTGCTCCTCCGTGCGGAGAGAGCGCTATGTGTTTCCATTGACTGTGATGACCCCCCGAGGCCCTGGCATATTGAGCTTGAGATATGCATAATGCAGTACCGCATTGAATCTTGCAAATGCGGTTCGCCCGAGCAGTGCAAGGTATCCACTGCGGAATGGGACTATGTTGAAGATTAACTCTTCGCTTCGGAAGTTATCCGGAGATCCGGAGACCACTTCCAGTGTGACTAAGCCTGTGCAATGGGCCTCTACACCTGGTATGACGCCTTTAAAGGTCGTTTTAGTGGGTTTGATCCTTGAGGGGTCTATACCCATTTTGTGCACTGTGTCCTGATAAAGCAGGTTCAGGGTGCTGCCGCCATCCATTAGGACTCGAGTGAGGTGAAATCCGTCAATGATTGGGTCTAGGACCAGTGCGGTGAATCCTCCATGATGGATGCTAGTGGGGTGGTCCCTGCGATCGAAGGTGATAGGACAGGAGGACCATGGGTTGAACTTGGGGGCGACTGGCTCCAACGCATATACATCCCTGAGCGCACGCTTCCGCTCCCTCTTGGGGATGTGGGTTGCGTATATCATGTTCACCGTCTGCACTTGTGGGGGGAACCTCTTCTGTCCTCCGGTGTTCGGCTGTCGGGGCTCCTCCTCGTCATCGCTATGTGACCCCTTATCTTTGTTTTCGGCATTTAACTTGCCGGCCTGCTTGAACACCCAACAGTGCCTGTTGGTGTGGTTGGCTGGTTTGTCGGGGGTGCCATGTATTTGACATGAGCGATTGAGTATACGGTCCAAACTGGACGGGCCCGGAGTGCTTCTTTTGAATTGCTTTTTCCGTTGACCGGGTTTGGAGCCTTTGAATTCGGCATTGACTGTCGTATCCTCGGTATTGTCGCTGTTACTGCGGCGCTTATGCTTGTTGCGACGTGACCTGCCATTGCCGTCCTTGGTATCCGAAGTACCATGGTTCTTTGATATGTTATTACTACGAGCCAGCCAGCTGTCTTCTCCCACGCAAAAGCGGGTCATGAGTGTCCTGAGGGCTGCCATAGATTTCGGCTTTTCCTGACCAAGGTGCTGGGCTAGCCACTCGTCGCGGATGTTGTGCTTGAAAGCTGTTAGGGCCTCCGCATCCGGACAGTCGACGATTTGATTTTTCTTTGTTAGGAACCATGTCCAGAATTGCCTGGCCGATTCCTCTGGCTGCTGAATTATGTGGCTCAAGTCATCGGCATCTGGTGGTCACACATAAGTGCCCTGAAAGTTGTCGATGAATGCGGCTTCCAGATCTTCCCAACAGCCAACGGACTCTGCTGGCAAGCTGTTGAGCCAATGTCGAGCTGGTCCTTTGAGTTTGCGTGGGAGATATTTGATGGCGTGTAGGTCATCACCGCGGGCCATGTGGATGTGTAGGAGGAAATCCTCGATCCATACCGCAGGATCTGTTGTGCCGTCGTATGATTCTATATTCATGGGTTTGAAACCCTCTGGGATTTGATGATCCATCACTTCGTCTGTGAAGCATAAGGGGTGTGCGGCGCCTCTGTACTGGGCTATATCGCGATGCAGCTCGAATGCGTCTTGCCCGCTGTGTTCGGCCCGGCCGGACTTACTTTTACCGTATCCGGTGTGACGATTATCGTCTCGCATAGTGGCGCGCCCTCTTGATCCGTAGATCGATCTTGCATGTTTTCCTTTGTCCTCCAATACGTCTCGCAGCTCTGGCGTATTTCCCCCTGCCTTTTTATTTGAATGATGTCAGGGTGCGGGCTGAGCTTTTGGCTGGAATGTCTCTCTGTCGCAGCCACGAGGTGGCCGATCAGCCGCGTCATACGCCAGGGATGTAGGTTTCGGTGCTTCCTCCTCCAGTCGGGGTAGCAACCTGCACTTTGGGTAACTCTTGGAGGGGCGTTCGAGTTTATACTCCTCGGCCGCCAGGACTTCAGTCCATCTGTCAGCTAGCAGATCTTGATCAACTTGAAGCTGCTGCTTTTTCTTAAGGCTATTTGTCGTGGCTATAAGCCTGCTCTTGAAGCGCTCTTGTTCGATGGGATCCTCTGGCATGGCAAATTCTTCATCGCAGAGGCTTGCCTCGTCTTCGGAGGGAGGCGTGTAATTATCATCCTCCGCCTCTCCATTTGCCATTCTCTCAGGAGAGCTGGCTCCTCCATCCTCCTGCTCTAAATCTTGCTGGAGGGGATTGTTGTTTGTCTTCGGCACTATCCGGAGTGCTATTATCTCCGGTGCCGGTATCACCACGTTTGCCTTGGCGGGGCTTAGAGCGGTGCCGCTAACACCCGCGCTTGGGTTGCTTCTTGGAGGGGTCATCCTCCGTTGTCTCGTTGCCATTGCCTTCTTTGGGTGTGTCCACCATGTATATATTGTATTATGAGGTGGCTGTCCAGTGCCCTGTGGGCAGTGATTCCTCTTCGACTCCCGTATCATCGCCCATATCGTCGATGTCTTCGGAGTTGAAGTCAAGCATGTCGGTTAAGTCATCGACAGTGGCTACTAAGTGGGTGGTGGGTGGGCGGCGAATTTCTTCGTCATCCGCATCCCAATCCTACCAAACATAGTTCGGCCAGGACTCTCCTGACAAGGAGAGAGACCTTAATGAGTTCAGTATGTCGCCGAAGGCAAGTGCTAAAAGATATCCGCGGAGGTGAACTCCATGATCGGCGCCCAGTTGGATTCGACAGGCACGGGCGCAGGCGGTTCGGAGTCCGTGGCCGGAGAAGGATCCGGCAATTTGGCTACATGGCTCTCGTGAAGGGTAAGGTCGATATTCAGCTCGATCGCCGCTGAGGGTACGACCTCCGTGACGGGGTCCATCCACCCGTCCATGGATGGCGAAAATGGCTCTGAATTGAGGGTCGGAGCGGCTGCCGACGCGATCTCCTAAATACGGTCCGATGGTAGAACTAAATCGTACTCATCGTAACCGTGCGGCGCACAAGGCAGGAGCTCGAATCCGTCGAACATCAAGTCTCCGTGGATATCGGTCGTGTAGTTTAAGCTTCCGAACCTGACCTGGTGGCCAGGGGCGTAACTTTCGATCTGCTCCAGATGGCCAAGCGATTTGGCCCACAGTGCGAAGCTGCCGAACACAAAGATCTGTCCGGGGAGAAAAGTCTCACCCTGGACTGCATCGCTATCAGTGATCGTAGGAGCCATCAAGCCTAACGGCGACGACACAGAGGAACTCTCAATGAAAGCACCAATGTCGGTGTCAAAACCGGTGGATCTCGGGTAGGGGGTCCCGAACTGTGCGTCTAAGGCGGATGGTAACAGGGGGCAGGGAACACGATGTTTTACCCAGGTTCGGGCCCTCTTGATGGAGGTAAAACCCTACGTCCTGCTTGATTTATTCTTGATGATATGAGTATTACAAGAGTTGATCTACCACGAGATTGGAGAGGCTAAACCCTAGAAGCTAGCCTATGGTATGATTGTATGTTGTCCTACGGACTAAAACCCTCCAGTTTATATAGACACCGGAAAGGGATAGGGTTACACAAGGTCGGTTACAAAGGAGGAGATGTACATATCCGTATTGGCTAGCTTGCCTTCCACGCCAAGTAGAGTCCCATTCGGACACGAGATGAAGTCTTCAATCTTGTATCTCAATAGTCTAATAGTCCGGCCAAAGGATATAGTCCGGCTGTCCGGAGACCCCCCCAATCCAGGACTCCCATAGCCTCCCTAAATCCCTCGACTTCGGTGAAAGCAACTACAAGATCATCACAATAAAGATTAGCATACAATCTGGATCATTAATATCCAGCATAAAGCAATTACACATCTTATCAAAGGGCATACCTTGCGCCTCGTCAAGCTGTTTGTTGACAAGGTCAAGCTCTTTATCAGAATGCTTGAGCTTCTGATCCATCTCCTCTAGCGCCACAGTATTAGCATTTGCAGCCAGGGAAGATGCATGTGAGATTAAAAAGTTCACACCACTTCAAATAAAGGGCCTATAGAATGGGATCCTCCATAGGATTTCTTTGCAAACCTTATAGAGTCTCGGGGGCTACTTGAAAGTGCAACTATCCCTAGGTGGTTTTGGTAATTCATAACAACATATAGCTCATTGAGCTAATGCTATTCCAAGATGATTATTTCAGGAAAGCTCAATGATTGGCATGGCATGGATATGAAAGTGGAACCCTCAAAATGCTAAGGACAATGGATTGGCTCAAGCTCAAAAGCTCAAGACTCTTCATTTTATATCTTAGTGATCCAAGATCACATTGAGTCCATAGGAAAAGCCAATACTATTAAGGAGGGATGAGGTGTTGCTTAATGAGCCTCTTGCTTCATGTGCTTAATGATATGCTCCAAAACCCTCAACTACTTTCCCATATCCACATATGACCTAAACTCCAAGCCAAACTCGGTCCTACCGATTCTTCCTATCCGGCGCCACCGAGTTTCACTTGTCATTAGCCACTGCCAAAACCCTAGCAATTTGGTTATACCGATAAGGTTCTCGGTCCCACCGAGATGGGGTTGCAAACTCTCTGTTTCCTTTTCGTAACTTTTCGGTCCCACCGAAAGAGCGAATCAGTCCCACCGAGATTGCAACGTAAACTCAGTGTTTCCCCTTTGTAACTTTTCGGTCTCACCGAGTTCCACTCGGTCCCACCGAAAGAGCAAATCGGTCCCACCGAGTTTACCTGACCAACTCTCTGGTTAGCAAATTACCAAACTCGGTCCCACCGAGTTTGTGTAATCGGTCTCACCGAGATTACGTTATGCCCAAACCCTAACCGAATCGGTCTCACCGAGTTGCATGTCAGTCCCACCGAAATTCCTAACGGTCACTAGGTTTACATTTTCGGTCTGACCGAGTTTTATGATTCGGTCCCACCGAGATTGGAAAACTGTGTAACAGTTGGATTTTGTGTGGAGGCTATATATACCCCTCCACCTCTTTCTCATTAAAAGAGAGAGCCATCAGAACACACACATCATTCCAACTCATTTGTTCTGAGAGAGAACCACCTACTCATGTGTTGAGATCAAGACATTCCATTCCTACCATATGAATCTTGATCTCTAGCCTTCCCAAGTTGCTTTCCACTCAAATCTTCTTTCCACCAAATCCAAATCCTAAGAGAGAGAGTTGAGTGTTGGGGAGACTATCATTTGAAGCACAAGAGCAAGGAGTTCATTACCTACACACCATTTGTTACTTCTTGGAGAGTGGTGTCTCCTAGATTGGCTAGGTGTCACTTGGGAGCCTCCGACAAGATTGTGGAGTGAACCAAGGAGTTTGTAAGGGCAAGGAGATCGCCTACTTCGTGAAGATCTACCGCTAGTGAGGCAAGTCCTTCGTGGGCGATGGCCATGGTGGGATAGACAAGGTTGCTACTTCGTGGACCCTTTGTGGGTGGTTGCTTCTTCGTGGACCCTTCGTGGGTGGAGCCCTCCATGGACTCACGCAACCGTTGCCCTTGGGTGGAGCCCTGTGTGGACTCGCGCAACCGTTACCCTTCGTGGGTTGAAGTCTCCATCAACGTGGATGTAGGATAGCACCACCTATCCGAACCACGGGAAAAACATCCGTGTCTCCAATAGCGTTTGAATTCTCCAAAACCTTCCCTTTACATTCTTGCAAGTTGCATGCTTTACTTTCCGCTGCCTATATACTCTTTGCATGCTTGCTTGAATTGTGTGATGATTGCTTGACTTGTCCTAAAATAGCTAAAATCTGCCAAGAACTAAAATTGGGAAAAGGTTAAGTTTTTATTTGGTCAAGTAGTCTAATCACCCCCCCTTCTAGACATACTTTCGATCCCACAAGTGGTATCAGAGCTTTGGTCTCCATTAAAGTCTAGTAACAAGAACAAGAAAGAGTCTTCCTCTAGTAGTAACAATAATCATGCTAAATCCAATGTTGTTGCTTCTAGTAGTTCTCTTAATTCCACTAATGATTCTCTTAGCCAAGTTACACTTGAGCAAGAAAATAGCTTATTGAAGGGAATTATAGAGAAAGGTGTTTACAAGAGCCTTGCCGGGAGTAAGCAATTCGAGGAAATTGTACGCAAGCAAGGAAGGCACCAGAAGAATCAAGGTATTGGTTTTGAATGAAAGTTCAATGCCAATGGAGTTGAATGGGAAGAAGATCAATACCCCAAGACGAAGTTTGTCCCTCAACAAGAGAAGTTTTTCAAAGGGACACAAGCTCAAGATGATCTTCCACCACAAGACTACGAGCAAAAAGGCAAGGACAAGCTTCAAGAGGAAATTGATGCATTTGAAGAAGCTCCTAAGACCTTAGTCAAGTGGATTCCCAAGACTACTTCAAGTTCCACTTCATCAAGTACGACTACAACTCCAAGGATTCCCATCAAGATGATGTGGATCCAAAAGAAGAACTAGAGAGTTCTTGAGGGTGACTCCGCCAACATACTTCACTCTTATCATTTTGGCAAGAACAAGTGCAATCAACTTCCACATCCTACACTAGTTCAAGGAGTCACAAACCCTCTTGTTGGTAAGACAAGGGACAAGGTAACCTAAAGTTTTCATGGACATCATCTTTTGTGTGCATCACTCTATGTCTATGGATATCCTTGTTTGTTCCTTGTGGGACTAACCCATGTAGGTATTGAAAGTGCAATTCACTCAAAAGGATAGCTCCAAGAGATCTACATCAACATTGAGCATCCACATCTTCAATATCTACATGAAGTCATCATCGACAAAACCCAAGGTTAGTTCATCCCTCTTAGGGGGGATATCACATCTAGGGGGAGCTTTACTCTAAGACTTGAGCTAAAGCAACTCTAAAGATGTGAACAAAACAATGCTTTATGTAAAAGTGGTAACCCCACTTGAGCTTAAACGATGAGTATGACCTACGATCAAGTGTTCTCACTTGACTCCTAAGTCAATATACTCATATATTCAAATTGTTTGATAGTTGCTAGAATTGGTTGTGCATGCTTTGCCACATATTTCATTTGCCATCTTATTGTGTGAGCATGCTGATTGCATATTTTACTCATTCGAGGACATCCACTTGTTGCTTTGATTGTTTGGCTTTATCTTCTTTTGCCAAGTGGATGGACAAGAATGCCTAAGAACCTTCTCTAGCTATCTATGTTTTTCTTGTCTCAAACTCTATTCATGCTGCATCACAAAAATTGATCAAGTCAGATTCGAACCACTCTGTGTGAGGAGCGCTCGGAGTCCCCGATTCGTCATAGACTTAAACTTCCAAAACCTCTTTATGAATCTCGGTCTGACCGATACTCCATTTTCGGTCCTACCGAGTTCATTAAGTTGATCTAGGTTTTCGATCTTGGTGCAACCGATTTGAACTTTTCGGTCACACCGAGTTGCAAAAACTGCACACAGTTTTGCATCTCGGTGCCACCGAGTCGTTCCACTCGGTCACACCGACAGGGTCGGGCTATATATAGTGACGGGCAGAATTTTGGAAATTTCTCCGAAACCTCCTCGCCCGCGCAATAGCCTGCTCTGCCCCCGAGGTCTCCGGATCGTCTCCTCGCCGCCAGCAGCCTCCAGTCGCTGGTCTTCGCCACCGTCAACGGATTTCTGCCCCGCCGTTGCCGCCGTAGCAAGTCCACGCCAAACTAGGGTATGGACTTGATCTTTGTGCTATTCCTCAATCTGATTCCTAGCACATTGTGATCATCATGATTCTTGCCACATTTGATAAACTTCTATCCAGTCAAAACGCTCGTAGATTAGGTTTAATTCGAAAATTCTAGGTTTAGGTTTCCGCCGAAACCATCTCGGACCCACCGAGTTGAAAAACTCGGTCCCACCGATCTGGCTTTTGCCATTGCACAAGTGAAACTCGGTCTGACCGAGAATAACTTATCGGTGCGACCAATTTTGGAATTCTGTGAAACCCTAGCAGTCTCGGTGCCACCAAACTGTGACTCGGTCTGAGCGAGTTCACCAGTTCTGGTGCCAAAACTGCTTCGGTGTCACTGAGTTTGAAAATCGGTAGATCCGAGATGCTTTCTGTGGAAAACTAAAACTAAGTTTTTGAATCAATCTTTTGCAAAAATCTCTGTCTTTTTGTGATGCTCATCCACTCTATCTTATCCATAATCTATTCACAGGGTCAGCAGTCAGTGAGCAACATGTCTGATCAAAGTGACAGCCAAAACCTCTCAGAGCAGCAAATTGTCATGAGTGAGGGCACTAGCCCCTCAAGTTCTTCTGATGATGGCAGCAGGAGCACACCCAGCAATCTGCCTAAGGCTGCCACACGTCAAAGGAAGAAGAGAACGTCTGATTCTGAGGATGAAGACTATGTGGCAGAGGAAGAGGCCACTTCCAAAAGGGTTGAGCCAGCTCAAGGCTCAAAGCTAGGCCTGAAAGTCAAGAGGCCAGCAGGGAGGCAGCCAATGTCAAAGGCTAGAGCCTCAACCGAGAAGCCTGCACCTGCTCCCATTGAGCCCATTACTGCTGAGGGCAAAAAGAGGAAGGAAAGAGTGAAGAAGATAGTAGCCAAAGTGCTTGGGAGAGCCTCCATCATGGTAGAGGAGGAGGAGGAGGAAGAGGCAGCTGCACCAGCACCCAAGGCAGCCAAACTTATGGGAGATGCCATAAGGTCAGGGGGAGCTGCATCCAAGCCCAAGGAAGCTCCTAAGGCTGCATCTAAGCCTAAGACAGCTCCAAAGAGAAACACAAGGAGTATACCTGCTGCAGAAAAGAACAAGGCCCAGTGCCTGAAGCTATTGAAGAAGAAGAAGAGAGTGTCCTTCGGAAGCTCAAGCTCAAGATCCCAGACCACAACGATGCTCATCCTGTGGCCGAGGACATGAAGCTCAGGAGAGACTCAGGGCTGAGAAAATGGAGAGAAGCAGAACCGTATGCTTCTAGGAGAAGGACTGCCGTGGACTATAGATTTCACACCAAGGAGCAACAAGATTTTTATGAGACTGTTTTGCTTGACAAGAAGCCAATCGTTTGTGACATGAGATGGGTCGACTGGACCTACATCAAAGAGAATGAGGAGTACTTCCCAGGAGTTCAGGACAGCTTCAGAGCGTGTGGAGTAGAGGACTTTGTTGGGCAGAAGCTCACAAAGTGGAACGAGGAACTCATCATGCAGTTCTACTCCACAGCTCACTTTTATCCGGATGGAAGGATTACATGGATGTCAGAGGGTACAAGGTACCAGTCTACAGTGGCTGAGTGGGCACAGATCATCAATGCCCCAGAAGAGCAAGATGAGGACTTGGACATCTATGCCAAGAAGAAAATGGACCATAACTCCATGTCCAACATGTACAAGGAAATCCCCAATGAAGCTCTTGACACATTCAAGTTTGGGTCAGTGCACTATCTGCTCTCAGGATTGCCTACTATCAATTGGATACTAAGGCACACTCTGTTGCCTAAGTCTGGAGATCACAAGATGATCAGAGGTCATGCTATCAACTTGCTACATGTGTTTGATGTGCCTCATAAATTCAAGGTCATGAGTCTCATAGTTGAAACGATCAAGAGGACAGCTGCAGATCAGAAGAGGAGCTGTGGATATGCCCCTCAGATTCAGGAGCTCATCAACTCCAAGATGGGCACGGGCATATACTTGTTGGATAAGGAACACCTGCCCATCCGTCCAAATTTTGAGAACAATGAAGTTGTGATGACAAAGAATGAGCCATCGTCTGCACAAGCATATGCAAAGAAGGAGAAGGCGAAGAAGGAAAAAGCTGCCAGGATGCCTACTCAAGAGGAGGCATCTGACTATTTCTTGAAGACCAAGCAAGAGCAGCTCAGTTACTTGATTGCATCCTCGCTGAGAATTGAGCAAAGTCTGGCCAACCTCACTAAAAATCAGCAGAGCCTAGAGAGGATCATGGAACAGAAGTTCTATGACTTGGATGTGAAGGTAACAGAAGTTCAGTCTGTAGTGGAGCAGCTCCAGGAGGACATGAATGAGAGGAGAGGAAGGACTACCACTCATGCTTTTTCTAGAGTGCCACGAGGTCCGAGGTCGTCTGCACTGCCAGTTGCTGACACCAGAGCTACAACTTCAGCACCAGCTACAGCCTCAGCTCCAGCGTCTACCTCAGCTCCAACTCCAGCGACTACTTCAACATCTACAGAAGCCTTCGTCCTTGGAGTGATTCAGACTCCACCACCACCTGAAGATCAAGCCTGAGCGACGACTTAGCACTATGCATTTTCTAGGAACTTTTTGGTACCTTGTTGCCAAAGGGGGAGAAGATGTATAGATCATAGGCTTCGAGAGAGAGAGTGTTGCTTTTCTCTCTTGTTTTATTTGGTGGTTTCTTCGAACTTTGTTTGCCTTTGAGTGCTTGATACTACGTCCTTATGTTTGTGAGACATCGATGATCATGTGTTTGATCATAAGCTACACTTAATGTTTGCTTGATGCTTGTTTAAATATTATCATTATATCTATCGTTTGTGATCATTCACTATTCTTGGTGATGAGTGCATGTATTTCAATCTTATCATTTTGAGCGCTCCACCAAGATGTATGTGACATGGAAGAGTAACCCATGATTCTAACTCTTTGTGCATTTGCAGTCCAAAGCAAATCTTAAATATGCACAAATTTAGGGGGAGCTCTTACTTATCACATACTTCTCAAAGCGACGATATATTTAATGCTTATTATCATTTGTCGAAGCTTTGATCTATATGTTGTCATCAATTACCAAAAAGGGGGAGATTGAAAGTGCAACTATCCCTAGGTGATTTTGGTAATTCATAACAACATATATCTCATTGAGCTAATGCTATTCCAAGATGATTATTTCAGGAAAGCTCAATGATTGGCATGGCATGGATATGAAAGTGGAACCCTAAAAATGCTAAGGACAATGGATTGGCTCAAGCTCAAAAGCTCAAGACTCTTCATTTTATATTTTAGTGATCCAAGATCACATTGAGTCCATAGGAAAAGCCAATACTATTAAGGAGGGATGAGGTGTTGCTTAATGAGCCTCTTGCTTCATGTGCTTAATGATATGCTCCAAAACCCTCAACTACTTTCCCATATCCACATATGACCTAAACTCCAAGCCAAACTCGGTCCTACCGATTCTTCCTATCCGGCGCCACCGAGTTTCACTTGTCATTAGCCACTGCCAAAACCCTAGCAATTCGGTTCTACCAATAAGGTTCTCGGTCCCACCGAGATGGGGTTGCAAACTCTATGTTTCCTTTTCGTAACTTTTGGGTCCCACCGAAAGAGCGAATCGGTCCCACCGAGATTGCAACGTAAACTCAGTGTTTCCCCTTTGTAACTTTTCGGTCTCACCGAGTTCCACTCGGTCCCACCAAAAGAGCAAATCGGTCCCACCGAGTTTACCTGACCAACTCTCTGGTTAGAAAATTACCAAACTCGGTCCCACCGAGTTTGTGTAATCGGTCTCACCGAGATTACGTTATGCCCAAACCCTAACCGAATCGGTCCCACCGAGTTGCATGTCAGTCCCACCAAAATTCCTAACGGTCACTAGGTTTACATTTTCGGTCCGACCGAGTTTTATGATTCGGTCCCACCGAGATTGGAAAACTGTGTAACGGTTGGATTTTGTGTGGAGGCTATATATACCCCTCCACCTCTTTCTCATTAAAAGAGAGAGCCATCAGAACACACACATCATTCCAACTCATTTGTTCTGAGAGAGAACCACCTACTCATGTGTTGAGATCAAGACATTCCATTCCTACCATATGAATCTTGATCTCTAGCCTTCCCAAGTTGCTTTCCACTCAAATCTTCTTTCCACCAAATCCAAATCCTAAGAGAGAGAGTTGAGTGTTGGGGAGACTATCATTTGAAGCACAAGAGCAAGGAGTTCATTGCCTACACACTATTTGTTACTTCTTGGAGAGTGGTGTCTCCTAGATTGGCTAGGTTTCACTTGGGAGCCTCCGACAAGATTGTGGAGTGAACCAAGGAGTTTGTAAGGGCAAGGAGATCGCCTACTTCGTGAAGATCTACCGCTAGTGAGGCAAGTCCTTCGTGGGCGATGGCCATGGTGGGATAGACAAGGTTGCTACTTCGTGGACCCTTTGTGGGTGGTTGCTTCTTCGTGGACCCTTCGTGGGTGGAGCCCTCCGTGGACTCACGCAACCGTTGCCCTTGGGTGGAGCCCTGTGTGGACTCACGCAACCGTTACCCTTCGTGGGTTGAAGTCTCCATCAACGTGGATGTAGGATAGCACCACCTATCCGAACCACGGGAAAAACATCCGTGTCTCCAATAGCGTTTGAATTCTCCAAACCCTTCCCTTTACATTCTTGCAAGTTGCATGCTTTACTTTCCGCTGCCTATATACTCTTTGCATGCTTGCTTGAATTGTGTGATGATTGCTTGACTTGTCCTAAAATAGCTAAAATCTGCCAAGAACTAAAATTGGGAAAAGGTTAAGTTTTTATTTGGTCAAGTAGTCTAATCACCCCCCCTTCTAGACATACTTTCGATCCCACACTACTACAGATATAGCATGCTAAGGACTAAATCCAATTTATGAGAAAAGAGTATTACTTGACTTACCTCAAAGCCTGTCAGAAGGCCTTGGACAGCATCGTTCAGCCTGGATTGGATGGACCGAACACCATGCATCACTATTAGAATTAGGATCTTTGCCGTCAGCCAGCTCTTTGTCGTCAGCCAGCTGACGGCAAAAGTCATGTTTGTCGTTGGCCAGCTCTTTGTCGCCCGCTAGCAGACAGTATAGAAGCTTTGCCGTCAGCTAGCAGACAGCAAAGAGTGTGGGTGGCCCACTAGCGAGAACCACCTAATGGCCACTTTCTTTGCCGTCTTCTAGCTGACAGCAAAGCTTTGTTGCCGTCTGCTAGCAGATGGCAAAGAAAGTGGCAAAACTAACGTCCGTTAGCTAGGCTCTTTGTCGTCTGCTAGCAGACGGCAAAGAACCATGCCCTAACTAAAATGCCAACGACGCCCTCCTGCGCCCCATCTCTCTGTCCCCTCTCTCTCTCTCTCCGCCCGCGCACGAGCCGCCGCCCCATGCCACTCCACCCCCGTGCCGCCGCCACCCACGCCACCCCCGTCATCACACCGCCCCCGCCGCCCCGGCGACCCCCTCCTCCGCCCCGCGCCATCCCCGTCGCCACGCCTTGCCGCCCCGCCCTGCCCCCGTGCCCGAGCTGCCGCCGCCCCATGCCAGCCTCGTCGCTGCGGCGCCCCCTCCTCCACCCCGGCGGCCCCGGCACCCCTCTCCTCCACAACCGCAGCCGCCACGCCGCTCCGGCGCCCCCTCCTCCAACCGACCGCCCCGGCGCCCCTGTTCTCCACCACCACGGCCGCCCTGCTATTGGTGTCAAAACCGGCGGATCTCGGGTAGGCGGTCCCAAACTGTGCGTCTAATGTCGATGGTAACAGGAGCAGGGGACACAATGTTTACCCAGGTTCGGGCCCTCTCTATGGAGGTAATACCCTACTTCATGCTTGATAGATCTTGATGAATATGAGTATTACAAGAGTTGATCTACCGCGAGATCGTAATGGCTAAAACCCTAAAAGTCTAGCATGTATGACTATGATTATGAGGATATTTGTCTACGGACCTAGCCCTCCGGTTTATATAGACACCGGAGGGATCTAGGGTTACATAAGGTCGGTTACAGATAAAAGAATCTTCACATTTGGACCCCAAGCTTGCTTTCCACGCCAAGGAGAGTCCCATCCGGACACGGGTAGAGTCTTCGGTCTTTGTATCTTCGCAGCCCATCGGTCCGGCCCATGTCCAATAGGTCGGACGCCCGAGGACCCCTTAGTCCAGGACTCCCTCAGTAGCCCCTGAACCGGGCTTCAATGACGAGGTGTCTGGCGCGCAGATTGTCTTCAGCATTGCAAGACAGGTTCCCCTTTCCAAATACTCCAAGATAGTCTTCGGACGTAATGAACATGTCCGAATCTGCAACACAAGCACCACACACATCCGCAGAAAATATAATATTGCACGAGTCCAATCCGCTGACAACTTTCTGTAATGTGACGTCACGTTTGCCTAGTCATTATTTCGAACCGTTTCTTGTCCTGCCGTTCCATGTTTCGAGGCGTGGTTTTTATTGGCACCTCTTGACGAAGCAGAGATCGTGTCCCCTTGTTGCAGGATTCTCATCAATACGAGCGTGGGTAACCCAACCATTCCATTGGTATGATTCCATAGGAATAGGCAGGTTTTCAGGCTTAGGAGGAGGCGTTTGATTTCCATTGCCTTTATAAAGGAGCCCATGGCCGTCTTATTTTTCACCGACCCTTTCCTCTGCCCTTCCAATTTCGAGTTCTAGCACCCGAGGTTCGACTCCATTGCTTAAAGCTTCACAATCATGTTTGGACCCAACCCTCAGGGCCGATGGGTGGCTTCCTCTGTTACAGAGGAGGACATTGCGAAGCTTCATGCGGCCAGATACCTGACCGCGGAGATCCCCCACAGGCTTCCTGCTCGAGGACAGGTTATTCCTACTCCTAGATCTGGCAAGAGGGTCGTATTCATCTCCCACTTCCTGCGAGGGCTAGTATTCGCTCTTCATCCCTTCGTCCGGGGGCTCATGTTTTACTATGGACTAGATTTTCACGATCTAGCACTAGATTATTTCCTTCATATCTCGACGTTCATTATCACTTGCGAGGCCTTTCTCCGTATTTCCCCACACTTCGGCTTATGGCTCAAGACCTTTAGTGTGAAGCGGAAGGTAGTCTATGGGGAACAAGCGGAGTGCGGAGGTGCTACAGTGAGCAAGCTTACCAATGCTCCCTGGCCAAAAGGCTCTTTCAGCGAAACTCCCAACCTATGGCAGCGGGAGTGGTTTTACGTCACTGAACCCCGCGGTACCAAGTGGGCAGCTATACCTGCGTTTCGATCTGGCTCTCCGTTACAGCTTGCATCAAGGATTAATAAAGGGCTGGACTGGGGATCAATTGACGAAGTGTAGACTCTACAGAGCCACATCCGGAGCCTCCTTGAGAAGGACATTGGTCTTATTAACGTGGTTCAAGTAATGCTGGTCCGCCGGGTACTGTCGTGCCAGCGACGGCCTCTCCGTATGTGGGAGTTTAATCCGAAAGGACCGCGGACCCTCCAAGACTTCTTCGGTACTACGCACAAAGGAATGTGGAAGTTGTTTTTCGGGAAACGAAAACAGTGGCCGGACACCACCGAGGATATCGGCCTCGACCGCAACCATCCAGATACCTTGGTAAGCGCTCAACTCTCGAACAATTTCTAGCTATGCGTGATGTAGTGTGATACTGATCACACTATCTTCTTCCAGGGCTGGATAAAGAAGCAGAGCGAATTAGGTGTTTGGCTCCCTTCCCAAAGACTCAGCGGATCATGTATTAACAAGGATGCTGGCCCCGGCACTGTACCGAATGCCTGTGAAGGAGGACAAGACGGAGAGCAGGAGGACCGAAGGTGGCCTCCATCCCGAAGATATATTAGATGTTGTGACCGGGGAGATCAAAATCCCATCACCCAAAGACAAAAGTAAAGGGGAAGTCAAAATTTCTTCTCCCCATGGTAAGAAAAGGGCTGTCTCCGAAGATTGGGAGGAGAAGGCTCCCAAGTGACGCAAAATGCCCCTATCGGGCGGCTCAGGCTTGGAGGACGATGTTATCGCGCAGTCCCCCGGCAAGGGCAAGCCTAAATCATAAGCGAACAAGGGTGTTTTAAGCATATCCCGTTCCTCTCCTATGACCAGGGTAACATCTAGAATATATGTTTTTGCAGCTCGGCACACAGTCTTATTCACCAATCCTCTTCCTCGGGGGATCTTCTCCCGGAGATGATGGAAAGAGAGATGCCTCCACCGGTCTCCTCGCCCAATAGGGCGAACGACTTCGAGGTGTCGTCCCGAAGGGTCTCTCCTGATCAACAAGTGATGCGAGGGATGATGAAAACACTAACCGAAGGTGACACTTCGGTAGCTCAGGGTCTGGGGGCCAACAATAAAGGCCCCGGACTGTTCGGCTTACAGCCGGAGACAACTCTAGGGACGAATGAATGGATCCCTTCGAAGGGAGGTCATGCTGCTACAGCAGCTTCCGGAGATCCAGAAGCGCCGGATATATTGACGAACATGCTGCGACAGGCGTCCATCTCCGAGGACCATCATACCATGATGGGTACGGTAGTTGAAAAGGTTTTGTCCGCGAAAAGCGGATTGAATGAAGCCTTTACGAGCTTGCTAAGAGGCTTCGAGGTTTGGACTGTAATGTTTTCAATTGTGTTTTATTCACAAAATAGACTCTGATTGGCCTCCCAAGGGAGGCGATCAGAGGATCAAAAAGATATGGCCAGGAAATAATCTGACTACTTGGAACACTGGCTGTTACCTCCTCGGCTACTGTCTGAACCACAGAGGTTGCAGATCTACAGCAGAAGATGGATGAGGCGGATGATGACATCATGCTTATCAACAGGCGGCTTGACGAGGCGCAAGGTACGTTTTTTTTTGAATCAGTCAGTATATGTATGTATGATAACATGAGCATGAAGATAGAATTGTGTACTGAGACACGCATAACTGCATATGGTGCTGCTGCGATGGAGGCCCTTCGGGCTGAACTTGTCCTCGCCAAGGAGCAAGCCCGGATGAGTAATTCGGCTGCCAATAAGGCAGCTGATGAGTTAAAAACTGAACAGGCTGCTCGGCGCCAGTGTGAGGAGAGAATTTCTATCATGGTGTGCGAGCTAGAGGAAACCACTGTCAAGTGTGAATTCCTCGAGTGGGATAACAAAGCCAAAGCGGCCGATCTCGACAAGGCCTTACAAGAGGCGAAAGAAGCAAGATCTAAGTCTAGAGCAGATCGGGAAGAGATCCAGCAAGCTGGGGAGATAGCGGCTGGTAAGCCCTTCTTATTACAGACGAAGTTCGGCGATCCAAAGTATTCCCCGCTTAATCAAATGTGGAGCTCTCCAGACGCATTCTTGGACCTACCGAAGAGCGCCTCCGATGCAGCGCAATTTTACCAAGCACAGGAAGGGTGTGCAATGGAGAAGCTTTTTTGGTCACAATTCGGTGCGCCAAAGCGTCCGTTGTTGTTGAACGAACAGATGACCCAGTGGGCCGAGCTCCACAGGATATCCGGTTCTGCTATGAAGGACGTCATAGTCCGGCTGTGGCCTACTGAGCCAATTCTGGATAGTTATTTCGGTTTGGTGCAGCGACTTGTTGATGCGGTGTCACGTATCGACGTTGTTAAGCGTTCAACATGCATTGAAGGTGCACGGATGGCCTTTGCCCGCGTCAAGACATACTGGGCGAACATTAAGGCCATCGACGTTGCAGCGAAGAGTCCCCCCAAGGGCAAGGACCATCACGCACCAAAGCATTATTTCGAGCACGTCTTAGAGGGTGCCCGCTTGATAGAGGGTCAGTGCTCGAAGCACATGATATTCAAATAAAATGTGCTGAAATTGTAAAAGACAATATTATGGTAATATTATGATAGTTGCTGAAAAGCTTTGGTTCCTCCTATGCGGCCGTTTTTGTACAACCTGAAAGTTTTCCAGTCATCGGCTTCAGCCCCCTCGTAGAAAATACAGGAGTGTTTGGAAAAGCACTTGATCACTCTTAACCCAATGTCTTGGTCCATGAAGGAGGTGTCAATGCGGCGAACTAGGCAATCGGACTATAGGGCGTTAACACTTTCACTTAGCCATAGGAGTTTTATGGTGGGTCTACGATATAAACCCTGGTATGTATGCGGTTATCCTAATATGGTGCATTACATGTATGACCTGAAGCAAGGTCCTTCGTGTAATACGGAGGGAATCGCGAAAGATTCCGATAATTCATCGAGTGGTTGACCAGCTCTCGCCGCATCATGATAGTCAGTTTTCGGCTTTCTCTATTGAGGTGTTTGACCAGATGAACCGGAAACACAATCACAGTAGTTCTCCCTTTACTACCTTAGCCGATAGAGCGGAACATAAGGTAGCAAGCACAGGAGCCGGGCAACCCAACTATTGACCCAAGACATGATTCGGAGCTGATGCATATAAGGCCAAACTCGCGACGCCGAAGTATGTTATAAAGTTGTTCGGAATTGTTGGCAATTTATTTTGTTCCCATATCGAGCCCCTGGCGAGTTATGTCAGGGTGTGTGAAATAACACAAGGAGCAAAATTCAGTTCTTTAGAGAAAAGTGAATACTGGGTACAGATTATGTTCACTAGAACTTGAGCGATATGCCAGTCATTGTTTTGTATATAATAACGCCACGACCCCGGCTATTTGACATGCCAAGGGTCGGCGGCTGAGGAAGAAGGCACTTTACATGCTCGCAAAATAGAGAGTGTGGACTACAAAACGTTGTTTCGGGCCTCCTGTCGTACGTCTGCGCCGCCTTTCCTCAGTGAAGGGGCTCCTTAACAGGAGTAGCCTTTGGGTGAATGTACAAACCCGAACTCGGATAGAGTCAGTGAGATGACCAGCCTTTGAGTCACCAGTGGTAAAGGATAAAGAAAAAGGAAAGAGTAGTTAGAAAAGAAAAGAAGGAGGTTATGGCAGTACTTGTAGGACCGTCCGTATTGTGCTTCCGCCGATGCCCATGGTATTTGAAGTGCATAGTTATGTATGCGTGGTACAGATTTCGCGGGTGTATGAGGCGGACGGCGGAAGCCGAACTGCTAGTCCAGCTCCAGAATTGGTCGGTCCTGCTGAATGGAGACCGATGGCTTAATGGCCGACAAGGTATGTGGTTTAATAAGACCGCTTTGTACTCCGGCTGAAGGAAACATAGTATGATCCTCAGTCCGGAGGGAGTGCTTCTCATGCTCCCCTGTAGGGGTGTGTGTCACATATACCATGTTCACTGTTTTCACCTCAGGGGGAAATTGCTTCTGACCCCCGGTATTTGGTTGGTGAGTCTCTTCGTCATCGCTATCACTGGGCGGCCTCTTCCCCTTGTGTTCGGCGTTGAGCATGCCGACCTGCTTGAAGACCCAACAGCTTCTGTTGGTGTGATTAGCTGGTTTATCGGGGTTGCCATGAATCTGGCAGGGCCGATCCAATATCTTGTCTAAATTGGATGGTCCGTCTCTGTTTGCCTTGAATGGTTTTTCTATTGAGCGGGTTTGGGGCCGCTAAATCCGGCATTGACCACTGTGTCGCGCGTTCTTTCATTATCATTGCGACGTTTGTGTTTGTTCCATCGTGGTTTGTCGTTGCCGTCTCGGACTTCGGAAGTGCCCGGATCGCTGGCGCTGTGTCTTCTACGAGCAAGCCAACTGTCTTATCCCACGCAAAAGCGGGTCATCAGAGCGGTAAGGGCTGACATGGATTTTGGTTTTTCTTGCCCGATGTGGCGGGCGAGCCACTCGTCCCGGATGCTGTGTTTGAAGGCCGCTAGGGCTTCCACGTCCGGACAGTCGATGATTTGGTTCTTTTTAACTAAGAACCTAGTCCAGAGGTTCCTGGCTGACTCACCGGGCTGCTGGACGATGTGACTTAAGTCATCGGCATCCGGTGGCCGGACATATGTACCTTGGAAGTTGTTGCGAAAGGCATCTTCCAAATCCTCCCAATTGCCAATAGAGTTTTCGGGCAGACTGTTTAACCAATGCCGAGCTGGCCCTTTGAGTTTTAGTGGGAGGTATTTGATGGCATGAAGGTCATCTCCGCGGGTCATGTGGATATGGACGAGGAAATCCTCGATCCATACCACGGGATCAGTTGTTCCATCATATGATTCGATATTCACGGGTTTAAACCCTTCTGGGAATGCGTGGTCCATTACTTTGTCTGTGAAGCAAAGAGGGTGTGCGGCACCTCTATGTTGGGCTACATTGCAACATAGCTCTGATGGAGTCCGTCTGCGGTTTTCGGCCCGGGTATGACTAGGCTTGTCACGTCCGAATAGATAATCATCATCACGTGTCGTGGCACGTCCTCACGATCCATAGATCGGTCTAGTATGTGTTGTTCTATTGTCCAGGCCCTGCCGAAGGTCATATGTGTGACCACGAGCTATGTTGTCTCTGCCTTTACGGTGAGGTGGGGCGGGCTGGTGTTCGGCTTGAGTTGCCGCTTTATCCCAACCGCGTGGTGGTCAGTTAGCCGCATTGTGTGGTGGTGGTATGGGCTCCGACGCCTCGTCATCAAACTGAGGGAGCAATTTGCGCTTTGGGTAAATTTTGGCTGGGTGCTTGAGGCCAAATTCTTCGGCTGCCAGGACATCAGTCCATCTATCGTTGAGCAGATCTTGGTTAGCTTGAAGCTATTGCTGCTTCTTTTTCAGGCTCCTTGCAGTGGCTATTAGCCGGCTCTTAAAGCACTCCTGCTCCTAAGGTTCCTCAGGCATGATAAAATCCTTGCTGTCGAGGCTCGCCTCATCCTCGGAAAGTGGAAGATAATTACAGTCCTCTGAGTCGTCGTTTATGGCTTGTTCGTCAGGGCTAACTTGCATGTTTTCCCGATCGTCCTGTTTGGCAGATCGTTCGTCGGGATCTTCTCTGTCTTCGGCACTGTCCAGAGTGTTATCGTCTCCCGTGCTGGTATTGTTGTCTTTGCTGTGGCATGATTTAGAGCGGCGACGCTGACGCCGACGCTTTGGTTCTATCTTAGGAGGCTCATCCTCAATTGGATTCTCCTTGTCATCGTCGTTAGTTTTTTTTAGGTGTATCCACCATGTACACGTCGTAAGAAGAGGTGGCCGTCCAGCGTCCGGTAAACAGCGGGTCTTGGCCCTGCTCCTCATCGGCATCGTCGTCCATGACGTTGATGTCTTCGGAGCCGTAATCGAGCGTGTCGGTTAAGTCTTCGACGGTGGCTATGAAGTGGGCGGTGGGTGGGAAGCGAAATTCTCCGTCATCAGCCTCCGGTTCGAACCGGATATAGTTTTGCTGTGAGCCCCCCACTAAGGATAGTGCTCTTAACGAGTTTAACACGTCGCCCAAAGGCGAGTACCGGAAGATGTCCGCGGAGCTGAAGTCGACAGTCGATGACTGGTCAAGCTCGACGTGTGCGGACGCACAAGGTTTGGAACCTGTAGCCAGAGACGAGTCCATGATTCCGGTGACACAGATGTCACTTGAAGTTAGGTCTGTGTGCGGCTCCAGCGCCGCTGAGTCTGCGACTTCCGTGGCGGGGTTGAGCTTCCCGTCCTCGGATGGCGCCATCTGCTCCGAGTCTAAGGCCAGAGCAGCTACAGGTACTATCTCATGGGTATGGCCCGATGACAGATTTACGTCATGTTCACCATGGTGGCAGGGAGCGGCTACCGTGGTCTCGAATCCATCGAAGATCAAGTCTCCGTGGATATCCGCGATGTAGTTCAGGCTTCCAAATCTAACCTGATGGCCAGGGGCGTAGCTTTCGATCTGCTCCAGATGGCCAAGCGAGTTGGACCGCAGTGTGAAGCTGCCGAACACGAAGATCTATCCGGGGAGGAAGACTTCCCCTTGGATAGCGTCGTTTGAAGATGGTAGAAGGAGCCATCAATCCTTTTGATGACGGCATAGTGCAACTCTCAATGAAAGCACCAATGTCGGTGTCAAAACCGGCGGATCTCGGGTAGGGGGTCCCGAACTGTGCGTCTAAGGTCGATGGTAACAGGAGACAGGGGACACAATGTTTACCCAGGTTCGGGCCCTCTCTATGGAGGTAATACCCTACTGCCTGCTTGATTGATCTTGATGAATATGAGTATTACAAGAGTTGATCTACCGTGAGATCGTAATGGCTAAAACCCTAAAAGTCTAGCCTGTCTGACTATGATTATGAGGATATCTGTCTATGGACCTAGCCCTCCGGTTTATATAGACACCGGAGGGATCTAGGGTTACATAAGGTCGGTTACAGAGAAAAGAATCTTCACATTTGGACGCCAAGCTTGCTTTCCACGCCAACGAGAGTCCCATCCGGACACGGGTAGAGTCTTCGGTCTTTGTATCTTCGCAGCCATCAGTCTAGCCCATGTCCAATAGGTCGGACGCCCGAGGAGCCCTTACTTTAGGTTTGGTTTAGTTTAGGTTTACTTTAGGTTTAGTTGAAGTGATTGGTGGGCCTAGTGATTGTGTGAGTACCACTCCGGAAGTAAATTTTCGTGTCCGCCCGGATCCAGTCAGCATGATTGTGGCAACAGCCAATAGGCAGGTTCAGGCAGGGCTAGCGTGGAAGCAGTGCCAAAAGGGCCACCACTTTGCACTAGTAACCAGCAAATGATAGCCCCCAGCATTTCAAAAACTTTTCTATTAGCAAAGTGACATGATGCATTTCTCTTTAACAATGAATTGCTCTTTTGTCTTCCTTCTTTCAGTGCTGGTAAACAAAAAGAGATTGTTTGGTGCTTCTTAAAGAACATCGCATCATTTTCGGGAGTACAATATGTGATTACTTGATTAGGTTAATGAACAGCTACTAATACTAGCATATGATGCATGATACGTCTCCGTCGTATCTACTTTTCCAAACACTTTTGCCCTTGTTTTGGACTCTAACTTGCATGATTTGAATGGAACTAACCCGGACTGACGCTGTTTACAGCAGAATTACCATGGTGTTATTTATGTGCAGAAACAAAAGTTCTCAGAATGACCTGAAACTTCACGAAACGTCTTTTTGGAAATAATAAAAAATCCTTGGAAAAGATCAAGACCAGGGGGCCCACACCCTAGCCACGAGGGTGGGGGCGCGCCTGCCCCCCTAGGCGCGCCCCCTACCTCGTGGGCCCCCTGGAGCTCCTCCGACCTCAACTCCAACTCTATATATTTGCTTTTAGGGAGAAAAAATCAGAGAGAAGGATTCATCGCGTTTTACGATACGGAGCCACCGCCAAGCCCTAAAACCACTCGGGAGGGCTGATCTGGAGTCCGTTCGGGGCTTCAGAGAGGAGGATTCGTCGCCATCGTCATCATCAACCATCCTCCATCACCAATTTCATGATGCTCACCGCTGTGCGTGAGTAATTCCATCGTAGGCTTGCTGGACGATGATTGGTTGGATGAGATTTATCATGTAATCGAGTTAGTTTTGTTAGGGTTTGATCCCTAGTATCCACTATGTTCTGAGATTGATGTTGCTATGACTTTGCTATGCTTAATGCTTGTCACTAGGGCCCGAGTGCCATGATTTCAGATCTGAACCTATTATGTTTTCATCAATATATGAGAGTTCTTGATCCTATCTTGCAAGTCTATAGTCACCTACTATGTGTTATGATCCGGCAACCCCGAAGTGACAATAATCGGGACCACTCCCGATGATGACCGTAGTTTGAGGAGTTCATGTATTCACTATGTGTTAATGCTTTGGTCTGGTACTCTATTAAAAGGAGGCCTTAATATCCCTTAGTTTCCATTAGGACCCCGATGCCACGGGAGGGTAGGACAAAAGATGGCATGCAAGTTCTTTTCCATAAGCACATATGACTATATTCGGAATACATGCCTACATTACATTGATGAATTGGAGCTAGTTCTGTGTCACCCTATGTTATGATTGTTACATGATGAACCGCATCCGGCATAATTCTCTATCACCGATCCATTGCCTACGAGCTTTCCATATATTGTTCTTCGCTTATTTACTTTTCCATTGCTACTGTTACAATCACTACAAAATACCAAAAACATTACTTTTGTTATCATTGCCTTTTGCTACCGTTACCACTATTATCATATTACTTTGCTACTAAATACTTTGTTGTAGATATTAAGTTTCCAGGTGTGGTTGAATTGACAACTCAGCTGCTAATACTTGAGAATATTCTTTGGCTCCCCTTGTGTCGAATCAATAAATTTGGGTTGAATACTCTACCCTCGAAAACTATTGCGATCCCCTATACTTGTGGGTTATCAAGACTATTTTCTGGCGCCGTTGCCGAGGAGCATAGCTCTATTCTTTGAGTCACTTGGGATTTATATCTTATTATCATTATGAAGAACTTGAGAGATCCAAAAACCAAGATTTATCCCTCAACTATGAGGGGAGGTAAGGAAATGCCATCTAGCTCTGCACTTGATTCACCTTCTGTTTTGAGTAAGCTTGCGACACCTAAACTTGCTTCTGCTATTCGTTCTGATATGTCGCATGTTATTGATGATGTCACTTCTGCTATGCATGATACTTATGATGAAACTACTTCTATGTTTGATACTACTGTGCCACTTGGTGAATTTCTTGATGAACAACTTGCTAGGGTTGGAGAGAATGAAATTATTGAAACTGATAACATTGATGAAAGTGATGATGAAGACTCTGCCCCTAATAAATATGAATCGTCTGTTGTTCCTGAGGGTTATGTTTTGGAAAAAGAAGTTGCTTTAGCTATTTTAGCTTGCAAAGATAGATACGAGCTCAAGAGGTTATTAGCTAAATGGAAGCAGCAATATCTTAATGCTAGAATGAAACCTGACCCTGCTTTTGCAACTTCACCTATCTGTGTTACTGATAAGGATTATGAATTCCCTGTTGATCCTAATATAATTACTTTGGTTGAATCTGATCCTTTTCATGGCTATGAATCCGAAACTGTTGTGGCACATATTACTAAATTAAATGATATAGCCACCCTGTTCACTAATGATGAGAAATCTCGCTACCTTTATATCCTTAAAATATTTCCATTCTCATTAAAGGGTGATGCTAAGATATGGTTTAATTCTCTGGATCCTGGTTGTGTGCGTAGTCCCCAGGATATGATTTATTACTTCTCTGCTAAATATTTCCCTGCTCATAAGAAACAAGCTGCTTTGAGGGATATATATAATTTTGTGCAAATTGAAGAAGAGAGTCTCCCACAAGCTTGGGGGAGGCTTCTCAAGTTACTTAATGCTTTGCCTGATCATCCTCTCAAGAAAAATGAAATACTTGATATCTTTTATAATGGACTAACCAATGCTTCCAAAAATTACCTGGATAGTTGTGTTGGTTCTGTTTTCAGGGAAAGAACACCGGATGAAGCTGAAATTCTATTGAATAATATGTTGACAAATGAAAATAATTGTACACTTCCTAAGCCAGCTCCTGAGCCAATTCCTGAGCCTATTCCTAAACCAACTCCGAAGAAAAGAGGTGTTCTATTTCTCAGTCCTGAAGATATGCAAGAGGCAAAGAAATCTATGAAAGAAAAGGGTATTAAAGCTGAAGATGTTAAGAATTTACCTCCTATTGAAGAAATACATGGTCTTAATTTACCGCATGTTGAAGAAACATATGATCTTAATTCATTACCTATTGAAGAAATACATGGTCTTGATAACCCGACACAGGTAGTAAAGGTAAATTCTCTCTATAGATATGATAAAGCTGAAATCCCTCTTACAAAGTTTGCTAGCCAATGTTTAGATGAGTTTGATAATTTTATGGTGAAGCAAGAAGATTTTAATGCTTATTTTGGTAGACAATTGAAATACAATGCAAATATGCTTGAACACTTGGGTGATTATATGGCTAATGTCAAAGGTGAACTTAAACTTATTAGTAAGCATGCTTCTATGGTTACCACTCAAGTAGAACAAGTACTTAAGGCTCAAAATGATTTGCTCAATGAATTAAATAGTAAGAATAATGATTATGCTGTTAGAGTGGCTACTAGAACTGGTAAAATGACTCAGGAACCTTTGTATCCTGAAGGCCACCCTAAGAGAATTGAGCAAGATTCTCAGAGAAATAATATAGATGCACCTAGTCCTTCTAAAAGGAAGAAAAACAAAAATGATAGGACTTTGCATGCTTCTAGTGAACCTATTGCTGAAACACCTGAGAATCCAAATGATATTTCTATTTCTGATGCTGAAACACAATCTGGTAATGAACCTGAAACTAGTGATAATGTTAATGATAATGTTCATGATGATGCTCAACCTAGTAATGATAATGATATATAAATTGAACCTATTGTTGATCTTGATAACCCATAATCAAAGAATCAACGTTATGATAAGGAAGACTTTGTTGAAAGGGAACACGGAAAGGAAAGAGAGTCTTGGGTTCAGAAACCCATGCCTTTTCCTCCCAAACCATCCAACAAAAAGGATGATGAGGATTTTGAGCGCTTTGCTGAAATGATTAGACCTATCTTTTTGCGTATGCGATTAACTGATATGCTTAAAATGAATCCTTATGCTAAGTACTTGAAAGAAATTGTCACTAATGAAAGAAAGATACCGGAAGCTAAAATTTCCACCATGCTTGCTAATTATACTTTTAAGGGTGGAATACCAAAGAAACTTGGAGATTCAGGAGTACCCACTATACCATGCTTCATTAAACGAAACTATGTTAAAACTACTTTATGTAATCTTGGAGCCGGTGTTAGTGTTATGCCTCTCTCTTTATATCATAGACTTGATTTGAATAAGTTGAAACCTACTGAAATATCTTTGCAAATGGCTGATAAATCAACTGCTATACCTGCCGGTATTTGTGAGGATGTGCCTGTTGTGGTTGCAAACGTTACTATTTTAACGGACTTTGTTATTCTTGATATTCCCGAGGACGATAGTATGTCTATTATTCTTGGAAGACCCTTTTTGAATACTGCAGGGGCTGTTATTGATTGCAACAAAGGCAATGTCACTTTTCATGTCAATGGTAATGAGCATACGGTACACTTTCCAAGGAAACAACCTCAAGTTCATAGTATCAACTCTATTGGAAAAATTCCATCGATTATTATTGGAGGTTTTGAATTTCCTCTACCTACTGTCAAAAAGAAATATGATATTCTTATTATTGGGGATGTGCATATCCCCGTTGAGGTAACATAGTGTTATTCGAAATTTCTCCGGTTCCATGTTATTCGAAATGAGTTCGTTAAAAAGACTTGATCAACCTTGTTAGTGGATTCCTTTTGATGAGCATGAGATGGATGAAACTAGAAGGCACAACCTTCTGTACCCTCCTTTTACTTTTTGTTATTTATTTTAAATAAAATAAACATAGTATTTTCTGTCTGTTATCTGAATTATCCGTGCAATATAAAAATACCCCGAAAATAGAAGTTCTCCAAATGCCCTGAAATTTAAATATGATTTTTTCTGGAATATTTGAGAATATTTGGCACTGAGAACACAGCAGGGGGGCATCCACCTAGCCATGAGGGTGGAGGGCGCGCCCCCTTGCCTCGTGGGCCCACGGTAGCCCTCCTCCACTTATTCCTGCACCCACACACTTCTTCCTCCCACAAACACAAATGTCTAGCTCAAGCATGAGTTCTAGCTCATTTTGCTGCGATTTTCGATCTCCTTGCTCAAAGCACCTCTCATAAAACAGCTTGGGGGGGTTGTTCCTTGGTATGTGACTCCTCCATTGGTCCAATTAGTTTTTGTTCTAGTGATTTATTCATTGCATATTTTTGCTGCTTAGGTGACCCTGTTCTTGAGCTTGCATGTCAAATTTATATGGTCAAAAGTAGTTTTGATGCATGATATAGGCTCTAGGCACTTATAGGAGTAGTTTCTATCAATTTTGTTGAGTTTGGTTTCCTTTTACTTGAAGTTACTAAAAATTTCAGAAATTTTTCAGAGGAAGAAATATGCTTAGGAAAATGTACCAAGGTGGTTCTTCAAGGAAGCAAGGACCTAGGCTTGCAATGCGTGATGCTGATGAAGAGCCACCAAGAGATGCTCCAGTGCGTCCTTGTGAATGGCCTTCAGAAAACTTTATGGATCGAGCGGGAATTAAGGAAGAATTTAACGCATATTTGCGTAACGCTGATCTTGTGAGCTTCGAGGAAGAAAAGTGCCTCCAGTACCATTATCTCACTAGTTCCTTTGTGAGGAGGTTTGAATTTTCATCTTCACGTAATTCTCCAACTGTCCTATTTGATCTTTATGAAAAATCTTATACTATGGACTTAGAGGATTTTACCACTGCTTGCAAACTTCCACAATGGGGTAGTGCTAGTGAACCCCACAAATCTGAATTTAGAAATTTTCTTGCTAGTATAACTGTGGGGGAATCTAGAGACATATCACAAGCTACCATAGGGAGCATTCATTTTCCTACTATACATTATTTTGCTCTCTTCATAGGTAGGTGCATAAATGGTAAAGATGAAGCATGTCATATGTGTGTCCCTGACCTCGGTATTCTTAGGAGTGCTGTGTTAGGAGACAAATCTTATAATTTGGGAGCCATTGTTGCACGTAGGTTGCATCATAATAGATTTAATGGAGATTTCTTTGGAGGAATTTATGCAACCCGCTTAGTTGATTTTCTTGGTGTAACCATACGTAATTATGATATTGAATTGCCTCCTACTTACCTAGACTTTAATGCTATGGTTCACCACCAGTTTGTCGAGAGGAATGAATCACCTCTCCAGTATCGCTTAATCTTTGACAGACGTCGTGTTGTCCGTATTACTCTCCCTGCTCCTGCCTTCTTTGATTATCAGGCAAAAGGAAGACATTTTATTACTAGAGAGGAGGCAGATGAGTACGAGAGGAGGGCGGAGGCAGCTCGCCGCCACGCTGCAGCTCAGGAGGCAATAGCCGCTGCATCACAGTACGACCCCAGCTACAACTATGGATATCCGCCAGGCCATCCGTGGCAATAAACCAACTTAGGCCAAAAGCCTAAGCTTGGGGGAGTACGTATTTCCCACCAACATTACATTCATGTTCACACACACTCATTGCTATATGTCGATGCTCATACTTTTTCATTGTAATATCCATGCTAGTTTATTTTCCTTTTTATGCTTTCTTCTTGTGTGTTTAATAAGCCTTAAGAAAAACCAAAAAAATTAGTTGTAGCTTTTAATTAGTTTACTTTCCATGCTTGTAGTAGTAATTAAAAAGAAAACCCAAAAAGATTTACTGTTCTTCTTTTGCTTGTTGGGAGCTTTCCCGTGTAAATAGTTTTATTTCTTTTCTTTGGGGGTCGATAGGAGAAGACGATGATTAAATTGTTGAAGTGGCTCTTATATGCATTATTGTTGATCTGACAAAAGAGCCCATATTGCCTTGTCTTCTCCTATTTATTGAATGCTTGCATATTCCAACTTAGTCCAATGCACGTGCACTATTATTATTATTATCCACATCATTCGGTCATGCAAGTGAAAGGCAGTAATGATGATTATATGATGGACTGACTAAGATGAGAAAAGCTGGTATGAACTCGACCTCTCTTGTTTTTGTAAATATGATTAGTTCATCGTTCCTGATTCAACCTATTATGAATAAACATGTTTGCAATGACAACTAGAGATCATAGTTTCTTGTGCCATGCTTAATTAGCTAGGAGCTTATAATGGTTTACCTTGCGTGCCAACATGCTATTAAAATGGTTGTGATGTGGTATGATATAGGATGGTATCCTCTTTTGAACGATTCGAGTGGCTTGACTTGGCACATGTTCACGCATGTAGTTGAAACAAAATCAACATAGCCTCTATGATATTTATGTTCATGGTGCATTATATCCTACTCATGCTTGCATTCGGTGTTGATTAATTTTAATGCATGTTCATGATTGTTGTCGCTCTCTAGCTAGTCGCTTCCCAGTCTTTTGCTAGCCTTCACTTGTACTAAGCGGGAATACTGCTTGTGCATCCAATCCCATAAACCCCAAAGTTGTTCCATATGAGTCCACCATACCTACCTATATACGGTATCTACCTGCCGTTCCAAGTAAATTTTTATGTGCCAAACTCTAAACCTTCAAATAAACATTCTGTTTTGTACGCTCGAATAGCTCATGTATCAACTAGGGCTATCTGTATCTTCCATGTTAGGCGGGTTATTCTCAAGAGGAGTGGACTCCACTCCTCACTCACGAGAAAATGGCTGGTCACCGGGATGCCCAGTCCCATGCTTTATGCAAACTAAATCAAAATAGTTGCAAACAAAACTCCCCCTGGGACTCTTGTTAGTTGGAGGCACTCGTTGTTTCGAGCAAGCCATGGATTGATGCTTGTTGGTGGAGGGGGTATAAACTTTACCATTCTGTTTGGGAACCGCCTATAATGTGTGTAGCATGGAAGATATCGCCATCTCTTGGTTGTTATGTTGACAATGAAAGTATACCGCTCAAAATATTATTCACCTCTATTTCAAAACGGAGCTCTGGCACCTCTACAAATCCCTGCTTCCCTCTGCGAAGGGCCTATCTATTTACTTTTATGTTGACTCATCGTCCTCTTATTAAAAAGCACCAGTTGGAGAGCACCACTGTCATTTGCATTCATTACTGTTAGTTTACATTGAGTATGACTTGACTGGATCTCTTTTACCATGAATTACAATGTCTAGTCAGTCCTTGATCTTTAAAGGTGCTCTACATTTATGTTTTGCGGTCTCAAAAAGGGCTAGCGAGATACCATCTCGTTATATCATATTATGATTGTTTTGAGAAAGTGTTGTCATCCGAGATTTATTATTATTGCTCGCTGGTTGATTATGCCATTGATATGAGTAAAACATGAGACCTAAGCGTTATTGTGAATATGGTTAGTTTATAATCTTTGCTGAAAACTTGAATGCTGGCTTTACATATTTACAACAACAAGAGCAAATAGAGTTTGTAAAAAAAAATCGTTATCACTTTCAGTTTATCAACTGAATTGCTTGAGGACAAGCAAAGGTTTAAGCTTGGGGAGTTGATACGTCTCCGTCGTATGTACTTTTCCAAACATTTTTGCCCTTGTTTTGGACTCTAACTTGCATGATTTGAATGGAACTAACCCGGACTGACGCTGTTTTCAGCAGAATTACCATGGTGTTATTTATGTGCAGAAACAAAAGTTCTCGGAATGACCTGAAACTTAACGGGACGTCTTTTTGGAAATAATAAAAAATCCTTGCAAAAGATCAAGACCAGGGGGCCCACACCCTAGCCACGAGGGTGGGGGCATGCCTGCCCCCCTGGGCGCGCCCCCTACCTCGTGGGCCCCCTGGAGCTCCTCCGACCTCAACTCCAACTCTATATATTTTCTTTCAGGGAGAAAATAATTAGAGAGAAGGATTCATCGCGTTTTACGATACGGAGCCGCCGCCAAGCCCTAAAACCTCTCGGGAGGGCTGATCTGGAGTCCGTTCGGGGCTCCGGAGAGGGGGGTTCGTCGCCATCGTCATCATCAACCATCCTCCATCACCAATTTCATGATGCTCACCGCCGTGCGTGAGTAATTCCATCGTAGGCTTGCTGGACGGTGATGGGTTGGATGAGATTTATCATGTAATCGAGTTAGTTTTGTTAGGGTTTGATCCCTAGTATCCACTATGTTCTGAGATTGATGTTGCTATGACTTTGCTATGCTTAATGCTTGTCACTAGGGCCCGAGTGCCATGATTTCAGATCTGAACCTATTATGTTTTCATCAATATATGAGAGTTCTTGATCCTATCTTGCAAGTCTATAGTCACCTACTATGTGTTATGATCTGGCAACCCCGAAGTGACAATAATCGGGACCACTCCCGGTGATGACTGTAGTTTGAGGAGTTCATGTATTCACTATGTGTTAATGCTTTGGTCCGGTACTCTATTAAAAGGAGGCCTTAATATCCCTTAGTTTCCATTAGGACCCCGCTGCCACGGGAGGGTAGGACAAAAGATGTCATGCAAGTTCTTTTCCATAAGCACGTATGACTATATTCGGAATACATGCCTACATTACATTGATGAATTGGAGCTAGTTCTGTGTCACCCTATGTTATGATTGTTACATGATGAACCGCATCTGGCATAATTCTCTATCACCGATCCATTGCCTACGAGCTTTCCATATATTGTTCTTCGCTTATTTACTTTTCCATTGCTACTGTTACAATCACTACAAAATACCAAAAACATTACTTTTGTTATCATTACCTTTTGCTACCATTACCACTATTATCATATTACTTTGCTACTAAATATTTTGCTGTAGATATTAAGTTTCCAGGTGTGGTTGAATTGACAACTCAGCTGCTAATACTTGAGAATATTCTTTGGCTCCCCTTGTGTCGAATCAATAAATTTGGGTTGAATACTCTACCCTCGAAAACTGTTGCGATCCCCTATACTTGTGGGTTATCAATGCATAGATCACTAGGGCCTTTGTTTTCTGGGCCAACAATGTTCTTTGACCTACATTATGTAGTACTGATGTTGTCTGTCCTCTAGGACAACGATCTTCTTCCTCCGAGGAGGTCAAACAAGGTTAACCATGTCAACTGGTTTTACCTCTTAAAAATGTCATATATTGGGCATCAATTGTTTCTCAAACCATGATAGGTGCATGTTGCAGTGTTCTTGGTCCTAGAGCCACCTAAATCCACATACCAAGGATAAATCTTGTGCTCAGCTCTAGTATGTCAACCTAGAGCTGCCTAAAATAAGGTGCCACTATGATTGTTGCCACAAGTATTCCAATGTGATCACACCACAAGGAACTTTAGGTTTATTTTTGGTTAAGAAGAAAGAAGAAAGATGAAAAAATAAGAAGATAAAGAGGAGGAAGAAGAAGTGCATTTCCCTATTTTTAGATTACTATGCTCTGTTTTTCAACATTTTCAGTTTTCTTTCATGTCTAAAGAAATCCCTAGTTTTGAAGGGTGCCAATTGCCATTGCCAACTAACCTACCAAATTAATTAAGTGTTGTTGATGTTGTTGAGCACAAGGGCATTGCTTTTTTTCTCAGTTTTCTTTCATGTCTAAAAACTTGGCTCCGTTCCAACTATGTCCATTTATCAAATTAATATGATACAGTTGATAAATATGGTTCTAGCTAGCTGTGTTTATAGATACTAATTGGTCACTTCTGCTGCTTATCAGAGATGGGGGGAGGCCGCCACCACAGGCTGCACTCTGCCACACCGGAGTACGACTTGGAAGGTTTCGAGTTCTTCACGATCATACTCGATAATTCCTCCAAGAGGCGGGTATATAAAAGGAGAGATCTCCCCTTCACCCATCTCTTTATCATAACTCTGTTGTTTGCTACATCACTGCTTGACCCACGCTGCAGAGGTTGCCTGACACTTTTATGAAGATGTTGGAGGGCCATCGGCCAAAGAATGTGAAGCTGCGACAGGCCGACGGCGGGCTTCGTAGGATGTGGGACGTAGAGGTGGTGTTTAGGTACGACCACATGTACATGTGTCGTGGCTGGGAGCAGTTCGTCCGTGCCTATGGCCTATGGCATGGGTACTTCCTAGTCCATAGGTATGACGGCAACGCCACGCTCACCATGAAGGTGTTCAACACGACTATGTGCCACATGCGCTACCAGGACGACGACGATGCCAGTACGCTCTGCCTCTTCTTCCTCTCCATTTGGCTTTGTCTCACACTGATTGTTAAAAAAAACTTTGTTGCATTTGGTCAGGCAATGGGAGCAGCGGCAGCGACTCTGGCTACAGCAAAAGCAGCAGCGAGTCTGGCTACATCGAAAGCAGCAGCTAGGATGATCCGAAATGGAGTGGGGACGAAGAGGAGCAGAGTGGGGATGAGGAGGTGCAGCCTATTCTATCTGACGATGACCTCGCGATGGTGGTGGCTGACGATGGCCAAGCGATGGTGGTGGCTGACGATGGGCAAGCGATGGTGGTGGCTGGCGATGGGTAAGAGATGGTGGTGGCTGACGATGACCTAGCGATGGTGCTGCCTAAAGATGGCCTCGCGATGGTGGTGGTGCCTGACAATGACCTCGCGATGGTGGTGGCACCGGCAATCCCATAGTCGGGTGACATGACCATGCCAATTGTGGTAGAAGACTACATCCCACTGCGTCACCACTCTAAGCGCATCAGGATGATGAAGGAGAAGGAGAAGAAGGAGGAGTGAAGTATGACAGGTATGTCAGATCTCCAAAATGATCTATACTTAGCTTTGTTTCCTCTGAAATGACCTAAGTTAGCTCTAATATGCTAAGTTATCTCTAATATGCTTAGTTACCTAGGTTTGCTCAATAATGACATACACTTAGCTTACTTATGTAAAAAAATAGCATAATTAGCTTACTTAGGTTTGAAATGGCATAACAATCTTGGTAACCTCATATATGTCATATAGTTAGCTTATTTTCCTCGAAAATGACATAATAAGCCTAATTAGCTCCAAAATGATCAATTTTCCCTAAGTTAGCTCCAAAATGACCTAAGTTAGCTCTAAAATGCTAAATTGGATCTAATATGCTTAGTTACATGGGTTAGTTCAAGAAAGACCTATACTTAGCTTACTTATGTCAAAAATGGCATAATATGCTTAGTTAACTCAAAAATGGCATAATTAGCTAGGTTAGCTCCAAAATGACCAATTTTACCTAGGTTAGCTCCAATATGATCCATTTTGCCTAGGTTAGCTCCCAAATGACCAAGTTTACCTAGGTTAGCTCCAATATGATCCATTTTACCTAGGTTAGCTCCAAAATGACCTGTTTACCTAGCTTAGCTCTAAAATGACCTACACACTTAGCATTTTTACCTAGCTTAGTTAGAAGAAGAAGAAGAAGAAGATAAAGAAGAGGAGAGGAGAAAAAGAAAGAGAAGATAAATTCTTCTTCTTTTTCTTCCTTTTCTTCTTCTTCTAGCTAGTCTTCTTCTTCTTCTAACTTTCATCGTTCCCAATTTGCAGATTTGCTTTAGATGAGGAAGCTTGCATTGATGGAGTGTACTCTTCTCCTTGTGCTTCCTTTTTGTTTATGGAAACTTGTTGGAAACTTCGTTTGGATATGTATGTATATATGGATATGTTGTTGGAAACTTCTTGTTGGAAACTTGTTTTGGATATATATATGTTATATGGATATGTTGTTGGAAATCATTGTATGTTGGATATGTTGTTGGAAACTTGTATATTTCTTATGTTGTTGGAAACTTATTGTTGGTATGCTTGTTGAAATTATTTGAAATGTGTGTGTGTGTCTATATATATATACATATGTGTGTGTGTGTGAAATTCTATCAACTTGAATGAATTTAAGAAAAAACAGGGGCTATACAAGCACTTTGTCGTCTGCTGGCAGACGGCAAAGCTGCCACGTGGCAGCTACCTGTGCAACCTGGGGGACACTTGGCTGGCCTATATGGTTTCTTTGCCGTGAGCTAGCAGACGGCAAAGAACTTTGCATCTTTGCCGTCTGCCAGCTGACGGCAAAGCGCACCGTTAACCCCTTAACGGCCCTAAGCTGCCACATGTGCCGTCCATGTCCTTTGCCATCCGCCAGCTGATGGCAAAGACCATTTTATCTTTGTCGTGCGCCAGCTGACGGCAAAGAACCCTTTGTCGTAGCATATTCAACCGTACTTGTTGCCGCCTGCTGGCTGACGGCAAAGGCCTTTGCCATCTGCCATGGTAGACGGCAAAGTGCATGAGTCCTGTAGTGCATGACCGCACTCATGAGAGTGTGGTGCCCATCAACGATGACGAAGTTGTTCACCAACTCCTCCAGCACGTCCGGCCAGCCAGCCACCACCCGTTTGGAGGTGTTCGGCGCTAGCGTTGGCTCCCCGACCCCTTCTCCACTGGAAGGAGGAACATGTGTCGTCGAGGGTCTTGGGGGCTCGGGAGCGGTCGACTGATGGGGTCCGGATGGTCCGGACTCCCTTCCGGCATCGGCCAGGAGGATCTCCTGGTCTTTGGCGGCCGAGGTGTTAGCCTCGATAGTTATGGTGTCAACCTCCCCCTCTGTGTTCGAAGGAGGAGGAGTCCTTCGGGACCGCAGCTCCCCGACCTCTTCAGGGATCAAGGGAGGCGCAAAGTGTGACATAGACCCACTGTCCGCCAGTTCGGCGGGTGGAGATGTCCCCTCCAAGGTCTGCTCGGTGGGGCAGTCACGTGGCGGACTACAATTTGGAGAGTTAGCCTTCGACCAGAATGAATTACAGAAAACCGAGTAGCTAAAAATACCAACTTCATACCTGCTAGCCGGGGCTTAACCCTGGGTCCCTTCTTCAAGATCTCCTCGGACGCTTCGGACTCCTCGTCTGAGCTATCATTCAGGACCAGTTTGGGCCAGCACCGCCTCTTCAAGGCTTGTGGGGGTTGAACGTCTTCGACGTCCTCAGACGCCGCCCTCTTCTTGGAGTGCGAGGAGGCGCGCTCCTCCTCGTCCTCATCCTCATCCCCATTGATATGTCTCCAACGTATCTATAATTTTTGATTGCTCCATGCTATTACATTATCTATTTTGGATGTCAATGGGCTTTATTTTACACTTTTATATCATTTTTGGGACTAACCTACTAACCGGAGGCCAAGCCCAAATTGCTGTTTTTTTGCCTATTTTAGGGTTTCGCCGAAAAGGAATATCAAATGGGATCCAAACGGAATGAAACCTTCGGGAACGTGATTTTCTCAACAAACATGATCCAGGAGACTTGGAGTGGGCGTCAAGAAACAACCAAGGAAGCCACGAGGCAGGGGGCACGCCTACCCCCCCTGGGCGCGCCTCCACCCTCGTGGGCCCCTCGTTGCTCCACCGACGTACTTCTTCCTCCTATATATATCCACGTACCCCCAAACATCCAGGAGCACCACAAAAACCTAATTCCACCGCCGCAACCTTCTGTACCCGAGAGATCCCATCTTGGGGCCTTTTCCGGAACTCCGCCGGAGGGGGCATTGATCACGGAGGGCCTCTACATCAACTCCATGGCCTCTCCGGTGATGTGTGAGTAGTTTACTTCAGACCTTCAGGTCCATAGTTATTAGCTAGATGGCTTCTTCTCTCTCTTTGGATCTCAATACAAAGTTCTCCTCGATCTTCTTGGAGATCTATTCGATGTAATCTTCTTTTGTGGTGTGTTTGTCGAGATCCGATGAATTGTGGGTTTATGATCCAGATTATCTATGAACAATATTTGATTCTTCTCTGAATTCTTTTATGTATGATTGGTTTATCTTTGCAAGTCTCTTTGAATTATCAGTTTGGTTTGGCCTACTAGATTGATCTTTCTTGCAATGGGAGAAGTGCTTAGCTTTGGGTTCAGTCTTGTGGTGCTCGATCCCAGTGACAGTAGGGGAAACGACACATATTGTATTGTTGCCATCGAGGACAAAAAAGATGGGGTTTATATCATATTGCATGAGTTTATCCCTCTACATCATGTCATCTTACTTAAAGCATTACTCTATTCTTATGAACTTAATACTCTAGATGCATGTTGGATAGCGGTCGATGTGTGGAGTAATAGTAGTAGATGCAGAATCATTTTGGTCTACTTGTCACGGACATGATGCCTATATACATGATCATACCTAGATATTCTCATAACTATGCTCAATTCTATCGATTGCTCGACAGTAATTCGTTTACCCACCGTAATACTTATGCTCTTGAGAGAAGCCACTAGTGAAACCTATGGCCCCCGGGTCTATCTTCCATCATATTAATCTTCCAACACTTAGTTATTTCTATTGCCGTTTATTTTACTTTGCATCTTTATTTCTATTTATCATAAAAATAACAAAAATATTATCTTATCATATCTATCAGATCTCACTCTCGTAAGTGACCGTGAAGGGATTGACAACCCCTTTATCGCGTTGGTTGTGAGGTTCTTATTTATTTGTGTAGGTGCGTGGGACTTGAGCATGATCTCCTACTGGATTGATACCTTGGTTCTAAAAAACTGAGGGAAATACTTACGCTACTTTACTGCATCACCCTTTCCTCTTCAAGGGAAAACCAACGCAATGCTCAAGAGGTAGCAAGAAGGATTCTGGCGCCGTTGCCGAGGAGATTCGCGCCAAGTCAAGTCAAGATTTGACTCCCGACAAGGAGCCATTACTGGCACCGTTGCCGGGGAGTCTAAGCACAAGTCAAGACATACCAAGTACCCATCACAAACTCTTATCCCTCGCATTACATTATTTGCCATTTGCCTCTCGTTTTCCTCTCCCCCACTTCACCGTTGCCGTTTTATTCGCCCTCTCTTCTCAGTTCCCCTTCTCTTTCCCAATTTGCCATTTTCGCTCGCTTCTTGTTTTCTCGTGTGTTTGATTGCTTGCTTGTCACGATGGCTCAAGATAATACTCCCTGAAGGAAATATGCCCTAGAGGCAATAATAAAGTTATTATTTATTTCCTTATTTCATGATAAATGTTTATTATTCATGCTAGAATTGTATTAATCGGAAACATAATACATGTGTGAATACATAGACAAACAGAGTGTCACTAGTATGCCTCTACTTGAATAGCTCGTTGATCGAAGATGGTTATGTTTCCTAGTCATAGACATGAGTTGTCATTTGATTAACGGGATCACATTATTAGGAGAATGATGTGATTGACTTGACCCATTCCATTAGCTTAGCACTTGATCGTTTAGTTTGTTGCTATTGCTTTCTTCATAACTTATACATGTTCCTATGACTATGAGATTATGCAACTTTGTGTGCTACCAAACATCACAACATAACTGGGTGATTATAAAGGTGCTCTGCAGGTGTCTCCGAAGGTACTTGTTGGGTTGGCGTATTTCGAGATTAGGATTTGTCACTCCGATTGTCGGAGAGGTATCTTTGGGCCCTCTCGGTAATGCACATCACTTAAGCCTTGCAAGCATTGCAACTAATAAGTTAGTTGCGGGATGATGTATTACGGAACGAGTAAAAGAGACTTGCCGGTAACGATATTGAACTAGGTATTGAGATACCGACGATCGAATCTCGGGCAAGTAACATACCGATGACAAAGGGAATAACGTATGTTGTTATGCGGTCTGACCGATAAAGATCTTTGTAGAATATGTGGGAGCCAATATGATCATCCAGGTTCCGCTATTGGTTATTGACCGGAGACGTGTCTCGGTCATGTCTACATAGTTCTCGAACCTGTAGGGTCTGCACGCTTAAGGTTTTGATGACAGTTATATTATGAGTTTATGAGTTTTGATGTACCGAAGGATTTTGGAGTCTCGGATGAGATCGGAGCATGACGAGGAGTCTCGAAATGGTCGAGACATAAAGATCGATATATTGGACGACTATATTCGGACATCGGAAAGGTTCCGAGTGATTCGGGTATTTTTCGGAGTACCGGAGAGTTACGGGAATTCGCCGGGGAGTATATGGGCCTTATTGGGCCATACGGGAATAGAGGAGAGAGGCCAAAAGGAAGGAGGCGCCCCCCCCCCTCTGGTCCGAATTGGACAAGGGGTGCAGCCCACTTTTCCTTGTTCCTCTCCCCCTCTTTCTTTCTCTCCTACTCCAACAAGGGAAGGAGGAGTCCTACTCCCGGTGGGAGTAGGACTCCCCCCTTGGCGCGCCCTCCTCCTAGGCCGGTCACCTCCCTCCCTTGCTCCTTTATATACAGGGGCAGGGGGGCACCCCAGAGACACAACAGTTGATCATTGATCTCTTAGCCGTGTGCGCTGCCCCCCTCCACCATAATCCTCGATAATATTGTAGCGGTGCTTAGGCGAAGCCCTGCGACGGTAGAACATCAAGATCGTCACCACGCCGTTGTGCTGACGGAACTCTTCCCCGACGTTCTGATGTATCGGAGTCCGGGGACCGTCATCAAGCTGAACGTGTGCTAGAACTCGGAGGTGCCGTAGTTTCGGTGCTTGATCGGTCGGGCCGTGAAGACATACGACTACATCAACCGCGTTGTGCTAACGCTTCCGCTTTCGGTCTACGAGGGTACGTAGACAACACTCTCCTCTCTCGTTGCTATGCATCACCATGATCTTGCGTGTGCGTAGGAAAATTTTGAAATTACTACGTTCCCCAACAGTGGCATCCGAGCTAGGTTTTATGTGTTGATGTAATATGCACGAGTAGAACACAAGTGAGTTGTGGGCGATATAAGTCATACTTCTTACCAGCATGTCACACTTTGGTTCAGCGGTATTTTTGGATGAAGCGGCCCAGACCGACATTACGTGTACGCTTACGCGAGACTAGTTCTACCGACGTGCTTTGCACACAGGTGGCTGGTGGGTGTCAGTTTCTCCAACTTTAGTTGAACCGAGTGTGGCTACGCCCGGTCCTTGCGAAGGTTAAAACAGCACCAACTTGACAAACTATCATTGTGGTTTTGATGCGTAGGTAAGAACGGTTCTTGCTCAGCCCGTAGCAGCCACGTAAAACTTGCAACAACAACAAAGTAGAGGACGTCTAACTTGTTTTTGCAGGGCATGTTGTGATGTGATATGGTCAAGCCGTGATGAGATATAAGTTGTTGTATGAGATGATCATGTTTTGTTGAAGTTATCGGCAGCTGGCAAAAGCCTTATGGTTATCTCTCTATTGCATAAGATGCAAGCGCCAAATAATTGCTTTACTTTATCGCTATGCGATAGCAATAGTTGCAAGAGCAATTGTTAGCGAGACAACCATGTGACGACACATTGATATAGATCAAGATGATGGAGATCATGGTGTCATGCCGGTGACGATGGAGATCATGACGATACTTTGGAGATGGAGATCAAAGGCACAAGATGATGATGGCCATATCATGTCACATATTTTGATTGCATATGATGTTTATCTTTTATACATCTTATTTTGCTTAGTTCAATGGTAGCTTTATAAGATGATCTCTCGCTAATTAACAAGGTATAAGTGTTCTCCCTGAGTATGCACCGTTGTGAAAGTTCTTCGTGCTGAGACACCACGTGATGATCGGGTGTGATAGGCTCTACGTTCAAATACAACGGGTGCAAAACAGTTGCACACGCGGAATACTCAGGTTAAACTTGACGAGCCTAGCATAAAACAGATATGGCCTCGGAACACGGAGACCGAAAGGTCGAGCGTGAATCATATAGTAGATATGATCAACATAGTGATGTTCACCATTGAAACTACTCCATCTCACGTGATGATTGGACATGGTTTAGTTGATATGGATCACGTGATCACTTAGAAGATTAGAGGGATGTTTGTCTAAGTGGGAGTTCTTAAGTAATATGATTAATTGAACTTTAATTTATCATGAACTTAGTCCTGGTAGTATTAGCATATCTATGTTGTAGATCAATAGCTCGCGTTGTGGCTTCCCTATGTTATATATATGTTCCTAGAGAAAACTAAGTTGAAAAATGTTAGTAGCAATGATGCGGATTGGATCCGTGATCTGAGGTTTATCCTCATTGCTGCACAGAAGAATTATGTCCTTGATGCACCACTAGGTGACATACCTATTGCAGGAGCAGATGCAGACGTTATGAACGTTTGGCTAGCTCAATATGATGACTACTTGATAGTTCAGTGCACCATGCTTAACAGGTTAGAATCGGGACTTCAAAGACGTTTTGAATGTCATTGACCATATGAGATGTTCCAGGAGTTGAAGTTAATATTTCAAGCAAATACCCGAGTTGAGAGATATGAAGTCTCCAACAAGTTCTATAGCTAAAAAGATGGAGGAGAATAGCTCAATCAATGAGCATGTGTTCAGATTGTCTGGGTACTACAATCGCTTGAATCAAGTGGGAGTTAATCTTCCAGATAAAATAGTGATTGACAGAATTCTCTAGTCACCATCACCAAGTTAGTAGAACTTCGTGATGAACTATAGTATGCAAGGGATGATGAAAACGATTCCCGAGTTTTTCAGGATGATGAAATCGATAAAGGTAGAAATCAAGAAAGAGCATCAAGTGTTGATGATTAACAAGACCACTAGTTTCAAGAAAAGGGCAAAGGGAAAGAAAGGGAACTTCAAGAAGAACGGCAAGCAAGTTGCTGCTCAAGTGAAGAAGCCCAAGTCTGGTCCTAAGCCTGAGACTAAGTGCTTCTACTGCAAAGGGACTGGTCACTGGAAGCGGAACTGCCCCAAGTATTTGGCGGATAAGAAGGATGGCAAAGTGAAGAAAGGTATATTTGATATACATGTTATTGATGTGTATTTTAATAGTGTTCGTAGCAACCCCTCGGTATTTGATACTGGTTCAGTTGCTAAGAGTAGTAACTCGAAACGGGAGTTGCAGAATGAACATAGACTAGTTAAGGGTGAAGTGACGATTGATATGATCATCATCGCACACTCCCTATACTTTTGGGATTAGTGTTGAACCTAAATAAGTGTTATTTGGTGTTTGCGTTGAGCATGAATATGATTTGATCATATTTATTGCAATACGGTTATTCATTTAAGTAAGAGAATAAATTGTTGTTCTGTTTACATGAATAAAACCTTATATGGTTACACACCCAATGAAAATGGTTGGTTGGATCTTGACCGTAGTGATACACATATTCATAATATTGAAACCAAAAGATGCAAAGTTAATAATGATGGTGCAACTTATTTGTGGCACTGCCGTTTAGGTCATATTGGTGTAAAGCGCATGAAGAAAATCCATGCTGATGGGCTTTTGGAATCACTTGATTATGAATCAGTTGATGCTTGTGAACCATGCCTCATGGGAAAGATGACTAAGACTCCGTTCTCCGGAACAATGGAGCGAGCAACAGATTTGTTGGAAATCATACATACTGATGTATGTGGTCCGATGAATATTGAGGCTCATGGCAGGTATCATTATTTTCTGATCTTCACAGATGATTTGAGCAGATATGAGTATATCGACTTGATGAAACACAAGTCTGAAACATTTGAAAAGTTTAAAGAATTTCATAGTGAAGTGGAGAATCATCGTAACAAAAGTAAAAGTTTCTACGATATGATCGCAGAAGTACAATATTTCAGTTACGAGTTTGGCCTTCAGTTAAAACAATGTGAAATAGTTTCACTGCTCCCGCCACCTGGAACACCACAGTGTAATGGTGTGTCCGAACGTCATAATCGTACTTTATTAGATATAGTGCGATCTATGATGTTTCTTACCGATCTACCACTATCATTTTGGGGTTATACATTAGAGACAGCTACATTCACGTTAAATAGGGCACCATCTAAAACCGTGGAGATGACACCGTATGAACTGTGGTTTGGCGAGAAACCTAAGCTGTCGTTTCTTAAAGTTTGGGACTGCGATGCTTATGTGCAAAAGTTTCAACATGATAAGCTCGAACCCAAATCGGAGAAGTAAATCTTCATAGGATACCCAAAAGAAACTGTTGGGTACACCTTCTATCACAGATCCGAAGGCAAGATATTCGTTGCTGAGAATGGATCCTTTCTAGAGAAGGAGTTTCTCTCGAAAGAAGTGAGTGGGAGGGAAGTAGAACTTGATGAGGTAACTGTACCTGCTCCCTTATTGGAAAGTAGTTCATCACAGAAATCTGTTCCTGTGACTACTACACCAATTAGTGAGGAAGCTAATGATTATGATCATGTAAACTTCAGATCAAGTTACTACCGAACCTTGTAGGTAAACCAGAGTGAGATCCGCACCAAAGTGGTACGGTAATTGTAACACCCCGGATATGACTTTCCCAATATGTATTCCAACTCTTGCCGTTTCCGGCTTTAAATTATTTTATTTTCTCGGGTTCGGGTTTTTGTCTCCGTGTGTTGTTGTCGTTGTCATGCATCTCATTTCATGACACCATGTGCATTGCATTTGCATACGTGTTCATCTCATGCATTCAAGCATTTTCCCGTTGTCCGTTTTGCATTCCGGTGCTTCGTTCTCCTTCGGTGGTCATTTCTACCTTTCTTTCGTGTGTGGGGATTGAACATTTCTGGATTGGACCGAGACTTGCCAAGCGGCCTTGATTTACTACTGGTAGACCGCCTGTCAAGTTTCGTACCATTTGGACTTCGTGTGTGTTGCAGCCCAAAACCCCTCCAATTTGGCCCAAAACCCACCAAAAACCTTTCCATCATCTAGAGCGTTCGATCACGATCGCGTGGCCGAAAACCGCACCTCATTTGGACTCTCCTAGCTCCCTCTATGCCTATATATAGGTCCTCCTCCGAAATTCACGGGTCTCCCCTCCCCCCTAAACCCTAGATCCACTCCTTTGCGCGGCCGGACACGTCCGCCGGCCGCCGGACACTGTCCACCGCTCGCCCGGACCAACCAGGGCACGCCACGTTAGCCAGCCGCGCCCACTTCGCCCCCACCGCGCCGCCGGCCCGCCCGGGCCCAAGCGGGGCCCTCCCGGCCCGGTCGACCGCGCGCGCCCCGCGCCCTCTTCTCCCCGTGCTCTAGCGGCCACCGCCACCAACGTCGGCCGCCGCGCCGCCGCAGCTCCCCATCGCCGGCCGCCGCCTCCTCAAGGTCGCGCCGCCGCAGCTCCCCATCGCCGGCGCCGCGCCGCCAGGAGCTCGCCGGCCCATCTCCGGCGTCCTCCACCTCCTCCCCGAAGCTACTCCGGCGGGCTACAGGGTTTTCCTGCCGACCTCGACTTCCGTGCACGATCTGGATCTGGATCTGAGATCCCCTCCTCGGTTGACTCCTGCCCCGAAACCCTAACTATTTTGCATATTTCATCATGCCGTAACTTTGCATCCGTAGCTCCGTTTTGGGCATATAGCATATCAAAATGTTCATCTCAGAGAGTACATCATTTCATCTCATTGCATCATTTTCATTTGAGTTCATCTTGATGCCCGAAATGCTGTTAGAAGAGGGCTACTTGAGATAATTGTCAGATATGCTGCTCCATTTAGATATTTGTCATTTTTGCCATGATTATTGTGTGCATGATATGCCCCTGAGCTCTACATATGTTTTGGTAAGGGTTTTGCCATCTTTCCAGAGGTGCAACCCATGTATTTTTGTGATGTGTGTGGTGACTAGCACAAGCTTGCAAAGTGAGGCACTTGGTAATGCTGATTTCAGGGACTTAGCATTTCCACCAAGTCCTTGAGCTGTTTATTTCATATGGCCATATGTTCATGTTGTTTCCTAGTGATCCGTGCCTCTTTTGAGGATGATCAGTAAGGATGTTTTGTTAATCTTGTAGTACTCTATCCATCCATGTCTTTGTTTGCAATTATGGAGCACCCTAGCTTGAGTCAATCGAGCTCTACTTTTGCTACTTCATGAATCTGGGCAGATTGTCTACTTGTTAGCGATTTTGCCGATGATGTTGTAGTTGATCCGTGCATGCTATGCTATTGTTCTTGCCATGTCTAGCTTGCATTTTATGTATTCTTGATGGGTGTATGCTTAGATTATCATGACTTGCTCCGTAGTGAGTGCATCGAGCTCGTAAACATGCCTACTTGATATCTGTTTTCAGCATGCTCCAGTTTTCACTAAGTCTGAGAACTGATTATGTTTTTGCCATGTTCACATGCTTGCAATTGTATTTTCTGATCCCTATTGGCTCAAGGTCACTAAGGGACTTTTGTTAAGATCTTTGACTAGCTCCATGCCATGCTTTACTTTGCCATGTTCAGGTCCTGTAACATGTAGTTTTGTTGCTCCGAAGAGTGCTATCTGATCTGAAATTCCAGACAAGTGTTAATTTCACTAAGTCTGAAATCTGTTTGCCATATGCGTTTTTGCCATGCTTGTTTGAACCTGTTAATGGATGAATTGGCCGTAGCTCAGTGCTAGACTTTTTTTAAGCATCATGAATTCATCCCTTCCATGTATTTTGTTATCATGTTTGGATGCTGTAGCTTGTTCATCTCTTTGCATTTAGATAGCTACTTGCTGTAAATCGCAGAACGTGGCCATATTTGAATTGCTTGCCATTTCCAAACCGTAACTCCAATTCCGGCGTTCTTTATATCGTTTTCAAGCGATTTCATCTCATCTTTCCAGTGGCACACTTGGATTCCCAAGTTGAGGCCAGGTTCATGCATTCCTTGTAAAATCTTGCATATGCATCCCGCATCGTATCCCGCGTAGCATACCATCCTTGCATCATATTGTTTGATCCTTGCTCGTGGTTGATTGTGTCCTTGTTGCTTGTTTGTCTTGTTTGGGTAGAGCCGGGAGACGAGTTCGCTAATGAGGAGCCCGTTGAGTTTGCTTTCGAGGATCCAGTCAACTCTGACAACTTTGCAGGCAAGATGATCATACCCTCGAAATCACTACTATCTTTGCTTTGCTAGATGCTCGCTCTTTTGCTATGCCAATGCTACGATGCCTACCACTTGCTTTCAAGCCTCCCAAATTGCCATGTCAAACCTCTAACCCACCATGTCCTAGCAAACCGTTGATTGGCTATGTTACCGCTTTGCTCAGCCCCTCTTATAGCGGTGCTAGTTGCAGGTGAAGATTGGAGGCCGCTCCTTGTTGGAACATTATTTACTTGTTGGGATATCATTATATTGCCATGTTATCTTAATGCATCTATATACTTGGTAAAGGGTGGAAGGCTCGGCCTCTCGCCTAGTGTTTTGTTCCACTCTTGCCGCCCTAGTTTTCCGTCATATCGGTGTTATGTTCCCGGATTTTGCGTTCCTTACGCGGTTGGGTTATAATGGGAACCCCTTGACAGTTCGTCTTGATTAAAGCTGTTCCAGCAATGGCCAACCTTGGTTTTACCATTTGCCACCTAGCCTCTTTTTCCCTTGGGTTTCCGGATCCCGAGGGTCATCTTATTTTAAACCCCTCCCCCGGGCCAGTGCTCCTCTGAGTGTTGGTCCACCTGTCAGCTGCCGGTGGCCACCAGGGGCAACTCTGGGCTGGCCTACCCGTACCTAGGACAATCTGAGTGTGCCCTAAGAAAGAGATATGTGCAGCTCCTATCGGGATTTGTCGGCACATTCGGGCGGTGTTGCTGGATTAGTTTTAACCTGTCGAAGTGTCTTGAATAACCGAGGTACCGAGTCTGATCGGAACGTCTCGGGAGGAGGTCTATTCCTTCGTTAACCGTGAGAGATTGTCATGGGCTAAGTTGGGACTCCCTTGCAGGGATTTGAACTTTCGAAAGCCGTGCCCGCGATTATGGGCAGATGGGAATTTGTTAATGTCCAGTTGTAGATAACTTGAACCTTAACTTAATTAAAATGAATCAACTGAGTGTGTTACCGTGATGGCCTCTTCTCGGCGGAGTCCGGGAAGTGGACACGGTGTCGGAGTAATGCTTGCGCAGGTTGCTCTCTAGTTTCTCGCTCGCGCTTTGCCTCCTCTTCTCGCTCTCTTTTGCAAACAGGATAGCCACCATATTTTGCTAGTCGCTTGCTGCAGCTCCACATATTTACCTTGCCTTACCTATAAGCTTAAATAGTCTTGATCGCGAGGGTGCGAGATTGCTGAGTCCTTGTGGCTCACAGATTACTATTACACCAGATGCAGGGCCTGATGATTCCGCTGCAGGTGACGCGCTTGAGCTCAAGTGGGAGTTCGACGAGGACTCTCAACGATACTATGTTTCCTTTCCTGATGATCAGTAGTGGTGCCCAGTTGGGGGTGATCGGTACCGTGTCGCATGTTGGGTTATCTTTTATTTTGGCGCCGTAGTCGGGCCATGAGTGTTTGGATGATGTAATGTTATTTATGTACTTGATTGATGTGGCGAGTGTAAGCCAACTATGTTATCTCCCCTTTTATTATCTATATTACATGGGATGTTGTGAAGATTGCCTAACTTGCGACATATGCCTTCAATGCGATTATGCCTCTAAGTCGTGCCTCGACACGTGGGAGCTATAGTCGCATCTACGGTGTTACAAGTTGGTAATCAGAGCCTTCCCCGACCTTAGGAGCCCCATTGCTTGATCGTTTTTAGCGGCCGAGTTGTGTCTAGAAAAATGTTTTGAGTCATTTAGGAATTATATATCGGAGAGTTTAGGAATTCTTTTTACTTCCCAGTCTCCTCATCGCTCTGGTAAGGCATCCTAAAATAGAGTTTTGACTCTTCTCTTCTCAAATTTCACTAAAAAAAATTTAGGATCACGCGGGTATCTTGGAATCGTTTCGATGGTTTTATGACGAGAACATTGTCTTGGTGCCTCCTGTCAGGGGTTTTGTGGAAGTGTCCCGGGGAGTTGAGCTCTGAGGTATTGTCGTCATAATTTTATCGTTGCAGTTCTGGAATACCTGAGTTTAGTACGCCGACATCGAAAATCTCTTTTATGCAGTTCGTTGGTGAGATAACCTCGACGCCGCCCAGTACTGGGGCGGGAGTTCGGGAGTATCGCCATAACTCGTATAACGAATGCTTTTCGAAGGTTGAGGTAGATGGTTTCCGAAGTTTTTCTCGGTTATGTGTTGAAGGATGGATACAGCTGGATGTAGGATTTGCTAGATTTGGTGAGATATTATGCTTCCCGTGTATCCCCAACACCTGATTGCATAACCGGAAAGGTTCGGGAGTTTCATAGGTGGGAATTCTAGTAGCTCTAGTTCTTCTTCCACGGATATTTGGTTTGAGATTGGGATTTCTTACCGAGTATTTGTTCTTGATCCGCACCTTGTTGATTTATTTCTCTACCTTAATTCTAAGTGGCTTCTCAATTTATGGATATGTGACCATTTCAAGAGGAATGCATTCGTTCATTTTGTTTGGATGTGAAGACTATATGTTGCAATTTTCATTCCGTTGGATTCAGCTTCAATATTTGTCTATCAATGTGCTAATGGATGTCAACCTCTTCAGGATGGCTCCTCCAACGCGCACTACTCCGAATCCTGATCCGCCACCACCTCCACCTCCTCCGGAGGCATGGCAAGCTGTGATGGCCGCAACCAATGAAAACACACAGTTGATCATGCAAATTCTCCAAGAGCGCAATCAAGGCAACCAAGGGAACCAAGGAAACAATCAGAATCACTTTGCTACACTCAACTAGTTCCTTGCTAACGGGCCAAAGACTTTCAGCAATTGTGTTGAGGCAACCGATGCTGACGATTGGCTTGTGGATCTGTGCAAGCATTTCGAGTGCAGTAACGTCAGGCCTGAGGACTTCGTCAAGTTCGCTTCCTTCCAACTCAAAGATCAAGCTGCAGAATGGTTCCAGCAGTACAAGGATTCCAGAGGTGGACGTGTTATTACTTGGGATGAATTCCGTCAAGATTTCAGAGCTCATCATATTCCTCAGAGCGTGGTTGAAAGCAAGCATGAGGAATTCCGCAACCTGAAGCAAGGCTCTTTGTCTGTCTATGACTACAACAAGTTGTTTCAGAAGCTCGCCCGCTTTGCAAGCAGGACGTCCCTGATGAGAAGAGCATGATATACCAGTTCAGGGGTGGTCTCAGAGAAGAAATTCAGCTAGCTCTTGTTCTCTTTGAACCCTTGAGGTACGATGAGTTCTACAACATGGCATTGAAGCAAGAGGCCGCTCAATTGAGGTGTGATGCTTCCAAGAAGCGAGTCAGAGAGGCTACTCCTTCTTCCTCTACTCAAGTGACCAAGCAGCAGAAGTATTGGCTTCCTCCTCCTCCGTTCCATCAGCCATATCAGCAGAAGAGCAAAGGTGGCAGTGGATCTTCCCACCCACCCAACCCTGGCTTTCAGAACAAGACTTCGTCTCAACCTCCAAGATCGAGTGCTCCGTATCACCATCCACTTTCAGAGGTCACGTGCAACAAGTGCCAACAGAAGGGTCACTATGCCAACAAGTGTCTCAATCAGAGGCGTCTTCCTCCTCCTCCTGTCAGATCGGTAAGTACAGCTGTGGTCAAGCATAACCCCAAGCACGCCAAGGTCAACTTGATGAATGCAGCTCAGGCAGAGGATTCGTCAGATGTCATCATGGGTAACCTTCCTGTTAATGATATTCCAGCTAAAGTTCTTTTTGACACTGGTGCATCACATTGTTTCATATCGAGACCGTTTACATCTAGGCATGAATTGGTTTCGCAAGTTTTGCCTAGTCCATTAGCAGTTGTCTCTCCCGGTAAGCGCATGCATGCTAACTCCATCGTTCCGGATGTTACTATCACCTTAGGAGACTACAAGTTTCTGGCTTCTCCAACGGTTCTTGGTGACTCGGATATTGATCTTATTCTCGGAATGGATTGGCTTTCTAAGCACAAGGATCAGCTTGATTGTGCAGCCAGGCAGATTCAATTGACTCATTCGTCTGAGGATGTAATTGTCTTTGCTGCTCGTGATGATACCATCCGTCTGTTTTCTCTCAATGAGAAGGGTGAACTCGATGCCATCTCGCAAATTCCAGTCGTTTGCGAATATCAAGACGTCTTTCCAGAAGAGTTTCCAGGAATGCCTCCGCACCGGCCAGTTGAATTCGTTATTGATCTTGAGCTCGGCACGGAACCTGTGTGCAAGCATCCTTACAAGCTCGGACCTGAAGAGTTGAAGGAGCTGAAGAAGCAACTCGATATTCAAGAGAGAATGGGTCTCATCTAGCCTAGTTCTTCTCCGTGGGATTGTGGTGTTCTTTTTGTGAAGAAGAAGGATGGAACGGACCGACTTTGTGTTGATTACCGTCCATTGAACAAGAAGACCATCAAGAACAAATACCCACTTCCCAACATCAACGAGCTGTTCGAACAACTCAAAGGTGCCCAAGTATTCTCCAAGCTTGATCTCCGTATGGGTTATCATTAGATTCGAATCCGGGAGCAAGATATTCCCAAGACGGCTTTCAGGACAAGCTATGGTTCATATGAATACACTGTCATGTCTTTTGGCCTCGTCAACGCTCCTCCGACTTTCTCTTGCATGATGAACTTCATCTTCAACGCCTACACCAATGACTTTGTTTTGGTCTATCTCGACGACATTCTGGTTTTCTCGAAGAACAAGGAAGATCATGCCAAGCACTTGTGTTTGGTGCTCGATAAGCTGAGGGAACACTAGTTCTACGCCAAGTTCTCCAAGTGCGAATTTTGGCTCGATGAGGTTCTTTATCTTGGTCATATCATCTCTGCCAAGGGCATTGCGGTGAATCCTGAGAAGGTGTCTGCAATTGTGAATTGGGAACCTCCTCAGAACGTGAAGCAACTCCGTAGCTTCCTCGGTCTCGCAAGCTATTGTCGAAGATTCGTTGAAAACTTTTCTAAGATCGCGAAGCCTATCTCAAATCTTCTCCAGAAGCACGTCAAGTACGTTTGGTCTCTGGAGTGTGACATTGCTTTCAACACTTTGAAAGAGAAGTTGATCACTGCTCCAGTTCTGACTCCGCCTGATGAATCCAAGTCGTACGAGGTCTTTTGTGATGCCTCTTTCCAAGGTCTTGGCGCAGTGTTGATGCAAGAGAAGAAAGTTGTTGCTTATACCTCTCGCCAGTTGAAGCCCAATGAGAAGAACTACCCCACTCATGATCTCGAGTTGGCGGCAGTTGTGCATGCTCTTTTGACTTGGAGACATCTCTTATTGGGAAGAAAAGTGGACATCTTCACTGATCACAAGAGTCTCAAGTACATTTTCACTCAGCCTAATCTCAACCTCAGGCCAACTCGATGGGTCGAAATGATTCAAGAGTATAATCCGAGTATCGAGTATACTCTAGGAAAGGCCAATGTGATTGCTAACGCATTGAGCAGAAAGGCTTATTGCAACAGTCTGATTCTCAGGCCGTATCAACCCGACCTTTGTGAAGCTTTCCGCAAACTTAATGTGCAAGTTGTTCCTCAAGGTTTCCTCGCCAACCTTCAAGTCTCTCCTACCTTGGAAGACCAGATTCGCCAAGCTCAGCTTCTCGATGCTATGGTGAAAAAGGTGAAGATTGGGATTGCCAAGAGTCAACCCAAGTACAAGTGCTACCGCCTTGATGACAAGGATACTCTCTTTTTCGAGGATCGTATTGTTGAACCAAAGGTGACCTCCGTAAAGTGATCATGAACGAGGTGAAGGAAATATGCCCTAGAGGCAATAATAAAGTTATTATTTATTTCCTTATATCATGATAAATGTTTATTATTCATGCTAGAATTGTATTAACCGGAAACATAATACATGTGTGAATACATAGACAAACAGAGTGTCACTAGTATGCCTCTACTTGACTAGCTCGTTAATCAAAGATGGTTATGTTTCCTAACCATAAACAAAGAGTTGTTATTTGATTAACGGGATCACATCATTAGGTGAATGATCTGATTGACATGACCCATTTCATTAGCTTAGCACCCGATTGTTTAGTATGTTGCTATTGCTTTCTTCATGACTTATACATGTTCCTATGACTATGAGATTATGCAACTCCCGTTTGCCGGAGGAACACTTTGTGTGCTACCAAACGTCACAATGTAAAAGGGTGATTATAAAGGTGCTCTACAGGTGTCTCCAAAGGTACATGTTAGGTTGGCGTATTTCGAGATTAGGATTTGTCACTCCGATTGTCGGAAAGGTATCTCTGGGCCCTCTCGGTAATACACATCACATAAGCCTTGCAAGCATTGCAACTAATGAGTTAGTTGTGAGATGATGTATTACGGAACGAGTAAAGAGACTTGCCGGTAACGAGATTGAACTAGGTATTGAGATGCCGACGATCGAATCTCGGGTAAGTAACATACCGATGACAAAGGGAACAACGTATGTTGTTATGCGGTCTGACCGATAAAGATCTTCGTAGAATATGTGGGAGCCAATATGAGCATCCAGGTTCCGCTATTGGTCATTGACCGGAGACGTGTCTCGGTCATGTCTACATTGTTCTCGAACCCGTAGGGTCCGCACGCTTAAGGTTTCGATGACGGTTATATTATGAGTTTATGAGTTTTGATGTACCGAAGGAGTTCGGAGTCCCGGATGAGATCGGGGACATGACGAGGAGTCTCGAAATGGTCGAGACGTAAAGATCGATATATTGGACGACTATATTCGGACATCGGAAAGGTTCCGAGTGATTCGGGTATTTTTCGGAGTACCGGAGAGTTACGGGAATACGTATTGGGCCTTATTGGGCCATACAGGAAAGAAGAAAAAGGGCCTCAAGGGTGGCCGCACCCCTCCCCTTGGTCTGGTCCGAATTGGACTAGGGAAGGGGGGCGCCCCCTTCCTTCCTTCTCCTTTTCCCTTCCTCTTTTCCTATTCCATATGGGAGGTGGAATCCTACTAGGACTAGGGAGTCCTAGTAGGACTCCACACCTGGCGCGCCTCTCCTAGGGCCGGCCTCCTCCCCCCTTGCTCCTTTATATACGGGGGCAGGGGGCACCTCTAGACACACAAGTTGATCCACGTGATCATATTCTTAGCCGTGTGCGGTGCCCCCTTCCACCATAGTCCTCGATAATATTGTAGCGGTGCTTAGGCGAAGCCCTACGACAGTAGTACATCAAGATCGTCACCACGCCATCATGCTGACGAAACTCTTCCCCGACACTTTGCTGGATCGGAGTCCGGGGATCGTCATCGAGCTGAACGTGTGCTAGAACTCGGAGGTGTCGTAGTTTCGGTGCTTGATCGGTCGGGCCGTGAAGACGTACGACTACATCAACCAAGTTAACGCTTCCGTTGTCGATCTACAAGGGTACGTAGATCACACTCTCCCCCTCTCGTTGCTGTGCATCACCATGATCTTGCGTGCGCGTAGGAAATTTTTTGAAATTACTACGAAACCCAACAGTGGCATCCGAGCCTAGGTTATATATGTTGATGTTATATGCACGAGTAGAACACAAGTGAGTTGTGGGCAATATAAGTCATACTGCTTACCAGCATGTCATACTTTGGTTCGGCGGTATTGTTGGACAAAGCGGCCCGGACCGACATTACGCGTACGCTTACGCGAGACCGGTTCTCCCGACGTGCTTTGCACATAGGTGGCTTGCGGGTGACAGTTTCTCCAACTTTAGTTGAACCGAGTGTGGCTACGCCCGGTCCTTGCGAAGGTTAAAACAGCACCAACTTGACAAACTATCGTTGTGGTTTTGATGCGTAGGTAAGATTGGTTCTTGCTTAAGCCCGTAGCAGCCATGTAAAACATGCAACAACAAAGTAGAGGACGTCTAACTTTTTTTTTGCAAGGCATGTTGTGATGTGATATGGTCAAGACATGATGCTAAATTTTATTGTATGAGATGATCATGTTTTGTAACCAAGTTATCGGCAACTGGCAGGAGCCATATGGTTGTCACTTTATTGTATGTAATGCAATCGCGCTGTAATGCTTTACTTTATCACTAAGTGGTAGCGATAGTCGTGGAAGCATAAGATTGGCGAGACGACAACGATGCTACGATGGAGATCAAGGTGCCGCGCCGCTGACGATGGTGATCACGACGGTGCTTCAAAGATGGAGATCACAAGCACAAGATGATGATGGCCATATCATATCACTTATATTGATTGCATGTGATGTTTATCTTTTATGCATCTTATCTTGCTTTGATTGACGGTAGCATTATAAGATGATCTCTCACTAATTATCAAGAAGTGTTCTCCCTGAGTATGCACCGTTGCGAAAGTTCTTCGTGCTGAGACACCACGTGATGATCGGGTGTGATAGGCTCTACGTTCAAATACAACGGGTGCAAAACAGTTGCACACGCGGAATACTCAGGTTATACTTGACGAGCCAAGCATATACAGATATGGCCTCGGAACACGGAGACCTAAAGGTCAAGCGTGAATCATATAGTAGATATGATCAACATAGTGATGTTCACCAATGAAACTACTCCATCTCACGTGATGATCGGACATGGTTTAGTTGATTTGGATCAGGTAATCACTTAGAGGATTAGAGGGATGTCTATCTAAGTGGGAGTTCTTAAGTAATATGATTAATTGAACTTAAATTTATCATGAACTTAGTCCTGGTAGTATTTTGCAAATTATGTTGTAGATCAATAGCTCGCGTTGTTGCTTCCCTGTGTTTATTTTGATATGTTCCTAGAGAAAATTGTGTTGAAAGATGTTAGTAGCAATGATGCGGATTGGATCCGTGATCTAAGGTTTATCCTCATTGCTGCACAGAAGAATTATGTCCTTGATGCACCGCTAGGTGACGGACCTATTGCAGGAGCAGATGAGACGTTATGAACGTTTGGCTAGCTCAATATGATGACTACTTGATAGTTTAGTGCACCATGCTTAATGGCTTAGAATCGGGACTTCAAAGACGTTTTGAACGTCATGGAGCATATGAGATGTTCCAGGAGTTGAAGTTAATATTTCAAGCAAATACCCGAGTTGAGAGATATGAAGTCTCCAACAAGTTCTATAGCTAAAAGATGGGGGAGAATCGCTCAACTAGTGAGCATGTGCCCAGATTGTCTGAGTACTACAATCGCTTGAATCAAGTGGGAGTTAATCTTCCAGATAAGATAGTGATTGACGGAATTCTCTAGTCACCATCACCAAGTTAGTAGAACTTCGTGATGAACTATGATATGCAAGGGATAATGAAAACGATTCCCAAGCTCTTAATGCGGAAATTGACGAAGGTAGAAATCGAGAAAAACATCAAGTGTTGATGGTAGACAAGACCACTAGTTTCAAGAAAAGGGTAGAGGGAAGAAGGGGAACTTCAAGAAGAACAGCAAGCAAGTTGCTGCTCAAGTGAAGAAGCCCAAGTCTGGTCCTAAGCCTGAGACTAAGTGTTTCTACTGCAAAGGGACTGGTCACTGGAAGCGGAACTACCCCAAGTGATTGGCAGATAAGAAGGATGGAAAAGTGAACATAAGTATATTTGATATACATGTTATTGATGTGTACTTTACTAGTGTTTATAGCAACCCCTCAGTATTTGATACTAGTTCAGTTGCTAAGATTAGTAACTCGAAACGGGAGTTGCAGAATAAACAGAGACTAGTTAAGGGTGAAGTGACGATGTGTGTTGGAAGTGGTTCCAAGATTGATATGATCATCATCGCACACTCCCTATACTTTCGGGATTAGTGTTGAACCTGAATAAGTGTTGTTTGGTGTTTGCGTTAAGCATGAATATGATTTGATCAAGTTTATTGTAATACGGTTATTCATTTAAGTAAGAGAATAAATTGTTGTTCTGTTTACATGAATAAAACCTTATATGGTTACACACCCAATGAAAATAGTTTGTTGGATCTCGATCGTAGTGATACACATAATCATAATATTGAAACCAAAAGATGCAAAGTTAATAATGATAGTGCAACTTATTTGTGGCACTACCATTTAGGTCATATTGGTGTAAAGCGCATGAAGAAACTCCATGCTGATGGGATTTTGGAATCACTTGATTATGAATCACTTGATGCTTGCGAACCATGCCTTATGGGCAAGATGACTAAGACTCCGTTCTCCGGAACAATGGAGCGAGCAACTGACTTATTGGAAATAATACATACTGATGTATGTGATCCATGAGTGTTGAGGCTCACGGCGGGTATCATTATTTTCTGACCTTCACAGATGATTTGAGCAGATATGGGTATATCTACTTGATGAAACACAAGTCTGAAACATTTGAAAAGTTCAAAGAATTTCAGAGTGAAGTGGAGAATCATCGTAACAAAAATAAAAAGTTTCTACGATATGATCGCAGAAGTAAAATATTTGAGTTACGAGTTTGGCCTTCAGTTAAAAACAATGTGAAATAGTTTCACTACTCACGCCACCTGGAACACCACAGCATAATGGTGTGTCCGAACGTCATAACCGTACTTTATTAGATATGGTGCGAACTATGATGTCTCTTACCAATCTACCACTATCGTTTTGGGATTATGCATTAGAGACAGCTGCATTCACGTTAAAAGGGCACCATCTAAATCTGTTGAGACGACACCGTATGAACTGTGGTTTGGCAAGAAACCAAAGTTGTCGTTTCTTAAAGTTTGGGGTTGCAATGCTTATGTGAAAAAGTTTCATCCTGATACGCTCAAACCCAAATCGGAAAAGTGTGTCTTCATAGGATACCCAAAAAGTTACTGTTTGGTACACCTTCTATCACAGATCCAAAGGCAAGACATTCGTTGCTAAGAATGGATCCTTTCTAGAGAAGGAGGTTCTCTCGAAAGAAGTGAGTGGGAGGAAAGTAGAACTTGATAAGGTAATTGTACCTTCTCCCTTATTGGAAAGTAGTTCATCACAGAAATCTGTTCCTGTGACTAATATACCAATTAGTGAGGAAGCTAATGATGATGATCATGTAACTTCAGATCAAGTTACTACCGAATCTCGTAGGTAAACCAGAGTGAGATCCGCACCAGAGTGGTACGGTAATCCTGTTCTAGAGGTCATGCTACTTGACCATGACGAACCTACGAACTATGAAGAAGCGATGGTGAGCCCAGATTCCACAAAATGGCTTGAGGCCATGAAATCTGAGATGGGATCCATGTATGAGAACAAAGTATGGACTTTGGTTGACTTGCCTGATGATCGGCAAGCAATTGAGAATAAATGGATCTTCAAGAGGAAGACGGACGCTGATAGTAGTGTTACTATCTACAAAGCTAGAATTGTCGCAAAAGGTTTTCGACAAGTTCAAGGTGTTGACTACGATGAGAGTTTCTCATTCGTATCTATGCTTAAGTCTGTCCGAATCATGTTAGCAATTGCCGCATTTTATGAAATCTGGCAAATGGATAAACAAAACTGCATTCCTTAATAGATTTATTAAAGAAGAGTTGTATATGATACAACCAGAAGGTTTTGTCAATCCTAAAGGTGCTAACAAAATATGCAAGCTCCGGCGATCCATCTATGGACTGGTGCAAGCATCTTGGAGTTGGAATATACGCTTTGATAAGTTGATCAAAGCATATAGTTTTATACAGACTTGCGATGAAGCCTGTATTTACAAGAAAGTGAGTGGGAGCACTACAACATTTCTGATAAGTATATGTGAATGACATATTGTTGATCGGAAATAATGTAGAATTATTCTGCAAAGCATAAAGGAGTGTTTGAAAGGAATTTTTCAAAGAAAGACCTCGGTAAAGCTGCTTACATATTAAGCATCAAGATCTATAGAGATAGATCAATACGCTTGATAAGTTTTTTCAATGAGTACATACCTTGACAAGATTTTGAAGTAGTTCAAAATGGAACAGTCAAAGAAAGAGTTCTTGCCTGTGTTGCAAGGTGTGAAATTGAGTAAGACTCAAAGCCCGACCACGGCAGAAGATAGAAATAGAATGAAAGTCATTCCCTATGCCTCAGCCATAGGTTCTATAAAGTATGCCATGCTGTGTACCAGATCTATTGTATACCCTACACTGTGTTAAGCAAGGGAGTACAATAGTGATCTAAGAGTAGATCACTGGACAGCGGTCAAAATTATCCTTAGTGGAATAAGGAAATATTTCTCAATTATGGAGGTGACAAAAAGGTTCGTCGTAAAAAGTTACGTCGATGCAAGTTTTGACACAGATCTGGATGACTCTAAGTCTCGATCTAGATACATATTGAAAGTGGGAGCAATAAGCTAGAGTAGCTCCGTGCAGAGCATTGTTGACATAGAAATTCGCAAAATACTTACGGATCTGAATGTGACAGACCCGTTGACTAAAATTATCTCACAAGCAAAACATGATCACACCTTAGTACTCTTTGGGTGTTAATCACATAGCGATGTGAACTAGATTACTGGCTCTAGTAAACCCTTTGGGTGTTGATCACATATCGATGTGAACTATGGGTGTTAATCACATGGTGATGTGAACTATTGCTGTTAAATCACATGGCGATGTGAACTAGATTATTGACTCTAGTGCAAGTGGGAGACTAAAGGAAATATGCCCTAGAGGCAATAATAAAGTTATTATTTATTTCCTTGTATCATGATAAATGTTTATTATTCATGCTAGAATTGTATTAACCGGAAACATAATACATGTGTGAATACATAGACAAATAGAGTGTCACTAGTATGCCTCTACTTGACTAGCTCGTTAATCAAAGATGGTTATGTTTCCTAACCATAAACAAAGAGTTGTTATTTGATTAACGGGATCACATCATTAGGTGAATGATCTGATTGACATGACCCATTTCATTAGCTTAGCACCCGATTGTTTAGTATGTTGCTATTGCTTTCTTCATGACTTATACATGTTCCTATGACTATGAGATTATGCAACTCCCGTTTGCCGGAGGAACACTTTGTGTGCTACCAAACGTCACAACGTAAAAGGGTGATTATAAAGGTGCTCTACAGGTGTCTCCAAAGGTACATGTTAGGTTGGCGTATTTCGAGATTAGGATTTGTCACTCCGATTGTCGGAAAGGTATCTCTGGGCCCTCTCGGTAATACACATCACATAAGCCTTGCAAGCATTGCAACTAATGAGTTAGTTGTGAGATGATGTATTACGGAACGAGTAAAGAGACTTGCTGGTAACGAGATTGAACTAGGTATTGAGATGCCGACGATCGAATCTCGGGCAAGTAACATACCGATGACAAAGGGAACAACGTATGTTGTTATGCGGTCTGACCGATAAAGATCTTCGTAGAATATGTGGGAGCCAATATGAGCATCCAGGTTCCGCTATTGGTCATTGACCGGAGACGTGTCTCGGTCATGTCTACATTGTTCTCGAACCCGTAGGGTCCGCACGCTTAAGGTTTCGATGACGGTTATATTATGAGTTTATGAGTTTTGATGTACCGAAGGAGTTCGGAGTCCCGGATGAGATCAGGGACATGACGAGGAGTCTCGAAATGGTCGAGACGTAAAGATCGATATATTGGACGACTATATTCGGACATCGGAAAGGTTCCGAGTGATTCGGGTATTTTTCGGAGTACCGGAGAGTTACGGGAATACGTATTGGGCCTTATTGGGCCATACAGGAAAGAAGAAAAAGGGCCTCAAGGGTGGCCGCACCCCTCCCCTTGGTCTGGTCCGAATTGGACTAGGGAAGGTGGGCGCCCCCTTCCTTCCTTCTCCTTTTCCCTTCCTCTTTTCCTATTCCATATGGGAGGTGGAATCCTACTAGGACTAGGGAGTCCTAGTAGGACTCCACACCTGGCGCGCCTCTCCTAGGGCCGGCCTCCTCCCCCCTTGCTCCTTTATATACGGGGGCAGGGGGCACCTCTAGACACACAAGTTGATCCACGTGATCATATTCTTAGCCGTGTGCGGTGCCCCCTTCCACCATAGTCCTCGATAATATTGTAGCGGTGCTTAGGCGAAGCCCTACGATAGTAGTACATCAAGATCGTCACCACGCCGTCGTGCTGATGGAACTCTTCCCTGACACTTTGCTGGATCGGAGTCCAGGGATCGTCATCGAGCTGAACATGTGCTAGAACTCGGAGGTGCTGTAGTTTCGGTCCTTGATCGGTCGGGCCGTGAAGACGTACGACTACATCAACCAAGTTAACGCTTCCGTTGTCGATCTACAAGGGTACGTAGATCACACTCTCCCCCTCTCGTTGCTGTGCATCACCATGATCTTGCGTGTGCGTAGGAAATTTTTTGAAATTACTACGAAACCCAACACGAGGCTCACAATTCTCTCCTCTCCATCCACCCAGGGAGTACGAAGATGTATCAGGACCTCAAGCAGACTTATTAGTGGACTCGAATGAATCCCGAGATTGCTCAATTCATGAATGAGTATGATGTCTGCAGAAGAGTGAAGGCAAAACACCGCCAGCTGGTCTCCTCCAACCTCTTACCATTCCAGAATGAAAGTTTGACCACATTGAAATGGACTTCATGACTGGGTTTCCAAAGTCCAAGCATGGCAATGATGCTATATTCGTTGTCATCGACAAACTCACTAAAGTGGCTCACTTTCTGCCTATCAAAGAGTCGATCACTGCAGCTCAATTGGCGGAGCTCTATACCTCTCGAATTGTCTCTCTGCACGGTATTCCTCAAGTGATCTCTTCAGACCGTGGCAGCATCTTTACCTCCAAGTTTTGGGATTTTTTTTAGAAGGCCATGGGCACCAACATCCGCTTCAGCACAGCTTTCCATCCTCAAACTAGCGGCCAAGTCGAGCGTGTCAACCAGATTCTTGAAGATATGCTCAAGACTTGTGTGATCTCCTTCGGCATGAAGTGGGAGGATTGTCTTCCTTATGCTGAATTCTCCTACAACAACAGTTTTCAAGCAAGTTCGGGCAAGGCCCCATTTGAAATTCTGTATGGCAGGAAATGACGTACCCCTCTCAACTGGTCTGAAATCGGCGAACATCAGCTTCTCGGAAATGACTTAATCACAGAGGCAGAGGAAATGTGCAAAGTCATTCGAGATAACCTCAAAGCAGTCCAATCCCGCCAGAAGAGCTACTATGACAGTAAGCACCGTGATTTGGCTTTTGAGATCGGAGATCATGTTTACCTCCACGTCTCTCCTATGAAAGGTACTCGTCGCTTCGGTATCAAAGGCAAGCTTGCCCCTAGATACGTGGGACCTTTCAAGATTGTCAGCAAGAGAGGCGATCTCGCCTATCAACTCGAGCTTCCTTCAAACTTTGCAAATGTTCATGATGTGTTCCATGTCTCTCAGCTCCGAAAGTGCTTCAAGACTCCTAACCGCACCGTCAACTTCGAGGACATTGAGCTCCAAGAAGATCTCTCCTATCGTGAGCACCCCGTTGCTATTCTGGAAGAGATTGAACGCAAGACTCGCAAAAAGTCAATCAAATTCCTCAAAGTCAAGTGGTCACACCATTCCGACCGTGAAGCTACCTGGGAACGCGAGGATCACCCCCGTTCTGAATACCCGGCGTTCTTTCAGTCCTAGATCTCGGGACAAGATCCTTTCGTAGTGGTGGAGTGTTGTAACACCCCGGATATGACTTTCCCAATATGTATTCCAACTCTTGTCGTTTCCGGCCTTAAGTTATTTTATTTTCTCGGGTTCGTGTTTTTGTCTCTGTGTGTTGTTGTCGTTGTCATGCATCTCATTTCATGACACCATGTGCATTGCATTTGCATACGTGTTCATCTCATGCATTCGAGCATTTTCCCCGTTGTCCGTTTTGCATTCCGGCGCTTCGTTCCCCTCCGGTGGTCATTTCTACCTTTCTTTCGTGTGTGGGGATTGAACATTTCCGGATTGGACCGAGACTTGCCAAGTGGCCTTGATTTACTACCGGTAGACCGCCTGTCAAGTTTCGTACCATTTGGACTTCGTTTGATGCTCCAACGGTTAACCGAGGGACCGAAAAGGCCTCGTATGTGTTGCAGCCCAACACCCCTCCAATTTGGCCCAAAACCCACCAAAAACCTCTCCATCATCTAGAGCGTTCGATCACGATCGCGTGGCCAAAAACCGCACCTCATTTGGACTCTCCTAGCTCCCTCTATGCCTATATATAGGTCCTCCTCCGAAATTCACGGGTCTCCCCTCCCCCCTAAACCCTAGATCCACTCCTCCGCACGGCCGGACACGTCCGCCGGCCGCCGGACACTGTCCGCCGCTCGCCCGGACCAACCAGGGCACGCCATGTTAGCCAGCCGCGCCCACTTCGCCCCCACCGCGCCGCCGGCCCGCCCGGGCCCAGGAGGGGCCTTCCCGGCCCGGTCGACCGCGCGCGCCCCGCGCCCTCATCTCCCCGTGCTCCGACGGCCACCGCCACCAACGCCGGCCGCCGCGCCGCCGCAGCTCCCCATCGCCGGCCGCCGCCTCCTCAAGGTCGCGCCACCGCGACGCCGGCCGCCGCGCCGCCGCAGCTCCCCATCGCCGGCGCCGCGCCGCCCGGAGCTCGCCGGCCCATCTCCGGCGTCCTCCACCTCCTCCCCGAAGCTACTCCGGCGGGCTACAGGGTTTTCCTGCCGACCTCGACTTCTGTGCACGATCTGGATCTGGATCTGAGATCCCCTCCTCGGTTGACTTTTGCCCCAAAACCCTAACTATTTTGCATATTTCAGCGTGCCGTAACTTTGCATCCGTAGCTCCGTTTTGGGCATATAGCATATCAAAATGTTCATCTCAGAGAGTACATAATTTCATCTCATTGCATCATTTTCATTTGAGTTCATCTTGATGCCCGAAATGCTATTAGAAGAGGGCTACTTTAGATAATTGTCAGATATGCTGCTCCATTTAGATATTTGTCATTTTTGCCATGATTATTGTGTGCATGATATGCCCCTGAGCTCTACATATGTTTTGGTAAGGGTTTTGCCATCTTTCCAGAGGTGCAACCCATGTATTTTTGTGATGTGTGTGGTGACTAGAACAAGCTTGCAAAGTGAGGCACTTGGTAATGCTGATTTCAGGGACTTAGCATTTCCACCAAGTCCTTGAGCTGTTTATTTCATATGGCCATATGTTCATGTTGTTTCCTAGTGATCCGTGCCTCTTTTGAGGATGATCAGTAAGGATGTTTTGTTAATCTTGTAGTACTCTATCCATCCATGTCTTTGTTTGCAATTATGGAGCACCCTAGCTTGAGTCAATCGAGCTCTACTTTTGCTACTTCATGAATCTGGGCAGATTGTCTACTTGTTAGCGATTTTGCCGATGATGTTGTAGTTGATCCGTGCATGCTATGCTATTGTTCTTGCCATGTCTAGCTTGAATTTTATGTATTCTTGACGGGTGTATGCTTAGATTATCATGACTTGCTCCGTAGTGAGTGCATCGAGCTCGTAAACATGCCTACTTGATATCTGTTTTCAGCATGCTCCAGTTTTCACTAAGTCTGAGAACTGATTATGTTTTTGCCATGTTCACATGCTTGCAATTGTATTTTCTGATCCCTATTGGCTCAAGGTCACTAAGGGACTTTTGTTAAGATCTTTGACTAGCTCCATGCCATGCTTTACTTTGCCATGTTCAGGTCCTGTAACATGTAGTTTTGTTGCTCCGAAGAGTGCTATCTGATCTGAAATTCCAGACAAGTGTTAATTTCACTAAGTCTGAAATCTGTTTGCCATATGCGTTTTTGCCATGCTTGTTTGAACCTGTTAATGGATGAATTGGCCGTAGCTCAGTGCTAGACTTTTTTTAAGCATCATGAATTCATCCCTTCCATGTATTTTGTTATCATGTTTGGATGCTGTAGCTTGTTCATCTCTTTGCATTTAGATAGCTACTTGCTGTAAATCGCAGAACGTGGCCATATTTGAATTGCTTGCCATTTCCAAACCGTAACTCCGATTCCGGCGTTCTTTATATCGTTTTCAAGCGATTTCATCTCATATTTCCAGTGGCACACTTGGATTCCCAAGTTGAGGCCAGGTTCATGCATTCCTTGTCAAATCTTGCATATGCATCCCGCATCGTATCCCGCATAGCATACCATCCTTGCATCATATTGTTTGATCCTTGCTCGTGGTTGATTGTGTCCTTGTTGCTTGTTTGTCTTGTTTGGGTAGAGCCGGGAGACGAGTTCGCTAATGAGGAGCCCGTTGAGTTTGCTTTCGAGGATCCAGTCAACTCTGACAACTTTGCAGGCAAGATGATCATACCCTTGAAATCACTACTATCTTTGCTTTGCTAGATGCTCGCTCTTTTGCTATGCCAATGCTACGATGCCTACCACTTGCTTTCAAGCCTCCCAAATTGCCATGTCAAACCTCTAACCCACCATGTCCTAGCAAACCGTTGATTGGCTATGTTACCGCTTTGCTCAGCCCCTCTTATAGCAGTGCTAGTTGCAGGTGAAGATTGGAGGCCGCTCCTTGTTGGAACATTATTTACTTGTTGGGATATCATTATATTGCCATGTTATCTTAATGCATCTATATACTTGGTAAAGGGTGGAAGGCTCGGCCTCTCGCCTAGTGTTTTGTTCCACTCTTGCCGCCCTAGTTTTCCGTCATATCGGTGTTATGTTCCCGGATTTTGCGTTCCTTACGCGATTGGGTTATAATGGGAACCCCTTGATAGTTCGTCTTGATTAAAGCTTTTCCAGCAATGCCCAACCTTGGTTTTACCATTTGCCACCTAGCCTCTTTTTCCCTTGGGTTTCCGGAGCCCGAGGGTCATCTTATTTTAAACCCCTCCCCCGGGCCAGTGCTCCTCTGAGTGTTGGTCCACCTGTCAGCTGCCGGTGGCCACCAGGGGCAACTCTGGGCTGGCCTACCCGTACCTAGGACAATCTGAGTGTGCCCTGAGAAAGAGATATGTGCAGCTCCTATCGGGATTTTTTGGCACATTCGGGCGGTGTTGCTAGATTAGTTTAAACCTGTCGAAGTGTCTTGAAGAACCGAGGTACCGAGTCTGATCGGAACGTCTCGGGAGGAAGTCTATTCCTTCGTTGACCGTGAGAGCTTGTCATGGGCTAAGTTGGGACTCCCCTGCAGGGATTTGAACTTTCGAAAGCCGTGCCCGCGGTTATGGGCAGATGGGAATTTGTTAATGTCCAGTTGTAGATAACTTGAACCTTAACTTAATTAAAATGAATCAACTGAGTGTGTTACCGTGATGGCCTCTTCTCGGCGGAGTCCGGGAAGTGGACACGGTGTTGGAGTAATGCTTGCGCAGGTTGCTCTCTAGTTTCTCGCTCGCACTTTGCCTCCTCTTCTCGCTCTCTTTTGCGAACAGGATAGCCACCATATTTTGCTAGTCGCTTGCTGCAGCTCCACATATTTACCTTGCCTTACCTGTAAGCTTAAATAGTCTTGATCGCGAGGGTGCGAGATTGCTGAGTCCCTGTGGCTCACAGATTACTATTACACCAGATGCAGGGCCTGATGATTCCGCTCCAGGTGACGCGCTTGAGCTCAAGTGGGAGTTCGACGAGGACTCTCAACGATACTATGTTTCCTTTCCTGATGATCAGTAGTGGTGCCCAGTTGGGGGTGATCGGGACCGTGTCGCATGTTGGGTTATCTTTTATTTTGGCGCCGTAGTCGGGCCATGAGTGTTTGGATGATGTAATGTTATTTGTGTACTTGATTGACGTGGCGAGTGTAAGCCAACTATGTTATCTCCCCTTTTATTATCTATATTACATGGGATGTTGTGAAGATTGCCTAACTTGCGACATATGCCTTCAATGCGATTATGCCTCTAAGTCGTGCCTCGACACGTGGGAGCTATAGTGTCACTAGTATGCCTCTACTTGACTTGCTCGTTGATCGAAGATGGTTATGTTTCCTAGCCATAGACATGAGTTGTCATTTGATTAACGGGATCACATTATTAGGAGAATGATGTGATTGACTTGACCCATTCCATTAGCTTAGCACTTGATCGTTTAGTTTGTTGCTATTGATTTCTTCATAACTTATACATGTTCCTATAACTATGAGATTATGCAACTCTCGTTTACCGGAGGAACACTTTGTGTGCTACCAAATGTCACAACGTAACTGGGTGATTATAAAGGTGCTCTACAGGTGTCTCCGAAGGTACTTGTTGGGTTGGCGTATTTCGAGATTAGGATTTGTCACTCCGATTGTCGGAGAGGTATCTCTGGGCCCTCTCGGTAATGCACATCACTTAAGCCTTGTAAGTATTGCAACTAATAAGTTAGTTGTGGGATGATGTATTACGGAACGAGTAAAAGAGACTTGCCGGTAACGAAATTGAACTAGGTATTGAGATACCGAAGATCGAATCTCGGGCAAGTAACATACCGATGACAAAGGGAATAACGTATGTTGTTATGCGGTCTGACCGATAAAGATCTTTGTAGAATATGTGGGAGCCAATATGAGCATCCAGGTTCCGCTATTGGTTATTGACCGGAGACGTGTCTCGGTCATGTCTACATAGTTATCGAACCCGTAGGGTCCGCACGCTTAAGGTTTCGATGACAGTTATATTATGAGTTTATGAGTTTTGGTGTACCGAAGGAGTTCGGAGTCCCGGATGAGATCGGGGACATGACGAGGAGTCTCGAAATGGTCGAGACGTAAAGATCGATATATTGGACGACTATATTCGGACATCGGAAAGGTTCCGAGTGATTCGGGTATTTTCGGAGTACCGGAGAGTTACGGGAATTCGCCGGGGAGTATATGGGCCTTATTGGGCCATGCGGGAATAGAGGAGAGAGGCCAAAAGCAAGGAGGCGCCCCTACCCCCCCCCCCTCTGGTCCGAATTGGACAAGGGGTGCAGCCCACTTTTCCTTGTTCCTCTCCCCCTCTTTCCTTCTCTCCTACTCCAACAAGGGAAGGAGGAGTCCTACTCCCGGTGGGAGTAGGACTCCCCCCTTGGCGCGCCCTCCTCCTAGGCCGGCCGCCTCCCTTCCTTGATCCTTTATATACGGGGGCAGGGGGCACCCCAGAGACACAACAGTTGATCATTGATCTTTTAGCCGTGTGTGGTGCTCCCCTCCACCATAATCCTCGATAATATTGTAGCGGTGCTTAGGCGAAGCCCTGCGACGGTAGAACATCAAGATCGTCACCACGCCGTCGTGCTGACGGAACTCTTCCCCGACATTCTGCTGGATTGGAGTCCGGGGATCGTCATCGAGCTGAACGTATGCTAGAACTCGGAGGTGTCATAGTTTCGGTGCTTGATCGGTCGGGCCGTGAAGACGTACGACTACATCAACCGCGTTGTGCTAACGCTTCCGCTTTCGGTCTACGAGGGTACATAGACAACACTCTCCTCTCTCGTTGCTATGCATCACCATGATCTGGCGTGTGCGTAGGAAAATTTTGAAATTACTACGTTCCCCAACACTCCCTCCATTCCAAAATATTGTGTGCCTGCGCTTCCCGAGGTCCAACTTTGACCATAAATTTAACCAACGAGACCAACTGCGGCAGGAGAAAAAATTATATAATTGAAAACTTCTTTCGAATATGAATTCACTGATATAATTTTTGCTCCCGCCGCAATCGGTCTTGATAGTTAAATTTATGGTCAAAGTTGAAGCACAAGGATAGGGGAAGCACTACATTGTGGAATGGAGGGGGTACTAAATTGTGTGACTTTATCAATACCAACAATAATGATTTTATTAGCACTTCGATTGCTCCTCTTACCAATGCTGAATCTTGTGAAAGTAATACTGCTTTGCTGAATCTTGTCATGAAAGATTCGCTTTCTGGCCTTCCTAGTGAAGATGCCGCTACCCATCTAAACAACTTTGTTGATTTGTGTGATATGCAAAATAAGAAAGATGTGGATAATGATATTGTTAAACTTAAGCTATTTCCGTTTTCGCTTAGAGATCGTGCTAAAGCATGGTTTTCGTCTTTGCCTAAAAATAGTATTGATTCATGGAATAAGTGCAAAGATGCTTTTATCTCTAAGTATTTTCCTCCCGCTAAGATCATCTCTCTTAGAAACAATATTATGAATTTTAAGCAACTTGATCATGAACATGTTGCACAATCTCGGGAGAGGATGAAATTAATGATACGTAATTGCCCTACACATGGTTTGAATTTATGGATGATTATACAGAATTTTTATGCCGGATTGAATTTTGCTTCTAGAAACCTTTTAGATTCGGCCGCGGGAGGCACTTTTATGGAAATCACTTTAGGAGAAGCTACCAAACTCCTAGATAATATTATGGTTAATTATTCTCAATAGCACACTGAAAGATCTACTAGTAAAAAGGTGCATGCAATTGAAGAGATTAATGTTTTGAGTGGAAAGATGGTGTGACGCCCCCGATTCAATCGTACACTAATCATACACGCAAATGTGTACGATCAAGATCAGGGACTCACGGGAAGATATCACAACACAACTCTACAAATAAAATAAGTCATACAAGCATCATATTACAAGCCAGGGGCCTCGAGGGCTTGAATACAAGAGCTCGATCATAGACGAGTCAGCAGAAGCAATAATATCTGAGTACAGACATAAGTTAAACAAGTTGCCTTAAGAAGGCTAGCACAAACTGGGATACAGATCGAAAGAGGCGCAGGCCTCCTGCCTGGGATCCTCCTAAACTACTCCTGGTCTTCGTCAGCGGGCTGCACGTAGTAGTAGGCACCTCCCAGGTAGTAGTAGTCGTCATCGATAGTGGCGTCTGGCTCCTGGACTCCAACGTCTGTTCGCATCAATCGGGTATAGGAAAGGGGAAAAGGGGGAGCAAAGCAACCATGAGTACTCATCCAAAGTACTCGCAAGCAAGGAGCTACACTACATATGTATGCATTGGTATCAAATGAAAAAGGGGTAACATATGTGGACTGAACTGTAGAATGCCGGATTAAGAGGGGGATATCTAGTCCTATGAAAGACTACGCTTCTGGTAACCTCCATTTTGCAGCAGAAGAAGAGAGTAGATGGTAAGTTCACCAAGTAACATCGCATAGCATAATCCTAACCGATGATCCTCCCCTCGTCGCCCTGTGAGACAGTGATCACCGGTTGTATCTGGCACTTGGAAGGGTGTGTTTTATTAAGTATCCGGTTCTAGTTGTCATAAGGTAAAAGTACAACTCCAAGTCGTCCTGTTACCGTAGATCACGGCTATTCGAATAGATTAACTTCCCTGTAGGGATGCACCACATTTCCCAACACGCTCGATCCCCTTTGTCCGGACACACCTTCCTGGGTCATGCCCGGCCTCGGAAGATCAACACGTCGCAGCCCTACCTATGCACAACAGAGAGGTCAGCACGCCGGTCTAAATCCTATGGCGCAGGGGTCTCGGCCCATCGCCCATTGCACACCTGCATGTTGCGTACGCGGCCGGTGAGCAGACCTAGCCTCCCTTATACAAGAGCAGGTGTTCCAGTCCAACCCGGCGCGCGCCGCTCAGTCGCTGATGTCACGAAGGCTTCGGCTGATACCACGACATCGAGTGCCCATAACTGTCCCCGCGTAGTTGGTTAGTGCGTATAGGCCAGTAGCCAGACTCAGATCAAATACCAAGATCTCGTTAAGTGTGTTATCTTGAAGTAACCGCGAACGCCGACCAGGGCCAAGCCCACCTCTCTCCTAGGTGGTCTCAACCTGCCCTGTCGCTCCGCCACAAAGTAACAGTCGGGGGCCGTCAGGAACCCAGGCCCACCTCTACCGGGATGGAGCCACCTGTCCTTTCAGCCCCCTCATCAGAATCACTTGCGGGTACTCAACGAGCTGACCTGACTTTAGTCACCACCTGCGTCATGTATATAAAGTATATAGTATATACCCGTGATCACCTCCCGGAGTGATCACGGCCCAGTAATATAGCATGGCAGACGGACAAGAGTGTAGGGCCACTGATGGAACACTAGCATCCTATACTAAACATTAGGATAGCAGGTACAGGTATCAACAATTGTAGCAACAATGACAGGCTATACATCAGGATAGGATTAACGGAAAACAGTAACATGTTACACTACTCTAATGCAAGCAGTGTAAAGAAGAGTAGGCGATATCTGGTGATCAAGGGGGGGGGGCTTGCCTGGTTGCTCTGGCAAGAAGGAGGGGTCATCTTTGATGTAGTCGAACACACGGACATCGGCAGCGGTCTCGGAGTCTACCGGAAAGGAGTAACGGAGGAGGAACACAATAAATAACAGAGCAATCAAATGTAACACAAAGCAAGACGCGGCAATATGTTGTGCTAGGGGTGACCTAACGTAGGGATAGGCGATACCGGCGAAGGGGGGAAACATCCGGAAAAGTATTATTGGTGTTTCGCGTTTTCGGGCAGATGAACCGGAGGGGGAAAGTTGTGTGTTCGCTATGCTAGGGATGTGTGACGGACGAACGGACTGCGTAGCCGGATTCGTCTCGTCGTTCTGAGCAACTTTCATGTACAAAGTATTTTCATCCGAGTTACGGATTATTTTCTATAAATTTCTAAAATTTTATTTTTTTAGAATATATTAATTCGAATTTGAAAAAAGAATTGGCTAGGTGCACACAGCAGCAGCTTAGTTTCAGTGGCTTACAAGTGGGGTCCAATGGTTGGGTTGACCAGTCAACAATGATTGTGGCCCACATGTCATAAACTACACCTAATAATAGAAATAGGTCTACTCAATTAACTAAACTAATTAAGTACAAGGGCCCACTTGGCATATGATAGTTTAGATTAATCTAACCTACTACTAATTAAATGGACCGGCCATTAGTCTAGCCGTGCCTCACGGCTGGGCATGCGTAGCCACGGCCTGAAGCACACAAGGCATCCAGGAAGAGCCACACGAGAGACGCGCGACCTGTGGGCACGGCGTGCACACGGGGCATGCGCGGGAGGGCGCAGGGCACGCCCGTGGTGGCCAAGGTGCGCGGCACAGGCAGGGCCTTGCGGCAGGGAGCAGAGCACCAACAGGTTGAGCAGCAGGGCAACAACAAAAGAGCAGCAACAGCGAGCAAGCAGAGCAGCGCAGTAGCGACGGCGCGGGGCAGCGCGGGCACGAGCGGGGGCGCAGCGGTGGCACTAGCGGCGGGGCGCACAGCAAGGAAATGGGAATAGCAGAAGTAGGGGGCGTGGGCACGTACTGAACTGAGCTTACAGGAAGCATCGGCCATGGCGGACGAGCACGGGACAACCCAATCGGCGGTGAAATCGAACGGAAAAGTAGGGGGACGAGGAGAGGCGCTCACAGCGGAGGTCGTAGGCGAGCTCTACGAGGCCGGGGTGGACCGGAGTGACGGATCGACGGTGAGGTCGTGGCAGCCGAGCACGGAGAAGACGACGATGGCGTTGGCAACCCAGTACCTCGGCTTGAGGCGACGCCCGGGACCGATTAAGTCGAGCGCGGTGGAGCTCCTAGACGCCCTCCCGCACGCCGGAGACGCCGGTGGCCGTGACAACGACGATGGGGCAGCGGTCACTGTGGGATCTCACGAGCTCGATTCGGTCCAGAGAGGAAGGGGAACGATGGGGATAGAGGAGAGAACGATCGAGGCGGGGGTTAGGGTTCCGGAGGGGCGAGGGGAAACTTGTAGGCGCCGGGGGAATGCGGGATGGCCGCCACGCACGACCATGGCCGGGGAATGGCCGCCATGGCACCCCCGTCTCCTGTAGCGAGAGGAAGAGGACAGGTGGGGGTGGGCTGGGCCTATTTTTGCTAAATGGGCCAGGGGTCCAGTAGTTTAGGTCCCCTTTTCTTTTTACTACTATTTTTCCAATTTCTTTTCTGTTTAATTATTTAGCTACTGTTTTGTACTAATCCTAGAACCAAATGGCTTTTGTAAAATGTGGAGCTTTGACATATAAATACATACTATACATTATTTAGCACCGCCACAATAAGTTTGAGCAACTAAATAAAATAGTTTAATATTTTATTTATTGTAAAGGCATTCAACTAATTGTTTTTCTACTGTTTAAATCACTTTAGTGCTTTTAATCTTTTTAGTAAAGTGTGGTTCCTTCACCAATATTTAATATGGATTACTTGGCTCACCCCGAACATTTTAGTTTTAATATTTGAAAACTTTTATTGTTTGCTTGATTTTGAATTTGAATTTGAACCATTTTCGAACTAACGCGAGATTAGCCATAATAATTGAGGTGACGTGGCATCATTAGCGTAGGTTCACGGTAGCCTAATTATCCGGGCATCACAGATGGATGAACTTATGAAATTGTTTGCTAATAAGAGTGCTCCTACTGATCCTAATGATATGCCTTTGTCTACTTTGATTGAGAATAATAATGAATCTATGGATGTGAATTTTGTTGGTAGGAGTAATTTTGGTAACAACGCGTATAGAGGTAATTTCAATCCTAGGCCGTTTCCTAGTAAGTCCTCTAATAATTATGGTAATTTCTACAACAATTCTTATAGAAATTATAATAAGATGCCCTCTGATTTTCAATCTAGTATTAAAGAATTTATTACTTCGCAAATGAGTTTCAATGCTTTGATTGAAGAAAAAATGCTTAAGATTGATGAATTGGCTAGGAACGTTGATAGAATTTCTCTTGATGTTGATTCTTTGAAACTTAGATCTATTCCACCTAAGTATGGTATCAATGAGTCTCTCAAATCCATGATAATTTCCATTGATGAGTGCAAATAAAGAACCGCTAGGATGCGTGCTAAGAAAGATTGCTTTGTGAAAGCGTGTTCTTCTAGTTTTCATGATAATAAGGATGAAGATCTAAAAGTTATTGATGTGTCCCCTATTAAATATTTGTTTTGCAATATGAATCTTGGTAATGATGGGACTGAAGATGAGCCACCTTTACCTAGAAGGCGTTCCAAAAATTCAGAGTTTTTAGATCTTGATGCAAAAGTTGTTAAAAGTGGGATTGAAGAGGTAAAAACTTTAGATATCAATGAACCCACTATTTTGGATTTCAAGGAATTTAATTATGATAATTGCTCTTTGATAAATTGTATTTCCTTGTTGCAATCTGTGCTAAATTCTCCTCATGCTTATAGTCAAAATAAAGCTTTTACTAAACATATCGTTGATGCTTTGATGCAATCTTATGAAGAAAAACTTGAGTTGGAAGTTTCTATCCCTAGAAAACTTTATGATGCGTGGGAACCTACAATTAAAATTAAAATTAAAGATCATGAGTGCTATGCTTTGTGTGATTTGGGTGCTAGTGTTTCCATGATTTCGAAAACTTTATGTGATTTGCTAGGATTCCGTGATTTTGATGATTGTTCTTTAAACTTGCACCTTGCGGATTCAACTATTAAAAAACCTATGGGAAGAATTAATGATGTTCTTATTGTTGCAAATAGGAACTATGTGCCCGTAGATTTCATTTTTCTTGATATAAATTGCAATCCTTCATGTCCTATTATTCTTGGTAGACCTTTCCACAGAACGATTGGTGCAATTATTGATATGAAGGAAGGGAATATTAGATTCTAATTTCCATTAAGGAAAGGCATGGAACACTTCCCTAGAAAGAAAATTAAATTACCATATGAATCTATTATGAGAGCCACTTATGGATTGCCTACCAAAGATGGCAATATCTAGATCTATCCTTACTTTTATGCCTAGCTAGGGGCGTTAAACGATAGCACTTGTTGGGAGGCAACCCAATTTTATTTTTATTCCTTGTTTTTTGTTATTGTTTAGTAATAAATAATTTATCTATCCTCTGTTTTGGTTGTGTTTTTTGTGTTTAATTAGTGTTTGTGCCAAGTAGAACCGTTGGCAAGACTTGGGGAAAGTCTTTTTGATCTTGCTGTGAAAAATAGAAACTTTAGCGCTCACGAGAATTGCTGCCATTTTTATTTGGAGAGTCCAATTTAGTTAATTCTTTTTGCATATGACCAATAGATAAATTCCTCACGTCGAGAAATTTATTTTAGAATTTTTGGGGTTCTAGAAGTTTGCGTTAGCTACAGATTACTACAGACTGTTCTGTTTTTGACAGATTCTATTTTTCGTGTGTTGTTTGCTTATTTTGATGAATCTATGGCTAGTAAAAGAGTTTATAAACCATAGAGAAGTTGGAATACAGTAGGTTTAACACCAATATAAATCAATAATGAGTTCATTACAGTGCCTTGAAGTGGTGTTTTGTTTTCTTTCGCTAACGGCGCTCACGAGATTTTCTTTTTGAGTTTTGTGTTATGAAGTTTTCAAGTTTTGGGTAAAGATTTAATGGATTATGGAACAAGGAGTGGCAAGAGCCTAAGCTTGGGGATGCCCATGGAACCCCAAGATAAAATTCAAGGACACCAAAAAGCCTAAGCTTGGGGATGCCCCGGAAGGCATCCCCTCTTTCGTCTTCGTCTATCGGTAACTTTACTTGGAGTTATATTTTTATTCACCACATGATATGCGTTTTGCTTGGAGCATCTTGTATGATTTGAGTCTTTGCTTTCTAGTCTACCACAATCATCCTTGATGTACACACCTTTTGAGAGAGACTCACATGATTTCAAATTTATTAGAATACTCTATGTGCTTCACTTATATCTTTTGAGCTATATAGTTTTTGCTCCAGTGCTTCACTTATATATTTTAGAGCACGGCGGTGGTTTTATTTTATAGAAATAATTGATCTCTCATGCTTCACTTATATTATTTTGAGAGTCCTTTAGAACAACATGGAAATTTGCTTTTAGTAATAATATAAAAACTTTCATAGAAAATGCATTGAATACTATGAGAAGTTTGATACTTGATAATTGTTTTGAGATATGGAGATGATGATATTAGAGTCATGCCAGTTGAGTAGTTGTGAATTTGAGGAATACTTGTGTTGAAGTTTGTGATTCCCGTAGCATGCGCGTATGATGAACCGTTATGTGATGAAGTCGGAGCATGATTTATTTATTGATTGTCTTCCTTATGAGTGGCGGTCGGGGACGAGCGATGGTCTTTTCCTACCAATCTATCCCCTTAGGAGCATGCGCATAATACTTTGCTTTGATAACTTGTAGATTTTTGCAATAAGTATGTGAGTTCTTTATGACTAATATTGAGTCCATGGATTATACGCACTCTCATCCTTCCACCATTGCTAGCCTCTCTAATACCGCGCACTTTTAGCCGGTATCATAAACCCGCCATATACCTTCCTCAAAACAGCCACCATACCTACCTATTATGGCATTTCCATAGCCATTCCGAGATATATTGCCATGCAACTTTCCACCGTTCCGTTATTATGACACGCTTCATCATTGTCATATTGCTTGCATGATCATGTAGTTGACATCGTATTTGTGGCAAAGCCACCATTCATAATTCTTCATACATGTCACTCATGCATCATTGCACATCCCAGCACACCGCCGGAGGCATTCACATAGAGTCATATTTTGTTCTAAGTATCGAGTTGTAATTCTTGTGTTGTAAGTAAATAAAGTGTGATGATCATCATTATTAGAGCATTGTCCCAAGTGTGGAAAGGATGATGGAGACTATGATTCCCCCACAAGTCGGGATGAGACTCCGGACAAAAAATAAAAAAAAAGGAAAAGAGGCCAAAAAGAAAAAATAAGAAAGAAGGCCCAAATAAATAAATAAAACAAGAAAATGAGAGAAAAAGAGAGACGGGACAATGCTACTATCCTTTTTCCACACTTGTGCTTCAAAGTAGCACCATGATCTTCATGATAAAGAGTCTCCTATGATATCACTTTCATATACTAGTGGGAATTTTTTATTATAGAACTTGTCTTGTATATTCCAATGATGGGCTTCCTCAAAATGCCCTAGGTCTTCATGAGCAAGCAAGTTGGATGCACACCCACTTAGTTTCTTTTGTTGAGCTTTCATACACTTATAGCTCTAGTGCATCCGTTGCATGGCAATCCCTACTCACTCACATTGATATCTATTACTGGGCATCTCCATAGCCCGTTGATACGCCTAGTTGATGTGAGACTATCTTCTCCTTTTTGTCTTCTCCAAAACCACCACTCTATTCCACCATAGTGCTATATCCATGGCTCACGCTCATGTATTGCGTGAAGATTGAAAAAGTTTGAGAACATAAAAAGTATGAAACAATTGCTTGGCTTGTCATCGGGGTTGTGCATGATTTAAATATTTTGTGTGGTGAAGATAGAGCATAGCCAGACTATATGATTTTGTAGGGATAACTTTCTTTGGCCATGTTATTTTGAGAAGACATAATTGCTTAGTTAGTATGCTTGAAGTATTATTATTTTTATGTCAATATTAAACTCTTATCTTAAATCTTTCGGATCTGAACATTCATGCCACAATAAAGAAAAATTACATTGAGAAATATGTTAGAAAGCATTCCACATCAAAAATTCTTCCTTTATCATTTACCTACTCGAGGATGAGCAGGAATTAAGCTAGGGGATGCTTGATACGTCTCCAACGTATCTATAATTTTTTATTGCTCCATGCTATTATATTATCTATTTTGGATGTCAATGGGACTTATTTTACACTTCTATATCATTTTTGGGACTAACCTACTAACCGGAGGCCCAGCCCAAATTGTTGTTTTTTGCCTATTTTAGGGTTTCGCCGAAAAGGAATATCAAACGGAGTCCAAACGGAATGAAACCCTCGGGTACGTGATTTTCTCAACAAACGTGATCCAGGAGACTTGGAGTGGGCGTCAAGAAACAGCCGAGGAAGCCACAAGGCAGGGGGCGCGCCCTCCACCCTCGGGGGCCCCTCGTTGCTCCACCGACGTACTTCTTCCTCCTATATATATATATATATATATCCACGTACCCCCCCCCCCAAACATCTAGGAGCACCACGAAAACCTAATTCCACCGCTGCAACCTTCTGTACCCGAGAGATCCCATCTTGGGGCCTTTTCCGGAGCTCCGCCGGAGGGGGCATTGATCACGGAGGGCCTCTACATCAACTCCATGGCCTCTCCGGTGATGTGTGAGTAGTTTACGTCAGACCTTCAGGTCCATAGTTATTAGCTAGATGGCTTCTTCTCTCTCTTTGGATCTCAATACAAAGTTCTCCTCGATCTTCTTGGAGATCTATTCGATGTAATCTTCTTTTGCGGTGTGTTTGTCGAGATCCGATGAATTGTGGGTTTATGATCCAGATTATCTATGAACAATATTTGATTCTTCTCTGAATTCTTTTATGTATGATTGGTTTATCTTTGCAAGTCTCTTGGAATTATCAGTTTGGTTTGGCCTACTAGATTGATCTTTCTTGCAATAGGAGAAGTGCTTAGCTTTGGGTTCAATCTTGTGGTGCTCGATCCCAGCGACAGTAGGGGAAGCGACACGTATTGTATTGTTGCCATCGAGGATAAAAAGATGGGGTTTATATCATATTGCATGAGTTTATCCCTCTACATCATGTCATCTTACTTAAAGCATTACTCTGTTCTTATGAACTTAATACTCTAGATGCATGCTGGATAGCGGTCGATGTGTGGAGTAATAGTAGTAGATGCAAAATCGTTTCGGTCTACTTTTCACGGACATGATGCCTATATACATGATCATACCTAGATATTCTCATAACTATGCTCAATTCTATCAATTGCTCGACAGTAATTCGTTTACCCACCGTAATACGTATGCTCTTGAGAGAAGCCACTAGTGAAACCTATGGACCCTGGGTCTATCTTCCATCATATTAATCTTCCAACACTTAGTTATTTCTATTGCTGTTTATTTTACTTTGCATCTTTATTTCTCTTTATCATAAAAATACCAAAAATATCATCTTATCATATCTATCAGATATCACTCTCGTAAGTGACCGTGAAGGGATTGACAACCCCTTTATCATGTTGGTTTCGAGGTTCTTATTTGTTTGTGTAGGTGCGTGGGACTTGAGTGTGATCTCCTACTGGATTGATACCTTGGTTCTCAAAAACTGAGGGAAATACTTACGCTACTTTGCTGCATCACCCTTTCCTCTTCAAGGGAAAACCAACGCAGTGCTCAAGAGGTAGCACCATCATGTACGGATGAGGCCGCAGCGTCCCCAGACCAGTTGCCTGAACGAGCCTTGCGGCGGAGGCCTGCCCTGGCCTCTGGTATCTCTTTCTTCTTGCCCTTCTTGTCAGGTGCCTTATAAGGCACCACAACCAACAGCTGCTCCAGCTGCTCTGATCAGGGCTCTTCGGGCAGCGGCGCTGGGCCATTGATCTTCTCAGCCTTAGCGATATGCAAACCCTAGATTATTGTGATGGTAGCCCGGTCAATCGCATGCAAATTGGATTTGGATAGAAGGGTACATTCTTTCTAATATTTTAGATAGAAGAAATGTTTCTTCTATCTAAAATATTCCAGCCGTACAAAATCCGCATAGAGGTTTAGATCGAATCGTATGTGGTGTGAATATCCGAACACACGTTGAAGATGAATGTTGCTCACCACCTTTGGGGGGTTCGCGACGTCAAGGCCGATGTCCTTCCCCTCGACCGGACACTTCTCCTGAGGCTTGGCTAACCCCATATTTTATCATGGGTTGTGCCAAAGAGGTGTTGCACGGTGGTCGGGTCCTTGGGCTCGTGCTCCCACATTGGCTTGGCCCTCTCTTGGCAAGGGAGGATCCGGCGGTTGAGCATGATCTGGACCACGTCAACTAGCTTCACGCCAGTCTCCATTATGCTAACGACGCGCTTCTGCAGTGCCTTCACATGGGCAACGCACCCCCAGTCCGGACTCTTGGTGGTCCACGAAGCTAGTCTGGTAGGGGTGCGGACCTGAATGCGGGAACCGCTCCCCAGGCACTAGTAGAAAACAGGGCTTTGGTCCAGGCCGGGTCAGCCCATTAGTCCCGGTTCAGTCTAGAACCGGGACCAATGTGGGCATTGGTCCCGGTTCGTGAGCCCAGGGGGGCGGCCGGGCCACGTGGGCCATTGGTCCCGGTTCATCTGGACCTTTTGGTCCCGGTTGGTGGGATGAACCGGGACCAATGGGCCTCGCTCCTGGCCCACCACCATTGGTCCCGGTTGGTGGCTTGAACCGGGACCAAAGGCTCCCCTTTAGTCCCGGCTCATGTCACCAACCGGGACCAATGAGGTGCCTATATATACCCCCTCGCGCAAGAGCAGAGCACACTGCTCTGTTTTTTCTGGCCGAGGGGGAGAGGGCTTTGTGGTGCTCTAGCTCACCTCCTATGCACATGAGGTGTTCGATGGAATGCCCGAGCCACACTACTTAAGCTTTCTCCTCTCGAAGCTCGACCTCCAAGCTCCATTTTCCTCGAGATTTGTCTAGATTTAGCGGTCCGTCACGCCCCATCCCCGTCTTCACCGCCGTCGATCACCCGCGCCGATCTCATCACCGACACCACCGTGGTGAGCCTCTTGTTCTTATCTTCTTTCTGAAAGGAAAAATATTCTTACTTGTATGTTTAGATAGATACTTGTATCATTTTCTTACATTTATTATTGCATCTTATATAGTGCGATGGTTTTGGTATCCGCCCCCGTCGGCCCTCGTCCTGTCTATGATTCGGATGTGGTATGTATATTATCTTTATAATTATTGGTTCATTTATTGTTTATGAAAATTATGCCGACCAACGTGACATAGATTTTATTTATCTAGGATGTATGTGAATCGGAATGCCAACCGACCCTATTGTCGAGAGGTTAAATTTAGTTGAAGAAGAAAACAATTTGTTGAAGGAAAAAATAAAAAAAAATTGAGGAGGAGAAGATGATATTGGAGTTGCATGTTGCGGATGTCGTCGATGATCATAAGATCAAGATGGATGCAATGCGCTTGAAGATTAGAAAGATTAGAAAATATGCCATTCATACCGAGGCTTGGTATCATTATGCCGTTGAATCAATTGTTACCTTGGTTGCGATTATGATCGGATTTGTTTTCGCATTGAAATGTTTTACATAGTTTCAATGTATGGTTTAATTAATTAGATGCTCTGGAGAGCTATATGTTGTTAGATGAGAACTATGTATGCACTTTGGTTTTAATGTGATGATGAACTTCTATTAATTTGGACACTTAATTATATATAATGCACGCAGATGAACCGGCAATGGATGTACGGTGACAGACACACCCGCGAGTACATTAAGGGCGTGCATGAGTTTCTCGATGCAGCTGAGGCAAACAAGCAGAATGGTTTTATGTGTTGTCCATGCACTGAATGTGGGAATACGATGTCTTACTCTAACCGGAAAATCCTTCACTCCCACCTGCTTTACAAGGGTTTCATGCCACACTATAATGTTTGGACGAGGCACGGAGAAATAGGGTTTATGATGGAAGACGGCGAAGAAGAAGACTACGATGACAACTATGTGCCCCCTGAATACGGTGATGCTGCAACGGGGGGAGCTGGTGAAGATCAAGAGGAACCAGACGATGTGCCCAATGATGCTGCAACGGGTGAAGCTGCTGAAGATCAAGAGGAACCAGACGATGTGCCCGATGATGATGATCTCCGCCGGGTCATTGTCGATGCAAGGACGCAATGCATTAGTCAAAAGGAGAAGCTGAAGTTCGATCGCATGTTAGAGGATCACAAAAAGGGTTATACCCCAATTGCGAAGATGGCAACACAAAGCTCGGTACCGTACTGGAATTGCTGCAGTGAAGGCAGAGAATGCTGTGGCTGACAAAGGATTTGAGAAGCTACTGAAAATATTGAAGAAGAAGCTTCCAAAGGATAACGAATTGCCCGACAGTACATACACAGCAAAGAAGGTCGTATGCCCTCTAGGATTGGAGGTGGAGAAGATACATGCATGCCCTAATGACTGCATCCTCTACCGCGGTGCATACAAGGATCTGAACGCATGCCCGGTATGCGGTGCATTGCGGTATAAGATCAGACGAGATGACCCTGGTGATGTTGACGGCGAGCCCCCCAGGAAGAGGGTTCCTGCGAAGGTGATGTGGTATGCTCCTATAATACCACGGTTGAAACGTCTGTTCAAAAACGAAGAGCATGCCAAGTTGATGCGATGGCACAGTGAGAACCGAAAGAAAGATGGGAAGTTGAGAGCACCCGCTGACGGGTCGCAGTGGAGAAAAATCGAGAGAAAGTACTGGGATGAGTTTGCAAAGGACCCAAGGAATGTATGGTTTGCTTTAAGCGCGGATGGCATTAATCCTTTCGGGGAGCAGAGCAGCAATCACAGCACCTGGCCCGTGACTCTATGTATGTATAACCTTCCTCCTTGGATGTGCATGAAGTGGAAGTTCATTATGATGCCAGTTCTCATCCAAGGCCCTAAGCAACCCGGCAACGAAATTGATGTGTACCTAAGGCCATTAGTTTAAGAACTTTTACAGTTGTGGAATGAAAACGGTGTACGTACGTGGGATGAGCACAGACAGAAGGAATTTAACCTTAAGGCGTTGCTGTTCGTGACCATCAACGATTGGCCCGCTCTCAGTAACCTTTCAGGACAGACAAACAAAGGATACCACGCATGCACGCACTGTTTAGATGACACTGAAAGTATATACCTGGACAAATGCAGGAAGAATGTGTACCTGGGCCATCGTCGATTTCTTCCAACCAACCATCAATGTCGAAAGAAAGGCAAGCATTTCAAAGGCGAGGCAGATCACCGGAAGAAGCCCGCCATGCGCAGCGGTGATCACGTGCTTGCTATGGTTAATGATTTACAGTACGTAATCTTTGGAAAGGGTCCCGGTGGACTAGCTGTTCCGAATGACGCTGAGGGACACGCACCCATGTGGAAGAAGAAATCTATATTTTGGGACCTACCCTACTGGAAAGACCTAGAGGTCCGCTCCTCAATCGACGTGATGCATGTGACGAAGAACCTTTGCATGAACCTGCTAGGCTTCTTGGGCGTGTATGGGAAGACAAAAGATACACCTGAGGCACGGGAGGACCTGCAACGTTTGCACGAAAAAGACGGCATGCCTCCGAAGCAGTATAAAGGTCCTGCCAGCTACGCTCTTACGAAAGAAGAGAAAGAAATCTTCTTTGAATGCCTGCTCAGTATGAAGGTCACGACTGGCTTCTCGTCGAATATAAAGGGAATAATAAATATGCCAGAGAAAAAGTTTCAGAACCTAAAGTCTCATGACTGCCACGTGATTATGACGCAACTGCTTCCGGTTGCATTGAGAGGGCTTCTACCGGAAAACGTCCGATTAGCCATTGTGAAGCTATGTGCATTCCTCAATGCAATCTCTCAGAAGGTGATCGATCCAGAAATCGTACCAAGGCTAAGGAGTGATGTGGCGCAATGTCTTGTCAGTTTCGAGCTGGTGTTCCCACCATCCTTCTTCAATATCATGACGCACGTCCTAGTTCATCTAGTCGACGAGATTGTCATCCTGGGGCCCGTATTTCTACACAATATGTTCCCCTTTGAGAGGTTCATGGGAGTCCTAAAGAAATATGTCCGTAATCGTGCTAGGCCAGAAGGAAGCATCTCCATGGGCCATCAAACAGAGGATGTTATCGGGTTTTGTGTTGACTTCATTCCTGGCCTTAACAAGATAGGTCTCCCTAAATCGCGGTATGAGGGGAGACTGACTAGAAAAGGCACTCTTGGAAGAGACTCAATAATATGCAGGGACGGATATTCTTGGTCTCAAGCACACTACACAGTTCTACAGAACTCTACCTTGGTGACCCCGTATGTCGATGAACACAAGAACAGTCTGCGCTCCAAACACCTGGAGCAGTGCGACGACTGGATTACATGTGAACACATCAGGACTTTCAGCAGTTGGTTGGAAACACGTCTCAGAGGTGAAAACACTGTTTGTGATGAGTTGTACTTGTTGTCCAGGGGACCATCTTTGACTGTATTGACTTACAAAGGATACGAGATAAATGGGAATACATTTTACACGATCGCCCAAGATCAAAAGAGCAACAACCAAAACAGCGGTGTCCGCTTTGATGCAGCAACCGAGAGCGGAAAGGATACATATTATGGTTACATAGTGGACATATGGGAACTTGACTACAGACCTGATTTTAAGGTCCCTTTGTTTAAGTGCAAATGGGTCAATCTATTAGGCGGCGGGGTACAGGTAGACCCACAGTATGAAATGACAATAGTGGATCTGAAAAATCTTGGGTACACTGACGAACCGTTCGTCCTAGCCAATGATGTGGCACAGGTTATCTATGTGAAGGACATGTCTACCAAACCGAGAAAAAGAAAAGATAAGGAAGCGAATACATCATACGATGAGCCAAAGCACCACATAGTTCTTTCAGGAAAAAGGGACATCCTGGGAGTGGACGGCAAGACAGACATGTCTGAAGATTATGAAAAGTTTCATGAAATTCCTCCCTTCAATGTCAAGGCTGACCCAAGCATCCTGATAAACAATGAAGATTATCCATGGTTACGGCGCAATAAGCAAATGACACAAGCGAAGAAAAAGTGAAGACTTTCTCCCGCAACTTTGTAACACACGAACATGCTACCATTGTCCGTTTTGTACATGCACATGCTATGTGGGTGAAATTATGATACCATCCCAACTTTCAACTTTTTCAGAGTTCATTTGAAATGCTTTCATGTCTTATGGTTCGGCCCTCGTAATACCATGACCATTAGTCCCTGGCCCATGCCAACTTTCAAACCGGGACTAAAGGGTTGGTCCTCGTTGCGGGTCGAGTTTAGTCCCACCTTGCCAACCGAAGGGGGCTCACACCGGTTTATAAGCGCTTCCCTCTCTGCCTTGTTGAGCTCCTCTCAAAGTGAAAATAGATGCCCTAATAGAGAAAGTTTATAATTTTGCTAACCTAAAAGCAAACAGAATTAAAAATTAAAGCAAAAAACAAAAGAAAATAAATAATGCAAAAAACAAATCAAAAAAACAGGAAAAAACTATTTTTATAGTAAAGTTAATCACAAAATAAAATAAATAAAGCAACAAAGAAAACAAAAAAAACTAAAAAAGTGTTTTCAAATTTGAAAACTAATGGCACTAACAGAAAGTTTATAATTTTTCTAAAACTAATGGCACTAACAGAAAGTTTATAATTTTGCTAACCTAAAAGCAAACAGAATTAAAAATTAAAGCAAAAAACAAAAGAAAATAAATAATGCAAAAAACAAATCAAAAAAACAGGAAAAAACTATTTTTATAGTAAAGTTAATCACAAAATAAAATTTGAAAACTAATGGCATTAACAAAAAGTTTATAATTTTTCTAAAACTAAAAGCATAAAGAATTAAAAAATTAAAAAATAAAGCAAAAAACAAAATAAAATAAATAAAGCAACAAAAAACAAAAAAAAATGCCACCTACTGGGCCACCACGGCCTGAATACGACTAGAAACCCTACCATGGGCCAGGATTCAGGCCCGCAGCAGGCCTAGTAGGCCCACAGGCATTGCAGTGACAGATTAGGCCCGAAAGCCTGCAGTTGAGAGGAGCTCGGGAGGGTGGGCGCAGCAGCGCTTATAAACCACTCCCGAGCCCTCTCAACTAGCGAGGTGGGACTAAACTTTTGGGCGCGGGGCAGCACAAGGCCATTGGTCCCGGTTGGTGCCACCAACCGGGACCAAAGGCCGCCGCTTCCCGCCCTTTGGGCTGCTGAAAATTGGCATTTGGTCCCGGTTGGTGGCACCAACCGGGACTAAAGGTGGCATTAGTCCCGGTTGGTTTCACGAACTGGGACCAATGCTCTGGCTATATAAGCCAACACTTGTGAAATTCTCGATTCAGTTCGATCGATCTCCTCGTCCTCTCCTCCGACGACGATGCCAGGCTGCTCCTCATCCTCGTCGCCGCCGAGCCCTCCGAACCACGTCGTCACCTCCCTGAGCCTGCGCCGTCCTCATCGCCGGCATCCCTGAGCCCGCCGCCCTCGTCCCCGTCGCCGCGTGCCTCCCCGAGCCCGCCTCCTTGTCCCCGTCACCGCGTGCCGCCCCGAGGCTGTCGTCCCCGTCACCGCGTGCCGCCCTGAGCCCACCGTCCTCGTCGCCGGACTCCAGCCGTCGCCGCCCCCCTCAAAGTGAGCCCCCCTCTCGAGTGCCACTCTTGCGCCCGAGCGCCCCTTGCTCCGCCCCTGCTCCATGGTCGCTGCTGGCCCCGATGCATTGAAGAGCAGAAGGAGAGGAGAAGTAGAGGAGAGGAGAAGTGGAGCAGCAGCAACGCGCTGTCCACTTTTTTGAATTTTTTGGAATTTCTGAATTTTTTTATCCATATAGAAGGTGTTTGATGAAATGCTAGATGGCTTTGGGCATTTTTGGAATTTTTAAAAAAAATTGTGGTGAGGTACTGATGTAAGACAAAGGCGATGGAAAAATTTCAGAATTTTTGGAGAGGTTTAGAATAGGTTTTCAACAAGTTATTTGAATCCGATTCAAATTTCATTTGAATGAAATTTGAAAATTTTGAACTATGGATCAGAAGGTTTTTGGTGAAACGGATTGTGGGTACTGTCATGAAGTTGGAGTAATTTTTCTGGTTGTAAAAGAGTTAGGAAAATTTAGAATATGCTAAATATGTCAAAAATGTTTTTTTCATATGATGTTTTTTTCATATATGTATTCATTTTTTTATTTAGGTTGTTAATTAGTAGATATCGATTTTAGGTTAGTGTAGAGGAAAATGTAAAATAAGGAAAAGGAAGAAAAGAGGAAGAAGGAAGAAGAAGAAGAAGAAAAGGAAGGAGTGGAAAAAGGAAAATAAGAAGAGGAAGACTTCTTTTTTTTCTTCGATCTTCTCCTCTATTCCTTTCTTCTTCTCCTCTATTTTCTTCTTCGATCTTTTTTCCTCTTCTTACATGAGGATGGGGGGGTCGATATACCCCCTCTCTGATAACTTTGACATGAGGGGGGGTCACCAAGGGTTCGAGGGGAGAGGGTCGGAAACTATAGGGTAGAGGTTCAAGGGTCACCGAGGGTTCGAGGGGCGAGGGTCGGGAACTAGGGTAGAGGTTCGAGGGTCACCGAGGGTTTGAGGGGCGAGGGTCGGGAACTAGGGTAGAGGTTCGAGGGTTCGAGGGTCGTCGAGGGGTCGAGATGTTGCCTAGTGTCAAAGTATTAAAGATCCATGGCTTCATCATTAGACGGAAGTAACCGGGGCATGATGGTACGAAGTTGTGCAAAGTTGTTTTGGAACGGAGTTCCGGATAGAATAATTCGCCTTTTTGTATGAATTTCAGCAAAGGCCTTCCAAATAGGGATATTCGGAAGGCTCTTGCTGAACTTTGTACGAAAAAGCGAATTATCCTATCCGGGACTCCGTTCCAAAACAACTTTGTAGACTTCGTACCATCATGCGCCTGTTACTTTCCTAGTGTCAAAGTATTGAAGAAATCCATGGCTTCATCATTAGCCGGAAGTAACCAGGGCATGACGAAGTCCTCCAAAGTTATTTTGGAATGGTGTCCCGGATAGGATAATTTGCCTTTTTGTATGAATTTCAGCAAAGGCCTTCCAAATAACGATATTTGGAAGGTGTTGCTGAACTTTGTACCAAAAAGCGAATTATCTTATCTGGGACTCCGTTCCAAAATAACTTTGGAGAGCTTCGTACCATCATGCACATGTTACTTTCGCCCAATGATGAAGACATGGTTTTGTTGAATCCTTTGACACTAGGCAACCTTCCGACCCCTCGACGATCCTCTCGAACATGAGAGGAAGAACAGGATAAAAAAAGAGGAAGAAGAAGAAAAAAAGAGAGGAGAAGAAAGAATAGAGGAGAGGATCTCCTCTATTCTTTCTGCTCCTCTCTTTTTTTCTTCTTCTTCCTCTTTTTTTATCGGGAACGAGGGTCGTCGAGGGACATATAGATGTAGTGTCGTCGTTGTCGATATATACCCCCTCCCGATAGCTTCAACACGTGGGGGGGGGGGGTCGAGGCCACTAATTAATATATATGATTCCTTACTATGATTAGGTAGCTAGTTCTACATTTGGCACTAATATATCCATCTGTCATGTTTGAATAATAATTGCCATGTTGTAAATATTTGTAGAAACTATGGGCACCGCCCGAGACGAAGCAAAAGAAGCGTTGTTGAGGGACATAATCGCAGAAGGAAGTGATGTCGTCTCGTTGTTTCTCAACGACACCGATGGTCTGGAAGGAGAGGGTGAAGAAGCTGGCTATGGTGACCTAATGCAGGTGCAAGAAGAAGAACATGAGGACGGCTCCGGTGACCCAATGCCGGTGCAAGAAGGAGACCGTGATGACGGCTCCGGTGACCGAACCGAGTCCGGCCAGGTATATATATTAGTTAAGCCTGTGCTGACTAGCTGATTGATGCATTCATTGTTTTGGTATGTACACATATTAATTAAGTCTTTGTTCTTTTTTCTAGCCCTCCGGATCGAGCACAACTTCGTTAAAGAGACGAGGCCCGAAGAAAAAGTTGAGCTCGGATGAAAAGTTTGAGATCATAGCAATCGTGCCCGACGGCCAACCGATTGAACCCCTCCGGACAAAGAATGCATTTGTTGCTCAGTGCGGGGTTCTGGTTAGGGACAAGATCCTGATAAGCATCCAGCAATGGTTTAAGCCGGCTACAGAAGACCCTGAGGTGTCTTATGTCAACGATATGCAGAAAAATGATCTTTGGACTGAGCTGAAGTCAAATTTCACCCTACCACCAGAGGATAATCCAGAGAACCCAGTTAAAGAGCGATTAATCAAGTCTTTTGCTCTTAAGAGGATGGCAGAACTATTCAGGAGGTGGAAGAAAGAGCTGAATAAGTTTGTCGAAAATAATGAGACACCAGAATTCAAGGGCAGATATGAGAAGATCAGAGATCACTGGCCCGCATTTGTGGCCCACAAGACATCAGAAAAGAGTAAGAAGATGTCGGCGACAAACAAGCAAAATGCTGCGAAGAAGATGCTTCACCATCGCACGGGGTCAGGTGGCTACCTCGTAGCCCAGCCTAAGTGGGCCAAGACTGAGAATGATCTGGTTGATAAAGGGATCGAACCAGAGACAATTAGCTGGCCAGACCGTTGCCGGACTTGGTTCTTCGGGGCTGGCGGAACCTTGGACCCTGTAACAGGGAAGTGCATTTGGACGAACGATCAAATGGACATACCAGTCAGGAAGCTTAAGCAGTATATCGAAGTAGCGCAGCAAGGGAAGTTCTTTCCAGACAGAGAGAACGACGAGCTCACAATGGCCCTCGGGAATCCTGAGCACCCTGGACGGACACGAGGCACGCCAGGCTCCATTCCGTGGAAGGTTGGGTTTCCGGATGTAGACGGTTACAAATCCCATGAGAGGAGGAAAAAAAGTGCAGCAGACACAAATGCAGGCGCTGCAAGCAAGGGTAGACGCGATAGAGGAACGAGAAGCAAATCGCAGCAAATGTACTGCCGAAGCCTCCCCCGAAGCTACCCCGCCATCTCAGCGCAGAAGCAGCGTGGCTTCCACCGAGCTGCTTCAGCCGGAGCATGCCTTGATGGCTCCTGCCGGCTATCCCGTGGATGCTATCACGGAGTCTCAAAATTTCCACCTTATGACGCAATGGATGAATTTGAAGGTCAAGGCGGTTGTTGGCTCTGTTTATCCTACTGAACCCGGCGCAACTTTTCCCTGCCGTCCGATTCCAGAAGGATATGCTAGGGTGATGGTGGATGAAATAACGGAGGGATTTGAGGACCTCCAGCTTGACCACCCTACCGGTGAAGGGGAGACTCGGCTGGGGTCTGCTCTGAAGACTCCATGCCTATGGCAAAAGGAGCTCATCAACCTTCCGAACTGGATGCCTCCGCCTCCTCCTCCTCCTCCGGCGAGTCAGGGCACTCCGCCTCCTCCACCGCCTCCTCCTCCGGCGAGTGACGATCAGGGCCCTCGGCCGGCTCCTTCTCCGGCGCGTGGCGGCACTCCGCCTCCTTCTCCGCCTGCGCCGACGCGCCCGAGCAGCCAGCCTCCTCCTTCTCCGCCTCGTCAGCAAGGGCGGAAGAGACCTGCCGCTGCTCCGGCTGCTCCGGCGCGTCGTAGTCCTTCTCCTCCGCCTCGTAAGCAAGTAAAGAAGACAACTGCTCCGTCTGCTCGGTCGGCGTCTAGCAGTACAACCAGAGGCGGGAGGACATACAGATTCGTTCCTTCTCTGAAGACTCCACAGAAGTTACCATATGAGAGGACCCCGGAGGAGAACGCCGAGATCGCACGAACCGAAGTGGATGACTGGTTTCAAGGGTTGAGAGCAAAGAGACATCCACCTCCGGAGGAGAAGGTAGATCCGGTGAAAGTGAAGCGCACTCTGGCTGCCCTGGCAAAACCACCAAAGTCTCCGCCGAAAGGCAACTATGAGCGCATTATTGCAAAGACATGGGCCGAAGCGGAGCGGTCGGGAAGTACAGTCAGTGATCAAAGGCTGAAAGAATGACGAGCAGCTGGGAAACAAATTGCCCAGCTCGGCGAACAAGCGAAGCAATCGTGCCCCCCCCCCTCAAGGTGCCTAGCGACATCGTCGATCCGAGGATGGTGCCCGGTTATGGCAATGTTGACGATTACCTGCCCGACGATGTACATTATGATCCCATGGAGGTGCAGATACACAGATACGAGTACGGGAAGCCTCTCGTCAAAGATGAAAAATCTTTAACAACGATGATGCGAAGATTACATGATTGGTACTTGAAAATCTGCAGAGAGTCTGGGGGGAGGAGTACTTTGTATGCGAGAGTTAAACCGGAGCATGACCTCGTTGGAATTGAACTGTTGCCTATTCCATTTGAGGAGTTCTATCAGTTTTTCAATCAATTGGCCCTCGATAAAACAATGATCACCTGCTACTGTCTGTAAGTACTACTACTTCTGTCATTAAGTCTCTCTATATAGCTCATCTCTTTCATTGCATGTATTTATAATTATCCTCACTATATTATGCAGAATGAAGATCGCCGAATTAAAGAAAAGACAAATCGGTGATATTGGGTTCGTTAACACATATCTCATAGATGCAACTGAGGTTCAACATCGTCCCATAGATACCGAGGCCAACTTGCTACGATCATTCAAAAAAAATTAAAACAAAGATATAATACTCTTTCCTTACAACTTCAAGTGAGTGTTACTGTCTTGTGCATATTCGGTTTCCCTTATATATTAGTCCAGGTTATAGTAATGTAATTGATGAGTTATGCATGCGTGTGCAGTTTCCACTATATTCTCCTAGAGATTAGGCTTGAGCAGGGAGTAGTAACCGTCTTGGACTCTAAACGAAAAGATCCCCAGGAGTATGCGGACATGACTAAAATCCTCAAGAAGTAAGTTAAATCGATCATTATCCACCATATCAGCAACTTTGTTCATTTCCTGATATCAAGTAATTGTTTTCTTTGTCCGGCAGGGTTTGGAGAAAATTCACCAGAAAAGTTCCGGGACTTCCGAAGGAGCTGGAATTTAGACACCCGAAAGTAAGTACTATAGTAGCATGTTCCGCGCATCTCCTAGTGATTCAAGCGCTAGTTTCATCAATACCATTTAGCATTCTTGCTTATCAGTTTGATTGACCTCTATTTCTTGTAAAGTGGTTGTGGCAGGAAAAAGGGAATGATTTCTGTGGATACTACGTCTGCGAGTCCATCCGCCACACGACCTGTGAGCGGGGCGGGTACTCTGACGAACAATATGAAGTACGTAAATAACAACATTCACAATTTTATTTTATTACCATCATTTGTATTGAGTTTCATTCATTCATATATATATATGTATTGACCCCCTTCTTCAAATTAGATGTTTCGGAAGCGGGATGAACTCCTAGCACCAGCTCGCATGCGAGCAATTCAAGAGGTATTGGCGGCATTCTTTCTTGACCAAGTGATCGCTGAAGACGGAGAATACTATGTGGACCATGAGTCCGTATGATTATGTTTGTAAGAGATAATTATTGTATATATGTAGCTGGTAGTGTCAGATAGATATACGAGAACTTGTTGTTCGACCAATCTCTCAAAGAAGGAGAGGTGGTCGATATCACTTCTCTCTGTATGCATATATGTTCATGACGATCTTCTGTTTCCTTCGTTTGCTTACTAGCTAACTAGCGTGTCTGGTCCTCTCTATACGTATGTATAGTACGTAGCGTCGACCAAGCACGGACATAAGAGAGGACACTTCTCTCTATTAATTATAGCTAGCTAACACAATATATGAAACACCTAAATTAACCCCCCTAAACCCCCAAACCCCCCCCCTTTTCAAAAAAAACAAAAACCCCAGCCACAGAAATGCTGACGCGTGGATGCCTATTTGTCCCGGTTGGTGCCACCAACCGGGACCAAAGGGTCTCCTGCCCGGGCTCTGCGCACTGCCCACGTGGAGGCCCATCAGTCCCGGTTCTGGATTGAACCGGGACTAAAGGTACAGGGCATTAGTACCGACACTTTAGTCCCAGTTCAGGAACCGAGACTAAAGGCCCTTATGAACCAGAACTATAGGCCCTTTTTCTACCAGTGAGGTGGCATCCCTTGGATCTGTAATGTAGAACCATTCCTTTTGCCACACCTTAACGGTGTCGATAAACTTGCCCTCCGGCCACGGGACCCATGTCAGCTTGCTCATCATGGCCCCGCCGCAGTCTGCATGGTCGCCGCCCACCACCTTGGGCTTGACGTTGAACACCTTCAGCCATAGGCCAAAGTGCGGTTGGACCCGAAGGAGCGCTTCACAGAAAATGATGAAGGTCAAGATGTGGAGGAGCGAGTTGGGGGCTAGATCATGAAAATCTAACCCAAAAAAGAACATCAACCCCCTTATGAAGGGGTGTAAAGGGAACCCAAGCCCTCTGAGGAAATGCGGGAGGAACCCAACCCTTTCACCCGGCCTAGGCGTGGGGATGATCTGGCCCTGTTCAGGGGCCCGATGGGCGATGTTGGCTGACAAGTAGTCGGCTTGGTTCAACTTTGGGATGTTGCTTTCGGTGACGATGTAGGCATCCCACTTCCCGTTGGTACTAGATGTGGCCATGGCGGGGCTGAGCGGGGTGGGATTCACGGTGAAGCAGAGAGATTGGGCACTGGAGCTCTGAAGGATTGTGTAAGAAGCAGTGGAAGGTGGGAGAAGGCGTGGGTAGCGGATTGCGGCTTCCCCTCTTTATAAGCCACGGAAGGACAACAAGTCCCTCTTTTCACGTCGTAGGCTTCTCCACTTCCCGATAATCTTGTAACTTTATGTGCGAATGGGGAGACGAGATCATTGATCATATCCCCGAAAAAACGGAGCACGATCTCCACCTTGACGAGACGTGCCAATAAGGGGTCGGCCACAACCCGTGCATCAAGAATAGCCTACCGCACAGAGTTATGACCAGTCGCGGCCCTCCGCTGAAGGAGAAAAAGATGTCAGTCAAAGACACTATTCACACTTGACCGACCTTTCTTTTTTCATTCAGGTCTAAGTAAAATGGACGTTTTAGATTCCGGGCACCTCGTGACCCCAAACGTGTGCAGACTATATTGAAGACTCACCTCGCAAGCCAAAATATATCTGGTGTGCGGATGCCGGACACAATCCCCGGTGTTGGAGGCTAGTTCAGGGGCTACTCAGGGAGTCACGGACTAAGGGGTCCTCAGAGAGCCGGCCCATGCAATGTGGGCCGGACTGGTGAAGTCGTACATCAACAGGAGGTCAATGAAGCCGTGGTGTGCCCTCCAAGGCAATGATAGGCAGGATCCCTTTACCCCTTATTGTAATCTACCTCCGGTAACCCTAACCCTACCAGTGTCTATATAAACTGAGGTTTGTAGTCTTTAGGACTAGAGCTATATTCATCACCTCATCACCTTAGGGTTTAGCTCATGTTGATCTCGAGGTAGATCTACTCTCTAACCATATTGTACATCCAATGCAATCAAGCAGGACGTAGGGTATTACCTCTTTGAGAGGGCCCGAACCTAGGTAAACACCGTGTTCATCGAGCCTTGTTCCCCATCGATTCTAGATCCACAGCTCGGGACCCCCTACCCCGAGGTCTACCGGTTTTGACACCGACAATAGGTATTTGAGAGAAACTAGAATATCCATCAAGAAAGCAAAAGTGTGTGTGCTTTGACAATCTTGAAAGGCAAAGGGTAATGATCTTTTCTAGTAGCTTTGTTTAATTTTCTAAAATAAATTACCATTCTATAGCCTGTCACAATTCTTTGTGGAGTGAGTTCATTTTTATCATTAGGAACAACAGTAATACCTCCTTTCTTAGGGACACAATGAATAGGACTTACTCATCTACTATCAGCTATGGGATAGATTATACCTGCTTCCAGAAGCTTTAGTATTTCAGTTCTTACCACTTCTTTCATTTTATGATTCAATCATCGTTGATGATGAACAAAGGGTTTAGCATCAGGTTCCATGTTAATATTGTGTTGACGGAGAGTGGGACTAATGCCCTTAAGGTCATGAAGAGTATGTCCAATAGCAAGACGGTGCTTCCTCAAAAAATTTGATTATCTCTTTTCTTCATGTTCTGTAAGGTTAGCACTAATAATAACAGGATATATCTTTTCTCATCAAGATAAGCATATTTTAAGGTGTCAGGCAATTGCTTTAATTCAACAAAGGATCACCTTTAGGTGGAGGAAGGCCTCCTAAAGTTTCAACAGGCAAATTGTGTTTAAGGATAGGTTGTTGTTCAAAGAATATTGTATCTATTTTCATTTCTTTCATGCATGTGCATATCATTTTCATGGTCTAGCAAATATTGTTCTAGTGGATCAGTGGGGGTACGGCAATAGAAGCAACACCAATTATTTCATCCTTACTAGGTAATTGTTTATCATGAGGTTGTCTACGAAACTTAGAAAAATTAAACTCATGAGACACATCACCAAAGTTGACACTGACCATTTCTTTATGGCAATCTATCTTAGCATTAACAGTATTCAAGAAAGGTCTACCAAATATTATGGGACAAAAATCATCTTGTGCGGAACGAGGAACGAAATTAGTAGGGTATTTTATTTTCCCACACAAGACTTCAACATCTTTAACAATCCCAAGTGGTGTGATGGTGTCCCTATTTGCAAGTTTAATAGTAACATCAATATCTTCTATTTCAGCAGGTGCTATATCATTCATAATTTCTTGATATAAAGTAAAAGGAATAGCACTCACAGTAGCACCCAAATCACATAAACCATGATAGCAATGATCTCCTATTTTAACTGAGACAACTGGCTTATTCTTATCTTTAGTATCGGGTTTGGCAATTCTAGCAACTTCATCACTGGAATAAATAACATGCCCATCAATATTATCGACCAAGAGATCTTTAACCATAGCAATACTAGGTTCTACTTTAATTTGTTTGGAGGGTCTAGGTACTTTAATATTGCTTTTGTTAACCATGGTTAAGACTTTCCTTTATCCTAACAGGGAAAGGTAGTTTTTCAATATAAGCAGTTGGCACAAGTGGATCAACATTGTAAATGTTAGTTTCATCTTTAACTGTAACTGGTTCCTCAATATTTTCTATAATAGGAGGATGATATCTAAACCACTTCTCCTTAGGGAGATCAACATGAGTAGCAAATTATTCGCAAAAAGAGGATACTATCTCAGAGTCAAGTCCGTATTTAGTGCTAAACTTGTGAAAAACATCTGTATTCATAAAATATTTAACACAATCAAACTGAAGCTTAATACCTGACTCTTTACCTTCATCGAGTTCCCAATCTTTAGGGTTGTGTTTAATTCTTTCCAAAAGATCCCACTTGAATTCAATAGTCTGCATCATAAAAGAACCAATACAAGAAGTATCGAGCACGGATTGATCATTACGAGAAAGCCGAGCATAAAAATTCTGTATAATAATTTCTCTTGAGAGCTCATGATTGGAGCATGAATATAACATTGATTTAAGCGTCCCCCAAGCTAGAGCAATACTTTCTCCTTCACGAGGCCAAAAATTATATATATATAATTCCGATCATGATGAACTAGATGCATAGGATAATTTTTTTGGTGAAATTACAATTTCAATCGATTCCAATTCCAAGCTCCAATATCATCACATAGCGTGTACCATGTCAATGCTTGTCCCACCAAACATAAAGGGAAAACCTTCTTCTTAACTTCATCTCCGGGCAAACCTGCAAGCTAAAACAATTCACAAATTTCATCCACATGTATCAAATGCATATCAGGATGTTTCGTTCCGTCTCCTTCATAAGGATTAGCTAGCAGTTGTTCTATCATACCCAAAGGAATTTCATAACCAATATTTTTAGTAGGTGCAGTAGGTTGAGGAGCAACTCTTTGTGCTTTCGGTTGAGGTGAAGATACCCCGAACAAACCCCTCAAAGGATTGTTTTCCATAGTAACAAGTGACAGTAAATTTCAGCATGTAATATAATTTTTTTTCCTTTCCACTTACCAAGAGCGCTTCACTCCCGGAAACGGAACCAGGAAAGAGTCTTGATGACCCGCAAGTATAGGGGATCAATCGTAGTCTTTCGATAAGTAATGGTGTCGAACCCATGAGGAGCAAAAGGAAATGACAAGCGGTCTTCAGCAAGGTAATGTCTGCAAGCACTAAAATTGTCGTTAACAGGTAGTTTGATAGGTAGATAATTTGTAACAAGTAACAAGTAGCACTAGTAACAATAGGTGCAGCAAGGTAGCCCAATCCTTTTTGTAGCAAATGAAAGGCCAAAACAATCTCTTATAGTAAGTAAATCGTTCTTGAGGACACACGGGAATTTCATCTAGTCACTTTCATCATGTTGGTTTGATTCGCATTCGCTACTTTGATAATTTGATATATGGGTGGGCCGGTGCTTGGGTTTTGTTCTTACTTGAACAAGCCTCCCACTTATGATTAACCCCTCTTGCAAGCATCTGCAACTACGAAAGAAGAATTATATAAAATCTAACCATAGCATTAAACATATGGATCCAAACCAGCCTCTTGCGAAATAGCGCATAAACTAGGGTTCAAGTTTGTGTCACTCTAGCAACCCATAATCTAATAAGTACTTCACAATGCATTCCATTAGGCCCAAATATGGTGAAGTGTCATGTAGTCAGCGTTCACATAACACCACTAAGGAAATCACAACATACATATCATCAAAATATCGAACGAATATCAAATTCACATGATTACTTATGACGGGACTTCTCCCATGTACTCAAGAACAAAACTAACTACTCACAAAACATATTCATGCTCAAGATCAGAGGGGTATTAAATCTCATGACAGATCTGAACATATAATCTTCCACCAAATAACCAACTAGCATCAACTACAATATGTAATCAACACTACTAGTCACCCACATGTACAAATTTGAGGTTTTGATACAAAGATTGAACACAAGAGATGAACTAGGTTTTTGAGATGACATGGTGCTGGTGAAGATGTTGATGGAGATTGGCCCTCCCACGGTGAGAGGGTTGTTGGTGATGACAATAGCTTTGAATTCCCCCTCCCGAAGGGAAGTATCCCCCGCGGAATCACTCCGCCGGAGAGCAAAAGTGCGTGTGCCCAAGTTCCGCCTCGAGATGGTGGCGCTCCGTCCCGAAAGTCCTCTCCTGGGTTTTTTTTCTAGGTCAAAATACCTTATGTACCAGAAAATGGGCACCAGAGGTGGGCCAGGGAGCCCACTACCCACCAGGGCACGCCTGGAGGGGGTGGCGCCCTGGTGCCTAGTGAGCACCTGGGTGGCCCCCTCCGGTATTTCCTTTCTCCAATATTTTTTATATATTACAAAATAATTCTCCATGAAATTTCAGCTCATTTGGAGATGTGCAGAATAGGTATCTCTGACATAGCTTTTTCAGTCCAGAATTCCAGCTGTCGGTATTCTCCCTCTTTGTGTAAACCTTGCATATTATGATAGAAAATGCATTAGAATTACTCTATAAAGTGTTATAATGGATAAAAACACTATAAAAAAGTAGGAAAACACGATGCAAAATTACTTTAGATCAACAATGTAGTCTAGGATAAAACATTATGCTAGTCAAATTCTTGTAGCAAGAGAACCCACCTAATAAGTCTAGGTTTAGCATCTTTGTTTTCCATAAGGTATTTAATAGCAGCATGATCAGTGTGAACAATTACTTTAGATCAACAATGTAAGATCTGAATTTATCACAAGCAAACACAACTGCTAAAAATTCTTTTTCAGTAATAGCATAATTTCTTTGGGCATTGTCTAGGGTTTTACTAGCATAATGGATAACATTTAGTTTCTTATCAACTCGTTGTCCTGGAACAGCACCAACAACATAATCACTAGCATCACACATAATTTCAAAAGGTAAGTTCCAATCAGGTGGTTGAACAATAGGTGCAGAAGTTAAGGCTTTCTTAAGTGTTTCGAAGGCTTCTACACAATAATTATCAAAAACAAATGGAACATCATTTTGCAAGATATTAGTGAGAGGCCTAGAAATTTTAGAGAACTCTTTAATAAACCTCCTATAGAAACCAACATGACCAAGGAAACTACGAATACCTTTAATGTCTTTAGGACATGGCATTTTCTCAGTTGCATCAACTTTAGCTTTATCCACCTCAATACCTCGCTCAGAAATTTTATGCCCTAAGACAATGCCTTCGTTCACCATAAAGTGGCACTTCTCCCAATTCAAGACAAGATTAGTTTGTTCACATCTCTACAAAACTCGATCAAGGTTGCTTAATCAATCATCAAAAGAAGTTCCATAAACGGAGAAATCATCCATGAAAACCTCAACAATCTTTTCACAAAAGTCAGAGAATATATCAATCATACATCTTTGATAGGTAGCAGGTGCATTACATAAACCAAAAGGCATACACCTATAAGCATAAGTTTCAAAAGAACAAGTAAAAGTAGCTTTCTCTTGATCAGGTTGTGATACAGGTATTTGAGAGAAACCTGAATATCCATCAAGAAAGCAAAAGTGTGGGTGCTTAGATAATCTTTCTAATATTTGATCAATGAAAGGCAAAGGGTAATGATCTTTTCTAGTGGCTTTGTTTAATTTTCTAAAATCAATTACCATTCTATAGCCACTCACTATTCTTTGTGGAATGTGTTCATTTTTATCATTAGAAACAACAGCAATACCTCCGTTCTTAGGGACACAATGAACAGGACTTTCCCATCTACTATCAGCTATAAGATAGATTATACCTGCTTCCAGAAGCTTTAATATTTCAGTTCTTACCACTTCTTTCATCTTACGATTCAATAGTTGTCGATGATCAACAACGGGTTTAACATAAGGTTCCATATTAATATTGTGCTGACAGAGAGATGGACTAATGCCCTTAAGATCATGAAGAGTATATCCAATAGCAGCATGGTGCTTCCTCAGAATTTTTAGTAATCTCTTTTCTTCATGTTCTGTAAGGTTAGCACTAATAATAACATGATATATCTTTTTCTCATCAAGATAAGCATATTTCAAAGTGTCAGAAAATTGCTTTAATTCAAACACAAGATCACCTTTAGGTGGAGGAGGACCTCCTAGAGTTTCAACAGGTAAATTGTGCTTAAGGATAGGTTGTTGTTCAAAGAATATTTTATCTATTTCATTTCTTTCATGCAAGTGCATATCATTTTCATGGTCTAGCAAATATTGTTCTAGTGGATCAGTAGGAGGTACGGAGATAGAAGAAATACCAATTATTTCATCCTTACTAGGTAACTCTTTATCATGAGGTTGTCTACGAAACTTAGAGAAATTAAACTCATGAGACACATCACCAAAATTAACATTGGTCGTTTGTTTATGACAATCTATCTTAGCATTTACAGTGTTCAAGAAAGGTCTACCAAATATTATGGGACAAAAATCATCTTGTGGTGAACTAAGAACTAGAAAATTTTGTGGGATATTTTATTTTCCCACGCAAGACTTCAACATCTCTAACAATCCAAAGTGGTGTGATGGGGTCCCTATTTGCAAGCTTAATAGTTACATCAATATCCTCTATTTCAGCGGGTGCTATATCATTCTTAATTTCTTGATATAAGGTAAAAGTAATAGCACTCACACTAGCACCCAAATCACATAAACCATGATAGCAATGATTTCCTATTTTAACTGAGACAACAGGCATGCCAACAACATGCTTATTCTTATCTTTAGTATCAGGTTTGGCAATTCTAGCAGCTTCATCACAGAAATAAATAACATGCCCATAGGGCCGGGCTGACAAAATATGGGGCCCTGTGCCAAACTCTAAAACAAGGCCTAGCACACTAGAAAAATAGACCTATAATAGTAATATATAGGCTATAATGTGTTACATAGAAATATAATATATCAAGAATCACACTTATTCATTGAAAAACTTGTTCTCAGCTTGAATTACTTTTCTACCGCGCAGCAGGGGCAGTAAGCAATCTTCAAATAAATGTCCAACAAAGCTTAACTACTTTTCTAGATGAAATCTTAGCACACAAACAACACATGAATTATGGCATTAAATTGAAACAAAATAACCTGAAGGATTAAGTTAGGCATGCGATCCCCTTGCTGACTTTGCCCTTGGACCACTCTGCTGCTAGGTAATCCCCTTGTCTTTGGACCCCTATATCTCCCTTTTCCCTTCAATTTTATGGAGAATAGGGTTATAAGAAGACTACAGAGTCAAATTGACTGAAGAAAAATAGATTAACCCGGGGATTATAGAAAGAGGATTTTTCCTATCATTGAAACTTGAGGAGAAATGCGTTGGGAATGAGCAAATCGTGATCTCCTCCTCTTGTTGGAACTGTCACGGTCGCTGATCGATCCGACGATCCCATTTTCAATCCAGCGGTGGCCTGAGAGCATCGCCGGTGACGCGACGATTCCACTTCCTATAGGCTGTGGCGACGTAGATGCGGGTGGTTTTGTGATTTTGCCTTTTGAGATCGATCCGATACTCCCGATGATCCCGTTTCCTATTTTTTAGGGCACCTATGATCCTGTTTCCGATCGGTCGATCAGGAGATTTGCGGACGCGGTGGATCGGCCCAACGCCATGAGAGGCCCATTGTGCAGGAGTAGTTTTTTTTCAGAAATACATACTAGGCTTATTTAAAAATTTGGGGGCCCTGAAATTTATGGGCCCTGTGCGGGCCGCACAGTTTGTACAACTGTGGGCCCGGCCCTGCATGCCCATCAATATTATCGACCAAGAGATCTTTAACCATAACAACACTAGGTTCTACTTTAATTTGTTCAGAGGATCTAGGTACTTTAATATTACTTTTGTTAACCATGGTTGAAACCTAGCATGTTCCTTTATCCTAATAGGGAAAGGTGGTTTTTCAATATAAGCAGTAGGCACAACTGGATCAACATTGTAAATGATAGTTTCATCCTTAACTATAACTGGTTCCCCAATATTTTCTTTAATAGGGGGATGATATTTAAACCACTTCTCCTTAGGGTTATCAACATGAGTAGCAAATGATTCAAAAAAAGAAGCTACTATCTCAGAGTCAAGTTCATAATTAGTGCTAAACTTGTGAAAAGCATCGGTATGCATAAAAGTTTTAACACAATCAAACTCAAGTTTTATACCTGAATCCTTACCTTCGTCGAGTTCCCAATCTTTAGAGTTGTGTTTAATTCTTTCCAAGAGATCTCATCTGAGTTAAACAGTCTTCTTCATAAAAGAACCAGTACAAGAAGTATCGAGCATGGATCGATCATTACGAGAAAGTCGGGCATAAAAATTCTGTATAATAATTTCTCTTGAGAGCTCATGATTGGGGCATGAATATAACATTGACTTAATCCTCCCCCAAGCTTGAGCTATACTTTCTCCTTCACGAGGCCAAAAATTATGTGTATAATTCCGATCACGATGAACTAGATGCATAGGATAGAACTTTTGGTGAAATTACATTTTCAGCCGGTTCTGGTTCCAAGCTCCAATATCATCACATAGCCTATACCATGTCAATGCTTTTACCCACAAAGTTAAAGGGAAAACCTTCTTATTAACCTCTTCTCCGGGTAAACCTGGAAGCTTAAACAGTCCACAAATTTCATCCACATGTATCAAATGCATATCAGGATACTTCGTTTCATCTCCTGCATAAGGATTAGCTAGCAGTTGCTCTATCATACCCGAAGGAATTTCGTAACCAATATTTTCAGTAGGTGCAGTAGGTTTAGGGGCAACTCTTTGTGTTTCCGGTCGAGGTGAAGATACCCCGAACAAGCCCCTCAAAGGGTTGTTCTCCATAGTGACATGTAACAATAAATTTCAGCACGTAGTATAACATTTTCCTTACCAATTTCCACTTACCAAGAGCGCTTCACTCCTCAGCAACGGCACCAGAAAAGAGTCTTGATGACCCACAAGTATAGGGGATCAATCATAGTCCTTTAGAAAAGTAAGAGTGTCGAACCCAACGGGGAGCAGAGGGAAATGACAAGCGGTTTTCGGCAAGGTAATTTCTGCAAGCACTGAAATTGTCGATAGCGGGTAGTTTGATAGAAAGATAATTTGTAACAAGTGACAAGTAGCAATAGTAACAATAGGTGCAGCAAGGTAGTACCAATCCTTTTTGTAGCAAAGGACAGGCCAAAACAATCTCTTATAGCAAGCACAGCGTTTTGAGGACACACGGGAATTTCATCTAGTCACTTTCATCATGTTGGTTTGATGCGTTCGCTACTTTGATAATTTGATATGCGGGTGGACCGGTGCTTGGGTGATGTTCTTACCTGAACAAGCCTCCCACTTATGATTAATCTCTCTCGCAAGAATCCGCAACTACGAAAGAAGAATTAAGATAGAATCTAACCATAGCATTAAACATATGGATCCAAATCAACCCCTTACGAAATAACGCATAAACTAGGGTTTAAGTTACTGTCACTCTAGCAACCCGTCTTCTAATAACTACTCCATAATGCATTCCCTTAGGCCAAAATATGGTGAAGTGTCATGTAGTCAATGTTCACATAACTCCACTAAGGGAATCACAACATACATATCATCAAAATATCAAACGAATATCAAATTCACATGATTACTTATGACGAGACTTCTCCCATGTCCTCAAGAACAAAACTAACTACTCACAAAACATATTCATGCTCAAGATCAGAGGGGTATTAAATATCATGATAGATTTGAACATATAATCTTCCACCAAATAACCGGCTAGCATCAACTACAAGATGTAATCAACACTACTAGTCACCCACAGGTATCAATCTGTGGTTTTGATACAAAGATTGAACACAAGAGATGAACTAGGGTTTTGAGATGAGATGGTACTGGTGAAGATGTTGATGTAAATTGGCCCTCCCGCGGTGAGAGGGTTGTTGGTGATGATGATAGCTTCGATTTCCCCCTCCTGGAGGGAAGTATCCTCGGCAAAATCGCTCCGCCAGAGAGCAAAAGTGCTCCTGCCCAAGTTCCGCCTCGAGACGGCCACGCTCTCCATCCCGAAAGTCCTCTTCTTATTTATTTTTTCTAGGTCAAAAGACCTTATGTACCGGAAGATGGGCACCGGAGGTGGGCCAGGAAGCCCAGTACCCACCAGTGCGTGCTTGGAGGGAGTGGCGCGCCCTGGTGCCTAGTAGGCACCTAGGTGGCCCCTCTGGTATTTCTTTTCTCCAATGTTTTTTATATATTCGAAAATAATTCTCCGTGAAATTTCAGCTCATTTGGAGATGTGCAGAATAGGTATCTCTGACATAGCTTTTTCAGGTCCAAAATTCTAGCTGTCGGTATTCTCCCTCTTTGTGTTAACCTTGCATATTCCTAGAAAAAAAGGCATTAGAATTATTCCACAAAAGTGCTATAATGGATAAAAACACTATAAATAACAGTAGAAAAACACGATGCAAAATGGACGTATCAAGCATACCCGCTCTTCTCCACACGGGCATGGGATGGACTCGACGATAGTCTCCCCGTCCTCGTCCTCCGTTACCAGCGACCTCCAGTCAACAAACCCTGGCGGCAGAAGATGGTCAATCTCGGTGAGGTGCTGGAGGCGCCCAGCAGTGGCGGTGGAGGGCATCCATTTGCCCTTGGTGTCGGAAGCCGCCTTGAGCTTGCCTTTGGGTACGGCAGGTCCTTTGTCGGTGGTGTCCTTTTCCCCATATGTCACTCTTTGCCGCCCATGTGTTGCTCGATTTGGGAGCCATCAATGGTGCACGTGCGTTGGTGAGCGAGGTGGAGCAAGCAGTGGAGCTTAGGCATCAGCAGCAATGGCGGCAGGGTGCTTGAGAGAGATGGATGAAAGAGGAGAAACTAGGCACATGTCTCGCTCGGTGGGTTTTTCTTCTTTATGAATCCCTGTGAGATAGGAAGCAGCGGGTGTAATGTCGTGACATGCGGTGGGTTTGGGCTACTCATTCACCACTAACCACGCTTAAAACGCGTGAAGGTCGAGGCATTTCTATTAATGGCACTGGTACCTGAAACGTGTCGTCTAGTCATGTCATAATGACTGCCAGGACGTGGCACGAGCGGATGTCATAATGACTAACAGGACGTGGCACGAGTGGGTCCCAAGAACCCACAAGCGCCTCATGTTGTTGGCCTGACCAATATGGTCTGGTTCGACCAATTGAAGTCGAGTCTGGTCCAGTCTCTCTCTAGGACTTGGGCTCTGGTTCCAATAGATTTCACGACTACTCTGCGGGAAACCGGCCTACGGGAGCCTACTTTTCGAGATGACTTCGTTGTGGAGATCAGCTATCTACATCAACAATTCCAGAAGAGGAGAGTCAGTTTTGACTTCAACAAGCTTGTGCGGGCCGCACGAGCAAATCGACCCCGCTCAGAAAGAAGTCGGATTCGAGGATCAATTCGGGGGCTACTGACGGTGTTACGGCCAAGGTTGCCTCGCCCTAGCAGAAATCAGCCTGGAGCCCCTAGGTCGGTAACTCATGGGCTAATCAACCAAGCCCATGGTCTTACAACCAGATGGGCTAGGAAGGCTTGGCTAAGAAGGCTTGGAGTACACGACAAGACAACCAACGCTCGGAGGACTCCTCCTAACCAACTTAGTACCTATAACCTTAGGCCCCGGTAGCCATATAATCCAGCGTGAGGCTAGTTAAATATAGACAAATAGAACCTAAGAACTTTGCTCAGCCCCTTGATCTATGTAACCCTATACAATTAAAATACACTAGCAGGAATACATATTACGTCATATATCAAGAGCCTAAACCTGGTAAACTCTGTCACTATTACCATCCGATCTATTCGTCTGGCAGATATCCTATTGAGGGATCTGCAAAAAAACACTCAGAACCTACAACATGAGCCTGACACATCAACCCGGGACAGATCACACGACGGCTTGGGCAACATGAGCATGACACAACGACCAAGGACGGATCCCACGAGGGCTTGGGCAACGCCCACGGCTAGAGCGATGACATTGGAGCCGGCTTCTATACATGCACTCAAAATCATGCCTAGCTCATCATGTACTCTCTTTGTAAACTAACATAAGAGTATTTAGATCGTGATCTAAACGCTCTTATGTTAGTTTACAAAGGGAGTAGGTTTTAGAAGGTTTAGTTAACATAATTTGTATCTAGTTAGCTTGTAATATATTCAAACCATGTCTAAATTTTGTATTTGAAGTGATAAAATGGGGGAGAAATAAGTGACAACATTAGGTGGCTGAGCACCCAATCGCTGTCCGCAGACACGTCCGACCATGTCCATGGACAAATGACATCTTTTTGGGTATTGCCCTTAGATGCTGGCAAAGTGGAGGCGTTGGACAAAGTGGAGGCCAGTGGTTAGATCACGCATCGTCCAATGTTCGGCTGCTATGTATCGGCTGCATAGTAGTTTCGAGATGCTGGTGCTTGGATTAGCTGACCAACGTAGTTAGATTTTCAGTAGCTATATACACGACTCTGAGTCTCTGACCATCTACTACCCAATTACATACTTCGCAGAGATTATGCTACAGTTAGAGCAACATTTCCTTCCCTCTAGTCACTCAGTTGGGCATACTAAACTAAGCACCCTCGGCTTCAAAATTGTGCAGGCAGGCCAGGTGGCCACCCTTGGCCTTTTCGTAAGCTCCATGCGAATCATATCTCACCGCTGCAAAACCATGTCCTGCCCCATTGCCTCAATACTCCTGTGATGCTTCATACTCCGTAGCTTGACAATACTGCATTTTCAAAATGATGCCAATCCAAAAGGGCCGCCAAGTAGGCAAAAGAAGAAAAACTGGGGCAATCTCCTCTGATTAAATGGGTCATGCAAACTGACTATGCTTCCATAGTCAGTCTGATGCCTGATCTCTGATTAAATGGGTCATGCAATCTCCCTGGCACGCATCTGTACTTCACGAATCCTGCTTAAGCTTGTTGCCTGATCTTCTTGATGATTCCCTGCCTTCACAACACAGAACAAATCCTTAATGGTAGCAAAGTTATCCTCCTGTGTACAGATCGCTTTATCTTTAGTTGCACAGCGGCGTTTCCCATAATTAGCCTCAAAGTCAATTGACTTCTCATTAGCCCTTTGAAGCACTGATGCAGGTATTCCTGGATGGAGAAAACAAAATGAGCATGCAGCACTTAGTGTTTCCTTTTGTGCTAACTTAGTAAAGCCTCAGGCAAAAAGAGCATTCAAATTTGAGTAAGTGCACTGCAAAAACAAAAATACTGGCTTGGAAATAACCTGCTAATCGAGCAACATTCACGCCATAGCTTTTGGGACATGAACCAGCTGTTAATCTGTAAAGGAAAGTCACTTCTTCCAAACCTCCTTCTCCAGTGCCTACTTGGCATGCCATATGGCAAAGTGATACCTACAATATGAGGTATTCAAATACACAGGTTAACACCTGTATATGGTTGAATTCAAAGCATGATATGGACACTTTACCTTGCTATCCTCATGTTCCACTGCTAACTTATGGTAGTGGGTAGAAAACAAGCCTAGACACTGCACACGATGAACTAGATAATCTAGAACAGATGCCCTGTTATAGTCCATAAGGCAGCAAATCAATCATCTCAGAGTTGTGATAGTAAATGAGGTAACAAAATGATAAATAATGTCAAGAGGACATAACAACTCAATGATATGATCTTTAATTGAACGTACGCAATAGCTTGTCCATCAGAAGTCGATGTGCCCCGCCCAAGCTCATCTAAAGCCACAAGAGAATTCTTGGTAGCTGACGACTGAAGCAAAAGTCATAACAGAAGTAATAAATAGATAAGCAAACATGAAAACTATGACAGCCATTCATATCTGAAAGAGAAATCTTACAAGCACGGAAGCAGTCTCCATGAGCTCCACCAAGAATGTACTTTTTCCAGCCATAATATGATCCCTTGCTCCCATACGAACAAAGATACGGTCAACAAGAGAAAGCTCAAGGTTTTCCGCCGGAACATTTGCTCCAATCTGTCAAAGCATGAGAGCAGTTAACAAGCAGCATTGACAGTTATGATGGTGGAATAACTGTGTCAATATAAGATAGTGGATTACCTGTGCCAATATTATGGTAAGACAAACTTGACGCAGGAGAGTTGATTTACCACCCATATTTGGACCAGTAAGAACAATAAAGCTGGCATTTCCTGGCCCACCCATGTTAATGTTATTTGGTACAAATGAACCCATGCTTAACGAATCACTTCGAATAATGGGATGCCCAAGATTTCTTGCATGGAAAGTAGGAGTATCATCTGGACCACACAATTCTCTGATAGTTGGACAGCATGTTGGCCCCTCAAAATAATCACCCGCAATAGAAAGACTAACCAAAACATCAATCTCTGCATGATAAAACCAACATAATATCTAGTGAGCTTTTGTGACAAACATCATTCTACTTATATGTCCTTATGTCCATAAAGATTTAGCACCATAATTCATACAGAAGAATACATCTTTCCTGCGGTGCAGAAGCTAAATAGTTCTATATATGTAGAAAGGTGATCAGTTGATTCAGAGAGTATGCAAAACTAGTAACATTCTCTCAAAAAATCCATCTATCCCTTAAATGTGATATCACCCTTGTTGCTGCCCAGCAGCTGGCAATATAATGCCAGAAACATACAACTACAACCAATTTTTTAGTAGAAGCAATTAACTGCCATAGCAGATCGGGAGTACAGTGAAAACTAACAAGGAGCAATAAGGAATTTGGTCGAACTAAGTTGCTAACAATGGGGCACAGAATGAAATAAAATAACATCAGATGCAGTGTTACCAGCAGACACAGACACCAACTGTCTCCACTTGCTGTGATGCTCAATAAAGCGTTGAATCAGTTTCTGAAGAATGCCTTTCAATATTGATTCTTTATCCGTTGCAACCTTAGAAAGTTCTGATATTAGTTGTTTTACTTCTGGTGTCCAGTACCGGCAGACACCCTAGCCAAAAGTTGAAATTATGTTATGAACTTCAAATAACAGAAATATCAGTTTCAATAAAACATCTATAAGCCTTTATAGAACATTTTCAATGTGTTGAGGCAAAGTGAGCAAATGCATTGAATGCTGCAGAGAGTTAGTACAAAACAACAACCCAGCAAAGGGCCAAAATAGAACAGCTCGTGACAGTAATCAGCTCATCATGCCTTAGAAGAAACCATTTCAAAGGATTGGAGCCATGGACTTAATCAGTGGATCATCAACCCAACAAGTCAAGCAAAAGAAAAGGGGTGAATTAGCCATTAACAATCACCACCTTGACATTTCCTGAGCACATTGCTTATGCTGCAAAGGCAAATAGCAAACCCACCCAGGTCTTCAACGTGTTGGTCATTTAATATGAGGTCTAAAGAGGGGTTTCAAATCACTGTTCTTAAAAACACAAATATCAAAACCAATCCCAATGTTGTTGTCCAACTAACACCAAGGATGGATAGACTGAAAGGTTATACACAAACAGTACTGGAACTAAGCACCCTGATTGAAAGAAGTCAATTCTTAGTAGGATAAGCTTCCTTTAGCAAGATAATTAGAACTAGCACTTTCTGTAATATACAGAGAGGTCCGTACGGACAAACTCAAGCAACCAATAATATTAGGCCATTTTCCCCAAGCTCTTCTATTCCTCCCCTGTCACCCCACAACACCGGCAAGATGCGCACGCCCAGTGGACCTTCATCGTTCATCGGCCCTCAGGCACCTCCAGGCCACGGCTATGCCCTCCGATTCCAAGGCTCTAACACACTGAGGCATGACAGTTATGTCAAACTAATCCACTAAAAAGCATGTTTCAAGTTTCAACTTTCAACCAATCACTTTGGCATGAACAATTGATTACATCCTCCTCAGAGCAGTCTGACTATCTTTTTCTTTCTTTCTTTTCTAACCGCATAGCACTACATGCATCAACACCCCAAACAACATGCAACAGTATCAGTACAATTCCATGCTCGTATTCAAGTACAAGAAAATTCATGTCAAATTACCTTTTTTGTAGACTGCAACTCATAGTCACTAGGAACAGAACCCCTCAGGCTCTCAGACACTTCAATAAGGTAAGTATCCTTTCCAACATTTACATACTTAACCTGCACCAGTAAACCAATTATTAGTAATTGCTAAATAAACTAATAAATGGTCGACATTTGAAACATTAGTGACGCATAGCACTACCGATGAATCCCTCAGTAGCTTTCTTTGCTCCTTCAGGTACTCCTGTAGACTGGATTCGATCTCCTCTATGGCACAGGAAGTGGCATCATATTCAGGGTCACAACCTTCAAGAGGTATGATCCGACCATTATGATCAGCCTCTGACCAATCAAATGCATCCCTGAAGTAATCTAAAACAGATGACACATCTGGTAACCCTTTGCCTGTAAACAGTTAGAGCTTGAAGGTTACCTTACACATTAGAGGCAGTTAAACAATCTGATAAAAAACAGACACCGTGTAGAGAAGACCCCTCGTGTAGCTTAACTAATGAAGAAAGTTGTTATTACTACCTGGTGAAAGCAAATCATTTAGTAGAGAAGACCCCTCTGTGCCTGTCAACGCCCTAATAGAAGAACATGCCTGAAACATTTGCTGGCAACCACGAAGGGCAGCAGTGAACTGCTGGAGCAGTCTCTTTGCTGTGTCTTCATATAGAACAACTGACTTAGATCTCCCATTTTCACCACTGCAAAGAATGTAGTATGAGTCATTAAGAATAAGAGAGTACATTTCAAAGGTCCAAGAGTAGAAAAGCAATGCAAACTTCTATAGCTAAACCTGGAGCAAAAATATATATAATGCAAAAGTCAAAAGTCAAACAAATCCAGCTTATTGCACAATGTCACTACTAATAAGGTATGGTATTGACTTACCATCTAGAGAAAAGGTGTGCAAGCAGACGCTCCATGTCTGGAAGCCTACATAAATCTTTACGGAACTGCATAGCACATTCATGCCCGACTCCCTGGAAAGATGAATAAAGCGTTAAAAACAACAACGAAAAGTAAAATGACAAGCATAATCACGTGAAACATGAAAGCAAATTTCTGACTTCGATACATACATATATACAGTGAAAACAGATGCACAATCAGAATATACTATTATATGGTAATCATCAGTTTGAAATTTCATAATTTTGTTCACACATTAATAACTATGTTGCAGCGTTTTAATTTGAGGAGACTGCACAAGCTTCCCACCATGAATAGATAACCATCATATACTTCATAAGCTCAAAGAATAGTAATTATCCCAAGGCTATAAGATATGATCCATATAATGGTCAGGTTTTCTTTAATACTCGAGATGAGCAACTTAGCATTAAGGAACAAAGTGACAGCAACAACAAGCACATCAAAACAGTTCTAAGTACTAAAGCATTTAATAACTTGGTCATAATTAATTAAATGGCACCCACCCCTATGTAAATAATTGTGTTAATTGAGTGAAATGCTCTATTAGGCCATAAACTCACATTGAAAGAACAGTCTAGTCCCTAAACTCAAAAACTGCACACTTCAAACCATGAACTGTTTTAAGTGATACACTTACGGCCAAACGGTTCAGGAGGGCGCGGCAGGGGGGGTGGGTGCAAAATGGATAAAATTAAAGGAGCACGTTGCCGGCCGACGCCACCACGCCATGCCTCAATGCAGTCCGCTGTCCGTCGAGCTGCACCGAGCCATGGCCGTCGGCGAGAGAAAATTAACGAGCTGCTCGGCTCGTTAAGCTTAACGAGCAAAAAATCTTGTGGTTGAGATGCCATGAAATGTTGTCATGCGAGATAACAATATGTGTTGTGTTGTACTAACAAGCTTAACGAGCTGCTCGTGAAACTCATTAGCTCGTTTGTTAAGCTCATTAAGTTTGACGAGCTGAAATCAATGATTGGCTCTGTTCATTAAGTGAGCTATGAGCTTATCGAGCTGTGCTATCTAGCGCTCATTAAGCTCGCGAGCTACGAGCTTTTGGTCCAGCCCTAGGTGAGAAGTCCCTCCAGGCAAAGGCGGTGGCACACACGAAGCCCACGAAGGTGTCCTCAAGCGTGTGTGCCCAGCTGACATAGGCGAGCAGAAAGAGCTCCATGTTGGTATTGGTGAACGCCTGCTCGGCCGCCACGCCGAAGCCGAGGACAAAGGCAAGGAGCAGGTTGAGCGGGAAGTGCAGCGCAACGGCGGAGGTGGAGTAGGCAGCCATGGGCTTGGTAATGTGTTGGGGGTGGAGATATAGATGGAGCTGGTGAAGTGCGTCCAGGTCCGGGAGCCAACACAGGTAGAGCACAGACACTATCACACACAGGTACACCACGCAGTTGAGTGCCGTGATCGGCGCCACGAAGAAGATGAAGAAGACGCATTGGATAGTGGTAACCTCTGTCTCAACGTGTGTGTTTTGGTTCTTGCTTCATTTCCTGGTCCAACACTTTGCATCCATCCTCTTCCAGTAAATGTGACCGTGCAGATACTTCCTTCTTGGGATATCATGTATTAGACTAGCACCCGCAGTTCAGGCTCTGACGACATGGCAGTCGCGTGTGCAGTTATACCTCTGTCTCAACGTGTGTGTTTTGGTGCTTGCTTCATTTCCTGGTCCAACACTTTGCATCCATCCTCTTCCAGTAAATGTGGCGGTGCAGATACTTCCTTCTTGGGATATCATGTATTAGACTAGCACCCGCAGTTCAGGCTCTGACGACGTGGCAGTCACGTGTGCAGTTATTTCCTCTCAAACCATTTTTTGGCCTTAAGTGTATCGCTTAAAACAATTTGTCCTAAAATGTGCAGTTTTTTACTTTAAGGCCTAAACTGTTCTTTCAATTTGAGTTTATGGTCTAATGGGGCATTTCACTCTTGGTCTACAGTATGCTCGATTGTGAGAGAAATAGTAACCATATAGATATATTTGTAAGTTTCCATGCATATGTGTGCTATACTGCTATTGACCTTATGAGGCTAAAGTTGATGTTGGGATTTTGCTAGAGGAAATAGAAGCAAGAAGTTCATAAATTTGTTTTTGCAATGCTAACACCATTCTCTTTATCTTTTGTTTGAACAACCCAATATCCAACACACACCTTTGTTTATTCCACTTCTAATTATATATTTGTAGAAGTTATTAAACATATAGTGATACGAATTAGTTTTTTCAATTGAAAAAAAATGTTTGGATGTCAATTTTTGTGGCAACAAAACATTTGCATGGAAAAGGGCTCAAAAGATCCAGAAAAAAAGAAGTCAAAGCATAGAATCTTTCTCTGGATTTTGCTGTATGCTAAGATAAACACAAAAGTCCTAATGTACCACAAGAACATTTCCATGTATTGCCTTGCTTGTAACTTTCTGGATTATGTTGTAGCCATACTGATACCATAACTGTGTGGTGTTTAGGTCAATGTGTATTCAAGAACTGATGTACTATCATCTCTGGGCTTTGTTGAATTATATACACTGATAGATATAATGGACAAAAGAGTGTCCTTTTGTGCATATGGCCCTCGTGTTGCTCACTGGGCCCTTCAACCGGATCGATGCGACTTCCTTCTCCAGGGGAGAGGCGGGCAAGGGGGGCGAGGGGGGCTTTATCTTAGGCTGACAGTGGGAGTGGGTGCTTTCAGGCGTCCAGAAGGGCCCCGTGCGACAACAGCAGCTTGACCCTTCCTTTCAACTTGGGGTGGATACCAGAGCAGTGGTCCTGTGGAATGCAGGCGGTGATTTGGTGCATCAGGGACAAAGGGTGAGCGGCCAGTGCGGCACCGCAATCTGCTTGCAGGCAGAGGATGTCGGGGCATCGACCCCCAGTAGGCAATGATAGTGGGTTCCTAAGAGCGTGGTGGTTGGAATGAATTCCATGGCAATGGCCCCCGTGTGGTGGAAAGCGACATGTCAGGTATTGCTAGTGGTGGAGTCGGTGGTGCCTTTTCTATAGTGAAATGCAAGATAGACATCACTAAAAAATAGATGCAAGCACTCTGTTATTTTATGCTGTAAGCAATTTAAAAGAAGGAAAGAAAACCAAATATGGGTTTGTGATATGATCATGTATGTGCTCTATGAACCAAGAAAAACTTATGGGTTTGTTATGCTTTGTCACTTAGTACTAAAGGTAAGTGAAACCAGATGGCATACATGCATCTACAGTTTTCCATCTCGTTTTTCCAGACTCGTTTTTCTAAATATCCCCTGGTACACAAACTGATGCCGCATTGCCTATTCTATGATCAAGTAGAGAAGAAAATCCCATCATTAAGATATCGTATTTGCATGTATCTGAAGTGTTACTCTTGCATGTAAATCAAATTTTGCCCAAGCAAAACACACCAACCCAAAAATAGCTTCCATTACTATGTTATATGTCTTCATTGCTGATTTGTCATTATAGCTATGCAAATACCGTTTTCAAATAATCCTACGTGAATAGCAAAACAAGCTTTATGCTAGGAAAATTATTTACATAAAACACAAACCTTGAAAATAGCAATGGCACCTTGACGCTGTAGTATTGCTTTGCAATCATACAAAGGCCTTACAATCCACCGTTTGAGCAATCTTTTCCCAAATCCAGTAACACAATGATTCAATTGTTCATACAAGGTCCTGAAAGTATACGCAAAAGTATGTTGTCAGTGTCACTTAACAGAGTTCAATATATAGACAGAAATAAAGAGTTTAAAGCAGGTAGTACCCTGAGAGACCACCAGTTGCATTCTCTAGGATCTCCAAATTTTCCAGTGCGGCAGCATCAAGTATCATATGCTTCCGCATATTGTTGATGAGCCCCGAGCATGTCAGGGGCTCAAATTCAGCACATGGAAGCAATTTGTCATCCAGAAGGACTTGCTTTAAGTAAAACAAAGAACCTCCAAGAGCAGAAAGCGCATACGCTCGATCACCAGCTTCAATTAGCTCACTTAATAGGTCAGGCAGACAGCCCACATTGTTTTGTACACCAACAGTGTTTCGTGACGCAGTGAGATTATCTGATGAGCTGTAGTATTGCTCTATTACCTGAATAGTTTTCTCTGCATCCCAAAATTCCGTAGATGGAAGCAAAGCATTTATCAAAGGGTCTCTTGTATTGTTTTTCAGTGCCCTCTCAGTTTCTGCACTCAGCATCTTAGCTGGCTTTATGATTTCCACAGGTCGTATTTCAGACAAAATGGAACATAGCACATGACGTTCAGGGTCATCTTGAAACTGAAAAACAACAATTACATAATGATAAGAGGCTACACAATTAATAAGGGGCGCTTGATAGTTCTTCTCTGCGTGCAAGTATGACTGGAAATAAATGCTAGAATCATATACCACCTACCTGTCCAATGATGAATTTGCTTGTAGAAACATCAATTATGCAAACACCAATTGTATGACCATCTTGACTCTTTGTTGAATTACATGGATAACTTTCAGCCACGGACAAGATGTATGACGTATCTGGATTCGCCAGAAGGGATTCTCCTTCTGTCAGTGTTCCTTTTGTGACCATTGCACATATTTCACGCCTCACAACCTTGAGTAAAGAAGGAAAACAACAAAAATAGATATGGTCATGTTCCCAGCGCAACAATAACAAGATTTGAATTTACATAAAAAATAGAAAACAACAGGACACTGCTCAGAAGTTTCCAATCTAAATCACTGACATATTTGTTATCAAAACAGAAAAAACTAGTTATATTTGGCATATATCTTTGTGGTCACGGTATGTGCATATCGGTATTACAAAAGCGGTAACTCTGGTTGACCATGGGACCTAAACAAACCTTGTCTTTTGTACCCGTCTCTCTACGGCGAAGTTCAAGCTGGTCTGGCGTCTCGGTCTGCTCTACAACCAGAACGCGATAACCCTGTGATAAAATGAATGTTTTTATTAAAAAGAAAACTTATCTACTATTGATGAATAAAGTTACATCAAATATGTCCTGACCTTCTGAGCTAGTTTCTCCAAATTCACTGCTAAATTCTTCTCTGGGAAGCCACAGTGAGGTTGGTCACCCTAAAACAATAGGATGCAAAACAAATGAGCAGAGTTCTGGATCACAAGGGAAGTTAAAAGCTGGAACGTGGAGTAATAGCAGCAACACCAATAAGGGGAAGAAAACAATTACACCTTCATGTATTGAAGATCAAGCTCCTTGGCCCCAACATGAGCATCCATCTCGTACAATTCATAGAATTTGCCCATCTATTTCAAATTCATAGAATAATGAATAATCACGACAGCCTTAATTTTACTTCAGTGAGCACTAGATAAATGTAGCTGTACCTTGAAGAACAGGACCTTATCCATGTGCTGGGATTTAAATTCCCACCATTGCCTCTATTAATAAAGACTGACAGTTAGTTTTCAAGACAAGTTAAGGAGAAGAAAAAGGGATGAATTGTCAGCATGGACATATTACCTGTCCACCTGTCAAGTTCTTCAAGAACTGGGGAGGCAAGAAGAGAGTTCTTGGATCATAGGCTGGGTCTGCAGGTCGTCTCCCTTTTGCATCTTTGCGCCCCCTATAGTTGAAAACACATCATAACAAGAGGCCCATTGAGAAAAGAAGAAGCAATTGATACAGCAAAGTGTATGGCTAGAATAAATTGCATTAATGAACGCATGTGTTTTGCCAGATATACACCCAATATTTTGACAAATACTATAAAATGTTTAAACCAAGCTGTCAAAACTGCTATAATTAAACTGCAAGAGGAAATAATCAAAATAGTACTCCGCAAGTACTCACTGCCCAAGGAATGTGAACTTCTCCATCTGCCGACTTCCAAAGCGCTCAGACAGGTCTCCAGTAAGAGCAAGGTGAGCATTCTCTAAAATCCTCTCTCCTGCAACAATGGCAACAAAAATTACAGACCAAACCACCAAACTCAAACTCAACAACAATTCAGATTCCATTACTCACTCGTATCACAGCTCGGTGGCACCTTCATTTCAGCCTTTTCAGGGGTGTTAGCTAGTTGAAAGCTGAACTTCTTAGCACAATCCAATGCACCAACATCCACTTGTTTCCTCTTCTTTGACAACGTTGACCCTGATGATGCTGAGCCAAGACCAGACGTTGACCGCACTGTGGACACTGAAGCTGACGTGGACAAGGAGTTCCTTGATTTCCCCTTTCGCGAACTGACCGCAACAACCTCTTCCTCTTCGTCATCCAACTCCACCTCCTCCCCATCAGAATCATCCTCCGGAGCAGCATCCTTCTTCCAGTCCTCGTCCTCAGTGGAATCCCCAGTTTCCTCATGCTCCTGCGCAGACGGCGACTTCGCCTTTGCGGTGTCAGACATCCTCCGAAGACGCCGCAGCTTCCTGGCCGGGGGCGGCGTCGCCTCCTCGGCGGCCCACTCGAATTTCTCCTTGACGAGGTCGACCTCCTCCTCCTCCCCGTCGTCGTACTTCACGCGGTGCCGGCGGGAGCCCCCGTCGTAGGCATCCACCGTGCCCTCGTACCACGCGTCGTCCAGCGGCCAGTACACCCGCAGCCGCCGCCCCACCGCCTCTCCCGCAGGCGCCGCCGCTGCATCATGCTTCTTCTCCTGCTGCGGCTGCGGCGGCGGAGACGGCTTTGGTGGGGGAGGGGAGGGCACGGCGAGAGGGGGCTTCCTCGCCTTAGGGTTCAGCGGCGACGGGGAGGGTTCTGCGGCGGGCTTAGGGATGGAGGCGGCGGGGGAAGGGGAAGGGGATGGCACGACGAGAGGGGGCTTCCTCGCCTTAGGGTTCAGCGACGACGGGGAGGGCTCTGCGGCGGGCTTCGGGGTGGAGGCGAAGAAGGCGGTGAGCTGGCTCTGCTTCCGGACGAGAGGGGAGCGGCCGTTGCTGAGGCGGCGGGACGCCATTGGAGAGCGCCCGAGGAAGGGATGGCCGCTTTCTCCCGGCGGGGTTTAGGGTTTCGCGGGGGATTTTTGGCGGAGGGGATCAAATAGGGGGGGTGGCGCGGGCAAGTGGCGGGAAACAGAGGATGGGTGCGAGGGAAGGAGGGTGACACGCGCGTCTGTTGCCGCCGGAGGAGACGAGGTGCTCTGCGGCCGAGCAGCGCGGGGAGGAGGAGGGCCTGGGTGCGGCCGTGCGGGCCTGCAGGGTCGGCCCGGTAATGGCTTGGGTCGCTGACAAGCGGGTTCTGGTCGGCTGCGCTTCTGTGGCGATACTGCGAGTTCCAAAAATGTTCTCGGAAAATAGTTCTAAAAGAAAATTCATGTTCACGGAAAATAGTTCTAAAAAAATCATGTTCTCTGAAAAGAAAACCAGCTCCACCATCCTTCCCATCACAGACCCCTGAGTGCTAAAGAGAATCAGATCAATGGAAGTTCCGAACATACCTTTGGTGCACCAGGTTGTCATCATTTTTGTGATGAGAAAGTAATATCGACTCAGATAGCCAGAAAGTCGTTGATCTTTGTCGATAAGTGTCAACAACGTCGATCTCAAAGGAGACACGACCCAAAGAAGAAGATGACGATTGGTTGACCACACATAGATGTCAGTCCGAGTTGATGTAACAATCAGATCGGCGCAGTTGCCACCAAAGCACCACCGGCCCGGAAAGACATAACCAACTCCACCTATTACCACATACGGAAAGGCAAACTTATCAACCCAGTTTTATCTTTAACCGACAAAGAATAGGAAGAAGTCGGAGGAGACCTTATTGAACATCGCCGCCACCACAGTCAAAAGGGGCGAAGCGACGAATAATGAATACCTAATGTCCACCCGATCTCATCACTAGATCTAATAGTGCATGTTTCGTCGAGGTAGGGAGACCTTATTGAGCATTGTCGCTACCACAACTGAGAGGGACGAAATAACGAACGACGAATACCTAATGTCCACCCGATCTCATCACTAGATCCAATAGTGCATGTACCGGCGAGGCAGGAGAACAAGTCGAAGGAACCATTATTGAACACCTCACTCACCACCACTGAAAGGGTGAGGTGATGGGCGAACAGAGACATAGTGCCATGCCCCAAGATGAACTTAACTATAATTCTAGTTGTAGATTGGTGCCTCTCTACATACCCCAGCGGTAGAGCTAATGAAGTAAGAGGACGTCGCGATCTACTCCTCGATGAGGAGTGATGACCTACACGTGCACAGGGTTTAGTTGTAGTTTTTTCAAAATAAGAGTATCGATCCCACTACGAGCACAGGAATGACCTTGTCTCTCGCGGGGATTTATAGTATAGTGTCTGCAAGTTAGTTGTGATCTAAGGCAAATTGGAAACAAAAGTTTGAAATATTGCAAGGTTGTTGTGAACATGGTAATAAAATGCAAGAGTAAAACAAAAGGTCTCAAAATGTGAAACGGCGGTTGTTGGAATCAACAGGGCTAAAGCATTCTCAGGGAGTTTGAATTCCTCACTAGTGTGTATCTAACGTAGCCTATGCCTAAACATAATTTAAATTATGGGTTCCTGAGCCACTTTATATGTTTTCCATAAGTGGGCGGAGCCAAGTACATAAATACGTCCATACATGTCGCAGCCTCGTATCCCATACGCAACTACTGTTCATCCCCACTTCGGTTACCGAATGGTGATTAAGGGTTTCCATGTGGACGCAACTAAGGTGGTCTCCATTTTCCCCTACTGCAATGATCAGGGAAGGGGGAGATATGTTCTCACTACAAACCTCCGCAAACCCACCATCACACCAATGGCAATGATCTTTCGTCCAAAGAGGCATATGTCGACTTCACGACTTCAGCCAGCATTGAGAAGATCATTAACATAAACTATAAAGAGGATATCAAATCCTATCACTGTTCAATTCCTAAACACATCAGGGTTCCTACATATCCCCGTGAACTAGGGAGACTACTCGCACATTGAGATCATAAGCATCATGGAATGAATAGTGGTAAACACAGATGAAGTACCAAAGTAATACATAAATGGATCCACAAGGACTAATGTGCTAGAAAAAAGATAGAGATGGGATGGTGATGGTGTGGATGGATGATGATGATGCCCTGTCGATGGGATGATACCGCGACGAAGCCCCTCTATCAATTCCTCCTCCGAAATCCTTCCGAACTCTAGGGTTCTTCGTTCTAGAGTAGCTTCTGATTGTTGTAGGTGTCTGATCCACGATCCAGTCGCACAAGGGTAAAATAATGAGTCAGACGGTGGCGGCGGTAGGTGGTACGAGCGCGCACGAACGTGTCGTGCTCCCTCGATCGCCCTCGTCTTCTCTATTGCACCTATTTATCCTCCCCTTTTTTATGGTAAGCATTTATTATCCCAAATAGCATGAATTTTAGCACTTATAACGTTGGAATTCTTTCCTTGTGCCTCCAAATACTTCTAGTGAAGGAATTTTGGTGAAAACATATCAAAGGGTGCGCGGACGTGGTAAAATCTGGAGAATCCTAACACCATTGTACAAAATAAAAGGTGTAATCAATGCAAAACCTGGACTCTTCAAGGGGTGACATCGTGGCAACATTAGATTGCTTAGATAAGGGCAGGATCGATGAAAGTTTAAACAAGAAAACTGAGGTAACGACGAATCAAAGAGGTAAAATGACATGCATGACATATCTCTGGAATTTCAGGGAAATACTTCTTTTCACCAACCAATGTTCCTCTCTAGCGCCTTTCAAGAAAGCACCATGGCAGTCTAGCGGGTTCTATTTATATTACATGTCTTGTATGCTACATAAAGCAAAGGCTTAACATTTCCTCTTAGCTATTTCCCGTAGTGGTAGGGTTTGTCTTCTATTTGAGCCCGTCACATGGCTTAGCTATTCATATGGTCTTGCAATAGTTTATAACCGAGTAAAATCTACCACTACTCCTAAAAGTATTCGAGGTGTGTCACTTTAGTCCTAAAACTATGAAAACGCACGTTTGAGTCCCACTTCTTTCTAAAGTATGCCTTTGTCGGTCCTAAACTCGTCGGAGCAGGTCTGACATGCACCAGTGACAATTTGACCTTTGCCACGTCAGATGACTCAGTTTTGGTGGCAAAACTCCCACCTAAAACGGTTGGTGGGCTTGCATTTACCCCTACATGTACATAACCATAGAAAGGTTGCTCCTCTCTTCCCTTCCCTTCAGTTTCCCCCCTCATTTTCTCCCCTGCCATGGATGCAAGCTCCCACACTTCATTCACGTGTGCCATGGCGACGACCGACGCTGGAAGGTCACCTCAACCATGCACAAAAAAGGTTATGCTTGAAACAATGTCTCAATTACAAGACACATGTTAGCTGTAATAGAACATCACCTGAAACACTGACACAAATGAGTGCATTGGCTGCATCAACAATAGTAATATGAAGTGCACTGTGTACATATAACTAAGAGTGAATTACATGACACTAGAAACAAAAGCTAGAAATTTAGGTTCCTATTACATAAGAACCTCAAAATGCATATAAGAAGGTGCATATAAACCCACAACAACACATGCATGAGGTTTACTTCGGCACCTAGCTGGCATTATCTAAATACTCTCCAAAATAGAATTGTTATCTGTCCAAAAATCTCTTTGTCCAAAGTGAGAACATGTTCACTTATAATCAGTGATACTGGCCTTTGTAACCCTCTTCTTTAAGACAACAATGGATGAGGTAGCTATAGTGGGCTGCAAAGCATCTCTATGTGAGCAATGAAGGTGGATTCTGGAATAGGGCCTGGTGGCACAGGTGATTGTTGTTGGGGAAACGCGGTATTTCAAAATTTTACCTATGATCACGCAAGATCTATATAGGGGATGCATAGCAACGAGAGGGGAGAGTGTGTCTACGTACCCTCGTAGACCGAAAACGGAAGCGTTTAGTAACGCGGTTGATGTGGTCGAACGTCTTCACAATCCAACCGATCCAAGTACCGAACGTACGGCACCTCCGTGTTCAGCACACGTTCATCTCGATGACGTCCCTCGAGCTCTTGATCCAGTTGAGGACGAGGGAGAGTTCCGTCAGCACGACGGCGTGATGACGGTGATGATGAAGTTACTGGCGCAGGGCTTCGCCTAAGCACTACGACGATATGACCGAGGTGTGTAATTGTGGAGGGGGGCACCGCACACGGCTAAGACAAATCTTGGTATGCCTTTGGGGTGCCCCCTGTCCACGTATATAAAGGAGGGAGGGAGAGAGGCCGACCCTCCTAGGGGCGCGCCAAGAGTATGGAGTCCTACTAGGACTTCCAAGTCCTAGTAGGAATCCCCTTTCTTTTCGGAGTAGGAGAGAAGGAAAGAGGAAAGAGAGAGGGAGTAGGAAAAGGCAAGAGGGGCGCCGCCCCCTTCCCCTAGTCCAATTCGGACCCATGGGGGGCGCGCACCACCTCCCCTTGGCCTGCCTCCTCTTTTCCCGTATGGCCCAATAAGGCCCATTACTTCTCCCGGTGAATTCCCGTAACTCCCCAGTACTCCGAAATATACCCGAATCACTCGAAACCTTTCCGATGTCCGAATATAGCCTTCCAATATATGAATATTTACCTATCGACCATTTCGAGACTCCTCGTCATGTTCGTGATCTCATACGGGACTCGGAACAAACTTCGGTCATCAAATCACATAACTCATAATACAAATCGTCATTGAACGTTAAGCGTGCGGACCCTACGGGTTCGAGAACTATGTAGACATGACCGAGACACATCTCCGTTCAATAACCAATAGCGGAACCTGGATGCTCATATTGGCTCCTACATATTCTACGAAGATCTTTATCTGTCAACCCGCATAACAACATACATTGTTCCTTTTGTCATCGGTATGTTACTTGCCCGAGATTCGATTGTCGGTATCATCATACCTAGCTCAATCTCGTTACCGACAAGTCTCTTTACTCGTTCTGTAATGCATCATCCTGTAACTAACTCATTAGTCACATTGCTTGCAAGGCTTATAGTGATGTGCATTACCGAGAGGGCCTGGAGATACCTCTCTGATACTCAGAGTGACAAATCCTAATCTCGATCTATGCCAACTCAACAAACACCATCGGAGACACCCGTAGAGCATCTTTATAATCACCCAGTTACGTTGTGACGTTTGATAGCACACAAGGTTCCTCCGGTATTCGGGAGTTGCATAATCTCATAGTCATAGGAACATGTATAAGTCATGAAGAAAGCAATAGCAATAAAACTTAACTATAATTATGCTAAGCTAACGGATGGGTCTTGTCCATCACATCATTATCCTAATGATGTGATCACGTTCATCAAATGACAACACATGTCTATGGTCAGGAAACCTAACCATCTTCTATGAACGAGCTAGTCAAGTAGAGGCATACTAGGGACACTTTGTTTTGTCTATGTATTCACACGTGTATCAAGTTTCCGGTTAATACAATTCTAGCATGAATAATAAACATTTATCATGATATAAGGAAATATAAATAACATCTTTATTATTGCCTCTAGGGAATATTTCCTTCAGTCTCCCACTTGTACTAGAGTCAATAATCTAGTTCACATCGCCATGTGATTTAAGACCAATATTTCACATCACCATGTGACCAACACCCAAAGGGTTTACTAGAGTCAATAATCTAGTTCACATCGCCATGTGATTTAACACCCAAAGTGTACTAAGGCGTGATCATGTTTTGCTTGTGAGAGAAGTTTAGTCAATGGGTCTGCCACATTCAGATCCGTATGTATTTTGCAAATTGCTATGTCTACAATGCTCTGCACGGAACTACTCTGGCTAATTGCTTCCACTTTCAATATGTATCTAGATTGAAACCTAGAGTTATCCGGATCAATGTCAAAGCTTGCATCGACGTAACCCTTTACAACGAACTTTTTGTCACCTCCATAACCGAGAAACATATCCTTATTCTTCTAAGGATAGTTTTGACCGCTGTCGAGTGATCCACTCGTGGATCAATATCGTACCCCCTTGCCAAACTTATGGAAGGTACACAATAGGTTTGGTAGACAACATAGCATACTTTATAGAACCTATGGCTGAGGCATAGGGAATGACTTTCATTCTCTTTCTATTTTCTGTTGTGGTCGTGTTTTGAGTCTTACTCAACTTTACACCTTGCAATACAGGTAAGAACTCCTTCTTTGACTGTTCCATTTTGAACTACTTCAAAATCTTGTCAAGGTATGTACTCATTGGAAAATCTTATCAAGCGTCTTGATCTATCTCCACAGATCTTGATACCCAATATGTAAGCAGCTTCACCGAGGTCTTTCTTTCAAAAACTCCTTTCAAACACTACTTTATGCTTTCCAAAAAATTCTACATCATTTCCGATCAACAATATGTCATTCACATATACTTATCAGAAAATGATGTAGTACTCCCACTCACTTTCTTGTAAATACAGGCTTCACCGCAAGTCTGTATAAAACTACATGCTTTGATCAACTCATCAAAGCATATATTCCAACTCCGAGATGCTTGCACCAGTCCATAGATGGATCGCTGGAGCTTGCACATTTTGTTAGCACCTTTAGGATTGAAAAAACCTTCTGGTTGTATCATATACAACTCTTCTTTAATAAATCCATTAAGGAATGCAGTTTTGACATCCATTTGTCAGATTTCATAAAATGTGGCAATTGCTAACATGATTCCAAAAGACTTTAAGCATTGATACGAGTGAGGAAATCTCATCGTAGTCAACTGCTACCTCTTGAGCATGCGTTTGTTTTCCCTTGAAGAGGAAAGGGTGATGCAGCAAAGTAGCGTAAGTATTTCCCTCGGTTTTGAGAACCAAGGTATCAATCCAGTAGGAGGTAGCATGCAAGTCGCCTAGTACCTGTACAAACTAACAAGAACATCGCAACCAACACGATAAAGGGGTTGTCAATCCCTTCACGGTCACATACGAAAGTGAGATCTGATAGAGATAATAAGATAAATATTTTTGGTATTTTTGTGGTATAGATTGGAAAATAAAGATTGCAAAATAAACAATGATAAAATAGCATGTATATATGAAAATAATATGATGGAAGATAGACCCGGGGGCCATAGGTTTCACTAGTGGCTTCTCTCAAGATAGCAAATTCTACGGTGGGTGAACAAATTACTGTCGAGCAATTGATAGAAAAGCGCATAGTTATGAGAATATCTAGGCATGATCATGTATATATGCATCACGTCCGCGACAAGTAGACCGAAACGATTCTGCATCTACTACTATTACTCCACACATCGACCGCTATCCAACATGCATCTAGAGTATTAAGTTCATAAGAACAGAGTAACGCATTAGGCAAGATAACATGATGTAGAGGGATAAACTCAAGCAATATGATATAAACCCCATCTTTTTATCCTCGATGGCAACAATACAATAGGTGCCTTGCTGTCCCTGCTGTCACTGAGAAAGGACACCGCAAGATTGAAGCCAAAGCTAAGCACTTCTCCCATTGCAAGAAAGATCAATCTAGTAGGCCAAACCAAACTAATAATTCGAGGAGACTTGCAAAGATATTTAAATCATGCATAAAAGAATTTAGAGAAGAATCAAATATTGTCCATAGATAATCTTGATCATAAACCCACAATTCATCGGATCTCGACAAACACACCGCAAAATAATTACATCAAATAGATCTCCAAGAGAATCGAGGAGAACTTTGTATTGAGATCCAAAAAGAGAGAAGAAGCCATCTAGCTAATAACTATGGACTCAAAGGTCTGTGATAAACTACTCACACATCATCGGAGAGGCTATGGTGTTGATGTAGAAGCCCTCCGTGATCGATTCCCCCTCAGGCGGAGCATCGGAAAAGGCCCCAACATGGGATCTCATGGGTACAGAAGGTTGTGGGGTGGAAATAGGGTTTCATGGTGCTCCTGGATGTTTTCAGGGTATATGGATATATATAGGAGGAAGAAGTATGTCGGTGGATCTGCGAGGGGCCCACGAGGGTGGGGGCGCACCCTCCTGCCTCGTGGCCTCCTCGCTTCTTTCTTGACGTCCACTCCAAGTCTCCTGGATCACTTTTGTTCCAAAAATAACTCTCCTGAAGGTTTCATTCCATTTGGATTCCGTTTGGTATTCCTTTTCTACGAAACTCTAAAATAGGCAAAAAAAGAAACTGGCACCGAGCCTCCGGTTAATATGTTAGTCCCAAAAATAGTATAAAAGAGCATATTAAAGCCCATTAAACATCCAACACAGATAATATAATAGCATGGAACAATAAAAAATTATAGATACGTTGGAGAAGTATCAAGCATCCCCAAGCTAAATTCCTACTCGTCCTCGAGTAGGTAAATGATAATAACAGAATTTTTGATGTGGAATGCTACCTAGCATAATTCTCAATGTAATTTTCTTTATTGTGGCATGAATGTTCAGATCCGAAAAATTCAAGACAAAAGTTTAATATTGACATAAAAATAATAATACTTCAAGCATACTAACAAAGCAATCATGTCTTCTCAAAATAACATGACCAAAGAAAGTTATCCCTACAAAATCATATAGTGTGTCTATGCTCTATCTTCATCACACAAAGTATCTAATCATGCACAACCCCGATGACAAGCCAAGAAATTGTTTCATACTTTTGATGTTCTCAAACCTTTTCAATCTTCACGCAATACATGAGCGTGAGCCATGGACATAGCACTATAAGTGGAATAGAATGGTGGTTGTGGAGAAGACAAAAAGGAGAAGATAGTCTCACATCAACTAGGCGTATCAATGGGCTATGGAGATGCCCATCATAGATATCAATGTGAGTGAGTAGGGATTGCCATGCAACGGATGCACTAGAGCTATAAGTGTATGAAAGCTCAACAAAAGAAACTAAGTGGGTGTGCGTCCAACTTGCTTGCTCACGAAGACCTACGACATTTTGAGGAAGCCCATCATTGGAATATACAAGCCAAGTTCTATAATGTAAATTTCCCACTAGTATATGGAAGTGACAACATAGGAGACTCTCTATCATGAAGATCATGGTGCTACTTTGAAGCACAAGTGTGGTAAAAGGATAGTAACATTGTCCCTTCTCTCTTTTTCTCTCATTTTTTTAATTTGGGCCTTTTCTCTTTTTTATGGCCTCTTTTTCTCTTCTTTTTTTATTTTTCGTCCGGAGTCTCATACCGACTTGTGGGGGAATCATAGTCTCCATCATCCTTTTCTCACTTGGGACAATGCTCTAATAATGATGATCATCACACTTTTATTTACTTACAACTCAAAAATTACAACTCGATACTTAGAACAAAATATGACTCTATGTGAATGCCTCCGGTGGTGTACCGGGATATGCAATGAATCAAGAGTGACATGTATGAAAGAATTATAAAGGTGGCTTTGCCACAAATACGATGTCAACTACATGATCATGCAAAGCAATATGACAATGATGTAGCGTGTCATAATAAATGGAATGGTGGTAAGTTGCATGGCAATATATCTCGGAATGGCTATGGACATGCCATAATAGGTAGGTATGGTGGCTGTTTTGAGGAAGGTATATGATGGGTGTATGATACCGGCGAAAGTTGCTCGGTATTAGAAAGGCTGGCAATGGTGGAAGGGTGAGAGTGCGTATAATCCATGCACTCAACATTAGTCATAAAGAACTCACATACTTATTGTAAAAATCTATTAGTTATTGAAACAAAGTACTACACGCATGATCCTAGGGGGATAGATTGGTAGGAAAAGACCATCGCTCATCCCCGACTGCCACTCATAAGGAAGACAATCAATAAATAAATCATGCTCCGACTTCATCACATAACGGTTCACCATACGTGCATGCTACGGGAATCACAAACTTTAGAACAAGTATTTCTCAAATTCACAACTACTCAACTAGCATGACTCTAATATCACCATCTTCATATCTCAAAACAATCATCAAGTAACAAACTTCTCATAGTATTCAATGCACTTTTATGAATTTTTTTATTATACCCATCTTGGATGCCTATCATATTAGGACTAATTTTATAGCCAAAGCAAATTACCATTCTGTTCTAAAAAACTCTCAAAATAATATAAGTGAAGCATGAGAGATCAATAATTTCTATAAAATAAAACCACCACCATTCTCTTAAAGATATAAGTGAAGCACTAGAGCAAAATTATCTAGCTCAAAAGATATAAGTGAAGCACATAGAGTATTGTAATAAATTCTGATTCGTGTGTGTCTTTTAAAAAGGTGTGTATAGTAAGGATGATTGTGGTAAACTAAAAAGCAAAGACTCAAATCATACAAGACGCTCCAAGCAAAACACATATTATGTGGTGAATAAAAATATAGCCTCAAGTAAAGTTACCGATGGAAGAATACGAAAGAGGGGATGCCTTTCGGGGCATCCCCAAGCTTAGGATTTTGGTTTTACTTGAATTTTACCTTGGGGTTCCTTGGGAATCCCCAAGCTTAGGCTCTTTCCACTTCTTATTCCAAAATCCATCAAATCTTTACCCAAAACTTGAAAACTTCAGAACACAAAACTCAACAGAAAATCTCATGAGCTCCGTTAGTATAAGAAAACAAACCACCACTTCAAGGTACTGTAATTAACTCGTTATTTATTTATATTGGTGTTAAACCTACTGTATTCCAACTTCTCTATGGTTCATACCCCCCCCCCCCCGATATTATCCATAGATTCATCAAAATAAGCAAACAACATACGAAAAAACAGAATCTGTCAAAAACAGAACAGTCTGTAGTAATCTGTAGGTTTCGAATACTTCTGTAACCCCAAAAATTCTGAAATAAATTTTTGAACGTGAGGAATTTGTCTATTAATCATCTTCAAAAAGAATCAACCTAATCGCACTCTCCAGTAAAAAATGGCAGCAAATCTCGTGAGTGCTAAAATTTCTGTTTTTTACAGCAAGATCGCAAAGACTTCCCTCCAAGTTTTCCCAAAAGGTTCTACTTGGCACAAACACTAATTAAAAATATAAAACCACATCTAAACAGAATCTAGATGAATTATTTATTACTAAACAGGAACAAAAAACAAGAAACAAAAATAAAATTGGGTTGCCTCCCAACAAGCGCTATCGTTTAACGCCCCTAGCTAGGCATAAAAACAAGAATAGATCTAGGTATTGTCATCTTTGGTATGCAATCCATAAGTGGCTCTCATAGTAGATTCATAAGGTAATTTAATTTTATTTCTAGGGAAGTGTTCCATACCTTTCCTTAAAGGAAATTGGAATCTAATATTTCCTTCTTTCATGTCAATAATTGCACCAATCGTTCTAAGGAAAGATCTACCAAGAATAATAGGACATGTAGGATTGCAATATATATCAAGAATAATGAAATATACAGGCACATAATTCCTATTTGCAACAATAAGAACATAATTAATCCTTCCCATAGGTTTATTAATAGTGAAATCCGCAAGATGCAAATTTAAAGAACAATCATCAAATTCACAGAAATAACACATCACACAAAGTTTTTGGAATTGTGGAAACACTAGCACCCAAATCACATAAAGCATAGCATTCATGATCTTTAATTTTAATTTTAATAGTAGGTTCCCACTCATCATAAAGTTTTCCAGAGATAGAAACTTCTAATTCAAGCTTTTCTTCATAAGATTGCATTAAGGCATCAACGATATGTTTGGTAAAAGCTTTATTTTGATCATAAGCATGAGGAGAATTTAGCACGGATTGCAACAAGGAAATACAATCTATCAAAGAGAAATTATCATAATGAAATTCCTTGAAATCCAAAATAGTGGGTTCATTGATATGTAAAAGTTTGACCCCTCTTCAATCCTACTTTTACCAATTTTTTCATCAAGATCTAAAAACTCCGAATCATTGGGACGCCTTTTAACTAAAGTTGAATCATCTCCAGTCCCATCATTATCAAGGTTCATATTGCAAAACAACGATTTTTAATAGGGGACACATCAATCACTTTTAGATCTTCATCATTATTATCATGAAAACTAGAAGAACACACTTTCACAAAGCAATCTTTCTTAGCACGCATCCTAGCGGTTCTTTCTTTGCACTCATCAATGGAAATTCTCATGGCTTTGAGAGACTCATTGATATCATGCTTAGGTGGAATAGATCTAAGTTTCAAAGAATCAACATCAAGAGAAATTGTATCTACGTTCCTAGCCAACTCATCAATCTTAGGCAACCAAGCTTGTGCAACATGCTCATGATCAAGTTGCTTAAAATTCATAACATCGTTTCTAAGAGAGATGATCTTAGCGGGAGGAAAATACTTAGAGATAAAAGCATCTTTGCACTTATTCCATGAATCAATACTATTTTTAGGCAAAGAGGAAAACCAAGTTTTCGCATGATCTCTAAGCGAAAATGGAATAGCTTAAATTTAGCAATATCATTATCCACATTTTTCTTCTTTTGCATATCGCATAAATCAACAAAGCTGTTTAGATGGGTAGCGGCATCTTCACTAGGAAGGCCAGAAAACGGATCTTTCATAACAAGGTTCAGCAAAGCAGTATTAATTTCACAAGTTTCAGCATCGGTAAGAGGAGCAATCGAAGTACTAAGAAAATCATTATTGTTGGTATTGGAAAAATCACACAATTTAATATTATCTTGAGCCATCGTGACAAACAATCCAACACACAAGCAAACAAGAGGCAAGCAAAGAGAGACGAACGAAAAAGAGGCGAGCGAGAAAAAAAGGAGAATAAAATGGCAAGGGTGAAGTGGGGGAGAGGAAAACGAGAGGCGAATGGCAAATAATGTAATGCGAGGGATAAGAGTTTGTGATGGATACTTGGTATGTCTTGACTTGTGCATAGACGGCGCCAGAAATGGCTAGTTGCTAGGAGATCAAATCTTGACTTGACTTGGTGCAACTTGCCCAGCAACGACGCTAGAAATCCTTCTTGCTACCTCTTGAGCATGCGTTGGTTTTCCCTTGAAGAGGAAAGGGTGATGCAGCAAAGTAGCGTAAGTATTTCCCTCAGTTTTGAGAACCAAGGTATCAATCCAGTAGGAGGTAACACGCAAGTCGCCTAGTACCTGCACAAACTAACAAGAACCTCGCAACCAACACGATAAAGGGGTTGTCAATCCCTTCACGATCACTTATGAAAGTGAGATCTGATAGAGATAATGAGATAAATATTTTTGGTATTTTTGTGGTATAGATTGGAAAATAACGATTGCAAAATAAACAACGATAAAAATAGCAAGTAGATATGAAAATATTATGATGGAAGATAGATCCCGGGGCCATAGGTTTCACTAGTGGTTTCTCTCAAGATAGCAAATTCTACGGTGGGTGAACAAATTACTGTTGAGCAATTGATAGAAAAGCGCATAGTTATGAGAATATCTAGGCATGATCATGTATATAGGCATCACGCCCGCGACAAGTAGATCGAAACGATTCTGCATCTACTACTATTACTCCACACATCGACCGCTATCCAGCATGCATCTAGAGTATTAAGTTCATAAAAACAGAGTAACACATTAGGCAAGATGACATGATGTAGAGGGATAAACTCAAGCAATATGATATAAACCCCATCTTTTTATCCTCGATGACAACAATACAATACGTGCCTTGCTGCCCCTGCTGTCACTGGGAAAGGACACTGCAAGATTGAACCCAAAGCTAAGCACTTCTCCTATTCAAGAAAGATCAATCTAGTAGGCCAAACAAAACTGATAATTCGAAGAGACTTGCAAAGATATTTAAATCATGCATAAAAGAATTCAGAGAAGAATCAAATATTGTTCATAGATAATCTTGATCATAAACCCACAATTCATCGGATCTCGATAAACACACCGCAAAAGAATTACATCGAATAGATCTCCAAGAGAATCGAGGAGAACTTTGTATTGAGATCCAAAGAGAGAGAAGAAGCCATCTAGCTAATAACTATGGATCCGAAGGTCTGTGGTAAACTACTCACACATCATCGGAGAGGCTATGGTGTTGATGTAGAAGCCCTCCGTGATTGATTCCCCCTCCAGCGGAGTGCCAGAAAAGGCCCCAAGATGGGATATCACGGGTACAGAAGGTTGCGCCGGTGGAAATAGGGTTTCGTGGTGCTCCTGGATGTTTTCAGGGTATATGGATATATAGGAGGAAGAAGTATGTCAGTGGATCTGCGAGAGGCCCACGAGGGTGGGGTGGCCTCCTCGCTTCTTTCTTGACATCCACTCCAAGTCTCCTGGATCATGTCTGTTCCAAAAATAACTCTCCCGAAGGTTTCATTCCGTTTGGTATTCCTTTTCTGCGAAACACTGAAATAGGCAAAAAATAGCAATTTGCACTGGGCCTTTGGTTAGTAGGTTAGTCCCAAAAATAATATAAAAAGGTATATTAAAGCCCATTAAACATCCAAAACAGATAATATAATAGCATGGAACAATCAAAAATTATAGATACATTGGAGACGTATCATCAACACCTTGAACTTGTCAAAAACCCTTTTCGACAAGTCGAGCTTTGTATATAGTAACATTATTATCAGCGTCCTTCTTCCTCTTGAAGATCCATTTATTTTCTATTTCTTGCCGATCGCAGGCAAGTCAACCAAAGTCCATACTTTGTTCTTATACATGGATCCCATCTCAAATTTCATGGCCTCAAGCCATTTTGCGGAATTTGGGCTCATCATTGCTTCCTCATAGTTTGTAGGTTCATCATGGTCAAGTAACATGACCTCCAGAACAGGATTACCATACCAGTGCGGATCGTACTCTGTTTGACCTACGAGGTTCATTAGTAACTTGATATGAAGTTTCATGATCATTATCATTAGCTTCCTCTCTAGTTGGTGTAGGCATCACTGGAACTGATTTCTGTGAGGAGCTACTTTCCAATTCGAGAGAAGGTACAAATACCTCATCAAGTTCTACTATCCTCCTACTCACTTCTTTCCAAAGAAACTCCTTCTCTAGAAAGGATCCATTCTTAGCAATGAATATCTTGCCTTCGGATTTGTGATAGAAGGTGTACCCAACAGTTTCCTTTGGGTATCCTATGAAGACACATTTCTCCGATCTGGGTTCGAGCTTATCAGGTTGAAGCTTTTTCACATAAGCATCGCAGTCCCAAACTTTAAGAAACGATAGCTTAGATTTCTTGCTAAACCACGGTGTCGTCTCAACGGATTTAGATGGTGCCCTTTTTAACATGAATGCAGATGTCTCTAATGCATAACCCCAAAACAATAGTGGTAAATCGGTAAGAGACATCATAGATCGCACCATATCTAATAAAGTACGGTTACGACATTCGGACACACCATTACGCTGTGGTGTTCCAGGTGGTGTGAGTTGTGAAACTATTCCACATTGTTTCAAATGAATACCAAACTCGTAACTCAAATATTCGCCTCCGCGATCAGATCATAGAAACTTTATTTTCTTGTTACGATGATTTTCTGCTTCACTCTGAAATTCTTTGAACTTTTCAAATGTTTCAGACTTATGTTTCATTAAGTAGATATACCCATATCTGCTCAAATCATTTGTGAAGGTCAGAAAATAATGATACCCGCCGCGAGCCTCAACACTCATCGGACCGCATACATCAGTCTGTATTATTTCTAGTAAGCCAGTTGCTCGCTCCATTGTTCCAGAGAACGAAGTCTTAGTCATCTTGCCCATGAGGCATGGTTCGCAAGCATCAAGTGATTCATAATCAAGTGATTCCAAAAGCCCATTAGCATGGAGTTTCTTCATGCGCTTTACACCAATCTTACCTAAACGGCAGTGCCACAAATAAGTTGCACTATCGTTATTAACTTTGCATCTTTTGGCTTCAATATTATGAATATGTGTACCACTACGATCGAGATTCAGTAAACCATTTACATTGGGTGTATGACCATAGAAGGTTTTATTCATGTAAATAGAACAACAATTATTCTCAACTTAAATGAATAACCATATCGCAATAAACATGATCCAATCATATTCATGCTCAACGTAAACACCAAATAACATTTATTTTGGTCCAACACTAATCTCGAAGGTAGAGGGAGTGTGCGATGGTGATCTTATCAACCTTGGAATCACTTCCAACACACATCATCACCTCACCCTTAACTAGTCTCTGTTCATTTTACAACTCCTGTTTCGAGTTACTAATCCTAGCAACTGAACCAGTATCAAATACCCTGGGGTTACTATGAACACTAGTAAAGTACACATCAGTAAAATGTATATCAAATATATCTGTCACTTTGCCATCCTTCTTATCCGCCAAGTATTTGGGGTAGTTCCGCTTCAAGTGACCATTCCCTTTGCAGTAGAAGCACTCAGTTTCAGGCTTAGGACTAGCTTTGGGTTTCTTCACGGGAGTGGCAACTTGCTTGCCATTCTTTCTTGAAGTTCCCTTTCTTTTCCGTTGCCCCTTTTCTTGAAACTAGTGGTCTTGTTGACCATCAACACTTGATGCTATTTCTTGATTTCCACCTTCGCTGATTTCAGCATCGCGAAGAGCTTGGGAATCATTTTCGTCATCCCTTGCATATTATAGTTCATCACGAAGTTCCAGTAACTTGGTGATTGTGACTAGAGAACTCTGTCAATCACTATCTTATCTGGAAGATTAACTCCCATTTGATTCAAGCGATAGTAGTACTCACACATTCTGAGCACATGATCACTGATTGAGCTATTCTCCTCCATCTTGTAGGCAAAATACTTGTCAGAGGTCTCATACCTCTCGACTCGGGCATGAGCGTGAAATACCAATTTCATCTCTTGGAACATCTTATATGCTCCGTGACGTTCAAATGTTTTTGAAGTCTCGGTTCTGAGACGTAAAGCATGGCACTAAACTATCAAGTAGTCATCATACCAAGCTTGCCAAACGCTCATAACGTCTGCATCTGCTCCTGCAATAGGTCCGTCACCTAGCGGTGCATCAAGGACATAATTCTTCTATGCAGCAACGAGGATAATCCTCAGATCATGGACCCAGTCTGCATCATTTCTACTATCATCTTTCAACTTATTTTTCTCTAGGAACACGTCAAAAATAAACGGGGAGCTATAACGTGAGTTATTGATCTACAACATAATTTGCAAATACTATTAGGACTAAGTTCATGATGAATTAAAGTTCAATTAATCATATTACTTAAGAACTCCCACTTAGATAGACATCCCTCTAGTCATCTAAATGATCATGTGATCAATATCAACTAAACCATGTCCGATCATCACGTGAGATGGAGTGGTTTTCAATGGTGAACATCTCTATGTTGATCATATCTATTATATGATTCACGTTCGACCTTTCGGTCTCAGTGTTCCGAGGCCATATCTGCATATGCTAGGCTCGTCAAGTTTAACCCGAGTATTCCGCGTGTGCAAAACTGGCTTGCACTCGTTGTATGTCAACGTAGAGCTTATCACACCCGATCATCACGTGGTGTCTCGGCACGACGAACTATAGCAACGGTGCATACTCAGGGAGAACACTTATACCTTAAAATTTAGTGAGGGATCATCTTATAATGCTACCGCTGTACTAAGCAAAATAAGATGCATAAATGATAAACATCACATGCAATCGAAATATGTGACATAATATGGCCATCATCATCTTGTGCCTTTGATCTCCATCTCCAAGGTACCGTCATGGTCTCCATCGTCACCGGCATGACACCATGATCTCCATCATCTTGATCTCTATCAATGTGTCGTCACATGGTTGTCTCGCCAACTATTGCTTTTGCAACTATTGCTATCGCATATCGATAAAGTAAAGCAATTATATGGCACTTGCATCTTATGCAATAAAGAGACAACCATAAGGCTTGCCAGTTGCCGATAACTTTAACAAAACATGATCATCTCATACAACAATTTATATCTCATCACGTCTTAACCATATCACATCACAACATGCCCTGCAAAAACAAGTTAGATGTCCTCTACTTTATTGTTGCAAGTTTTACGTGGCTGCTACGCTTCTAGCAAGAACCGTTCTTACCTACGCATCAAAACCACAATGATTTTTCGTCAATTGTGCTGTTTTAACCTTCAACAAGGACCGGGCGTAGTCAAACTCGATTCAACCAAAGTTGGAGAAACATACACCCGCTAGCCATCTCTGTGCGAAGCACGTCTGGAGAACCAGTCTCATGAACACGGTCATGTAATGTCGGTCCGGGCCGCTTCATCCAACAATATTGCCGAATCAAAGTAAGACGTTTCTGGTAAGCAGCATGACTATTATCACCCACAACTCTTTGTGTTCTACTCGTGCATATAACATCTATGCATAGACCTGGCTCTGATACCACTGTTGGGGAAACGCGATATTTCAAAAATTTACCTACGATCACGCAAGATCTATCTAGGGATGCATAGCAACGAGAGGAGAGTGTGTCTATGTACCCTCGTAGACCGAAAGCGAAGCGTTTAGTAACGCGGTTGATGTAGTCGAACGTCTTCACGATCCAA